>NC_071534.1:47802863-50202863 GCF_026979565.1 Vidua chalybeata | reverse complement strand
AATTGCTGTGGCAAAAAAAGGAGGAACTCATGTAAGAGTACTGTGTGCCATAGATAATTTTATGTTGGTGATTCCTAAATAGAAAAGGTGTATTGAGGTTTGGCTACCATGTTTCAAAGAAATTGCAATCCAGAGAAGGAGACTGAAAGTCTGTGAAACAATATCTGTTATTAAGGATTCGAGGGAGTGTGACTGTTTTGTTTAGGGAAGGCTGAGAGAAAACAGAAGGAAAAAATCTTCAAATAAGACTAGCACAAACAAGAATAGCACAGGCAAAGCAAATATGTGGTTCTCTGTACATGATCACTGTAGATGAGACGAAGAAATGAGCATGCACTACAACAAGGAAGGTTTAGGTTAGACATTGGGATCATAAATATAGATAGGTAATGTCATGGATGATTTAGAGAGACCAGACTCTGCCTCACCAGATGGAGTGTGAAGGAAAGTTTTGTGATTCTGATGGGAAGTAGAAAGGTGAATCAGGAGACCACCAGAAGCCCCTTTCAGCTTTTTCCTGACATCTATGAAAACTATGTGTATCTTTATCTGATCAACCAATCAGTTCTAGCAAATTCTAAAAGGAACAGATTTAGGTATAATTTAAACCATTTTACTATGAGAAATGTCTTTAGTGAATTTGTAACAGAAATACAGCACTTCAAGCAGGAAAGTACTTTGTAATGCAAATCTGTTACAGTAACAATTCTGTCTAGTCTAAGTGCAGTGATTTTAATTTCACTATGGCCTGACTAGAAACTAACTGCAACAGCAGAACAGACTTTCACTCCTCCAGTATTTTCCTTTCCTCTTCCCTTATGCTCTGTTTGCAAGATAAAAGACTGATTGCAAGAAATAAAACTTTAGAATTCAAGTCTTGCCTGGATTATTTTAAGGTAATTAATAGATTTTCCTTTTGACAACATTTATTGCTGAAAATTAAAAGAAAAAAAATAGATGAAAAAAAACCCCAGAACACCCCCCCCCCCAAAAAATCCCAACCTACCAAACAAAAATCCCTATCCCACAAACTAATGAACAAAGAAGAAGAAGAAGAAGAAGAAAGACTACATTCAGGCAAATACAAATGCCAAAACCCAAAATTGCTGTCTGTTTTGTTTTAGGAGTGTTGCAAGAAAGGGCTGTTAGTATTTTATTTCAGAGGTGCAAGACATTTTGTGCACATACACTGCAAGACACATGTGCAAGTCAAATTCTGTAGAACTAGTGAGGTTTCCTACAGAGACACAGGTTCAAAAGACAGGCCATGGCCTGCTGTATAGACCTGATAGAAGAAGTTCATGTTTTGGAGAAGTTTGTCTTCCTCTGGTTGTTGTACACCTCCGCATTTTTAGCGGCGGGGATGTGGGGGAGGGGGTGGGGCGGTGGCATGGGAATACAGGAGTTTTTTTTGTCTGGACAATCTACAAACCAGTTTTCAAGATGAAACGTGAACACAAGTTTAACAAACTGGGTGAATAGACACAGCAAAAGCAGAGCACAAAACACCGCAGCACCAAAGGGTGCCTGCCTTGGAATAACTTCCAAGCTGTATCTTCTTGTACCTTACAAGCTCTTTCCTTCCTTTGGTCTTTGTACAGCACATTGCTGCAAAACAAAGCAAATGATCTTTCAAAGTCATTATTTGAACTAAAATGTAAGTTATCTGTAGTTGTATCACATGGAAATATGTTTTTAAAATTCAATAAAAATCATACTATTTTTTTTTTTGTCAGAAAATCTATGGTAGTAGGCTTGTATGGTATTGAATCCAGCAGCATGAGAAACAGTTAAAAGTGCTGATGCATAGGGAAGGGCTGCCCTGCTGCAAAAAAGAGGTGTCAGTTCTGACAGGGTACTGTGCTTAATGAGATTGTTATCAAAATTGGCCAGTTCTCATACCATACCTCTTTGGCTATTGAGGTAAGCTTCCTTCAAAGACATCTGAGTTTAAGCGACCGTATCAACTCTGTAGTAGAAGGAAGTAACCAAGGAGAAATATTTTTTCGTCCTAAACTGCTGAGCTCAGAAAACCACCATGACTGTGGTGAATAGAAAGGATTCACTGCATTTGTTTTATTGCTCAAAAAGGCTGAACCTGTGTCCCAGCCAGAAGAGCTTCTGAGACAGGAGTTGGTTAGCTGCAGGAGAAGCCAGAGTCTGCTTGCTTTTCTCTATAAATGTTATTGTGCTACTTTGAGATGCTCAGCAATACCATTGCTACATAGATATATAGAGGCATAACCCCAGTGTGAAGATAGCAAGTGAACAGTATCAGGGGTGTATGGGTTAAATAAGGAGTTAGCAACTTCCAAGTCATCCCAGAAGTTCTCATGTTTCTGGTTCTTTTGCCCACAACTGCAAAGCAAAGCTTTCTAACCTCAGCATCCAAACTACCATAGCTGCAGTATTTTAGTCTCAGAGTACCGTATTTTCTGGCCCTTGAAGAGATCACTTTTGCTGTGTGATCTTATGAGCTCTGCTGCATCACTATGTATCTGTTCCTGGAGCTTCCACACTTACCAGGGATTCTTTCATTAGATTTGAGATGCCTGTACTAGCTTGAGCCTAGTCTGGTCTCTAGATAAATCCCTTTGACCTGAAACCTTCTGCGTTTTGGTCTGTTGCACCTAAAGCATGTTTGCTGTCCAAGTTCTCTCTTTCACTTTCAAGGACATTCAGATGCCTCTGGTATCAGTTCTGTAACTCTGTGGTTAGAGCTAGAATCCTGTTTTCAGGGCTGTTCCTATCAATCTAGCTAAGGATGCAATTACTTTTCTGTGGTCTAGCCAAGCATGACAGTAAGAATGGAATGATCACCACTGCTGCTGCACTTTTTATCTTACTCATCACTTGAAGCTTAGATGGATGGGTTCTGGTCATTCCATCCTGGTGAAAAATATGTGAGCTGGCAGAATGCTTAATTATACAGGCTGCTTTCTATTTCCGGATACACAGGGTTTAATTTTTTTATTATAGTAGCACCTAAGGGCCTAACAGTACAGGTACAGTGTCTACCCTGCAGAGATTTGCTGAGTTGCCCTGTCTTTCTGCCCCATTACCCTGAGAGTTTTCTCAGAAAATTAAATTCTTTCCTTCCCACTAGAAAAACACAGACATGGTAACTACTCACAGTGGTTTATATGTCGGTAAGACAGGGGGAGTGTTCATCTTGGTTAAGCATTAAGGTGTGGGTGGACATGGAGAGACTGTCCATCAATTCCTCTCTCATCATTTGTGATATGTTGTAAAAAAACAGAGCACATTCCTTACACATTCACGCAGGTGGGGGGAAAGAAGGCTGGAAACTCGTGGATTTTAGCAACAGGAGGAAGGCTCCCACTCCTATCTGCAGATCTGCACCTACAAAATCCTGAGTGCCCTGGCAGCAGGGTCCAGGAGCTTGGTCCAGGAAAACAGTTGCACCAGCTAAGCCTGAACCTACAACAACACCAGGTGGAACCTGCAAGTGACAGCAGGGGCAGACTCCCTGCTATGGGGGAGGAGGTCCCCATAGGCTGACCTCACCTGCTGGCAAAAGGCATTTTCTTCTTGCTGGGGCCTGTATTTCAGATACTGAAAAAAGACTTGTGGGGCCTTAGACTGTGCTGCTCTTCCACATGGGCAGCAATGATATTGGCCATGGGAAGCTGTGAACGTATTAGCCATAACTCTATGGCTCTGGTAGCGAGGGTCAGGGACATGGTGGGCACTCTGGTTGGTGGTTTTCTGGTTGATCCTGCCAGAGAAAGGAAAGACAGATCTTGAGGAGGAGTGGACAGACACTGCAGATCATCAACTGGAATCATGCAGCTGGCATCAATAACAGGGATCTGGTTCTTATGGTTATAAGATCCTATCTGAGTATCAACAACTGCTAGGAACAAACTGTGTGTTTCTGACAGAGGGGAGCTAAAGCAGCTCTGCCATATGACTAACAAGAATGGTAAGGAGAGCTGTAAATTAGGAATGACAAAACAACAGGGAGAGAGATGACAGCCTACAGTCAAGTAAGGAAGTTGTGTGGGAGAGGTGTAATGAACAGAACAGGGTGAAAGAGGTCAATTTAAGCGGATACACAGCAGCAGAGGGTGCCAATGGTATGGCATTGTGGAAAAGCCCTCATATCTTCTCCTAGGACATCAGCTCAACCTGGTGCCTTATCTGACATGCTTGTACATAAATGCATACAGCATGGAGAATCTACAAGGGGGGTTAGATGTCTGAATGCAGTTGCAGAACTACAATATCTCATTGGGAGCACTGTGATATCATGGCATAGTTCACACATGGGGGTGGTGCAACTGATAGATACAGGATAGAGACAGTTTAGTGAGGACTGAGAGGGAGGGGAGGAACTGACTTTGAGAGAGCCGCACTGATGCATGGAGCTCTGCCTTGGGAGATGTAGGATCTGGTTGAGAGCCTGTGGATCAGGAAAAATATCTTGCTGAAATGAAACATTAATAAACTTGGAAGCAAACTCCATATGTTTTCTATGACAAAGAGTTACATTTGGAGGACGTTTATTGTGTGGAAGAATTCTCATGCTGCCACAAGATGTTCCAAGTGGTGCTCATGACCTTTTACAAGGCAGTAACACATGAACACTAAAATCTGTAGTCTGTCTTTCTCAGGACATCTATGATTTCCAGCTGATGCTTGTTCCTGATCTCCATGAGTACAACCTCAGTTGGAAATCTTCCTTAGATGCTTCTCTACTAAAACTGGAGCACATTTGTGGCTATGAAACATGTTGTGTTTAATGACAAACAATCTATAGAAGGAAAAATGGTCAGTTCATCACAGACAATAATAGAAAGCAAACTCCTGTAGGTATAGATATTTATACTTCTTATATATTTATACTTAATGTGCATAGCAATTTTAATATATGAAAAAGGGACAATCACAAGACAAATTAGAAATAAAGAGGGTAAAGAGGAATTGTGAGCCTTCTTGAGACACTGGGAGGGCTGGCATACCGCTTTTTCTTTGGTTCTGTCAGCTGCCACGTTTCCAGGGACGTGTGACTCTGCACCTTCTGTGTGTTGTGGCACCTTTTCAGCCAAGTAAATAATCAATGGGATTCAACTGCAGCCATTCTGAAGTCTAACTTATTTCTTTGACTTTGATACAGATGTATTCTGAGGTATTGGTTATTGTGCAGATAATATTATTTCTTCTTTAAATAATTTGATAATGCTACTTATGTAAACTTTTTAAAATGTTTGTTTCAATTGCAAACATTTGCTTATCAAAGAAGGTAACCTCTGTTAGCATACAGACTTTACTAATCTGTTACTGTAGACAGTGCCACCTAATTAGTAATCAGGAGAACATGGTTAAAATTAATACATTAAGCCCTAACTGTCAAAGTATTATATATCTATAACATCTTTTAGAACTAAAAGCTATAAATACTGTCTTTTTTTGTGTAATTCTCCCACTGGGTACTCCTTTGCTTAGAGATAACAGTATGCCTGAAACTTCATTGTGTTGTGAAAACTTACTAAAGAAATTACTTGATTGATGTTCAAATAGCCATCTCATACCAATGATCAATCAGTCTCAAAGCATGCTATTTTAAAACCAATAAAAGAAATAGCTATTGTCCAGAAGTTGTTAAAATAAGACATGGAAACATCCTTTTGTCTACCTGACACTGATGATGTGCAATATGCCCTACATTTTGGCTGTGGTTTTGTTCTCTGCTAAGAGAAGTGCCACACTGATTTTGTAAAAATGCTCTCTTGCTGGTTTAACAATAGTGGAATTTACAGGGTCTGGAGCTCTGCTTCCCCAGCACTTTCCATACCCACCCCAGCAATAGCCCAGCTGAGTTAGGCCAGTGAAAATCTTCCACAAAATAAAATACTGTTCTTCCTGCTTGTGTCCCTACCCACTCTAACTACCCCTAACTCCCTACCTACGCCACCTCATGGTGGGGTTAGAGGAAAATCAGTGCCAAAAAAAAAAAAAAAAAAAGGGGGTAAAGAAGAGACAGGGATTATCTTCTTACGCAGTAACACAGAGTGCCTCCGTCCTGCTGATCACAATGTTTTTGAAAGAAAAAAGGTCGGACTTTATTTTAAAACAGAAAATGCCATTTCTGTTCTGCAACAGAAGATAACTTCTGGTGTGTTTGGATAAAAAATAAAAGAAAATGTGCGTAAAATATAAAAGAAAACAAGCAGAAACATCTCGGTGTCCAAGTCGCTCCCGGGATGGGCACCAGGCTGGCTGGCACGCTGTGTGCAGGGCGCTCCCGCCGATCCCCCGCGGAACCCCGCGCAGGACAGCGCGCAGCCCCCGCGTCCCGGGGCGGCCCGCGGGCGGGGCACGGGGCGGAGCGGGGCGGAGCGGCCTCGGTCCGCCACCGGCAGGGGGCGGGTGCGCCCTCCGCGCCTTCCTCCGGCTGCGCAGCGGCGGCGGCTCCGCTCGGTTCCTGCTCGGGCCGGGGCAGCCTTCGCGGCGCGGCCGCCGAGGGGACGCTGCACGACGTGTCCGCGCCCCACAGCCCCGGTAGGTGCTCGCGTTCTGCGCGGGGCGCGGCCCTTGCCCGTCTCCCGCCGGGCATCCCGCCGCTGGCTCCGCCGCCCGGGCGCGCATCGCTCTCCTCTGCGCGGGGCAGCCGCTGGCTGCCAGCCCCTGCCTCCGCTGCTGGCATTCCCCGGCGGTGCCCCTTCCCCGGGCCGCCTGGCCCTTCCCCCATCCCCTCCTGCCTCGGGAAGGGTGAGTGGGCCGGGGCCGCGGGTCAGAGCCGGGCGGGGCGCTGGGCGGGGGCTCTGTCCCGTCCTCCGCCCTTCCACCGTCCCAGCCCGGCGAGGGGGTCGGGGCCAGGCTGGAGGCGGCGGTGGGGCAGGGGACGAGCGCCCGGAGCTGCCGGCGGGGCCGCGCGGGAGGAGGAGGAGGCAGCGGGTGGCGGCGGTCGGGTCGGCGGGACGGCCCGGTCCCGGGAAATGAGTGAAACGCTGGCAGCGTGGCAGCCCCTTCCTGAAAACGAGGTGGTGCTGCTGCTCAGTGGTGGCGTTCCCTTGGCTTTCTCTGTGGAGTACGGGGTCGCGGACACTGTTGGTCCATGAGTTGTAGGGCTCAGCTCTAAAATGCATCGTTACAGACGGCAGCCGTGAACTCCTGAGGAAGTTAAATGTGCTGTTTGCAGAGAGATACTTATCGTAGCAGTCTGTATGCCTTTGGTTACTGGCCTCCGAGTTGCTGAAGTAGGAAAACATAGAAAAATTATATATATATTTTTTTCTCTTAAGTAAATGCTACCATATGTTAAGTCACGTGTTTGGCTGAGCCACTAAGGGGGCTATGTAACTTACCTGACTTGTTTATTTTCCCATTTTCTCACATTTGAAAGAGGTTAAATCATAACGTAGTAACTCCAGACTTGGGTGAAGATCTTTGCATATACCAGGTATTTTAATATTCTGTGTGGCCTATTGTGCCGCACAGACTTGGAGCCCCTGGTGCCTCTTTGCTGGTGAACGCAGCTGACTGCTCCTCTCGTTTAAGTATTTATTTAATACTAATTGGGGAGTTATTTATAAAAAGTATCAAAACCACAGACTCACACCAGAAATGGCTGCCTAATGACTGTCGTGTTGTTTTCTTTTTTTTTTAAACTTTCGAAACTTCTCGAGGTATGAGTATCTTCATTAGCACATATTTTCCCTCAGGGTTTCTTTTATGCATAGTTGTTTGTGTGGCAAAACAAGTTTTGTGACTTGCTTTAAGCCTGCAGGTAGGCTCTTCACAAGCTAATAGCTTGCTATTGTCATGTAATAACATCTGATCACTGCAGGATGGAGGAAGCACCTGTTGGGTTCAGGCGTTGCTTCCATCGCTTTGCAAAAGTCCTGACCACTTCACCCAGTAAGAGCGCAGAGTAAATAGATAATAATCGTTGCTTCACCGTACCACGAGTTCCTGTCCAGCCTCTCTAAGTGCAGCCCGAGTGCTTCAGGGCATATGTGTTCTACCTAACCTGGTTTGCGTAGACCAGGTTGCTTAAAGCCCCATCCAAACCTGGCTTGAGTGTTTGCAGGGATGGATTACCTGCTGCCTCTCTGGCAAACCTGTGTCGGTGTCTAATCACCATCCCAATACCAACCTCAGAGGCATGCTGCTCTAGTCCCTTGGACACTGGGCCACCCACATTTAATGAGAACTATTAGTGCGTATAGAAGGGAGGGATGATGTACACAGAGTTTAAAATTTTAGTGGAACTTTGGAAAATTAGTATTTAAAAAGTGCATTTCTGAATGCTTAGTTTTCAGGGTTTTGGGGAAAATACTGACATACAGGAAACAGATTTTTAATTTTTTCAATGAAATCATAAGATGGATTGATACTGTGCAAAAATACCTGTCTACATGCAGATTATATTGCAGCCTGATGATTAGGTGTCCAAAAAATGAATCCACAGCAGACACAGAGAAGTTGTTTTTAAATATTTAAATTGATCAAAAAGAATTTGCTATTCAAATAGAACTTAGGTTCTGGTTTTTAAACTTGTAGTTCCAGTGAAGTCACAGAATTGACATGTGAGTGTAATGGCTGCAGGTCTTTTGATTTATATTGGTAATCAGTGTGTCCATGAGTCATTATAGAAGTCATATGTGTGTTCGGTTCTGAGTTTTTCACTAAAATTTGCTGAGACTGTGTAGGGCTTGAGGCATAATTATTTTAAACCTCCATGTTTTACCTGCCAGTGGCCAGCTGTATTAGCCCCGTGACAATTGTTTTGCTGTCAACAGTATTGGAATTACTGTGATTGTTTTTCAGTTTAGGAGGATCTATCTGAGAAGTCTCACATTGTTCCAAAACCAAGATTGTACATAAATTTTCAGAAAAAAATGTAATTTGCGTGAGTGTCAGAAATCTGATAGTCTTGCAGTAAGATCATGACATGGGTGAGCAAAACTAGCAGCCCGATGCTGCTGCACTTTGCCCCTCACTTTGTCCCTTGAAAGTTGTCCTCTAATC
This sequence comes from Vidua chalybeata, assembly GCF_026979565.1. Lineage (NCBI taxonomy): Eukaryota > Metazoa > Chordata > Aves > Passeriformes > Viduidae > Vidua > Vidua chalybeata. Next base: position 50,193,866 of record NC_071534.1, on the reverse strand, counting down.
TATTATTAAGGTTATATTCTCTTTTACTTAATGAGCAAAATCATGTGAGCTGGAGCAGCCTGGCAGGTGAACTCACCTATCTCATCAATTTTCATGCTTCCTAATATATAGGCATGAGGACACAATAGAAGGGTGATACGGAAGTAACTTTGATCCGGTATTGCTGCTTGAAATCTCATTTCCTAGTATTTCTTGGATTAAGCATCTGTAACCTATAAATAGGTGTCCCTGGCTTCTTGCTTCATCATCTAAAATTCTGTGTTTGACCATGAATCCAAGCACAGCTTCCTCATACTTTTGTTACGGGTATATGCATCCTAAGAGGACTTTAGAAATTTGTTAACATAAATAAATGAATATTTTTTGGGGAATTTGTAACTCTTAATTCCACCCTGACATTTGTTTCCATCTACTTGTGTCTCAGTGTTATCCACAAATTTAAAAATCTTATCCTTCTTCAGTAGTTCATTGATGTTTATAATAAGTGGTGGATGACTATATTAAATGGTATTTTACGCAAGGTTCCTGAAATTCAATCACACTAAAATTGTCACATTAATGATAGTGACTTTTTGGAATTGTTCAGCTTTTTTTGCTCCCCATATACATTACTGTATTTTTATAATACAAAAATAGTTTGTATCCTGATTTGCAGACTGAGCTGCCCAGTAGCATTTTCCAGCCTTGGCCTCACATATCCTCAGTGCCAAGAGAATGTGTAACAGTCTTTGTGGAAGAGAGGAGAACCTCTGTAAGACTAACAGGACAGAGGGAGCTGCTGAAGTAAATTTTGCCTTGCATTTGATGTTACTGTTGAGTCAGTGACAGAAAGTTTCACAATATGTTTATATGTACAGACACATGCTAGTTCTCATGACAGTCCAGTTAAAATCTTAACATGGAAATACATTACAGTCTCCCCTCTGTTCATAAGACTTGCTTTCTGGTGACTGGCTGGCTTCCCCTTCTCCCACCCTCTCTCCAGTTGTATCTGTGCTGTCTGAGGAGACAGTAACCATCTCCTAGTAGCAAAGGTTTTTTATTTTATTTTGATCTGTTCTGGTGTCATCAGTTAGTTGAGTCATGATTTCACAAATGTTTATGCTGGTATTTGCTAGTATTGCTGCTGCTAGAAAGCCACTGACCTGCTCCCAGACACTTAACTCTGCTTTTGGATCTGCCTTGATACTCTTCACTTTGTGGGGGAGGTGGTTGATGGAACTGCCATGGCTGCTTGTGTGCTTGCTGGTCAGCTGAGTATTGGTGACACTTGAATTGTTTTGGAACTGCATTTAAGTTGACTCAGGCAGAGGTTTATGAAAGGAGTTCCCATAACAGATAATATCTCTTAGGAGAGCATGATCCAAAGGGGATCACATCGTGAGTTGTTAGAGTGTGGTTGCATATCAGTGTCTTTGTGTCAGCTGTGCATAGTTTCAGTGGTAAGGTCACTGTAATAAGCACCTTTCTGTCACTGAGGGATGCTGTTCCTCAAAGGAGTTTATATGTTCCTAATGTGGTACATTTCTACATAGGTAATGACATACAGTGAATTGCTATGCAGCATAATTTTACATTTCCCCACTCATGACGATGTTTAGATTATAACATCTCAAAGGATAGAAAATATCTGTGTTGGATTTTAGTTAGCAGATGAATACCAGTTGTTAAATAAATATTAAAATGTACCAATTATGTAAATATATAATATATAAAAAAGAACACATTGTCCCTAGATTTTTTTTTCTGTGAAATTATTCCTCACAGATATGGCTTAGGGTTTTGGTAGTGGTTGCTGTAAAATTGCGCCTAGCCAAAATGTAGGTTGTGGATCTTTGTTCTGATATCTTCATGCTCAGAAACCTAGAAACTACAGGTTTTGGGGCTGTTTTGTGTGTCTTCAGTAGGAAGAGGTGAGTCAGTCTAGAGCTGTTAAGAATCTTGTCACTGACTGACTTCCTCTCTATTTTCAAGTCTGTTTCACCTCATCACTCACAAATGATGGCCTGTCCAGTGCTAATGTGGACCAGTAGCGATGACTTGCCTGCACCACAGAAGCACTTTGGTTCTGGGTGCCTCATGCACATGGAGGTTATCAGGCACCAGCAGCAGTCTCGCATATGCAGTGTGATCCCATTAGCAATATCCTGTAGGCGTAGCGTGGTGTGTGGTGCCTGCTGCTGACCTTCTTCCCAGAGCTGGTATGCAGTGCTTTCTCTGCTGGCTGCTCTGCTCAGCCAGTGACATGCTCTTTTAATCCTGCAAAGGGCCAAAACCTATCCAAATGCTACCTCACATGGGAGATGAATAGATGAAAAGGGGCTCCACAGTGTCCCTTAGAACAAGAGGAACTAGAGACACCAGCAATGCTGTGAGCAATGACTGTCACTGGGGAGTACTTTCCCCCAGTTTCCTTGTGAGATCAGCATGTACTTTGCTGGGATGAAGTGGAGAAATAAGTTGGTGTATGAAGTTCAGCAATTTGTCCTTGATGACTTTATCTATCTGAACTTCAATATTGGAGTTGGGTATTATCCAACCCCATGAAACACAGAGCTAAGATTCTCTTCAGTAGATACGTCAACAGCAATGGTACGATATACTTTGTCACATATAAATAGTGTGGGTTTTTAGGCACCGTAAATCACATTCTTAACTACATGAATCAGTAAATTTTTGTAATAATTGAGAAGAGTCTTCAAAGTATGGATTGAGTGCTTATAAGGCTAAAATTTTTTTGTTGTTGATTGGTTATGTTGTTTTTTTTTTTTCCTGGATTGGTTTGATTTTGTTGTTTTAATTGCAGAAGGAATGTGGGTTAAGTTTCATTCTCTGTGGGATGAATGAATGCCTTAGTACTTTTATCTCAGCTTCTCAGAATTCAGAAGAATTTTTTCAGTGTTTGAGACTGACTAGTTTGTGTGTTGCCTAAGGTGAAAGTACTGGCTTGATGCCACTAGCAAAAGCTTGCATGGACAGTGATTTGACATGTTGTTTGAGAAAGATTTGTTTTGAATTTTAAGTTTCAAAGCACTCCAGCACAATGCTGCTTCTTATGTGTATTTCCTTTCCTAAGAGTGAAACCACAGAGTGGTAGTCACAACACAGGACAGGCAACAGTAGCTGGAGTATCTATTTATAATTTTGAAATAAACTTGGATTTAATTTCCTACATGTATCTGTATTCTTTTGTTGTAGATATAACTTGATAGAAGTAAAATAAAATCTTGTATTTACAAGCAAACACTTTGGGTCTGATTCAGTTGTCTAGAATACTAAGATAAATCTTGATATGTATAGGGAAGAACACAATTCTTATAAGAAGTCTCATTTATATAAGAAATTAATAATTTTACTTCATGGTACCATTTGTCACAAAGGAGAAAAGAAAATATGTATTCCTGAGTCTCTAAATGTTATTGTGTGGACAAAGCTTTTCCTTATGTGGAGTTCTGCCAGAACCTCAAAGAATTTGTATGGATATAGGAGTGCTGCCTGTAGGGAGCAACTACTGGAGTCATAGCCTGTATTTCCAGAAGACACAAATGGTGCATGATTATACAATAAAATTGAGTTATACTATTTACTTTTTAAAAGATGTAATTCTTTTCCATGTGTGTCTTTCACTACTTTCAAATTAAATTAATTTTATAAACATACTGGAAAAACTGTTCATAGCCTAGCAGAAAAGTAAGCAATCATCTGGATAAGAAAATGCATCCTGCATTTAAATAAAATAGTCTTAAATTATTTTGAATGTCTCAGCTCTTTTGTCCATGGCATATAATCCAGGTTGGCACAACCACTGGTTTAAAACCAGAAGTCACATCAGAATAGCTAATGCTGTCCTTGACGTATCTAATTCACTGTGTAATATTGAGTAAAAAACCACCACTGCTCTGAAATGCTTGAAGATAACACACTGAAATATCTTATCAACAGAGGCTGGATTAAACACAGTGTTGTTTCATTGATTAAATTTTACCAGGTGTGAAAAGCTAATTTTTTTTGTTTGTTTGTTTTAAGGAATTTTTGATGTTCTCTGGCAGGAATAAAATGCATGTGCTAATCATTGAGGAATGCAGTTTGTGCTAAAAAAAAACCACCAACAAAAGACTATGTCCTAATCTACTAAAGTCTTGGAGATAAAAATAAAAGCTCAAGTAGTTTTTTTTGTTGTTGTTGTTGTTGCTTTTTTTGTTTGTTTGTTTTTGGGGTTTTTCCTGGGCTTTTTTTTTTTTTTGGTGCTAAGTAATTTTAAATACTTGTTTTAAGTGCAGTATAGTGTATGCTATTCATATTAACAAATAGCAGATATATACAAAACCAGGTATTACGTTATTTGACTTTGCTAGAAAGTGTACAAACACGTAAGTCCTGGTTTGGGGGAAAAATTTCCCCCTGAATTGAATGCAAAGCATCTCAGGCTTCCACACATTTAATATTATATAACCTGAGTACAGATTTGCATGTAATAGTATAGAAATGTGGGCTTAATATTGAAGGGGATATCAGCTCACACCTTGTCGACTATCTGTGTTAAGAAAAATTCTCTGTTTCCAGATTTTTATGATGACTTAAAGCCTCCTTTTAAATTTTTTGTTTATCCTTGTAACTGTAAGGTTGTTTAATATTATAACTACAAATAAGTAAGCTGCAGAGCATACTGAGAACAGTTATTCTCAGCATATTTTTTTAATTATAAAAATATATATCTAAAGTAATAATGTCTTTAATATGTATTTTAGATTTGCTGTAAATAATAGTATTTTTAAAAATATGTATTTATTTCTATAAAAATTTGGAATTACACCTTGAAGATAAGAGGTCTGATCCTGACTTCTCTCTTTCACAGTTCCTTGCACTGCAGACTTGATTCTTTTATCCCTTAGTTGGTTTATTTAGGTCATGTAATTCTTATCTCGATTCTTCCATTTGGGGATTATGCATTGAGATAGACTTAGGAAAAAAACTGCACATGGGTCAAAGTTAAGTCAAGATAGCACACAGAGCAGGGTATTTTTTGTTTATTTAGGCAGAGCAGAGTAATTGCTTTTTGTTCCATACACAGCAGTCCTATCAGTGCAGGTCACAATGAACAGTTACACTTTTGTGGCGGTAGGACATTGTTGACCCCAATATTAGACAGCTGCTATAATATCCTTTTCCATTTCTGCTGCTTATTTTGCTGCACTTTTTGTCAGTTTTGGAGTATATTACTTTCTGGTTTTTTAAATATCATTGTTGATTTTGGGACCTCTTCCTAATCAGCTAAGGTCAGAATTCAAAATAATCTTGACCTTCTAAATTCTTGCCTCTCCTCTTTGCTTGTTTTTGTGTGCCCATTTTGTAAGCATAATCCACTCATGTTATCAAGTTGCTAATGGAAATACTACTATCCTGGGAATGAAATAGACTAATCTACATGTTTCATTATCATCCTTCAAAACAGTAATTACAATCGTATTTGAAACCCCTTTTAGAACAGAGTTGTGGCAAGTGGCCTCAGCTTTTCTGCATGGTAAGTAGGGCAGAGGCTGTGCTCCTGCCCTAATGAAGTGTGTCCCATGGCACCATCTCTGGACCAATGTTAAGAAGAGCCTGCTAGAGAATTAACCAAATTGAATTGCATTCAGCTTGGGACTGAAATCTGCACTTCATTCAGTGTTAAGTCAGTGAGGCAGGATTAATAGGAACCGTTAATTTGTCAATTATCTCAATGCAGTTTTCTCTTGCACAATGATTCTAGGGGGGAAACTTGCATGATGACCATACATGTTCTGTCTGACACATGAATGTAGAAAGAACTCAGTCTTGGTGTGTTAGAAACTTTATATCATCTAACAAAATATGATGATAATTTGCTTGGAAGGACTGTAGGCTTGTAATTTTCCTAAACAAAGTCATTATAAGCTTCCTCCAAGAAGGACTTAGCAGGGTTCCCTTAAGAGACACAGGTTACTTTTAAAAGCAAGCATCTGGTGGTCTATTTATTGAAACTCATTTGGGTATGAACAAAAATACATGCAGTAGCTCTGTGGAGTTATCGATTAAATCTTTTGTATTTTTGTTGCGTATGTCATAGCACACAAGTGGAGCAGAATGGGGGAAAGCCCTTTGTTTTTCTCTTCGTTGTTTTTTTTTTAAATTGTAATCTGTTTTCTGTGCCTTATAGAGAGCATTTTAGACTGGGGATTGTTTGATACACAAGGATGCGGCGGCTGCCTGCCACAACCTCAAGCAGTCGAGAAGCGCCGGCTGGCACTGCCCATGTGAGGCCGGGTGGCCGCCACGTGAGTGAGCACTCCAGGGGAACGGCGTCTGCCAGCCTGGTAGTGCTGAGCGCTGCGGCGTGGGTTACACAGCTTTGGTAGCTTCACATGCTGAGAGGAGGCGAAGGGATGAGAGAAGGACACTTGTTTGCGAGCCCAAAGAGCCTTTATTCCCCCAGGTGTGGCAGGAACACAGTGCTCTCAGGGTGGTTGCAGTGACAAAATGCCGAAGTAATGAAGGATGGCAACAGATTAAATAGGGGATGGGCAGACAGGAGTGGAAACCTGGCTCACCCAATGGGGACAAACGATAGAGAAACGACATCAATTATGACAACCAATGGTAACATAACAGAGGTGGGTACAGAGTCCTGGGACGAATAGAAAGGCTAAGGTGGGGTGATTGATACAGAACTTTCTTGAAGAAGCTGGGGGTGGTTACAAGATTGACATCCAACAGGGAGTGAACAAACCCTGACTGATGGGACCAAATAAGGAGAAAACAGGGAGAGGTGAGGAGATTGACAGGTAACTGTGGATCCGAGAGGCGGGAACTCTTGGGGTAAACAACTTGGAACAAACCACTGTGAGGGGAAAAATGGGGGAGTACAAGGAACAAACCTAACTAACATTAATAAAACAAGTGACTAAATAAAACCAAACCACAACACAAGAAAGCAACCAGTAACCTCAGCTCTGAACTGTCTTTCCATATATCCTCTCCCTAGTAGTTTGTATCCAGAATAAATAATTTTTTTTCTGCCTGGATGGATGTGCAACTCCATGCAGAGAACTGGACAATGACATGCCAGCATTCAAGAAGGATTTATAACTTCTAATTTCTTGTCTAATTTCCTGTTCACGTTCTTTTGTGGATAACTTTTAATTTCATGCTGCACGAGATAATTTTTGGTTTCATTCTGCTGTCTAAGTTGTGGACCTTGACTGAAAAACTTCCTAAGTTTTGTGCTAAGAAAACAGTCTGAAGAAAAAGAAAATCCATATTTAAGTCACATAATGCTTCCCAAACCCAGCCATTTTACTTCGCAACTTGAAGATGTTGATGGCTTCTGTTGCCTGTTTTGTGGTGTTTTCCTTGGCCTGTGCATCTTTACAGGGTTCTGCTGTATTCATCGGGACACTGCCTGTCAGCCCTGCTATGGGCTGCACATCCTGCCTCAGTCTCTAATAAGTGATACAGAGCAGCCTTTTTGTACTGCTTGACAGAGAATGATGTAGTAATAAATGATTATCTGTATTATGTGACACTCATAAGTCAGGAGGATACTAAGGTTCTAATTCTCCTGCCTCTGCTTGATGGAATATTACATCAAAGAAGAGAAAAATAGTGTTTGGGTTATTTTGGCTCATTTCTAAAGCAATCAAAGGAATGTTGTTGGTACTGCTTTTGTGCATCTGAGTTTGAGCAAGCTCAGTTGTGATCCTGTGTTCTTTGTTTTTAAATGATCTTAAAATGTGCACTATTAAAAATTCCAAACGCATTTTCTACTCAGTTCTCTAATTTCAGTTATGATGTCTAATGCCGAAGATGTGGAGTAATGGTCCATAAGCATTTATAGTTTATTCTGTTTTATTCCTGTTCTGCCTTGAAATATTTCAAAAAACCAATCTAAGATAATAAGTGTAGGAAAAGTACTTGATGTCCATAAATTATTTTCCTGCAACAACACTTGTCTGTACTGTAGCACTACTGTATTATTTGGTAAATCAAACCTCATGGTTTTTCAGTATACCATAATTTAGAAAAAGAATCACTGTTTTTTAAAAATTCCTTTCAAGTTGTGGCATAGCATAATTTTTCCTTTTTCTAAATCAAAACACATTCCACACTTAAAAAATAATGCGTATTTTTATTTGTTGATTGCAGCAAATAATGATCCCTGAGATATGTGAAAGGGGATGTTGGGATAAAAGCAGTCAAGGTTAGATCATGTGATTGTTTCACTTAGATTCTTCTTTCTGGTTTTGTTCATATTCTTGTTTTCATGCTTTGAATTCATGATCTGTTTTTGTTCAGAGTAAAACAAAAAAGAAACTTTTTTTTCAGTGCAGACTTAAAATAACCTTGTAGCTGTTCAAAGTACAGCCAGTGTTTATTGTATTGATCTATTTCTGCATGTCTGGAAGAAGAAGCCTAAAATAATTCTGTTCACAGACTTTGAAATAAAATGAGTTTATCTGTTCCGACAGATTCTTTTCTGCCTTTTTACAAGAGAGATAAATACTAGCCTTTCACTGGAAGAAGTTATTATATGAGGATATAATATGTGTGGCTACAGCTAAATGGATATATTATGGTCTATAATATGCTGTGAAATTTCCTTTACAGTACAACATTAGCTCTCAAAAACATTTGTCTGCTTTTAAACATAGGTAGTATTTTCAAATTCTAATAGAATAGAAATAAGTATTTCTGTATTTGCAATTTTTTTCCTACTTATTTCTCTGCTGACCATTTTATTGTAAACTTGAAGGGATAGAGCACAATGACTGAGTCTTTGACAAGGAGACAAAGACACAAATCATTGAACTTGAAGATACTGAACTAAGTGAAGGGAAAAGGTTTTCTGCATAATACCATTTTTTTTTTCTCTAGTATAGACCATGAGAACTATGTGGGTGTTTTGGTGCTTCTCTGAAAATAATTTGTATTTCTAATAACAGCAGTTTTTCTAATAATTTCTAAATTATTGATGTTTTTCAAAATCATGGCATAGGACTGCAGAGGGTTAGGGATGCTATAGATTTCGTGATGGGGGTCTGGGACAACTGCTTGGATTAGAGTGAGAGCTGATTACATGTTTTCAAATGTGGCCTTAGTGTAGATGATTCAACAAGATCCCTGAATTGGGGGAAAGTTGTGCCAGATGTCCAGGCTCTCTGTGCAGCATGGGCCCACCAGGACTGAACATGAGCATGGAAGAGAGCCTGGAGCAGCTCTTGCTCTGCAGGTAGAGGGCAGATTTGGTATGGCCTCTGGACCTGCATTGCTTGAGGAGGAGGAGGAGGTGGGAGCTTTTGTTCAGAGCCTGTGGAGTTTGTGGCCCACTTTGACTGTGTGATGACATGCTCTTCTCAAGAAGCTTGTGGGTGCTTAGGCAGTGTTTGCTTAGAGTGGTTTTCAGTTTATTCTAAAATAATTGGAGTACTAGGGTTGGTGCTTCTGTCATCACTGACCATCATGTTATTCCTCTGGCTGTACCTATGAGTGACAAATATGTAGTTACATTTCTGTAATGCACAGATTAAAGTGTTGACCTTTCAGTTCCATTGAATGCAGTTTATGTAGTATCCTAGAGACCAAAATGCTTAAATCTTTTCTCTCCAAAGCACAGTTTGCTATGCTGTGTTGCCAAATAGCAACTTGCATCTAGAAGCAGGTAGGGTTTTGAAGGAGTGCAGGTGGAGTTGTTGACTTTTACCACATAGCTTTAGGAAACTAAAGACTGCTTAGAGCACTGATAAGTACTTGGGTCATAATTTGAAGGACTGAAAGTTAAACTGAATTAATAGAGGAGTAGGTAAAATTAGTGTTATTTCAGAACCCTTGTCTTGTGGAGAAACAAATGAAAGCAAGGCATCAGAAATCCATCTTAAATCTTCCCTTAAATGTGAGTGTTAAGAAATAAGTATTCAGAACAATCGGCATTAATTTTATTGACTAGAAAATCTATGGGGTTTTTTGCTTATCACAAAAGTGCTTTTTTGGCAGTAATTATGGTGGTTTTTAGTTTTTGTTTTATTTTTTGTTTGTTTGTTTCCCATAGGTGGCTATTTTAATGCAAGAGTGTAATTTGCTTTCTGAAGACTAAACATGAGAATAGCAGGTAAGTGCGCTCAGTAAAATCAGACTTTGGTAATTTATGAAACAACTGCTATGGACAACATTGACAAGTTGTGACAATAAGGTTTTAAAGTCATAGAATCATAGAATACCAGGTTAAAAGGGATCTTGGAATCATCTGGTCCGACATTTCTTGTCAGAAGCACGGTCTAGTCAAGATAGCTGTGATAGGTGCCTAATTCACCTGGAAAATTACTTTCCAAACATGTTTGTGTTTTTTAGCAAAAAAACAGTTGGATGGAAGGGAAAAAAAAAAACCTAAAGTAAATATGGCAGTCCCTATAGGATGTTTCACCTGTAGCAAACATGCCAGTTTTGGTTCAACTGCTTAAGGAACCTTCTAGGAAATTTCTTACTGTTCCTTTGAAGGGAGCACTTGCAGATCAGTGGAAAAGCACAGAATATAGAGTAGTTGGTCCTCAGACTGAGTTCTTGTTCATCTCACATACTTTATACTAAAACATGCTTTCCAAATGCCACTTGCTAGATGACACATTCCAAAATATGGTACCATCTTGTGGTTTTAAGCAGTGTTGCTTGGAAAACCTTTACCCGATTTCGTAACATATATTCAGATCATCTGTTTCTTCAGTGCTTGCACATGGTTCCCTTCCTTTCAAGTGCAATGAACTTTGGAGTTCCAGCATAATATTTTTAAGCTAGGTTTATACCTGTGTTTTCTTACATCATAATTATATGTGTGCTCCCAGATGAAAAAGACCAAACTACAAGTGAAAACACCTTCTTCATCTTTCTTTTCTTTTTCTATCCCCTTATCTTTTTTCAGCCTTTTGGAAGGATTGATTAGCATCTCTCATCCTTCTGAAGGCTGAGTAATCTGTCTATTTTAAGATTTTCTGAGCAGCCCATCACAGCAGCCATCTGAGATCTGCAGGAGTATATAAGTTTGTTTTTTTTCTAAAGGATTTGGCTGCCAATCTGAGAAAAAGAAGCATGCTTTAAGGTTGATTTTTCCAACCAGCTTGACATACTGCGGGGAGATAGGAAGGCAGGATGTTGATCAGATGCCTCCTCACCTGACTTGTACTCTCAGTATTTTACAGTCAGTTAAGAGTGGAGTATTCTTTAAAAATATATTGCAAATTATACTAAAAAATGGTGAGGTTTGTGGCAGTATCACGTACATTTCCATTTCAGATGTAAGCTGCTGTGGTTGTGTGCTTACAGCTTTTTTCCCAGCAAGTAGATTGGCCACTTAGCACTGCAGGAACTTAGCCTTGGAAAACTTAGAACTGCCTACTTCCGTATATTAAAAGGGAGACAGGCGAGGTACTGCTTTTTCTTACTTATTTTAAAATAGCCTTTGAGTCATTCAACTTACTTTTTGAAGGTCATTAATATAGATTTCAATATAGATTTCTTGAAAAGTAAGTGAGAATGCTTGTTTCTGGTTGGCTTGTGGTTTGGAAGTTTTTTGTTGGTTTTTTTTGGTTTGTTGGTTGGTTTTTTTTAATGTCATACTCAGAGCTGACTGACCATTGTAGCCAAGCTGCACTATATCAACAGATCCCTAATCACTCAATCTGGGCCATATATTAAAACAGAGGTAGCTCAGTTTGAGGGCAGGGGAAAAACACTGTTTTTGTGAACAGTAAAGAACCAGGTACTCGTGACTAAGAACATGCAAGTGGAATGGAGAAGGTGGGAATTTTGCCTTTGTGCAACAGCCAGGTAGATAATTTTAGTTCCTTTGATTAAGCTGGATTTTCATGGAAATCTGGTTTCTCCTGGCTGCTGAGCTAAGTTGGTGTACTACAGTGTCAGACAAGCATGAAGGTAGAGAAAGTTAAGACCAGAGTGCATTTGGTATGATAACCTGATGGATTGGTGCAGTTACATCCTACATTATAATATCCATCCTACATTATAATGTCCATCCATAATATCCATCCTTTTTTTTTTCAGATTTATTCTGTTTAGTAGGTCCACAAATGATCATCCTGTTTCTGAGTTCCCCAGAGTGTAATTTGATACACATTTCTGATGTTGCTAATTTTGGTAAATTAATGTTACCATTTGCAGGTAATTTTTTGAAACTTTTTTCTGTTTCTTAACAGGTGCTGCAAAGTTGGTAGTAGTCATAGCAATATTTTTATTGACATTTTATGTCATATCTCAAGTGTTTGAAATAAAAATGGATGCAAACTTAGGACACATATTTGGTAAGTGATGACTTTGTTTTGTCTGGACACATTACTATTTACTTGAGCCTTTATCAAGAATATCATATTAGTTTTGCCTGAGCTCTTCAACTTAAGAATTGTGTTTATCTTTACTATGTGTGCTTATTTTTTATATATATGTGTATTAAATTATTTTCTGTATGGAATATTTAACCTACTCTTTTAATCATTTTGATTCTTTTGTCTGCCAAGGATACATAATTTTACCTGCTTTTTTGTTGTTGTTGTTTACTGGAAATACATTCTTAGTGTAGAGTAATAAATTAGGCGACTTGATTAATGTTTCTGAAAATCTCTGCTATTCCTTACTACTGCTAAAGAGATTTAGAATTTGTTTTGGGGGTGTTTTTTTTCTCTTGTGCAGGTATGCTACCATGTTAAATTGAATGTGCAGTAATCAAAACATTTCAGATGTGCCCAGGTGTTCTACACAGATAAAAATTAGCAGTTGAGGTGTCTCAAATTTCAGAGTCTATTTTGAGCCAGAATTTTCTTTCAAGGTGCTTTTTATTACAAAAAAAAAAAACAAAAAAAAACAAAAACAAACAAACAAACAAACAAACCAAAACAAAAAAAAACACCAAACCAAAACCCGAACAATGTTTGGCACATGGGTGGAGTTTGTGTTCTTTACCTCTGGATTACTGCAGCGTGAGCTGCCATCCGAAGCAGTCAGCAGAGACCTCTCCAGTAATCATCGTAGAGGCGGAGGTGTCCTTCAGACGTGTGCGTGGTGAGGGCACTTGTGTCTCTTCATATCTCAGGAAAGGGAGTCATGAATGCTTGGGCTGAAATACACCTGAACCGCAGGCTTCCACATGGGATGGAAAGAAACCCCATCCCAATGAAGCTGTAAGGAGGGAATTAATTTCACTTCAATCCCCTGAACTCCATAAATTCTCAGAGGTTTTGGATCTCTGTGGGTTTTTGACTCCATGACTCTCTAAGAGCCAAAAATTAAAGCAGCACTTCTGAATGGGATTGCTAATGACTTTCATTCTGCTAATTCATAGAAGTTGTTCTTTAATGCAGCATAATAATCAGGTGGATTTGATACTTCATTTCAACCAGCCTGTTTTTATAGGGGTACAGAAAGATTTTACATTTATAGGATATGATATAGCAGATGACACTTTAATAGTAACATCTTGTAAAACTTTCTTTTTTCATTTTAGCTAGATCAGCATTGGATGCAGCTGCACGCTGTGAGTATTCATAGGCATGTATTACTGCTGTGCCTTGCTTTTACTAATAACAGAAAGACTGATGAATTTTCATAGTTACGAAAGTCTTAATTACACTTCAAATGCAATCAGAAACTAATTTTCCTCTTCTCCCGATTTTCCTAAATTTCTGGTAAAGTCTGTTTTGTAGTTTTGGCTTGTGGCTTTTGATGACGGTGCCAGAGCAAACAGCAGGGTGACAACAGGAAGTTGGAATAATGAGGTGCTTCAGGAACTCAGATTATTTTAAACTGCTATGTAACTATGGATGTGATAGTGTGCTTGTGTTTGCTCTCTTCCTTGAATTCCTTCAGAATGTATTTGTCTGTTAGCCTACCTGAGGCGTTCTCTAAAATCTTGGTTTATTTCCTTTTGAAAGCTACAAAACCTCCAAGATACAAGTGTGGGATCTCTAAAGCTTGTCCTGAAAAGCATTTTGCATTCAAAATGTCAAGTGGAGCAGCAAATGTAGTTGGACCTAAAATTTGTGTAGAGGATAATGTGTAAGTATTTTTACCTGTTGGTTCTAAGTGTCTCTTTCAAATACGTAGATCACTTTGCACACAAAATCAGCAGTTTAAATTAGGAGTTTTTTGCAAACAGTTTGCAAAAAAACACATGTCAAAGTTTGTGACATGAGAAGGTCACATTGCATTATAACCTTATCTCTGATGAAACACACTTAATGCTCTGAAGTAAATACAGAAATGCATGTTGTTTTAATACATGCAAGATAGCTTGCACTTTGTTTCAGGTTTACACAGTTATGGGTTAGTTAGACTTTGTCAACTGAGATGAACACTTGTCTCTAAGTAACTTGTCCTGGTGCCTCTAATAGTAATTCAGTGAATAATTATATTTTTTGCAAGTAATCTTTTAAACTATATTTCCTCAGTACCAATGTCAGAACATATTTTCTACTTTTCTTCTAAGGTTGCCTTCAAAAGGGAGAAATAGTATTTTAATGATCAGTAGTAGTAGTTAACTGTGCTGATGGTAGCTAAAGTTAATAAACTTTATATAATTGTGAAATGAGGAAAACAACTGCTTGAGACATAGTTTGGTTTAAGTCCTCTTCTTAATAATGTTTTTGACACAGTATAATTAGTAATACTGTGCATAAAGTATTTAACTGAGTACTTTTCAGTAAACCCCCATAATGGGAATATTAATATTTATTTTTAGACTGTCTTTTTCCTCTTTGGGTGATAATGAGCAGGAACAACCTGAGCGTGCAGCTTCCTATAACGTAATCTAATCCACTTGATTTTGCAGGTGACATGTCAGAAAAGACATAGTGTTGTTGGAAGGAGGACTGATATTTTTTAAAATATCAGTCGCACTTAACACTTTTTGCCTTCCACTTGCATTTAAGCTACTCCTTTTTAGCTGTTTCTCAGCTCAGGCTGTATTAGTACAGATAGCATGTACAGCAGCTAGTGCTAATGAATTCTAGAGCCAATGGCAACTTCTCTGTGAACAACAGAACCCCACATAATAAATAGGATAATACATGTATAAGAGAAAAAAAAGTATTGGTAGCAGTTTCCATCACTTTACTCTCCAAAGTAACTGTAAGGCTAGTCTCAAGTGATCTTAAAGAGAAGACTGTTTTTAGCACTAAGTCGCATTCCTGTGTAAGGCTGGCTTAGCTCAAGCTTGCTGGCTTGTGTGGGAGGCAGTTTGAGCGGAGCATCCGGCATAGCTGGGGAGCAGGTGCTCAGCAGGAGCTCACCTGGGCACCTACGGCCTACAGGCTGCTCCTTCCACTTTCGTTTCTTACTGGTGACTTGCTCGGTGACCTTGGGCAAGCTGTTCTAATCTCAGCATGGTATTTCTGCTGGTGTTACAAAACATGCTGCTATCTCATTCTGCTTGCTTAATATAGGAAGCTTAATATCTGTGGAGACTTAAGCTGATTCAATGATTAAAAGTTGTGGGAATGCAAGTAATATTTTAATTTCAGGATTGTAGGGTTGTTTTGTTTGGGATTTTTGACTCTTTTTTGTTTAAATGTCTTGCTGACTGATTAAATAAGAAGAGGTTTTTTTATTTCTGTTCAAAAAAAGAAAAATCCTCTACTAGATATTTTGCTGAAGAAAGTGATGAAAAAAAAGTAGTTGTTGTAAGAAGTCCTCTAAGTGGGCACAACTATTGGATTCTAAAGTCCAGCTTTCCTTGGCAAACATCTTTCTGAATTCCTTCAGAGGGGAACTGGTCATGTCTGTCTAATTGTCCACCAGGAAATTTGATTGGTTTTATATGATTTCCTGCATTGCTTATAAGAGGTTTTATTTCTCTTTCAAAATCTTGTAGTCTGTAAATTCGTGAAAGAATTCTAAAACTGATGAAGGGTTGCCCCCCTGTGAGAAGCTGTTGCATTGCAGCCTGTTGTGTTTGTGATGATGCACAAGCTGTCTCCAGGGTATAAAGTAATATATCAGAGCTCTGAAAAAACCTCATTTCCTCTTGAGTAGCTCTTATTTTAGAGATATTTTGTGAACTCACACGTGGAAAAAGGTTTTTCTTTTTCTGATTACTTTGTGTTCTTCATACTTCCAAGACAGCACAGCAGGAATGAGTTTTCATAATTTGTGAATGATATTTACAGAGTAGAGTATTTTTCCTATGTATTAAATGTAAGGATGTCACTTGAATTATGAAAGCACTAAAGTTGCTGATACAATTCAGAATGCAAATAATTTGTCAACTTTTCTTTTTTATTATATAGATATTTTAATGTGAGACAGGATTTCTGTCAAGTTCAGTTCTGATTTCTGACAAGTTCAGTTATAGCCTTATTCTATATTGGGAAGCCATAATCCAAATTAGAAGAAAACATGATGGACCCATCATCAAAATATTAAATTTAGTAATTTAAAATTAATTTTAAAACTTGCTACTTCATGGGCTTTTTAGAAGGGGCTATATTTACTTCTTTACCAGCAACTCCTCCATGCAGTTTTACTTTAGTATGAAGCCAGTTGCATGATTGTGCCACAGTAACCCAATAGCAGAATGTTGTACTACATTCCTTTAGTAACTATTAATTCTTGTATTCATCATTGCAGATTTTATCTGAATCCCTTATAACTTTATGCATGTGTGGAGTTTCAGTGTCTAGTAACCTCAGTATTAGTTATTTTTCTCTTGCTACTGATTTACAGAGAATTTTGTAGTTAAAATGAAAGGATTTTTTTTTCTTTTTTGTAAATTAAGTGCCTACTAAATTTTGCAGGAGGAAAAGAATGGGTTCAGAATTTCATTGCCTTTATTCATTTAAGTTCCAGTCTTTATTTACCATATATTTTTCTTGTTTGGAATGTTTTCTTGCTCAGACATGACATGAAAATCACATGATCAGAGCAGAAAGGATCCTCCAGTGGCTAAAATACTTGTGGAGTTTCCTACTAACCAGAATTGAATTCTGAATTTCAGCAGAAAATTTCAAGTATTTTCTTTCAGAAATTACTGAATTATAGTTTTAATTTAAATCATAGTCTTTGGCAGATAGTATAACTTAAGGGACTGACAGAAGAATGTGAACTCCATCATGTCTAATTACTAGTTCTTTAAAACCTTTTAAAATCACTCTGCCAAGAGTTGCCCTTATCTGGTGGTCTTTCACAGCCTCTCTGAATACTAAGTCTGTTTCTGATACTTGTCTATTCAGTTTGTCATTCCTGAAATTTCAGCTTCTGTCTTCATCCTGGGTGCAAAAGATGGCACCAGAGAGGAAGATTTTTTACATACTTCTATGATAGACCATTTCTTGTTCCTAGCCTATCACTAAGAAGTTGGCAGGAGAAAGCTGACATGGAAATTGTGTGTGTAAGGATGCATTGCTTGGTTCAGACATGACCAGAAAACCATATTGCTGAGGAAGAAATGTGAAAAAATTTTGAACATAACAGGATTGTACCATGTTCAGCCCCTTCCTAAAGCCAGCTAGGGAGGTTAAAGAATTCTTGATCAGGATGGAATTAAAGCATCTTCCAGAGTGTGTTTGTAACTAAGGACATGCGTGCACCTATATGCTTTTGCTGAGATGCTGTCTTTAATCTCAGCTGAAGGCTTCTTCATTATCTTAAATTATGTAATTGTTCCAAACTTCTGTTTGTCCTGTTTATGTTACCTCTTTTAACCCTAGCTTCAAAATGTCAGTGCTGGCATATTTGGGGTCTGAAGGCAGAACAGAGTTCTTCAGAGTGTGTGAATTGCCAGTGAACAGGGATGAGGATGTCTGGAAGCTTCCTCTCACTGGAGTGGTACAGCCATGGTCTAAGGCACAGCATCCTACCTAAATCTTAATGTTCCTGTTACCTCTTCTTTACCACTCTGAAGGGCTTCCACTTCACAATGGGACTCTTCAGCCCCTTTGCCTCTCTTCAGTTTGATCAATGAATTACTGTCATAGATTCTGATATGTTTTTGGGATGTGTGATTGTAGTCCAAGATTGTATGCAATTTTTGCTTAAAGTCCCATCAGTGTACTGTTTTTCTTGCAGTTAGATTTCCTGTTACATGTATGAGTAGCTAAGTGCTTTGCCTTTCTTGTTTCTTCATGTGAATTTTAAATGTTTCTGTTCAGTTAGCTTTTAAACTCATTAACTCATTTTTGTTTATTGTGTGCTTAAAAAAAAAAGCTTAAAGTGTTGGGTTATGTGATTGTGCTGAGGTCCACAAATAAATATTTGTTTATTTTTAAAAACATTAATAACTACATAAACAGCATTATTTTTGTGGCACTTTTAATATACAGATGTACTTTGAAACCATGATTAAGCAATCAAATTAAATCAATACAGCTGGGGATACT
Source organism: Vidua chalybeata (assembly GCF_026979565.1). Taxonomy (NCBI): domain Eukaryota; kingdom Metazoa; phylum Chordata; class Aves; order Passeriformes; family Viduidae; genus Vidua; species Vidua chalybeata. Next base: position 50,175,483 of record NC_071534.1, on the reverse strand, counting down.
TGATGTATTATTCTTAATTCAGTGCTGCCTTAACACAGATTAGTTCAAGGAGATTTTGCTTCATTGAAGTACTCATGAACATGTGGTCTTTTAACTATGTCTCTCTTAGAACTTGATCCTATTTAAAAACCAGAAATATTTCACAGCAGAAGATTGCCTGATTAAAAATAAAAATATTCATTTTGTTGCAGTTTAATGAGTGGAGTAAAAAATAATGTTGGCAGAGGAATAAATATGGCCTTGGTCAATGGTAAGTGACATTTAAGTGGACAGATTCTTCATTTTCAAATTGTTTCTGAAATTGAAGGTGAAATACTATGGGATGGTGAAAGGCAAGCACCAAGGAGAAAAGGAAGTACTCAGCTTATTTATACTGAGATAATGACAGATACTGGCATTGATGCCTTGTTGTTACAAAGCAGAAAAACTCAGTGCATTTTTGTTTCTAAAAATGGGTTGTAAAAATAGTAATGTGGAGTGCAGTGGTGACTGTCTTTTCGATACATCATATAAATTCCTAATGCAAAGACAGAAAAAGACATGAGGTGCATGCTACTTCTTTTGACCTTGTGTATTGCCACCACTAATTATACTGTAGAATGCATTCTTCTGTTGCTCTGTTTTCAGTGAAACTTCTTTAGCATCTTTATCAGTTTTGTTACTACACACACAGACCAGTTAATTATTTCCTCACTTAAATCAGTATATTTGGTCTATAGACCTTGTCTATAAATACATCCTGTTAAGTGTTAATTGTGTTCTGGGTTTGTAATTTTCATTAAAACCAAACAAGTTTAGCTGTGTGTTACCTTGAAAGCTGAACTGAATGTCAGCACTGGCACATTTGTCTTTAATGTATAGGAAACGATTCCTTGTAGGACTGAGATAGTACTTTATCATTTCACAGCAATATAAATTCTTGTTATTTGCAGATTGTACTCAGATTTACATCATCTAAAGCATAATTTGAACAATACTTCCTAATCCTGTGTTGCTTTCCTAAATTGTCGCAATCTGTTCAAAACCAAAATACCTATCTTTGTATTTTATAGCTCCAGTCTTTCTCTCTGTCTTCCAAACTTTAAATGAATGTATATATTAAAAAATCCACCTTCCATCAAATACTCCTTTGTAGACAGCAATAAGAAAAGGTAATATGATATACTATATTGTCCACTTTCTTCTATTTATTCTGGATGTTTAAATCTACTTGCAGTAGTAAGTCTATAGCAAAACATACAGTCTAATTTTAATCTTTCTGACTTTCCATATGGCATAAAAGGCAAATTATAGCTATACTGTCTATTTTTGCAAAACCAACTTTAAAAAAAAGGCAGATATATGAACTGAATATTCTGTGTTGGTTTTAGAGCCTGTGGATGCTTTGATTTATTTTAGATTCCACTTGAAGCAAAATCAGAATTTTGCCTAGAATCATAGAATGGTCTGTGCTTGAAGGGACGTGTAAGATCACACAGTTCCAACCCCCCAGCCATGGGCAGGGACACCTTGCACTAGACCAAGTTGCTTAAAGCTGTAACCAGTCTGGCCTCCAACACTTCCCTGGGTCTTCTCATTTTTTTCCTCTTACCTTCCCTTGCATTTTTTCACAAACCACTAAAAGAGAAGTTACCATAATTCATTTATCTAGTGTCTTCTGCAGCACTTTGTCTGAAAGAATGTAAGAGAACTTGGGCATGTTACCTGTAAAATAATTTTGTCTATATTTGATGGCACCAAATGTTTCTTTTTCTCTTTTCCTTCAGGTAAAACAGGAGAATTATTAGATACTAAGTTCTTTGACATGTGGGGAGGAGGTAGGTGCAAGTACACTGGTCAGAGAGAAACAACAAATGTGGGTTTTTTATTCCTTCTTGTCCAGACTCCATTGGCTGTGTGATTTAAGGTGATAGTTAAGGGAATGCTTCACCTCTACCTTTGTAATTGTGAGGAGAGTGCAAATTTAAAGAAGCACAAGCAGTTGAGGTGGGAGGGAATGGTGTAGTTAATAAAACAGACTTGTTCTCCAGAGTAGTTCTTATTAGTGGTTATGTCTTTACACAATAAGGATTAAACTCTTTCTATAAAATAAGAGTTCTCTGATGCATTTTAGCTCTCTCTCACTCTGCATCTTTTTATAAAGATATATTTACAAATTTCATGTATATTTTATATATATAAATAGTGTATATATTTACAAATATTCTTAAAAGTAATGTCTTTGCAGATGTTTAAATACAGAATTGTTGCTTATTATTAAACAATTTTCTGTTCTCTTTTTTTTCAGATGTGGCACCACTTATTGAATTTCTGAAGACCATCCAGGATGGAACAATTGTGTTAATGGCAACATATGATGATGGTGCAACCAAGTATGTAATTGATTTTAAACAGCAAATGTTGCTTAAACTTTTACATGCTGTTTTGTACTAAAAAAAATACATTATCACACAACCACTTTTAATAAGATTTTGTTCTTCCAAGATGACAGATTTGAAACTACTTTTAGTTTATTAGTTTTGTAATGCAGATGTGATTTGGGCACAATAAAAATCAAACTAAAACTAAGTAGATATAGGTGTGCTGATTTTTCTATTGCTGATGGCTCATTCTGTTTTAGGCTAGTAAATTCAGATAGGTCCAGATATAGAAACATGATTATGAGAACATACTCTGGTGGAAAGTGTCTGTTCCATCAGCACTTTCTTCAGATCAACTCCAAGACAGAGTTTCATGGTTACAGGATGGCAGAGACCTTTCCCAACAAGCCTTGCCTGTATCCTTACATTTAAAGTTACATAAGTTACTAGTGTGAGTCTTATATTTTTTGGCCTGAATGTTTTACTGTTTCACCATAAAGCTATTATTTATTAATCTAGATGTAGAATAAGAGGGTTTAGGTCTCCTGAAGCATAGTCTTTCAACTTTCACAACTTGGGTCAGTTTCAATAAATACTAAAAATTACTATAGAATATGTATTATAATCTACTCCTCACCTAAGTCATCCTATCCAAAGGATTGCTTTTCACAGTAAAAATTGAAACTTCTTTCTTTTTCTTCTGTTGTTTTACTAATTTACTTTTTTGTTAATGTGGTCTGTACTTCTTTTTTCCTCTTTTGATTCAATTTGTTATCTACAACTTGTCCGTATTTTTGATACAGAAGCAGCTTCCCTATGACTAAGTCCTGACTTTGCAGTGTGCAGTCTTTACAGGAAATAGTCAAGTGTGTTTACATTCACTGCTTTTAGGAAAGTTTACTGGGGTTTTAGACAAGGTTGGATCTTCTCTCCATTGTTCTGTTCACTTGTTCTGTTACTTTACATTTTACCTTCTTTCCTTTCTTCTTTGACATTTTAGATGTTAAGTAATAATAAGTAGAGTTAGTTTTGCTTCAGTAATCATATTACAGCTGATGTTTTTGAAAGTTTGTTTGTAGCTAGAATACAGCTAAACAAGAAGTTGTATTTGTCCTTGTCATGCTGACAGACAGGAACTACTGCTTACTGACTACTACAACTATACTGGTAGTTGATAGTCCATATAAATGCCAGTTCTTAGAAACAAAATTGTGAAGAGTCAAACTGCCCTAATGCTTGAGAAGTTGGAGTATGGGTTGGGCAAATAATCTCCAAGTATTTTATAATCTTCATAATTTTGGCTAAAGTGAGTCATACAGCTATATCACAATAGGTGGTAGTAATCTGTAGGTTTTTATTTATTAACTTAAAGGAAGAAATAAAGAGCTGTTATTTGGAGATTTTGGAATGATATCCTACAGAACTGTTTTCCTTTAGATACTAAAATTATCCGACTTGGGTTTGCAGGCACTGAACCATGCTGTGAGGCAACATTCTGAATTTAGAATTAACTGCCCCAAGCAGATGAGAACTTATTTCAGATATTCATTTCATTCTTCTAATCTAAAAGAGCTTTTACTTCATCTAGACTTCAACTTGAGCCTGCAAACAATGTTTACTTTAAAGACTCACTTTTTTAGTTGCTTGGAGAACTGCTAACAGAACTTGAGATGTACAAATTCTCACAGGAGAGAGTTCTTGGCTTTTGTTGATGTAGTGATAGGTTTATATCCTGGTTCTTTGAGATTCTAGTATGAAAGAGCAGCGCTTGATGCATCAGGTGATTTCAGAACTAGCCTTACCTGATTCTGAAAGATAGATCTTGCCCAATATTGACTGACTTAAAGTATATTAAATAAAATCAAAGCAGACTGGTGCACTGAACAATGAAAGCTCTAAGGGCATGTGTTTTATTCACATATGAACTTCTCTGGTTTGTTCAAGGCTTAATGAGGAAGCACGGAAACTGATTGCTGAATTAGGAAGCACATCCATTGCAAACCTTGGCTTCAGAGACAACTGGGTCTTCTGTGGTGGTAAAGGAATTAAGACTAAAAGTCCATTTGAACAGGTTTGTGAGTCTATAACTTCCTGGAATTTAACAGCTTGCATTAATAGAGGCATAGCATGTTTTATAAATGCCATGCATTTGTTCAAGATGGGTATCTATTGCAATACTGTCACACAATCTTATTTTCAAGTTTTTTCCTTTTCCTACTTTTAAACGTACAAAAAAAAAAAGATTCTTTGGTGACTCATAAATAAGAAAAAAAAATCTTATATGGTGTAGATCTTACTATGCCAGTAACTAGATTATTCATCTTTTTAATGAATCAAATTAAACTGAAGAAGTCAAAGCTTTCTGCCTGAGTTGTGTTTTAAATGCACTAAGAACAGTGAGCTTCCAAGAGATAAGTGGGTAGTTAAGGTGTTGATGTTCCCAGCTGTTAGCTTTGCTCTTCTCTCAAATTGCTGCCATTGCAAAATTTGTGTAATAGAATATATTCCTGTACTTTAGCTGTTACAATGCAGCATGTGCCAATGTTGCCTTTAATTACTGGTAAAAGTAGCTTTGTACTAGCAGAGTAAGGATGTGTTTTCTTCTGCCAGCTTTGTAAGGGAGGGGAAACTTAAGTGCAGAAACAGTGGCAGACTCTCGGAGGCAATAATGTCTTACCTGACTGTAGATGGTTGTTTGGTAGACAAATAAAATGTTCTTTCAAATCTCACTCTTTGTTTTCATTGCTTTGTAATTTTAGTATCCTTACTTATTTTTACCTAGTGGTTCATGCTTTAATGCAGTTGGTAATTTCCTTGATTCTCTCTTCCTAAGCAAACATCTATAATAAAATTTAAAAATGTTTCCCCTGTATGGCTTAACTTTTTACCATACACTTGTCTGAGCAAGTTACTTTAAATGGTGAATACTTATAGATTGTTATGTTTGATTCAAAGCACAAGAAGATAATAATGTTTTTTTCTTTGTCCATGGCCTGAAAATAAGTACATGTCTTAAAGCTATGAGTTAAACCAAAATGATAAATGACTTCATATTAACGGCAGATTGATATTTTCCATTTATAGCATATAAAGAATAACAAGGACACAAACAAGTATGAAGGCTGGCCAGAAGTTGTTGAGATGGAAGGCTGTATCCCTCAGAAGCAAGACTAAATGAAAACAGAAGAAAAGGAAAAAGAATATGGAAGAAAATGCACTTTCTGCTATTATTAGAGAGAGGGCTATGAAGGAGACTGTACTGTAAAAACTATTTTTAAAGCATGCAGCCATCTTGTCAGTGTGTGCATGAGCACTGACATTTTGAATATTGGGATTATTTATTGCTGACACACATAGATATTCTTTTTGTAAATATGTCCAAAATAAAAGAAACATCCAATCATTTCTATGCAGGTTTCTTAAAAGCACAGTATTTAGTTTGCCTGTGGTAAATAATACTTGTAGATAACTGGCTAATAAATTATGTATGTGGACAATAAATAGATTGTGACAAATGCACTGTCCTCTTAACAGTGCAATGTTGCTGTGACTATGTAAACTTGGTGGAATATTGTAGATTTTAGTAATACATTAATAAGGAGCTTTATTTTTTTTTATCCTCTGCCTTTTTAATGGCATCGTCAATTTTTATTAAAACTGTTTGGTTATTCTAATACCAAGTGCTCCAAAAATTTATTTTGTGGTCCCCCATCAAAACTGAATAATCAGCAAAGGAAGTGTACATGATAGTATAACACAGATATACTATGAAAAGCACAATAGAATTTTTTTTTCTATCTTTAGGGGATGAACTAAGATAATTATGTAAATAGAATGTGTGATATTTAAAAGCAGCTTGGAAGAATTTGTACTTAACTTGAAAGTGTTTTCTTTATAGAAGGGACTGACACGTTAAGAGCAGTGCTGTGGCTAATTTTTTCTATTTTTTTTTTCAGCTTTTGTACCGCTGCTTAACCATTAATTCTTCCTATGGCTGTTCAGCTGCAGTGGCTGGTCATGCAGTGGATGTGTGTAATGGAAGAGCTTCCTCTTTTAGTTCTAATGTCAGGAAAAAATTTCCCGTCACAAAGAGCTTGTTAGAAAGCAGTTTGCCTTCTAGTGAGAGTTGTTTCAGGGTACACAGCTCTGTACCTTCACCACCTACAGTACTTCTCATGAGCTGGGGCAATTTCTTCAGTGGAATGTCAGAGAGAGCAGTGTATTGGGTTATGCAATCTGTGACTTAGAAACTTAACTGACAATGCTTCTGTCATCTTTTTTTTAATGGGAAAAAAAAAAAGGACCAAGTTTAAGTGGCCTTATTCTTTAGCTTGTATCAGAGCTGTGTGAAGACCTTGCTTTCTTTTTAAACTTGTATTTCTTTTAAGTAGGGCCAGCTTGAACTTTTCCTGAAACTGAGTTATACCATTCTAACTGACTTTGTCCATATTCACAAAATTAGGGCTGACACAGAACTGGATGTAATCTCCTGTTGTGAATTCTGCTATATTACTCAAAAACTTCAAGCTAGTACTATGGGGCAAAGGCACAAAGTATTTTTCAGGAATCAACAGTGAGTTTGACAGAGGCATTGGAAATAGTATTATTGTTGATGTTTTCTGAGTCAAATTCTGTGCACTAAAAATTTCAAGCAATATTGAGACTTACCTTGTAAGAAAAATAAATAATCTCTGATACCAGAGTAAGACTGGATCCTGAGTTGTTCTCTGTGTTTAACTAGCTTTTTAAATAATGTGGTTTCCCTTAATATTAATGTGAAATAGCTATAAATGCACCTGACACAGTGCAATTGCTTTTGTTAAATTTTCCAGATTTTCCTGTGTAGGAAGATGTGTTAAAATCATAGGTATTTTTTCATTGAAGTAAAATCCCCTTTTCTAATCAGTTTGAAATTTTATGTCATTAGTTAAGGCTGTAGTGAAAAACTAATTGTCTAATTCCTGGAATTTTCACAGAAATTCAGTTCTGCTGGTGTATATGCCAGTATTGGCTACGCTGCTATCCAGAATAACACCAAAATAATTTTGAAGTTACTCAGCAAGGTTTTAAGAGGAAAAAAGCCTATTTGGCTGCATTAGTAGTTTCCCTGGACTACATTTGTCTTCGTTCTTATGGCTTTGAATGCCAGTGAATATTTCATCTTTCTTCAAATTAAAAAGTTAACATTTCCTCTGCAAAATTAAATGGAGGATGTGCCTTTATTAGAAATCCAAGTTGACTAAAGATATCATAATTCTCTTAACCCCTTAAAGTTGTACCAAAAGCAAACCTTTTAAACAATGTATTTTAAAACAATGAAATGGTAAAATTATTTTTGTTGCATCTTAAATAATTTGAGTCTTAAAATTTTGATGGAAATCTTCCTCTTATTCTCTTAAGCCATGTCCTCACAGCTGTATGGTATCATATTTAATAAGATTCTTGCCAAATATTTAAAAGTTGTACTGGATTGGCCACACAAATGGGGTCTCCTTGCTTTTCTCCCTCACCATGCTTTATTGACTTGCTTCAAGATCTGGTCCAGCCTTCTCTGCCTTGAGTGGGCAAGTTACAGTATCCTGCTGCTGAGATGAACTCTCTGAAATCAGTGGGACCTTCTGGTAATCTATCTGCGTTTCATTTGAGTTGCCAAGCACAAAGATGACTGTTCTGGCCTCTCTCCAGCTGGGCATAGGAATTCAGTTGCAAAGATAAAGGTACAGGTGCATGAATACTTGTGTGTGTGTGACAAAGCTCCAGGATCCATATTTTCCTATGTGGAAACATAGGTGATGGGACATTTGTAGCATCTTGTAGACTTGAGAACGGAGCAGCAAGGGAAGGGAAGAGAAAGGTTGTGAAGTATGTCTACCTCAGAAAGTAGAGCTGTGAAAAGAGAAGGGGGAAGGACACAAGAAGTTTTCAACTTAATTTTCACTGCAGAATATCCAGCTGGGAGTCAAGGCACCTGAAGATGACTTGAATGTAAACCACAGCTCTAGACTGCTTTATTAGTGGTTCTTTATATGGATTAATAGGAGTCCTAAGAAAGAAACTGAAGGGGGTCTCTGCCTTGATGTATCCTCTGCACCTTCCCTAGTGTCTTTCATGATCCAGCTTTTTTTTTTTTTTTTTTTTTTTTTTTTTTTTTTTTTTTCTTCTCCCTCTGGGAAAAGCAGACCCTTTTACAGCCCTGGTTTCCTGATTGCCAGTTTGGAAAAAGCTTTATTTTGCTCAGCGTGCTTTGCTTTCCAGATGTCTTACTGTGGCACTTAGTTTCCTCAAACATTGAATTGACTGCTAAATGCTTGATGTGTATTTAATGTCTCCTGAACTGTTTGGTTTTTCTGCAGTCTGAGAGTTTTTCAAGAATAAGTGTATTAATAAGAGGCCAGGTGGGTAATTTCAAAAGGGGAATTAATACTGCTGTAAGTGCTGACTGACTTTCCTGTGTAAGGATGGGAAAGGCTGCAGTGCCTCCCTAACTGACTTGGGTCATAGCTAAGGTGGATGCTAAGCAAAGGCCTTTTTATTGATGAAATCCTCTTCAGTTTTAAGGCTGTAAGGCCATTGCCTAGCCTTAATACAAGGGGCCTGTGAAAGAAACTTGAAGAAACCTGTAGAGCTAGATGGGAACTTTTTGGCTGAAGCAGGAAAGTGTGAGAACAGCTCTTGACCTTTCCAGTGATATCATGAGGTGTCAGTGACTCCTGATGCTGTACAAGGGATGCAAGGGACCCTGCTTCTCACCCTCTGAGCAACAGGCCAACAGGGCGCAAACCCCTGAGCTTCAGCCACACCCTGCTCCTGCCTCCCTGGGGGCTGATAAAGTGAAGAATAGCAAGAGAGAACATGTTCTACTTGAGATGTTTGTTTATGCATTTCTGATAACATTAAAGCCACTTTTAGTTCCTCCTTTCTGCCTTTGCAGTTATCCCTTTCAATGTTACAAAGATCTAAGGCATCCTTCATAGACTCAGGTTAAAACAGATTCCTCAGATATCACTTCCTGTGCTTAACTGTCCATCTAGGTGGGTTGGCTCATGTGCTATCCAAATCTTCTTAGCTGAAAATAAACAATTACTTTTTAGGAAGTTAAAAATGGATGACTCTCCACTTAGGTATCTTTTTGCATTCTTCCTTGCCCTATGTTCTCCTCTCCAGAACACACCAAACCAGTTCCTTTAATCTTGTATTTCAGTTGCTATAATCTCTAAATCTGTAATCACCTGTTGCCTCAGAAAGGTCTGTTCCTTTCTTAGGGTGTTGTCCATAGCATGATATAGCTACAGGCTTATGCAAAAACATGAACAAAGGCACTCCAGACTGAGTAAGAATTATGACTCCTCTTTGAGTTTGGTGGATGGCAGTGGAAGACAGTGCTAACTTCTGTGGAACATAGCTTGCAAATGTTTTTTTTTCCTACCAAATGCTACAGCATTCTTTTCTAATTATCCTTTTCAGCCTTGAATGTTTCAGCATTGTTTTTATCATTACAGTGTCAAATTCTCAGGTCTTTGCAGCTGAATCACCCCATTGAAAAACCTGGTGGATACGTTGATTTCTGACTTTTCTATCTTAGTTATCACAGATGCCTCAAAAGGACCTGACCCACCACGTAGATCACTAAACCTTGTGTTAAGTTTTGTAGTATATTAGTTAATAAAATGAACATCATCTGTTTATTGTCATTTGAAGTATGTAGATATGAAAATGCTGTTTCAGGGAATTAGAATATATAGGCAGAGAGGTAGGGATCAGCACAGAGCACTGTAATAGTCCAACTACATTGTCTGCTATGTAAAATGCATGGAAATCACTCCATCCTCTGGAGAGTATCTGATCCCTGGAGGCAGCCAAAGCAGCTGCTTCCTTCTCTTTCCCCTGCTGATCTTGCAATCAATGAACAGGGAAAAAAAAACAAAACCAAAAACAAAACAACAAACTACTGAGTTTAAATAATATTTCAAGGTCATTTTAGATGTCAAAAATTGTATTTTCCCAAGTATGGTCTCAGCAGAAAGTATGATGCTGTTCTATCAGGACTTAGTGCTGTTTAGTCATCTCCCATCCATGCTGCCAATTGGTCCTGTGGCACAGCCTGAGGAACTTGTGGGTTTATTTTCACTGTTGAAACAACCTGGGGTGACAACTCTCTCTTTAGGGTCTTCCACTGTGATATGTCTTCCCTATCCAAGTGTTCGCAGAGAAGGTGTTGAAACCTGTGACAGTGCCTTACTGGCATGCTGGGCACCCTTCTCCGAAGCAGATTTTTTGTGGTTCCAAGATAATAATTTGGTCAGGTCAATGGAGATGGACTGGCCAGATGTAGAGTAAAGGTCCAAACAGCAGATAATGGACTTCATTGTTGCTGAACTGATGTTCCTAAAATAATCCACATAAGGCAGTGAAATACCACAACACAGAAGATTTTGTTTCCTTCCTCCTGACTTACACATCCAATAAAGAGTGACAGTTCAGAATCTGGTCACCATCTTTCCTGGGAAAATGACTGACGACTAGGAAATGAATTCTTCAAAGTAACTTTGAAACCCTCAGCCAAAGTGTCCCAAGCTTCTAAAAACTGGCTGTTAGTATTGAAGAAGTTAAGGGATTGCAAACCCTTCCAAGTTCCCTGGATTTCAGTGGGAGTACTTACTGCTGGAGCTGGGATTTCAGTGTTTGTAAAATGCATTTAAGAGAATAATAAAAAGGAAAGTATGCAGAATACTAATTAACTGACCATTTAGAAAATCATAGTGTTTCTCATCAGTGTATATGAACTGCAATAGTTATAACCACCCTGATGATACAAAGCCCTAACAGTTATGCAGTTCTCTGACTAATTTACCCCAGCACATGCAAACAAAATTCAATTGAAGGCTACTACAATATTAACAAATATCTAACCAACAAATCTCAAGGGCTGTAGTCTTATCATATTAGTTGTGGAAACCTTTTACATAACTTGCATAATTTAAATATTTACAAAATATAAACTTTCTTGTCTTATCAAAAATAGTTCTTTGCACAATTAAACAACAGTAATCCTTTCACATGATGCTTTTTAAGCTAGGCATTAAATCACTGCATAAAAATAAACAACCTTTCACAGATGTAAAATAAAATTAAGCCAACAAATGGAGATAAAGTGTTATAATTAACAGTTTAAATATTTTAATGGTGTGAGCCAATCCATAAATTGTATTGTGCATTGAACTTACTGAGGATGCTACCTAATGAAAAATTCTAGCTGCTGATTCTATAAAGAAAATCTGTTTTAAAAACTCCATTGCTTTATGGCAGATTCCTTTGGGCTAAATCTCATGTCGTTAATTTTGATAATGATGGTGAACCACCAGTGAGATGGTTGAATGTGGCAGGTTATTGCATAGAATTCAAGAGTGGGGTGACAACCAGCTGACTTGCAAAATGTGTGCTCAGATACTCAGGAAATGCCTGCAGAGGGTTTTATTTCCTTCAAATATCAAACTGTACTTCTGTCCCTTCTCAGACCTGTCCCTTGTGTGTTTGAAGGTTAAAAATCCTAAGATTGCTGTTTGGTACCCCATTCACATTCACCAAGCTGTGCTCCTGCCTCTCTCCCCTGGGCACAGCTTGACCCTCCTTTTCCAGGCAGACACTGCTGAGCTCTCTGCAGTCACAGACATTCCTCGCTTCCTGATGCTTTTCTGCACACTTTGCAGAAGGCAGTTTTCTGAACGGCTGCAAAGCAAATGCTTCGTGGTCAACAGCTGAACTCTTTCCCTATCTTTGTCTCTTTCCCTATCTTTGTGGGTTTTTCTGAAGTCTGCAGAAATGAACTAACTAGTGGATCCATCTAGTCCCAGTTTTAAAAGCACAGACATGAGCACTATGTCTAATGTGTCTTACAAACTCTCTTAACTCTCAGGCTAATGAGATCTTGAGATTTCTCCACTGTACCTAGCCACCACACGGATCTTCAGGACATTGTGTCTATTAAATACTTGAAAAGTTTAGCATCTGTCTCTGCTTATGGAGTAACATGTTAAAATGTTCAAATGTGTCATCAGGAGTCCTTTTTGCTGTTTAAGCTGTCCCTGCATGCAGCCTGATATTTACTCAGCTGTCGTTTCAGTTGAGGCATGCTTGGATACCCATTGTCTGGCAGTACCTGTTCCCCCTGAGGCCGATCCCTCTGAAATCCCACATGGTAACAGTGATTGCTGCCCCTGCAGCAGCTGTGTGCACTACACAGGGTGGATGGTTTGGCCATGTTTCCTGTACTTCATCTTACTTGCAGGTGTGTACGTCGGTCATGGTCTCGCACCTCCTGCAGCGCACGTAGCAGCACCAGACAAACTTGCACTCGCACCTTTCCACGTGCCTGACAACGTGGGTGTTGTACCCACGCCCACAGCACAGCAGGTTACAGCCCTCAGGTCCCTGTGAAGTGCGGTTACATTCTCTTCCCTGAGTTCCAGGGATCCCCAGTTTTTGGTCTTCGACACAGTAATTGGGTGATTTGTTTACATACAGCAGGTCCTCCTTCCCAATTGGTATTTTTCTCTGGCTTTTCTCTTTCCTGCGTAGCTTTTTTTTCAGTCTGTCTGATATTTGTATGCTGTTTTCATACTTATCCTTTAAAAACCGGCCAATCTTTTCAAAGGATGGCATGGTTTTCCAACAAGTTTTCACAGCACAGGACCCAGAAACACCATGACAACGGCAATCCACAGACATCAGTTTTGCTACAGCCTGAAAGCAAAGGGAGAACAACATTTGAATGTGGTCTTTCATTCATGAGGAATGTTGCCTGACATCAGTAGCACAGAGGTCTCAAAGTATTTAATATTACAGCTGTCACTGCTATTTCCATAACAGGGAAGTCAGAGCACGTGTTAGGGACCAGGTTTCCCATCCTGGACCCCCACTATGAGAGGCATGATCTTCAGACTTGCTCTTCATTTGCAGTTTCAAATGGCCATAATGTAGCAATATTGATCACAACAGTGAAAGCTGTGATTTCTGGACGGCTTTTCATTTTGGAGGATCCTAAATACCTGAATGACATGTCCTGTGTTGCTCCTCCCATTGCTGGAATGCAAAAGGCTCTCATGGGCAAAAGGGTCTAGTGGGTCTAGCAGAAAGGGAAAGCAAGGATAGGAGAGGTCATGGCACCCTTCCTATTTTGGAAGACACTTACTGGCAAGTAAGTGCCCAGTTATGTTGCCTTTTAAGGGTACTTTACAGCTACCATGAAGATCACTAAACATTCACAACCGTTTGTAACTAAGGCCACAGGAATGGCTGAAGTCACACAGCAGTGCCTGGGCAAACAGTGTGGCTCAGGACCCAAAGCAGCACAGGAGGAGGCACCTCAGGGCAAACTTTTGGAAGAGCAGAAGGATGCCCACATATCTGAGCTTCACAGAAAGTCTGTCAAAAGACCCACCATGGCTTAGCAGAGGTGTCCTCGGCTCAGGTATTCTGTAGTAAATCTCAGATGCTTCTCACTTATAGTCTTGAGCCCTGTTATTTTAATTTAGACATTACTAGTTCTAGTATGGGTTTCTAGTGTTTCCAGTTTTGTAATGGCTCTATTTAACACAACTAGGTAGTTGCATTCCTATTACTTTTATAACTGTCAATGTTTTAGCAAGTTTCCACAGTTATTGCCAACACTTAAATACCCTTAGATGAGATACTTTTCCATGCCCATGCAGAAGCACGAGCTGGGCTGAACAGTAACTGTCTCACGAACAATGCAAATCTGAAGCCTGTGTTAAGCTTTTTGTAACACACAACTTTGGCTCAGTTTATAGGATATCAAGCCTGAAATAACTGGAATCTGTAAACAAGCAGTAACTTCCTTTACCTCATATCCTTGAGACTGATTCAAACACTCAGGAGACAATCAATACAATACTTCCTTCTCTAACATCTAATAGTCATTGTATAAAATCATATAATTAGTCTTGTGATAACCCTCACATTAGAGTTTGAAAAAGGCATTGAAAAATCACACATGCGCAGATATAGTACAAGATATAGTTTTTGGTTTGTTTTACATTTGCATTAACATACCTTCTGAAGCCATCCTGTAGACTCATATGGGCCATTGGTTAGTAGTGTGGAAAGCCCATGTTGCCGTCTTCCATTTTACTAACCTTTGCCCCCATATTTAATTTCCACAATCAAAACAATTGGGAAATTTAACAGTAACTGTAGATTTTAAATTAACTTATAGTAAGTTTGTCTTGAAACTTCTCATGCATCAAGGTCAATGCATATTCAAATTAATCCTCTTTGGAGGAACTGCTTTTATCAAAACATGGGGAAAACAAAAAAAAAGAAATCAACATCCCAACTACATGATGTTTATTACATTTCATCCTAAGCCTTTGCTTATCCCTCAGCCTCCACACATACTAGCTGCTGTCAGTCTATGTCTTTCTGAAACTAAATTAAAAAAACAGAAGACAAATCTAACATCCTCCTCTGGTTGCCCCTGAAAAAGTAGTTTCATTTGTGCCAGTTCCTAAGCCTTGATTCTGCAGTGAGATCTGATACCTGAAATCCTATCAAGCCCCACTGGCCCTCTGTAGGACCAGAAAAAAACTCAAGTCCCAGACTCCATATTGGTAGCTCAGGCAGCACAAATACCATCCTCAAAATTCCAAAATCAGTCAAGGCATACAGCAAATTAAATTAGCTATTTCTAATCTATATGCTAAACTGGGACTTTCCATCATGGTGACTGTGGTCACTGAAGTTTTGGGATGAGTCCAGCATGGTTACTCCATTGGTTTCACTGGGCATTGAGGCCTCCTGGCACATTCTGCCCCAAAGACATTGACTCATGCTTGAGCTGGCATTTGCATAAAATTCTACAAACATTTAAAAAAACCACATGGCTGAAATGTTTGCTTGGAGTTGCATCTTTGGTGAATAAACAGGAACGATTTGTAGGTGGAGGTTACTATGGAAGCGAAATATGCAAGACATTCACAAAAAACATTAGCAAGAAAGAGCAGGCATATGCCCTGACCTAGAACAGTCATTAGCCTTTGCAAACTGAACCTGGCAAAGAGGTACTCCTGTACAGGAAATACTTCCACATCCTGTGGGCTGGAGATTTTTCTGCACTACTGGAAGAAATAAGAATATTGCAACAAGCAAACTCTCATCCATCAGCACACACAGATTCTTTTAGTGGCAAATCAAGTGCTAGTTAATGCTGGTTGATACTTACCATGTCCTCTACACAGACTAGTTTCTCTTTAATAGATAGACTTGACCTTGCTCATATCTCAAGAATCTGTCAATAACAAAATCACTGGGTAGTCAGAATATTAATCATTAAGATGTAAGAGTGATTGAGGCAGATGAGAATTTAAAATACAAGGACAAAAAGTCTGTCAGAAGACAGATGACCAAATAAAAATGTGAAGGAAAACAAGATATCAAAAAATAAATCTTACACATGACTTAAAAATAGAGAGAATTTAATAGAATTTTTCCAATTTTGAATGATGTTATTTTTATCAAGTAACTACAATTTCAAAGTAGTTTTAAATCATATTGTGCTACTAGATTTATAAGGTTACAGATGTAACCTTATATAAGGTTACATATAAGGTACATAAGGTTATATATAAAGCTCTTACTAAGGGTAGAAGGATCCAGAAATTGTCAGAGGAAGCTCTGGACATGACTGCTAGGTGCTAAGGGTGAGTTACTTCCATGTGGGCAAGTAGCCCAGCAGATGACGCTCAAAGAGTTTTTCTCTGAGGATGAATTAAACAAAAGTAGAAGAAGATAGAATTTTGAAACAGGATCAGAAACTGCTGTTGAACTCTTAGACTGATATAAAAATATAAAAATGCAGCATACATTAGCAGTGTATGAATGAGCTGATTAATGAAAGAAATACAAATGTGATTCAGTGTCTTGCTTCCCAGTTGCTAGGATGGGCAAATTTTAAGCCTGGACTCCAATATACTTTAAGTTGCCAGCACAGGGAGGTGACATTTTGCTTTGCTTGATCACAGAACATGCTACTGCATCTCAGTCTGTCATGTGAACTTCAATGAAAAAGCTCCCATAATTGAACATCTGGCAAAATTTAGGGATTGGGCATCTCCTGATGGTACAAACAAACCTAAGATTGTGCCTATAGAGCCAACATGGCCTTCAGGTGGGACACAGCTGCAGCATACACCTGTGTCTCAGTAGTGCACAGTGATTGCTGGGACCATGACCTCCAGACTGACTACACAACCAGTGTTCTGTTTCACATTTTAGGTTCATATGGTGAATCTGTTCAGTTATTCATGAAATAGTGAGAGGATTCTCCATATGAAACAAAATTCCATGGAGAGCTTCAGAGGAGCACTGTTACGGAAACCTAGTGGATAGATGTGTCATTCTGAGCAAGGTGGGACAAGTTTCTTAGGTGGGTTATGGTACTGACTGATGTCTGGTGAGAAATGACCAGTGTGGTGACTGAGCTGGGTCCACCAGTGTTGTGGTCAGCCACAAGCCCATCTGAGCAGTTCCTCCTGCCCCTATTGCTACTCAGCCTTGGTGGTACAACACGCACAACAAGAGTGCAGGGTTAAGTGATGAACAGAGATGAACACTGCTCTTTTTTAAAATTAAACCTGAGAGAAAGATAATTTTTTTATCTGTATTCCTTTCACTAATCCAGTACAATTAACAGAGAGAGCAGCACAGGGTAGGAAACTGTGGCTAGAACAGACAGATGGGGCAGAAAGCAGAGACTGATTTGCAGCAGAGTGTCAATGGAAGCTTGCATACCCTCTAATGCCCGTTAATGCTTAACACGTTCAAGTTAAGCTTTCTGTTTGCAGGCACTGCTCTCAGCTGTGAGACAAGGACTGCCAGTACTTGTTTTGTCACAGGAACCAATGCCTGTAATCAAATGTTGCAATTTCAGCTGCTGGTAGAACTAATATGATTATTCATGAAGACAAGCAGGTGCCTTACCAGAGGTGCATCACTTAAGAACAATTCCAAGCTTGGCGAGCCTCTTACCAATCCACAAGTATTAGTAAAAACAAACTCTCCAAAAAAGTCCCACACCAAATAAATTTCCACAAGTGGAAAAGTGAGCAGAATTTTTCCAGCAGTAAAATAATACAATGATAATGAACCCATAGTGCCTGACTCCCCACCTCCTTTTGTACAAGGAGCAGAAAAGCCCAACTCACATACACACATCTAAGCACACTGAAAATTGCCATGCTAAAAGATGATGAATGTTTAACTTCTAGCAGAATAAGGATGCAATTTGAATCTTCTGAGGGTCACATTAGTGGGCAACTCAAAAGACACACAGTTTTAAAGTTTTTATATGTTGATATGAAAACTATGAGATGTGGAAGTATAAAATAACATTTTGTACTGAAATAGGAGAGAAACAAGAGAATTCTGCACATACCAGTTCTATTACTAACTCCAAACAAACACAGAAGTACTGTCCCTGGAAGACTGCTCTTGCAAGACACCAAACCAGCAACATGATAGTATTTATTACAAAAGATCATAAGATATCAAAACATTCTTCTTGTAAGCCCCAAAACATGAAGGCAAACATTTTTTAGCATCTCCTAGTTAAGATTTGAAAATACAAAAAGAAGAGTTATGCTAAACTTTACTTCAGATAATATTGCTGCTAGAAATCCCAAGTACCAACAATAAACATTCTTTTTCATTCTGGACAGTGATCAAAATATTTGCTTTATCCTATATTTTTCCACTAAATTACAAAATATTAATGCATGGAAGCTGACTATATATATTTCTTCCTTAACTATCTCACTCTACAAATATGATAAACAACTCTTTGCTCTTTCCTTAAGGAAATAATAATTTAATCTTCTGTTCCTCTTATTAACATCTCCTACTACAAGATAGCAATCACTTTCCTTGGAGATGATTTAGCTGACTGACATCTAATTAAACTCATAGCTTTTAGTTCTCAGTTTTTACTTAGGTTTGAAGTTTGCTTCAACTTACTTCAGTTATAAAAAGGATCTTTGTCACCTGGAATCATGGAATGATTTCAGTTGGAAGGAACCTGAAATATTTTCTGCTTTTCCAACTACATAGCTTAAATGAAATAACACATATTACCTGTAAAAATTACTTCAAATTAAAGTAATTTTCAATTTTATCACCATGGCTCTTAGGTTGGCTTACTATGGCTACTCCTTGTCTATGGTAGATAGAAAAGTTGATTACAGTAAAACCCACTGATGCTGCTTCCAGCTACAGGAAATTTCAGAGTCACAATGGAGTCCATCAATATATGTAGTCAAAACCAGGTTTTCCCTTTTTTTTTCCCTTTAGTTAAAGCTGTGTTGCTGAGCAAAACAGATTTAAAGTATTATGGGCCCAGAGAGCCATTAAAGATGAAATCTCCAAGGTAAAGCAAAGAAAGTAATTTTAAAGGAAAAATAATACTAAAAATAATAAAAAATAATACATAATACAAAATAATACATAATTTTAAGGGAAAAATAATACAAATCTCTGCAATTCCAGATGAAAGCTCCAAGCACTAGATTACAGGCTCACATGTCCCTGTATAGGCTATTGCTGCCCCCATTTTACATCCTCTGCAGGACAGGAAGGAGAATCCAATGTCACACACCCAAACACAGTTTTCCTCAGCAGCCCTGGTTTGGAAGTTCTTTGGACTGAAAAAAAGCCATCCAAAATCAGTTTCCTTTCATTTCTTTGATGCATGTCCTAACCAATGAGCTACTTTGAAGGTGTCATTTCTATCCCATGTTTTTAAAGAAAATATTAACTCTTGATTTCCCCTCTGAACAATGTTAAACTTGCACTCTCAGGTGTGGACTGCAGGCTGCAGATGAGTAATGAGGCCTTGTGTCTAGCTGGCCTTCTCAGTCAGTATTAGGGAGAATTATAAATGCAGGTCATGATAATAACAGAATAATCAGTGACAAAAATCATATTATCATGATAACAGGACTATTTCAACTTTGTAACTGAATATCAAATATCTAATTAAGATAAATTTACTATTTAAGCACTGAAGATCTATTACTTATTTTGTGGATTTTATTTTAACATAGAGAAATTAGTTGGTTAAAACCAGCTTGGATTCTGAGTTTGTACATGTTTCTTTGGTGATGTTACTGCTGTTCTTGCCAAGGCCCCACCTCCTTTGGCTGATGCCATTTTGTCAATGAAGGTGATCAAGCAGCTGCTGCCACACCTGAATGACACTTACCTGCCTCCCAGCCTCGTTGTTGTGCAGGTTCATCGCCACCAGCCCGCTCCCACTCTTGCCTGTTACGTTCTTGAACGGCACATCCAGGAACTTTCTGCTGAAGGACATTCCATAGTGGATATCGTCAGAGCAGCCGCCCCAGTGCCAGCCCTCGCTGGCCGAGCCGCCGTGCTGCAGGGTGACATCGCAGGAGCACTCGGTCATGTTCCCCGCGCTGCACGACCGCGTCACCGAGTGCACGAGCCCAGCCGCCGTCACTGCCGAGATGAACGCGGTCTCCTTCGTGCCTGCACAGCAAGGCGTGGAAACGTTACTCCATAACTGCCTCTGATCACCTTCTTGGCTGGGCTACAGAAAGGGACTTTACAAGCCAGATGACCATTAAAAGGGAACAGTTACAAGTTTAAAGTCATCGCAGCTTGGTCTATAGTGTGAATTTGCTCAAAGCAGTGGATGTTCATACCCCAAAACGACTTCAGGGCCTCTTCATATGGCCATGCTATTAATGATGCTGTTTCTCACTACTTATACAATGCAATTTTCGGTAACTTCTTTCTAAATCTGATTAGGAATTTTATTTGCCACAGAAATTTTCAAGCCAAATAATAAATAAAGAATCAAACTCCAAACCAACCACATTCCAAACCCCTTTCTCTCCACTCTGTTTTTCACTATCCATATTGATTTGAAGAAGAAAAGGTCAGTCTAAATCTCAGAGAAGTTGTCATGATCCCAGGTTACTTTGGTACAGGGCCAAAACTTACCTCATGCTAAATTTAGCAAACATTGATGTTCTTCTAATTCACAAAGGTTGCAAAGAGCCCCAAAAATCTTAAACCAGGCAGAAATCAGCACAAATATATTTAGGCCATGTGCCTTTCCTAGGATAAGCTGGCCATGGGAAAGACAGCAGCATGAAAGGCCTTTACTTGTTAGACTGTATCTCAGAAGAATCATGGAGGGACCTGCCCAGGCTTCTTATGCCTGCCGCATTCTCTGACACTTCTGGCATAATGTGGCACCCAGCCACATTTAACACCTTACTGTGTTAAGTAAGGCATACTCTAAGCAAATTGAATATCACTGAGTGGTCAATAAATGCAGATGAAATTTTACTGAAGTGGGCAATTTTTCACTGTTGTGAAAATTATTTCTTTCCAGTCTTCAGAGTTTCTGCTCATGGGCAGGAAAAGTCGTGTTTGTTTCTCCTGTTTGTATTAGTCTGTGGTGCCAGTACCATCATAAAAGTCTTCCACAGTACACACTAGTGAAGCTTTGTGGGTGAACAGTGGCATTCATTTATGGGTCTTCAGAAACAGTCCTTCCTGTTGAACAGAAGGACTAACACACATATGGCTCCATACAGTGGGGAAAACTCTTGTTTTCTTTTTTCCCCTCTTTCCCTATTTGGAATATGCACCACTTTTTATTCCTCACTTTATGTTTTCATGATTTAAACTTGTGGGTTTTACACTGTTTTAGTACAAAGTGAAGATTGCATGAACACAAAGTGAAGTACCACAATACTTACAATCATATCCATCACACAATCAGTGACCAGGGAGCTAAAAAAGTTTTTTGCAGGATCCCTGCAACTTGCAGGAAAGCTTTGGTGTGACATTTGATACAAAAAAACCTCATCCTTGTTTCAGTGGAAATTCCAGCAATTTCATAATTATTTTATGAAAAAAAAAAAAAAAAAAAAAAAAAAAAAAAAGCGGCTTTGGTTTCATTGTGCTGATCAATACCACATAACTGAGCACATATGATATATTTTAAAGAATTTCACATTGTATTTAGTGCCCTGAGCAGACTTTTTTATCTGCAAGTGACTTTTTTGAAATAACATGTCATAAGCCCGCTTATTTAGTAACTATGACACAAGGGGATAAACCCAACATAAGTCTCACAACAACAGTATTTCAACATAGTTAAGTGGATCTACCTACGGGCAGTGTCAACCACGGACGTTCTACGCGAAAATTACAAGAAGCAACCACAACGTTGCAAAGACAAGGGCAGGTTTCCTCTGCTCGGTGCATTTCGTGTGCCTGCGGTACCTCCCGGGACGTCGGCAGGACCGCCCGGCCCGGCTTCGCCCGGCTCTGCCGACGGGACGCACGGACGGTCCCCGCCGCCCCACGGGGCTCCTGGCCACGCAAAGCGATTACCCCGGGGCAGCCTCGGGTCCCCGCCCCGCCGTGCCCGCAGCGGCCCCTCCGGAGCGGTCACTCACCGCTGCTGAGCTGCTGCCCGAAGGCGGCGGGGGCGGCGGTCCCGCGGCGGGCGGCGGGCGGCGAGCGGCAGTCCCAGCGCTCGTGTCGGAACTGCCTGCGGCACTCCTGGAGGCCCAGGCGCGCTCCCTCTCGGATCGCGGGCATCAGCTCCGGCTTCTGCTCGCACACGTCCTGCTGCCGGCGGCTCAGCGGAGGGCTGGCGCAGCCCGGCTTCTCGGGCCCGCCGGCCGCGGCGATGCCCAGCCACCTGCGGAGGCAGCCGCCCGTCAGCGCCGGGCCCCGACGGACACGAGGGGACGGGCTCCGCGCAGCCCTCCCACCCTGAACCCGCGCTCGGCTACTCACATCCAGGTGCTGCCGGCGGCGGGGCAGAGGGCGAGCAGCAGCACTGCCCGCAGCAGGCACGGTCCGAGGGGAGCCCCGCGCCCCATGGCAGCCGCATCCAGCCCCGCCGTGCAGCCGCCCCTGCCCACGGCCCGGCCCCGGGCAGCAGGGACCGAGGGGGACTGTACCCAGGGGCACCCCCCTACTCGGGTTTCTGCCCCTCCAGGGACAGGAGGCAGCCGGCGAGGCGAGCCTGGGCCGTCGGACGGCCCTCCTGGGGAGGCTGGGCTGACAGGGAGGGTGGCAGGAGGGGACACATCGGGAGCGCTCGGTTCCTGTCAAGGTGAAAAAGTTGGGATTGATGTTTTCCCCGGCTCCTTCCCCGGCTGTGCCTCCCAGCCCGTGCATTGGCCGCCCGGGGGCCGGGGCGGGCCGGGGCGGGCCGGGCGGGGGCGCGGCGGGGGCTCCGCTGCACAAAGCACCGCTCCGCACGGCCCCGCACGGCTCCTCACGGCCGCGCCTCTGCGGTGCTGCCTCTCGGGCTGCGAGGCGCCCAAAGCGGCTGCGAGGGGTGTAGCGGGGACCGGGCGCGGCAGAGCGGAGCTGAGGGCAAAGGAACCCGTTGGTCTGCAGTGATTTAATCCACAGAAATGAGAGAGATGTTAATAAATCATAACATTCCCTACACTTTTTATTCAAATTTTCTAATGCTTTAGCAGTGTTAACTGAGTCAGCATCAGTATTCATTCGGACAGCATTTGTTCACTCCTGTTAACTTTAGTGAGACGGGCTTATCAACAGCTACCTTGATTGCCAGTCGTTAGTTACACATTAAAAGCCAGTGAGTCAGCTAGCACCTGATGGGGAGCTGGTGTTGGCACTCTGGACTTTCAAGTCCTCTTTGATCACAATATATTGCTGCTTCCTTCTGTGTAAGCAAAACACCTGCACTAAAAATAATCTGGATAAAATGACAGATCTGTAAAACTTTGATTTGACACAGTTGTAAATTAGTGAAATAGCTCTTGTGGACTGACAACAGCTCCAAGTGAAGAACACAATAAATCATCTCAATGACAAATGAACATTTTTATGAGTACAACATCTTGGGAAATAATCACGTAGATGTGCTGTTTTCCCTGCCTTTTTTCTCCATGAACGTGCAGAGATGTTTTAAGAGCACAATCTGTGGTCGATTTAGATCTATAAAATGATGCCTCCTTCCCACTTCATGCTTATGTGTCTGCTTTCAAAGCTTCTCCAAAGCATCATCAACTCTGGGCAGATTGCTAATGACCCCACTAGTTATTTAAACCTTTCAACATAACTTATTTTCTCTGTTCTGAATTTTAGTCTAGAGAACATCTGCTTGTGGTTGCAGAGGAACTTAGACCAGAGTGAGGGACATTGGAACATAGGGAACCAGTCATGAAACAGGCCTGAACCAGTCAAAATGCATGGGCTGTGTCAGAGAATTATTTATCTAATTATTTCAGGACACATGGGTTATTTTATCCTCTTTGCTGTTTCCTGGCTCCATCTTCTAAAGTTAATTCAGAGCCTTGGTCTAGCAGACATGGATTCCTTATGTACTGCTTTATCTGCTCTATGAATTTATCATCCACTCTGAAATTATTTTTTCCTGCAGTTTCTTTAAACAAGTTTCTTCTCCATGGTTGTTTGTTTGTTTTGATTTTGTTGGTGCTGGTTTTTTTTTTTTTTCATTTTTAATTTATTAAAGTTATTATAGATATTTTGGTTCTAAATTCTTATATGTAAATTTTTCTATTTACATATAACATACATATAGCTACAGAATTTCATATACAAATAGCAATGTAAGATTGAAATTTTTAAAATATTGATTTCAAAAAAGTCCAATCCTATTTGTAGCATTTCCGATATGGCCCCTTAAATAAATAAATTACCTTTCTGTTGGGTTCTCATGGGGATCTGATTTTATGTACATTTTTTACTACAATCATCTTTGTCTAGTTAGGGAAACCCTTTGATCCTATACATTGTCGAGTGAAACGCAATTTGGAGGGCTGATGCTAAATAAAAAGTAGTATTTATTTTAAGGGAGTTCTTGAGATCATCTAATTCAATCTCTAAGAGTGACTGGAAGCAAACAACATTTTTCCATGACCATCTGATTTTAAAAAGTTTGGGTTACTATGTGTTTGAATCCTAATCTCCCATCTGCCTTTCTTCCCATCTGTTTCCCTTAAAACCACTCCCCGTTTGCTGTCACAGCCGGATTCCTCACCAGATCCTCATCCTCTGCCCTTCTGCGCTTTAGCTTCCTGCCTGCTCTTTGCATTGTCTCTCTGCTTTACTCCCTCCAGCAATACTCTCTTCCCCAGGCAAAGGCAGCACGTACAGCAGCGTTTCTGTTAGTCTAGAGCTCTGTGTCTGTATGCAGGCCAGTTGGCTACCAATGGAGTGGAAGGGCAAACACTTTACTTTGCACAATATGTGCTTTGCAAACCAGCAAAGGGGAACAATTTAGAAATGCCTTGCTGATCTCCCAAAATTTATTATAATTTGTCGTGTGTTTCTGAGGGCTGTAATTCTAATTTGCTGATGCTTCAGAGCCCTCTTTGCTGGAAGACCATTCACTCCATCACAGACAACAACATGAGTGGGATGCAGAGACAGTGAAGCAGAATCCAAGCCAAGGTCAAGTGCTAAGATTCAGTGAACAAAACTTACCATAAATACGCGAAGATATATTTGACTTTCTGCTTATCTTGCTTTCTCTGGCCATGGTAGGGCTATCTGTGGCCATTCATACTAAAATGCCCACATTTTTTATTTTAAAAAGAAGAAATTGAAATGTCGATAAAAGACAAAAAAAAAAAAAGGAAATGTGTCTAAGCAGGTTTGTATTTCCTGATGGGACATTTATTAATTTAATATTTAATGAACATTAGTGTGATCCTGACAGGGTAAATTACATACATACATACATACATACATACATACATACATACATATATATATATATATACACATATATGTATATGTATATATATATATATGATTCACTAATATATAAAGAAATACTCTGTTGTGCAGAATCTGTGTGAATAAGCTTCACTCTACAGATAACATGCTTCAGAGATAGACCAATTATCTCTTTAAAAATATAGTGGCTAGTGCTTTCACTATAATCAAAGTTTGTTGTCTCATTAGATGTAAGCACATACAAAGTTAACTTCTCCTAAACAAGACTCCTCTTTTGAAATCTTTGTTCAAATTATTTTTCTTCTTCTGGAACTTCTGATGCCCAGCAGAGACATGAATAAGACAGAACAAACTGCGTTTTCCTACCTGTACATACAATGTGGTCATTATCCTGTTATCTTATAAAAATGAACAGAGGAAAATCTTATCAGGTTATCTCTTCAGCTATGGCATTTATCACATGTGGTGACCAAGCTCAAAATCTGTACTTCTAATACAAAAAGCACGCTTTCAATCTCCCTCAGAGCTTGGCTGCACGATGTGTCATCACTCTGGGAAATGCAGACCTGCCAAGTCTTTGCATTGAAGGAACCTTGTTGGCAAAATAATGGTACCCAAGCAGAGCCATTGCACCACGGGGGTAGTGAGAATACTGCCCCTCAGTGAGAAGGGACATGAGGAGAGATGTGCAGAGTCCCTGGACTTCAGGGCAGGAGTCCTCGTGCTCTTAGTGCAGTGCTCCCTCACAGTGCAGCATCTCTCTGCCAGGGGATTGTAGAGAAGTCTCAGGACTTCAATAAGGTCAGGTTGGCAGTAGAAGGGAAATTAGGAGAGGAAAACAGAGATGCTCCTTCTGCCCTACATGGCCTTCCAAGATCCCTCTGCCCCTTGTCCAGAGGTTTAACATTATTGCTGTTACTCATTGTAAAATTTATACCTGAAAGTACACACTGTTTCTGATTCAGACATAGCATGCTGAGTTCACAAATGACTGAGACAGAAATTAAAATGCATCTAGTAGTCACATGTTGTCAAATGGAGACTTCACAAACAGGCCTTACAAACATGTAATGGTTCCAAAGCTATGTCTGAATATTATGTTTATATCTGCACAACACAGCATACAGAATCACTTTTTCTATGTGCATGGATATATAATAAAAAAGGGAGAAGTAGCACCTGGAAGGTGAGGAAAGGACATGCATGCTTCTCACAAGCCTTTCTGTTATTGACAAGGCATCCAGAAGAAAACTAAGCTTTCTGGAGCCCATAACTCCAGATGGTTGCTGAACCAATTGCTGAGCAGGTCTTCTGGCAGTCTACATCTATGATGGTGTGCTGCCAGAAAGCTGGGGCTTAGGAAGAGAGGACTCAGTCTGACTTTAGAGTCTGATGTTTCCTGTGGTCACAAATCTAGAGACAGTGTCCTGGGCTTACAATAATTACATGAGTGCTTGAGAATTGTTCATTTCTGGGGGAATCCTATAACTAGGTGTGAGTTTCCTCTGAAGTGCTCTTAGCAAATTCTGTTCTCGACATGGACCATCTAAATGTCGGTATTTTCTAGAGTTACTCCAGGGTGATATTTTCAGCCTACTATTAGTAAGTAAAATTCATCAAGGGAATGCTGTAAAGGCTCCAAAGATGTGAAAGATGTGAGAATAAAATCCATTTATTAATTTGGATTTCACTTTACTTAAAGCTAAAATTAGTAGCAAAATTGTATTTGATAACATTATGCCTGTATGGCGTCAATGAATTACCCTGGTGATTTTGACGATGATGAGAAATGCTCTTACCTTTCTTTTTCATTATGTCCTTACACAGGACATAATGAAAAAAGGATTTTTTCAGTAGCTTAAAGTTTGCTTTATGTATTCTTTGTACTTAAAGCAAAAGAATTTAAATTTTTTATTTTTGTTTTTTAGGTCAAGTGTAGGTGTTGCTGGCTGGTGTTGCAGAACTTCTAGGAGGTAATTGTGTAGCATGATGGAAAGAGTAGCTCAAGTGCATGGAAGAATCCAAGTTACCTCAGTGCACAGGGGACATCTGGAGGTATTTAGTTTTAAATCAGACTCCCTTGAGGATGTAATACCACTGCTTTGCTGATGTATGTGTAAACTTTATCCAGAATTTCCTGAGATAAGCAGGATAAGGTACTGTTGTGTGTGCCTATGCATGTTCCTGGTGTGCGCAGAAGCAGCATGCTTGCTCCCAAAGAGGTCACTGAATTTTAGGTATAATACAGGTAGAGGAAGGAAGAAGAACTGCTTCCCTAGGAGCACAATTTATATTCCCACCCCAACTGATAATTTGCATTAACACTTTCTAGAGGACCCTTTCACAGATGATTTTGTTCCATCTCCTAACAGAGACATGATTCACACACACAGAACTGTTGCCATCCCGTGATGAGAGAAGTGATAGTCAGGGACCTATTTAATTTTCTGATGTCAGAGGGTGCATCATCATCAAATCCATGATCAGGTCCTTGGTTTCTCACTGCTAATTCAATTTCTAATGAGCTACTTATTGTTTGAGTGAGGATAATGATAGAAACAAGAATCCACTCTGTAACTGTTGTAATACAAAGCTCTATTTGTTATCTTCTCATTCATCAAGGTATAGATATGTGCCTAATTTGCAAAGCATTTGGTCCAGTGGTCAGACTACTTGCACCATACATATGAATTTACCTACAAGGCCACCTTTCTATCCATGGTGTAGAGGTAATGGAAGAAATTAATGGCCTACTTTTTCAAGTTAAGAGCCATTGAAGTTATAGGACAGCATTTAAAACATTCCAAATTCAAATAATTAATTATATATTTCCCCCGCCCCCAATTTCAATATCTTTCCCATTTCAATGCATGAATTTCATCTTTTGTGTCTCAGCACTTTTCCTTTATATTCCAAATAATCTTTACTATACTTCTTGCCCCCTTCCTACTTAGCACTTTTTGATTGATAAAAATGCAAAATATTAAAAAATTAAAACCTTATACAGTTACATTGTGGATAATCCAAGGCCCATATAAAATTAGATCTCTTCACTGGTAATGAGCACTGCAGATCTTAAAAATCAAGGTGCGAGAAACTCCCTAGTAAGAAAGCAATCTGTCCCTTCATAAATGCTCACTTTAACGTCAGATGGCTACAGGATGTCTTGCACTTGCAGGTTTTATAAGACTATCAAAATTTTTGGTTGGGTTAGATGACAAACATCAAATCCTTCTTTGAATCTGACTAAGTCTTGCTAAGTCAGTGTTACCTGTTACCTGTTTCCTGAGCCACTTCCTTATTCCCTCTCGTCAGTGATCGCCGCCTTCTCTTTTTCTAACAATTTTTTCTTTTTTGACTGGGCCTGGCATTGGAGTATGTGAACCCACTTAAACCTTTTAACACTGTTGTCAAAGAAAGTCTTTCAGCTTTGGAAACCTTACCCTTCTTATACTCCTGCAGCTGTGATATTTCTCTACTGTTGCATAAGGCGGGGTAGTTGTGGTTTAAAATGTGTGTAGCCATGGGCAAGATGCCAAAGTCTACAGGGTTTAGGCTGTCCCCAACTAACTGAACTCTGCTAAACTGGCAAGTTATCAGAATAGCTGGGGTTTAACATCTCAGCAACCTTGTAATAGCATTGATCTAAATCATGCAAAAGTTAAAGCCATGGGGATAAAAGGAAATCATTTGAGTTGGTTTAAGATTTTTTTTTATGCCTTCCCCACTGGTAGTTTCCTATTGTGCTTACAATTCTTTATTTGAAAATTTCCTTTTACTCCTGTGTTCTGAGATTTTTGAGCTGCAAAACCTCCAGTGACTACCAGTGAAAATGGGATCAGTGTGGAGCTTGAGAATCTACAATTTCCTCTACTCTTGAGGTGTAGAAGGAGTGAGGAGACATCAGTATTCCTTAGCATGGCATGGGCAGCAGCAGTCATGCCTCAGGATTCATCCTGGAGAGTAGGGCAAGGCACCCTCCACCCCAATGCCTTTCAGAAGATGATACAGCCAGGTAGTCTTTACTGGAAGAGACAAGCAGGGGTTCATGGCCCAATATTGCCCCGGAGCATCCAGGTGATGCCAGGACTCCGTAAACACCTCTGATGGAAGTGTCTGAGTACCTCAAAAGTGCAGTGATTAATCCTGACTCTCAGAGTGGAGCTGGGCAATTTGTCACTCCCTCTGCCATTCTACAGCATCCTGTAGAGACTAGGCTGCTGCCCAGATGCCTCGATTCTGTCTTGTTGCAGTTCCTAGGGTATATGAAAGATTCCTCAGACAAAGTGCAAAGGAGCTCACAAACACAGTGCCATAAATATCTGTTTTTAATAGTGCACACAGTATTAAGTTTCTCTCCTGAATGAACAAATTATTTACAGCCTCAAAACCAAGTTAATGACATCTGTCTAGAAAGAAGCATATTTCTATAGTTTCAATACATTCACAGCAAATGCTTTCAACCTCTGTTATTGCTCAGAAAATTCAGCTATGTTGTGATTCAAAATTTTCCTGCCTTTTAGGTAGTGAAAGACAACAATCAGGGCCATCAAGTCCTTTTGTTTCTCATTTCTGTAAATATAATCTATTTTATTTTCTATTTATCCTCAGCAATTGCATTAGAATTTGCTTGGGCTCTCTACTGCCCCAGCTGTGCTTGGTACTTTTGCATGTGAGAGTCTGACAGGTGCTTCATTACTGTCCCTGATTTTTTTTTTTTAATATCTGTAACTATTTCTGCAGAAGTGATTAGGAAACATTTTTGGATAATGAACTTGGAGCATAAGCTTTATGTTATTCCTCAAAATTATTTTCCAGTGCCAGACAGCCCATTATCTGTGTTTTAATGGAACATACATCCTCTTCAGCTGCACTCTGAGAGGTGTTATCTGCAAGGATCCAAGAGAGTCCGTTTGGTCATGGACAAACATCATGATGATATACAACAGGCCTGGTCCACACCAAGAAAAGGGATAATAAGCCTGTTTTCCAGAAATGACTATCTTTAGATCTTTACTTTATGTTGTGTTTTCCAAGGCTTGTTACACATCCATATCTGTTGGAACAAAGGGGAAGAAAGCCCTAGGAGTTTTCTATTTTTATTATCACACAGCTGACTTGGTTAGCATGCAAAGCTAGTATCTCTGTGCACTTCCTGTTTATCTCATCCTCAGGTTACAGAGGATATCAGAGCATGCTGGCCAATAATATAGGGCATTTAACAGGAAAGATTTTGAGACTGACTTGGTGATACGTGACTTGTGCTTTGAAGTACAATTTAATGTGCACATGTGATTAAAAACTTTCATGACTGTAGAGGGAGCTTGACAGTGTGATTCAGGTGCAAAAATACATGAAAGGGAAGTCAATATATTTTGGTTTATTGCAGTTGTCACAAATTTTATATTATCACAATTATGAAGAAATGATGTACTATTTTTATTTTTACATTTGAGATTGAAGATGATATTGTTAGCAATGTCAACACTAATGTCTCTTTACGGTAAATGTAGATATTGAGAGTTAAGAATATACTGACAAAGACAAAACAAAAAATATAAGCTGAATTTAAGGACAGAGAGTAAACACTGATCACATATCTTTACCAATAAAAATTACTTGTACTCTTATACAAACTGGTGAAGGCAAAAACTAATGCAGCATAGCTCAAAGGGAAGCCTAATTACAAAATGTTAAGTGAATCATATGTATTCAAAATGGAAAGAAACATATGATCAAATCTGATGATAAAATCTTCAGAGCTTGCAAATATTCCATATGGTCCCTATTTTATATCTGTTGCTACTTTCAATGAATAAGTGGCACTGTCTGTACAGTATAAATAAAGCAGAAAAATAAATGTCGGGTGAATCAAGTTATATCAGACTATATTTACATCATATAAACTTAACAGTAAGTGTCTACTGGATCAGATCTCTGCTGCAATATTGGAGAACAAAGACTCATTGTATTATTTGTGGCTATAGAAGGGCTGTATATTGACTTTAAATTTACCTGCCTTACAAAAATAAGCAAATGGGCTTAAAATATATATATAGTCAGCTGTTAAACTACTCCCTAGCTGCAGAATCTGTCACTTTCAGAAAGTGACCAGGAACTATAGAAACAACTTTTTTATAGAAGCTTTAAGACCCTTAAAGCTGCATGCTGAGGTGATGTGTTACAAGGGGAACTGCTTCACAGTACGACTCCTGAGACCACTTATGCATGTGTGAGTGTGAGAGTTGGTGCAATTTACTCACCAAATCCCAGATCTGCCATGTTACGGGAATACAGCTCCACCTATTTAAATCAGGGGTCTCCACCTCAACAAAACAAAACTTTCCTTCCTTTAGTACACTGTCCCTGTATTAGGATCAGCTAAAAAGGAGGACATGACAGTGTAAATTTAATTTTGCCTATACAGGTACAGGGCGTGGAAGATAAATGGACAGGTAGGACACGTTTCTATGAAAACAGGAATTTGATGAAATTAATTAGCTGGAGAATAAAATGAGGGAGATGAAGGAAGTGATGGATCTTGTAAGAGAAAATTAAAAACTGAAATGCATTCCCACCTTATTTTAATTTTAGACTTCTTACAACTTTTGCTTCTAACACGTTTTAGTTATGCAGTGGGCCTGTGTAAACACAGGCACATTGTCTTGCTCACAAAACCTTCACTAATATAAAACTTATAGAGACCACAGCTCCACCAGAACTGAATACTGGTCAGCAGGCTAAGGTGATGTGTGGAGATTGGAAAATGTGGTTTGCCACTTGTTCAGAGACAATGGAAGTGGAAGGGGAGATGAAGATTTCAGGAAAAATTATGGAAGTAGAAAAGAGAGGCTGAAAGATTTTAATAAGAAATATTTAAAGTAAGGCAGGAAAAGGAAAAGACTAGGAATGCTTTTGTAAGAGGATGAGAATTACTTGTTTGCAGGATTCATCAAGATGTGCCAGGAGAATCCATTAATTCCTTGCATGCAGTCATGGTCATAAAGCATGTGCACCTAAGTAAAGCATGAGCAAACCTGAAGAACTTCGGGCCTCAGAAGCGTGTCATTTTCTGACCATCTGGAGGATCTTGTTGGGGATATTTTTAAACAAAAATGTAACTAGTTGGAAAAAGGAACAGATCCACATATTATACCTGTGTGCAAGACACAGTGTTATCTTCATTCTTGGCTAGATGGCCATAAAATATTTATGGATCCAGGAAGCAGATGCATTGATTGCTGTTGAATATGCGACCATAACAGAGCATTTTCTTAGGTGTTTTCATAACAATTGTCTCTAAATCTGTCACAAATAACCTGGAAAGATACAGAGAATTTCTGCTGGATATCTCTATTTTCTTCAAAAGTAAAAAGATACCATGCATGAACAAGCCAGGATTGGACCTCAGATTTTTATTTCAACCTGCACTGCCATCAATATTGTTATGTGATGAGAAAAAATCCCACAAATATTCCATCTGAAACAAAAAAAAAAAGTCTAGATCCTTCAATATTACTTGGTGAAAGATTTGAAGACTCAAATCCCTATTTAAAATCTACCAGTGTTGTGTCATAGCATTTTTACCGGAGCCCTCGTAAATCAAGCCTTGATTTTTCTTTCATTTTATATTGCAGTGCGCTGCCACTTGGACATTAGCCATACTTTTCACTTCAGCAACTTGTCTGTGGCTGAATTACTGTCAAACCATTAAATGTTCTATAGGACTTTTCTCCTCAGATCTTCTGTGCTCTGTGTAGAAAGCCTTTGCTCAGCAGAGGCAACAACAGCCTTGAACCAGGCAACAAATAGTCAGTGTGGTGTTTTCAGTTACAAACATCCCAGAAAATTTGTGGTCAGGATGATGGAAAGGGACAGAACCATCCCAGCTTCCTCAAGCCTCAAAAAGAAGTAGAGACCTCATTATGGTGGACGGAGCAAGGCTAGATCTTAAATTCCCAAGTGGAATAAACTGAAGCAAATCCACCTCAGGTAGCATCTCTTCTGAACATGAGAAATCTTGCTAGATGTACAAGTGCTGCCCTTGCCTGGCATATGGCAGTCAGTTTTCTTGCCAAAGATTGGGCTGTGCTACTTCACTGACTCTTTTCCAGTAACTGCAGGGCCATATTCTGCAGTGTTGAGATGGTGGCACTGTCATTTGGGGGTTGAGAGCTTATAGGCAGTTCTGCACCTGTATTGACCTCCCCACTATCAAAACAGATTGTCTGGAGTTTGTCTAGTGAAGACTAGAAATGACTGTGAACTTGAGGGCTGATATTCTCTCCTTCATGCCTTAGGAAATAACCCAAGTGCCCAGGCTGGAGGAGCATGGAAGCTGGCATAGCAGATACTAAATGTGGTAATTGCAGGGTTGTCTAGACAGACACTCTGCTCCAGACTGGCTCCTGTGGAGTGACAGATCACTCATTTCAATGACTTGCATGTCTTCTGAATTTTAATTAACAGAAGTGTGAGGAGCAGGTGTTAACTTGTTTTATTGATTCATTATAGTCCCTCAGGCTCTCTAGACAGTTAGATACAGTTACCAAACATTTAGAAGTTCCTGCTTCTGACCCTTTTAATCTCATTTACAAACTTGTATTTGTAGCAGGTATTTAGTCACATTAAGAATATTTCTTTGAAGCCAGGCATTTAAACCCCAGGAGGTGCAGACCAGTCCACCAAGAGCACTTCAGTGGGGACGGATGTGTTTTTTCTGCATGTAACATGTGGGGAGATTGTCAGCTCCCTCCAGGTTCCAGCTTTCCATTTGCCTTTCCCCTCTATGTTTTCAGGGATGCTTCCATTCACCCCGTCATAACTGCTATCTCACAGCTGTCTCACTCAAACTATCTGAAATTGCACAAGTTAGCTTATACACCACAATGCAAAGAGGTCTCTTCTATACTGTATTGTTTTGAACTGAGGTAGAGAGTAATTACATGAAAAGCTACAAGCCACACACAGAGCAGTAACGTTGGGAGTGTATTTGTGTGTGTGGTGTGCAGAGATACTAAGGGCACTAAATTCTTCATAGAGCCAAAATGGGGAATGTGGCCAAGGTTTAAAAGCCATTTTTAAAGCCTATTAC
The DNA here is from genome assembly GCF_026979565.1 of Vidua chalybeata. Classification (NCBI taxonomy): domain Eukaryota; kingdom Metazoa; phylum Chordata; class Aves; order Passeriformes; family Viduidae; genus Vidua; species Vidua chalybeata. Next base: position 50,141,229 of record NC_071534.1, on the reverse strand, counting down.
ACATTTTCCTGCATAGTGATCAGCAGTCCCTAAGTTATTTGGGCTCACAATGCACTTCTGGTACAGAAATAAGTGCTAGAAGCTGGGGCCCTCAGATACCAACCAGGTACCTATCTCTGATATTACCTCTAAACTTGAAAAAGAATCTCTATTGTTTCCTGGAGTTAGGTGCCTGCCAGTTTGTCTTTTGTTACAGAAACAGACATTCACCTAGCCCTCTTGTAAGGCAGTAGGTGGAGATTTGTTCTTCATTTACCCAAATGAAGGGTCTTAAACCTGTATATCCCATACTACCATGAAATGTCCTGCTCACCAGCAGGACTGGCATCTCTCTGATTAGTGCACTGTTAAACATACAAGCAGCTCCAGGAGCAGAGGCTAAGAATGTTCCATGTAGCATCCAGCTGAAAGCATCTTGTGGTGATGGTGGTGGTGGGCTTGTGATCAAGTTCCTGCAGTAAAGAAGCAGAAGGGGGTATGTAAAACATCTCTTGCCTACATATCTCACAGACAGATCTCTGTTGAACTGACATTCTTCTCTCAAAACTTTAGGCATCAATAAGAAAAATATGAGTTTCTTTAGGTTCCCTTTACAGTAAGCAATGTTGTAGAAATAATAGACATCTCTAGAGAATAATTCAGACTTTGGTCTTTCTCTGATGATTACAAAGAAGCTAAGTGTGACCACAATCATAATTACAATGCCTCTGTTAAATATGTAGAGTTAAGCAGGAAAGCAGGTTTTGGTGCCTGAGAACAGTCTCTAGAAGCTGTTGTCCTTGACTTCCAGGCTGGCCTTGATCCAACAGGCAAGTTTTGAGTATGCCTGCAGGCTCTGCTGTATGCATTTCACAGCTGAAGGTGTGTTATTTTGATAACTCCATCAGGGCTACAATGCTGAACTGTTCTAGAGACTAAGGAGCCCTGCATTAAGAGATTACTAGACCCCAAGTCCTTGTTATTGCCCAGAAATGATGCAATGTAGGATTTAGGGAACTGTAATGGGTGGAGCAGTAAGACCTGTTATGATTTAACCTTTTACCATCACCAGTAAATCCCGTTGTATGTATGTGTTTTATAAGAACTGGGCAGGACACAGTGTGAAAGGATGTTGAAACAGGATTTTACAGTAGCTAATAGATAGCATTTGCTGCAAAGAGAGCTCAACAAAGCCCCTGAGCTAAAAAAAACCACATCAGTCCACAAAAATAATCTTTAAATTGTAATCACCCCAGTGAAAACTTCAGTAGAACACAACTGTGATTCTCTGTTTCAAAGCAAGCCATTTGTGGGCTAGACCATGCTGGATGCTGCATTATCTAATAGCTTGCAAGGTCAGGTTTTCAAGGCTTAAAGTGTTTTCTGTCCTGTTAGGCTCAATAGGGATTGGCAGGTTTCTTTGAATACATTGGAGGCATTAGAGCTATCATAACTAAAGCTTTCTGTAAATATAAAGAAACTTTTGAGCTGACATATGGAAGGAAAAATATCATTCAGATGTAATAAAACTTCTCTCATCTGTTAGATGATTTGACTACCATCTGGGAAGGTTGCACAGTCATTATCAGGCAGAGTAGAAGTATTACTTCAAACTTAGTCCCACAGAATCATAAAAGAAATACAGAAGTTGATAATGACAGGAACAAAAGAAAGTATAAAAGATGTTTTTGGAACATGGCAAGTGAGAAACTCTGCCAAACACAGATCTGGTCTTCCAACGCTCACAATAATCCATATAATTTACTAACTTTAAAGGGCTCCTGACAGCATTAATTTCACACACTTGATCTGCAGTGAGCTCTTCTTAACTGCCCTGACTTTGTCAAGAGGTGTCAGAGTCATTTTTACTCCTTACTCAATGATTTTAGTTCTGTAGTCTTGTCTTCACCCAGAGTCTACTCAGCGTCCTTAGAGCAGCACAGGGGCAGGTGGTGCTGGCAGACACGGACGGAACTGTCTGTTTTAACCACATAGACTGTCACTGCTCAAAACAGGTAAAAAAATCACAATATTGAAAACTCTGTCTGCTGTGGGAATCTAGTCCCCACTATGAGGTATAGGAGGGAAATGCCCACTGCAGTGACTATGTGAACACATGCCACTGTTAGGCAGGAGCATGCAGAGCAGTTCACTCCCTTTGTTTCAGGCAAGCAAGCAGTGGGAAAAAAATTTTGTCAAAAGCTGGGAAAACACCTTGGTATTTGAGTTTCAGCTGAAAGGGAGTGAATCCTGCTCCTCATTAGGGAAGTTCAGTATTAGAGGAAATGAAGGTAATGCTTAATAGATGCTGTGTTTCATAAAGACCTCAGATTTTATTTAAACATATGCTTGATCTTCAGTTCAGGGCTGCTTAGTGTGATGTCCCTTGCCAAGGCTGTTGACCATGCTTGAGGGATTGCAGGAAGGGCTGCCCGCAGGTGCCGAGAGCTGACCCAACAGTCAGATGAAAAAACATAGAAATGGGAGAAGTCCATCACAACAGAAACTTGTGCTGCAGAAGACCCTGTTGTGACCCCACAGGCTCATCTTGACCATTGCAGTTAATGACTTGAGTAGTTTTCTAGGACACTTCGCTCCAGGTGCTGGCCTAGACTGACAAGCAGCACTATTTTTAGTACAATCTAATCACAGGCAAGTAAGCCTAAATTGCACAGTGTCTTTTTACTGTGTAGTCAGAGCTTTTCTGTTCATGCATACTGTGAAGGTACCAGCAAATACTTCAGGATACGTACCAGCACCAAAAAATATCTATGCCTGCATTTTACAGCCTGTTCTGGTGTTTGGAAGATTCACACAGGTAAAGATAGCAGTGAAGTTTGAAAGATGGATTTTTTCTTGGTAAAGGCAAGCTCCACGAATAGCTAAATGCTAGTGAAAACTACTTAATGCAAAACAGCTGTTTTAAATTCATCAGAGAAAATCACTGCCCTAGATAAGAGTCTTGCTCTACCCCTGCTATATTCTAGTGCTTTTGGGCTTGACAAAAATACATTTTGAAGATTCAGACTGAATTTGCAACAATTATATCTCAGATTTCCAGAAGCTGCTAGTCTGACAAAACACAAATTTCTAAGGTCATCTGAAAGAAAGGCAGATGTGGAGTAGAGCAGGTGCAGATAGCCAGTGAGGTAAGACAAGCCAGATGCAAAGCTAGCAGGCAAACAAGAGGGTAAGACCATATTTTTCATGTGACCCTACAGAGACTTGTTTAGCAGTTTGGGTCTATGCCAAATAGTTCACTGCACCACTAAAAATTGCTTTACTCTAAAAGAGTAATCTGAAGATCCCTGGATTGCAGTCAACTTAATATCACACATATCTGCATCTTCAAAGCATTCTCTTTGGCTCAACATAGCAACAGAATCATAACTATTAGTGGTTATTTCAACCTTGAGGTAATTTGATGCCTTGCTACCCCACCCACTAAGCAAATAAATTTACTTTGATGTTCCTTTAATGTGTCACAGAAGAGAAAAACAAAGGCCTTGTATCTAACAGTGTGAAAGAGATTATTCTAAAGATTATAATTTTCAAATGAAGACCAAGACTAAATGTTGGATGTGTAGTCCATTCTTTCAGCTCCCTGAAATCTGGCAACTCTGATGACAGAGAGGACTTGTCAAGGCATTTCCCTACAAGAAGGGAAGTATAAAAGTCAATCAGTTATTCCAAAGATATTTATTAAGATGGACTTGATCATGGTGGCCAGGTACCCTGCTCTAACCCAATTCACTGTTCAACAACTGTTCAACATCTATGGAGTTATATGAGAGGTGAGGAGTTGCAACTCTCTGGACACTGGTAAATCATGCTCCAGCTTCAGCTAAAGGCATGCAATAATAACTGAGACTACTATTCCGTATATCAGAGTATTTATTTTGCAACACAGTTACATTCTTACTCTACCTGTAGCTTAAAGTATGCCCTAGTTCTGTTCTAAGCTCCACATGCTGTCAGCAGACACTGAGCAGGAAACCCCACTTCTCTGAGTACTTGTTCCCCAGCCTAAATATTTAAATCCTACCACTAATTCCAGGGCCACTCATGTCTGTATTAGGAGATGGAACTCAACCTGACGACTAAGTCCTTTGCTATTTTAATGGTAAGTAAAGGGACTGAGGTAGATATATGGACTATAGGAGCACTTTAATGTTTATTCAGGCAAAATGTCACAGCAGATACAATAATTATAGAGTAAACTGTAGATAGCAACATGTGCTCTCACGGGAATTGAAACACAGTAATCCTTTTATTGTCTTAATCCATAAATTTTAATACATATGAGCAAGCAATCCTTGCATGTGAATCTCGACTCTCATCTTTCACATACATAGAGATACTAGATATATTTTAAAGTTAAATAACAAAAATGTAGCTTAGTATCCTTTGTTTATTCCTAAGACTATGTGGATCATACATAGTGTTGGAAACAGCTTATTCAAAGAACTTGTTTAAATAAAGATCAATTTGCAAATTGTACCAATGACTTTGTACAGACATATTAATGTACATAGATATGTATAGAAAACACACAAGAAAATATACACAATACATTTGAAAAATATCAAGATTTGGAAAACATTAAGACATCTGGGTGTACAGCACATGTAAACCATTTTGTGGTGAAACCAGAACTGATGAATTGCACATTCACTGATATTCACTACAGCATAACAAAGTCAGCTCTTTTCTTTTCATCACTAAGCTAATGCTTCAGCAATAGGTTTTAGCTAAAAAAAAAAAAAAACATAAACATAAAAGCCCAGTTAATGCCTTAAAAACATTTGTTTACAGAACAATAACAGTAACAGCATGTGGATTTAAATGAGCTACAAAAAATCTTATCAGAAGCAGAACTGTAATATACCTATCATTGATCATCTTAATACTAAAGACATCTGGCTGCATTTTGCATCTACTAATATTAATGATGATATTCTATTCCTCAGCTTTAAGGTTGTGCTGCCCTGGATTTCCACACCCAAGAGAATATATTACATCATTTGCATACAATTATATTCTTTAGATAAACATATTGCTGAAAACCAAAAGCTGATATATTCAGTATTTATGTACAGCTCCTGACCCATCTTTCATGTAGATCTCCATGCCAGGGAAAACCTCACATTGAAATTTAGGGATATTTGCTGTAAGCAATCAGCAGCATATTATACAGAAACAGATATAATCATACCATCTCACTAATTTTGTCATTATCTAAGTTAGGAACTTCTTCAATATAGTGAAAGGTGCTTTAAATTAGGTATGCCAGATCCTATTTTGGAGAATACTCTCTATCACTTAGGATGCCAAACTCCATATTCCATGACAATTTCCTATTATAACTTTACATATCTTACCTGAAGAAGCAGAAATTCACAAAACTACAGCTGGGCACACAAACTGTGGATAGATACAGGATCTTGGGCAAATACTAAATTTGTCATTAATTACTAGCCCTACTTCTATACAGGGTAGCCCCCCTGTGTGCTACTAAGGCAAATAAGATGATGAGTAGCTCCTTGCTGTAATTTGTTTATTCCCTGATATTGTTTGTGGCTTCTTTTCCCAAAGAAGAAGCTAGTGGAGGATTATATGTAAAATTGTGACAGGGAAGCATGACACAGAACTCAGCAGACCCTTTGTAAGATTTGCACCTGCCTGGTTAAAAAACCCTTCTCCAATGCATGGTGGTAGAGTGTTGCCTTGTTTGCCTGCTGTGTGACTGGATGAATAAAAATCCATAATTGGATAGTTTTTAGGGACAGCAGTCCTATGGGTTGCCACTAACCTGTCACCCAGCTGCTAATCCTGGGCCATGCATGGTTTCCCATCGGGTACCACAGCTGTGAATGAGCGGGCTGCCAGCACTGTGGCAGATCTGCAAACACTGGGGATGTGGCTGGGCTGCAGCATGAAAATGCAGTTCAGAGAAGGTCTGAACTGAAACTGGCTTTCAGAGAAGGTCTTGTCTGTGCCAAGCAAGAGATGCTCGCAGTATATTCTGCTGCCATCATACCACACACTTCTTATGAGTGATAAATTACCAGATCCTGAAAATCTCATGTGTGCTTGCAAGGGGGATTTTTGTTATGTTTGTGGTACTGGCTTCACATATTGGCAAGTATTTTATAAAAAATCATTAAAGAAATGGCATTCTGGGCAGGAAGAATACTTGATTGGCTTACAGGCCAAGGTAGACACTGAAGCACTTATCTAAGCATTCTTCCAGCATATGGACACTCTCCTAAACTGGGACCATAAATAAATTAATGTTAACAAATTCACTATATTTACATGTTACAATGAGACAGTTTCAATCAGTCTCAAGTATAGGTAATCTATCTCCCTATTAGCTTCAGAACATGCAAAAAAATAGAGTAGATATCTGTTCCATCTAAGATACAAAGAAGAGATGTGTTTTCACTAAAAACACTAGAGTTCAAAACTCAGCATCACCAGTAAAATGCTAATAGATGTTTTCAGATTCTATAAACCAAGTGTCTAAACAGAAAAGGTGGAAGGGAAACATGTCCACATAAAATATAACTCTTTCAAACGGAATGTAGTCAGTTTCTAAATACATTCAAATATTACAGTGTCTCTATAAATAAAAACTAGATAGCGCTGAAGACCTAAACCAGCCCTTTCCAAATGTTCAAGTGAATATATAGGTCTCTTTTTACTATCAATAATACAATGTAGTTTACATCAATAAACTACAGCTGTTCTAGTCTTTGGCAACAGTTCAAGTAGCTTCCCCTCTTCTCTCCTTTGCAACGCTCCATCTTCCACTTTCACATAACAGACTCACCAGGGCATATCTTAATTTCATAAGGTTTTTTGGAAAATACCACATCCCCAAACTTTCTTTGTGTGTATTCAGTCAGTCAAGGAAGCATATCTTAATCCACCATGGTCCTTCAACTGTCACTCAGGCAGTGGCACTTCTCTAGTCTTGGTACTACATCCAAGAGAGGCTATGTGCTGACAAACTCCCTCTTACTTGCACAGAGCCTGCTGAGAAGGATTTCAGAATAAACTTGATTTATTGGACCTCGGACATGATACGGGGACTGAGAATCTGTTGCATGGTCCTGCAGTTGTGATGGTTTGCTTTGACTGATGAAATATTTCCCCAGCCTATAGTGCCTTGATAGCGTCATTGTTATGTGTGGCCTTTCTTCAGAGGGATTGGATTTCACCACCTGCAAAAGAAATGACATATGTGAGTGCTTTGCCTGCACCTAGAAAGACAGACACACAGCTGTGTGTGCAGAAATGCTGAGGCAGTTGTCCACGAAGCAGGTCCTGAGGTGCCTTACCTTGAGGTGCAAGTTGCTCATAAACATTATTTTAATGGCCAACTTGTTATGCTACAAACTAAACCAAAAAGCAAGATCTTAATTTTTGAAATCTACATGCATAGGCCCATTATACTCAGTCATTTGACTTTGTAATGCCTTTGTGTGTTAGATTCTGTTCTCTCCATTAGAGACAATTTACCTAAAACAAAACTCATGATTACTCCAAATTGCAGAAAAGTTTAAGTCTTGGTCTGATACCAAGCACTTGAAGCACATATAACATGTCTCAGCTATGAGCCCTGTGAGAATGCCTCATTCTGACATCTTGACGCAAATGTGGCCCAGCCCCACACTGAGATGAAAACCCTCATGTGCTGTGTTTCTTCAAGAAGGGAGTTATGGTGCAATTTAACATCCGTCTCCCCAGGACACCACATGGCCAGAACCACAACATGATTCAGTAACTTAATGTTGAAGAATGCTTCACCTTGGCCCCTGAAATATGTATAAAGTTCTGGGATTATCGTGTTCAACTTGTATGGAACAAAACTGTGCTCATGGGACTAACAAGTGAGAAAGTGAAAGGTATGGTTTCAGGAGTTTAACGACTGGGGGTGATTTCCAGTGAAATGCTGAAGGTCTTGTCTCAGTGAATACTCAGTCACTAATGAATAATGAAGCAGCTTTGAGAGAGACAGAACTTTAGAACCTTGCACATATGCAGGAGAGAGGACCTCAGCCCAGGCAGTGGCAAACCCATAGAATGCAGAAAAGGTGGTCAACTTATTTTTAAATCAGTATATGTATGCTGACTTAATAGCTCTGATGCCTATCAGTTTTCCTGCTGTATCAATCACAGCAGACACTTGAAAATGCAGAATTCATTTATTAAGGCACATATTTATGCAGAAGCATGTTAGCTTTAAAAAATATAATGTATATTTACTGTCACTGAAAAATCAGAATCAACACTCATATGAGGTGAAGCTCATAATAAATGAAATAAATCATACAAAATTAGGTGTGAGTGAAGAAATAACACGTCCAAAGGCTTGAAAGGCTGAGCAGAAAGACTTTGAGGGAGCTGGCAGAACTGAAAACAGACTAGGAATTATCCATGTAGAAAATTAATATATCCTCTGATCAATTTCATACAGCTAAGCCAAGGGCTATTACTTATTTTTATGCAATTACTGTAGGTTCATTTTTCTAAATTAGTGCCTTAGATCTTACAATTATTTCAAAATGATGCCACCTTGAACCAATCACCTAAACTGCATTCCTGTTAAGCATAATCTCCCAGGAATGCAATCTAATGTTCATCCAGCCACCAGCAGCCAGCCACCTATTAAGATACAAAAATCCCAAGGTTGCTAATTTCTGTGTAGTGGTTATTACTTCACTGTCATTAAAATAGGAAATCAATCTGAATTTAAAAATAGCTTCTGTAATATTTGTATAGTGCTGACCAATGTCCATAAGCATTTTCAAAGAATGAGGAAGTTAAAAAATCAGTTCTCTATGTGTGCATAGAACTAGAATTATGTTGGGCAGCAAGTGCAAGATTATGCAAGATATTTTTTCCCAGTTCAGTATAATCCCTTTGCAAATCCAGATCCCTTAGAAATCTGAGCAAAGATTGTAGAGTCTACAGAGATGGAGATTTCTATGTTATCATGGTCACCTGAGTGAGACCCTCTGAAATGGGTTGGTGGGAACTCAATTCTTCAGGCCATTCAGAAGAAATAGTTTTCTCTTCAGCCAGCTAGTGGGAGCTAAATGAGAACTGCCGAAGGTTTTTTAGTTCTTGTTTTCTGACTGCACAGAATGGCCAGTCCTCCATTCCTGCACAGCCACACTTTAGCTCACATGTCATTTACACAGGGGTGCCATCTTCTGATATTTTAGGAATGTCAGTTTTTAAGAGAAAGAAAGTGATAGTACAAAGCATGAGATTTAATCTGTCTCATCTGGTTTCAGAAAACATGGAAAGTGCTGGGGTTTCCCCCAGTGTTCTTAGCTCTGTTCTTGGGGGCAAAATGCCATTTTCCTTGTGCAAACTGCTTTAGCACCTAATGAAACTCCACTTGCCAGGATGCATAAATAAGCTGATGACAAAACTATTAAAACTAATGAAGTATCAAAAGAACTCAAGGACTTTATTTTTACTTTCTTCAAGGATCAAGTCGGGTTTTTTGGTGCATGATCGATTCTACTGGGCATATCTATGGCTCTTTCAGGCACAATGACCACTCAAGCCTCATTAATAACACCTCTGTAAGCCAAATTCTCTCCTGATCTTTCCCAGAAACACATACTCTGTTGGGATTCCTTCAGCAGAGAATCAAGACCAAATCTGCACATGAGCTCATCAAAATGATGGAGCAGTACATGAAAAATGCTGATGACTGATCACGCCCTGCTGTTTTCTCCACCCAGTTCCATACAAAGCATTTGAAATATTTAATTTTGAAGCTCTCTGTTTCACTCACAAGATTTGTGGAAATAGCAAACATCAGCAATGACCCACAAAAACATCAGCATCTGGGCTCTAGATAAAAAAGGGTCCATACAACTGTCTGGATAAAAAGGAGGGAAGCATTTGCTCCATGGGACTATTTATCACATAAATATCTACTCTGTGACTTACTCCCTCTTTTCCAGCTTCATTTGGACTGAGCTATGTTTGTGCCGCTCAAGTATTGAGCACAGTGGATTAGAGGACTGGTTAACTAACCACACCTGCTGATGTTGGCCCCAAAGCAGGATAGAGGCCATGGCACTGGTCTGAAAACATGTGAGCTGCCGTGGAGCCTGAGGTGGAAACCAGCTGTGTGGTTGATGCATGTCACATGAGCTCACGTGAGTCTGATAACACTCCCAAAAAAATTCTATAGATTTCAGTCAAGAAAACAGGACTATCCGTGTGAGGGAGAACAAGCAATCTACACTTCTGTTAGTACAGTGGATCACTGTAACTGTTCCAGATTACTTTTTCTCAGATATAGGAAAAGAGATATAGAGCAGTAAGATTGGTTCTTCAATTTTAAGCTCCATTTTAATTGTACTTATGGTTTGAAGTGAGTGTGCTGAGCTGTTCAGTTACAAAGGCATCAGTCAAAAACCCACGAGACTGAGTAAAAAGAGAAACTGAGTCCATGCAGAAGCAGCAGAGATATATAACATGTAGCAAATAACAAGAACCAGGAACTGTTTAACATCCTTTTATATGAGTTACCTTTGCAGAAGGGTATGTTCATTTTTATTTCATCATGCCAGCAGTTCAGCATGTCCTTGGGTGGCCTTGCACTGGGAGCAGTGATGGACAAATGCCGCCATACAAACTGCTTTCCCCATGATTTGTATTCAGGCCTAACTTTGAGTGACAGATGCTGACCTCACCATGCACCTTCTTGTTTCTAAGATCTGACAGTTAAAATATCTTAAATACCTGGGAATGATATAAGCGTAAAGTATTACCTCATGGAAATGGCAGCCGCACTTCCCTTGCAGGAATTCTTTGTAACGTCCCATGGTGATGACAAAGGTGTCAACCACTTCATAGCCCAAATTTTTTGCTGTATCCAGAATAATCAAGTTTTCATTCCACAAGTTTTGCACTTCTGCCTGCATTCCAGATAAAATGTTGCAATGTCTTGTCAGAAAGAGTGTTTAAAGGTTATTGTGTCATGGAAAAAAATAGCAAAACTGCATTTTGAATAAGCAATTACATTATGCTACAGACATGAATTACTAAAAATTCACTCTCAAAAAAAGCTACTACTCCAAGACTGATGTAGGGTTTTTTTCAGAAATTATAATTACTTTTCAGTAGATGTGCATCTTCCTTTACAGGAAGATTTCATGCCTGTTTAAAATATAAATCTTGGGTAATGGTTTTTAATATGTATTTCACTAATATGATATATAATTCATAAAAAAATTCCAATTATAAAGTTTGTATCTAAAAAATGGTGAAAATGCTCCTTTAAAGAAAAATTCATCTTCAAATCAAATTTATTGAGGCAGTTGCTTAAAAGGAACTATAGGGTCATAGGTATCTTAAATATGGTTATACTGAAGAACAGATTATTATTTCTGAATCTACTTCAGGAAGACCAAGAATAGGAAAAAAAAGTTAGCCATAAAGTTGGCAAGGCAGTGGATTCAACACAGCAGACAAAAGGCCTTTGAGAGTAGCTGGGGTAATCCTGAAGCCTAGAACACACAAACCACATGGGTAATTTGGCATATGATTCCAATATTAAAAGGGAAAAGAATGTTGGTTATGCACTATAGCTGATTTCTGGGGTTTTGTAAATTTAATGAAGAAGAAAAAGAAAAATTCTTAGGAAGCCTTTAATACTCTATCTTTGCCTCACATACCCTGGATTGAAGCTCTTCATCCTAGGATTGAATTTTGCTGGAAACTATGATAGGAGCTATGAAAATGTTTCTTCATGTTGATGACAATAATTTCCTTACTTTATTCTATTTAGGTCCTCCAGAAAGTTAAGAAAATTGTTTGAATCAATAAGAAGACATTCAGTAGAGACAAGGCCAATAGGCAGTACTAACTTAGACAGAAAGAATGGGCAAAATCAGACAGGGCAGTCTCTGTAGCAAAGAGAAGGGTGAGAGTAGCAGGAAGTCACATGCTGAATACAGCAGTGTATTGTGGTTGCAAAAAGACGTGGGCGCTATTCCCCAGCACTCAAGGAGTGCTGTAATCTGTGAAAGGCAGCAATTTTCTCTTTTCAACACCTGGGAATAGCTGGAGCATGACACACTGCGCTGGTAGGCATCATTTACTCCATTCTGCCTTCCAGTGCTTCTCATCCATGCATTTTGTGTGTGTTCAATGAAGAATCACTATCCAAATTGTAAATAAAAATAGTGAATTGAGTGAGTTATACAGTGCATTGAAATGAGCCCATTTGTTACTCTGAGAGTCTTGGATATGATTTAAACGGACTGTAACATCTGATTAACATGCAAATAACAGGCTGGATTCACCGGTACATTCCAGCTGCTCTGTAATGTTCTGGCTTCACAGGTGGTTTAAGATAGATTTATTGAGTTGCGCAAGCCAGACAAGTGAATCGGATCCAGCAGTAACCATGGAGGAAGCCTGGAGAGGGCCTATGTGCAATGTACTATGAGGAGCAGTCTGCTTATCCCCAGCATGATCTCTCAATTTTGGCAGCAGGATTCATATTGGAGCTTCTTCTTCAGTTCTTGGGACAGCTGACCAAGCATGGCATCTCAAATGGCTCTCTGATTGCAGCAGAATCCATGAAATAAGGAAATTGGTTTGAATCCCTATCAAGCAGTATGAGCAAATGCAAACATTAACCTTCCTTTGATCCACTTCAAATGTGCTCAGCAGAAGTTGTAACATATTTAGACCAGACAGCAAAATTAATGATGAAGTGACAAGTCGTCCATGAAAATGCACTCAACATGTACTGTAGCTTACCTGTGACAGAGAATGGATTCCATCCACTGGAAGATGAAAGCCCATCCCTATGGATTTGACAATTACCAGGATATTTGATAGATTTTCCCTGTTTTGCAAATTAAAAAAAAAACAAAAACAAAACAAAAAAAAAAAAAAAAGGACACACTTTTTACTTAACAGACACATCAAAAGACAGTGCATGTTTTATTTTTTTCAAAGTCACTTAAATACGTGCCTATGGGAAAAAAAAAAGGAGAAGTTTGCATTTAAAATTTTTTGTTGTTTCTCATAATTTATCATATCAAAAATTGGAATAACATCATGTACATAACATTACCTATTCAACACCTTTTGGATAATTTGCAGGTGATTGGAATTAAGCCACTGAACACCACCTACAATTAATACGGTCTGGTCTGTGTTCTCCAGGGGACGTGATCTGAAACCCAGAAAAGAAAAACAACATATGTTGCTTTAAACAGATGGCAAACATTTTAACTACATTGCTTTGCATTTCACTGAACTGTATCTGGCACCCTGATCAGAGGCCTGATGTAATTTTCAGCTATTTTTTAACCACACAATATGATCTGTGCACCTTATGTTTTATTGTTTACTGAGTTTAATTGTAAAACATGTTAAACACATTTGTGAATAGAACAATAATACAAACAAGGGAAATTCAGAGTTTGCGCAGTACCTCTGCAGCAGCTGTTCCAGTGCTTTTTCAAAAGTTGGTCTCTGGTTTGCATTCCTCCAGAACTGGGGGTAGTAGGAGTAACTGATAAATGTTTTCCCGTCATTGATATTGCGATAAAATTTAACATCATGAGTCTTCTGCCATTCCTGAAGAGTCTTATTCACTCTTTCAATTAGATAATACATCATCCCTCTGTTAGTTGAGTCACCTATAAAAAGAATCTTCAGATGGAAAAGATGACTTAGAAGTTGTACAATCCAGAAACTAAAAGCGAAGAAAATACTCCAGCTAGTTGGGAGATTTTTAAATGTTTCTTATAATGTTCCAGAATTATCTTTGTGAACAGCCAGTACCCTGGCATCCTAATATTAAATTTGTCCTTTAGCAAAATCTGTGTGATTTGATTAATAAAAGCTGCATTATGTATTTTAAATACAAAAAGTACAGGTTATAGATAGATGGCTATAGCTGCAAAATTAGCCCTGCATCTTTCATCCATGGTGATAATTTATTTTGATTAAGTTTATATTTACTTCTAATTGCTAGTACACAATTGCTCTCATGATTGCTTGGAGCTTCCTAATTTTTTTTCCTACGGTTTTTCACGTGGTTTGCTCCTGCACAACACATATTTTTCTTCTATAAATGGGATTCATTAGAATTTGCACCAAAGTAACACACACACACGCACCCCCCACCCACACACCCCATGAAGCATGCAGCTGCTGCCTTATTTGTAGAGAGATGGTCTTTCTGCAGGTTCAAAGGGAAAGAAAAGGGGGTTATTTGGGTGGAGGGTAATCTGAATAGAGTCCTGTCATATATGATGTGACCACCAGAAAGCATCACGGCCTGAAGGAAGTTAGAAATCCTGCCAGGATAACAGAAGTATAGCTGTCTCTGCTCAGCTACCCTGAACTTGCAAACAAATAAAGAAGTCAAATTTGGGTTTGCTCCTACTCATTCTGTAGATTCCTCTGAAAAAACAAACATATCTGTATGGGGAGACCACAGAACCTAAAGTGCTGTGGGAATTATTTTTAAATGCTGTTGCCCTATTTTGAGTGGATACTTCGGATGAAGTAGGTAATATAAGACAAGTCCAAAGAGTAGGAGAACCCAGGTTCACTGTGGTTTGCCAATGAAATGGTGTGCTGTAGAAAGAATTACCTCAGTCAGCTCAGCCAGAAATCCACACTGAGGAGCAAACTTGCAAAACTGGGATTAAGAAAGACCACAGAGCCATCACACATTAACAGCTTTGTTCTCTGCACAGAAGTACTCAGCTTCTCCTACCTCCTCTGGCACTCAGGGCAGTTGGCATCCTGCAAGTTGGGATTTTGTTGTTTCATTTCTTAATTTGATTTGGATTTTGATGTTTTACCACTTCCACCTTGAATATTTGATTATAAAAATAAAATTCAGACTGCACAAGATGACATGTTTAAGGATATATTTCCAAAGTTTTTTCAGACATTTTATGTGGTACAGGCATTTGTGACTACACTCATCTAACACATCTATCTATCTATCTATCTATCTATCTATCTATCTATCTATCTATCTATCTATTCCCTTCAGGAATGTCAGTTTTGAAAACTGATTCCCACTATTAACCTGTTGTGATTAAAAATAAGCCACAACAGTGTACCCACAGAAGAGAAGGAATTTCAGATGAGCCTACCCTTGTCTAATGTTAGGGCCAAGAACCAGCATGACAATGCCTTCAATTTCCCATGCCTTGCCCACTGTGGGCGGCAGAGAAGCCCTTGTTAAAACTAGCACTGAGCTCATAGAGGCTCTTCTAACTCCTGTCCTAAACGTCTCAAAGCTTCTTCATTGAGGAATTTCTTAAACAGCTGCTGTTCATGTTTGTATTGCACAACCATTTCTTTCACACACGAGGGGGTTTCCAGCTTTTCACGTCGTGTCAGAAGAAACCTCTTTAAGTCATGTGAGTATAATATGACTCACAGAAGTCAAGGATCCTTGGATCCATGGAAGGACTGGTTGTGTATTCTCTTTCCCTCTCTGACAGACATATACATGCGTAAAATGATTTACAATTAGGAAGACAGTCCATGCTTAAAATATGTCCTAATTCTAAAGCAGGTTAACTTGAGGTTTTAGCAACAATTCTTTTAGGTTGCAAAATCTCTTGATTCTCCAGCCTGTCTATATCCATGACAATTTAATCTCCATTTCATAAACCCATCACTTTGTCTTGATGCATATCTATTTAAAGAGTAGTTCTCAGATATTCACAGGCAAAGACATCATGAACTTGTTATGTTGGTGAGAACATTTCTGTAATAATCCAGCACATCATTAGCAGTAGCAATAACAAACAGGCCCTACCAAGTTACACACATACAGCAGTTTGTAGAACATACAAGACTGCTTCTCTTCTACTTCTAGAATCATATGACACTGTTTTGTTATCACAACACATGGGAATTGCAAAGAAGCATATTCAGGATGGGACATTTTTAACTCATTCTAGTGTGACTAGAATTCTCATTGTTGGTTTCTTCTAACAATATTTGATCTAATCTCACCTACTACTGATTTCAAATATCAGGACAATAACTTCCATGGAGAAAAAAAAAGAAGAAATGAACCATGGCCAATGTCATTGAACAGGATGCACAGCTATCTTTTTTGCCAATTCTGTGCATTCACTAGCAGTTTAGGTGTGAAGAGTCATGCCAAACATTTCCTAAGTCTCAAACACTGCAGAGCATCAAAGGTTAAGATCTCTTTCCCTTTTCTTTTTTTTTTGTTATGTCAAAATTAGAGCAAAACACACACACACATCCCAATCCACACTATTACATGATTTAGCATTTTAGGGCTTTGTAATTTTCCTACACCTACATAGGTACAAACAGCGGACCCATGAACAAATTTTCAAGTCTGCCCTGGGTACCTTTCTGGCTAGCTCTGGAGATGGGAGGGCATTATGTGCAGTCATTTAGTAAACCCCTACCAGAACAAACAAGTTAGTTAGTTATGATCATGTCTTAAAGTGGCAGCCCTAGTCTGGAAATGCCGTGATGCTGGGCACCATATGAAAATATCAGGTGGACCTTAGCATATTACTATTGTTGTTGTCCTGATGTTCTGAGAATGTGAAATAGGTGACAGGAATAAGAGCAGATTCCTTTAGAGCAATTAGTGTAACTAGATGCAACAGAGTCCTGACATACTTCTTCAAATACCATCACAAGACTGATGAGACTGCACTCAGCCTATTTCCATATCAGGAATGAGAAAGACAGCAACATCACACTAGGTAAGAATACAGGTTGTACCACTAGGGAAATTAACCTAGACTTTTAGAAACAGGTCTGCTATGAGAATAGTCAAGGCTTACTGCAAGTGGGAAAGAAAGAAATGAGTCAAAGTGGACTTGTAGTTGTACAGAAAGATGAAAAGAGGAGGTCATCTTTAAAGATGTCAATCAACGATAGTAACCAGATTAGCTTACAGTCATGAAGTCTTTGATTGTTCAAATAAGTATGAACCATATCTGGACTGTATCACTGGCATCAGGCAAATTTGTTTAACTCTGTCATCCATGGTGAAATCACAGGTTTTTTGAAAGGTATGAAAACTAGTATGTGAAACCTATGATCCCTGCCCTCTAGCTCTGAGATAGAGCTCTAAAGTCTGCAGTCATTCTCTGGAGACCATGTGTTGGCATTTTGAAGGGAATGCTCTCTCATAAGTCTAAAGAAGGTGTCAGATAGAAAGATAGGTGTGGATTTCTTGTAATTTGATGCACCCCAGGCTGGTGGATGCTTAGCACATCATCAGCACATCTGCATACACACTGCATCCATTCATTAAGATTTGGTCTGTATCCAACCATTTGCTTCTAACCATTGGTTCAATCATGATGTGATATGTGTAAATCCTGTAAAAACCCCCAAATTCTTCTTTTTCTTCTCCTCAAAAGAAAAAGAAAAAAATTGAAGTGGACAAAGAGGAGATCTGTAGGTAATCCTACCCTCTTTTCAAACTGCTCTTGTGCAGAGCTGGCCAAATACATTTTGTTATGGTATGCAGGCCATCAGAAAGCATCTTTCAAAGTCCACCTTTTGCAAGTCAGCTTCTTTTTTAGCAAATGCTTGGAGGACTCAAAGGCTAAAATAAGTGGTGTTTAGCCTGAGGAAGAAAACCTATGTCCTTCAACTAACCCAAGAGTTCTCATGCATTAAAACAATCTCTCAATGTAATTGAATGTATGTAACTAAAACCACATTTATTTCTATACAGTTAGATGAACTCATTGTAGTTACATGTGCCATGTAGTATCTAATATGTTTTGAACAAAAGGCTCCAGGGATGATTCTGTATTTATCTATATGACATTAACGAGGAACATGATGGCTTAGGTGTGTAGAGTAAACCATCTCTCCTCTTTTTTTACAAGTTTTGCACAAGACTTGGTCATGTACTGTTCAAATTGATGGGGCAGCTGTCTGCAGGATGAACAAATGATTATAATTTTACTATACAAAGAACAACACTTCCACACAGACAGATGTTTTCACTGTCTTCTGTTGCAAATATTTTGTGTGAAAAATTCCATTATAGCTTAAAGGCTTTGAAAGATTGTGTAAGCATAGTGGAATTCACTTCTTAACCAGACCTATCATTAAAAATTAACCACACTTGGGAAATTTAAACACCTGTTAGTTCAAAACACTACTTAACTCTAAAATATTATTAAGAAATCATAAGTTAAAATTCCTGTTTTAACAGCTGAATTTTAAGTACTTCAGCAAATATTGCCTTTTCATATTTCCTGTTCTTAATTACACGACTCAATGGTATTTTATTATAAGACTAAACTCTGGTTAGTATTTCTCAATGATAAGCAAAATATATATCCCTCCTGCTATTGAGGCCAACTTTCTATATACTGCTAATTGGATAAATAATAACCTGTTAGAACCCATTTTTAAAAGTACAAAATTAATCTTGTACAAAAATCAAAGCCTTATCAATACATTTGTATATGTCTTACAGTAAAAAGTCATTAATCACAGCTAAAGAGAATTTTCTTGAGCCAATATAATACAGATATAATATTTTATTATGATGTATAATATTTTATTATGGTGAACAATTTATTTGATTCAATTAGGACATATATATGGAGTTCCCATCTCATATATAGTGAGATGCTGAGACAGTCAGCATCTCACTACCCTTAAAGTAGAAGAGAAAAAAGACTGCTGATATTAAAAGTGGACTGAAAGAAAATCTACTCAGCCAGAACAACCTTAACCTCAGCACTTCAACATTTTCCTGTTTACTATGTATGAAACACAAACATATGACTGACTATTCTTGCTAACACATCATAAAGCAAAATAAGGCCTCATAAAACTGTTTCTGCGCATATACATATTTTCTCATGTCTCCACCAGCTTGAGTGTTATTGTTTCACTACAGGTGGTCTTATGTTTTTATGAAACCAAGTGTCCTGGTTTTGGGTGGGATAGAATTAATTTTCTTCCTAGTAGCTGGTACAGTGCTGTGGTTTGGATTCAGGATAAGAAACAATGTTGGTGACACACTGAGGGTTTTGTGTTGCTGAGCAGCACTTACACTAAGTCAGGGACATTTCAGCTTCCCATTCTTCCCTGCCAGAGAGGAGGGTGGCACAAGAAGCTGGGAGTGGACACGGCCAGGACAGCTGACCCCAACTGGCCAGAGAGGTATTTCAAACCATATGGCATCATGCTAAACAATAAAGCTGGGGGGAATTGGCTGGGGGGCAGCAGCTGTGCTCTGGGATGGGATGGGCATCAGTCAGTGGGTGTTGAGAAATTGCATTGTGCATTGCTTTGCGTATTTATCATTATTATTATTATTATTATTATTATTATTATTATTATTACTATTACTATTTTCCCTTCCTCTTCCATTCTACTAAAACTGTCTTTTTCTGAACCCACACGTTTTATCTATTTTCTGATTGTCTCCCTTATCCCTGTGGGCAAGTGAGTGAATGGCTGTGTGATGTACAGCTGCCTACCAGGTTAAATCAAAACACACAGAAACAACTTAGCTCAAACAGTTTTATATGCACACAAACTAAAACAGCAGTTAATGATGATGTGAAATCAATTGGAACTCATAGCCAAGGAAATGGATTTCAGTTACAGAGAAAAATTATAAAGCTCAGATGAGCTTTGGAAAACAAATCAATTTTAATATAAGAAATAAAAGCAGCCTGGAGTTAGAAAGGAAATTATAAAGCATTTTTGAAGGCTTAATTATGATGTAGGTAGGAAAGAAGTGCTCTGTTTGGGTGACCATAAATATATTTCAGAAATGCTGACAAATGAATACAAGAAATTAGTGACCAAGAGATATCTGCTGCCTTTTACCATTGTTCCATGAAACACAAGAAAAATAGAAGTGTTGCACTTAAAGACACAATTGATCTTTCATGTGCTGCATTTCAGTCAAAAAGAGCATTCACTTTACATCTTAATTCATCACTTGCTGAAGCGAACACAAGTCAGGAACACAGCACAGCAGTGGTTAATCGTTGCATGTTTCCCTTCACGTTCATTCAAAGTAGAAATACAAGTAGGCTTTTTAAATTTTTTTCCTCCCTTACAAAACTAATAGAGAAGCATGTGAAAACAGTCTCCAGCTAACAAAGTTGAAATCTGACAATGGTATAGGGATTAACACCTCCTATTTAAATTAAAAGATGTAATCACAGACTTATGCTGTTTATGTCTTAGCATGATCATAGAATCATGGAATAGTTTGGGTTGGAAGGAGCCTTAAAGATCATCTAATTTCAACTCCCTGACACATGTGGGGAACCTTTCAGTAGTCCAGGTTGCTCAGAACACCATCCAGCCTGGATCTAAGGATGGCAAGTTCACAGCTTCTCTGGGCAACCTCTGCCAGAGCCTCACAATCAGAGTAAAGAATTTCTTCCTGATATCTAAACCAACCCTCTTTCAGCTCAAGGCCACCCCCCTTGTCCTATCACTACATGTAAAAAAGTCCCTCTCCATCTCTCTACTAGAATCCCTTCAGATACTGGAAGGCTGCTCTAAAGTCTCTCCAGAGCCTTCTCTACTCCAGACTAAACAGCCCCAACTCTCAGAGCCTGTCTTCATAGGAGAGGTGCCCCAGCCCAGGGATCCAAAGGCCCTCCTCTGGACTCATTCCAACAGGCTTTTTGTGCTGTGAATTTCAGAAAAAACTAAAATCACTATGAAGTTATGACAAAAATAACAACTGAGAGAAAGAGATAGAAGAAATATACTAAAAAGGGAACATGCTTTAGAATGATGACTTTAAAATAATAAACTAATTCAATATACATCCGTGCAAAGGTAACAGGTAATTCAGCAGATTTCTACAGAGCAGCAAAGGTTAACAGACAGTGTCAGGAGCCTTCTGTAAAAGATGCAGAATGGGAAACAAGTGCTATTAGTTACAGAGATTTCTCTCAAGGTGTTAATGTAGCTCACTTAGGATCTGGCTGTCATCTGACACTAGAATAGATCAGTGACCTCAGAGAGTTAGAACATCATGAAATTTGAATTAAGAAATTAAGCTTCACAGACACTCATTTCATTTACTTGGTTTTAATAAACCCTTTACAAACGCTGTCCTGTTTTTGACATTCATCAGTATGAGTGGTCAGATTTGGGATGTGGAAATGTCAGCAAATCCTCTCAGCAATACCCTGTCAATCCACTTCCACAGAGGCATATTGTTCCTCTGCTGTCCTTTGATTGCCTGACCAAAGGATGGTTGCTTGTCAAAGCAGCCTGATGTACATGGAAATTAAAGACCAAAGCAAAGCAATTAAATTCTTGAATATTTTTTCTGTGGTCAATCCAGAAGAGCTTGTTTTGTACATGAGGAGAAAATTGAACTTCTCCTCTGTCATAAAAAGCAATATTTTTTTAGAAAAATATTCTAGGAGCAACCCAGAGCTCTACAGTAACAGGGAAAATCACAGGCAGAAATAAAGCAAAATGGCAATAAAGTACCTTCGGCAGGGCAAGAAATTTATCAGAAATTAAGGAGAAAATGTTAATTGAAAGATGTTTGGTTTTGTATATGTCTATAAGGAGGTGCTCTTGAATTTTATCAAAATTCCACTTTTAGTAACTATTTTCTTACCTAGGCAATACACTTTAAAGAGCTTTATAACAATTAATTACTTACTTTCTGGATACTTGTATCCTCAGTAAGGTACCTGAGCCTCAGATCAGAGCTCCCTCTCAACAGTATAACAGTCATAGCATGCTTATTAAGGAGACCTTGTATTTCCAAGCAATCACTTTAGAAGCTTCACTAAAAGAAAAGAATGTGCAAGAAGACTTGGTAAGATTAGTGTGCACAAGCAATGCCATGCATTAGGTATGCAGCAGAAGAAAACCAACTTTTATCTGAAACAAAACTGTGACAACAATGCAAATTCATCCTCCATTTGCTGTCCTTGTGTACTCACTGCAGGTCTGACTGGTAATCACACACACACATGTCTTGAAACTCCAGTGGTGTGAGCTAAGATCCTCTGTGAAACAGCAGCAGGCAACTGTGTCTGCATATGAGGCTAAATTAGGACTAAGGTTGGTTTTCATCTCTGTGAACTTTTCACCCAAATATTTCTCTGATTGAAAAGGGATTTTTGTCACATGTCAATCTTAAAAATATTTTGAAATTTTCCAGGTAAATAAGAATGAATTAAAATGTAAAGCATGGTACATACCCTTCTGCCCTCCATGCAGCGCTGGAGTTCGGGCTTGGCCAGCACAGAGTATCGGCAGCCGTGGGGCTGCCACGTTATTGCTCTCCAGTCACAGGTCCTGTTGTCAGAGCAGCTGAGGCAAGGGACAATCCATTGCCCTGGAAAACAGCAATGAATGTCAGCACCTCCTCTGTATTCTTCTGAGTAGTTTTACTACACAGCAAGTAAGATATATTTGAGTATTTTACTCATGTATGAGTAAAAAAACCTCATAAGGGAGTTTCCCCTAAAATAAATGCCCTCCAACCCTTTGAAGAGACTATTTCCTGTTACTGTGTTATGCTCTTTTCGTTTAGTTAGGGTGGGAGTTTTTTCCTTTCTCTGAAAGAGCTGCAAATGCTCAAATTTGACAGCCATTTGTGGGTTCATTTCTGACTCCATGTTGCCTTTCCTGTAGCAGATTGTCCTTTCTCAACAGAAGGGATATGAGAAAGAGAAAATGGGTGAGGAGGTTGAATGCAAAAAGAAAATATTCACATTCAGACATGTCTGAAGATTAATTCTCATCTACAATGAAACACCTAAAGGTTGGGTGTATGGTTGAGAGCAATTGATATAAAAATGAAGCAAGATTAAGACTTTCCTTCCAATACATTATTTTTTCTTTAATTTGTGAGAATTCAGAGGACTGTCCCAGAATACACAAATACATTTCAGAAGATGACAGTAAAGTGAAATGAATAACATATGTGATTTATTAGAGCCTGATCTTATTTACAAAAATGATTTTGAAGACTAGGAGCACAAAGAAATCAGTAGGTTTTAGAAATCCCTTATCTAAGGTTAAATGGTTTTGTTATTTTGGTTTTCTAAAACGATTCCTTTGCAAAATCCTACTGGAAGCTTGTCAGATTTAATTTCTGAAGAAAGACAGAAAACTTTAGAGTTGCCTTTGTATTTAAATGAACAAAAGAAACTATTTTTCTAGATCTTATAACTACACAGTGCTGACAGTATCTTCCAGTGTCTATGTAACTGCCAGCAAAACCTTTTTTTGTTCATATTAAAGGCTTTACACAAAGAAGAGTGCAGAGGCCTAAGGTCCTTGTGTCAGTGCTATTGGGCCATTCTACCACAGATGGATTTCTCACCACAGCCCAGAAAAGAGCCCCAGAATCAAATACTTGGAGATCAGACCTGGCCTTAGAGTCTGTCCCCACCACCGCTACCAGGCAGCAGCTCAGCCAGCTGTGCCTGATGGATTGCTGCTGCACAGAAAGCCACAGCAAAAAAACCCGAGGCTGCCTTTTGACATTTCACCTGGCCAGGGACTGAGGGAAAGGCTGAGTGAAGAAACCCTGAAGGATCCCCACGGCCTTGGGAGAGTCAGCTGCTACCTCAGGAGCAAGAGAATTTCCAGGGAGACAGCCTGTGTTTCCATTTAGGCAAAAGTCCAAGTGACTGTGTTTTGGTAAGTAGCAGGGTGAGTCATCTTAGCAGATAAAGAAGTCCTTCTAAATAAAATCATCAAGATTTTTTTTTTGTATGGGAGTCTGCACGGGTACAGTGCAGACAAAAGCACAAATACATCCCACTGTGCCACAACCATGCAATACCAGTTTCTGTGTACCCTCCATGGCTGCCCCTATTTCTGAGCTGTGCAGAACATACACCATCCTCAGATGCACTTGTAGATGATTTGGAGAAAATTATAGCAGACTGAACCTAACCAAAACCCTGGATGCTGGTTTTAAGCACACTGTGGTTCAGTGAGCATAGCCCAGCTTCCCCTGCTCCCATGGGCATGGGTGCCTCGTGGAGGCTGTGCTGGGCAACAGTCCAGTTCACAGCATGGACAGAGGAAGGAGGGC
Source organism: Vidua chalybeata (assembly GCF_026979565.1). Classification (NCBI taxonomy): domain Eukaryota; kingdom Metazoa; phylum Chordata; class Aves; order Passeriformes; family Viduidae; genus Vidua; species Vidua chalybeata. The sequence goes on along the minus strand of NC_071534.1, from coordinate 50,117,141 downwards.
ACTTGGGACAACGGTGGGAGGGTGCAAGCAGGAAGATAGAGATACCCCATGCTTCTTGCTCAGAGGAGTTTCAAACTTGCATTTTCTGCATCCTAATCATGCAGCTCTTAGGGCAAATATTCCCCACTCAGTTAAGGACCACTTTAAAGTTCAAAATTCATTAGGACAGGAAAAGAGCATGCTTGGAACCTGGTCATTTTTGTGTGTGGAAAAGAGATCTGAACTTTGGTCCCTAAGAGAGATCCTTGGTAGAATTTTTATCAAAGGGTTAAATTGAATTTTTATGTGAAGTTACAAAGTAGATAACCAAGTTCTGGAGCACAGAGTTCTCTTCCAAATGAATACCCTTCTCAGCTGGGACACCAGAGGCTGAATTTAGGCAATTTCTCTTATTGTGGCCTCCCAGTGCTGACTGTTGTAAGGCCCTTACTCATGCTGACCCTTCCTTGGCTTTGAGGACCCTTGTTCCAGACTGTAGTCTCCTGGCCACCACTGGGGCCAGGAATACTTTGACCCTCCAAGATTTCTATTGCCACTTGTGGATCTTGCTGTTGGCTCTCACTTTGCAACCCATGATCCATGTCATTCCCAGCTTCACAGCAGTCTCATGAAGAAATCAAAAAGTGCCAGGTCTCCGATAACCCAGCAACAGGTGCCATGCCAGCACCTTTTACTGCTTTGTATCTTTTGACTAATAGAGCACGGACAGAATTGAGCTGGTTGGTTTGAAGTCTGGACTCAGACCCTGTCACTGCTGTAGAGGTCTTAATAAATGATCTGAGAGATGCTTCAGGTAGTGACCTATATTTTAAAATTATATGAAAACTCAGTATTTTTTTTCCTGATGTTGTAATTTCTCTTTCAACCCAAATATATAAAAGTTTTGGCAATGTCTAAAACATATGAGATCCCTCATCTTATGGAATTTTCTTTTAAACATCCCATACTTTTACAAACTGATTTGGTTTAAGGTAATAAACTAGAAAAGTGGAACTATATAAAATGAATATTGAGGAGCCAAAATATCTGAACAATAAAATTTAAACTTTGGCAACTGAAAGTGATAAGTAACTTTTGAAAAGCTACTTTTAAATAATTTGGTTTATGTTCAATAGCTCCCTAGATATATTAACAAAAAACATAGATCAGTTTTTGGCACATGCTAAAGGTTAGTGGCAAATGTAAAAAGATTTGAGAATACGGATATATGGAGATAAATTCATATTTTTAGGAAGCACTAGCATTTAATGCTAATAGAATAATTCCTGATTTTATATTTATGTAGATTTTTTAATGATACATGTAAATTTATGTACTTTAAATCCAACTGTTATGAACTTTTCCTTTTGCAATTTCCCAACAGTTGGTCAATGCATTCTTAACCTTCAAAAATAGGCTGGTGTTAAAAGATAAAATGAATCTCATAAAAAAGAAGACAACAGTGAAAAATTGCAAAAAAAAAATGGTTTGGAAATTAGGCTTATATTCTATAGTGATTTTAAGTTGCTCGTTCCTCACTTGTATAAGTTAGCAGCACATAATGCAGCTTTCAGCACCATTTCAATCAGGCAGCATTTCGTGGTGCTTTAGGTAAAAGCGTTAACACTGGCTCTATTAGGCAAGGGCAAATTTACCAACAATTAAGTGAATGACAAAGGAGACACACTGTTAGTTTCTTCACAAATTAAAAATTGGCATAATAAAACTTTTATGAAAACCTGTAAGTAGGAGGTTTCCACAGGAAGAGTGAAAGCTGGATTTTTGGCTCATTAGAGGTAGTTATCAGTTGCGAACATAAATCTTCTTAAGATACGAGATTAAACATTGCCAGTACTCCCCAAAACTGTCCTCATAAAATGGCATGAAAAGAAATATACTTGCAAAATAATTAGTTAGGATTGTTTACTTTCAATTTAAAAATATTAGCCTAAAATTGAAATTTTAACCAATAACAACTATACACTTAATTTGATAGTTTTGCTGTTTCTTTCAGAGTCTATCCTTTTACATTGTCATAGCCACAATTAAACATATTTTGCTTTCAAATTTAAAATCAAGGTTTTTCTATAGTGCCAAGGAATTATCATTGTAAAGAGAAAATACTATTCTAGCTTGGTAATTCAAAATCTAAGTATTTAACCTACACTGATTCTAATTTGTTGATTTATGACTGCTTTACTTTTGTATTTGGTGTTTATTTGGTACCCTAAGATCTTCAAAAAGCTCTTCCTCTGTGAATAGGCTATGGAAGTATTTTCCTTTTTGTTCTAGCTGTATTGATGAAAAAAACAAAAGTAAAAACTATTTTTAAAAGGACATGACTTGCTACAGAATAAACAGCCTTAGGCCTATGGATTTATGTCCAAACTGAGATTTACTCCTTGTAACCAATGGACACATTCATTTGGTTGGACATCAATTTATGTCTCTGCTGGACCCAAATCCAGACTGCTGTTGAATGCAGAGAGAGATCACACAGAATTATTTTAAAATGGATACAGTTGTAGGAAGAATGGAAAGTGGGATATAATTAAAACATATGTATCACAGAAACAGAAAATTAGAAGTGAATCTGTGATATCTTACACACCAGACTTTGTTATTGCTACAAACCACATTTCTACAGACTGCAGTAACCTGATTCATCTGCAGGAATTTACCACAAGTTGGGCTCTCATGTTCTCTTTTTGTTCTCTTCCTCTCTTTCCCTCTGAAAAGCCAAACACACAGTTAATGTTTGCTGACTTCTGTATTATTGGTAATGCAAGAATATTGAACAATGAGCTAATTTTGATATGACAGCCTGGTTCAAACTGGATGTGAATCAAAGAACTTCTGAAAAAGATTTTTTTGGTAGATAAATCATAATTTCAGTCCGTGATGTAAACATGAAGGAAAGACACTTCCTCTGTTGTATATTCCAATTTGCATTTATTGATTATAAGAGGGACAGAAAGAGAGAGACAAATTTTATAAATTAAATGTATCTTTGGTAAGGTGTTGAGCTTCCTCTAAAGAAGTGCCATGGTGATGAGGAGAGGAGGAAGTCACTTCTGTCTTTCGTCAGACCCTGAATTACTGTCTCTGCTCTACATCAAACGATTAGAAATGAGTAATGAAATCCTGGTTGTACTGAACTATAAAGCAGCCTTCTAAATTTTACCATTAATGTCAGAAGAAGTAAAGTTATATCTTTATCACTGTTCCATCTCAGCCTCTGTACATAGCTCAAGGACAGTGTATGCCACCTACTTACTTCTGCAGAATTTTTGAGTTATCTTCTGAGGGAAAATGACATTGCTTGGCTTCTCTGAAAATTTAACTTATTTAAGAAATATTAGTGCTTTAGCAGGGAATTTGCCATTTGCCATTCTTCATTGAAGGATTGGTATATAATTTGGCTGCTACAAATTTGGATTGATTAGTTTGATTTATTGTGTGTAGGTTAGTGCATGTTCATAGCAAAGAGTTAACATTGTTTCTAGTTTTTATTTGATGAGGTCCATGAGTTAATTTTCAGAAAACAAGGAGGGTAAAGTACAAACCTTTTGTGTCTCCAGCTTCACAGTTCTTAAACACTGTCTGTGAAATTGCTGAGAGGTATTCATGAGAGAGAGGCTGCAAGCCACAGGACTCCTCTGGGCGAATTTTGGAACCACAGTCCTGAAATAAATAGAATCTGAGGAAATGACAGCACTGTGCCCATCCACATCACCTTGAAATCCTCTTCAAGAGTAAAAAAGTTATTTGGGGTAGTTCTGCAATTAGTTCATCCTTAGTTCTTCAATATATAGTTTAATATGAAATTTAGAATCCTTTTACCATTCAGACAAAGGTTTTGCAATAAATTATCCCAATCCACAGTAAACATACAAGATACTACATTTGCTAAAGGTATAATAAAATTTATTAAGTCAAACATACATACCTTTCATGTAACATCACGTTGTCTCTACACATTATATAATCTCTACCTATTTGCCCTTAGGAATTTTGTATGCCTATTTGTAGTCATATGGGATTCATTTCTGTGATGAAATGCCCTAAAATAGCTTCAGGAGACACAGGTGCTTAAAGGAAAAAAAAAAAACTATTTTCTGAAATGGTACTTAAATTAATTTCACAACTGTTACATAGTATCATTAGCTGTTGCCATGAAATTATGCTACATCTAGGATGCTGTGCCTAAATTGCCCCAATGAGCAAGGACAATTAAGTCCTAATAGAATCAAGGTACTGACAGTTAGTAAAATATGTGCCACTGCACATAGCAATATGAACACACAGCAGTATGAACACATATTGTAATTTTGCAAATACTAGGAGTTCTTGATTATGCAATCAAGAGGCAAGATGAAATACTTGTCTCACAAATATTCTGATCTCATTAAAGTTCATGATGGTGAAAAAAAAATTTAAAAAAAGAAATCTTTCCAGTGACTTCAGAGGTTTATGGTAATATCTGTGCATAAATAAGCAACAAAATAGTGGTTACGTGTGGGTTGTTCTGTTCTCTCCTAAATCTCTCTAACTAGGGAAAGCTGTTATGACAAAATGAATGGCACAGTACCTTCTAGTATTAAACTGTGTTTTAGAGTCTCTGGACACACTGTACAGCTATTTGACAGTATAACTTCAACTAACATTAACATCAGAATGTTCCTACCTTGCAGTAAAACAATTTGCACAGGGCTTCAGAAGAGAGCCCCAAATTCCTGAATGTGCTGCCATTGCCCTCAACACAAGGCCATAAAATAACAGGGATTTTCTTGTTCATTCTGCCCAGGGTATGACTTTAAGCAAACAAATTTTTATTTTAATCACATTTATTTGGGAATACCATTAACAACAATTTTTTGTGGCTGTTTTTTTTGCTAATTACAACCAACATGCAGGGAACTATGTAACTGATTCCCTTTGACTTTGTTGTGTTTTTTCAAAGTAAAGGACACTGCTTGCATTTAATTTGTAACTGATATCTAAACTGTCATGTCGTGAGAGATTGTGAATCCCGGAACAAGACTTATTTGTTTCATTTTTACCTTTGTAGGAGACCAATCCTTTACCATCATTGACATATTTAATATAATATGCAAAATGAATCAGTGGCAGCTACAGATTTACCGCAGCTTCATAAATATATGACACTTTAGGGTTTTTCTAAATGTATGTAGGTTTTTTATTGTTTTCTTCAGGTGCTGAAGTGACATGACATCCTTCTTTCCTTGCCCAAAGATGAAACATCTTGTGATCTTAAGTATGTTTACAAAAGATACTTATGGCAAAGATGAGAGCCAGACATGTAAACTTAAATGATAGTTGTTGCTCTGTGTCTGTTCTTCCTGCAAACCTTCATTTTTAGAAAGGAGACATAAAAAGGCTCTTGTAATTTCTGGATTAGAATCAAAAGAAAAATTCCCTTGCATTATGTACTTTAGTGCACTTTAAGGATTGACTATAAAATCAGTGTGGCTTTTCGCTAGTAAACTTTCTTTTATCTTTATGGAAGATTTTCTGGACACTAGCAAATAAAAGAGGAATAAAGCTTTCTTCTGTACATCTACATAGCTTTTAATCAACATCAGTAGATACTTAGAGAGGGAACATTTCTGGAGTCCATCTACTATGTGAAATGTCAAATTCCTTGTCACTTTCAGATCACACTGTAGTGAACCTGATTCTTCATAATGTTTTAATTTTAAAGAGATGAAACAGGTTTTCAAGCCTGTTACTTCACTGAGTTTTCTCAATTATTACCTTCAAAATATTTGGGGCTATTAGTTCATAGTATTTAATTTATTTATAGTCTGGGTGCCTAATTTAATAATAATTTTGTTTGTTTAGTTTACCTTTGAATAACCAATAACTGTATTTCCTCTCAATTATGTACTTACGTGTATACATCTACATACATAGTTTTACTCAGGCATATATAAATAGTAAAAAAAAATCATAACCAGTTTTAAAATTTCACAGGTAGAGACGGAGAGATGAACAAAGCATTATAAAGCTGACCCACACTCATGCAGCTGATGTCATGGGATCAATCATACAGCGAAGACTATTGTAGATGCTATAATGGTTCAGATTAAGAAATCTAATTTAACTATTAATGGATTTTTAATGGCTGTGGTACCTTTTTCACCACACCCACCTTAATGAAAAATGCTTACTCAGAAACTGCAGTAAAAGAAAAGAAGGTAAGAAGCCTTTCCCTAATGGTATGACTTTCCTGGGAGAAGTCATACCACTAGGGAAAAAATGTCCATCTGTGTTCATTTTAACAGTTGGTGCTCCAGCAGTGACAGAGCATTGTAACAAAAATAAAGTTACCTTTAACATCGACACCTGCTGCTACCTATCAGCTCAAGAAGGCATTTTTAAATAGAAAGGAAGGCTTTTCAGTATTTTTATGGAATAATCCAACTGTTGATTCACAGCTGTGGCTAAAAACATAATCTTTGGTGGAAGTAGATTTATGTTAATGAATTGAGTGCTTTGGAAACTCCCTCCCAGAATGCCTGTATACAGGCTCTACAGTCAGCTACTCAGTAAAAGTCCTTCTTGCATTTATGTGAAAAACCCTAACAATCAATGGGAGTGATGGGCTCAGCGCTGAAAAACAGGTAATTTCTGCTTCAGTACTCATTTCTGAAATTGTACCCAGCCCAAATCACTGAAGACTACCCCTACCAGTCTAATAAAGGATCAATGTATCTCTTGTTAATTAAACTAAATAATAAGAGAAATATAACTAAGATTAAAGGAATTCATTTTAGTGTTGCAGACAACCAATATGTAGCCAAAATCCTGCATCTTTTTATCAACCAGAACCCATGAATGGCTGAGAACTAGTGGATGAGAGAAACCCCACTGAGTGTTTTTGGTAAAGAAGGTTTGAGACCCCTCCACCCATCAGCTCTGACCCTGTGGTCTCTGGGCCAGCATTGCCCATCAGCCTGGCAGGTCACCCAGCCACCTCCTCCAGGCACTCCAGCCCTGCCTCCTCTCACGGTGCTGCCAGGGCAGTCTCACTCCTTTTGACTGCACTTTAGACATGGCAGAATAAAGCTTTATATGAAAAAGCTAATTTAGAACACTTTTCTGTTGGTCTTTGTAGGCTCACTGACTTAAGTTTATTTGATCTAGTTCTATTTAAGCTGACCTGAGTTTCTCATGAAATCCTTTCATATCTCTTTAGTCCATCTTTTTCTTCTACTTCACACATAACTAAAACTGAATGAAAAGTGATTAAAAATTATGCTATGGAAGGACTTCTAATAAAATTAGTCAAAGAGTGAGCCCATGAAATAGGGAAACTGTATCTTCTTGCTAAGGAATAAATTGTGAGCAGATAGATTAGCTACACTCTATCAACTTTCTTAATATGGCAGGAATAAATGAAGGAACAGTAAGCATATTGTCCTTTATTCAACTGTCTCCCTCTGTCCAGCTGCATTATTCAGTGATAGATGAACTTCTAAAGATCCAGAAGTTCAGGCCAGTTCAGTTCAACACTTAAATTGACTAGATTGAACTGAAACTTGTATGTGTACACAGTAAGTCTAGAGACCTGTCATAAGGAGAGGCATTCGCCCAAGAAATTTCAGTTCTCTACTGTTATAATTAGCCATCAAGCATTGTCTAAAACATACATAAAGACATTGTCTACATCAAATGACAAACAAAGCCATTAAACAGAGAATATAGTATTAATGAGATGAACTGATGGAGTAACATGTCCTAGTGCTGCAGCTATGTTTTAAAGCAAAGAAACTGTATTTTATATCACCATGGTATTTTTATAAGGAACCTAATAAGTTCTATCTGCAAATATGGGATAATAATTCCCCAATGACCCCAAAGACTGTCACAAATAACATCTTAAAAGTCTATGAGATGTTAATTTCCACACAGACCTGGTAGAGGCCATAAAAACACTTTAGAAAAGGAGTCTGGGTGGAAAAATGCAGCACACAGATATCAGTAGGAGATCGGGAATGATAAAAAAAGCTGAGATACTGGTCATGTTGTCAGGGCATTAGAGAGCAGTTTGATATGTGGATAAAGTACAGCCATCAGTCTAAATTGCTTTTAAGTTCTTAATTGTGCTATGCATGTTGTTACTATAATTAATATTATTGTTTCTTAAGAATAGAAGCATACCCTAAATTGCATGATTTTTCTCAGTCCCAAATTTCTGCATATAAAATTTCTTTGAGAATAATGTCACATGCTTTAACCAGTGACTGAAGATTGTCATAACTACAGAGTATCTTTACTAACTGCTAAGGAAATTTTGAAAATCCCAGTAGATGCCTTTTCACAAAGACTTAAAGCATTACTGTGTATATGGACAAATAAATTTCATCCTAACACTACAGCAAATGCAGTGTTTTACTCTGCACTAAGACTGCTAACCACAAAGAAAGCTATGAAACTGTTTCAAGAAAATATTACAAGTTTCATAACACTAGTTCAGTATCTTTTATGTGCATGGGGAATATAAAAGAATCCTTTTAATCTATTAAGGATTTTGATTCAATTACATTTTATATACACATAAGTTAGACCCTATCTGCCTTCCTGCTCCCAAACAGTTTAAAGTGCTGCATTTGTGAGCCATAGAACAAAATTATTCACATGAGACCTAAAGAGCATGACTCTTAATCTAGCAAAGTCTTGTGAATTATCATTCTGAACAGCTCAGAGATCCAGCAGAATTAGTTGAACTAAGACAACTGAATGTAAAATCCAACTCCAACTCAATTAAGTATAGAATACTAGAAACTTCAATTTCGGAAAATGTTTCAAAATGTACCAAATTATAATTACAGAGGGGTTGTTTGGGTTTTTTTTTTGTTTTTTTTTTTTTTTTAGTATTTGTAGTTAACATCTGCATGGATTTTTCAAGTGCTTTCTTAGCGAACATGTTTTGCTCATGAAGCTAATGATATTTTTCACAAGCAAGAACAGTGATGATTTCCAGCTTGTACACTTTATAAACAAAGTACACAAAGCAAGAAAGAAGAGGAATGAAAAGAATTTAGCATTTCCTCCTCCCTAAAAAGGAAGATAAAACAGGAACAAGGAATAATAGATAAAGAGAGGCATTTTGCTGTTTATGTTCTGATGGTTTTTAGTTTAAAAAGTGATACAATAATGTTGATCTGGAGACTTTAAGAGGTGCCTCAGTTTTTGATTCTGGTTTTGTCTTCTTCTCTGCATCTATCTTTTTAAGTGCAAGCTCTGAATGTGAACTGACTTGAATTTTGCCAAGTCCACTATCTGAAAATGGGAAAACCATCTGCTTTGACAGTGCAAAAAGTAAATGTTTTAAGTGATAACCAAAGGAATTACGATGTATTTATGGTTCTCTCAATAAAATCCTGAGGTGATGCTGACTTTTTCCCTGGTAATTAGGTAAAAAATGTTTGATACTACCTGGAAAATCCTACAGCCTTGTGGCTTTTTATAATGAGCATTCACTCTACCCTCCCATGCTCAGGGTATATGGCACTCACAGATCACACTGCAGAAAAATCTATACTCTAAGCCTCCTAAGTGCAAGAAGCACTTGAGCTCTAGACTTGTCCCTTTGATTTTAGGCTAAGACCTTTATGTCACAGCCATGACAAACACAGCAGAACTTCTCAGACTGAAAAAATATCACTACAATCAGAAAGTAAGAAAAGGGATGAGAGAAAGAAGGAGTTGAAAAGCATTACTGTTCCTTCATGATTTCTTAAGTTTAAATACTCTGACAATGAATGCAATGCATTGAAAAAAAGGGATGAGAGAAAGGAGTTGAAAAGTATTGCTGTTCCTTCATGATTTCTTAAGTTTAAATACTCTGACAATGAATGCAATGCATTGAAAAAACATGTTAGCCTAGGACTTAGTCCAGTGAGCTACACATCTGCCAACACTACTGTTGAAGCTGCTTTCACAGTAAGCAAGGCTTTCAGATATGAACTCAGTGTTTCAGGGTATACTGTAACAAAAGTACTTCTCATTTCCAGCACCAAATCCTTTAGATGGTGAAGTACATTTATTAACTTTTTTTTTTTATTATTTAGGGCCTGGAGCACACTAAGATTAGGATTCAAAGGAGAGATTTAGGATGTTTGCATCCAATTCACAATCTGTCTCCTTTTTCTGTATCTTGGAGCTCCATCCAAGACTATTCACCCTTGTAATGTATCATCTCAAAACCCTCATTCAGTTACCACCATCCTCCTAAGTGCCTAATTTTCTGGTCTTGAGCATAGGCAAAGCCACCCACAACTCACAGAGATATGTAAGTCAGCCCCTTCAGCACTAACAGAGTTTAAAAATCCCTTTGCCAACAATGCTTGATCTAGTAGGTGTTCTCAGGGCATGTTACTGGGAGTGTGAAGTGCATAAAGCATGAATTGGTATTTCCCTAGTAGACCATTTCCCTGTGATGTAGAAAGCACAGTTTAAAGTTTCCCTTTGAACTGACTGGCAGCAGAGATTTCAGTTCAAGCTCCCAATGTTTTCCCTCCAGTCAGGGGGCTACAGGATATTCTGGTCAGTTCTATCTCAGATTCTCACAAGGAAGCTGGCTGCATTTGCTTTGTACACAAAATTAAATGCTGACTTGTAAAGAGCCTTGAACCCACTGTGTGGGTGTGACTAGGTGTGTATAAGAAACATAGACTGAAACTGGATGGAGGGAGCACCATTAGGTCCCTGATAACTGCTGTGTGAGAAAGGACTGACTGAAGTAGGTACTTAGATCCCTGAGAGATCATGTGGCAAAAAAAAGTGGAGGACCTCCTCAAAGTGGAGGTTCTCTTGTAACCTAAGACAGGATGTATAATTCCCATAGAAATGTAAATCTAAGATACTTTCCTTTCCATATCACTATCTGTGGGGGAATATATCTGACTCCCTAATCACTGTGCTGGCATGTAGAGAATCTTCTCAAGATTTACAAACGGAACTCTTCTATTTCAGGTTTAACAAAGGGTTGTACACAAACATTTTTTTATGTGTGTGTGTGTGTGTTTTTTTCTTCCCCCCATTTACATCCAATGTTCTACTAGAAAAAACATTAAACCTTTCTCTGCAAGCTTTATCTCACCAACACTCCCTCCACAGTACATAATGAGCCTGGTTACACTGCTTGGACATGTTCTGCTTCCCTAGACCTCAGGATCCCTAAATCTCTCTCTGTCTCCAATTGATTGCCCTGGATTCTCCTTGACAACACCTGAACATCAGAAAAGGAATGTAACATTGATTTTTTCAGCAAAATATTAATAATGAATAGCAAGCCTGGTGACTGCCAGACAGTATGCAAAATAATGGAATTCTGCAAAATCAGTTCAATAGGAGCACTGATTCTGTTTCTTTTGCTTACATATGTGACAAAACAAAACAAAACAAAACAAAAAAGTAACATCAGTATTTCTTCTCTTACTCTAATTTTTCTAAACTGAGCTTAAAGGGCCCCAACAGGCTGAAAAAGTATTAATGAGCCATGGATAGACTGAAAGCAAGATTTCAGTACGTAATGTACGTAATGGGCAAATAAAAATATTTTTTGTTTAAGGAATTGCTTCACACACTGCTTTATACAAAAAATCAGTTCTCCATGGTATGGTATGTATTGGAATGCACATCACAGCCACACATGGTCTGGGGAATATTGAGAAGGCTATTTATACAGGCTCAGAAACACCAGGTAGATGACTTGTGAAACTGTTTTCCCAGACAATGACAAAAAAACCTGTGAGTTCCTGCCTTTTGTGTAAAGACAGAGTCTACATAAGCATGGAAGCTTCACTCTAAAGGAAACTATGCTTGTATGTGTGGGCAACAGGAGGAGTTTCCCTTTACACATCTACAGTCTGCACTGACACGTGTTTGCAGAGAAGCCATGGGCTCTGACCTGCCTGTCTCTAATGACGCCCCAGGGAACACACAGGGTTGGATGCTCAGAGCAGTCATGTTGAACACCTGATTCATTTGAGTCAATTCCCAAGGGCCAAACACCCTCCACTTCAGGCAGCAATATTGCTGGTGAAAGGACCTACTCTTGCTCTTGGAGAATGTTCCAAATGGTTTGTCTGCTCAAGCATGAACTGAAAAATATCACCCAACTGTATATAGACAGTCAGGTGGACACAAGGCCCCCACTGGGTCACACTTAAGCCTGTGGACACTTTTTCTGTGGAAGGCCATCTCATCCACTACTGCTTCTCATCCAAAAGGCGCCAAGAAGAAAAGAGGCACCTAAAATAGGTATGTGCTCATTGCAATGACCTCACTCTGGGCAGGGGTGATCCCTACATCTTGAGCCTTCCCAGCAGCTCAGTGGGAGCTAGATCATAGTGCCTGGCAATCTTGCAAGCAGCTGCCTTACCCTTCTTTATTTGGCTCTGTTTTTAAAGCGACCTTCAATAAAGAACCCATCTCTGATAAAGAATCAATCTCTGAGGCTTTTCTGGCCAAAGATCAGACTCTTCTCTTATTAAAACATTAGACTGTTTGCTTAAGTTAGTCAAGAGACCTTGAGGAAGTATATTTTTAGATAGAGAGCATTCACACAAATCTTCCTAACTTTAACTAGCAAATACATAATGAAAAATCTGTTACTGACATAAAGTTTAGGCAGTGTTGCCTATACAACAAATGTGAGGGCTAAAACTAAGAATGTGTAAATGACATTAGAGAAAGTATCTGTGCAGATGTCTGGGACACATGGGCAGTGCATGGCTAGGTCTCCATCTAACACTGTCTGTAACTCCAGCTGCAGCTACTTATATTCAGAATGTGCTGTATAAGCCCATGGTAGTGCAGAAAGCATAACTATGACTTTATGTTTGAAAGAGAGTCAGACGATGGGAAGATTAAAGAAGCGGTGGTTTTTTTTTCTCTTTTCTTTCTCTTCAGTTAAAAGCTTTGGTAAAAATAAAATTACTTGAAAGGAATTAAGTCAACATCATTTGAGACTAAAGTTTCTTGAAAACGCTCATAACAGAGACTGTATCAAAACAGAATAGATAAATATATTTACAGACAGAATCTGGTTATCATCTAGGCTTCCCTTATACCACACTGCGGCTTACCATAAAAAAAATAATAACATAATGAAGGACTGATTTGACTTTGAAAGTCATTATGTATTTCATTCAAAAGGGCCTTTGAGTTAGAATATTTTCATTGATGTCTAATAGCTGTGACCAGCACTAAATTTCACGTATTTCCAGATACACAAATATACACAGCTGGGACACAGAAGTAAGATGGGTAAGCTTGTTTTCCTAGAACACCTAAAAAACTAGCCAAGTAGGGTTTTATTTTCTAAACTATAATGGGTTTGAAATTGACTCTAATGAATTTGCAGCACACTGGCTGCTATAATCACAGAAGAGAACACAATGGATTTTTACTAACCCTGATCCCTTTTAAAGATACTGATTAAAGGTTTGCCTTCTGGTGGACAGCAGACTGAAAATGCAAGCTTACAGCTTGATGGCTCACTGAACAACAGACTGCATGCAGGTAGCTCTCACACATGGACAGAAACAGATTGCATGCAGTTAGTGCCGAATAAGCAGGCTGAAGTTAGAATTTGCCGTGTTTTCTCCAACAGCCTTCTTGCAGTAATTTACTACTTTTCACTCATCTAAAGTAATCAAGCAGCCAGTAGTTGAACAAGACCCCCCTCAAAAAGACCAACTACTTCTGAAAACCAGATTCTGTGCTTAATGACTATATTTATTCCATTGCACAAGGCATGGTAAGTGATGCTGAGATGAAGTCTTGCTTTGCTAAATATTGAGATCACATTAGCACAGAGATGGGACACAGTGGAAATAGAAATTTAAAAAAAAAAACCTTACGAATCAAAATTTAGGCTCTGTCAACAAGGTATTAAGGCAGTTAATTACATCTTATTGGACACAGAATTTCTCCTGACCTATACAAATACTTTAATACAGAAATTCACTCTCCCTTATAAGGAGACATCTGGAAGATTTCTGTGATTTACTTCAGGTCTGGGGAGCCAAGAGGACGCAGATAATGCAGTCAGTGTAGCACAACAAACATAATTGAATCAAAGAGACTCCGATTGTTTCCACTGAGATGTTAGAAACATGTTAACTACTGTTTTTCTCATAAGGATAGAGGTTACACTTGGATCTGGGCAATGTTCCCAGCCCAGGTGAAGCTCATTGAGATTCATCACTTCAAAGAAATAATTCTCTGTAGAGCTGTGGACTCCTCCACCTTTCGTAAGTATTTTGAGTCAGCCTGTGAGGTGTTTAGTGTTTAACTTTTTGTGTCTACTAATAAAATTAATTATTGTAAATTCAGCTTTCTGGAGATGTGGAACAAGTTTTTCCTTCAGCAGAGTTGGCATGCATACATTCACATCCTGTCGCAAAACCTCACACATTATGACTCACATTGTTTTCCGATTGAAAGGATTCTTTAATTACAAGAAATGCTTCCTGAGAAGCTCTAAAATAATGGATTGAATATTATAGTTTCAATATTTTTGCCTTAGACAAACAGTCTAACTGATGCATTGCCCTGGACCTGCCTGTACTCTTAGATTTTAACCATCTATTTTTCATCTTCCTACTTTTCCTCAGTAAGATAATGGCCATCTCAAACAAGAATTTTATGCAGAGTGTCTTCCAAGCAGTAAAAGCCCTAAAAATTTTGAACCAATCACACAGACCAAATTCTACTCCAGTGCCAGCTCTCTTCCATGTGGCAAGGAACTGCAAGAACTTACTGTGGACATTGAGACTCTAGCCCTGCAGAAGACTAGGCTGTTGCAGAAAACAAAAATATTTCCAGTTTGAATCAGACTTAGAGGATTTACTAGCGACAAAAGGACTGAGACAATGGAAAGGATCTATTCCAGCAAATATCAGATTACAGTGTATAAAGTGTATAGAGCATACATTAGGTTCCATTATATACTGTAAACTGTAATCTATATTAGATACATTATATTAAGAAAAGTTAAATTAAGTATCAGTGCAAGGATGTTGCCATCTTGCTTTTACTTCATTTTAATTCCTTCCTTCCACATCCTTTTTACAGCCCTTTTATCATCTGACAACAGTAGACATTGTATAAACTTTACAGTCTTTTTTTTTTTTTTTTTTTTTTTTTTTTTTTTTATGGGATTACACAGATGTGGAATAATTTTGCTGTGCTGATCCTCCCACTAATCTGTTAATAACCCTTTCTCTCATAAAAATAGCATTTCTGCATGACTGAATCAGAGGAGGATACTTATAGAAAAGTATTGATGTTTGAGAACTTCTTGTCTTTTTCCAATTATTTTTTCATACTACCAGCATGAGAAAGACAGTAAGAAAGGGAGGGAAGGTCAGAAAAGGGAAAGGTGAAAGGTGAAAGAGAAGGATATGGGTTTTATACAAGCAATAAATTGTTTTCTTAGGACACACAACTGTCTAGATGTGCTGTGTTGTGGTAGTTGAATAGAATCACTTAAATAATTGTTTTCAACTGCTAAAAAATATTTTGAAATATTTTGAAATTCCTCTATTTTACAATAATAAACCTACTACCCTAGAGTGTTGAAAGAAAAACATTGGAGGAAACAGCTCAAGATTAGCTGCTAGTCTGAAACCACTGCATTACTATTTTCATGCTAAAGAGCAAAGAAAACATGTAGTAGATAAAATCTAGCTTACTGTTTTGCACTACAAAACATCCATACAAAGACTGATTTTAATAGAATACCACATAGTGATTGTGGGGATTAAATAAACTCCTTCTAGGCTGATGAACTTCATCATCTAGCATACTGGGGAATGGAAAGGTCCAACAAATGACCTCAAGGCAGCCATGAAATTCCAGACATTCAGAAGCTCCAAGTGGCCTTCACACTGCCAAGTTCGATGGCTTAGGGATGATCCCATTTCCTCTTGGTAAAACAACATAAACCTCTTTATTGTATCAGAATGCAAAAGTGAAGGTTCTTGTAAATGAAGGTTGGATTTGATGATCTTGGAGATCTTTTCCCACCTTAATGGTTCAATGATTAAATGAGACTTGAATAGGTTGTAAGGCATTTCATGTAAAGCAAAAAAATCTCTCTCAGTCCTTTTCTGCCTTCCTCACCCTCCAGTAATTGACTGAAGCAGTGAAGCTAGTTAGTGAGTTAAAGTCAAACAAAAGCTGTGCTGTAATTATTTGAGTGCTGATGGTCCACTGGCAGTGTGCTACTCATAACCAGTTTTTACAAGAATTTGAACATTTCCCAAGATATTTTTCCCTGTCTTCTGATTGACCTCAGTGTCAGCTATTGAGTGCAATTATTTCTAAGGTCCTCAAGACTAACAAGTATCTCTCCACAGCAAATACAGCAATTTACAAAAGTAATTTCTATTGTTTCACCATGCTTTATATAGAATGTCACAAACACCAGAAGCTAAAGTGTAAGTTCCCTAAATACTCATGTTTGCACCCTACTAGATACAACTCATATATTTGGTTTTTTTTTCCCAACAGAGGAGCTCTTCAGGTCTGTTTGTCCTTCTTTTCTGAGGTACAAGGTCATTAATGTGAAACTTTCCTCATACAGATATAATGGTATAAAAAAAAATACCATGTCAAATCATGATACACTGTCAGAAAAATGACAAAGTAGAAGCAAGCTGATCATAGGTTATCATGACTTTATCTGGAATAACTTGCTGCCTGCAAAACCCACAGGTGCAGTGTTTAAGGGGTTGTCTAACCACATATTTTTGCTCCACATTTGTCAACTAATAGTAGAGATCTGTTTGCACAGTGTAGCACTCCGGAATACTATTATACTTCCACTAGTATTTCTGGCTTATAAAGCAAGAAATGGGTTACCTTGAGGCTGTGGTGTAGGCACACAGTTTGTGGTAATTGGGAGTGGGGCTGCGGCTGAGCCTCATCCCCAATGGGTACAGCTGTGTAAAGCAGGTGAGCAGCATTGACAGCAGTGAGCCATGGAGTGCCCAGGTGCACTGACCAACCACCAAAGGGAACAGAGGGCACACAGGTGCAATGCATGAACATGAGGGGTATAAGTGTTTGGCTAAAGAACAAGAAGGGCAGATGGTTGCAGCTTTCTGAAGTGATATTGCTCTGTATGGGCAGGTGCCTGAAGCTGTCTGATGTGGTTTGGTGTTACGCTATATGGGTGGGTGCTTAAAGCCTTCTGATATTGTATGGTGATACTTTGTGTATTATGGCAACCTTGACTGCAGCCTATCCTGCAAAACTGTGGTATGTTCATCTGTATTTTATATGTTACAGTTGTAACACTCTTCGCATTTTATAAGTTATATAATGTACTTCAAATCTCAAATCATAGAATTTCAAAACAAAAAGGCACTTCTAATCATTAATATAAGCAAACACATATAGCTTGGAATCTTTCATATAATAACAATTTGTGACAGTCAAAGAGCACATTTGAGGGGTGTAAAACAAACTCAAAGTGTGCATCTTCTTCCATGCAGTTCACAGAATCACTGAGTAACAAAATTATTCCACTTGGAAAAAACCTCAGGGGGTCTCTAAGCTAATCTCCTTCTCCATGCAGACTCAGCTATTAAATCAGATTATGTTGTCTAGATTGCTTTGCTATGCTGATCTTGAAGTCCTCCAAGAATGGAGCCTGCCCAACCCCATCACGCAGCCTGAATCATAAATAAAGAAATATTCTCTTACATACTCTCAGTCAGAAACTGAATGTTTCAATTCATGACCATCACCTTTTATTCTGCTGTGAACCTCTTCCACAAAGATCCTGACTGTCTCTTGTCAACCTCCTCTTGCACAGGAAAGCTGCTACAAACTCTCATGGAAACCTTGTGCATTCTGGGCTAAAATAGACCATCTCCCTCAGCCATCCTTCCTAAGGCAACTGCTGCAGGCCAAAAGTGCCCCAAGGGCTTCCAATGGTGCAGCTTTTCATTCTCACACTCATAACTTGCTGATTTTCAAGTTAGGAGTGGGAATTCCACTAGTTTAGTCAGGGAAGGCTGATTAGTAAATATCCTGGGAATTGATATGCCAGATTAAGTCCAGTAGGATACAACTGGAACATCTCTGTAATGTTTAAGAGCCTAATGGAAATGGCATCAATCTGCACTAGGGGAGGTTTAAATCAGGCAATAGGAAAAATTTCTTCACAGAAGGAGTTGTCAAGCATTGGAGCAGGCTGCCCAGGAAAGTGATGGAGTCACCATCCCTGTAAGTGTTCAAAGAAATGTGTGCATATGGCCTGGAGGGCATGGTTTATTGGTTAGCAGTGGTGATGCTAGGTTGATGGCTGAACGTGACTTAGATGCCACTTCCAAATCTTAGAGGTCTCTTCCAAATTCTACAATCTGATGGTTCTGTAATTCTCATGAGAAATGCTGAGATGTAGGAGATGCAAATTCAAATCTTTTATGTACTGATTGATGTGAGTTCAGTTAGTGGTTTAAGTAAAAAAAGTCTCCAATGGGATAAAAAATTACAAACTCGAAAGTAGGAGTTCATCTGGCCTAGGAATACTGCTCCACTTTAGGTTTCATGTGTTTAAAAACACCAAAACACAAAACAGCAAAAATCTTTTTTCTATGAAGCGAAAATAGAACTCCTAATTTTATCAGCTGCACTATACTTGTTGCAATGAATTTTATTGGAATGATTGAAAGATTGTCAAGTCCTCTATTTGCTGTTACTACTATTTTAGAACCCACTCAGATATTATGCAGCTTCAACTGAAAAAGAAGCTGTAATTCAGCACTTGGAGTTCACAATTAGCTGGTTATCAGTTCTGGTTTATAAAGACAAGATATTTTTAGCAATATAAAGCTCAAAATATGTATTCATTTATATCAGCTTCTGCTTCCATCATTAGGGAAATGGACACAGTTTCCCATTCACATTTTCCTGCTTTAGGATCACACGATTAAGATTGAGCACTCATATTAGTACTTTGCTGGGTTGAGAACAAAATCCTGAGCACTTCATAGGAAGAACCACTTCAGTTCCTGGTTGCAGGAACTGGTGTTACAGGCACAGAGCCTTCTTTCTGTAGTATCGTTATTGCAAGAGTCTCTTTCACAGATAGTATGCAGGAACCTCACAGGTCTTTTCTAAAGCTGCAAGACAGTTTGCAAAAATTACAGAAAGGCAGAGTACAAGATCAGTGAATTCTTTTTTACCATTTTCACCTAAACTATAATTCCAGTTTAAAAAGTTATCCTTATCTCTGATCTTTGAGAAGGAGAAGGATAGGGTTGCTATTGACTTAAAGAAGAGCTGTTTTCTGTAATGTTGTGATGGCATCTGATAGGTTCTCCAGCTCACTCCCTGAAGGATTACTTTTCTCCATTCACTTTACTGAGTAGACTGAGAGGACTCTGAAGAACTAATGCTCCAGCTTAGGCATCTGAGAGAGATGCTCAGATTTAAACAGGGATGAACACCTCCATTTTGTTCAGGGGGGGTCTTCAAACACACTAGAGACATAGGGAATCAAAGCAAATCTGGACATACTTAGGATGACTACGAAATCCCAAGTTGTCTTAATTTTTTCACTATAACATTTTATGATAGAGATAAGCTATTGACCCAAGAGCATTGTGTCATTCATATTTTGGCATGTGAGTTGATTCTTTGATTCTGGTTTAATGAGATTCTGTAAGTTATGTCACAACAGCTGAAGCCATTTTGAGTCAAAGAATGGACAGCAGTAGCTTCAGAAGTTGATTTGGATGGTGCCAAAATTAATAGCCTTCTGGAGGAACAAGGTTAATGCCTATCTGCCACAGAGGGAACTTACTGCACGTATCCCCCTAATAGAAATGCTCCCATGAAGAGCGGATGGAAAGAGAATGCTCCTATCAAGAGCAATAACTTAATGACTTAATTAAGTTTCCAAGCTTCTTAAAGTCCAGCATTTGCTCAGCAAGTGAGAGAGTCAAAACCATATCCAAAATAAAGTATATGATGTGTTCTTTCCATCTTGACAGAAATCTACACCAAGACTTAAGACACCGTACAATTCTTTGTTCTTCCCACGAAAGAGACTTTTCCAGATGGTCCTTACTTCCTTTCTTAAGTTGTTATTTAGCATTAATAGACACCTTTGAAGGAGCCTTTTTGCCAGGCAGGAACTTAAAAATTCAAAAGAATAAAAACTGCATTTTTAAACTTCTATACTATATGTTAATTTGCTGTTCATATTATTCTATTGCAAAATAATAAGAGCAAATAATATTTACAGGTCAGCTTTTTTCATATTTCAACAGCTTTTGACAGCTAATAATGACTTTCACACCTAAAGGTAGGGAATAATCATAAAAGTACGTGACTGGAGCAAAGCTTCATAACTTTATAAAGTGAGATGTGAACACTTTGAATTTTTATTTCACAGAGGCAGAGCCTTCATTCTTATCACTAATGGGTTTATTTTTCTATCATTTATTTAAATTATACATTAAATTCCTAACAGATTATAAAACCCTAGATGAAGGCTAAAACCTCAAGTAATGTAAAGAAAAAGTAAAAAAAGGTTATGAAATTATACTTTCAACTAAAACGATTATTGGAAAAGTGATTTCTCTGCTCAATTTCCTTCATCACCAGTCTTCTTTCCCACCCCCTGCCCTGTTTTCTCTTCTTTCACTTCCTCTTCCAAAACAAACTTTTATGCAAAAATCATGTTACCTCTATAATGACCTTACCCTGTATTTATAGGAGTTTTAGGAATTTTCAGTGGGTGAAGAACGAGATCCAAGACAGGTCCAATCCCTTTAGGATCAAATGCTTTCACTCTGCTCAAGTGCATGTATACAGACTGTTCAGCACCCCATAAGTCTTCAAGCCTGGATATCCATCATCAGATACTCAGTAGTCACAAAGTGGTACCAAGAGTTACAGCATCAGGTTTGAACTACATGAATTTCATGTGCTAATGAATGCAACCAACATCCTGCTAAAGGAGTCTGTAGCACATTCCCTACCTCCTCTGCACATGAGACTCATGTAACTTTGCTTGTATGACTTGTTTTAGTCAAACATATTTTATCCAGATTGATCAGGATATAAATTACAGAAGATAGGTTTCATCTGATCAAATATTAGGAGCTGAAACACAGACACTACAACTTAACAGATAAGCCACTCAGACATAAATAAAATAGATATTCAGAACAGATAACTGAACTGTGCCTTAAAATAGCTAATTCACCACAGTACATAGGCATCCAAAGGAACTAGGTCACACTGTTGAAAACAGGAGTCAGGTAAGATGAATCCCATGCATAGTGTACAGGCCAAAAAAATACTTGGGTCACTCAGGAAAGAAGACTTTCCCTTCCATCCCACTGTCATATTTTCATTTTTGCAGAGAGCAGGAACCAAGCAAAATATTTGGCACAGAAGGTCAATGTAAACTGTCAGCTACAGGAGCAGCTGTCAGAAATGCACATGGTAGCTCTTCAGGTACCATGTCAGTTCTCTCACAACTTAGCAAACAAATGTCTTTTAAGGCTGCCAAAAAGCACAGAGGCAATCCATACATATGTCTCTGTCTTTCTACTGGAAGAATAGTAAGCAGCAGAAGAACTGTTAATATTTTTTCCTATAGCAAATCAAATATAAAACTTAATGGTCCAGCAATTTCTTTCACAGTCTGTAGGAGAAGCAGTCAAAGAATACAAGAGCTTTGAATGGACTTTGGAAGCAGCTAATTGTGGGCAATAAGCCACAATAACGAAAAACAGAGCTTTGAAGCTGAGCTAATTTCAATATCTTGCTTTCCGAGGGAACAATAAAATGCATTTCAAGGAGACAATACAATTTCACATTTCTGTTTTGGTGAATTTACACAATTCTCTGTGCTTCTGTCTAAAGTTTATGATCATTAATTTAATTTCTTGTTAAAGAGTAAAATTAAATTCCCATGGAGTGTGGTATACCTTTGATCCATAACTCAGTTTTCCATCTGCTCTTTGGTGAAAACAGCCACGAAACACAGAATTATTGAAGTAGAACAGAGCAATTACAATACTGCATTGTCTTTTTCTGAAACAGTATTTTTTCTACCAGAGGCCTCTGTTTTTATTGATTAACCTTTCTGACAGAGCCTGGTCTACAATCTTAATTTGGCCAGTCAGGCATTCAAACTCTGTCGAACTTAAACTACAGGGAATAAAGAGTTTATTTTCTAGCATAATCTCTGATGGAAAGAATTAATAAAGAAGGTGTGGATGATGTATTGACTCTGTGTTTCTGGGTTTGTGCCTGGAAGAGATCACTGAAAGTGTCCTTTGGCTAAGGACATCATGATTTCACCTACCTGGACCAAACACCAAACTTGCACAATAAAGCCTACACCTATTTTTGCCTTCCATAGAATTATCCAGCAGAATGTTCCCACACAGAGGAACCAAGCTGACATTTTTAGATTCCTATGGCTATTTTTGAAGTCTTATCTAGGCTTAAAATATGGCACATGTTAATTTTTGTAATTAAAGTCAGCATTTTTGCTGGATAGACTAAGCAAAATCTCAGTAATTGAGACTGTTTGTTCTTTTACTTATTGAAAATATGTGAGCCTTAAGCCTCCCTTCACTGGATTAAAGCATCAATAGAGTGGAGTGTGTTTAGGTAAAATCTGTAACAGGATGTTATAAGAGGAAAAAAGGCAGCCTAACATACTCCTGCTTAATTATGTGTATGCAATCATATTTTAAATTTTATTTTCAGAAACCAGATAGATCCTGAAGCTAATAAAACATTATACTTTTTGACAAGATATGTTCATCTCTTCTGGTATCTATGTGTAACAATATTAAAAATTTTTAAAAGGCATTGTTTTAGTATTTACGTGTGATCACAGCTTTTTGCAGGTGTTTTTGGGGTTTTTTTGTTTGTTTGTTTGTGTTTTTTTTTTTTTTTTTTTTTTTTTTTTTTTTTTTACTGTTTCATTTCTGTCCTATTTCTGTTCTGCTCTTTCAAAAGGACAGGGTTTTAGATATTCTGGCTTTGTTCAGAACACAAGAAATTAGTATAAGTTTAACAAATGTAACACAGCTGATGCTAATAGATACAAATGTCTCCTAAAGTAGTTTCCCGTATTTATTTATGTAAAACAGATGTTTTAGGTCTTTTTGTGTCCTTGGACATTGGCCATTGCACAGGACTCTAACAGGAGATACAACAGGAACTGTGTGGCTAAAACATGTTTAGCCACATTTGTTTAGCAAATGCATCTTCCTTTCAGTTGGAATTACCATCAATATTAGAGGAAAAAACAGGAAAAATATTAATAATCTTTCTTCATTGTGCACAGTTGACCAGAAATGCAGATAAAATGTTAAAATTTTCCTATGAATATGCTGCAAAAATGAAATATTAGACCTTTACCTCTTGTCACCATATATCACTTCTCTTAACTGTGCAAAGTGACTTCCTTCAGATAAAAAAGGCATTTTAAAAAAATAGTCTACCTTTTCAATTTGGTTTTATGAAGCCAATCGTTAGAAAAAGTTTCCTGGTAAATTGAATTTTTAGTGATTAGGCTGATTTTCTGGAAAAGCATTAGAGCAGTAATATATAGTTGGAGATTACTTTGCTAGCAAGTAAAACATGTCTGAAAATGTCTTTGTTTTCTACTACATCATAGTTTGTTAATTTAAACTAGATAGACATAATAGCTTGGTTTGAACAATGGGTTAAAGTAATTGCTTTGCTCTTATACTTGTATGTAAGTCGTAATACCATAGTTCTGTTGACCTCCAACAACCTCATAAGTCTTCAGCAATCATAAATGACTTCTTTATTCTCAATCCCAGCCTCAATTTGAGTTGAAATCTGTATCATGGGTTTGCCTTCAATTCAGAGATTTTCCTTCTCAAACTCTTCCTTAATTTCCCTAATGTCCATATGTATGGTTACATAGCTTCATAATAGAATGGTTATTGGGTCAAAAACAAGGGAAAAGTCTCATTGTTCTAATAATGACATCCATCCCAAACCATATTAGCTACAAATAATTGCTTCCTAAATTGCAATTGTTGGCAAGGAACATCCTGGTTTAAAATCCTCTTGACCTTTAATTTACAGAGCAAAGCATTTGTGAGCAAGATTTCTGCCAATAAAAAGTCTCTAAATTATGCTTCTCTCTTTTTTCACTTCTTTAAAACTGAAGAGAAAGAGAAGTTCTTAAGCTTAGATAGGAGAAAAATAAATGGATAAAATCACTATCAGTTCTACTTTATTTCCAGTTTACACTAACTAAATGTAGCACAGCACAGATTTTTACAAAAAAATCTGAGTTGTGAGAATCCTGGATACACAAAGCAGGATAAAAACCCATCAGCGAAGAAATCGTCCAGGTCATTTAGTTGGTCTTCCCATACCGAGGCAAGATGAAGTGTACCAACAGTTTTACTAATCTAAGTTAAAGTCTTCCAGTAAAGGGCATTCCACAACATAGCTAAAAAAGCCTGTGAGAAGCCACATAATCTACCACTCATGAAATGCTAGGAAAAAACAACTGGCAAAAGGAATGAGCACTAATGTTCTTTGCCAAATATCTGTTTCACATCTATTATTTAATCTTTTTAGGACCTTCTCTTTTTTCATAGATGAATTAACTAACCACTAGTAGGAAGTAATTCACAGAGCAAATAGCAATTTTCTAGATATTTGCAACTATAAGGTTAATTGAAAATAGTGCAGTACAGAAGTGACTCTGGCATGTGATGGAACCCTGGCTGCTGAGAATTTTAGACTTTCTGTGCTAACAGGCACTGACCCCCAGGAAAACACTACATTTGACCTGAGGCCATAGAGAAAGCTACCAAAATTGAATGCTAGAACTGAAATTATAAGTGTATAGTTTAAATAAAAGTGTGCAATATCACATAATAAAAAACTTTAAGTTTTAGAATACAGGAATATATATAAAACAAGATAGAAGTTTTAAGACAGACTAATCCTTCTTCATCACCTTCTTCTTCATGAGTTTAAGTAATATTGTATAATTAGGTAAAAAAATTCACATTGCAAACCACGAGTAGTTAGTTATTAAGTTAAAAGCAAAAATAATTTGCTATTTCTTATTTAGACAGTTTATCCTTATGGAGAAAGAGATACAACTCTATTTTTAGATTTTTAGCATAAAATACTGTAGAACTCACAGTTTGTGAGAATACAATGTAGATAAAAATGAATAAACATCTGAGTCTGAACAAGAAATACTGTCTCATGCATTTAATTCCGACCCTGACAAAAGAGAAGACTCAACAGGCATGAATGTGTCTTCCATCAAGCACAAGAAGGACTCAGAAAAAAGTGATTCTAGAATTCTAAACCAAAAGACCTGCTAACAGAAAACTCCAGGTTATTTATGCTCATTTCAATTAAAACTATTAAAATTGAATTAATCTAAAACACTGATTACTAACCCCAGTTACTTTCATGTGAATATGATCAAGAGAAAAATTCTTCTGAGTGGAATGGTTGATTAAATATGATATGAAGGAGTACATTGCATCCTTTGGACCTTAATCAATTCTATCCTTCAAACTGTCAAGAGTAATACTAGACTAGAGAAACAAGATAAGCACTTTTTATTTGAATGTGATGCAAATAAACAATTGTTTGCAAAACTGTAAATACAGCTGTGTAGAAAAACAATATTAGTGAATGTGTTCCCCTTTCTCAGGTGGATTAACTTGTATGAGAGTAGTAGTAGTACATGTATCATACTTAGCTTCACAGTAAGGCAATTTTGGCACAGCTTCTAACTTGCTGAGTGGGGAGTTGCAGTCTGACTTGGCAGACAATGCTCCTGCCTTTCATTGCCAAAGGTCCAGAGGTTGGAATCTAGCTGCAGCTATGTGTGGGATATGTACACAGCAAGTCCAATCTCCAAATACAACCAGTCCCTGCTAATGAGTTCTATTCACTTGTATGTCTGATTGCCAGCTGGCAGGCACAGTCTTATTTGTGGGATT
Organism: Vidua chalybeata; assembly: GCF_026979565.1. Taxonomy (NCBI): domain Eukaryota; kingdom Metazoa; phylum Chordata; class Aves; order Passeriformes; family Viduidae; genus Vidua; species Vidua chalybeata. The sequence continues at coordinate 50,091,117 of NC_071534.1, read as the reverse complement.
TAGCAAATTGGAAGGGCTACAGTCAACCCAGACCTTCAAAGATAGGTGAAATTTTGCTGGATGCAGTGGAAATATTCTCTATTTTCCTTCTTTGGACACAAACACAAAGGAGGTGAGAAAACTCACCTGGGATTCCTGTGTACAGGAATTTCAGAAAAGACATACTATGGGATGGAGTTACTATTACTGTGAAGTAATCCATGGAGCTGAGGCATTCTCAACAGTCTTGATACTCAACTAATTTTCATGGACTCCACACTTTCAGACTCATAATAATTTAGGTTGAAACAGACTTTAGGAGGCTCAAAGCAAGCAGAAATGTGATAACTCATTTATTGAGGGCTTCAAAGAACTTCAACTTTCACATACTGCAGCCTAGTGAACCTGGTTAATTTTATTTTGAAACAGTATAGCAGAATTTCTACAAGAAGTGACTGCGCGTTTGGTACTGCTGAGGAAGCAGTACCAAACAGCTGACCAGCAGTAATGGAAAGCAATACAGCAGAGACCTTGTGCACCCCACCAGTGCATCACTAACACACCGCTAGCCAAAGATGTCCCAGTCAAAAGTTTTAATCTATTCTGGAATTAACTTTCTCAATCCAGTTTTATCTGATGTTCCTTCTTGGAGACTCAATCTGAATTGCCATAGAACCATAAAAACACAGAATACTGAGTTGGAAGGGACCTCAAGAATCACCTGGTCTAACTTCTTTGTCAAAAGGACAGTCTAGACAAAATGACCCAGCACCCTATCCACTGAATCCTAGCTGTCCAACATTGGGCAATCCACCACTTTTCTTTGTGGTTTGTTTCAATAGCTGACCTCATTGTGAAAAATGTTCCTTCTGTGTCCAAATGGAATTTCTCCCAGAGTAATTTATATCATTACCCTAATCTTTTCTATGTAACTCCTTGTAAAAAGGGAGTCTCCATCTCCTTTGTAGCCACCCTTTAAATACCGGAACGTGGTGCTAAAGTCTCCCCTAAGTCTTCTTTTCTCAAGACTGAACAAAGCCAGTAGTCTCAGCCTTTCCTCATCTGGCAGGCTTCCCAGTCCTTTGATCATCCTTGTGCTGGAGCCCCTCCAGCCTGTCCTTGTCCTTTTTGTGTAGTGGAGACCAAAACACAACCTTCCAGGTGCAAATATTTTGTCTTGGATAAAATCCCAAATGAGTGGATTTTTTTCTTGACTGAAAAATTAGGTTTGCATGGTATTTAAGGTGACAGAGAACCATATTTTTGAACATCAATTCATCATCAAAGTATATAAGACATCAAATTGCAAACACAGTTGCCTTAGGACAACTACACTGATTTGGAACTGTGGAGAATTACATAAACCAGTAACGGAAAGCTTCTCTGAAAACTGACTAGTCAGATATTTTGATCCAGGATGATCATTGGTATATGATTCAGAAGGAACCATTAAGACCATCAGCAGGATAATTCTTTAAGGTGCTGTCCCACTTCTTATGAAGGACAAAGCCAGTCAGGAGGAGGACACAGAAGTACTCATCTTGCATCCATCTGAATCTCTCCTCACTAATGGCATATCACCAATGAAACTATTGGCCAGGAAGCAAATTACCCTCTCCCGTCAGAGAAGAGCTCTCTAAGGAATAATCTACCTATTTTGTTACATAGCCAGAAGAACCTGGAGCAGATTGAGAACAGGAGGCGGTCACTAAGAATGAGGAAGATAGGACACAACTGAGTTGAGGACAAAAGAAAAAGAAACTAGGAGCTACATTCCTTTTTATTTTGGGGTAAGACTGGAGGAAGCAGAAGAACATTCTGGGTTAAAGTTCATTTTAGGAAAAACTCACCTAATTGCTTCAATTCCAATATGCTGAACCAGCCTTCAAAAGAAGCCTCTTTGGACATCTGATAATCAAAGTAGGAGTAGAAAAACTGAAAGCCTGAACAATGAATCAGTATTTCTGAACCTAATTAACACATGTATCAATTAACTTCCAAAGGAATTATTCACATTTTATTGTAGAACTTGCCAAGATGATAACAAAACTATTTCATGCCTTCTGTTGAACCACTATTTATGCTTTAGCCCATTCTTTAAAATAGAATGTTTAGTTATATGCAATAATTCAAATGTGAAATTCAGTGATTTCTGAAACCCCAAGTACAAAAACCCACCTGTCAAATGAAAATAAATGATCCTGTCTCAGACCTAGGGTTAATACTGCAAACATTCAAAGTGGCATATATCTGTTAAGTTTCTTTATACTCCAGAGGTACAAAAAAAGTAATACAACTTGTTTCATTCCATTTTTCTGATGTGCTTATTTCAAATGGGAACTCTGACGTTCCCAGGAAAATGATATTATTAAGGAGACTATATCAGTTTTTCAGACAGTGAATGAATGGTTCAGTCCCTCATGCTATTTTCTGATTTAAGATCAGATGCATTATGATGCCCTCAGTCCTGTCTTGGAAGCTGACTCAGATCCCTAAACAGTTTAGGTAAGGTGCTAAAAGTTTGTCATAATCAAGCACTAGATTAAAACAAATACATCTTACCCGGTCTCCAATAAAACACCCTTACCCAAGCTAGCAATGAACAAAGGTTAGGGATATAAATGTATCAGTTCCCAGACATTTGCATTTAAAAGAGTGCTGTTAAGAAAGTGGAATATTGTATGTCATAAAATCATCACATAATGAAAGCAATAACAATGAGTTATGGGTTTGGCACTGATCCACCAAAGTTTCCAGATGCTTTGCAAAATGTACAAATCTACAGTCTGTACTCAATTACAAAGCTTCAATTACTTTGGTGGGGTTACGTCAAGCTGGCACGGCGACAGCTGAATGTAGGCTCAGTCCTCATTTGCAACAATAAAATGCAAAAAGTATAAAACAGCTTAAGAAAAAAAAAATCTAAGTTTATTATGGATTACAGTAAACTGCTTCATAATGTTAACATAAAGTATGCAATATATCTGAAAAAAATGCATGAATATAAGTAAAATAAAGAGAATAATCTTTCCCTTCTTTTACACAGAAGAATTTCATGCAGTTAATGTTGAATTCTCTGGTAGACATTTCAAGACCCTGTGTCTCACAGTTTGAATTTGCTTTCAGGTTGTTTTGAATATGTGTTAGCTATCACACATTTTTTAAAAGATTTCTGAATATTTATTATTAGTTTTGAAAATACATCTTAGTCATGTGTACAAATCTTGAAATGTGTGGCCAAAGCTGCGTGCACAACTGAAATCAGTATGTGCAAAAGTGTGTTTTTCAAAGCAGAATTAAGATAGATGGGGTTCTGTGAGCCAGGCACCTTCTTATCCCTTGGCAAAAATTTCTTGGAAAAAAAAAAAAGTGCCAATTTATCCTTTCTACTGCAAGTTAAGAACTGCTAATAGTGAGACACTATGCAAGTTTCTCCCACTGTGATATACAATGCTTTTTTTGCTGTTTGTATTATGCCTTTAATAGGGATGTCTTCTGGAAGGTTTTCTGCCAGATAGCATTGCTTATCACACTAGCTGCTCTATATCTATATCAAAGTGTTAGTAATACTGGTAATTGCTGATGTATAAAAGCTTACAGTGCACTTTCTCTATAAGGAGAGAGAGGGCCTGAGTCTTAGCACTCTGCCAAACAACCTCTGGAGAAGCCTTCCATGGGCTCAGGTAAAAGGAAATAGAGTGACTCCCTCTGAGTATTTTCTACACCATTGAGAAAACTGGACAGCTAATGTATCTGTTTAGCCAAGAATTCACAGACCATGTCCTTACATCCTGGATCTCAAAGTCCTTTTCACCAACAGCCTCTAAAGTATTCAGTGATTTGATGCAATATTTAAGAGGGCTTAACCCTGTTTGCAGTAGGGGGAAAAGGTCATCATTGCAGGGGGTCACTGTATTCTGGGTTTCACCACCTGACATATTTCTGACAAATGAAAGCTCTGTGTTTAACAGTGAATTTAGGAAAGAAAGAACATAAAGTCACATTTGGCAAAACATATAATGTGCACTGTGTAATACTTCAGTGCATTTTATTATTAAAAATAAAAAATGCTTCCATTATCATTTGATCAGGTAAAGTGTTCTTTGTATATGCTTTTTTAGTCTTGAGTAAACCAGCTACAGAATACTTGAAAACATTTGATTTAACACTGCTGATAAAATGTTTCTTTGGAGAAATTTTAAAGGTACATGCAAGGACCATGTAACAAAGTACTCAACTTATAGCCACTTGAGTACTTCATTACTCTGTTCATAAAGGAGTGGTAAATACAACAACTTGAGGTCTGAAGAGTTACCCAAGTATGATGCTCACAAGATAAAAGACCAGTCACTCCAACACACAATATACAATTAAATTTTCTCCCTCTCCTTTGATTACTTCCCCTACTTACCAAGGCTCTGGCCCAATGGGAATTTTAAAGCCACATGAGGATTTCCAAAATTGCACATCTTTGACCTGTTTTCCCCCCAAAATTTGATCAAACTCCATTACATTACCAGATGAGGAAGACTAGCATTTTTCATTTTCATAGTTTTTCATTTTGAAAGGGACATTGATGGTGGACCTAACAGATATTTTTCCACAAACATGCCCAAACAAAACAAGTGAATGTTTCTGATGGACACATAAACAGGAAGAAAGACAAAAAGAAAAAAATAAGGAATAAGAGGCTATATTATTTCTTTGTTTGTTCTAAATATTCTAGCAGATTATGTTCCACCAAGTCGTAAAAACTTTGGGAAATCCCACAGCAAAACTAGTTCAGAAGACAGTATCCAGGCACCATATGTATAAGAAAATCCTTGATACCTATCGACTGCATGTAATCAACAAATACGCTTCTCTGAATTAATAATGTGATAATTCACACAAAAAATTAAACCGATAACTTATTTTTTCATATCTAACAAACGGTCATTTTTATAGACATTGAAACATGTCATCATGCAAAGAGCAAAAATACATAGAAGACAAAAGTCAGGAGCATTGATAGATACTACCAATATGTTTCTGTTTTAGGAATAAATAAATAATGACTGTCCTGAACAAATGTGAACATGGATACAACTATACACATCCCAGACTTAATAAATATAGCTTAAGACTTTGGGCCTGAGAAGATGGAGACATATGGTATTATTCAGAACAAGTTATCCCACTGATTTCAGTGGAAATGTCCAGTGTGGGAAGTAAAGCTTGCATACCACTTTGCAGAAAAAATGCACTAGATCTTCATGTTTTCCCTCTGAAATCTCATCAAGCCATGGGGATTAGAGGTCCCTGAAGTATTTTGTCTTTTTGCTGTTACTGCATTGTTGTTTAATTCCTGCATTCTATTAGTGTTCCCTTTTGTCTAGAATTTACTTGGCATCTCTTAGAGATTTTTGTTACTATCATAACCAATTTCCAGTCCATCAAAACTCTCTCACAATAAAAATCTGAAGTGTTAAACATCTGCTTTAAAAAAGTCCCCCCAAAAGTATCATTAAATTAAAATTGTGCAATTTTTCTGTGAAGCATTTAATCACTTGAAAACGATACTATGGCATATTGCACAATAATTTTGCTTAAGAATGTTTTAGTTTTGATTAAAAGAAGACAATCCCTCAAGAAGTTTTTTTTTTCCATTTTTTTTTAATTTATATCTGTAGCTCAGTAGTCTAAAAACACTAGGCTGTTAGATCAGGAAAGGTATAGCACAATGGGGACAGTTATCAGGAGTATCAGTAAGGTTTTTGAGTTGTGGTAACATACTTCATAGGAAAAAATTAATATAGCAGCAAGAGGTCATGGAAATTACCTTACCTTATCAGGTGACCAGCCAGCAACATTCAGGGTATTCAGGGTTTGGTACAGGTACCAAAACACAGGTATCTAGGGTCACTTGGATTCATTAAGGTATAAAAAATTATTTTGAACATACCTGAGCACTTACACAGAACTAGCAGGTATGCACAGTCCTAGTCTCTTTGGGATTGGCAGCTTGAAGGAATTTGTGATACCAAGCTTCTGATGTGACAAGAAGTGAATATTGAGGCAATTGATACCTGCTCCCTTTCTCTTTGTATCTTTTCCATGTGGCAGTTCCTAGTAGGTTCCTTGATCCTTTTCTAAAGTGATTTCTAAAGTGATTAAGGAACTCAAACTAAGAGATCAGAGTGACTGGAAACATTCCTCAGCCCTTCTCCCAGCAGAGCCTGATATGGCCAGGAAAAGGCTTGTGCCTTTGTACTCCACTGAGGTCAACAAAGAGAAAGCTGACTAAGGGAATGGGACCACCTTGAGATATCAGGATAGCCATTTATTTAAATTGTTATGCCTTTTTGGGTTCTTCTAAGGTTTTGGTTTTTTGGGTTTTTTTCTGCTGTTTGCCATCCATGAAGAAAACATAGGCACATAGGGAATGTCTGCAGGAAGAAGAAAATAATAGGAAGTCCCTAAAACACAGGAGCAATGATTCCATAGGAAAGTCCAGGCACTATTTTTATTACAATCTATTAGTGGTATGAACTGAAGATGTTGCAGCTGTCCCAAGGTATTTTATAAATCAAGGCACCCTACAGGACTGTAGTGGGTTTGCATAGCAAACTTTTAGTACAGGGGGAGCTATAGGGGTGATTTCTGTAAGAAACTGCTAGAAGGTTCCTCCATGTCCAAGAGAGCAAATGCCAGCCAGATCCAAGATGGAACAACCTCTGGTCTAGACTGAACCAATAAGAGATGGTGCTAGTGCCTCTGGGATAACAGAGTAAAGAATATAAAATATTTATTGTGCAGAAGTAATTGTGACCAGAGAATGGAGGAGTGAGAATATGTGAGATGAACAACAATGCAGACACTAAAATCAGTGGACAAGGAAGGAGAGGAGCTGCACCAGGTGCTAGAGCAGAGATTTCCATGCAAAACCTGGTGCAGACCACAGTGTGACAGGCTGTGCCCCTTCAGACTACGGAGGTCCACGGTGAAGCAGAAATCCATCCACAGCCCATGAAGGAGCCCCATGCTGGAGCAGGTGGATGCCTGAGAGGAGACTGTGACCCCGTGGGAAGCCTGCCCTGGAGCAGGCTCCTGGCAGGGATCTGAGAAGCTGTGGAGAGGAGTCCATGCTGGAGTAGGTTTGTGATTGCATAGGGGACCCACATGGGAGCCGTCTGTTCCAGAAGGACTTCACCCTATGGAAAGGGACACATGCCAGGGCAGTTCATGACAAACTGCAGCCTGGGGAAGGACTCACACTGAAGAGGTTTGTGGAGGACTGTCTCCTGTGGAAGAGATGTCATGCTGGAGCAGCAGTAAGGACTTCTCTCTCTGAAGAGGAAGCAGCAGCAGAAACAACATGTGGTGAACTGGCCATAACCCCCATTCCTCATCTCCCTCCACCACTGATGGGGAAGAGGTAAAGAATCAAGAACAAAGTTAAGCCCAGGGAAGAAGAGAAGGGTGGTAAGAAATGTGTTTTTAAGGTTTGTTTTACTTTTCATTATCCTACTCTGATTTTCATTGGTAATAAATTCAACTAATTTCCCTAAGTCAAGTCTGTTTTGCCAATGACAGTTATCACTGAGCGACCTCTCCCTGACCTTATCTCGACCCACAAGCCTTTCATCATATTTTTTCTTACCTGCTAAATTTAGAAGGGGAGGGATAGAGTGGCTTTGGTGGGCCTGGGTCAAGCCTGGGTCAACTCACCACAAAGACATATGAGGAGTAAACATAAATAAAATAAACAATTCTAATGGAAAAATAGGCTGTTTCTCACACCTGAAACAGAGATACAGGTTTTGTTCAGAAACTCTCAAATCATAGAAGCAGACTGTCCAGAGCTGGAAGGGACACATAAGAATCACTGAGTTCAGCTACTGACCCTGCACAGGGTCAAGAGTAACCCCCTGTGTCTGAGAGCATTGTCCAAACACTTATTGAATTCTGTCAGGCTGGTACTGTGACCACTTCCTTGGAAGCCTGTTCCAGTTCCCAAACATCCTCTGGATGAGAAACCTTTTCCTAATATCTTGTCTGACACAGCTTCATGCCATTAAAATAAAAATGCTGGCCAGAACACTGGCCACAGGTTAAGTGAATTACACATAATCTCAGACCTCTAAATCAAAAGCCCTCGAGAAGACAGTATCTCTTTTGCAGGGACAACACTGTGTAAGTGAAGGTGACTTTATGCTGCAGTGATTTTCAGAAGAAATTTTCCCCTCTTTAATGGAGTTAGACAGAGGAGGCAATGCCTTCCTTAGAGACAAAGGAATAACAGAATGACAGGCTGAGACAACAGTCCACCTGTACCACATATTACTCAAATTCTTTACTGAAGTCCAGAGGACTTCTGCATATGATGGCTCATTGTCATGGCTGTTTCACTTTTCATGCCATGCTCAGACATTAAGCCACTCACAACTGCTCCTTCTTAAATAAACTCCAGAAGCCTTTGATCTGTTTTCTACAAGGCTTCCCAGCAGATATTGGCATCTACTTTATTTTTCAGACAACACCAATGGAATGAGACTTATGAATAACTTCTGTCCTCTGAAGCAGTCTGGTTGCAAACAGCTGAGTGCATGCCACTCAATGGAAGATTTATGATCAGCAACAGAAGTTTGTTTCCCTCCTAAAACTTATATATTTTTCAAGATGAGAATCACTGCCAGTGTGGCCAACACATGAAGACTGAGAGTTTTACACTGAAGATCCACCTGTGGTTGACACTAATTTGTAAAACTTGTAAACAGATGAATGTGCAAGGCACCTTCAGGTGATGCTTAAAGTGGAATTTTAAAATTTATGCATTTTATTACAAAGTCCAGGCATTAGCTTCAGGGCAGCAGGTATCTGAGTTCACATTATCAGTCACAAAAATACTAAAAACCCTGGGGGAAAAGTCTCAGGTTCTAAAATGAATTGCTATAGCACTGAATATTGCCAGTATCATATTGCTGTGTTTCATACAGAGCTGTACATGTAAATTAACAGTCTGAGATAACTGGAAAATATGCTTGATTCAATACAATTAAATGAGAAACAGAACTATGTTTAATCATAATGATATGAACAAAAATCTAAATAAATAAATAAATAAATATACCAAAAGTATTGCAAAATAGACCACAGTAATTCTTTATTAAGAGATCTAATATTGCAAAACTTAGGGATCCAAACATTGCATGAGAGGAATAGATTTTTCTTTGAAATACAGCGAAATATGATCCCAACCAATGTTTTTCAGCAAATAGGCTGACTGTCTTTAGCAAAAGGGCAAGGACTCATTACAAGAGTGGTAGTATATGCAAAAGTAGGTAAATGACCTTCAAGAGTCCATTTAAAGTTCAAGCTCATTTTCTTCCAGTAATTAATCAGACCCTAGGTCACCCTTACTAAGATACTCATGTATTCCATTCTGTTTTCTGCAATGCATCCCATCTTTTCTCTATTAATCTAGTTTTAACTGGCCACCAATTTCATTGCAACATTCTGCAAATAATTTCAGCAGATTATTATAAATATTTATATATATTTCAATTTTATCAAATAAAAGATAGATCACTGCGTAAGAGTTTCATTCATAATCCTTAAATTGACAAGCATCTGTAGTGGCTGGAGCTTCTTATCCTAAAGGAAACAAGACTGGACTTGATGCTGACCTGACTGCAGCTACTCTGATGTGATTGATTTAAATTTTTCCCTTGTTTATATCTACACACTCTAGCCCTGAACAAAATCAGAAACACTTATTGTCCACCAGCATTCCACACTCTTATGTTGCATTATGTTTAGTAAACACCTAACTTAACAGCATTCATCACACAGGTTGTTCATTTTATTTGTGCAGCTAAACAAAATAGATTGAAAGCACACACACAAAGGATTAAATGGCCTGAATTCCAGATGGCTTGCTTGCTCCGTAAAGTAACAGTATCTGCTGAGATGATCATGGCACTGTAGTTCTTTCTCCTTACCAAATACATGCAGTAGGAAGTTTTTCTCTGCTCTTTTGTCATCTTCTTTGCTGCTCTCTTATTTCGTGACCTCTGAGTTAATCCTTCTATTCTTCCTATTAGCGAGTTTAAGCAGGCAAACTTCAAACAGACTAGTGATGGGTCACAAGGTTTAATGGGCATGTAGATAATCATCTAAATTACATTTCTGCAGCTGATGGGCCAGACAGGCTTAGAGAGTAACTTTACCAGCTTTCAGTGTTAATCAGGAGGGATTGTGTGTCTCAGTATGTATCTGCCTTTGCCTGCCTCCCTGAGGGCCTAGGTCATACTGACTGATTAACAAAGGCAGCTGCATTAGGTTTCCTCTCCTGAAAAGTGTGGCATGGAGGCCCAAATGACTTGAAAGGCAAATGTGACCACAGCTCAAACACCAAGCACTCTTCTCATCACTGTGGAATTGCTGGCCCTCCTCTTGCAGGTTATGATACTCTCAGCACAACAGTTGTTGCCAATTTTCATGATCTGTTAACACTTAGGAAGCCTTATGCTGAAGGCTCTTCTTTCACATCTATTGTGGTATCATCAAGGGGAAAATTCAACAGGCTATTTCACATTTTCAGATGAATTTGAGAGCAGTATATGAGGTGAACTGAAAAGAATACACCAATTGAACTGTCAATAATGAATGCCCTGGATTTCAGCTTTGAAACACAGACTGTAGAGGGCCAGGTAAAGGAGAATAACAGTAGGATAGAGAGATTTTACAGCTACAGAAATAGCAATGGATCTATACTGTGAAACTGATTTTCTCAGCAAAGAAAAATGTATCAAATCTGAGTCTCTTTTTTGTTATATATAGGTAATTGTGTTTTATATAAGTGATTGTGTTTTATACCTACCCTGATTCCAAAAGGAACAAGAGCAGCGATGGATTGGCTTCCTGACTTTGGCAGAAGTTTGTCCCTCAGGTATTGGACTCATCTTGCATAGTAAATGCTTTTCAATGACTAATTTTACTGTTCTTTATCAAGTTGTTAAGCAAACACAAAATCAGACCGATTAAAATATGATTATCCATGCAAGAAGCTTTTACCATCTTACTCAGGAGCACCATAGGCAGAAACTTATGGTGTTTTATTGCAGTCTTTAGAACAGTAAAGCCTTTTTTATACATTTATAGCTCTGTACAGAAAAGAATCTGACAAGCCAGCTAGGATTCTATTTTGGACCTCAATCAAGAACATTCTACAAGAAGAAGCTACTGAGGAACAAAGTAAAATAATCTAGAACACTGACTTCCTTATTTGTCTCTTGAACTTTGAGAAAAGAAGTTGGATTCTGAGTTTCCTAAGTTTTTCTCGATGAAACTACAAAACATCTAGGTTTCTGTGACCTAGGTACAACTACATCTGACTGATGTTAGAGACGTCTCAAGCTTCTTAACAAAGGTGACCAAATTTCCCACTTTTATCATGGACAGGCCCAGAATCAAGGACTGAGCCATTTTGTGATAAAATCTTCAGGTCTCAGTTTTGTTTGAGGTATTCACTGAGATATGGAATTATCCCCTTTCCCATTTTTTGTGTGGTGGCCTGAATAAGTTACTGACACCTGGAGCCACAGCATCCTCAGCTCTTTCAAGGAGAACAAAAATGGTCGAACCCCTATACAATATCATGAGACCCACAGTAGGATTTTGGTCATGTCCCACCCATCTTTATTAAAATGGCACACAGGGAAAACAATCTGCATTTCAAATATACATTGTAACCATATGGCTGAAAGAGGTGACAGCCTTTATGCAGTGCAGCAATAAAACACTTCACTCTTCATTGTTCTATTGTGCCATTTGGCTGAATTGCAGAATCATTTTTGCTTTTATTTTACCAAATCAGACTGCCATTTTTATGACTGTCATTAAAAGTCTAGACAAATTGCTATTAAGACTTATGATGACATTACTATTACTTATTAGACTTCCCTTTATATCTTCACAACAACCTATACCCTCCACTTCACAGCTTTTCAATGCCAAAATGCCACCAATACTTTCCATTAGCATCAAAAACTGAGATGATCAAATACCAGCAATTATTTCTGGAGAAGCAGTAGGAGGTATACTTTTTTCTGCAGACTCATTTCTTGATCCTACATGTTGAGCAATAAGTCTAGTTAGGTTAGATACAAATTACATGGAAGCCAAAGGGAGCCTTTTCCCTATTCAAAGGGCTTGAATTAAGGATATTTTTATTTTCTTTTACTGTTATACATATCACAAAATTGGGCACAGAAGCTATTACTGAATCCAAATGACAGTCTACTTGGAGAGTCCTAGAATTGGAAGAACTGAGGTGTACAACTGTTTAACTGAGGAACATGCAACTTCTGTGTGCCTCAAATGTGGCTTCAGACAGTTTTAGCATACATCCCTCATGGTATGTCTAGAAGCATGACAGAAAATCTTGCAGAGTAACAAGCTCATGTACCAGAAACAGTGATATTCTGTTAGCATGTAGCTGGAATGGCCTGTATGCCATGGAGCACAGGCACTTTGTTCCTTGTACCTCGACCAGCTTGCGCACAGTCAGCACAAACAGCCCCTAACTCCACTGCCACATCAGCCTCTTAACGAGTGCCACCATTCACCAAAAAAATGTAACCAAGGCACCAGAGAGCCCTGGTGTAGCACACAAAGCTATTTCTCAAGCTTCTTAACAAAGGTGACCAAATCATGGACAAGCCTGGAACTCAAGGACTGAGCCATTTTGTGATAAAATCTTCAGGTCTCAGTTTTGTTTGAGGTATTCACTGAGATATGGAATTATATAAGTTAAACTTAACAACAACTTTTGCTTCAGTACAAACTGCAGTGACCATTTATAAAAACCCCACAGATTTGCCTCAACATATACTTTGTAAATACTTCACCCATATGCCTGTAGTGATTTGTCTGTGATTCATAAAGTGGCACTCTGATCACGGTTGTAATACTTTGTGTGCTGTCATACAGTGCAAGTTATTTCTAATTAATGAACTTTCTCTTCATTAATCAGACAGAATTCAATACATTGACAGATTGCAAACACTGATACAGCTATTTACCCAAAACATAAGCTAAATATTTCAGTTCAGAAACTTTGGATGACCTCTTCTTCCCTACCCCCTTCAACTATTGTACTTTTAAATGTCGTTGGATTTTCTAGAACTTGTAAAAGAGAACTGCTGAACTCAAACTTTCAAGTTTTCATACTTATGTGGTTCATTCAAAGACCTGTAAGGCTTTATGATTTACTGAGCAGTTAATTTTTAAGTCCTGATATTGTATAGTTGGAAATGGAAAAATCAAAATATTATGGGCTTCACTCTACCTTCCTAATTTAGTCTAGTTAACATAGGCAATGCAAATCCTGACCCAACATGGTGATTGAGACAGCTAAGCTAGGTTCCCTGTGGAATCATGGAACAACAGCAGCTGGTAGTAGGAGACAGAATCCTCAAGTACATCATCTGTTCCTCTCCAGACATCACAGGTGCCTTCACAAGGTAATATCATCAGTACAACCCAGGGTGTGACTCAAGAGAATCAGCCTCTGCCTGTCCAGTGTCTGGCTCCAGCAGTGCCTTTCTGTAGGTAGGAGCAGCCAGAAGGAAGAAAGCCAACTAGTCAGGCTGGGCCAGGACCCCCACCAACACTCCTTCTCTTGGCCTCAGGCTGAGGTGATTTGAGCATGTGGCTCCCTCTTCTCCCTAAAGGGCCATCAGTCCACCAAGCTACAGGTCTCTGCCTGAACTGCACCACAATGCAGCAATGCATGGAGAAATTACTGTGTAGGGCAGAGAGAGGAAGCAAGAATAAGCACAAAAAAACTCTGTGGTGTGAGGAATCTTTTGCAAAAGTTAGTGCTACCAGTTCTCTAGCAAAATGTAATTGATTCCAGTAGTGTTACTGGACCTCTATTATATAAAAAAAACATCAAAAATAAGAGCAAAGAAGGACCATGACTGAAAATCTAAATATGTGGGATGATTGCCTGATAACTTAGCACAAACAAAAAACCACATAGCTGACAAAAATTATATAAAAATAGTTTTTCTGATAAACTCTTCCAGAGAACAGTGTTCTCCCAGGAACAGAATTGCCTACCCAGCATTTACTGTCATCTGTCTCCTTTCACAGCCACCCACAATGATTTGCTGCTATTATTTAAAAAGACATCTTAATCCTTAGGTTAAAGGCAAGGAATCAGAAAAACCTGGATCTCTTCCAGTCTGTACTAGCAGCCTGTCATGGGCTCAGAGATAGCAGTGTATCTACAGAATTTGCACCCACAGCACTGTATCTGCCTCAGCACCTCCTGTCCTGTAGCACCATAGGGAGCAGCCATTGTAAGGCTGAAATGTCCAACCATACACCCCACCGGCACCACTGGGATTTTTTTCACTAGGTGCAATCATATAGGTCACAATTGAACTCCCTGACACTTTTAGTTAGGCAATTATGAGTTTCTCCTTGGCTAGTTTATGGGCAGATCTTCATCTTCTCTATCTTTAATGCACACTCCTGGGATTACATCAGTAATTGTATGAAAGGGAAGAACAGCCTAAGCACACAAAAGAATGGAATTGTCAGGTCGTTGAGATTTTTCTTTTATCACATAGTTTTCTACTAATGACATTTTTCTGTGGCAGCATAGCAGCAAAATAGCAATTCAAGTCAGGAGTCACCTGAGTATCTAGGAGGGTGGGATGTTCCTAGTAAGACTTTGCTAAATTGCAAACACATAAAAAAAGAAAAGAACAGTAGGAAATACTAAATTTTCCACTGCTGAGGTAGGAGGTGCTACAAAAAAATTCTAGTTGTGTCAATAAATTCAGTGGTGCTGAAGACTGATATCACTCCTGACTTAAGAAATTCTTATCCACAAGAGTGCCAACCAAGGAAAAGGAACACTGGAAAAACTAAGGCTGAAAGCTGCCTATAAAATTCTCAGTCTTTAAAGCCTGAGAATTATTATAGCAACTTAAAACTTCTGGCTAACGATTATAAACCAAATTAGTTTGTTGGTGTCATCCCAGTCACTATTGGCTTATAACTGTTGAATCATTGAATCAGTATTCATATAGATTGTCTCAAAGCACTGGTGGCAATTTATCCATCAGTTATCCATGTAACACACCATTTCCCAAGTACAGTGCATTGTTATAATGACATATTTAGCTGATGCTACATGGAAACATCCACTCTCTTCAGTCTCTGCCTGAAACTTCTGGAAACATTTCCTGGAGGGTATCTGGTATTAATATTGAATCATATGTTAAACATGAAACTTAACTACATAGAGAAGACCAAGTGCAACAAGTATAAAATCAGGAGTGTAAGGAAAATACTGTAAACTGGAAGACTGTAAACTTTTCTCCAGGCAGCTGGAGCCAACAAAACTTGAGCCTTATAGTTTGGGCTCTGTAATGTGGCATCCCCAAAGTATTGGAGGGTAGGATGATGATCCTAGTCAGGCACAGCCTACTGGAGATACAGAATAAAACTATAAATTTTTATTCCATGCTCAGAGCAAGAGATGCCTAAATAGAAGCACATACAGACTCATTCTTTTGCTATTTTTTCCATTTTATTCCCAAGTTCTGCCCATTTGCTCTGTGTGGCCTCTTCAGAGTGCAGCAGATGTCTCACAGAGAACACTGATTATGTGAACTCATGACTACCAGATGATAGTGCAGACTGTCTATGAAGCTAACTTTGCAGGTGAAAGATGGGCTTGACTCCTAGAGCATTATATTAATTCCTTCAGAGGAATGGATCTATGCTCTGCTGTGGTTTTGAGATGTTTCCTTAAAGCAGCAGATGCTGGCTGCTGATTAAGATGTCAGCCTAACAGCAACATCCTGAGATCCAAAAGGAGTTTAGCACAGAACTGCATAAATGTAAAGAATAGCCATCATAATTGTTAATTGTTCCTCTGACTCATCTACAGAGCGATGTTTTAAATCATCACAAAAGTCTTTGGTATAATTAAGAAAATGTGGTAAGCCTTCTCTCCCCAGTGGTATAGATGTTGACAAAGACAGAACATGCTGACTCTACAAAGTTTGCTCTGAGATACATACATGAATTAACCCTCTACATGAAAATTAGCAAAGTGTATTCATTATTTGAATCTCTCCCTTCTACATCATCTTAAATATACTAATTTTTAAAGCACCAAGTTGTGTTATTCAATTTAGGTCTTTGTTCAGTTTATACTTACAGTGAATGGTGACTAAACATCCCTTGATCTTTAAAACACCTTCAGGTAGTTCTTTAGATTGTTCTCAGACGTTGTTTGATCTAGATATTTAGCAAAATCACTAAAAAATTCAGCAGTTTTATGCGAGTGAATTCACTCATAAGCATTGCCTGGCATATAAATGGAAAAGAATTCAGCTGTATATTTCTGTCAGGACAGGTACTCAATCAGTATAACTTGGAATTGCTCTCCTGAAATTAATTGAACCATGTTGACATACAGCAGTTGAAGACGTAGGGCCTCAGCCTCCTTTTTATGGCAGTCTCTCTCTATTAGCTCTCTATTTTGTGGCTTTCACCTAAACTGCTGACAATTTAACACATGTTCCGTTTGCTATGTATTTGCTCCTCAAGGCTATGTGAACCTCACTTTGTTTTTCCTGGGAAGTGGGTTGCAGTCACACAGAAACAAAATAATTTATAGGTTAATAGCAATGCAAAAGTACTTCTAGTGTTTTGTGTGTTTTCACCCATAAATCACTTCTACAATTTTTGAACATGAAGCTCCTGCTCATTTAAAACCAGCAAGAGCTTTAAACCCAATCTCAATGTGAATTTCTTTCATGAAGAAAAAAAAAGCTTCCTTAAACAGCACTCACTTTCCCTCCTTCTGTGCTCAGCAGCTCATTTCTTCCCCTGCACTTACCCCCTCCCTTGTGTTCACACAGAGAGAATGAGAACCTTATCATAGAAACTAGTTCATTTTAAAAATGTTTTCCCATCTGTTTCATGAGTAGCTGCAGGCAGGGAAAAGGATGCTTAAGTTGGCATTGCTCCTGGAAAACATGATTGTCATACTGTACTCTCACCAGTGTTTCTGAGGAAAATTTAGACTTGGCTATTTCAGACCTAATAAGTGAACTTTTTTGTTGTCCCAGCCACTCCCTCCGTAAAAAGAGTTAGGACCCTGGGCTTTCACAATGCATAAAATATCTAACAGTTATACCAATACAAATTTTGAATGCTAAAAATTTTAAGTCAGATAGTCCTCACTGAATCAAAACATCCTCTTTTGAATAGCAACAACAACAACAACAACAACAACAACAATAACAACAAACAAAACCTAAAACTAGTTTTTTGATGTCTGGGGCATTTTTATGTAGTTTTCTGAAAAATTCAAAACCACTAAAAAAAAAATAATTCACCAGCTCTATGCCTGAGAAGGCAGACAAATGCAATGCATGATTGCTCCTATAATGGATATTCTTTTTTTTCTCTAAAAGGGAAGTAAGCTAACTTTGCAAATAAGATACAGTCTGGTTGCTGATATAATTAGGCTGTTGTTCCAGAGGTGCACTTTCTATGACTTTTCAAGCAAGACACTCAAACTCAGAAATGAGTTGACCCCAAGAGGGTCAGCTGCTGCTACAATAACTACAACAAAACCTAAGAGTCTGTTCATGGCATTTACGATGTCGTTAGGACAGAAGAGATGGGTCATTTGTAAGGGTGGTCACACTGAATCTAATGAAGCCAAAGGGAAATTCAGAAGAGACTAGTGTGCATCCAGCCTGTCCTACTACAGAACAAGTTCTTTGTTTCTCTCCTAAGCTGTTTGTTTGGGTTTTTGTTTTGACATTATTTAATATTTGCAAGGTTCTTTGAAATCTTTGCATGAAAGTACTAGGCAAAGAGTTAATATGTGTTTCTATAACTGACAGTTTTTACTTCTACTGTCTGGTATGAAAAGCTTTGCAATGGCAACAGCACACAGTTTAAAATAAAGTAAAACCATTTTATTTTCCTTTGGAAATGTATAACTTGAGCTGTAAAAAAAATTAGGTATTCTCATTTAGGTATTCTGTCTCCTGAGCAAAAAAATGAAATTACTTCCTTTTTTTTTTTTTTAAGGTTTCTTCCTTTCTAAAGACTTTTTCATCTCTACTCCAAAAAGCCTATACTAAAGTTAAATATAGTTAATATGCTAGTCTTAGGTCTTAATTGCTTTTTGATCAATAGAAATTTAGTAGACAGACAGAGAAATAAGCATGTTGCTGCTAGCATTTTGTTTCCAGCTGCATTGCAGCTGTTTAGTGTTATATGTCAGCAATGCTATGCCAGTATCTCATCATAAGCTCTGTTGGGCTTCTTATGCTATCAGGAAAACAATATGATAAAAGGATTTACAAAAATACAAGAGATAATAATACATAAGAATAAGGCGTTCTGTAAACATCAGGAAAGTTTTTGAAGCTGTTCTGTAAGTTCATTCTTTCAGACCTGCAAAAGCTGTAGGACAGCCAGAACATCAGCCACTGCACTGCACTGATTTTGGAATCAAATGTACAAATGCACAAAAGAAAATGACAGAGGATGAAACATACTATGCTATAAAATATAGCATTAGCTATCCATTGCTCTCAATATAAATGCAAACCCAAATAAATATCTGTATTATTAAAATACAGTAACAAACCAAACCCAAACTCACCCACAACCAACCAACTGACTAAACAAACAAAACAAGCCATGTGGCAACAGGACACTGTAGGTACAAATAGATGCAGAAGTTCACAGGGTCAAAAAAAGTTCCCTAAGCACATCAGTAGTTGATCCCCATGATTGCAACTAGGCAAATATTAACAATCAAAGAGGCAGCATCCACACATTTCAAGTGAGGCATAGATAGATCTGTTTGCATTTTAAAGATAATGGGCAGTGCAAGAATGAATAAAATATTTTGTCCTTTATGACAGTATGTACATAGTCTGGGATCTTTCACTTGAGAGTGATGCTGATAACTCTGTTTTAAGAGCTCACTGGTTTTTCTGCTGACTGCCTTGGATTTTGACTATCTTCCATATCACAGCTTCAGAGGTGATAATGAAATGGCATCACTTCTTTCATGGAGACTTAATTTGAATATTGTCAGCAAATGCACAAAATTAAGTTCAAGCAAAAATCAATAACCTCTCCATTTGCAGTCCAAACAATACTGTCAAAATGCAGAACACAGAATGGAAGGCAAACAAATCTGCTGAAGGTGCTATTGTGAAATGACAGTTTATCCTCCACTAATTTGGTTTTATGGGGATATTACAGCTGCTATCAAAAAGTACAGGAGACAATATTTTTTCCCTTTTTAGGGAACCACACACTTCTCAACTCAATACCTTGAAATTAATCCAGGATTGTTCAACTGCATGAGAATTGTTAGACTGTTGGAAATCACATCCCACGCTCTGTCTTTTTATTGTAAGCTTCCTTATAGTATCATCTTGCAGTGAAACCTGAATATCCTCAAGAGATTAAACATAAAAGAAGGTGAGGAAAAAAACTGCTGGATTAGAATTTTAACTGAAGACTTCTACGAAAAAGACCACAGCACTATAGTGTGACCACAGGCCACACTACTGGCCTGTCTCTCCTTATGTGTGATCCCAATTGTGCCAAGTGTCCAAGTGTCCAAAGACTCCATCAGCTCATGTTGTATTTATCCTTTTTCTCCTAAAACAGGGTTTCATTACTAAGAGAACAAGTATTCATACCACTGATGGGAGTGTATCAACTGGCTCTGCAAGACTGTGTAATTTTTTCCGGTATGAAGAGCAAAATGTAATGATGCTGTTTAAGACCTGA
Organism: Vidua chalybeata; assembly: GCF_026979565.1. Lineage (NCBI taxonomy): Eukaryota > Metazoa > Chordata > Aves > Passeriformes > Viduidae > Vidua > Vidua chalybeata. Next base: position 50,071,290 of record NC_071534.1, on the reverse strand, counting down.
GTTTTGCGTTGATAAAAAAATTATTCTAAGCAATAGGCAGTACATTCTGTTCTAGCAAATAGGAAAAAATGCAGACTTTTAAATGTTTTAGAATGCCATTTCTATCTCCAGCTCCAGCCTTTGTTTGTTTTTTATAGGCACTCTCTGATAAGTTTGCCTCTAACATATCTGAAAGTTGTTTTAGAATCTCATACTGAATCTTCACAATGCTTATTAGATACCACAAGAATGCTTTTCATCTCATTTTTACTCTAAACTCCTGAAGTCATCCCTAGCTCTGAACAACTGTATTAGTTAGAGGATAGGTATTCACAGAGGAGCAGAAAACCAAGCTCAATCAAAAGAAATTTCTAAAACACTTTTCATGAGTCTAGATCTCTTCGCCTTCAGAGTGTTTCAAAGATTCACATTAAGTCTCATAAACGGTATCATAAAACATTAACAAAAGTGTAAATTCTGGTGTCAGAAGATATTTTTGAGGTTGAATTCCTGTTCCTACATTCAGATACTTGTCCAAAACAAGGAAACAAAAAGAACTTTCCTCGCATCTTTCCAGCCAGTGTGTTCTCCTAGTAATATAATTCTAGTTCAATTTACTGCTGTTCTCATTTTCATATTAAGACATACGTAAGATGTCAAGCAGGTTGCTGTACAACTGAACTGAAATCTCAGCTATTATATGTGTTTATTCTTATTTTACTGTAGCAACTATTAGATGTAGTGTTGAGTCAGTGCAAATAGTAAGAAGACAGTCCTTGACATTTTGAGCTTGTAAGAGAAGTCCAAGAGAAGAGACAGAGAATAGGTGGAGGGCCAGACAGCACCATAATCAGGTATTCAGGTCAGCAGTCAGTACACTGTGACTACTACCTACATTTTCTCTGGCAGTCCTGATTTGCAGATTGAGATAATTATTGTCAACATAGAATTTGCTATCAACATTTATAATCTCTTTGACTCCTGTTTTAAGCCCTAGTGCTTATTTCTCCACAAGAAAAACAAAAACCCTTTTGATCTGCCCCATCATATAAATGCTCTGCCTTCTACCACCCTGGTCTCCCAACTTCTTTTGTAGTATATGGAAAGAAACCAGGGAAGGGAAGCAAGTTTTGCTAAAGGATATACTAAGATTTTCATACAGAAAATAAATAAAGATAGGATTAGATATCTGACATGAACAAGCATGACAGTTTCAACACAATAGTTTTGAAAATTGTGCTTCCTGGTTGCAGAATTAATTGTAACAAAATATTTTACTCCTGGATGCTCTGGAATGAACCCACCAATCCTTTTAATCTGCCTAAAATTCCAAAGAAAAATACACTGCCAGTGATTACCATTTACAATGTCACTTCCTTCTTTGAACTGCCTGGTTTATCTTTGCCCATCATATCAAGCAGCACCCAACATTTAGTCCTCAAACTGGAATACAAACTGCTCTGATCCAGCATGTGTCCCAGGTTTTCTCTCTTATGCATAATATTTTTATTACTATAGTTTCACTAACTAAAATATTCACTCTTACTTTCATTAAGTTTCTTCCATTTTTGTGTCTAATTTAGCCTGAACTCCCCTTTCCCAGCCCTTATTAAGCCATACCAGATAGACTGCTTCTTTTTTTCATTCAACAGACCAACTCCTTCCTAAGAACTGCTATTCGTTGGGAGTAAATTACGTGCATTCCCAAATTTGTATTTGGATAAATTTGACGTAAGCAACAGTCATCCCTTCCCTTGGAATTATGAGTGAGTCTTTTTTTACTGTGTTTATTGACCTAGAATAAACAGTTTTCATTCATAAATTATGTAGCAGCATTTGTCTTGAACACTGATAAAGATACTGTCATCATAAATATCTTTCCTGATAAAAGGATTTCCATATCTCCAATGTCAGAGAGAGACAGTTATGAAAAGTTATAAGAAAGTTTTGGCTGACCAAGGTAAGGATTACTTAACCTGGAGCTCTCAAATACATGGTAACAGGTACTTATGCTGGGATCGCCTTTTATATCCAAAATGTTGCATAAATTCTGAATTTCATACAATCTCAACAAAAACTGGCTCTGCATGAGCTTTGGCTCATGTACCCTAATTTATACCATGGGATGAACAGAAACCAGCTACACCTATTAATGTGTATAGCAAAAGAATGAAGAGACAATACCTGCACAAACCCACACATCATATAGTCATCAAACAAAGGGAGGCTAGGGCGGTCTTCTCGATAAATTGTGATTCTGTAGCTGCTCACAATCTCAGGGCTGGGCTGCGAATCATCCGTTAAGAGAATGATGACTTTGTTCAATCCAAGGCCAAGGGGGTAGTTAGCAATGCTGTATGACAAAATAGGAAAGAAGTGCAATAATCACTAAAGAAACAAAGATTTACATCCTTATATCTATGGCTGCTAAACTTTACTTGCTCCTAGAGACTGCTACTTCTAATATTTTCTTTCTCTTACAAAATGCATGAGCTTTTAAATAAAAACAGTGCAAAATAGGATTTGTAAGTATTTGAAGTTCTTTCAAAAAGAAAAAATATTGAGAGTGACATTTAATCAAAACAGTGGCAGTGGCAAATATTCTGACATGAAATCTGTAAATGAAATAATTTTGAAATCAAATTTGTGATGAAGTCAGTAGGGAGACAAATACAATCAGAAGTGTAGCTAGCTGCTGAAATTGTCCACTAGGCAAACGTGATGGATTCCCAGACAAACTGCTCAGAGATACAAACCAGAGCAAAGCTGAGCTGTGCTCTTCTTCCTTCAGCAGGGAAATAAATGCTGAAAGGCACAGAACCCGCACATGCAGGGCTTTTACTTTTCAGTGTAAAGAACATCTTGCTATTCTTTTTCATTCTACAAGGAAGAAATCTTTGAGGTTTTCACATATATATCTATTCGTGTTGATATCATGTTAACTTCAGTTAACAGTAAAACAACAAAATGCTGGGAGGAAGAACTTAATGACAGTTTCTTTTGAAATGATAAATCAAGACTGATTTCCTATTGAAAATACAGGAAACATATTGGGCATTAGATCAGCAACAACTGCACAGATTTTCTGGTTAGTAGCAGACACTCTAGGTCAATGAATCTGCTTCACAATCAGTCAAAAGGTGGTGTGTTGGCTAAGCACTTCATGTCATGAAGCAAAGTTAGCTCTGAAATGGTTAAGAATTTTTCTTCCCAAGTAAATCACTGTCCCTGTTCTCCCGTTTATCCAGTCACTAATGTCTAGTATGTAAATCAGCCAGTTCTCTGTTTCCGAGGTACCTGGCCCAGATAAATAAACATTTTTTTTTCCTCCCAACCTTAAAACCCAGGTCATACCCAAAGTACCTATCGGTATTGTCCCTGGTACATGCTGTTGTCTCTGACAGAGCTGGTTGGGAAAGCCAGAACTGTGCCAAAGTTCATAGCAGCAATTAAAGATCATGGTTTATTGTGGATCAGTGCTCAAAGATGATGTTTAGTGATGACTCTGCTCTCTTCTCTATTGTCCAGCTTTATAGTTCTCTAAAAGATTGCATAAGCTGGGACTCTTGTGAATGACAAGATGACCCACTTAGTGGATGAGAGAAAAGCTATGATTGTTGCCTACCTAGATTTTAGTGAAGCCCTTGGCACTGTTTCCCACAGCATTCTTCTGGAGAAAACTGGCTGCTCACACCTTACATTCACATACATTTTGCTGAGTAAAAAACCGGCTGGATGGCCAAACCAATCACATGGACATGGAGATTGAGGGCACCCTTAGTCAGATTGCAGATAACATTAAGTTGGGTGGGAGTGTTGATCCAATGGAGGGGAGGAAGGTTCTGCAGAGGGTTCTGGATAGGCTGGATGGAAGGGCTGAGGCCAAGTGTACAGGTTCAACAAGGACAAGTGCCAGGTCCTGCACTTGGGTCACAATAACCCCAGGTAGAGCTACAGGCTGCGGGCTGCAAAGATGCCTGGTAGAAAAGGACCTGAGGGTGCTGGTCTAGAGCTGCTGAACATGACCCAGTGTGTGCTCAATGGCATTCTGTCCTGTATGAAGAATAATGTGGCCAGCAGGACCAGGGCAATGATTGCCCCATGTATTTGGCACTGGTGAGGCCACACCTCAAATCCTGCGTTCAGTTTTGGGCCCTTCACTACAAGAAAGAGACTGAGTGACTGGAGAATATCCAGAGAAGGAAGGAAGCAAGGTGAAGGCACTGGAGCACAAGTCTGATAGGGAGTGGCTGAGGGAAACAGGGGTATTTATTCCAGAGAAAAGGCTGAAGGGGGACCATGTCACTCTTGGCAACTACTGGACAGGAGGTTGTAGAAGGTGGGGGTCAGTCTCTTCTCCCAAGAGAGAGGACGAAAGGAAATGGCTTTAAGTTGCACCAGGGGAAGTTTAGGTTTGATATTAGGAAGAATTTCTTCACTGAAAGGGTTGTCAAGCATTGGAACAGGTTGCCCAGGGAAGTGGCTATGTCACCATTCTGGAAGCAATTTAAAAGCCCTGTAAATGTGGCACTTAGGGACGTGGTTTAGTGGTGGGCTTGGCAATGCTGGGTTAACAGTTGGACATGATGATCTTAAGAGCCTTTTCTAATGTGACTTCTGTGATTCTATGACAATCTCTTGTACTACAACTATGACAAAAATGGATCATTCTGAGTTAGTAAACTTGAACTTATTTCTTCTTTAGAAGCCAGCTGCCCTATTTTGAGCCATGTAAACAGACCAAGCCCAGCAGGGCAGCAGATTAGGACACAGTGCAAAATTAACACCTGGATACAAAAGCTCAAATTCTCTGTCATCTACTGTGTGCAGTGTAGTGACAGTCTTTTCCTACCCAGCTTTGATGCTGTCAGTGACTGCAGAAGCTGGGTAAGATATTGGAGCTGAACACTCCATTAAGCTAGGGTTAATTATGGCTTGAGAACAACATATGACCATTGCCTTCAGGATGTTAATAATAAATACAAGTTTCTCAGTGTTGAACTCCCCCTGACTTTCCTGTGATTAATCTATTTGTGTTCTAGAGGTTTGGAAACAAAGAAAAAATGCTGGAACACTATGACATATTTCCAAAATTAAGTTTTTACACTCATATTTTGTTGCTCATACCTTGGCCCTTTCTTGTTGTCGAGATGTACATGGCATTGACAGTTAGAGGGCTCTGCTCCTATCTTCACTGTGACCATGTCAAATGGCACTTCTGCATAGTATTCTCTGATCTTTGGGTTAAACTGAGGATTCAAGTCCAGCTGTGGACTGCTGAAGATCTGTCTGATATGAGAGAGGGTATCTTTATCTGTTCCAACAAGATAGAAAAAAAAAATAAAGTGAACTGTATGAACATTTTGGAACATGCAACTTCTGGGAGATTGATACCATGTACAGTGGCAAGATGTTTAATGCCTAGTGACTTTGAGACTCATAATCCTGCTGCAAAGTTTTAATGGAGTTTGTAATGGTACTTGAGAGAAATCTGTAGGCCTTGGAGGGATTTTAAACATTCAGTGTCCAATAACTTAAGTCCTAGTCACAAAACTCAAAGCCAAGGGTAAGCCTTTGAAAATGGAAGGATTAAATCTGGGAGATCTGTCTCTAGTTAGTTAACTGGAACTTAAAGAAGAGGTAGGCCAAAATTCATAACCTGCTTAGGTACCAGGCTGTGTACAGGGTTTATGTACAAATGTAATTTCCAATAAAAATCAAAATAAGTTAGACATACTCTTACTGTTCATAAGAACAAGTCACATGGAGATATCAAGACCCATGGGGTCATTTGCAGTACAGCTGGAAAAATGTCTTATTAAAATTCCTATATCAACAAATTCCAGCTCCTTTCCTGTGTATGAAATCTCCACAGTCAAATCCTATTTGCTCAAATGTGTCCTTTATATGATAGTGTTTGCCAAATTACTTATGAAAATAATTATTTGTTGGCAACCTACTTATGACAAATATTTTAATCCAGCCTATTGGATTCAGATTTACAGTATAACACATTCAAAACTGCTTTATACATATATTCATTAGTACATGTTTTAAACTGGGTACTTCAAAAATATTACTGATAGGAAACTCTTTTATTATAATATCTGAAAAATCTTGTGGCCTAAAAGACTCAAAAATGATGCAAATATTTTTATTTCTATTTTGAAATATCTGCCCTGAGAAACAAAACAGGGCAATTTGAGAACTCTCTTGCATGGATTAAAATTTAAGGGAAAATATTCCAATGGAAGAAAAGATTTTGAGCTAGATTTGTAGGGGAATAGAGACACATTGACACACAGAAGGTATTTAAAACCCCCCCTACAGATGAGTATAAACATTTCTCCATATTCTGTATGCCTTACTTAGAAATGTTGTCTCACTACTAGCTTAAAAATGAGGAGGAATTTCAAAGTAAAATTAATTGAGGTATTTTTAAAATAAAGAGTCATGCAGTTAGAATGGTGATGCCACTCAGCCAGCTCAGGAGTTTTTCTGGTCTCTATCTGGCACAATAGTTCCTGGAGGCAGCATGAGATCAGCAATAGAGGGGACATGAGGCTCAATGGGGAGCAAAACCTTTCCACCATAGTGTAATGGCTTCACATTTAAAAACATGCCCCTCAAATAATTTGAGAATGAGGAAGGCAGCAGAAAGCATTGCTACCATCAAAAAAAAAAAAAAAAAAAAAAAAAAAAAAAAAAAAAAAATTACATCTTTACAGATCTTTAAAAATACTTTAAATATTCCTACATGCATATATTTTAGAAAAACTTCTCATCTCTTAAGCAGCTCCTTAATACTCCATTATTGAGCTGAAGACAAAGCTTTAAACAAAGCTGATTAAACTCCAGACAAGTTTAAAGTTTTTTTCCACAACAAAAAATGGATGCTGAGGTTATTGGAAAGAGGAGGGGCAAAAGTCTTTTGAAGTGTGACAAGGGATCAATGAGTTCTGGAATACTCACATTAATATGCACATACAGCAAAGTTTAATTTTAGCTTTGAGGCTTATTTAATACAATAGCCCATTTATTGAGTTTTTATAAACATTCTTGATGCTTAAAAATCCTTTTTTTCTCAGTAAAAGCCCACAAATTCTCTATTCACTTAGAGATAATGTAGAGAATCCCAAGAATTTTTTTCAAGAAATTTCCCCTCTGTGGTCTAGAAAGACCTTTACTTACCATAACTGCATTGTCTTTCTCCAGTCTTACTGGAATAATGCAATGCTGAAAGACAAACAGAAACAGCTAATAATTTTCTGTTCTCACTCTGATTACAGTCCTATTGGAGAAGCAACCACCTTTTACTTTTAAGAGACACATTGTACTTTTACTCTTTATTGTGCGAGATCTTCACTTTAGGCTTGTCAATGCTGCTGATAGACCCCACGTAGCAACTTACATAAGATAAGGAAGAAATTGGTCTTTTATATGTAGCTAAGACTTTCCAGCTGGAATACAAGGCAATGTGATCTAAATCCACATGTTTTCAGAAATAATAACAAATAGGAAAAACATACTGTATAAATTATCTTACTCTGAACCCTTACCTTCATGATTCTTCCTGAAGTCAGAAGGAACATTCTGCTTAGGAGTCATATTTTCTTGAGAAATTTGCCTGTCAATTCAATAGCAGACATATTTCTACATGAATGGAAGGAACAGAAACAATGAAATATTTTGCAAAAAAATTCTTTATGGTAGCCCAGGACACATGGTATTTTAGTATTCTCCATAGAAAAATGAACCTTCTCGATTCATATTCCAACCATTAGGAATATTACCTGAGTGAACATAACAGGAAACACACATTCCATAATACATGGCAGTACATCACATCAATAGAAAAAAAAAAATTACAAAATACAGTTGCAGTTCTGGAAAAAGGGAGAGTGGATGTAGCCAAGAAGAAAATAAACCATATCTCTTAACTGCTTCTATGATAGGGTTTTTTTGCATATACTTGAGATTAAAAGATTAAATTTAGACTTTGGTCAAAAAGAATTAAATAAAAATGAAGGCATGCCTCCAGGGGATTATCTGGGCTGACATTAGCATGAATTACTAAAATGGAACCTCTATGTGCTTTGCTTTGTTTGCAAATTCAAAACAAATCCAGTGTGTGTGTTTGTGTGTGTGTATGTATGTGTGTCTGTATATATGTAAAATCTCTGTGAAAAAAAGACAAGTAAATTGCAACAAATAATCAATATGTCAGTGGTGCCCATATTGTGAACTCTGCAGATTTTTTCTTTCAAGTAGAATTTTGGTAGCATGGTAGAAAAAAGGTAGTAGGCTTCTCTTCAACCCTCTGGCTGATAAGACCTTTTTGGAGGTCCATTAGCATTTCTTGAAACTTTCACTGGTTCTCCTCTCAGTGTTTCCTTTAGAAGTTCTCATAACGTAGCTTGTTCCTGAATACTGAAATTCAGATTTTGAAGGACACAAAGCCACTGTCTGTGCCAAGGAAGGGAGGTGGCAATATTGTTCTGTGCAATCATCCATCACTGATATTTGAACAGGAGCTTCTGAAAGCAGTATTGAGATCAATCATGGAAAAAGGTAAACTGTCCAGTGATAAAAAATGCCCAGTGATAAAACAGATTTCTGCATTAACTCAATGAGATAAGGAAAGAAGCAGCTGGCAGACCTGTGTGTGCAGGAAAATGTAGTTCTGAGCTTGCAGTGTCTAGACAACCACCCTAAATTCATGCAAATTCATTACCTACTGCAAAGGAGGCACTTAACAAACTCTTTCAGGGCTTGCTTTCCAAGTTCTAAGTAATTTTGAACCCCTCTTCCTGCTTGTCAAGGAAGTAAAAGCTAACATCTGTCAAATACTGTTGCATATAGGTAAAGCCTTATAAAATAAGGGCCTTGTTACCCTTGTAAAATCGTGGCTCAGACCTGCTACTTCAGCTAAGTAGAAGGACTATCCCAAAGTGACTCAGCTGAATTAGAAGAAAAACAAGTTATATAACCATTATGTGTTCACATCGTAGAGTATGGTTGGATATGTTTGTTATGATTTAAAACTATGTAACTGATAAAGGCCTGGCTGCTTAAAAAGGCCTGGCTTTTGCAATGAAGCAGCTCTCCTTTGCATCTGCCTGGGGATTCTTTGCTTCATACATCTAGTGCCTGAACAAAAAAAAATTTTCTCTTCCCTGTTCCTTTTTTGCTTGCCTGGTCCCAAACCCTGTTTTACAGTGAAAGCAACATGTCTTAACTCTATAAAATGACAGACTTTGGTTTAGTCAGAGAACACTTCAGGTGTGTGGCAGGAGAGCCACCACCACTCACAAAGGAACAGCATGACCTGTATGAATCTCACATCTGTAGAGACTGCAATTAACTTCAGATAGCAGTAAAAGACATATAATAATTATATCTGATTACAGCAGGGTAGCAAAATGTAATATTTGGAAATCATATTAGAGAAAAATACTCAGATTACAACATGGCCAGCAGGACTGGAGCAGTGATTGTCCCCCTGCACTTAGCACTGATGAGGTCACACCTTGAATCCTATGTTCAGTTTTGGCTTCTCACTACATGAAAGGCATTGAGGTGCTGGAGCATGTTCAGAGAAGGGTAATGAAGCTGGGGAAGGGGCTGGAGCACAAGCCTTATGAGGAGTGGCTCAGTGAGGTGAGGGTGTTAATCTGGAGAAAAAGTGGCTCAGGGAAGACCTTATCACTCTCTACAACTGCCTGAAACAAGGTTGTACCAGGTGGAGTCATTCTCCCACGTAATAAGTGATAGAATGAGAGAAACCTTTCCAATATAAATGACTCTGTGGTTCAATGATTTATCTATGCTGAAGCCTGAGCTTTTTAATCATCAGCACCATGAAGCTTTCTTTTGTCCAAGAAGCTTGCAATCAGCAGACTGAGATATGATGCAATTATGAAGCTCCTCCTAATACAGAGGGCTTTGCAGACTCCTTTCCTTCACATGCTGTTACTTAAGAAAGGACCTTCATCTGTTTGAGTGGCCCCCTATTTACTATTTACTTAGGTATCTTGGAGGTGTCAAGTACAGATGTGCTCTTTGCCTACACACTTTGCAGTGAGCTCTAATGAAACTAATGTCTGTTCGTCAGTACTCTTGGTGAGTGCATGCTTGTCAAATTTACCTTTCAGCAGATTCCAAATGTGTACATCCCAAACCATTAACTGTGAACCTGCTCTTTAGAAATCTCTCTGATTCAGCAAACAAGAAAGGCAAAGGATTGACTTAGCAATATTAATATGGCTCTGATTGTCTATGCAATCAGACATAAGCAATGAAGGACATGTATAAATAGAATATTTCACAAAATTTAAATATAAAAAGAAAAAAACTAGTCACTTTAGGTGTCTCTGATGGATATGTTATTTGTGAATGGTGCAACTTGTAATGGGTCATAAACTCAAGATTGAGACCATATTTCAATATTCAGTAGAGTTATGCATTTTCTTTCTTTAGATGTTGTTATGTAGTTCTCTCCAAAATAAGTTCTCTATCTTGTAGAGTGTTTGTTTGTCTTCAGTCACAGTTTCCATGAGGGCATTTGGGTCCTTAAATGAAATACCTTGTGGTGATCTTCAGAAGTGAAATAAAAAATTCAGATGCAAGAGTGGAATTAATTTTCTGGCATTTAAAACAGTCTCTTTCATTTCCTCCTTCCCTCTGTCTCTCACTCCTCCCATTCTAGGTCAGTGATCTTAGCCTTTTTTTCCTTTGTCATTGCCTTTTTCTGTCCCATAGTCTGAAACATGTTAATTTCTCAGATTTCTTAGGTAATTGACATGACCAAGTTAAATTCCAAGTAAGAATTTTCAGCCCAGATTCAGTCTGAGGACTGATGCTTCCAGTTGGAACTAAAATAGGGCTTGCATATGAGAAGCTAGAACCACTTTTCCAAATGCATCAGTTGATTTCAAAAAAACATTTGCAGCTTTTTGAGCTGCTTAGGCTTTTGTCTCTTGCAGATACAGAAGGGTTAGCTTTACTCACTAATCTGATTCTTCCATGCTATCTGACATAACCAAATACACTTTCCATGACACCTCATTGCCCCTATTCCAAAAGACAGCATTTATGGTATGTCCTAGTCATATCACGAGCATAAACTGCATAGAGTTGAAGAAAGTTCATAAAAAATGCCAAAAATGTTTTTCAGAGTACATGTTAAGTGTAATATCTTATACTAATACATGTGAGGTGGTCATTTTCACCTAGGCTAATTATTTCATTATAGTATGAGTTTCTAGAGATCTGTTTCTCCTGTGTAAGGAATTCAGAGAGTTCACTAATACCATTTATGGTTTCAACACTAGTCATATAGATGAAATGAGTTAAAATATGTAGACTAGAAAACATCTTTATATCCTGCCTTCATCCTATGGAGTCATGACTAGTGAACAAAGTAATTGTACAAGACCTCAGTTAGGAGTCACTACTTTTCCCACATATTTCTTGTTTGCTTGGACAGTCAGTTATGCAATCACTAAATGTGATAAACAGAAATACCAGTTTTCCACAATCAGAGAAATAAGAACTGTTAAATAAAGCAACCAAACAGCCTGGCCTTAACTGAAGAAATTCAGGAAAAGTGTTCTGATATAAAAACTCATCAAAGCTCGGGGAAAAAAAAATGATTAATCAAAGCTCAAAGAGAATGCATACCTGAGTTATTTGGGGAGTAAGTACTACTAAGCTCTTTCTTCCTTGCAATTAAGTATAATCACATGCATATCTGACACATGCATTACCCTCACATGCATGTAGCAAAAGGAGTGGAAGATTCTGATTTAGCAATGTCAAAGTATATGGTTTTTATACAGTGAATGAAGAGAACGGTGTTATTAGCTTAGCCACTGCAGAAAAATAAAGAGCAAAGAAGCAGATTGGCCTATGCCCTAAAGAAAGGTCATGGTATTTCTGCATATTTATACACATACAATAATGTTGAGCTTGAAGGAAAAAAATGAGGCCAAGGGGCTTGCTCAAAGTGAGTGAGTGGCACAGCTTAGATTAGAACAGAAAGCTGCTAAAGGCTGGTATGCTTTGATATGCAAACCTAAATATTTCTGCAAAAGGGCAAGGGCTTACATATGAATGCAAGCAGCTGCATCTTTGAGTTACTTCTCATGGAGTGATCAGAGTGATCAGCAGAACAACAATAATTTAGCACTTTCATGGAGCTGTGTATATTTAAAACACTAATAAACAGTTACCTAGTACAGTGATAAAGTATAAGCTCCCCTTTACAGTAAAGCAAAAAAACATACAGAGATTTGCTGAAAGCCATGACCAATTCAATGAGGAACAAAATTAAAATTAAGAAATCTTATTCTTAAGTATGCCTTAGATACTTACTTCAGCATTCTCCCAGCAAAATGTACATACTAATATCATTCACACATTCATCATCAGACTCAGTGGAATTATCTAACTATATCACATTATCTAATGTGCCTCTATTCCCAAGTCCTTGTTTGTAAATCATAAATGTCAGTAGATAATATGTCATACATGTATATGAAATATCATTAGCTAAGAGATAATGAAAACAGAAAACACATTTTGAAAAATTTTATACTAAACATACATAACTAAAAGTATAGTATAAGTTTACTCCTTCCTTCCTTCCTTCCTTCCTTCCTTCCTTCCTTCCTTCCTTCCTTCCTTCCTTCCTTCCTTCCTTCCTTCCTTCCTTCCTTCCTTCCTTCCTTCCTTCCTTCCTTCCTTCCTTCCTTCCTTCCTTCCTTCCTTCCTTCCTTCCCTTCCTTCCTTCCTTCCTTCCTTCCTTCCTTCCTTCCTTCCTTCCTTCCTTCCTTCCTTCCTTCCTTCCTTCCTTCCCTTCCTTCCTTCCTTCCTTCCTTCCTTCCTTCCTTCCTTCCTTCCTTCCTTCCTTCCTTCCTTCCTTCCTTCCTTCCTTCCTTCCTTCCTTCCTTCCTTCCCTTCCTTCCTTCCTTCCTTCCTTCCTTCCTTCCTTCCTTCCTTCCTTCCCTTCCTTCCTTCCTTCCTTCCTTCCTTCCTTCCTTCCTTCCTTCCTTCCCCTCTTCTTCCCTTGTTCTGTCATTCTTTTCCTCTTTCTCTCCTCATGAAAGTAAAAACTTCTTGCCAAAAGTTCAGTGGATCTAACCTTGTCATTACAGCATTCTTTTCATCTTTTCATAAGGAGTTTAAATTATGTTCTTGGAATATTATGCTCTCTAACCTGTCTTTTGTTGGACAGAAAATTTGGAGCCAATCAAAATTACTAATTCTCTTGGAAAAATCTTCACCTGAAATTTTATATTTTCTTTACAGTTTTGCTTTTAATTGGTGCATAAATTAAGACAGTCTTAACCCTGGGAAATGCTCCTAATTTAGAGTTTACATTTTTTCAGAAAAAAATGTACCTGATTAATCTTTCTTAAAAAAAAATATGATAGTTCCAATTAATTTTCAATCCAGAGTCCTCCAAATTAGATAAAGAAACAAAACCTGTTCTATTTACAAACTTAGCTACACTTCTGAAGGCAGAATGGCTGACAGGGCTCCATATGGAATGATAGACCTTCATCTCAAGGGTTGCAAGTTCACCTACATCTACTGAAGAATTAAGTTTTATGATGCTCACTGGAAATATTGCAATTATGTAACTTGAGAAACTACCTTCAAAATATAAAATAGTTATCTTACCACTCTGAAAGATTTGTATGTGCCTCTTTATTCATGAACTGGAACTGTTGAAGGACACTAGAAAGCAACCAATGCACAGTCAGGACTGAACTAAGCCGCCTCATTGGGTCTACCATTCGATAAAGGTCACGCAGCAACATTTGGATCTTGGGTGTAGAAGAAGGGAAAAGCTGAGAAGAGAGACACTGATTTGAGACAACACAGTATGATATTTGTAGAGTGCAAAGATGTAAAAAATGATCAGAAGACAATATATACAGCATAGGGCTGGTTATATATTAATGTTCTTTCCCACGTACTTAGGAAAGGACTGTCATGCCCAGCCTTGCAAATCAGGATTACCAGTACTGACATGGAAGTTGATCTCCTCTGCCTCTGAACTGGCCATGAGGTTAGCTCAGTTGGTCAGAGAATGAAGCTAATAATGCCAAAGTTACAGGTTCAATCCCTGTATTGGCCATTCACTTAAGAGTTGGACTTGATGATCCTTCTGGACCCCTTCCAACACAGATGATTCTATGAATTCCGGATCCATTAGACTCAATGCTTCTTCAGAAAGTGTCATCCGTCTCCAACCCTAATACTCATCCAGGAAGTCTCATAGGAATTTTGATATCATGCACACTTTCTGAACAACAGATTCAATTGCAGATTGTTTCTTTTCTGAATACTCACCATTTCCCTCATTAACAGTGCCTATTCACAGACACTGATTGTTATTCCTCCATCTGTGCTCTTCTCTAAAAATGAACTCAAAGCATGAAGAAGGGAACATATTCCACCTGCTTTTTTTTTTTTTTTTTGCCACTTTTTCATCTATATCTACTCTCTGATCATGATCTCAGTATTGTACTTTCTCTAGTCCATCCACTCACTGTTGCTTTTGCTTCATTGTCATTCTATTTTCTTACCACCTCATTAGTCATTTACACGGTTCTCCTTCTTTTCCTTTCCTTCTATTTCCTGGTCTCCATTTCTGCTTTAGCTGTCCTGTTCAGTGGAAGTTTAGTTCAAATACTCTGTTGTATTTCTTTATCTATTGTAAATTAAATTCAAATGATCCACCAAAGTAAAATCAGTGTTACCTCTATAGTATTCTTTCTCTGCCCATCCAGCCTAATTACAGAGACAGCAGAGAATGGTACAGAAGGAGAAATGTTATGAGATTTACATAAAATATATATCCAGTAAAACAAAACCCTATTTATTTTACCAGCTCAAATTGTCCAAGACTCTTCAGCTCCTTTATGAAAGTAGTCATTGAATTTATCTCTTCCAAGGAGAAACATTGCTCATCTTCTCTGTTGTATGTTCCATCCTGTGAAGGAAAGGGCAGCATTGTCTGGTGAAATCACACGGATAGCAATGTGCTTTCATTAGAGCCCAATCCCTTCACTGATCACAGGAACAAGTTACAGCAGCTCTCAACTAGCCCTAACCTCAGCCAGCCAGCTCCTAGATACTCATCCCATTTTTCAGTCTAGAACAAAGCTGACTGTGCCCTAGCTTTGTCTAGAAAAGAACCCACAGAAACCATTCTCTGGAACACAAGCTGCATAATCATATCACTGCATGTCTGGATATCTGCAGCTTTCTACTTTATTCTGACATAAATTTAGAACCCAAGACCCTGTTTTAGCCACATTTGTCCAAGGGGCAGAAGTTGCCTGGATAATTTAGTCCCTGTAAGTCTTTCAAGCAGGAGACTCCTCAGAAATGCATTCTTAAAAGTTCCCAGAATGAGAGAAATACTACTGAAAGAGATGTCCACTTGTCAGAAATTATTTTCACTAGTGAAGTAAATATTATGCAGATTTTATAAATGGAAAAAAAAAAAAAAAGTGGAATACTGGAACTGGATCTTGCATTGAGAATTAGACACAAAGTTGTAAGAAACATAATCTCATTCTGATGCTCATGGATCTCCATGCAATTCTGGATGAAATCGTGAAAACACAAGTATACTAAAAGTATATTTAAAAAGTATATTAATAAAAGTATATTGTAAAAGTAATTAAAAGTATATTATAAAAGTATATTTAAAAAAGACAAATTTTTAAAAGAGTGGGAAAATTTATTTTTAAAGCTTTAAATATATGTTTAAATCATGGTATTTTTGAAAATTACATAATTTGAGAGTAGAATTTTTATAAAAGAAAATTCAATTGTTCAATATAATAATAGTTTTACTCCTCAGAATACAATAAAAGATGTTTCTGATTAAATAAATCCCTCATTCTATAAGTTGGCACCAACAATTTCAGAAGCACACAATTTAAAATTAAATATTTTCAAATAATAATACAAAAAAGTTGGAATTAACTACCTTGCTCACAGATGACTCATATATTTTTTGCAAAGCTTCTATGAAACTAGATGTTGAGGATTCATTAGATAAGAGAAATTTAAATGTATCTTCAAAAATAAGTTCTTTGGAAATTTGGTCCTGAGTAGTTGATTCATCCTCAACTTGGAAGTCAAAGTTTTCATGCACCTGTTGCAAAAAAAATTATAAAAAATTATAGTTTAAATAAAAAGTCCAGTCTTCTCATAGCAAAAAATACTAAACTGGAACTTTGAAAAAAGGTAATAACAACACAAACTGACAGGATTATAGGACAACAAATGCTGCACTGTCACAACTCCGTACCGCAATGTTTGCTGCCCTCCAGAGGACAGAATGTATTGCAGATACATGTGAAAAGATTTTTTTACCGTATTTGATTTGAAATGATTAAAAATTGATTAAAATATAAAATATCAGATTATATGTTAATATAACTCCTTAAAAACTCATGTACTAAGGATTACTACAAAACATCTGTTACTACAGATGAAAGTATAAGTTTTACAATATATAAACACAATTAACAGATTTGTGGTTATGAAATATGACTAAAACATTAATAAACACGAATGTAACATCAATATGAATAGCTTGAGTGCATACTATAAATTCCATGTTATAATATTCAAAGTTAATGTTGCATTAATTATCAACAGCAATTTTCTAGAGACACTTGGTTTTTCCAGAAAAAAATACTAAATCCTACTGATTTACTGTAAATTTATGGATAATGGATAATAGTTGAAACTTCTATACAGGAAGGTAAATGTTATGTTTTATGTTTATTTTTTAAACTCTTCTGGCATAATTTTTACAGCCTGGTATACAATTATTGAATTGTTAAGACATACCACATTTCTTATACTACTAAATAAGTCTTCTCAAACTAATTAAAAGTATTGTCTCCATGGACTTTTTAAATGCTGCAAACTTCCTTTCATATGTGCATTTTTCCTATGTGTTTAAAGGATTTTTTCTGAAGAATGCAGATATTGACTGCACTGTTATTACCAGACACTTGAACAGATTTTAACTAATTTTTGTTAATATTTGTATATCTTAAATATAAAGAAACATTTTGCATACCTAGGCATATGCATATTCATGTGTATACAGGAGGTAATGAGAACAGTTGGAAAGCAGTACAATAATTGTTTCAGGACAGGTTGTTCTGAGGCAGGAGTGGTACAAAAACAGGTTGTTGTGAGGCAGGAGTGGTACAAAATCTGGCACAGGTCTCATTTCCCTGGTTTTAAGGGCCTTGTGGATCATCCAGGAAGAAGACAGCACAGTGGAGGTCAAAGCAAGTAATTAAATGAAGAAGTACAATCCAATTTATGGAGAACTTTAATTTGTATTAAAAGCCAATTGAGGTTTTTAACTTCCTCCATTCATCTTTGTTCTGTCACATTTAAAACCTAACTCCACTTTCATGCAGTGCTTCCTATGGATTTTGTTTCACTGATATCCATTTGGGGTAACAGTTAATTTTTTAATGTAAACTGAAAAGTTTGCACATTTTGATGGTCTGGTGACTTTCATCACAGGAATTCTGACTCTTATAAACTGATTTCTTCTACAGGAACTCTCCACAATCAGCCCAAATTAATATTAAAGTGTTGGTACATTTCTTAGACATTTGAGGGTACCTATCAAAGAGGCTTTTCTGCCGTGTTTGTCTTGGTGTAATTTTTTGGAGTGAAGCAATAATTTGTGCAATTTTCTCACCTTAAGGACTACTGGGTGTATGGACATGTTGAATCCAATGTCAAAGGTTAGCATTTGAAAACATTGGCTGCATCTGAAATACAACATAAAAGAAATCCCTTTCAGTGAGGTTAGGTACTGTTGTGAAATACAGAATCATAGAATAATTTAAGTTGGGAAAGACCTTTAAGATCATTGCTTCCAATCATAAACCTAGTACTGCCAAGCCCATAACTGAACCATGTCCCTATACACAGTAAAATTCAATACAAACACAGGTCCAAAGAACACATGCAGGAAAACATATTCACATAGGTCAAAAAGCAACATGTGATACAGACTAAATAAGTTTCTAAGAAGAGCCAGCAGCATTAAACATGGAAGGAGTCAGATTGTGACGTGATGAAAATAGTGCTATATAAAAGTGTTTTTAATGACTGACAGAGAGGGAGGTGAATTATGCTGAAGGAAGAAACGTCTCTTGAGGAGAGTGAATGAGGTCCTGCAAAAGCTTTGAAGACATTTTGAAGGGAAGAGATGGTGAAACACTCAAGGCTCAGTTGAGCCAAAGAGCTCTGCAGCAGCTATGGGGATGTTTGGAGGCATGGGCCAGGAATTATAAGCAAGTCTTGTGTTATACAAACAAGAGAGTCCATTTCATTGGTAAAAAAAAGAGATTTTGGACCACTGTCAAAATAGCTTCATCCTCATGACACTCCTCCCCTCCTTGCTACCCTCTCCACTCACAATGTAAGCTTTATTCCCAACTTGTGTGAGTCAAATAATGAGCTTTACATTACTGCTACTAAAACACCTGGTTCTCAAAATAGCTTAAACACATAAATTTAATAAATAGCAACTTATTTAGTACTTATCATAAAAATGTTGGAGATGGGACATAACATACATAGAATAAACAATAATTTTATTTAGTAAAAATATTACATAATTGAGGTTGATTTATATGTAAGAATTATAACACTAAGAGTAGTGATTACACACAGAAATGCAACTTTTGGTGCCTAGGTACATTTCATAGCATACACTTTATAAAGTGTTTTACAGTGTCTCTTGTTCAGATTGCTTGCCAGAGCCAGCTCTACACAATCTGAGCTAATCCAGCATTAAATATTTGACATATGACAGAATGCTCACAGAAAGGAAATACAGATTTATGTATGTTAGGACTAGCCCAATTGTGAGTGATTTCTGTTCATTTGTGCTGCCTGAAACACTTCATTAGGACAGCATCTGTTCCTAAGTATTCATCATAACCTTTTAACAAACTACAAACACTGTGGATGGATATTGAATAGTTGTAGTCCTTAAATGCAGTATGTCCTTACTTTATAAAGAAGTATGAAATGGATGGGATTTTTTTATTTTAAGATTTGTGTATCTTCTGCAATTTTTATTCTGTTCTAAGCAGCTATCTTGACACTAGCATTACAATGACTACTGCAAGTCACTTACTGATTGAAAGAATTTGGTCCTGAGGCAGATGATTTGCTGAAGACCTCAGTTATAAGTAGAAGTTTGTTTATAGCCTCCTTCATGTTGTTGAAGGCTTGTTGGGGAGAACTGTTCCTGAAGAATATCTCAAAAAACCTTTGCAGCTGTGAAAGAATACATATATTTTTGAACATTTAGAGTAAATCAGTGCTTAAAATCATAAATTAAAAGACTGATAGAAATAAAAATTGCCTCGGAATATCATCTTCAATTCTTATTCATTTGTACAATAAAGTGCAATGAAAAGCTCCACACAGCATACCAATAGAGAATGACTTTTTATTTACAAATAAGTATATCAGAAACAATATCTGTATTAATGGTTTTAAAAATATTGCTCAGACCCTTAGCTTGCTTTGATAAAACTGTCACTGGTTTTAGGCAAAATATTCCAAAAAATGCTTGTATCTTCATCAGTGGGTAATAGCACACTCAAAGTAAAAGCCTTCTCTTTTCCTAACATACTGTGCCAAGGGCTATCCCATTGAACCTCGACTACAAATCCCTACCCACAGTCAACAAGCTTTAAACAGAGTATAGAAGAAAGATGCTGAAAAATGATCAGCCACACAGCCTGTGTTTTGACTGAACTCTGCATATTCTGTGTCTTTCAGACTCATGAATCCTCCCAATGGCATATTTACTGGCCTGCACAGTACTGTCCTCAGGTGCTTTCATCACTCCTGCAAATTCACCCTTATCATCACTTCAGAAGGAGATTCAGGGAAAAAACTGGAGCAGCACAGAGACACAGTGAAGAGTGGGACATAGGCAGGTTTTGTAGTATCAGAGTCCTTGGTGCTAAGAAAGGGGCTGCCTTTGAATGTTTTTCCATTAGAGTTATCATACAGTACAGAACCCAATTTAGATTGGAACTATGTAAGACTATTAGATAATAAAGTAGCACTATA
Organism: Vidua chalybeata; assembly: GCF_026979565.1. Classification (NCBI taxonomy): domain Eukaryota; kingdom Metazoa; phylum Chordata; class Aves; order Passeriformes; family Viduidae; genus Vidua; species Vidua chalybeata. Next base: position 50,051,148 of record NC_071534.1, on the reverse strand, counting down.
CTACCAAAGAGACACTTTCACGTAGCAAAAAATACTATCTTCAGAAATAAGGCAGGTAAAGTATATGCAGAACACATACTAACATTAAGAAAGGAAAAATTTCTGATTATTTCTGAGAATTTCTCTATGACATTTATTTAGAAATGTCAGTGTATATTTTCTATTATCACCCACTAATACATGCCCCAGTGGGGTAACATGATAGAAGCATGTAGGCTTCTGTAGACAACCCTCCTGAGGATTGATACGCTTGGCACTTCTCTATCTGCCTTGGACTGCTACAGCCATGAACAAGTATCCACAGCACACGGGTTACCCAAGCCTGGGCCTTGGTAAAAGTCCACAACAAAGTTTCATGTGATATTTTGGCTCCAAGGCATGATCACAGAACCACAGGGAGCTCTGGAGGTCATCTGGACCAGCCCCCCTGCTTAAGCAGAGTCATCTACAAAGTCGGTTGCACAGAATTGTGTCCAGAAAGCTTTTGAATACCTCCAAGGATAAAGACTTCCACAACTTCTCTGGGCAACCTGTGACAGTGTTTGGTCACCCTCAAAGTAAAAGTGTTTCCTGATGCTCAGAAGGAACATGCCATGTTTCAGTTTGTGCCTATGGCCTCCTGTTCTGTCACTTGGCACCACTGAAAGGGACTTTGTTTTCTTTACAGCCCCCCTTCAGCTATTCATACGTCATACTTTGATGACATCCCTCTGGCCCCTGAGAAGCTTCTCCAGGCTAAACAGTCCCAATTCTTTCAGCATTTCCTCATATAAGGAATGCTGCAGACTCTTAATCACATTATGGCCCCGCCCCCCACCCCAGACTTCCTCCACATCCCTCTTGTACTGGAGAGTGCAGAACTGGACACAGTAGGCAGACTGCTGGCTGATGGTCAGCTAGGTGTCCTAGACCCTTTTCTGCAAAGCCGTTTTCCAGTTGCTGGCCTCTAGCACGTGCTGGTGCCTGAGGCTGTTCCTTCCCAGGTGCAGGACTGTGCACTTCCCCGTGTTGAACTGCATTACATCCTTTTCAGCCCTTATCTCCAGTCTGCTGAGGTCCTTCCAGGTGGCAGGATGATCCTCTGATGCATTAGCCACTCCTCCCAGTTTTCTGTCATCAGCAAACTTGCTGAGTATGCACTGTGCCAAATCATCCAGACATTTAACAAAGCTGTTGAACAGGAATAGAACCAGTAAGGATCTCTGCATACAACGCTAGTTCCTGGTGATGTGCTATGATGTGCTCACACCAGAACTTACAGCATACTTCTCTACACCCTAGTCCACAGAATTTTCTAGACAGTTTTGGAGTCTCCCCTTGTGAGCATAAATACTTTCAATCACACTGGTCTGCACTGGCACAGATGAATGGCTTTCTGTTTCTTCAGGTAGCATATTGCAGTTAAATGTAATAAGCACTTTTCAATTTCCTTTTCAACAAATACTGTAACATTGCTTGCAGCCAGCCATGCGATATACTTGAATATGCAGCTAACATTGATCCTCCTTTGCTTTTTGCTCTCTTCAGTTTCACTAACTCCATCCATTTGTGCTGGTAGATAACTTAAGGGTAGGAATTTGGACTGTTTGCCTTCCTGCTCTTATCACCTCTGTTTTTATTTCAAAAAGTGCTTGTCTTTCCAAGTTTTACTGACTAAAAGAATGGTGACCCATGCACAGATCTGTGCTGAAGGCATATAATGCCTGTGACTTTATTTCATCTTTTTAGTAAAGCTACTTGCAATGCCAGTAGGAAAAAATGACAACAATATATATGGCTGAAGTTATAAAATTAAACTTTTGACTGCAGGAAATGGTGAAGCAAAAGTTGCATGTATAGCCTCTACTCTGTTCTCTGTATATTTGCATGATGCTGAAATCTTGAATTAAATCACACTGTATTTCTATACTTTAGAATGTTTTCCATATGTACTGCAGTTCCATGAGCCTATGGGGTAAAGGAGCCCCAGATGCATTATTTAGAGATTATGCAGCTCCTCACATCACAGTCTATTTCATCTCCAAAGCAGGCTGAGAAGGAGTCCTTGTTTCCCAAAGTCTAAGACCACCAAAGCTGTGTTTCTCCTATAGAGTGGTAGAAAGATTAAGAACAAGAAGCTCCACATTTTTCAGAGCAGTTCTGATTCAGATTCATCTCCAAGTGAAATTGTTCCACTTCAGTTCCTTGTTCAGGACAAAACCAGATAATGAACCTGTTCATGTGAAATGAATTAAAAAATTAAAATGAAGGCCCATCTCACCAAGGTGGATCTTCAGCTGAATTTTGCAATTATTTCCAGCACCTCTGCCAGATTCTGCACACAACTTACATTCCTGCTGCTCTGGCTTACACTTTTTCTCTAACTTCTTAAATCTCCACTGGGTATTGAAGGACGAAGTGAGATGTGCTATTGTGCTGCACAGGGAACAAAAGGAGTTGAACTTTTATAAGGAGAGATGGGGATTACTGGAAGGAAGAGCAAGAGCACTATTAGCTCATCTCCTCTCTCACCATCAATCAATTTCCAAGTAAACACAAAACAAGTAAACACAAAGGATACATAATGGATACATTTCCAGTAACAAATGATGAAAACAGGCTGGCTTGCCCTACTGGTTCTCAGAGCATGCTGTCGGTTATTAATAGTCAACTGTTGCCATCAGAACAGGCATTAAAATAAAACTGGCATCTCCAAGAAACTGCATTTTAGTTACAGCTCTCCTTAGCCAGCCTAGAAAAGAAACATTGCTCAACAGGTTCTCATTAGAGGATATCAGATTTTAGACCAATGTTTATTCTAAGCCAATGGCTGAAAATAAATATTTAGTCAGGCTGGTTCAGGACCAATAGAAATGAGATGAATACTTCAGGTTAAATTCCAATTAATAAAAAAAAATCCTATTTAAACAAATTCAGATTAGGTTTGACTCCAACAGATTCCACAGGATTTACAGCAACAGATAGGAAAAATTTAGAGTATATGGAATAAAGGTGATAATATGTGAAAATCTGCAGCAACCTCAGGTTCTTCTGAGTGAATGAAAGTATATAAATATCTCTGTTCAACTGCAAAATACTAAAGAGTTGAAGGCTTTTTCAAGTGACCACCACTGGTGCTGATCCTCTCACTTTCAAAGGAAACAGACTGCCTGTCCAGCAAAATGCACCATTATTGTGTGATTAACAAAAGCATGGAACAATTTAGAGAGGACAGAGTAGGAAATACTGCTGGCAGTTACAGGAACCTGTTCTAGGAGAAAGCTGACCTCTGGCTGGCCAATTTTTAAGCAGAGGAATAGGGTTTAAATTTTAGTAGGCTGTAAGACTAAATGCAGACATGCACATTTATTTTATACAATGACACCATTATATACAGAACTGCAAGATTTCTCAGAAGCTTGAAGGTGTTCATCCAAATGCTGGACTCATACAGTTGGAAGTATGTTCCAAATATTTATGTAATGCCTTACAGAAGTGTGCAAATGCAGTCAAGTTGCATGCATCAAGTACAAATTTTCTGTAAAGGCAGAATGAACTAGAAATACTCTTCAGATTAATTTAAACTCATTGACCTCTCACTGCCCAATAACTTCTTGCTTTAGGAAAAGCCACTGCGGAAAAAAAAGGTCAACTCAATATTAATTTTATGATGCTTTTTCTTTTACCTATTTTGACATCTAGATTTTAAAATCTGCAGTCATTAAAATTAGCCTTATAATCTCAATGACATAGATCACTCTGGCTCCTCAAAAATACACTGAATCATCAGGTAAAGGTCTGACACATTGAAAAAATGCAATTTAATTTACTAAGGAATTCTGATTTGCAGACTTCATGCATAGAGCCATGGAGCCTGAAGAGTGGAAACCTGTGGCACTCACTGGGCTGAATGTTATGATGACTGTAGTAATTCCCTCAAGAAGATTTTCCTTGGGCAATTTTTCTGCAAATTAATTTCTCAGGAGAGCTGCTGGGGCAGCCTGGGGCAGTTACCTGAATGGTCAGCTGAGGATTGCCCTGAGAAAGAGTATAAAACCAAACTGTAGTGATCTTTCTGAGCTTGCCTTCTAGCTCAGTCCTAAACAATCTTGCCTCCTGATGAAACAAACAAGAAAGTTTTTCCTTAACTAACATTGGGAATGGCCATAAATGCAAACTTAGAATACCTTCCTTTATTGACTGCACTGATTAGCTCTCTGCTGATTGTAACAGGTGTTCAGAGACACAGCTCACGTGAAGAAAATTCACTCAGGTGCCAATATTGTAGAGGAATCCCACACTACAAGACTACACAGCTTATGTCTATGTACAAGCTAAATGTCTAGGTTCCCTTTACACCTCACTGCAGAAGACAGATGCTTGAAGAGCATAATTTATGCCATACTAAAGTAGATGTCTCAAAACAATGACATTAATTGCAATCTAAAATTGCTTGGTTCCCCTGGGGAATCTAAGCGAGACACTGAAGACAGACAGGAGATCTGTCACTGCAGTGCTCACACAGCCTACCCATGGACACCACCACCTGTGTGCCTGGAATATGCAGAACTGTCTGCAATGATATTTGACCCAACCTACCATGATACAAAGGAATGTGACCATCAGCAAGGTTAAACAGTAACCAGGAAATTACAAAGTGACTTTTGAAACAAAGAAGTAGTCAGTTTGGGAAATAACAGAAAAGGAGAAGGGGAAAGAAAGTGAAGGAGTGGAGAAAGCAGTAGTGGAGAAAGCAGCCACCAAAACCTGGTCAGGCACTGCCACAAATCAGCCTGCTGGCACCACAGCTTCTGCCTAGACTTCAGGGAATGCTGGGATGTAAGGATGGGCACAGGTCCTACGTGGGTACATGTGAAATGGGCACCCACAGAGCAGGGGCCCCCACTTCTCCAAGCAGAGGTGCACGAAAGAAGGGAAGCTGCATCCCAGGAGAGCAGGACTATGTCTAACCTGTGTTGCCTGTGAGATAGAGGCTGGATAAACATGGGTGAATGAGCAGATGCCACCAGAGTTTCAGAGAGTATTTACAGAAGGATGTTTAGAAATGTGCAATGTTCAATTAAGTGTTTTAAGTGCCTGGTATCATGATTTATCTCTTCTGTTATTGAAATTGATAGAAGGTATGTTATAATTACTGGCTGCCAGTTGATTGTATATCATCAGTTAGGCACTTCTGGGTTTGGTTAAACAATGTGAACTCCTACAGTTTTTCCTGTAAGAGTAACTCCCCTTTGGAGGCATAGATGAGCTCTGAACCTACCTCAGAGGCAAGGAGGTAGAAGAAAAGAGACCACTACTGAGTAATTCAATGCAATTTTGAGGTTTACATTTTGGGATTTAGAACATCCTACTTTACAGTATTCATACGAATCGATTTTGAAAGACCTTACTGTTCCTAGTAGTAGCCGTCAAAATGACATGGCAGATAAAGTTATCAGGATAAGACTCTAAAAACTTTCAACATAGGCTTTATTGTCTCAGTTCACTTTTGTACATTCATTCTTTTTGCTGGATCTATCTTTGGTGAAATTTCTTCACCAGGTCCAAATACTTTTGGGTGTAAGTGGTTGTTCATAGGTATAAAAATACTGGCTTATACACAAACAAGAATCTCCTTGATTATATGTATGGAAGTATCTAGATATCTAACATGCCTGCAAGAATAAAAACCAATTCCACACAGAAGGCCAGGAAGAAGCAATGAAGCTATTTCATATATTTTCTGCTAGCACAGGTGGACCTTTCTACTGACCAGAGAATATAAAAATAGTCAAAGGCCATGTAATGGGAGAAAAATGTACCCATGAATCAGGTACCAATGATTCCAAAATAAAACACAGAGAAAATAGTTCAGTAATTTAGCATAAGTTTATTGCATTAGCTTCAGGCAGATCTGTTTATTCCAGTCCTGATTTATTGTTAGGAAGTGCCCTTTCTCTGCAGCTCTAACATGGCACTTGATGAAAGGGAAAATCACATTAGTGTCCAACTATTTTTTACAGTAGATTTCCCAGTTCTGTATATATTTTTAATTACATATGATTTTTTAAAATATTATATTAAATTGCCCAGAAAAAAAAATATTCACAAAAAAACCCAACATCTTGCCCCTTAACACTTTTATAACTTAATTACATCGAGAAGAAAAGGCCATCTGAGAAAGGTTTCTTTTCTCTAAAGCTCCTTTCTCCTAAGACTAAGTCCAAAAGCAAAAAGCCACTCACCAGCTTCAGCAACCATGAAACTGGGCTTTTTGACTGAGTCTGAACTAAAAATGGTTTCCCGATTCAGCTCTGACTTCTTATTGGGAAAGTAAAGGTGATTTACCAGTATTTCCCAGGTTGCTGTGAGAACCAAAAGTGTATCATCTTGACTAAGGGAAGCTGGAATTCAAAAAAAAGGAAGAATGAGAAGAATCAGGGTAGTAGGAGGCAGGTCTAGGAAAGCTGGAAGCCACAGAAGGGCATGCTTACATAGCTGACTGAACAGCCAAAGCAAGAGGATATGTGAACTAGAAAAACACCAGAGAGCTAAGGGCCAGGATAATAGTGGAAAAACTTATGACATATCCACATGTTGTAGAGGACAATCAGTCTCAAGCTCTCATTAGCTAAATACGAATGTTCAGAATGAGAAAAGCAGAAAAGAACTCCAGAAAGAATTTTATTTGTGCACTGTATGACAGGTTGACACAGATGAAGAAGACAAAGAAGGAAGGATTTCTTATCTTTCTTTTACGACAATAATTAAGGATATGAAATCAAGTCATATTTGACTTTACTTAAGTTTTAAAGCAAACAAATACTCTTTCCCAAGCAACATGTAAATAATCTGTACAGTATCATTGCTCAAAGACATTGCTAAGACCAAAAGTATTCATGAATTTAAAAATCTAGTAGAGAACTGCATGGATAAAAGTCCACTGGAGCTTATTAAACATCAAGACATATATTCCACTTCCAGTTTTGTGTTTCTAACCCTGCAGGTTACCAGAAATAGATATAGTCTGCCTAGGGACACTACCACTTTTTGTTTGTCCTGTTAGAGTTTCATGATGCTCTCTTGACTGCCACAAATGCAGGGTCAGACTAAGCATGTCTTGGATCTCCCCAGTCCAGTCTAACTTCCATTCTTATATCAGTGAAAAGAGAAATTATAGATATCATGAGGAAAGAAAACAGAGATGTCATTCCATTATGTCCAGTCTCCCAGAAAGAAGAGCATTATAGCATTCTAACAGCACCTAATGAATGAATTTAATTTTAGTCCCAAGTAAACATGCAACCTAATTGATTAAGAATTGATGGTAATTTTTCTTCCGTGTTTGCTCCTGTAAGTGACAAGGTAGTGATATTAAATTAAAAAAAAAAAAAAACCACACAACCAAAAAACCCCCAAACAAATGTAAAATAAAGGAAAAAAATCACAAGCCTTTCTGCGGTTTGCAAGCATTTTTCTTTTTATCTGTATGTATGTTTGCATTCCATCTCACTTTAAATACGTGTGGGTGATACTTCAAGTAGTACCAAAGTTGGGCACTTGAGGGCAATACTGTAACTTAATTTACACCATGCTTGGCTCTAAGCTAGACTGCCACGTCATATTAAGAGATGGATTTCCAGTAAAGGTGAGGGTCCAGTTTTATTTGCATGTATGCTAAGTAGAAAAAAAAATTCTTTACTCAAGTTTCCAAATGCTTAATACACAAAGAGAGTTTCAGTTATAGTGATTCATACCACAGCAAGCTTAACAGCAAACTTCTTTAATAAATTATATTTACTGCATTTCACAACTGGAAAATTACTTAAGAACAGAGTTTCCTCTGAGCACATCAAATGTTGTGCAGGAACACCAGTCAAGGAACTCAAGTCCAGGAGGCACCTGTCTATTTTGGATGAGCAAAAGGATGATGAGCCATAGCAGGGGCCACGGGAAGTTGCTGATAGCACAGAAGAGCCTCCCCTGATGATGTAGGATGTGGTACTTCTGTCTACAAAAGTGCATCACTTCATAAAGCACTGGGATCAGGTGGGGAAAGGTTAATGGCAGGGCAAAGGAAGAACTTCACAGTGTGTTAAGCCTTGAAATAATTAATCATAAATTACTGGTTTGCACACTGGCTTCTACAAAAGAAATAATTTTTAGGGGTCAGCATTCTTCTCAATGCACATACATAACGTCAATTAACACAAAAAGAATTTTTGCATACATTGACAGAGACACTTCCTTTAATTGATACAATATGCAAAACACAAAGCTTCTATTTTATTAATAATTTTTCAACACACAGATAGTCTAAATAAGCAGTTTCCAACTCTCCTCAAAGAAATTGGGCTATTACACAAGCCTTATATCTAAACATCTGTGTGGCAGAAAGCCATTCTCTCCCCTGCATCTCTTGCATCTTCCCATGCTGGGCCCAAATTTAGAGTCCCACTTTTGTTACCTCTTGACTGCACACAAAAACCTCATGCCAGCTCATGATTTATCTTCTTTTGCTTTCTGAAATGAAATACTAAAATATGTATAATCCAGAGAAAACCTGGCAGCTGGTGAGCAAAACACATTTGAACTCTTCCTGAACTGCCATTTGACCAATGCTTATTCAAGAAATCATTCTGAAGTCTTGCTACTATCACTATAAAAAGCAAATATGCATTGCAAAAATAATTTACAATAGTTTACAAACAAAAAGGCAGTGGGGATTGCAGTATTCTTTCATGAAACTCCTGTTTTTTCTTTACTCAGCTTCTCTCAGTCATTGATATCATATAGCTACCTCATCTCCAGGGTATTTTTTATATCTCTCTTTCATATATCCCACATTCTAGTAACTCCTAGCAACCATAAGGCATTGTTGTACATGGGAGATCAAATTTTAAACATACTTAACATACTGAGTTTGTGATAGCAAAACTAAGCTAACCACAAATGTGGATTCATTTCTCATTAAAAATGTTTCTCATTAAAAATTATACTGGTACAAGAAAAAAATTTCTTGACCAGAGATCTATACACACTGAGGCGGTCTCTAAATTACGGTACAACATTACTGAAAGCAGATAATCAAAGTTATTCTCATCTCTGCATAAAATAAAAAACAAACCCAAAACAAAACAAAACAAAACTCAGCCTGTTGTGGAAAAAACACTGGCAATTTTTTCCAGACCAAAGTCTCCCCTCTAGCCATGTTGAGTACCCAGTGGGTATTCTGTCAATCAGCGGAAAAACAGGTCTTGGAGATTCTGTCTGTATAGACTCTTGACAGGTTGAAGCTTCAAAATGTGACAATTTTCATCCTATACAATAGAGCTGGCAGAAACTTGAACCTTAGGAGCTTTCAGGACCAGACTCCTTGGCTGGTACAAGCATGCATTCCTCCACTGGCTACTTTGGGAGAGATGACTCTCCTGGCATTGTATGTTGCACTAGCAAGTGATGAAGGGCTCAATGACGTTTTTGAGAAACTTGACAAAATCTCTTAGGAAATTATATTAATGGCTGAATTTGCCTCTTCCCAAGTGTTTTCTGGTGGGTGACTTGCCTGTTTGCTTTGCATCAAGCACAGACTCTCTATATGATTTTTCCAGCAATGCTTTCTAGCCACTCTATGAATTCCCAGTGTCTCCCTTCTGGAAGCTCCCTGGCCCCTTCCATGTGCTTTACAGGGCACATTGTGCTGAGAGGCAGCCTTACATACCCCATTTTCCATAATTTTGTTAATTTACATTTCAGTATCTACATCACTACGAATGTGCTTTCTTTCACAAATGGTGCCTATCTTTTGTGTATTTTTCACAATTTTGATGAGTATGTCTGAAGCTATGGGAAGGCATAACGCTACAATAGCAGTAAACAGATTGGAACCACTGTAGATGCACTGCTACTTCTATCTATCTTTTTTATTGCTTCTTCAGCTGCCAAAGTACCCTGTAAATGGTGGCTGGAACCCTGTTCAGCAGACTTCCCTCAGTGGGAATTGTTTTCCGGAGCCATATAACAATTACTAATGATTACTAGCCTTTAAAGTAGTCTCTACTTCAGATGCAACAGTGATGCTGCTGTATATTCTGCTATTTTAATGAAAATAAACCAAAACTGAATACTGGGGTTTGGAAGTGAGTGACCATTACTCTTCATAAATGTAAATGGAGGAAAATACATGGCAAAGAAATGTATCTCCATGGGCTTCCATAGCTTAAGGTGGGCGGGGGGGGGGGGGGAGGAGGAGGAGAGAAGTAGATTCAGCTCACCTAATTTTAGCAATCCAGAATTTGGCATGTTTTCTAAGAATGTCATAGCCCATAGAAGGAAGCAAACACTTTCACCAGGAAACTCATTCCAAAACTGGTGTCTAAATTAAGTGGGATGATTCGTTCTCTAGAGGTGTGTGTTTCTCTGATGACTAGAATTAGATTATGAGCTTAAACTAGGCACTTCACTTGGCAAGAGCTAAAATTGTAGAACGTACAAAATGGCTGATATCATCAACAGTCCTGACAGTGATACCACAGTGATATCAGACTGATCCAAAGCCACGACCTGCTCCTACCCCAAGAAGGCTACATGGGCAAAGCACACCCATCCTTTAACAGCTGCTGCAGGAGCTGATCTATGTGACCTCAAGAAATGACTGCCACATTAATTCTTCAAAAGGGAAGAAGCAGCAGCACAACTGTAGCTTCTTCACAAGGATCTGATGTGTTACAAGCATAGTCCCCTGCTAGAAGAAGAAAGGAATGGGAAGGAATATTCACTGAGCAAGCAAGATTTGGAGTGAGAGGGGTATTTCCATGCACTTGGAGATGTCCAGAATTAATCTAAGGCACATAGGAAACATCCTTCATAAAATTGGGACCATGGGGGAACCACCCTATCCATGGTATACTTGCATACTTCCTTCCCCTTATTTAGAAGTGCTCTGACCCTCTTCTAGTCTGTTTTACTGCACCTAAAAAGAAATCTAAACAAACTGTATTAAATATTTACTTTCCCTTTTCACAACACTGTCAATATCCCAGCAAAAGTTGCTACCGCATGGCAGCACCCACACTGCTGTGCTTTAGAGAAAACTCTGACCTCGCAACTGCTGTCAAATGTGACCAATAAAAATGGGCTTGGACACCTGCAAGTCCCAGGCCCCCATTGCACAGGGCAATGCTTTCCTGCTTCATGAAGCAAACCCCTCTTGTTCTGAGAAATGAAAACTGTACATTAGAAGAATATTCCCTGTAGGCTGTGGGCTGCTAATAAAGAAGGAGTAAACGAGAAGAAAGATATTCTCTAGTTTTCTGTCTATGTACTTTGCCTGAAAGATGGGAAACTGAGGAAATTAAGTGTTTTACCTTTATGGTAAAATGCTTCTTCTTGGGTGGATGCCAGACAGTGGTGGTTGAATGAATGAATGCCCGCAGAGGTGTTAAGGATGTCACAAGCACATATGCTTTGATGATTACAGAAAAGTCTTGAGATTTAAGGACATCTTTGTGGTCTGATGTTGATACTTGATTCCTGGAAAGTAATAAAAATATGTAGCATTAATACAGTTCTTTTGCAAATGGACTATAAGAAAGTAGTGAAATAGTGATATTAGTGGAGATAGGAAATTAGCCCTTTTTCCCCCAACAGCAAGCAACACAGTAGGTTAAATCAAGTTGGCTGGAACAAAGTTTTACATCAAGGAACTTTACTGATTTCAGCATTTCTAACTCTTAGTTTCCAAACACAGAAAGCAACTATATTTGGAGGGAGTGATATTTGAGAGAACATATGGGTAACTGCATTGTGGGAATAATTAAGTGTTACAAATCTAGGATATTGAGAGTGAATGATTAAATCCAGATTAAATTAAACATTAAAGAAATCCAAGCATGTTAAATAACAGAAATGCATAGTCAAGGTACCCTAATGCTGATTTGCAGTAAAATCAGAAGAACATCCCCACCCAACCCTATGGAAAGACTGCACTATTGTTAGCATTTATTTCTGTAATAAAGGGACAGAAACATGTGGTGCTGCATACTTCCCCTAATGAAAACCATATGCAATCATTCCAAATATTATGAAAGACTAGGATACCTAGAAATAACCTATAACAAATCAGTTAAACCTAAGAATTTTGCAAGCAACTTTGTTTAAGAAGTGATGCAGCTTTCTAAAAACTGGCCTACAGCTTCCATAGTACACACAAAGAGAGTCAGCCATAGAAAAAGAACAGAAAAAAATCAAACCCAAGAAAAAACCTGTTATTTAAAAGCTCATTACTTGGGGAAATCTGAGCTATACTTGTGCATATTCACAATGGCATTATTAATCTGTCAGTTAAAATTTCTGAGTATCAATTTACCTCATAGAAAATTCAATGGGAAGATGACTATAGAAATTATGGGTCCCTAAGACTGATTACTGGCGAAAGACATGGGGTTCTTCTTCCATTTCTGTGTAATTTTTGGCAATACGTGGCCTTTCCAGACCTCAATTTTGCTATCTGTTAAGTAAGTCTAATAACATCTATCTTAAAGAGAAATTCTTCTCCCCTCTGCAGAATAACAGGTCCTCAGAACATAAAATTTGTGAAATAGTGGGATGTAGGAAACAGCACTTGATAACAGACAAATTATCAAGTACTTCTTGGTTCTTCACCTTAAGGGGGGGATCTCTGTGCAAAGGATTACATATGTGTGTCTGTGGTAGGGGCAAAGCAGGGATAGGAGCAGGAAACAGCTCAGCCACCATGAGACGTAAATGTTCAGGGGTGTCTCTGGGTCTGTATTTATTTCTCAAGGTGTTTCAATGCCTCAGACTTGATGTTTATATCCAAAACATGTGCAAACTTGCCTAATACAGAAACAAACATTCTGCAAGTATAGGATGCAATACATCCAAGTGCTCCATCTGCTGTGGTCTCCTCTTTTGCTGCCTCCTTGACTCCCAAATAACTGTGTGCTGAAGCACTGGCAGTTTCTGAGGGTGGGTCATCATTAACTTACAGCTTTGTGCTCATGCTCTGCTTCCACCAGTGCTGCAGATGGGAGGCACGTGCCTGCTCAGTGATTGTGCTGCCCTGGGACACATTTCCTGTGGTGCTGGCCCTTGACAGTCCAGGCTGGCCAGAACAGTCTGGGGTCACAAGTGGGAGCTGCAGGTCTGAAAAAGTACCAAGGGGATGAGAAAGGAAGTCAGCAGAGCATTGAAAGCAGGGGTGGACTCCTGCTGCTAAGGATTAATTCTATAAAACACAATAAAGAGGAGCTACTAACATCAGACGAAAATGTAAAATAACAAATTCTGAGACAATAAACATTTTTAGATCTGCTGGCAGAGTTTCACCGCGACCAAGCACCCTCTTCCAGTTGCAAGCTGCAGGCTGAAAGGCTTAGCTGCCCTCCCACTTCTGAGATGAGTGCAACAATTCTACATACAAAAAGCATCCCCTTTTTCCTTCTTAAAAAAAAAAAAATAAATCCTGCTTTCCAAATATAGAATATTTATTTCCTCGTGGAGCACTAATTGCAATTAATGGGGATAAGCAATTTCTTTGAATAAGGACCAAGAGACTTTGCTACTGTAATAACATAGCTCAATAAATAAGCTCCTATCCTTGTTTCTATGCTAAGGCTACACTAAGGCTACAATTTGCAGGTACTGAAACCTATGGGAGTCTTAGTTCTGCCATCAAACACAGTGGGAACAGGAATGATGTGCCACAGTTCTCAAGCTTATTGAGGCATGTGACTATTAATAGTAATCAAAATATTGTGATGTGAGATCAGTCAAGGGGTGGCATGTATTTTCTGCTTTTACTGTGCTTGATAAAAAGGCACAAAGCCCTTATGTTGTGTCATTATTTCATGTAGGGTAGTATTCATTAATTCTAACAGACCTCACATTTCAAGTTCTTAAGTAATGGTCAGGAAAAATCAAGCTGCTCAAATTATTCCCAAACCTTACCACTTTTCTTTTTAATGACATACTGCATTGTGCTATGGTATGAATTTATTTGTAGAGCTTCTTTTCTAAAGCTTGCACTCTCAACCTTGGTACATGAAATGAAAAATAAAACTGAAGTTGTATTCCTGGTGATGAGCTGTAGACAGACATTTAAAGAAAAAACTATTCATCTATTTATTTTCCCAGAGAGCCTATTAAAATGACATTGTGAATGTCTGTATTTATTGGCTGTTCATCAGATCAGCTCGGCTCAACCTTCCAGTCTCAACTGGGATCTAGAATTAATCTGGTCCTCTGCCTTACATGCACCATTTAGCAGGATTAAAGGCTCTAATAATCAAAACCAGGCAGTTATTTAATAGAGCATGTCATGCGCATATTATATTCACACTGACATTCTTTCTGTTGTGTTATGCATTATAACTGATTGGAACTTTGCAAGTTACTACCTGGTTTTTGATGGCACAGCAACAAAAGCAGACTGCTCTGCCTACTTGACTGTGTAGTGACAACAGGAGGAAGACAGTAAACTCCCATTAAGTAATTTATTTAGCAGACTTGTTTTTGAATATGCATAGAAACCAGATCTGCAAAATCAAGTTGTATTTTTTCCATATCTGACTTGATGTAAAGACACAAGGGCATTTTACTATGGCAATTTCTACCCTGTAGATAACAATGGCATTTCATCATGACAATTAGCAATTGTCCCATGTAACTACTCCTATGCATCACTTTAGCTCTTTAAAAGAAAGTAAACATTTTACTGAAAATAAGAACATGGCAGAGAAGGGCTGTACAGATCATTACTCAAGAGAAAGCAATGTGTCTTTTCCTTTTAAAAACATGTTTCTGATTGTGTTGCTAAAGCAACAAATAATAACTCACAATACAGAATTTGAAAATAATGAGATGAGGTTTGTGTACCTGTTTTTATCCCTCTTCAATGAGAGTTTTAGCTGTTTCAGGGAAAGAAAAAAGATTATTTTGGCATTAATTCATTTCTTACAACACAGTGGACCATTTCCTGGAGTTGGATATACCAAAATAAAACAAGTGGGTAGGGATAGATGAAAAACACAACTGTTCTTGAATTCTCAAACTACTGGGTAGAAGATCCTTAGTATTGCCCTAAATCATTGCAAAATGCCTCAACTTAAAAAAAAAAAAAACAAAAACAAAATCCCAACCACCCCCCAAAATCCCCAACAAACAAACAAAACCAGAAACCAAAATAAAAACAAAACCAAAACAATAAAACCACAAACAAACAAAAAAAATCACCTGCCATGTCTTAAGGAAGAGAAGAGTAAACAAATTTCAGAATGCTGATAATCAGCATTGAAAACTGAAAAAGGGCAATGCTCATAAATTATGCCTCTTCTATAGAGCATCCTGTTTGTATGGTGCCTTCCAGCCCTTTATAGGTTTTGTGTCGGCATCCCCCTGGGAGACAGCCTATCACAAGGGGGCTCTAAGAAGAAGTGAGACTGTCACTAGGTGCTTACTCCGCTGAGATGACACAGAGCATGTACACCATCAGGCAGAGTCAAGAGGGAGTGACAGTCCCTCACTTTGGTAAATCTACTCCTAGTAATCAATGAACACAATTACCATAATAATAAAGAGACATCAGCAGTGTTGAACTGAGCACACTCAGCTGCATCAGTTCTCATGGTAACTCTTCACCTGCTCCTGCACTCAAAAGCAGTAACAGTGTTTATTAGAGCTGTGTATTTGTTAATCAACTTTATCATCAATGAAAATTAGCCTGCAGTGCCTTTACTGTTTGCAGTAATTGCCATGTTTTTCCATCTTGAAATCACTCTACAAGCTGTTGTTAATTAAGCAGCCTTCTTGAAGTACATAAACAACATCAACATTTTATAGTAGAAGAGGTGAAGCAGGCTCAGTGGTTCATGTGTCAGGCAGCTTGGGAAACCAAGTTAGAAAGAGTCCCAGCATCCTAATACAATGTCCAGACTACATCCCCTCTTTTAAAAATCCAAATATTATTTGTAATTTCTAAAACATAATTTTTGTAGCATTGGCTAAAGAAAAAAAAAAAAGATAATATTTATTTTTACAGTGGCTATGCAGTAATGGAAATGTTACACAAAGCATTGTTTTTCCTGAGGGGTAGCTGCAGGCTTTGCCACAAGTACTTTTTGCTGCTGCCATTTTTGATGCTCCAGTGTAAAGCAAAGGACCTGTGGCTGGACCTATGACCTGCTTTCACTTTGAAAAAACCACAATTTAATGTCCTTTAAATTCTGGCTTGAAGACGGTTTCTGATGCTGACATCTCTGGAATGGTACCATTGAAAATACCAACAACAACACCACTTTACCTCTTCTTAGGGTGTTCACTGGGAGGCCATGCTGATGACTGAGGAGGCCACTACATGTGGAGGCCAGCTGCATGGCATATGCAGAGATGAGGTATAAAATCCACCAAAGCAAGTCAACACCTCTAGATCAAAAAAATGTAGCACCTCTTTGTCACATGAACTGGTGGCAGATACTGTTCTGTCAACTGCAATCTCTCAAAGTACAACAGCCAAACAGAGCATTGGCAGTGACAACTGATACCTAATGCAGCAGCCTTACTGACATGTAATGAGGCCTTTCAAGTTTTTTACACAGCTACGACTTCTTGCTCCTTCTCCCTCCATCTCTGGCTCACAAGTTATTTACTTGTCTTTGGTTCAGAGTTCTGAAGTGTAACAAGAGATTCAACACATACACAATAAAGAATAGCTGATTTAGGAATTACAACATGTGGCTGAGCAAAATGTTTACCAATAGCTAGAAGTACGTTTGGACAAAGAATTCCTGGAGCAAAGCCAGCCTGCAGCCACCTGACTGGTGGTAAATGGAATGCTTAGATTAACAGGAACATCTGATGATCTGCAAAGGCAAGGAATTCAGCAGGAGAATACCCTACTGGCTGAACTAAGTAAGGATTGATTGAAAGAAGAGGAAACAGAAGATGAATGAGAGTGTGTCCTCTTCTTTATCTTTCCTTCTATGGTATCCTTTGATGTTACAAGGAAGGTTATGATACCGGTTTTTTAGTTAATTTCTTACTTTGTACAAGATCAAATAGACTACATTTTACATACTTCAAACATGGAGCAAGGAACAATTAAGACTACTGTCTGTGAGAAAAAGGTCATTTTGTTCCTCAAGTGCCCATCAACTGTCAGCTCTGTTACAAACATTTCAAGAGCAATTGAGTCACCTTGGGAGCTCCTGGTTGTCCAATAAAGCTAGAGATGGAATGAAATGTAACTGAAGTGCTGTGCTTTGTTCTGAGCCCAGCACATTGTTGATTTCTTCCATAAAATGAAATCATAAACTCAGCACATTTGTGCTTGCAAGGTATTCATCTGATTGCTTTTCTTTTTAGCAGGAAAAGCATTGCTTCAGAACTTTAAAGTACACTGATGCTGAAACTGTTACAGCAGCCTTTCCATCTGCATAGAAGCCTTTTAGACGTCTTCCTAGATTTTCATAGTGGTAGTCTGTTTCTAGCAGATTCAATTCTCTGACATGAAAAAAAAAAAAAGAGAATGGCACCTCATGTCATTTGTCAGCAGTTTTTACAGTACAATATTCAGGAACTACTGATAACAGCTCCTCTCTGTCAGCCTTGCAAGTTTGCGCTCTAACAGTGTTGCATCCTGGGGTTTGGGTTTAGATTAGGGGTTCTAATCTATGTTAGTTAGCCGAGTCCTGTGTATCCCCGTGCACCCCTCGTGTTTCCCCCCTGGGGTGGCTGGCTCCAGGCTGCCTGCTATTGGAAGCCTCCCCCCGCACTCCTGTGACCACTCCCCTGTCCCATCCCGGGAGTTCGGTGCCTGTCACCCTGATCCCGCATCCCCATTAGCGCAGGGACCCGGGAACCGCCCCAGCCCCGTCTCGGTTGGTTGCTGTTGCAGGCGTCACCGCCACGGCAGCCGCCCCTATTGGACGGGAGGCCGTGGATCCTCTCACCCTGCCCCTCCATAAAATCCTACCCTGCCGGCACCCAGGCGCCATTTTCTCCCATGCGAGTGTCGGGAGCGGTCGCGTCTTTCCATCGAACCGCGCCACGTGACCAATAAACCGTTCCAGCCCAGCACGGAGTAAATGGACAAATTCCTCACCTCTTTGCCGGGTCCCTAGCACACGGTAACAGAGGCTGGCCAGCCCACGCACCCAGGACACGGAGCCATGTCCAGGAACCCACGGCAAAAACCCCGGCAGCACGTGGAAGCTACGCCACAGCCGGGCTCCCAAGAGCTGCGTCCGGCCGGGGAGAACACAGCAAATGCCGCATGACAGGGCACCTCAGCAAGATAGAAGAACTCCATATTGCATTCTGTTCTGGGATCATCCATTTTCCTTATTGGTGTGGGCTGCTGGAGCACAAGCAGCTTATCTGTGATACAGACCTGGCAACTTGTATTGCTACAACCTGGTTCTCTTCTAGAATTTACAGCTGGGAAATTTTCCAGCCTCTGTAGGTTGGAAAGGTGTGTTTAACAGTTGAAAAGTTTGCTCCATTTAGGAGATGCCTAAAAAGCTTTCACTGATTCTTAGGCAGATTTCTGAGTTCTCCAGGACAAGGAATTTTGATCAAAATAAAGCCTAGTAACCTTTGGCTCAATCAGGTACACCAACCTGCTCTAAGCTGCACAATTGTGAAAGCAATGAGCATTGAAAAGGATTTTTTTTTTCCATTTTTCAGTGTTGATTTTGGAGGATGGATGATTTCAGTTGAACTACTGCCACTACGTGCCTTGAAACTTGTCACAGAAAGCAGATCTATTCCATTCAATCGCCTCCTGTTACCCATTTGATTTTTGGATTAAAAGACTGAAACAAAGACTAGTAATTTACTATGGATCACACATTATGCCCTGAGGTTGCTAAAGGAAGAGAGAGAACCTTTAGCACTCCGTTTTATGACCTATGCATTTAGAAAAGTGTGGCTGTGAAACTCAAAGTAGATGATGAATTTTGAAGGAAACTAGAAACACTAGGGGCAATCCTGGCCCACAGTGAAGTCCTGGAAAAAATTGCATTGAGTTCACTGGAATATGATTTCTTGCTTGAAACTTAATATGTGATGGTCTTCATATGTATTATGAGCTTTATTTGTGATGTCAAAATGGATGCAAGTCCAATATCCTACCTCCTGCTGACTACTGATTCAGCTGCCCTTAAAAGCTTTTCACATTAAAAAATGCAGTGATCCCACCCTCTGTAATATACTTAATCTCAAAGCAACAGACTCTGTATATTTAGGATGGAAAAATGTCAAACTACGTGTCATTTCTGGCAGTTTAATCTATCCTAAATAGGTTTAGTATTAAAAACAAAACAATTTTATAGTAAAACAGATTTAAAGGTAAATTAATTCAAACTCTGGGTTGAAATGCACTGAAATTCATTGTGAAGTTTCAGAGTTAAAAAGATAAAATTATGACAGTGCTACATTTGTATGATGCTTTTTATTTTTTCTTTTAGAATCATCAGCAAATACAGCTTCAGTTTAGATTAGTCACTTACCACGCTTTTTGCCTCTCTGTTTGGGCAGGTGCATGAAAAACAGTATTTACAGTATTAAGTACAGTTTTTGTGTCTTCATTCCTAAAGCATCCTAAGAGTTAGAGGTGTGGGGTTTTTTCCAATATTTTTCAGAAGGGCTGCTTCTTCTTTGTGCACCCTTCATACTAGAAATTAATTACACAAATAAGCTATAAAACTTTGGAAAAAGCAACTCAGTGAAAATGCTGGCTGAATGTTGCATGATTAGAGTCACAATTCTGTACTAGTGACAGGGTAGAATATCGAAGAGTATAGGCCAAGTAATTAATTTAGCTGCTTTACTTCTTTTCAAACTACTAATACTTGCTGTTATGTTGCTGTTCTTATGTAGCTGAGATTTGACACTGCTGTAAAACCAATGAAATTCCTTCCCCACATAGTTTATAATCTAATTAACTGGAAAAAATCAGATGCTGGTTTTATTGCCCAATCTTAAAGCTCTTATTAACTTCAGTAGCGGAAAGGTAATAGGCACAAAACTGATCAAAACTAGTGTGCAAATATTTATAAGGGCCAAAAGAAATGCATCCCCCTATAGAAAAATCAAGTTCCTGTCTCAGAGATATTGAGTTGTTACAACAGAAAATAAATTTGATCTATATCTTCTGTCTTCCACAGGTGGCTCCACTGAGTCTTGCTTCCTACCCTTGGGTCATAACCTTTCATGTTGACTCCAGAGTAACTCAAGGACACTGAGGATAGGCAGCAGGAGAAGAAAGCACAGGATTAGCACCAGACCATAAACATATGACAGAGTGCGAGCACAGTCGCTATCTTGGCTCTCCCTCTGGTACAATTTCATTAGGCTCATGCCTATCCCAAGACTTTCTTTGTGATTAATGCTGCTGGCCAGACCAGCCGGAAATCATGGGAGCACACAAGGCTGGCAGACACTCATAAAGTCTCTGTACTAGTGACACTAATAAACAGAAACACAGAAGGAAGGCATACAACAAATGTAGTACTTAAAAAAAGGATCAGTGATTTGCACGGGTAGAGAAGACAGCTATGCATGGCACAGGCTGGGCACTGGAAGTGATGAAATGAGACAAATGCTTACATGGAAAGACAGACTAGTGTGGATTCCTTAGGGAACAGGAAAATTAGGGAGGCAATGCTATAAGAAGTTCCACTACTTTCCCAAACAAAGCCTGTAAAATATAGTATTTGTTGTGCATGCATCAGGATGCCTTTCCTGTGCCCTATACTGAATCTGGGCAATTCCGCTCACATTGGGGACTTTAGTCCTCTCCATCTCTTGGCTGGGAGTAGTTCCAGGAGGCAGCCAAGCCCAGTTCCAAAGCCACATACAGTGTGTTACCAGGTATGAACACCTGAAATCTCTTCGACAGTCATTCTCAAACCTCAGAGAGCTTCTAGGTCTGGGTCATTTGCAGGAAGATTTAATTTCCAGATCACTACAACTCATGCAACTTTTGCTGACCTGAGCAATAAATGCCGGGAGCCTTCCTTGGTTCTTCATTAGCTATATCAGAACCTTCTCAAGGCCCAAGTCCCATACAGTGAGCAGACATCAGGCACTTGAGTAAAAACTGAGCCAATTGCCCTGCGAAAGCAGAGGTTCAAACAATCCTCTCAGACTGCAGCAAGTAGTCTTCCATGTTGAATTCTAAGATCTGTTACTATTCTTATGCCTCATCACAAATCCATCGCCACAAATCCACATGCCCATCTTCCAGCAACACTGTCTTCAATTTATCCACACACAGCATGTATTTTTAACCTTTTTTCTACTCTACTCCCAGACTGATTTTCCTAACTTTTTTCTCTTCCCAGCTTCTTTCCTAAAAAGTAGTAATCACTGGTATGTTCATTATTTCCCTCTGTCCCATAGAGATAGAAGCAATATGAAATGTCAGACTGACAAGAACACTTTCCATTAAAGAGAAAGAGCAAAGAAACAAGCACTGGCCTGGTATTTTGTATAAATAATTTTCTTTTCTATACAAAAGAGGTATGAGAATGGGCATACTGTCTTAAATACAAAGCCTAGCAGTTTAAGAGTTGCAAAACAACAAATAAAATAATATCAAAAAAACCCAAACCATTTTACCACTGCTTATCAACATCAACACTGTCGTAGCCACAGTAAATTCAGTATACCATTTTCTCAGCCTTGCTTCCTGATGTTTCTTTCTCCAGCTTACTATGTCTTTAATTAGAGAACATAATTCTTTGTGTTTTTACTTTTACCGGAAATTGCTTGGCTCCTCGAAGACTGACTAAATGACAGTAATAACAAACCAACTGATCCTCTTTAACAGGAATTGCAGAGAAACCCGGTTGACTCAAACACATGAGAGTGAAAGTACATAACTGATTTGAAAGGAACAAACTGTTCTGTGAAGGAAATACTGATGATAACTGTTCTTTCTCTATTTACTATTCTCTTTGTGAATAATTTTTAAATTGAAAATTAAAAAAAATCCTGCTAATTGGCAACTCTGCTGTTGTTGGAAAGATCTGTTGAAGAATGCAAGCAAAAGAAAGTGGAAAGAGCTGGTTTTATCAGATCAATGGAAGGGGAAGTATCTGAAGTCTCACCTCTAGACTAGTCTGCTCTAACTTATGCCTTTTAGTCCACTGAACCTGAAATCAAATTATTTACCCTTCTGATTATAACTTCACCTTTTATGGATGAGACCCACTCATTCTAAACTACATGTTACATATCCAGTGATACTAAATGGGATTAATTCATGGTTTGAAACTGAGGTCTGGTCTGGTCAGAGATGACCCCACTGTGTACCACAGTCTAAATTCACATTCCTGTCAGTGTACATCAGTGTAGTCTACACAGTCAGTGTGAAGCAATTCACCTAACCCTGACGTATGCTGAAAATAAATGCTCTTTTGGGTTTGCTTACTCTAAATACCAAGTGTAAAATTCAGTATCCACAAATATACATCTATTGCCATCTAGGATACCACAGGATATCCCTCTGAACCTTTAACTGCTGGACCAAAAGAAAATGGTCCTGTGCCAAATCTGCCCATTTACTCCTGAGTCACTACTTCTTCCCTGCAGTGATGCAGAGAGGGGAATGGGAGCTGTGGTCAGTTCATCACACATTGCCTCTTCTGCTCCTTTCTCCTCAGTGGGAGGACTCCTCACAGTCCAGCATGGGGTCCCTTCCCCAGGAGACAGCCCTCCATGGACTTCTCCAAGGAGAGTGCTTCCCACAGGCTGCAGTTCTTCATGGACTGCTCCCGTGTGGGTCCCTCCCATGCAGTGTAGTCCTTCAGGAACAGACTGCTCCAGCCTGGGCTCCTCTCTCCACAGGTACTGCCAGGAGCCTTCCCACAGGGTCACAGCTTCCTTCAGGCACCCATCTCTCCTGGCACTGAGTGCTCCATGGGTTGCAGGCAGATCTCTGCTCCCCCATGTACCTCCACGGGCTACAGGGGCACAGCTGTCTCACCATGGGCTGCACCACGGGCTGCAGGCAAATGAATCTCTGCCTGCTCCGCTGCCTGGAGCACCTCCTCCCACTCCTTCTTCACTAATCTCTCCAGGTGCTGTTGTGCAATTGTTTTATTTCCCTTCTTAAAGATGCTATCCCAGAGGTGCTACCACCATTGTTAATGGGCTTGACCTTGGCCAGCACCAAATCCATCTTGAAGCTGGCTGGCATTGGCTCTGCTGGACTTAAGGGAAGCTTCTGGCAGCTTCTCATAAAAGCCACTCCTGTGACCCCCCGCCGACTACCAAAAACTTGTCAGGTAAACCCAGTACAGGAGAAAATACTGAACGGCTTAATAAAAGGGTCATATACAAGATGTCTTGTACCATGTTTATGGAGAGCAGTGGAAATGTACATATTTTAAAGAGAAAGCTCTGTGTGTAGTAAGTGCCTCTTGCGTTTGTGGTTTTGTGGTAGTAAAATAATAAAACCACTGCAATTGGCCTTTCTTCATGTAGCAGAGCAAACCAATGTTTTTTGAAGGCAATTTGTTACAACGTGAGCACGGCCTACTAATTTCTCTAGGCAGTTGAGAGACTAATTCAACATACATATTTTAAATACATATTTTAAATACATAAAAAGAAGTAGCATTTGTAGGTATCTCTCCACTGACTTAAATGGAAGACTTTCAGAAGATACATACTCCTAAATGGTTAAATGAGATGTAAAGAATCCTTTCCTTTTGTGTTAAATTTAGCATATATATAAAAAAGGGGGAAAGAGAAGGAGGTTTAAATAGACCTAGTACACTGCATAACAAGTTCTTTTCTAGTTTCTATTCAAAGATGGATTTTACCCATGGTAAATTAGAATTCTTTGGAAATTTGCCCATAACCTTTAAACTTTTCTGGTTGATGATCTTAATACACAATAAAGGCTTTTTATCAGTAAATTATGTCTGGATGGGAACCAAGCTCTGACTCCTACTCCTTCTCCATGCCACAACATTTTTGTAAAGCTGAACAAACATATTACACCAAACCCAGGGCACAGAAGTGTAAATACCAGTACACTATATTAACACAAGACAGTCCAAAAATAAGACACTTATAGCCAATTTATTTCTGCAATATGCAACAGCTGAAAAATGCAATGTCTTTACCTGGAAAGATACTGTATAATTGTAACCTGTGTTTAAAATGGATTATCAGTCTTTTATTTTTTCCCTCTATGCATTCATGACTAAAAATAAAATGTAATTGTAAGGTGACAGTCTCATTTCAAAAACTTCTTGTGACAACTATTAAAAGATCATCATCAAATAAGCATATTTGAAGAAATCAGATTACCTGAAAAGGCTTTAGTTATCTGGCATAATCCCTCTTTTCTGCAAAGAAAATGCTGGATTTCTGGAAGTAGGTTTACCTGTATGTAAAAAGAGAAGCTTTAGTGATTTAATTCAAAAAGTGTTCTTTTTTCTTCAACGGAAAATGCCTTCAATGGGTTTGTGTTTAATTTATCAGAGACACCTCATGCACAAAACTTCCATCAGTGTCAAGAGGAAATAATAACTTTGCCCTCCTTGCAATGTTGGAATAATGAAGTTAAGGTGTGCACTCTTCCTCCATGTTCATAACAATGCAAAATTTTAGGCCTATATCTCTCCCTCTGGCTGCTGAGTGCTGTCCCCTTTTCAGTCTCTGCAGCTTCTGTGCTCTGTCCAGTTACCAACCACTGTCTCTCCCTGCATGGAAATACCCTGTGTCTCTTGAATTGCTGTGCTTGGAATCTGTAGTAAGCTAATGCAGCTAAATCACAGGCAGGCTCTGCAGCAAAACACTGTCTTGCACTTTGGTATGGACATGCCAGCAGCAAGTAATATTAGTTCAACATTTAAAGTTTTCTGGAGGAATGGGCCATCTGGTTTAAGTCCCTGCTCTGCTGCAGACTTCCTGAGAGAACTTGGACAATTCCTTTAATCACGTTGTGTCTGAGTTATTCATGTGTGACACATCTGGACATTGCAGCATGCTGTCAGGATTATTATATTGCACAGCATTAGAGGCTCAGATATGGTAATATAGGCAGAATGAGAAAAAAGCAGTTTGCAGAAGCCTGGGGTGCTTTATTATCTGAGCATATTCAAAGCATGTATATTTCTAGCAAACTATAACTGCCATAAAAATTTCACTTTGCATACACTTTGATATGGCATCGTCTCCCAGGGAACCCCAGTGTACATGCTCAAAGCTCTGACTTCTGTGGACATCAATGGATTTTTTTATCACCAGAGGCACCTTTTAAAAGCAGCTCCATTTCCCTCAGACCCTCAAGCTGGAGTCAATAATTTAGAGTCTTGCCATCATTATTGTTTTAAGTATTTTTTACTTAAAATATGAGTCAAACTGTATCTGTAGCTTGGTCACATTTTATCAAAGATTTCGGTTTGTATCACTCACATATTTTTATCAACAGGTCAAGTGTTTACATAGGAATTACACCTCTAAGTAACCTAAACTGTGCCCACAATATGCTCAAGTGAGAAAAAAACCACAAAGCAATCCTGAAATACAAAGCTGTTAATACTGATGCTTTGGACCATGAGGAAAAAGGCTGCAGTGCCAGAACAAGAACTCCCTTGAAGGCCCTTGTCCAAATTACACATTATCGACTGTAGGAGCACTGTCACTGTTTGGAGAAGTGCCTAAATTATCTTTACAAAAAAGTAATTACATTAGGTGAAACTCAGTAGTGATATAAGATGTGAACCCTAAATTCATCCATCTCTATCATTCTGCAATATTTTCTAATTGTTTCTCACCATTTCTAAATTCTCTTTTCCAATAAGGAAAATAGCTTAAATAATTTCCCTTGTAGACACTTTTGAGGCCAGACATGCTGGTTGAGGGCAGCCAAGAATGCAAAAGTTCAAGCTAAAGAAGAGAAAAGGGAAACTTGACACTGAGTTGTAACAATTTTCAGTATTTACACTGAAATACTTATAACCAAACTAACCTACTATGTTCAAATGAGAAATTCCTTTTGATAACTGGGTGTGATACAAAGAAGAATGAAATGTTGGTACCTGACAAGTCTTTCTCAGTAAATAGAAAACATGAAAAAGCTTAATTTCTGCTAAACAATGCTGCTGCAGTATAAAATAAATATTTGATACTTGTCTTTTTATGAGTGAGGGCTGAAAATCTGAGCTAGCCTGTTCTTACATTCCCACAAAGGATAACACAATAATCTCATACCTTCTGGAAAAGCTCTAGATTATGCAAATCTTCTGTTTGAAAGCAGCCAGTGCCACCATTTTTTCTGGAAGATAAGCAGATGAAAAGATCCCAAGGGTTCATAGCACCTATCCAGAAAGAAAAGAAGCACTTTGAGAAAGAAAATATCAAGCGATTCTTATTTGCATAAAAAATACTTAGAGTGATATCCTGAAGAACAGCAAACTGTTGGAGAGCTAATTACATGAGCAGCTACAGGTGGCAGCAGGATAAAAGACATAATTGCTACTACAGTTCAAGCTTTGGAATTACATTTAGGTGTTTCACAGCGGGCATTCCTTGTAATATCTGCCTACTGATGTCCAAACCCTGCTGCTTGACCTGTTTAACATTCAGAAATTAAAAAGTCTGATAACATGATGCTGCTTTAAGTTGTTCCTTTTTTTTTTTTTTTTCTAAACTCCTCAACATGCATGCTTGTAACATGTATCCAGTACAGGCAATGTGATCTTCTGAGGTGTTTATTTAATGGCAAGTAAATTTTGCAGGAAGTATTACTGGTCATGCTATTGGAAACAGCAGGAATTTTGGTGTAGTGGATTCCTAAATATTAGACACCAGGCTGCCAGAGCTAGAACTGGTGTACGAGTGGAAATTAGATTGCTAGCTTCCAAGCTAATGTGATGCTTCCTTCCTGGGGCAAAGCTGATCTGAAGATACATATAGGCCTTTAACTTGCTCATATCTCAGCATGTGATATGGTGTAGAAATGCCACTGTTGCTTCAAAGAACTTTGGTCAGCTTCCTCACATGGTCATTTGTTTTCTTCTGTATGCAGCCTTTTTTATGTGGACCAGTTAGAGATGGTGGCAGCTCACAACAGAATTATTACATCTGTTGAGGACACTATGAATATGTTCAATAAAGGGTAAATTATTTCACTGACAGGAAGACAATCAGTAATAATGAACTTACAAGCAGAAAGGGCAGTCAGAGAAGCAGTACAGCATCCAAGGGTATAGAATCAGGTCACAAAGCTCCCTGCAGAATAGCTGTTTCAGGGACTGGTTGGTTCTTTTTCCCAGGGTTGGGAACATTACATGTATTTTATTCCATTTTGTTCTATCCATCTCTGATACCTTCTTAATTTTATTAGATTACCCCCTTAATTTGGTCCCACCAATAGCCCACAGAGGTATTTATTTTATTTATTTCCTTTCTTTCTTTCTTTCTCCAGAATGTTTTTTTCCTATCCCAATCATGGTTACAAATGTCAAGCAAGGTAAAGATTCCACTTTAGGAGATTTAACACCCAATTTATGTTAAGTAAAGTAATGAACTGATTGTGTAGAATGGATCCAGGACTATGAAAGTAACTATCACTTTTTTCTGTTTCTAAGCAATGTTACAAAGCTGAAGAGATCAATTTTCAGTTATGCTGCATTTATTACTGTAACAAGTCCTTCAATTTCACATTATGACAACCAATATTATGCTATAAAAGTAATTAGGGTATATGAAATTTAGGCAAGACAGATTCACTACATGCTTCTTTGTGAAAGAAACAACAAAAAAACCCATGCAGGTAGATAAAAATGCCACAGATAGCAAACAAACGAAACATTAAAGAAATGTACAAGCAAATACCTCATTTTAGTGCAGAAGTTTGGCAGTGTTAACAACCTACTCAATGACCTCACCAGCTATGTAATTATCAGATAAGCAAGAGGTTATGTCTCTGACTAGTAAACACACCTTTGAATAAATCATTATAATTACATATAAATCACAATGCCTAGTTGTGTGCAAATTGAAAGGGAGCTGGAGGGAACTCCATTTCTCAGAAGCAGTTCATTTCCTTCCCTTGTTTATTGTGACACATCCTGCCCTGGGAAGAATTTGATCCCTGACTCCAGAGGATATGCTGCACTGTGTATTTGCCTTTAGGATACATCAGCGTGATCAATATGAATGCACCTAAGAGAAGAAAAGGAAAATGTACCCTCAGATCTGATATGCTTCTGAGCCAGTGCCCAGGAAGTAGAATAGTTCAGGAGAGCTTGAATGCCTGCCATTACTTGTGTTTTCTATTCAGAGTAATTAAACCTTGAGCCAGTTATTTCAGTACAGAACAATCAGAACTGAAACATGTCTATTTATAGAAGTCAGGAGACTTCCTATTTGAAAAACAGTGTACACCTAGTGCTGTCTGTCAGATTCAGGCTGACAGAGCAGTGTGACTCCTATTTAAATGTATTGATACATTCCTCATAATCTATACCTGAAAAAACATTACTGGAAAACAAAAACAAAAGGGTCATGGGTTACAACAGCTATTTAGTTCTAGAACAGGCTCCTCTAGGAATCCATTTTGCCTCACACTTGCCCATGTCACTCCTTCCAGAGCTTAACTTTTTGTGGAAAATAAACATCTATGACCAGGAAACCAACAGTCTGTCTTCCTTCTCCATATTTAATAATAGCAGAACTATATCTCAGGAAAAAAGTTCTACTGTTATTAGTATTCCAACAACATCACATGGGCCACACAAAGAACTGAAGATCCCTTTCACAGAACTTATTGTTAAAGTAAAGCAAGATACGTGTGAGCTAAAACACTCTACAATAAAAGAGAAAGAACAAAAGTGACATTAATAATAAACACCATCTGCATTAAGGACTCATGTTTCAAAATGTTTCTAGAGACTTTATTAAGAAGCTTTAATAATGCCAATAATATTCCATTTTCAATGTACACAGTTTTGCTGCTTTCCCGAATTCAAACCAGAAGCAGGCTTTTACAGGACATTTGAGGGGGAAGGTTAAAAAGAATGCTTCATATCTGAACAATTTAATTACTAGAAATTTGCATAAAGCTTTTCCCACAGAATGAAGTTTGTCTCTAGTTATGGAAATCCTGTTTGCTTTATGCAGCAAACCAGTGGAGCTCAGCACACAGGAGCTGTAGATCAATTAAACAATATGAAATCACACCTCATGGAGATACTCTTCTACTCTTTGTTATTATTTTGCACTTGGACAAGTAAAACAAGATGAGAATATGCAATTGCATGTTCTTCTGCTCTTTAAATACCTTTTCAAATCAAGATAGTTTAGTTCAGCCTATCAATTAAGGCCTTGCATACACAAGGAATGCTCATCTGCAGAATTATATCTAACTATGCAGGCAAAGTGATACATGGTGGATACATGCTGGCAGCATGATGCTTTTATTCACCTATCTTTTGCCAGCTCTTAGCCTCTCCTCTCCTGCAGTCCTTGTAGCCGTCATCCAGTCCCATATAAAAAAGTATTTGTACCTGCAATGTGTATCTCATGTTTACCTAAGAATATTAACCCAAGTTTCTACTTCAGTTAGTAGTAGTACAGCATAATTTGATTGAAATCTGATGTGATCACCTTTTATTCTGAATGAGTCAAAGAAGATGCTATTCAATTCAGAGAGCAATAACTTCCAAGTGAAATTTGATGTTATGTAAAAATTCAAATTTTCAATAAGATAACACTGTTTTCATTGGCTTTGATATTGATTTGTCATTTGAAATAATTAAAATAGCTAATGTGGAAAAAGAATTTAAAAAATAATAGTCTAGGGAGAAAAACAAATGGTTTTTTAGCAGCAGAGGAAATAGCAAGGCAGAAACCAATAAAAACATTTAGTTTTTTCTGTATAATATTCTGCAGAGAGTTTTTGTATTCTGATATATTAGACTAAAGTTAACAGAAAGCAAATGAGAACTGTAGGATTTAATGGGGTTTCAAGTTTATAGCTAAACTTCAAGAATTTCTGAGGGTGATTTCTCAAGTTAAGTGATTTTATTCCAGTCCTCGAAATGATCACATTCTCCCCATGAGCTATAGCATTTGAGGCTAAATTTTGCAGGAAAACTGCTAGATGCATGCACCTCTGGAATTTTAATCTCTTATGTGTATATTAATTTAATCAAATGACTAAGTTTCATGTCATTACTATAGGCTGAAATTTCATTTTGCAGTATTAAGGTTTCCATTCTGAATTTTGAAATGAAAGAACTTTGAAAATCAAATGAAATTTTCATCTTTCATGTTTATCTTCCTGTATTTCATTCATTCTGAGAAATAAAAAAAGCCACTTGTTTTTTTTTATTTTAATCTCAAGTCAATTTGCAATTTTGCATTTGCTCACACCACTACCTTGAAATTAACCAGTTTATGAGCACTAGAGGAGAAGAAGAGAACAAGAAACAGCCAACATTTGTTTTTCAAGAGCATATTACATAAAAGTAGTCTCTTTTCTTCTGACAGAGTAACTGATCTAGTAAACAGAAATCAGAGTAATTAATTTAGTGAACAATGCAAATATTAGCAATGAAACAATATGACTTTAGTAAGTCTTTAGACATTGTTTCCACATAACATACCCATGAGGTGATTGCACCGCTATTTGAAAAAATGAAGTCTAATCCATTATCAAAGTGGACTTTTTTTTGAGCAGAACCTCAAAAGATACTCTACTATACATTCAGTTCTGATGAAATTTTTTGGTAACAAATTGAATAATGGAATAATAAGTGCATTTATAAATAGCAAGTGACACCAAGTTGAAAAGAAGTGTAAGGACTTTGCAAAGCATGGTCAGAATTCAAAATAATTCTGATAATTGGTCCAAATTCAACCCAAGCAAATCCAAAACAAGTTAAAAGTTCATAAGATGAAATCAAATGGAGAAGTACAATTTGCCATAGAGCACTACTGCAGAGAAGGACCAAATTTATAAACTGCATATGAACTAACAATACAATATTGTTGCCAAAAAAAAAACCCTGCCAATTCTTGGAGCTCTGCTCTAAGGGACTCCTGGGATGATCTCTTCTTAGTTGAGTCACACTGACACACAGGGCACCAGTTATGGGTGTTTGGGCCCCACGGGGGGCTCCCGTGATGGGGGAGACCCTCCTGTAGCAGTTCTGTACAGGGAAAGAGAGATGCACGAGACTTTTTCGGTCTTCAGCTTGTTGCTTATTGTTATCTTATCAAAACTTCAGCACACTGTCTGTACCAGGTTGGTAGCAGGAAAAGCACCACAAAATGGCTACAAGAAGTACAGTTTCAAGGTCTTTTAAAACTGTTTCACCCAATTAACTCTTAAAACATGCTTTATTTCCATTCATCTACCAATAACTCATCCCTTGTCTGTCCACATAACCTAAGACTGCGGCTTTCCTTGACCAATCACCCTGTGCCACCAACACTGCAGAAAATGGAGTAAATGAAGAAGAAGAAGAAGAAGAAGAAGAAGAAGCTTGGGACAATGCTCAATGTCCTCCATCTTGCCTCCATACTAAAAAACCCCAAAACCTAAATCTTTCTCCCTGTCATAAACTATACTGTTCTCTACTATCTATTTCACACTCTTGTAGACTCTAGTCTATCTCAAAGTCTTGGAAGCTTTCTCCATGGGTGAGGGTCAAAGTCAATGCTTCTCTGGGGGTCAGGACCCCTCAGAGCAGACAGAGAAATATTACCTGTGCCCTGGGCTCCCACACAAAACAACCAAGAAAGCAAATATAAATAACTTTTCAGCTGATGCTGAAAGACTTGAATGTGCTCCTTTAAAATTTCAGTTTTAATTTATTCCATGCCAATTCCCCACAGAATTCTAAATAATAGCTCTGCAGATATCAAGAATTGTAACCAATCCTATTTATGAGAGTTACAGCGGTAACAACGATCGAGGGTTAATCCTTCTGCTTCATTTTGTGTTGGTCATACCTTTCCAGTAACATTGCTCCCCAGGTTCAGTAGACGGTTAGAAAAAGAAGATAGATTGTGGAAGACCTCCTACAGGGGCTGACTTGGATGGAGTCAATCCTTTGTCTAGCAACTCACACAGTGATGTCTTTTTGATTTGGTACAAACCAGTTTACAACACACCACTGTTTTAACTGAATGTCAGTGCCTTCTTGGTGTCTCACTCTGACCTGCAGTAAAGAGGCCGGGATTGGCATGAGGCTGGAAGGGGACACAGCCAGGTCAGCTGACCCCAACGGGCCAAAAGGATGCTCCATACCAATACGATGCTGTGCTCAACAATAAAAGTTGGGGGAAGAAGGAAGAAGGGAGCAGGGGGTGGGGGAAGACACAGACATTCAGAGTGGTGACATTTGCCCAACTAACCTGTTTAGTTTGATCCAAAGCTCCTGTCCTGGGAATGGCTGAACACCTGTCTGCTCACAGAAACTGGTCAATTAATTCCTTGTTTTGCTTTGCTTGCAGATACAGCTTTTGCATTCCCTATTAAACTGTCTATCTCAATTAATGAGTTTTTTTTACTTTTACCCTTCTGATTCTCTCCCTCATCCCACCAGGGGGAGATGAGCGAGCAGCTGGGTGGTGCTTTGCTGATGTCTGGGGTTAAACCACACCATCAAATCTTTACCTATCCAAAGTCAGTTGTCTCTTTAATCAGT
The DNA here is from genome assembly GCF_026979565.1 of Vidua chalybeata. Taxonomy (NCBI): domain Eukaryota; kingdom Metazoa; phylum Chordata; class Aves; order Passeriformes; family Viduidae; genus Vidua; species Vidua chalybeata. The sequence goes on along the minus strand of NC_071534.1, from coordinate 50,018,467 downwards.
GGAGACAGGATATAAAGTAAGCATTTTAATTTGCAGCAAAGGGTACATAAAGAACAGTTTCTAAACACATGTATCAAATACTGAAATACCTTACTCTAAGGAGACTATAGAACTTCTGCTAAGGGAGATCCTGAGATTTGTACAGGATCCTTTTTTAAAAGAAATTCATGTCAGCTCTACTTGAAATATATTTTCAGACACCACTAAGCTGCATGGATGTAAAAAGAAGATTTTCAGGAAAAGTTATTGTTTACATATTGGTGCATTCAACTGTACTCAGTTATACTTAGAGCATGTTGTAATCCTGATCTGTAAAAAAAATAAGTTTTAGATGAATACAAGTTTTAGCTTTGTGAGTCATGATTCCTCATAGTATACAAAGAAAATAAAAAGAGTAAACCTGCTCTGCTTCTTATTGGTAATGGAGGGAGCACAGATTGTACCGAGCTGGGTGAGGAAGCACGTATTTATGGAATTAGCTGTTTGTGCACAAATCCTACTTCAAACTGGACAGAGGAATATGTTGGGCTTCAACCCTGCCATGTAGTCAATTTATAAGAGCCAATAGTTTGCTAGCCAGGAGTTTAAAGTGGAAGCGCTAACAGATGTCTGAAAGACAGAACTTCTGCCTCACTGACTGCCTCTGGGCTGACTGATTCTAGGCTGAATTTTATCCTTTTCTGCGTCTCAGTGGGCAGCAGCATCAGGCAGGCTGTGTGACGGGGTCTGGGGATGTGGGAATTCTACACCTCTGAAGACCTGAGCTTCACAGATAGCACTCCAGGGGAAAATATCCTTTGAAGCCTGTTTCTGGTTACGCACTGTCTTGTGCAAATATCAGAATGCCGCTTGTTGGACTGAATAGTTTTTCTTTGCTAATGACATGTCCTCTTGCAAGTTTTTCATATCACTATTTCATTTGTAAGACTTTCCCTAAAGGAATGTTTCAAACCTAGCTGTTCAGGAATTTTCTCCTTAAAACAGTAGTTATTGGAAGCATTTTAATTTCTCTTTTGGTGTGGCCCTTGATGGTCATGAGCTATTACCAATATGGACTCACTACAACAACAATGAAGAAACAATCACTCCACATGAGTGATAGCACAGGAAAAGATGGTGAGGCTTCTGATATTTTTCTGAACTATTCTGGAAAGCAGCTATTCACCTGTCCATATACAAATCTTTCACTGTTTCAGAGTGAGTTCAGATTGACTGTACTCTGCCATAATACACAGCCCCATAACCACTAGCTTAGCTGGATAAATGAGGCTAAAATCTATTGTCACATTAATCACAGTCGAGTATTTTAAATGTAAAAAAATACCCTACCCTAAGATTGAGATTGAGATGGTTGGACACAGTCAATTTATTCACAAAATACTTTGTGCAGTTGCTGTGTGGCTGCCAGGGAAAGGCTGAAGGAATCCTGAGGACAGTCACTACTCACTCCCCTTGAGGATGAGCAGGATTTTTTTTCTTTGGCTCAACTACTCCCTAACTAAGAGGATTTGAAGTGTCAAGGGAAGTATTCTTTGTAGAGGAGGGCCTGGTGTGAACCAAATGGACCCAGTTTAATTCCAAGGACAGTTCATCTGTCCCTGAACAGCTTGGCACAAAACATTGCCCTATGCTCAAGAAATAATGCACAGTCACATCTGAGTTCAGAATTTGGGCAGTGAAATAGGCATTTGAAGTTGTTTGCAGTGCCTCTCATAAAAACAGAGTAATGCTTGACTATCCTGTATCTATTTTGCAAGTGCTGTGGAGGGATATTTGGTCTAATTACAAATGAAGAGGCATAATGCTTCCACTCTTGCCTGAAAGAAAGAAAGAATTATTTTATTGCTGTTTATTTATATCAGCAACAGGTTTCAAGCCTGCTTTGCTTGTCAATCCAAAGGCAAATTTCAAAAGTAAAAAAATTAGCATTACAAGCCAAGAGCTACCTGTTTCTATCAGAAATATTCCCAAACATGTAAAGGTATTTTAATTTCTCCACTTGGTCGCAAACTCTAAAAGTGACTTAGACCTAGCTACCAAGTCAAAGAGTTACCATCTTCTTTACTGGAACAATTGATAATACAGGGTAGATGACTTTCTCTAAAAGAAGCAAAAGAAACCTATTGCAGGCATATGTATAAGAATGGAGAACAGACAGGACAATACTTTCTCCATTTACATCATAATCTATGCAATAGATTAACAATCTGTTCTTCAAACAATAAATTACCATACTATAGCAGACAACAAAAAAAAAAAAAAGAAATTTTAGACCTGCAGTAAATGTTTTAAAGTTGGGTTTTCAATTTGCAGATAACTGTCGGTAAGACAACCAAAGTTAGCAAAAAAAAAAATTAAATTGCAGCATTATTAAACTATATCCATATAATTTTCTGTGCAACCAAAAAAATGGGCATAATACTGGAAGTAAAAGTGCATTCAAAAATTACATTAGCCTGATATGGGGAGAACACTGCAGTATTGTAAGGCAGGTGCATTAGATGGTTCTCAGTCTATCCAGGAAAGACTGTCAGGCTAACAATAATTCTCCATTGAGTTGTATTACAGACTGCAACTCTAACAGCCTATAGTTTTACCATAGCATAACCTGTCAAGGTATGAAAATATGCTGTCAAAATACTTTCTGAGCTGTAGTAGAGTTCAACAGCAAATAAAAGGGAAATATGCAGTTCTGATCCAATGACAAACACATTGGGGCAATTCAAACACTCAAGCCTGTTATTCCACTTCTGTGCTTACACACCATGCTTTGGATGAATATTCAGATTACTCTGGTATGTTCTCCACACATGGATATTTTCTGCACAGCAAGCCTCAGTGAAACTAAAAGCTCCTAATAATCCAATATGGTATGCTCTTCTTGTATGCAAGCAAAAATAACTTATAACCCCAACTGCTCCCAAATGCTGGAATTCTTCCTTTATGTGTATTTAATACACGACATAAGCCACAACAGCCAAAACTGCTATATATGTTTCTCACCCACACATTGTGCGACTTAGACCTAACCTTCAGTGGGATGAAAGTATTTGATACCTAATTAAAGCACAGATGTCACACATCACCAAAGCTCAGCTAAATCCATCTGTGTAGGTGTTTTCTTACCTTCTGTGAAGGTAGAGAAGGAAACTGTCTGACAAAAAAGACAGATTGAGAAATATTAGAGACAGGCTACTGAGAGTAGATTGGCATGAAGAACCAGGTGAAAACTGGAAGGCGAGAATGTGCATGTGGGATGAAGGGTCATGCAGCTGATACATGCAGGGACCAGGCTGCACAATGGAGCCCAGAGGAACTGCAGCAGGTGGGAGAATTCAAACAACACCCTGCTCCAGCTGCTCCCAGGGACATCACAGGAAGGGGATCTGCCCACAAAATACTCTTCTCTCTTATGCACATGCAAATACTCTTCTCTCTTATGCACACACAAAAGAGCACAGAAGCACAATGCTGGGTGTACCCCAGTAACCCTGTCAGAAAGACACAAGCCCCTGCCCTGGTACCCCCATGACGTCCCTGGGGAGACTCCACCACATGAGTACCGAACATGAGTGAACAGGAGCCCCAAAGCACCTTGTAGACCTTGTGGAAGCAGAAGCACATCCTAACTTGGATGAGTGTGTACATAGAACCTAACAACAAGAACAAGTCATACTGAGGCACTTTCCCCACCAGACTATTGCAAAACCTGAAGATCATACTTTTATAAGGAAAAGTCTGGGCTTTTAGAAAGGCACACGCAACAAACAGAAAGAGCTAGTGGCTGGAAAGAAGATTCAATTTGGAAGTAGTTCCTAGGGAGGAGGAGTTCTACCCAAGGCAACCAAATTGCCAGCTTGTGATTACTTTCCATCCTGCATTTCATCCCAACATTTCTACCACTCCCACTCTTTGCAACAGGACATTAGGTACCTGAGCTGAGAAGCCCTCTGAATTATGGCACTAATGAGAATTTACCATTGACTTTAAAAGGTAGAAATGGAGCTAGAGGTGAGAAAACAGCCTCTTCCCTTCTATGGATATATAGCAGCCTCAGGATAAGAAGTTAAGGAGTAAATGGGTTTATTTGTCTTAATGTCCTGTCTCATTCTAATTACAATGAATGACAATGCCAATTACAATGTTAAAATAATGATGTTTGATCACATATGCAAGAAACAAAAGAGCATATTTTAAGATCCAAATTGCAGACCTTGATTACTGCAATTAGAGCACTCAGGCACTTATACCTATCTTTGTTAATGTGCCAGGTTCCATAATACCCAGGAGACATGAAACAATACTGAAAAAAAGAAGCTTGGGAATAAAGGCAATGGCTAAACTAAACAGTGTCAGGACACAGGCTCAACCACTGGCCTGCAATCATGTACTGTGTTTGTTTTCCTCTCCCTGGGTGGCCATGCACTGTCCCAGGAGACAGCCTAAGCCAGTGACAGTTCCCAAAACTCAGCAAGAAGCAGGCCACCCTCACTCAGAGAAAACAGTTTAGATACATGGACAAGAGCCATACTGCATCACTTGTCCTTAGACCTAGGGAATTGACCCATTTTATTTATGAGTTAGACAAAACTGCAGAAGACAGTGATGCAATAATTAAGTTATGCCTAATGTAAGGGTTTCCAGCTGTACTTCACAGATACTGTTTTCTATGTATCACACTATGCTGCCTTTCACTTCTACTCACCTGGCATGTCATGGGGTAGTGGAAGTGATAGATATCTGGAATGCCATGTAGAGCATCCATAAAACATGGACTCTAAAGGAGATCTTAAAATTATCTCTGCAAACATTTTAAAGACATATAAGATCAGACCTCACTTTTGAAGATCAATAGATATCCTCATATTGTTAGATTTGCAAAAAAATGTCTACTGTAACATCTGAGGTGTAAATCATATATGCCATGGAGTTGGGTAAAGGAAGAAGAAAACCTGATGCTTTCTCCTACTTCACATACCTTCACTTCTACCCTTAGAGCTTTTTTTAAAAGCCCTAACACTACATTCCAAGGGAAAATAGGGCAAACATGTCAAGCTCTATGTATTTAAAGTCCATGACTTCAGCCTCATCTTTATAGAAAATTACCTCAATTATTTTTTTGTTGAAGAATGACTTCTAGACAGGCTCCACTGATACTTGGCCTCACTGTGGCTATGAAACCTGAAGTGAGAGAGGGTTTTTATACACTTGGAAGCCAAATGGGAAAAAAATATTTAAATGCCTAATTCCTATTTAGACAGAAAAATCTTTCTTGATTTGCTCCAAAATAGCTATATCTTGTTCTTATTTTGTCTATCAGCCTATTGAACAGTACTTTGGTATGCTGATATGTTCTCTATTTTACCTACTGCAGAAAAAAAAAAAAGAGTAGTGAACTGGTTTTCTTCCAAATGAACAAAAAATGATCTTGTCTTACTTCTCCATTTTACACCAAAAATCTTTCTTCAATAAACAGATCAACTGAGATGTATTCTATCAGATCTAAAATAACTGTGGTTCTGCCAGTTTCATCTTGCATTTACAAAACACAGAACACTCTGTAAGCTCTCTCTATATATACACTTTTAGTAGTTGCTATAAATTAAAACTGAAAATCCTTTTTATAGCTAAATATTTATTTTTGAAAGCATTACCACAAATGTCAGGAACAAAGTCATTACAACAATAATCTTGTTATAGAAACACTTTATGACTTGAACAATTTGCTTCAAACTTTCCAAAATGCATAGCGCTCAGCTCCTCTGTGCTTCCCTCTATCAGTATAGGACCGTCTGTTATTTATGTGAGGCACCATTGAGGAAATATGTTAAGACTATATATTTTAAATCCTGCTACCAGCTAAAGTTGCTCAAATCCTAATCCACTGTTACTTTTTATTCCAAATCCCTTCAGTAAAAATACTGTTTTGCCTTTCTGTTTTGAAAAATGGACATTGTTTTGTAAGGAAACCTGCCTGCCAAAAATAATAGAAAGTTATGATATGTGGGGTTTTTCCTTTTTAATCAAGGCAGGGTGTCACTTTTAGTAATAATTTTCTGTATTAAATATTTTTTCCAGAAATCTGAAGGATCTCATAACTAACCTGAAACTGAGAAATAGTTTCAATTTCTGAGAACGTCAGAGGAGCTTCTATTGTCTTTGACATCTGTGCAAACTAGGATTACCTCCAAATGGACAACCTCAGGGGCTAAGTAATAAAATATTCAATATTACATTGAAAAATCAGCTCTGAGGGAGTACAATGAAAATCAGAAGGGTAGAATAATCATGAAGAAAAGGTTCCCTTTTGATGTAATATAAGCCAGCGTAACAACAATATGTTGTGTGAAATTTTCAGGAACATGTTCTAAACTGTGGGTGGCTGCTGTGCTTTTGATGTCTGGGGTGGCTTTGGGATGCAGCATTCAAAAGAGCTGTCAGCTGAAAGTGGATGCAGCTGGAGAAAGTTGGAATGGAAACCTAGGAATGAAACCTAGGAATGGAGTGGGCTGGCTGCAAATTACAATGAAGGCCTACACAGCTTTTTGCTGCCTGAACCAATAAAAGTCATGGTCGCCGAAGTTAAAAAAAAAAAAAAAGTTTTTGTTTCAGTGGTATATAATGTTGCTACCAAAAATGGGAGCACAGTGATGAAAAGCAGCAGCACACTTCTCACAGCTGACCAGGGCTCAGAGCCAGTGACTGCATCAAAAAGGGTCCAGAGCTTCCAGCAGCCAAATCACTGAGCAGTCCTAACCAACAATCCCTTACAGAGAGTGCTCTGGCAGGATGGTGACAGGCTTCTGGCTAGACTGACTGACATTCTCCCAGCACCTATATTAGCAGATAATTACCTGACATTTAGGAACAGACATATATATTTATAAACCAGAGACTCTGCTTGAACCTTGTCAGAGCCGGGATTCATTTCTTAAAGGGAAACATTTTAAAAATACTTTTAAAAGCAATTGTATGCTGTTACCTTCTTATCCTACACACTACAGTTATGAAAAATTGCCTCAAAGCTTTTTACAGGATTTGCATTTTACTAGCATATTACAAAGCAGCTATACTGATGCCTAAATCCCTTTATTTATTTAATTTCAGTAGCCGTGCACATTGCTGCTTTCCTTTGGCCGACGTGTGGATCTTCCTGGACACTGGTGTTTTTCAGATTCTGTTAACATGACATAATTTATTCCAGTAAAGTTTTAATTTTAGCTCACTGTGTAATCAGCATGTATCATTTTAATTATTGTAATCTCTAAGTCAGCCCCTTAAATACCACTCTCCACTGGACTGTATGTTCTGTTTAAAAAGTAAACAGAAAATCAGAGAAAGATATAGTTGGTACATTTAGGACTAAATGCTATAATTTGGTTTTACCTGGCAGAGCTCAATGTCCTTATAATTTTGTTATAAACAAATAAAGAATTTCACTTTCTAAATGAAAAGAGTGCATTTGAAACAGAGGATTCAGTACAATGTTACAGAGGGTTTATTTTAGTAATACAAAGAACTCATTTGTGTGCTCTTCTACAAAGCATGAACATGTTCTGCTAGTAATTAGGAAGAAGAATACATATTGTTCAGAAAACTATATGATGCATTTAGATTTTCTAACACAAAACAGCATCACATTAGAGAGCAGAATTCCTTTGTGTATGTCAGAAAGTTATGTCTTGTACTGAAACCAATGATGTGTGTGGCATGAGATTAATTGCTAAAAGCAAAACTAAAAAGTGATCAAGATAATGTATTTCTGGTATGCATTTCCTCCCCAAAACTAAATGAACCTCCATGTTATGGAAGCAGATTAAATCTGTTACATGCTTGTAACTCAGTATGCTCTGAGGATCACATTTCTACCTATTTAGCTTGTTCAGAAAGCTCCTTGTTTAACAACATACAAAGAAGTGTTTCTAAAATGTGTGTTTTATTTGTCAAAAACTTAGCTCAGGACTCACATGACATATATTTTGCATTAGGAAACCAACCAGTTTTGTATACTGTTGGTTATATATTTGTACCAACAGTTAACCAAAAGGATTTTGGGAAGTTACATCTGCTAGATTTGAATATACATATGTATTTGTATGGTAATCCACAAAATATTTCTGTGGCTAGCTTCACCATTACTATTTTGCACAGTATTTTAAATTACTTATGATGGAATGATCTTGTGCTTTTGCTGGCATGCTAGGATCTCCAGTCCTGCTTATTTAACCTTACCTCCACAGGGTTGTTTACACTTTCAGAACCTGATTTCAATTTACTTTAATTTTCTCAGAGACTTTTGTATTTATAAAAGCTGAGCATCTAGTGACCTCTCTATTCCTGACATTTCCTTTACTCTCCACTATGAAAAAGAACAAAAACCCCAGTGTCCCATTTCTGTTCCAAAAAAACTAAACTGCTTCCTTCAGTGGGTTGGTCCTTTTAATTGAAAATGGCAACCAGATGTTTACAGAACACACAAGAAATTTTCCTTGGGGCCTTTAGTCTTTATAATTGTTTGCTAAAGTTAGTTGGATTTCATGGAAATTTGTCTGAGGGTGAAATAAACAGCAAGTAGGGGCTCCTCCTAACTGTATTCTGAATTTTTTTTTAAAAAAGAAAACAAGAAAAAAAGTTAAAACTAATGTTTCCTACTCTTGTTGCTGTATTTTCTAGCTCCATAGAAAAATATTCACTAAGGGAGAAAATTTGGTTCTCTTAGTACTTAATTTACATGCCATCCCATGAAAAACATCCTATTTCACAATACGCTATTTGCTTTCTACTTTCTCAAAGTTCAGTTGGCTATTACCTAAGCACTACTGATTTCTGCTCCCTTCCCTTTTCCCCACTCCTGTCAGGAATATATTCTCATAAATTTTGGGGGTTTTGAGAATATTTTGCATTTTAAGAAGATGCTGTAAACTACAAATTGTTTGTTCCTCCAAGCTCTGAGTCACCACAGCTGATTCATACCTGAAATCTCTCTATCTTTAGAAATTATGATTTTCCCTCTTCAGTTTTTTTTTTGTCTGCCTGATTTTCTCAAGGCTAGTCATATACTCCAAGAAGTCTGAGAGAGCATCTTGTTACCCCACCAGGGGACTCACTACACCCAATAAAATCTCTTTACCTAATATTTCAAGACGTCTAAGATAGAATGCTCCACAGCTCCAGGGAATCCATACTTCACTAGCTTTACTCCCAAAACAGATTTCCTAATAACAACTTTTTTGTAGTACATCATGCCCTGATTACTATAGGCGTGATGAGCAGATTGTTCTTTTTTCCTTGGCAGCAGAATTCGTTAACACTTTGTGTTAACAAGTACCTCTGTTCCACCCAAACATACCAGCCTTCACACTCACTGAAGAAAGAGCATCACTGTGTCCTCCTGTCTCTAGCACCTTCTCTCATTTTCACTAATTTTGCTGATATGGTATGTCTTGGAAAATGAAAAACGCCTGTCTGACAGTCACCAGCCGTGGCCCTGGGGGCCTCTGAAACCCATGGCTGTCGTTTATTCTCTAGACTAATGAGCAGCTCTGAGGAAACTGTTACTGACTGCACTGACGAAGGAGCACTTCTTCAAGTGCTTGCTGCTGGCCAGATGTCAGCAATTAAGCTGATACTTTTCCTATTTAGCCTCTGGTCAAAAGTATGAACAGTGAGGAGAACAGTGAGAGGTGATACAATATGCTAAAGGAATAAAAATATACAGCAAAGAGCATGCATTTCATCTTAGCTCTGACAGTGACTCATACAGTTTCTATCCTAGTTTTCTCCATCTCTAACTGATGTGGCAACATTTTCTGGCCTTGTAACTCAAACTGCGAAGTAAAGTGAACTGAGTAATTTCTTCCATAAAAAATATAATTTTTCTTTAAAAATTAATTTTTCCAAAGGATACCAAACAAACCGAAATTAAAAACTGACAAAGATTTACTTGGAAAATTGCTTTTGGAGAAAATCAAATGAGAATTTTCCTTCATCTGTCCACCCCCTCAGCTACTTTTTCATTCATGCAATATATAGAGAGACAGAAAACTTTGCAGCTAGCATTACCCCACATCAACACCTGGGCTTGCTCCTGCAGCCTCATGTTCCCTGACATTCCTCAAGCACCAGCTTTTACCACTGGGAATGACCACCACTGGGTACAAAGAAACAAATGAACTCTCTACAGAGAGCCAAGAGGGGGGCAACAGAGGCCTTATCTTCCATAATAACACAATTCTCATACCACCATTTTACAGCAAAATGAGCTATGCCTGAATATATTCAGGTGGCTTTACCAGTGAGGGAGTGTTTAGTCCTTGCTGTAATACATAAAGTAGTGCCACTTTAAATACCAGACAGATCTCTTGACCCGAGCACATAAAAAGAAAGGCCAAGATTTGCTCAGATTTGCTCCCATGGGCCTGTTGTCTCAATCATCCCTTCCTGTTCCTGGTGCAGCTCCACCCAAGCACCACTCCCACATCTGCAGAAAGCTGGATCATGTTGCTGGAACTAGGGCTTAGTTTACACAGCCAAGTATTTAAACATAGCATGCTTTTAAAATGGCAGAAAACAGGACATAATTCAGTGTATATTGACAATGTCAGAAAAGAGGAAATAACTTCAGATCTTATATTCTTTGCAATATATGTAAATTTAAGTATCTATGTAGTATGATCCCTACTTAACAATGTCAGGAAAATGAATAGGACATGAAAATGGTGTTGATTTCCATGGAAATTGACAGAAATCTAAATATTGAACAAAGCAAAGATGGTTTCAATACTTATTTTATGGAACAATAAATCACACAAAAAAAATCCCAACCCAAATCAGTATTTGTACTGTAGTGATCTTTCTAATGGCATGGCTAAAATTTAATCTTCAATGGATGTCATTCAAACTGGAAAAAGAGGCAATAGTAAATTTTAAATACTTAACTGCAGTATTCTAAAAATAGGAAATGATCATGAAAAAGCAATACTATGAAAATGGTTTATGATTCTTTTTTTAAAGTCCCTCATTGCAATTGCAAAAGCTTCCACCAAATTACTAACAGTCTAAGGCAGCAGGGAGCATATAATGTTATGCACTCAGTTTGTCAAGAGCCTGAATACCTGTGCTTTTTTCCATGGTCAAACTGATGGGCTACCATTGAGCTTATGCACAATATTTTCCATTCCAAAAGCTAGTAGGAATGACAGAATTTTGCATGTTATTGCAGAATGAATTAAAATTGGCCAGTCAGATTTGTAACATACAACTGCACACATTTCTTGGAGCCTGATGTTTGCTGAGATTTGCTTAACTATTAGTAAATGTGAAGAATTGAGAAATTAAGGAATTGCCTATAAAGAGAGGGTCACCAAAGAGTAATGAGGCAGGCACATTCAGCAAAGGACAGAAAAACTGATGGCTCTGTAAGGAAAGATATAAGTAGTTTATTTATCTTTGAAGATGTCATCTGGGCAAAGTATGGAATTTAGGAAAGATTCAGGCAGCAGGCAGTAACTAGAGAACATTATTTTTGGAGGGTAGAAATGCCTACTAGTGAAACAAATTTCTGAGATAAAACCTTCCTTTTAAAAAATTTTGTCAAAATGTTGGCAGGGCAGCACAGAGTCATAGGGACACACACACCCTGTTAATCTTTACTGTGGTAACAGAGATGAGAGCTTCTCACACTGGAAGAACACGGAAGAAGGCAGAAGACACTGGAAAATATTTGGCAAGTTCTTCCCAAGTATTTGCCACTCTGGGAGGACCTAAGGGGGCTCTGAAGCCAGGTGGCTCATCCCAATCATCTCTAATAGAGCAACACAGCTCTGTCCTGGGCTGAGGCAAGGAAGCCCAGAGGCTTGTACAGCTGAGTATGGCAAATCTCCCCTGAGAAAGCCTGGAAGTAAGTATAGGGCTTGTAGGGCTTTCTCCAGAGGACAGGCAGATTTTCACATTTTGTAAATGAAGGAGGGAAGGAGGGAAGGAGGGAGGGAGGAGGAGGGAGGGAGGAAGGGAAGGAGGGAAGGGAAGGAGGGAAGGGAAGGAGGGAAGGAAGGAAGGAAGGAAGGAAGGAAGGAAGGAAGGAAGGAAGGAAGGAAGGAAGGAAGGAAGGAAGGAAGGAAGGAAGGAAGGAAGGAAGGAAGGAAGGAAGGAAGGAAGGAAGGAAGGAAGGAAGGAAGGAAGGAAGGAAGGAAGGAAGGAAGGAAGGAAGGAAGGAAGGAAGGAAGGAAGGAAGGAAGGAAGGAAGGAAGGAAGGAAGGAAGGAAGGAAGGAAGGAAGGAAGGAAGGAAGGAAGGAAGGAAGGAAGGAAGGAAGGCCAAACAAATGTGCAGTTTGTAGACATGCTGGCCAATACAACCTGGTACCTTTCTTATCAGCTGCTATGATGAGCTGTTTGCTCATCAGCAACTTCTTTTGAACTGCTTACTTCAAAACAGATTTACCACAGATATTTACTGGAGATACTGACCATGTCAAAGCAGATTTCCCAAGGTGGTAATCCCAGCTCTCTGCAAAATCTAACTATTCCATCATCTGCTACTAACACAGTTGTAACACAGTTCCACCTCTCTATCTCCCTCCCAGCAGCAGAGTAAGAGACATGTTAAACTTACAGCAAACTGGCTCATTTAGGGCTGTTGCAAAAGGGAAGTCTCAAAGAGCTCAGAGCAGGCACAGGTATCATCAGTCCATGAAATTTTCCCTCCATGTGGGTTTAATTGCTAAGGAATGGTGAAAGCACAACTACTTTTTGTTCAAGAAAAGCTGCTTGAGAATTCACTGACAAAGCTATTTTTCAGTGAAAATTTAGGGGTTTGAATAATTTATGTATTACTGCAGAACACATCTGTATGGATTTTTGATAGTAAACCCATAAACCACAGTCTCTTTGCCATGATTAAATATATATATATATATATATATATATATATATATATATATATATATATATGTTTTTTTCATTTTAGCCAACTGCTTTCCAGTTACCAAAACTCAAAATGGTTTTGGTTGGTTTGTAAGAAGTGAAAAATTTCCACTGAAGAAAACTATTCCCCTGATGTTTCTCTCTGACTGCAGTGAACTCAACACAGTGCTGCAGCTCAGGTGTTGAGGATCTTTCTGGAAGATCAGTGTGCAGAGCTGTCACATTTGGGTTTCAAACAGCAGCAGAACTGGTCCCAAAATTCTTAGCAGACCAGCACAAAAAAAAAAGTTAGGAATGTTTTGTGGTGAATTTTTTTCCATATATGACTTCAGCTACAGTCTTGGCTCTCAGCCATTCAAAACAAAAAAATCCTTTCAAATTTAGAGTGAACTTTGAAAGACACATGAGTAGAAAAGACTGCACACAAATAAAAGCACCCTATAGAGCTGCTATGTAATACCAAGTAATAAGAAACTTACTCTTTTTTTAGATTTTTCACAGCACTCATACTCTGTGTTTCTCAGTTCATTATCTATATATTTTTAATTGAGGCCTAAAGGAGCATATTTTTAGTAACTTATAACATTTCTATTAGAAAAGTATTATGCCAAAGCATAGCTCAAAATACCCTTCTCCAATATAAGGAGTACTATCCCACCCAGAAGAGTAAACCCCATCATCTACTGGGGAAGAAAATTAACTTTGAGTGTAATTTGCTTAGCTGCAAGAAAAGATCATTGGGTTGGTATGTAGACATGCTCTATTACTTATTTCTTGTTTTTAAAACATAACCTTAAAGCTAGACACTTACTTAACAGAGAATAGTTAAAGCCAGATTTATGCTGCCATGAAATTGCAGTAGAGTCTTACTCTTTGCCTTAAGTTGGCAGGCATTTGACATTTTTACATAATCCAACATCTGCTGGAAGCTGTGGGATGTTTCTGGAAAATACCTGACCTTTTTATTTTTTTTTTTTATTATTATTATTACTGGAAAAACACTACAGGAAGTACTGGTTCTGGCCTGTGAAGTATAAATATCTACAGTTAAGCTCACTTCTGCAGATCAATATTTGGAGTGTAAAAACTGGAGAACTTCAATCTGAACTCAGCACTGTAGGAAAATCTAGTACAGTCTTTTTTTTCTTTTCTTTTTTTTTTTTTTTTTAATAAGTTGTAACTGAATTTGGCATACCCACTTCCTTGGCCATTAGAATCAAAAGTATTTCACAGAGATGGTGCCCATGGTCCCCAGAGACACCAACTTTTCTCTGCAGCCTATCTGACATTAGCAAAGCCTGCAAGACATGGTGTGTCTTGTCACTCTGAGATGGAAAGTACTCAAGGCAAAGAGTTGCTAAAAGGTGACTACAAAACTAGATTAAAGTAAGATGAAGATGAAGACAATTTACTGCTTTTTGGTACAGCCTGCCAAAGAAAACCATATGTATCTCATTTTCAAGAAAGTTTCTTAGAGAAACTTGAAATTAGTGATGGAATTTTGAGCAATCTCAAGCATGCTAAGTAACTGTAGATTTTATCAGTGAAATTGTCTGGATTGGTTAAAACTCAAAGCAAACCTGAGCTCTCTAGTAGCTCCAGAAGTATATCACAAGCCTGAATCATGCAAACAGTACTCCCTTTAGCACAAGAAATATCTAATTCTGTTATATATATATATATATATAGGTGTATATATATATAAATATATAAATATATATATATATACACCATTTTTCTTCTGGCAGAATAGTAGCCTATGTAGTTTTTTTTCAAGACCAAACTGGCATCACAGTTTCAGTTCATACCTCTGAGGTGTCCAAGAACACTCAAATATGGTCATCACATATCTAGCTGGTGCCCAGGCTTCTCTATTGAGCACAGTGTAACTCTACACAATAAAGCTACAGTGCTTTATGCAAGAGATCAGGATTCTTCAGAAAACTGCTTGAAGTGTGGATCAAATTTCAAGAGGAACTGATAACCAACAGTAATTTATCCCAGATTCAGCATCAAGTGCAAAATGTACCTGTTCTATATTGTGTTCTTTAACAAATTTACAGGACAATCAAAACATTACTAGAGGAAAAAATAACCTTCACACAAACAAGTTTTCTTTAGGAGAGAAAAGGACAAGGTAGAAAATGTAGCAGGTATGTGTTTTGTTATGAAACATTCTATTGAAAATCCTTCATTATATTGATGAAGTTGTTATGAGAAGTCATCAGGAACCAAACTGATCTGATTTAGTTGTCAAGACTATGATGAACTACTCTGCTGCATTTTTTTACAGAAGGATATAGCTAATGGAAGAATCACCTAACTGTGGAAAATTACCACACATCTGAGAAGGGCAAGAATTTGTCTTCTATCATTACTTTTATCAGAGTTTTTATGCTTTATGTTTCTTGAAGAACACTGGATCAATTCTACATTTAGTGATCACACTTATTAATTAACATATTAACTAAGTCCAGTTATTCTTACTGTAAGGGCCCTCATGCCTCAGATCTTCCACAAGTCCCCTGTTTTCAAGGACTGTGACTGTATATCCATGTTTTGCCAGGATTCGCTGACAGAGCTGACGGTCAGTTTCGTGGTGAGCAGGAGGTGCATAGAGAACTGCTCTTCTCGTGTGGCTTCCAAAGTACTGGAGAATGGAGGCATCGATCTACAGCAAACACAGTGCAAAGACAAAGGTTGTAAGATAGGACATTCCTCAGCAGTACAAAATACAGCCGTTGTTTTTCACAAAATGCAGCTAGTAACTTACTGTGACAACAGTGAAAATAGTTCTAGTATCATTAAGAATTTGCTTTATATCAGGGACTTTGGACCACAAATGCCATTTTGTCTGCCTCTCCATTTTTTCTATCTTCATTTTGAACTGATACTATAAAGGTTTGAAAGCTCTGGTTAGGACACAAGGATCTTTAAACCATGTTCTTCCCTTTGTGGAAACAAATTTTCCTGAAATCTGGGCTGCTCTGGTGAGCTGGTAACAGCAATTGCTATCTGACTTTGACTGTGGCTGTAGTCACCTGAACAGAGGGGCCCTGGTAGGTCCCAGGTGAACTGTTCCAAGGAATGCAGGTCCTACGCAGATGGTTAAGTGCAGGCATCTGAGTTTTGCTATACAGCATTATTAAGAAAAGTAAGAAGAGTACTGGGATAAAATCATACATAGGAATCCTAGACAGAACTGGAGATTACTCTGCTCTAGAAAATTAAATGTAACCTCGTCAGTCCTTTATTGCCTTATTAGTCCAAGACCATCTAGCCCATAGGAAGACTGGCAAAGAGACTTGTATATAAGAGCAAGTGGAAATGTGTCTGATCTCTCCAATGAATCCCAAGGAACACGTGGATTATCTACCACTTACTGTCTTCCCATACAGTGCCTAGGGACAATGGCATCTAGAGAAAACCCTTCCTCTATATCTACCCTGGGGTATGAGCTTCTTGAAAGAAAAAAATGGAAAAGAGACAGCCCAAACACACAGTCATAGTGCAAACATAACATTAATTTCTGAAAAGAGAAAATCACTGGGCCGTTGCCATCAAATCTTTGGGTAAGGGGGCTATTTTATGTCTTAAATAAATGTGGTGGGTTAATCCTGTCTGGAAGCCATGTGCGCACCAAAGCCACCCTACCACTCCCCTTTGCAACTGGACAGAGGGAAAAATACACTGCAAGTCTTGTGGGTAGAGATCAAAATAGGGAGAAATCATCAATTGATTACTGTCATAGGCAAAACAGACGCAGCTTGGGGAAACTGATTTGTTTGATAATAAATGGCATTAGAGTGAGATAATCAGAAATAGAACCAATACACTTTTCCCCCACTCCTCCCTTCTTTCCGGGTTCAGCTTCCCTCCCAAATTCTCTACCTCTCCCTCAGTGGAGAAGTGGGGCTGGTACTGGGGGCTTGGTCAGTTCATCACACATTGTCTTTGCTGCTCCTTCCTCCTCAGTGGGAGGACTCCTCACACTCCTCCCCTGCCTCAGTGTGGGGTGCCTCCCATTGGAGACAGTCCTTCATGAACTTCTCCAACATGAGTTCTTCCTACAGGCTGCAGTTCTTCCAAGTGTTCCAGTGTGGGCCTCTTCAACTGGCTGCAGTCCTTCAGGAACAGACTGCTCCAGCATGGGTACTCCATGGCCTGCTGGTGGATCTCTACTCCACTGCAGACCTCTGTGGACTGCAGGGGACAGCCTGCCCCACCACAGTCTTCATCACATTCTGCAGGTAACTCTCTGTTTTGGTGCCTGAAGCACTTCCTCCCTGTCTTCCTTCACTGACCTGGTGTCTGCAGAGTTGCTCCTCTCATACATCCTCATTCCTCTCTCTGGTTTGCAGTTGCACAGTTGCTTTTTTCCCCTTTTAAAATCTGTTATTCCAGAGTTGCTACCACCATCACTGATGGGCTCAACCTTGGCCGGTGACAGGTCTGTCTTGGAACTGGCTGGCATTGACTGTGTGGGACATGGGGAATGGGGAAGCTCCTGGCAACTTCTCATAGAAGCCACCCTGGTAGCCCCCCACCCCAAAACCTTGCTGTTCAAATCCCAAGAAAATAAAATAAAAATGGGATGTTCAATGTGGGAATAAAAACACCATTAAAAACCAAGACTTTATTTTGGTGAAATATATTTGTCTTTAGGATTGAAACATACCAGCAGGGATTAAATTCAGGATATTAAATTAGTTCTTTGCAAGTTTGTGGATTTCAACCTGACAGTTGTCAGCAGTTTAAAAGTTAAGTTATTTCATAACTCCTAATTTTAGTAAGCTTATCACTGGAGATAGGAAGCACTACACAAACAAGTCACCACATTTTTTGCACAGTAGACTAGGCTGAAAAGAGACAGATGCTTTTATACAAATAAATGTCCTTCAAGTTGTATCCAGTTGTTTATAGACCTGGGGTCTAGTGCTAAAGTCACACTTCTCAGCAGTCCCCTGAGTGTGGGATGCAGTTCTACATTGTGCTTGGCTGAAGTGTAAGCTTTTCTGCAGCAGTAAAGAGCACAAACTATTTCAGAGCCCTTTGCTTCTAACACCAAATGTTCTTTTGCTCCAGAGCTGTCATTGCCTGTGGAAAGCATTAGCATTATTGATGAAGGGACCCTGAAAAAATCTCAATACAACATTATCAGAGTCTTCCACATATATTTGCTAAATGTGCAACCCAAAACTGACCTTTTTATTATTTTTTTTATTATTATTATTACTGGAAAAACATTACAGGAAGTACTGGTTCTGGCCTGTGAAGTATAAATATCCACAGTTAAGCTCACTTCTGCAGAAGCAATATTTGGAGTGTAAAAACTGGAGAACTTCAATCTGAACTCAGCACTGTAGGAAAATCTAGTACAGTCTTTTTTTCTTTTCTTTTTTTTTTTTTTTTTTTAATAAGTTGTAACTGAATTTGGCATACCCACTTCCTTGGCCATTAGAATCAAAAGTATTTCACAGAGATGGTGCCCATGGTCCCCAGAGACACCAACTTTTCTCTGCAGCCTATCTGACATTAGCAAAGCCTGCAAGACATGGTGTGTCTTGTCACTCTGAGATGGAAAGTACTCAAGGCAAAGAGTTGCTAAAAGGTGACTAGTTTAGCAACTGAGATATTCAAGTAAAGGTTGATCCTTGTTGGCCAGAGTAAGCACACATAGCACAGGGTGAAGTCATCGGAACTGTGTTAGGTCACCTGTTTGACAGCGTTCCTGACATCCCAGAATTTTTCAAACACATTTATCAAGTGGCAGGAACAGTGTTCGAGTCTCAGATGGCCCTTGCCCACCACAGCAACGTCACTCTTGTCCCCTTCTGCCTTTGCCCCTCCTTCCTTTCCTCTTATCTTCTCTATTTCCTGTTCTCTTGCAGCGCCAGCAGCTGCTGGCAGCCCTTCCTCTCCATTTCCCTCCCTCCCTATTCCTAAATCCAGCCCTTCTCCCAGCCCCCCTCTTGTGCTCTCTCTCCCTTCTCTTCCAGGCATTCCAGCCAAACACTTCCCACTTTCCATTTCACTTGCATCGTGGAAGAAACCCAGAAGATAGAGACTCCTTTTGCTTTATTGTGCAAGAAAATTCCATTTTCCATCCCATGTGTGCTGCAGGGGCCAGCGCTGCCGGGTGAACTGAGGACATGTGGGGAGTACAGAGGGGCTGCACACCGGGAGCGTCTCTGCTCCTGTTCCATTTCTGCTGGGGATTATGGCTTCTCCTGCTCCCTCCCTCCCTGTGTGGTCTGGGGCGAGGGTCCTGCCTTGGATGTGGTGTCACTTTGTGTGCCCCCCTCCTCAATAACAATTACCATAACTTCTGTTATGCCAGGAAAATACACCTTTCTTCCTGGAAGCAAAGCCTCCTGCAGTGTCACCTCTGAAGTATTTTGCTTCAATCATTAAGAGGTCCTGCCTCAAGCACCCAGCAATGGCTCCATTCCCCTGCGGCCAATACTCCAGGGCCAGCATCCCAGGGCTCTCCCACTGGCACATCTGCTGCAACAGGCCTTGGCCCCAGTGCTCTCTGGGCCTGAGGGGCAAGGCACAGGGGACAGGAACCAGCCAGCCCCGAGGCATCCCCAGGGGCTCAGCCCGCCTGCCTGCAGCGGGATGTGCCAGGGAAGATCCCGCCTCAGCGCCAGCCTTGATGCGGAAGGCATCTTCCTCAGGTCTCTGGGGAAGGGCTGCTGTGTTTACAGCGCTCTGGTTTGGCAGTGATGAATATTCAACAGAACACTGATAACACCATAGGAGGGAAAAAAAAAAAAAAAAAAAAAAAAAGGAAGTTCAGGCAGTGGCAGTGACCTGGGTCATTTCCACAAAACACAAAGGAAATGGCCCAGAGAGGCTCCACAGGGCCCACGCAGCATCCAGCTCCCACCTGGGATGGGTGATCAGAGGGCTTGTGACAGCCCTCACAGATGGAGCACAGCACCAGCTTCTCTGGGGACTTTTCTTGGGACACTCACTCCAGAGACACATGCTGCCACAGTGCTGGGAGGGACCGAGCAGGGAGGGACACACTGACCTGTGCCCCAGCCCCCTGCCCCCAGGCGCTGGGTACCGGCCCTGGGTACAGGTGCTTTTATCCACCAGCCTCCCGAAGAGCTGCAACGCCGTCTCTGGGACATAGAAGCAATTCAGGAGCCTAAATTTAACAGCTTGACCTGATGTCTAATCTGGTACTATTTAATAATATGAAGTATATCCACACCTTTTAGGGTACTTGCTTGAGATCCATGCTTAGTGTTGCCAAATTTATTTTCTCTGCCCTGTCCTTTCATAGCTATTTGCAGTCCAGGTTATACATGCAACGTGTCCTCTCTGTTTGTTTGCCAAGCCAGTGCAGTGTAGGGTGGGTTGTCAGCCACATAGATTTTTTTTTTTTAAATCTGGCCAACAGCATGCTTGTAGCAAGTGATTCCATACTTTTTTCCAAAGCTTTATAGAAGATGCGTTGCATCACTGGACATGCTGATCTAGTTACTACTAAATGTTTTTCAGAATTTCCAGTATTATACCAATAACAATCATGTTTATATATTTAAAGAGTGTGCTGGTTTTCATAAAATATTTCTCAATCATAAAAATGAGGTCTGGGCAGAGAGTTAGTACAAGAGAAGCAGCGTACAATAGATGAAAATAAGCTGTTCACATATTTCCACGTTTTATGGTTCTGATTTTTTCGGCATTCCTATGATTTTAATGTACAACAGACTCAGACACACAAAAAAATGGATCCATAACATTTAAAAAATTTGAGAATAATTGAGAATAAAATGGTCAAATGTTCCCATGTCCCAACAATCTTTTTTGCTTTTCTTCAGTTTGAAGACTCAGACTATTTGTTAATAGGTCAGTTTATTACAGATTCAATGTATCTTACATGAAAGGGATTGGTAAGAACATCTGCAGCCCATGTCATACCTAGAAAATAGTGTGTTTTTCTCCACAGAAATTAATGAGGCTTTACAGCAAGGCCGAGATTTCCCATGTGATTTTGGATGAGACCTATGTCAGCTTTGACATGATATACGTGCTCCTACAGCTTACAAAATACTGCACTTAGCTGAGTCACTGACCTCATTTTAGGGCAATTGGCTGTTACACAGATGATCCACAGCCTTAACAACTGGTCTAAAAAAACCAGAATGGGCTATAAAGTAAATAAAAATGCATAAAAATGAATTTTGTAATTTTGTTTTCACTTTACAGAATAACATGAAAAACACAAAAGAAAACAAATTGAGCTCCATTAAAATTTATTAAAGATTTTTTTTGAAATTGTATCAAATGTATACTTCTTTGATGTCTTAACAAACAAGATAAAAGGCCCAGTTTATATAATATAAAAGCTGATTAATTATATAACCATCCTTTTGCAACTGAAAATAGACATCCATTCTCAGAGTTGCAATTCTTAGTCTGTAACTTCCAGGGAGCTGTGAAGTTCTCTATTAAAAAGAAAATGTTTTGACAGTTCCCTTGAAACCAGTATACCCTATTCTAGGTTATGAATGTATAAAGATATAATTGATTCTACTAGTTTCTGAAGCTTTCCTCTGTTGTACAGAATTTCTGGGTTGTTCCAAAAATCTAGAGTTTGGTCAGTAACTGAATCTTATGATGTATAATTACTGTTTTTGTTTTGGCCAAGAAGAAAATAGTGGAGATATTTCAAGTTGAAGAGAGCAACACAGTTCCTTGGCAGCTCTTTCAGATTCCAAGAATATTACATAATTCCATAAATATTGATGCATTGTCTATGCCTGCAAAAGAAGTAAATATACAGTTTGAATTGTTGCCATAGAATTTCACTGACCATCACTTCAACTGCAGAAACAAAATTCTCCATCCTAACATAATGGCCCAACTCATGTCAGCCTAAGTTTCTCTCAGGAGAGAACTCAGAAACTGTGAATCATCTTTTCAGCTACCCAGTTCTGGTGTCATTAGTCCCACATTAACTTGTGTTGATTACAAGCAGCCACTTTTCACACTGAGCTAGCCAAGACTGTCAGAGACTTGGTCCAGTGGCTTCAAGTAACTTGACTTCAGCTTACTTTAACCCTACTTCTTCCTGCAGGTACTGAGCAGCTGCAAAAGAGATGCATGAGCCACTGTGCAAACCAAAAGGCCTTTGCATGAAAGCAGAGTGCAACAAAAATACCACAAAGGAAAACCGACCTTATAAAAACAAGGCTAGTACTATTAGCAATATTCACAGGCAGTGAACAGCCTAAATTCCCATGTAGCTAGCAAAGGAAGTCAGCATCTACTTTTGCTACTAAGTATCACCTAGCAGAACAACATTACAAAAAATACATGAATGGGACTCCCAGAAAATACTGAACTATTATTGAACAGCATCAATAAGAAGAGTGATAATAAAAACTTAGTATGTGGTTCTAATGCCCCAAGCCACTCATTTATGGGACTATGCAGATGTTTATTAGCTCCAAATGTGACTTATAAATTCCTTTTTGTGTTTGCATAAGAGTTCATAGAAATAATAAGTTGTTCATACTACCATTATATTTAAAAGTGTGCATAGCTGCTGTATCAAGTAAGAGAGAAGTTAATTTCCTGTTTCACTTTCTGGAGGATATTTAAACGTGTTTGCATTATGTTCTGTTGAATTTCCTAATCAGAAAGGACTGGGTTGTAGAATGAAATGGCTGAAATGTAATTCTGCTTTGAATTGTTTGTTGGATGAATACAGAACAATGCAATTGGATTATTGGCATTACTTTGATGGCTGTCTTCTGATGATATTATAAAGCCAAGAGCAACACTGGAGTTATTTGCACAGTCATCACCAACACTCTGAGCAGTAAGTACAGAGGTATTTTATCAAAATGTTTTTTGCTTTATGCCTGCATGTAGTACATGGTACCAACCGCCCTGTCTTGAGAACAGACAGTAGAACTAGAATCCTACCACTTGCCAAAACACCTCGTTTTGGAGGAAGTTGCAGTGAAGTGTAGGAGGGAGATTCTGCCTCCATTTGCTCCTCATGTGTCCTTCTCAAACTTCCCTTCCTGCAAAGCCTCCACCCTATCCCTTTTTCCTGACTGCTACCACAATAGCCTTGCCCTTTATCACCAGAATATCTCTAGCTATCTGCTCAGTAAAAATAGTTGTTTCCTTAGTGCTGTATTACAAAAGGGGAAAACAAATGTCCTGCTTTCATAGGGGCAATGTGAATGTAGTATCACTCCAAGGAAAGCAGTTGCTGATACTGTACACTCCAATGTTGATTGCTTTCTAGTTGCAACAGCTTTCATACTAGCAAAGTTCTTTGTTCTTTTGTGAAAAGCTCTCATGCCCCTACTTATTCCATAAAATAGCTTTTAAGTTAAATTTATTTTAAAATGCATCAAACCTTAAAAATGGATCAAACTTTATTATGCATAATGCAATCTTTTCTATCCAGAGCTCTCATCACACTCCATTCTGCATAATAGCAAAAATCATCTCATTCTGTCATCCAGCTTCAATTCTTCTTTTTCAGATATTTACATTTCAAAAGTTCTCATTAGCTTTGTCTTCTTTTCTTTCCACTTCCATTCTCATCTAGCTTTCTCTTCCCTTGCACAAATTCAACCATCTCTGTACACAATTGGTTCTGTACTTTCTGAGGTTACTATTACTTTGCAGCTGTAGTTCCCTACTCTCCTACATCTGCTTCCTTTCCCCTTTCCCCATGCCTTCTTCCATAACAGACTCTGCTCCTGTCTCCTTTGTTGCCTGCTTATTCTGTCTGAAGCGGGCATATTCCATTAAAAAAAAAAAATCAATAGAAAACGAGACGTGTCTTTAGAGGATGAAATTCACTAGAATTGTTTTTAATGTCTGCATTAATTCATGATGAATTTTGCATTAGACACAGTATCATTTCCATTGACTATGAAGTCCAGCTTTCTGCCTCTGACAGTGGAGCACTCAAGTAAAGAGGGGATAATTCCTCTCTGGATGTCCAGTGTTCTAATGTTCTAGTAACATTTTCTCAGCTTTTCAGTAATTTCACTGTCAATTTTCAAATATAGATGTCTGGCCCAGTAACCTATGCAAGATGTTCAACTGGGTTTTCCTCTAGATGTTGGTTAAGACTAAACCATGATGTTTCCTTTTTTTTTTTTTTTTTCCCCTTCTTTTTCTACATAGTATCTTTCAAATATGGCCACATCAGGCTGTCATTATCTTAAATCTTTCATACTGTCCACTTCTAGGAAATTATATCCTATCCTGTTTGTTCAGAATGAAGCCATAAAAAGCCTTTTCTTGTCCTTGCTGTTTGCTCACTTCAATATAGTTCCCCTTTGAGGTACATCTTTTACACAAAACATAAATGCCAGGTTCAGGGCCTTAAAAGGAAGACAGCGTTTTTTTTTGACACACCTGTGGTATTTCATTTATTTGGATGCCAGCCTAACC
Organism: Vidua chalybeata; assembly: GCF_026979565.1. NCBI lineage: Eukaryota > Metazoa > Chordata > Aves > Passeriformes > Viduidae > Vidua > Vidua chalybeata. The sequence goes on along the minus strand of NC_071534.1, from coordinate 49,994,097 downwards.
CACTCATCAAGTTCTCATATAATCAGCTGTGTATCTTCTCTGTTTTCTTGTTCTCAGCTGGCCTAAATGGCTAGGGGATGTGAAATCTGGTGAGTATCCATGAAATAATCTCTTTTGGAACCCAATTTAAAATGGGAAATTATTTTGTGTGTTTGTTTTTTGTTTAAATATGTTCACAGTGGCTGAAAAACTAGTATGCCAAAAAAGTGCCTATCACAGGAGTATTAACTATAAAAGATGATTAATAATTTCCTTCTCCTTTTTCTCCAGCTGTGGAAGAAATAAGGAAAAGAAAGAATCTTGCTTTCCAGGACCCAACAGAAATTCCCATTGCTAGTATGGTGAACCAGGCTCACAATTTGAGCCTGGATGTAAAGCTTAATGGCTTGGGAATTGGGTCTTTTAAGAAAAAAAGGAAAAGTGGTTTTGGGTCTTTTCTGACTGGGAAAGCAACTGAACACCAGGTATGAGCCCTCCTAAAAACAGCAGAGGTACACCATCTACCTGGGCAAAATTACTCATGTGCAGAGATATCTAAATTGCCTCTGGCTGAATTAATTCTGTGAGTGGAAGCACAGCTTAACCAGATAATTAGCTCTTCTCAAAATTGGCAGAGAAGCAGAGTAAAATTACTTAAGATAAGTGTAAGAGTATTACGGCTGGCTGGTACCAAAAGTATTTTTGGCACAATACTGTGCCAGGCAAACTACACAGAGGGTTTGTATGGCTTTTTCTGTTGTTATTGTTGATACCTATTCCAGTTTTGATGCTACAGCACCAGCTCTTCTCCCTACTATATTTATTCACAAATATTTCATCCTTCCTGCCTTGATAAACCTGCAGACAGCTTTCTGCTAGATGTGATATCACTCTCTACTGCCTTTAATGCTGGAGATTCAGAAATAAGCCTTCTATTTTTCATGCTTCAGATATTAACATTTAATTTTGTACTAGAATTTTGACCTCCGTTCCTGTCAATTTAAAGCTTCAGGACAAGATCTCTGGCAGCTTGTAAAACTGTGTGATACTAGAGAGAGGAGTACTATGAGCTCTGCCTAGTTTTCCAGGCTATGAATGAAATCTGGATTTTTGCAATTTAAAAAAGACAGCTTGCACTATGTGCCCAACAGGAAGGGCTCCATCCCAGAGCATCCTGGATGACACATTTACAGATGTAATTGACAATGTCCATCCCTGTGTTTCTTCCACACTTGTCTGTAACTCTCCAAAATGAGGTGAAAGTTGATATCAGAAATACATTGGCAAAGCTGGACTTTTCCTAAGGTCTCTTCCTTTGCTTCCAACAAATGGCTCATAAAAGATGCCAGAGGTTTTTTTGTTTAATTTTTGTTTGGTTTGGTTTTGTGGGGTTTTTTTGAGGCACTTAGTGCTATGCTTACTCCAAATGAAGAAATTATTAGATTTTGGAAGGGGATTTTTCCCCTCTAATAACAATCAGATCCAAATTCTCACAACAGGCTCACAGTACTGGAAGCAAGAACAAGAAGGCAACAAGAACAAATGGCTCAAAACCCTTAAAAACTACATCCTACCAAAAAAATACTATCTCCAGCAGGGTCTCATTTTCCTTAAAATTTATTCATGAACTTTGATTTCATAAGACATGATGCAGTGTTTGTTTTAAGTCACTGTTTAACTATATAATAGATTCTTTTTAATGCATTTAAATTTTCTTGCTGGACTATTTATTGAACAAGAATACATGTATGACTAGTTAATTACAAATGTGAATAACTATATTTTAAAGTATTTTTCCAGGTTCATACATGAAGATTTTAACCAGAGCTTTAATGAAAAGTTGTTTCCAAACTAGCTCCCGTCAGAGGGCACGTAAGTGTAAAATAAAACAGTGTCAAATTTCAACGGTGACATCTGTCTTAGATGTTACTGAGTGCCCAATAAAATCAAGCCAGATAACAGTTCAGCTATTTGAATAAGCAGTGGATGAAAACACACAGTTCAAGAACACACTTTCAAAGTGAAATGGTAGAGACTTTTGGTGAGGTTTGCCTTTTCTGTTCTCTGAGATTATTATTCAGCCCACACAACCAGCAGAGAAAGTTGGGAAACAGAGAGCAACTTAGAGTAACATCCCAACATGTGCAAGACATTTTGTTCATCATGCTCTACAGGAAAAATTCAAGGCAAACAGGGAGCCAGCTATGGGTGGTCTTAAGAACTTGAAAAGGAATGTGTTAAGGTAGCACAGCCCTGAAAAACATACCTATAAGGGTTAATATACACACATCTGTACTGCAGGTCCAGCATGTGCATGTTATAGTCACATTCAACCACGTATGCTGGAGAGGAATAAGTACAGCATGTTGTAAAAACAAAAGCTTTCTTCTTGTTTCAATTGGCCAGCACACCAAGTTGGATGTCAATCTGCATTTTTTTTCTCAGGCAATTTGCAAAAGAAGACACCACAGATATTTTCAGCCAAGCAGCATACTAGCAAAACTTTGCCATTATTTCACCAGTTCTTGCAGACATTAAGTAGCCCAAGGTATGAAATGTTCTTTGCCATTACAACAGCAGTAAGTAAAAAGGAATGGACTGTTTCTATAGACATAATACGATGCAACCCGCATATGTCAGCTGTGCTTTTTTCCCTTTAAGCTTTAATTATTTATGTCATATTGCAGATCAGATCTGAATCTGGGTACCTAGTGTACTAAAAGGTCATTAAAATATAAAATTATGACAAATGCAGTATGTGCTGTAAGAAAAACACCCAGTATTTTAAGAGTTAAGGTTAAAGAGCTCATGCCACAGTTATTCCCCGTATCTGTTTTTGATTGTTGCAGAAGATGCGCTTTACAGCTGCTCTCCTAAAATCAATATTGCTGACCTTTTAGACTATGAACTCTGTCTAATCAAAGAAGCAGCCTGGCACTTTTTTTTTTTTTTTTTTTTTTTTTTTAATATTTGAACTGCTTTATGTAGTTGCTGTCCATAATTTGTGAGGTCACAAATTTTTTACAGTTCTGCTAAAGTTGTATAGAAAATGTTAGCATAATGATAATTTCACAGTGTGCTATCTGCTGGACTGTTAGCAGTTCCTCTATAGGACTGAAGGAAACCTGAAACATTTGTGCTAGTGCTGATCACAGATTCCAGAGTAAAAATAACTACCTCAGTCTGGAGACCATTTAACAAGCTAAATTTTCCAACAGAAATAACAGCGTCTCCTTTTGTTAGGTTTTTAATACCCATCCTAGGAACCCTATCCAAAATAAACATGAAATCAGGTAACCTATGGACAAAGTAAAATTTTTGAGACAGAGATTCCAAAGTGTGATTTGAAAAATATTATTTTATTTCTCAAATGCAGTTTTGCATTTGATATGCTGAATTTAACTTTAATTTCTCAAATGTAGTTAAATTCAGCTTCTCAGCAGAATCCCAGTAAAGTTCAGAGCTGACGAGCAGATAACTTTAATACAGGGCAGCTGCAGTCCCTGTGCCAATTAACAGCCTCAGTCACTTCCATGAAACCCCACTGGCTCCTGATTTACGTGCCTGTACTGTAAAGCCCCTAAACCAATTCCCAAAGCCAAAATAAAGCATGGTCTGTGCAGCAAACTGAAATCTTCCTGGAGTCACACAGCAATGCCATATTTCAGCTGAAGATTTCAGGATCCCTGTGTTAATAACAGCACGCTGAGGAGATGGTCATGGGAATGTGCTTGCGCATATGCTGCTGTCATTAGATCACCCATTTGTTTGTATACAGATCCCAGACTTCCAAGCTTAGGCTAATTTTAGCTGGACTCAGATGATCCTGCCAGACTTGCTATCCCTCGCTTTGCTAATTATTGCTCAGCACTCTGCTCCAGCTGACTTACCTTTTTCACTGTCTCTGAATTGCTGCCAGGGAGGAAGCAGTGAATGGTGCTTGGGGAGACCTCCTTGTATCTTCCATGCTGTGTTTTAGTCAGTTTGTTGGGTGCAATCCCATTAACAACTGCTGAAAGGATGCTGCTGGTCATGAGAGGAGTCAGGGTCTGGCAGAACAGACAGAGGGCCACCACTAGGGCCAGAAGGAAGGGACGAGGGCGACAAAGCCTGCGGCATCTGGGGACTTGCCCACACACCATGGCCTCTTTGCCAACCTCACTTTGCCCTTTGCCACATTGCAGATACGGTCCAAGTAGCCACGTCTTGCCAGGGTAAAAAACGTCAGAGGCACACTTTACCCAAAACTAGCATGAATTTTCCCATTTCTGCTGCTGAGTGTTTTCCTGGTGCCAGGCAAGAAGTCACAAGTTCCAAAAAAGCAGAGGTTTGGGGAACACCTTCCCATGGAGTTACTGGAACAACCTGTGAACAAACAACAAGTGAGCAGCAGAAAACAGCAGCATGCCATGGGGTATCCTGCAAGTAGCTGTGGAGAGCTCTTCCACTCCATGCTCTCAGGAAAACAAACCTGCCAGCAGACAGATGAGGAGCAGAAATCTTCACCCCCTTTGCAAAAGGAACTACTTACTCAGCCAGACAGTAGTATTCAAGAAAGCAAGAGGTTAAAGCTTAACATGTCCTGTCCACAGCTGAAAAACGTAAGAGAGTGTACCAACTTTGTGAACAATCGTTTGCTGTTTTTTTTCTCTTGCATTCTCAATTCCCACTTTGTTTTTACAATTTCCTTCACTCCAGTCCTTTTAAATTTCCTTCTTCCTGTTAGAAGGCACAGCTTTCTCTCTAAAAGTGATAATTTATCTGAAAACTGACAGACTATGAAGATTTTCATTTGCATTTGTTTTGTCCAGATTGCAAGTTCAAAGTTAGGTTTACTTACTTGGTTCTTACCCTGTTTGAAGTTTTCCGTTCTCCTCTAATGGGCTGCTGATTAAAACCACTTGGAACAACCCTGGCTCATGATCCCAGCTCGTCTCACTCACTCAGGAGGCAGGAACACGCACATAACACACACCATCTGAAGCCAGTTGGACCACAGACTTCATATAAATAAGGGCTGGACTGCTCAGAGGGTGGAGCTAAACTGGCTCTGCTCGGAGCAGGCACAAGATTTGGAGAGACAGCCTGAAGTCTGGATGGGGAACGAGAGGTGTCCTTGCTCACGCTGCATGCCTCAAAACCACCATCACTGCAATTTTTAGAAAACTGCTGTTACAGTGATTAGCCTAATTGAAACAATATTAATATCTTTCAGGGAGAAGCACCTGCAGATTTTAATCCAGATTAACAAAAAATGTTGTAAACTAAGCAGATTTACTTGGACATAAGCATCACTGACAAAGCAGTTGTCAGTAATTTTCCATAGTAGATATAATATCTCATAGCAGAATATAAATAAAACTTCTTGCTGATGTAAAAGAGGGAGAGAAAGGAGGGTGGACAAAAATACTCTGATGAAAGCACTTAGTATCTAAGCCAGAGAAGGTCTTAGTTACTACTTCCCCCTACTGACACAGGACAGGGACCAGACAGATGGGAACAATTCACAAACTCTGTTACATTTATAGACCAGAACTTCTAATATAATCAAGTTCTTTTAGCTAAAAATATCTGTTTATAAGTAATCTATTTTATCTTCCATACTTAGTTAACGATTTTTGAAAATACAATTCTTCCTACACTGCCCCATATATAAGAAATTAATATTGTTACGATAACTTTGAGCCAATCTACGGTTTGGCAGCTGCTGCAGCACTACCGAATTAGAGGCCTATAAACAGTAAGGAAGGGTAGACTATATATATTTTTGAAGTGCTGATTTTTATTCATCTTTAAAATTCCTTCCCCCCCCCCCCCCCAATGAAACCTATCAGTTTCTAGATAAAGAAAAATGCCATCAAGGTGATTGAATACCTCATGCAGGACCTCAGTGGTCACATGCACTGCATTTTAGTTTTATGTCTGGGATTGTAGTTGCCTAAATTAAACTCCTGGGTCATCCTGAGCAAGAAGAGACTACTCCAACTGCCTGTACCCTGCTGTGATAGATGCTTATAAGCCACAGAGGAACTCCCATCTTTGCTCTCTGGAGACATGCTGCTTGTGCTCCCTCCTTCCCAGCATACCACTTCACATCCTCAGGCCCTGCTCCAGCCAACCTGTGCTGCAAAACCTCTAGCAAGCTAACAAATCTGGCTAGAGGACATCAGAAAACCATGGTACTCCCTGCAGCTGTCTGTGGGGTAGGTCTCTTCCATCCAATGGAGAGGGATACTCAGGGAGCTGGTGCACTCAAAGGAGGGTTGCAGAGACACTACTGCCAGCCTACCTGGGAGCCACAGGGACACCATCAACAGAAGGGGAGACTTGCTTTATTGTTATAAGGTGTTGCCCTGAAGATTTTGGAATGCCCTGATTTCTGGGTCCACAACCACCAGCTGTGTGGGTGGCATTTGCATGGTTGTCAACTTCTCTCAGACTCCTAGTGAGGTATGTCAGTCAGAGCTTTATGGGCTATTCCTAGAAGACTTGATTAAAAACATTTTATAAAGATTTGGCTTACTGATTGCTTCATAATGTGGAGCTTATACCTCCTTGGAGAATCCCACACTAGAATAAAGTAATTTTCTCTGTCCCTACCCCCTGCTCCCTTAGTTACCTTCAGCACAGCAAGTAATTGTGCTCTCCCTCCAGCCCAGCATTTGTGTTCCCCTTTCAGGCATTTAAGTGGAGTCTTTATCCTCCCTTTTTCCCCAATGTCTCAGAGTCAATTCATCCTTCCTGCAACCCCAAAACCATTCATGGGTTCTAAGACTTCAGGACAAGCAGGAAACAGATGAAGGAGTTAGCAGCAGAGGGCGGGTGGATCACCCTGCCTCCTGTATATTCCTCGGAATCAGCCTTCTATCCATCTGCTTTCCCCACATGTTCTGAGGAGTGAGCTGGATTTTTCTCTATAATTTTTGGTTTCTTTTCATGACAATAGCATGTAATGCCCATTTCTTAGGATGTAAATACTCTCCTCGGTCACAGTTTGGGTGCAATGAACACAATTCCTGTTGTCTTTTGAATCAGAATCCCACTACATTTCTGGTCTTACATGTCTTCTGACTTACCTGGCCCCATTCTGACGTGTCAGAAATTAAGTCGACAGTATTGCATGTGGGGACTAATTCCCCTGGCATTAACTAGTCATTTAGGAAAAGGATATAAGTGGAAAAAGTGTCAGGCCTCCTGGGTCTCAAATTCACAAAGAAGATTCTTCAACATATAATATTCAAATAACTGTTGGTGAGATCAGAACTATCCAGCTAAGTATTTATATTCATAGGTATATGTGTGAATTTCAAAATTTCTAGCAGAAAGGTATAAATCTCCTCTCTCTGAAATACAAAACAAGCTTAGTCTTGACTTCCTGTTTGAGATTCCTGACCTGTTCCTTCCAGTGGCTGCTCCCATTGCATGGATTAAGGGCTCTCTAGTCTGTTTACCTCTTCCTATTTCTGCCTCTCACTCAGGACTTCTTGCCTGACTGCTCCCTACAGCAGCCAGCTACTGTCCTGCTCAGCATGAGGCAAGGTTGTGCCAAAAGCAGCAAGCCATGACTGTCAAAAGTGATCTCCAGTACTTGCAGACAGAATCCCAGTTCCATCTGCATCATCTGGAATATACTAAAAGTGTTTTAAAGCGACCCTGACACAGAAAAGGTGAGAGGAAAGTCGCAAGACTTGCTAAAAATTCCCAGGGACTGGGATTTGAGAGGATTTAGCCAAGGTGCCATGCAGGCATGTAATGTTCACTATTCATCATCTCACTGGGGTTTTAAGCAACTCAGCTCATACACACACAGCTTCCATTTTACATGAGTCTCCATGTTTGTTCAGTGGTGAAAGCTAGTGACCACTGAAAAATTATTTCCATGATCTAAACAGTAACCTGGAAACATAATTGCCAGGAGCAAGGAGAAAATATTAGGTACAGAAAGTTAACAGGAGTTTAAGGTCAGCTGAATACATATGTCTTATGTATGCTTAACTTCACTCAGAGATCTAACATAAACCATAAATTAAGTCTAGGCATAAGTGCTTGTACGATGAAGTCTTGATATAAGAAAACCATTTAGCATCAATTTCACTATAGAGAGGCTGCCAAAAAGAAAATACATTTAAAAAAAACCTTTTCACAATTGCTCTTTGTCTGGAGAAAGTTTCAAATTTCAAAGCATAGCATCCTAGCAACCATTTCTGTGATAAATGAGATCACATGAAAAATAAGTGCAAACTGATAATTTCTAAATTAACTGATATTCAAGTGTAATCATCTGTCATCTTCACAGAGCAAACCTACATGCAATTTTCATTGTTTATGCTCAACTCTTTAATTTCTTTTTTATTTTCTAGTATGCTAAAAATTGTGCCAAGGGCCATAAATTCTCACTAACTTCAAAAATTAGTTAAAAGCTTCAGGAAGAATAGACCTCCATAGCACTGTAAATATTCAAGCAAAGCGTCTTGTTAAGCTGTGTTGGAGAAAACCAGCTCAGCTGCACCCTCCCTGATTTTTTACTTCTCCTTAAATTCATTCCAGACTGCAATTAGATTTGTAGTGTCTTTAATCCTGTGTGTGGTCCCATTATAAGAAGTGAATGGGGAAGAACAGAACAAAATGAAGAAAACAGGAAAAATACATTACTGTTCAGCATATTAGAAAACTTGATATCACTGAAGTTAAAATCAATCCCAACACAGTACAAGGCCAGATTCTCTCTCCTTGTCCCATTCATAGAACCCTGTAAGCATTAGTGATTTCACTCTGCTCCAGAGAGCAAAGATTCATGTCTTAATCCCACTTAAGCTCAGCTCTCCGATTTTGGTTCACAGTGAAAGCAGGCAAGCAGAGAATTATAGAATCACAGAATATGCTGTGTTGGAAGTGACCCATAAGGATTGTTGAATCCAACTCCTGGCTCTGCACAGAACCATCCCCAAGAGTCACACCATGTGCCCAAGAGCACTGTCCAAACACTTCTTGAACTCTGTCAGGCTGGTGCTGTGACCACTTCCCTAGGGAGCTGTTCCAGTGCCCAAACACCCTCTGGGTGAAGAACCTTTTTCTAATATCCAACCTAAACCTTCCTGCCAGGACTTCAGGCCACTCCTTCAAGTCATCTCACTGGTCACCAAGGAGAAGAGATCAGTGTCTGCCCTTCCTCTTCTCTAATGAGGAAGTTGTAGACTGTGATGAGATCTCACCTCAGTCTCCTCCAGGCTGAACAGACCAAATTACCTCAGCTGCTCCTCATACGGTTTTCCCTCAAGGCCCTTCACCTTCCTTGTGGTCCTCCTTTGGGCACTCTCCCATAGCTTTAGCTCTTTCTTATATTGTGGCACACAAACCAGCCCCCAGCACTTGAGGTAAGGCTCTCTCAGCTCAGAGTAGAGCAGGACAATCCCCTCCCTTGCCTGGCTGGCAATGCTGTGCCTGATGCACTCCAGGTCACAGGTGGACCTCCTGGGGCACTGCTGACTAAAATTCAACTTGTCAGCAACCAGGACCCCCAGGTCCCTTTCTGCAGCACTGCTTTCCAGTATCAAATTCCCCATACAGGGTCCATACATCCAGGGTAGCCCCATCCCAAGTGCAGAACCTGGCACTTTCCTTACCTCTGATCCTGCTCTTCTCCTTCCTCTCTTCCTACCTGGTGGTGCTGCTCCTTAGATCTTTCAAGAGAAAGTACACAGCTGGGCTGATTTCTGCCATGTGAGAGAATTGAATTGACAGCTGGAGAGTTCCAGTGAGCCCTCATGCTGGTACACGTTAAGGAGCAGGAGAATGTTATTGAAAGAGGATGCAAACAAAGGAAAGGAACAGGATCTTTTAGGCAGTGGCAAAGCTCAATACTCAGCTCATCAGATTATCAAACCTACCAGCTTCCCTGAAGTTTAGGTAGAATCTGGGCCAGTTGGGTTATTTGTTCAGAGGCATCTCTGTATCTCGGCTTAGTCTGCACTACTGTGTTTTGGCAGAAGGGTTACAGTGAAACAGAAGTATCTTTATTTATATATGTTAATAATACAGCAAGTTGCTTGACATGAGGATACAGGAAAGCATTTGAAGACCAAAGTCTTATTAATATACTGGTTCCTGCTTAAATGGCAAATTTGAATGTCATGAGCAAGAAATCAATCAGCAAATTCTCTGCTTCTCCCTGTCTACAGTTATTTGCTGACATAATCCCCTTGAAGCAGTTATTCAGAGATAAGACATGTATGGATTTTGTAGCCAGTTTGATTGCTCAGACTCACTGGTTACTGCTGAAAAATGGATACGAATCAGTGGTAATCAAAAAGTGCCCAGACTGGCTGCAAGAACCTGGAACAAAGTGAAATGCCTTATGAACTCTGACAGCATCTGTGTTCCTTTTTACTTTAAGCAATTATTTTATTTTGTGATGCTCCATATAATTTCTCTAGCATCTTGTTGGTCCCCCTCTTCTTCACACTTCAGGTTAAAGTATCTGAACTTCCATTCTCAGGTCTTCCTACAGACTTTTTCTAATCTCTGTATCTCTGTTATCTCTCAAGATCATTCTCTTATTTTAACACAGTAAATAACCTCTTTGCATAGGTGATCTTGATCCTTCTTATTGTCTTTCAGTTACATTTTCTGGGTTTATTATATGAAAGGCATTTGCAAAAATACTCTTCTACTTTCTCATGCACTTCTGTTGCAAGCGGAGCTCATCACTGCTTTGTACCTGCAGAAAGGCTATGAAGTGCAAAGTAGAGCTTTAAGTGCAAAGTAGTATTTTCCTTGCAGTCTTTCCTAGCTGCACATATTTAGATCAAAATGTTATCAAAATGACCAGTGGGAGTGGAAAGAACATGAGAATACCAGTGTCATTGACTCTGTCCTAGCCACTCCATGCTGGCTCAATGACATCTGCAATGAGGGTATCCCTGTTCCTCACCAAGTGTTCCTGTATGGGAACACCTGCCCCACACCAGACCTGGGCCCTCCTCCCTTAGCACCCGATCAGAAAAGCTCCCATAAGAAGGAGGTGGGGAGAGGGAGATCAAGAGATAAGTGTACCAGTTTGGAGGCTACTGCCGAGGGGAAAGATCAATTCCTCAGCCAGACCTCCAGAGTGAGAGCAGGATGTATCCTAAATAGTGGCCTTTGCAGTGGGAATGCATGATGCTTGCAAGCCAGCCATAGAGTTGTTTGAACAAGAGCAACAAATATGAAGGAAATAATCATTCGGTAAGGGCATTTTGCATAGGGAAGAGAAGTATTTACAAATGTTTTTAATTGTGATGTTTAACATTCTGCATTTTGTTTGTTTGGTTTCGAAGTTAATTGTTCTATATTCTGTTTCAATAAACCCCAAATGTAGAATTGAAATGTCATAGTCCTCCAGGTCCTGTCACAAGATCTTTCCTCTTCTTATGTGTAAACTAAGTAATTTCATTGCCATGTTGCCTTTTCACTCTAGCCTGGCCTTATTATGTAAGTATCCAAGATTAGTGGTGTGCTTATTTTTTTCTCCTGTTCTGTACCATAAGTGGACCCAATTCAGTCCAAATGTGAAAAAGCCAAGGTCACCCAAGAATTCATGACACTCATCCCCAAGAACTGTTTTTTATATTGTTTCCTCTCAGAAGAGGCGTCGGTTTCAAATAAACTCACTTTAAGAAGATGCAATAGAAAAATACAATTAGACTCCTCATTCCATAAACCCGCATCTTCCAGTTCAGCCCCTAAACTGTGTTTGATTCTGTCTCCTTATCTTTGGCTGCCTTTCTTCCTTTTCACTGCCTACATGATAAGGAGCATCCTCTATTTCTTTGGCAAAGTGGTTGCTTTGCTGAGACCACTCAGATTTTGCATTACTATCCCAGTATCTTCTAGGTTCAGCAGTCCTCTGATGCCCCTTTGCAGCACGAAAACAAATGAAAGTACCTCTCCTCTCCTACAAACAAACATTGTCACTTCTCTTGTGTCCATTACACAAGGGTGTAATGCTCTCAGGTACCTACAGCTGTTTGTGCTGTCCTGTAGATGATTTAGTTTGTGCTGGTGCAGATGGGGTGCCTGCCACCAGCAGGCTTGACAAACAAATTCTGTAGTTTCAGACCAATTTTTCCAGGTGCCAATCATTTCAGACATTCTGGTCATTACATTTTTGTTCATCCCAGTATAGTAAACATCCACACAAACATAAAAGTTAAACCACATCATGGCCTCCACTAAATTCAGAGGATATGTGGATGTTTTAGGCACAAGGGAACAAGAACTTGATTTTTTCCTATAAAAAGGCTTTGTACTGATGGATATTTGTTTAACAGAGCTCTTCTGTTAGCAAGGAGAGTTTTAAGACAACCACATTACACAGAAATGTTGACTAAATACTTAACTGTGCCTCTCAAGCCAGCCATAGATTTAACTAACCCCATCAAGGCCAGACATTATTATATATGCCAGAGTATATAACAGTTTGTAACAGTTTGTTGCATTCTCTTGGTGCTGCCAGAATATACAATGAACCAGCTCAGAAATGTGTCACCTGGGGCGCTCCACATATTGTGAACGTATATGAAAAAATATTGTACAAGTGAATAGAATACATGAAGATGCAAGACATGCTATTTTGTTGTTCTTATGGATAGGCAGGAAAAGATTACAGTATACATCTTAACTTCTCGATCTGATTATAACAGTACAGCTTCTCTCACAAGTCCAGCTGTCTCAGCGTGATTGCTGCAGAACAAGATAACAGCAACCACTGTGGCACAGAAGTTACTTTAGAAATACCTTTAAGTACATTACATCTTTTAAGCACTGACTTTTGACAACCTACTCAGTGTGATATTTCTGAAAGTAAAGCTGAAAATTAGATTTAACCAATTTTACATCTTACAAAGCCAGGTGGCCTGAATAAATGGATTGAAGGAGGCCACACAGAACATCTGCATTGCAGCTGGTATGAGGTCTGATGAGTTCTTTGTGTCCTGCCCCATGCAGAGTCACTACACTGCCTCTCAGTTCTGGCCTCATAGGCTGCACAGCTTGCTCAAAACGTGCCTGATGGGCTTGAAAGCTGAAAGTGGGGAGGGATGTCATGTGGAACTGCTGGGGTACAGCTGGGAGAAGGCTGAACATCACACTGCCAGTGGGTGATCTTGACCACTTTGGTTAAACAGGTCATGTATAAAAGTAGTATTCCAGGCAAAGGTCAGTTGAAAAACTAAGGTTTAAGAAAGATATTTCTCAGGTCTGAGAGATCTAAAATGTTTTGCTGTAATTTTCAGTATTTCACACAGATTTTGAATTGTCTAGAGGGGCTGAAAAGTGAATAAAAGCAATTTTGTTCTTTGTCTCATTACTGGTTTGTTGGAGCCTGTTTCTTTTGTGGGTTGTTTTGTTATATTTTTTAACTATGGAGTTATGTTCTAGGACTAGAGGTAGACGTACTTAGGATTTGATTTTGAAAAAAAATAAAACATAACCAAAATATAACAAAATCTGAATTGTTCTGAAATACAGTATGAAGTAGCTGAATAACCTCCTAATACATTTTTTTATTTAATCACTATTTCTGTATAACTGTGTTTTGATAAACTTTAAAAACTAAAGCATAATAAAGAGACTCTTTGACTTGGAAAATAATGTAAAATCAGGTAGTGCCAACACCAAAAATTAATAAAATGTATATAAGACTGATAATTAATTTGCTTGTTTTAAAAGAGTCTTTGGAGAGAGAATTACAGACAATTTTGGGATTAATTTAAAATCACACTATCATTTGCTAAAAAGGAAATCAGGTTATGATTTTATGATGTAATGATGTAATTAGGAAAAATATGTTTTGTTGTCTCATTCCATCATGAGTTTAAATATCGCTGCTTAAGATTCAAACAATGGGGAAGAGGAAAACTTAGACTCTTTTATATTATAAGGCTTGTCAGCCTCCAGAGAGAGACATTTTCAGTACATTCCTTTCACCCTCTTAACAGAAGTCTTTAAGTAAATAGCTGTGGGTGAGTGTTTGGAGGGCACTTTCAAAGTGAAAAGTACTTCAGCACTGGAAAATCTTGAACATTAATGCAAATAATAAAAACAGTTAAATCCAACTTAAAGTTGGATTTTCATCTCTTTTCTGTTTTTGAGAATCATCTTTCATTTCCCTGTCCTGGGCTAAAACGTCACTGAGATGTTTTCCCAGCGTGTATTTTAGATTGTATTTATGTCTTACAAGGGCAACCAACAATGTTACAGTAGAGACAGGCAGAACTGTTCTATGTGGCACTCTTAAAGGTAATCATTATTTCTGAAATCATCACTTCTGTGTGCAAAAGCATGTAAGCTGTAAGTCTTTGTCTAAGAAAATTTCTGCTCTGAATTAAAATGATTAATACATAATTTAGATTTTTTTAGGGCAATATTAAAGTAACTCCTTCCTTAACTTCTGTTTATTCCTCAGTTCCTTAGCCATTCCAATAGTATTAGGCTACCAGCAAGATCCCTGGGATGTATGGGATACCTTCCTAAATTAAAATAAGGGGTTGGTCAATACTACAGAACTGTTTTGTTTTCCAGACCCGACTAAGGAACACATGTTTTTATGACCAGTTCATTCAACTCTTGGCTAATCCTTCAATCTACAGAATCTGCTGTCTAAAAGCCTGAGATTAATCTAGCCCCAAATAACATGACACAGAGATTAAACAGACTTTTAAATAATTTAAATCAAGAAGAGCATATCCAACTGAATTCATCACAGCAGAAACACTCTAGTTTGTCATCTTTTCATGCAAGATACATAACTGAACATTTATTAGAACAATTTTTAAATATGATAAGCCCTTATTTTTACACACCAACCCCTAATAACAATGTAATTTTTGTCTAATTAAAATAAAAGATAACAGAGCTGTAAACAAAATTTCTTTTATTATCACAGGGAAAACTATTCCTGTATGTCTAACAAGAAAGGATTCCCTAATTCCATAGCACTTGCCTGACTGACCCCTTCCAGCACTTAACTACACTCATGCTTGGCAAGTTTATCTAAACATCTATCCCACATGTCCTTTTCTGAAAACAAAGCATAAAACTTGCTTTGAAATTATAAGGCTAAAACTTTGGAAGCAGAAGAAACATAAAATTATCTTCACATTGCTCCCTATTTCTGTTTCACTAATCCTCATATTTGCAAATACAGTATAACTATTATTTATTTTTCTATTAAAAAAGGCTTACATCACCTTAAATAGGAAAACCAAATTAACTGTCAACTAACTAACTAGATCTGTTCAGTAACAAAGATTCCTCAAAAATTTTATCTTTTTTAAGAAATGTATAAAAATGTAGCTGAACAACTGCATCTAATCCGCTCATTGTTCTCTATAACTTGAATAAAACTTTTTCTAATTGGCAGTAGCCTGTTTCATAGATGTGGGCAGACACCTTTGATTCAATAACTATAACATTGCTAAATAAGTATTCAGAAAAGAATAGAGCTGCCACAATACACAGGAATCTTCATAATGTAAGGTACAAGGCGCAAATAGGTATTAGGTCTTTAAAAATGTTAACACAGTTGTGGATCCTAACACTTCATAATTTTCTACTGCATTAGGTAGATTTCTTGTACAGTCACAAGGCAAGTATTTCTCTATTCTAGCTGTAATACGCTAGGGTTTTTCTTTTCAATACCTTCAGGATTTTTTTTGAGGACTGAATAAGGGAATTATTCTTATCCCTAGAAAAAGATAACACAGTTAGCATGCAGTTAAAGTAATGTTTATAATCAAGACTTTATAACGATAATGAATTAATGTAGGAAATTACTGGGGCTTTTAAAATATAAGAGCTATGGAAGGACAAGCCTGAAACTTGTCAGGCAAGTTGCATGACTTGACAAGTCATGCAACTTGTGGACAACTTTTGCATGCCCAAATAGCTCTGAAATACAAGATTTATCTAGAGGAAAAAGCTGCTGTTTGTCTTTATTGAATACTACACGAGTATAAAACAAGATACAGATTTGAAAGTGCTAAGAGGAATATTGCTGTAAATTTGTATAGATACACTGAAGTGTGACATTTTTCTCCTTTTAGTTTCGTTACTCTCAGAGCATTTTAGTCAAATCAGGGAGGAGCAACAAAACTGAAGTGACTATGTTCATATGGTGTGGCCTAACTTTATTCATGTCGAGTCTGAAGAGAGTATAAAAACTCAAGAGTCTTATTCCTCTTGCAATTCTTCTTCTCAGAGATTTTAGTCTAAAATAATTGAACACTCTGCTGTTAAGGTAAAGGCCATCTCTCTTGAAGAAGAAAAATGTATGGTCCAGACATTCCAGAAGAATGATGAGGGACATGAAAAAAACTTGCCAAGAAAAGCCAACTCACAGTGGAAAGTACCTCTCTGGTGAGGCAGAACAGAAAAGTGAAACAAACCTCAGAATTTCTGACCTTTACTGTGTGTGAATAGCATTTTGCAGAGTTTGGTAAAGAAGAATGCAAATTATCCCTTGCTATGCAGAGAGACAACCTAGTGGGATTTTCAGATTATTATCCATTCATGTATTTTCTCCCCCTTTTTCATTTCAGATCTAGAATAAACAAAAGTTACAGCTCCCCAGTGCACACAGACAATACTCTTTACGAGGAATAGATAGTGTTTTGTTCCATTAAGAGCGCTTAGCACATTGGTTCTCAGTTTGTGGTACTACAAATACCCCTCATCCTAAAAATTCTCCGCAATGCTGGAACGTTGACTTGAAACTAAAAGAAACTGCACTGCCTTATGCTGAAGGTCGCCTAACATAGTGTCTGGTATCAAATAGCATTCATTAAGTGCCAGAGGATTTTAGGACTGTCAGAGGCAACCTGGAACACTTCCCTCAACAAACTTTTTTGACTTCCACTGATCAATCTTCAGTGAGTTTCTGATCCAGAGATCTTAGCTGTATGTCCCATTTTGTAATGTAAGCATGCCACATGTGAAAAAATGTTGCTCATTTTTTCATTTTGGACTGGCTTCTTCCGTACCACTACTTCTATCAAAACACACACCTTTTCACATCACTACTTAATTTACAGATCCCTGTTATATTCTTATGGAGTTGCCTCTTTCCCATCCCAAAAAGTCCCAGACAATTAATCTGTTTCTCAGCTCTGTTGTTATTATACAGCTTTGACCCTCCAATTTGAGCCTTTTCCTAGCTTTGCTTTTTATAAGAGCAGACTAGAATTTTACACTACGTTGACCTAACTGCACCATCAATTTACACAGTGTAAAACTGTTTTATTTTTTATCTCCTACTGAGTCATTCTCAGCACTTATGTGACCTGCTGCTGAACAGTGAGCTGAGGTTTCCATAAAATTACTAGATAACTTCCAAATCACTTTTCTACATTGCAGTAGCTACTTCAGAGGACTCAGCAGCAGGTAAAGTGTGTTCTAAGTATTATTTTACATATTTTTGATATTTACATTGTTTTAGCAAAATGTTTAAATACATTTTCCACTTTATCAGACAGTCTGTCATGAGATTGGCGTGATGCTTTTAGCACTTTCCTTTTTTTTTTTTTTTTTTTTTTTTTTTTTTTTTTTTTTTTTTGAGAAAACAACATACATACAAATATTATGTTCCCATTTAGGCTTCTTTAACTGATCTCTTGTGTAACTCTTGAGCAGCAAAGTCCTGCTCTTCTTCAGCAGTGCACTGGGGATATTACTAATTTATTCATTTACTCTTTATTATTCTATTTTCCAAATAGCAATGTGGATCTCCCAGTCAAGGGATGCCCCCTCTTCAACCACTGCATCACTGATTTTAAAGAAGCTTTAATGAGACTTTGCACCTGTACTTGTCTACCTAGGGAAGTGTTCAGCAACTCTGTTGACCACGAGGCATGAACTCTCTCAATATGTAGCTACTCACAGTGCTCAGTGCTTTTACGGTCTAATCACCTCCTGAACTGTAAGCTTCTTTACAGGCTTCCTATTTAGATAACAAAAGTATATACAGGTTTTATTGTTCTACATCTTTGACTTAGGTATTGCATTTTTCCCAAATTTTCACATTTGTCCATTTCCGTTTTCTTGACACAGAATACTAATTTAGTAATAAGGACAAGTTTTTCTTCTTGCGAGATTTCTAATTTCTCAATGAAAAAATAATTTATATTTCCCAATGAAACAGGGATCCAATATTCACACCAGAAGTTGAAATTTTATTTTGGATTTGTAGTTTTGGTACCATCTTAGGTATGGTTACAAGCAGAATGAGACATTTTGCTGTATAGAGTCTTAATTCTCAAAGGACTAGTTTGTAGCCCTTGGGACAGATATTCAGTGTAAGGAGTCTAGATTACTGGTTGCTTATTTAATTTCAATTTATAGCATGGCACCAGTTTCCCACAAAACAAACACTGTTATCTCCACTGTCTCAACAGCCTCACTTAAAACCAGATATTCTAGTCTTCAAGTGTTTTTTTAGACTGAGATTTCCACAGAAATATACACACAGTGGATTGGGTTCCCAGTTTCAAGGCAACCTTAGTTAACTGCTCCTTGCTGTTTATTTTCACCAACTTCTATCCTGTTCTTTTGCCAAAGTATTTATCATCCATAATCACATTTCCCTTCTTTCACATGTACTTTTCCTGAGTTCACGACTTTAAATACCTACTTTTTTCACTTTGAAAAAACATGGTGTGACAGAAGCCTGGTTTCATTCTCTGCACATACTCTTATTACTAATGGACCTATCTGTTTTTATTCCCTTGACCCTATTTGCACGGTCATGCAATGGAACATTGCTTACTTCTCTCCCTCTCTTCTCTTCATGGGTCTGGAAAGCTACCACATGACAGCCACAGTCTTTCAGCCTAACACAGGGCTGAAGTAAAATCTTTATTTCAAAGGGAAAGCATATTTTTTAATAGTGGAAAGAAGGAGGAAGGAAAAAATAGGCATAAGCCCCATCTTTCTGTTCAGTGCTGCTGCATTAAAGAGCCACAGAAAAAAAAAAAGGAAATTTGTGAAACCATTTCAGCGAGAGACCTTTTTTTTTGACAAATGTACAGGAAACATTAATCTGAGGAGTTGAGGTTCTTTTATTTTACACCTAATACAATTCAAATTTAAAGGATTACTTGCACAAAAAAATAAACACATTTGGTATAAAAATTTATCGTCACTTTAACACCTTTTTTTCTTCTTATGGCCTCCACCTTCTCTGGAGCAGAAACATATAAAGACTAATGGCACAAGTTTGTTGTATTCTACAGCATTTTTCGTTTTTACATACTCAAGTACCCTAAAGGACAACAGCCCGCTGTATACAAGAACCATTTTCTTCAGCCTGCTGAATTAAGTTTCATAAAGAACCAAAGCTATAAAGGCATTTTAAAAACCACTGTCTCTTTTTCCTTTCAGAAGCACTGACTTTTTGCACTATTAATATACATAGTGTTACGTAACAGCTCTTGAGTACAGTACATGCAGCAGAATATATCTGTTGTATATAAAACATACATTTAAAATCTTGACTTATTGAATTTTTGGAAGATTGAGTAATTGTAGAATGCCCACTGCTTAGAGAAAATGGTTTGATAGTACAAATGTCTGCATATGTTGGCCTCTGGAACAAACCAAGGCTCACTGGAATAGTATCTGTAGCACATCAAGGTGCATAAATAATTTACCTACAATATTAAAACACGACTTAGCAAAACCAATAGTTCAAGATCTTATGACAGGGGGCTGGAACGAGAAGATCTTTATGGTCCTTTCCAACCATACCATTCTATGATTGCTGTGTTACTCTTCAGTGGTTGCAAGGAAGTGTGGTGAGAGTTGCCCTTCTCCTCCCAAGTCCTTTATAAAACCTTTAGGATGCATTTTTTTGCCAGATGAACAAACTTATTTATGTCTACTGCCTCTTCTCTTCATTGCAGCTGTACACTGTGGACAGTACCATTTCCCTTTCGGTGCTTCTGTCAGTCCAACACATCCATAGTGGAACCACTCAATAGGGCACTATAAAAAGAGTTAAAAGAGAGGGTTTGTGACTTGGGGTTTTTTCAAAATGCATATCACAAATGCAATTATATGAAAATGAAACATGAGTTGAAAGCGTAGATTCTGCATTTCGCACAAGTCACAGGACAAGACAAGGAGAGGGGAGGATCTGTAACATACACTCAGAACACTAAGAAAAATGATAAAAATTCTAGGAGTCATATATGGACTCGCATTACAGAGCAAAATAAGTATGTTCTGCTTTGAAATACTTAGTTTGACAAAGAAATCTTATTACTCACTTCTGTTTAAATGCAGTTATCTCAGTAAATACATGATTATATTCAACTGTTATTTGAAAACTTTTTTATTTGAAAAGGAGAACTCTTATTAGTAGTGAAATAGCCGAAAATTCTGAGAAATATAGGATATTTTGAAGCAGGGCATTTTTGAACCTAGCAAAGGCTGTAGGTTTCTAAAAGAACCTAAGCTGTGTGGAGACATGAGAAGTTTCCTGAAGGATGGTTCAAATCATATGCACTTTACTCTAAAAAATCTCTACTCAAAAACAAACTCTAAAAAAAAGCAACTCCTACATGCAATAGTTATATGCACAAGCCTCTCATGAACCTTTTGAACTTTGTTACTTACATCTTGGTTATCACAGCCTACCATTTCACCATAGGACACCTAGTAAAATAAGAAAAAAAAACCCTTAGCAATTAACATTTTGAAAGGGCCACAGTCAAATTTCTTCCTTTGAGGTTTTTCCATTAATAGCAGTAACAACATTTCCATTTTACTTTTGTTACACAACCCAAACACCATCACGACAATTCAGTGAATTGATTTTCCAAATTCTTTATGCAAAAGAAGATACATCTGCACATTTCAGATTGGATAAAAAACTAAGTTCACTGCGAACCCCCTCAATTTTTATTTTAATTATTCCTGAAGTCTCCATTTCCAGATTCATAACTCTCCAAGGATATCTCACCACTTAAAAAACGGACTATTTTTAGCTTCAACAGTTCATTATTCACATCACCAGTAAGCAAATAAAACCAGATCAGAAGTTCAAGAGTAAAAATATAGTTTTTTCAATATTAGAATTCAGAGAAGGAAGTTCAGCTACATCAAAACAGCAGCTGTCGTTGTATTTCAATCTGGAGGCCATCCTTACCTGATTACAAATACAGTAACGTGGCTCATTTGGATCATAGGTCCAATCAACCTGGCTATTAGAATCAGACTCTGGTATTACTGCAGTTTGCTGAGACAGCTCTTGTGCCAGTGCAGATGAAGAAGAACATGATGATAGAGAGGAAGAAGAAGATGATGATGAGGACTGCTGACTTGAGGATTTGTTGTTGTTTCTGAGGAAGAGTAAAAAAAAGGAAAAAAGTAGCACAGATGATTTATTTTCTGCCAAGTGAAAGAATCACTAAACAAGTACTTTGTTGACTCTGAAATACTGCAATATGTAAATCCCAAAGCTATCATTCACCATCACATTTCACTCAACCACTGCAAGCACTGGAATGCACCCACTGTATGCTCTTGGAAAAGGAAACAAGTCATACCAGCTTACAAGCGCAGGATGCGCTGTTCTAATTGATGGAATTTAACAGCTCTAAACTGTCAAGTGGCTTTAACAAATGCTTTTCTTCACAATGTTTTCCGTCAACCACCTTCGTGTCAAGTCCTTATAAAAATTGTTACCAATAAAACAGGAATTTACATATAAATAATGTCATATGTCATGTACAATAGATAACTGTTTTGAAGATGACTGATTCTCTGTTAATCTCCACTCAAGCAGGAGCAATCACTCCATAGGAATGGTGCCAGAATAAAATTTCTCTGCTTTTGCTTATAGGTCAGACCTGACGCCCAAGATATTCATAGATGAAAAATGCCTCTGAAACAGCATTATTAACTGAGTTGTGAACACACGCAAATTTGAGTGAAGAAAAAAACTCAATACAATTTAAAAGGATGGGCATTTTGAGACAAATTCTTTCAAGTACAAGTTCTGATTGTTGAATGTGTTGTGATATTCTGTTGTTAAAAATGTTTTAAAACTTAATTTCAATCAGAAATGAAATTTATTCCCTGTTCTAGATGGTCAGTCATTAGGAAGTGTCATGTTTACTTGAAACTGGCATAAAACATCTCCAGATTATTTCAAAACCATCTACAAACCATTGCACAGTAGTTCCCAACAACTGCTGTTAGATCAAATCTCTCCAAAACACAGAAAAGTGAGGGAAGAAACTTGATTGTATCTCAGATAAAAAAGCTAATCAATGGAGTGAGTTTGCTTAAAGAAAAAGAAATGGAAGGATTAAGGAACACAGCCCTGCAGAAAAAATGGCCAAGAGGCAGTAACTACCTTCTGCTGATTCCCCCCCCCCCCCACCCCCGACACAGACATTAAATACAATGTATTTCTAATATGGCCCATGACCTTTTTAAAGAAAGATCATCTGTCTTAAAAGTTATAATTGCAGTCAACAAATAAGAAAACTTACTTGCTTTTTCTACCACTTCGTGAATCTGTGGTTGATGAACTTAATGTCTGAGTTAATGTAGATGCCAGAGCTGATGATGAATATCCAGCTGAATCTCTGGACAATGAAAATTCTCTTCCAAGCTGAAAATCATTGTTCTTAAATGCTTCATAGCTGGCTTTTAGACTAGATGTTCGTCTTCCCTCCTTCATCTAAAAGGAATGCTGATATTGTATCAGATTGCATAGTAAAGCTTGGACATAAGGCTGCTAACTGCTAATAATATCCACAGGTTCACTCGTTACTTTGTTAACAAAATTACGTACAGAAAGCAGTTAAATGTGTGAAATATCTTCCAGGAAAGTCAGAAAACAAGCTGTCCCTTTACGCAAGCTATACAGGATGAAACAGTCGCATATTAATTAAATTATAATATAAGAACTGAATCACATCAACTGAAAGTGATCATGGGAATTCAGATTAAAAAAAAAAAAAAAAAAAAGCAGTCACTAGCCTTTCTTCTCAATCTTAAGTGGATGGCAGAATGACAAGAATATTTTGACATTACCTGTGCTGTGGCTTGCACTGCTTGAGCTGCTGCCATGGTAATTGCACCGGCCCCGGATCCTGAAGATAATGAGCCCAGGTTATATGATGCCAATGGTTGAGAAGAGTTTGTATTGTATGCATTGTTTGAAGAGGATGATGAATTACTGTTTCGACACCCTTGATGAATAGAACACATTTATGAAATTCAAAATGAAACTAAATTCCTTTGCATTTTAAGAAGAGTTATATGACAACCAGTGGAAGAGTAGGAACTCCACTTAGCATCAGAGCAGTCTAATCATTTGGAAAAAAGGTTTTAGAAGTAATTAGACACAGCCAGTATTTGTTTATGGGGAAAAAAAAAGCTTGTTCCCTGTCTATCCTCATGTGCAAGGAGTCCTTTTAGAAAGACAGCTCTCACAATGATACTCAGCTATTCTCACTACCATAATCATCAAGAAGAGGATAAGAATGATTACACACCTATACTGTTTCTGAAGTAAAACTTTCAACAATCTTAATTCTAGAAACTACAGATCAGTTTTAATGCAACACAATTTCCAGGGTCATCTGCAGAATGACAGCTGCTCAAATATAGCTACATTTTATTTGCAGCCTCATGTAAAGTTTCTTCAAAAGAAAACTGAAATAGTCATGACTGAAACGACTTAAAACTGGCAAACATGACTGAGGTAGTTGACTACTACTAAGACTCTTTAGTTTTTATTTTCAGAAAAGAAACTATGAAGCACCTTAATACTGAGAACAGGTAGAAAGGTTTAGTTTTTTTCAGTCACTATATACAAAAAGACTTCTCTTTTGACATAGACAACACATGAAAAAAAATTATTTTTGGACCAATTCTTAAAAAAAAAGGTGCAAAAATTCTTTCTCTTACTTTGGAAATTGCTGTATGCATTTTTTTCCCAAAAATAATGCATTGATCTCTTATATTTCTACTACTAGCTGAACAAAACTGTACTATTATCTTCCTCAAAGTGTAAATAAAAAGAAACAGCCATCTTACAGATGTTAAATGACAACAAAGAAGACACACTTAATGGACAACACAGATGAGTAAGAATGCCTGCAATTTCTCATGTTTCAAGTGACTGAAAATCCCAGGGAAAGGGGTATCAGTCTCTGATTGAGGACTGGTTGAATGGCAGGTCCCAGAAGGTCATTATCAATGGCACAGGGTCTAGAAATTCCACAAAGGAAAGTGGATTGCACCTGGAGAGGAATAACCCCATGCAACATGGGGTTGCAACAGGCTGTGGCCTGACCTACTGAAAAGCCACCCTGTGGAGAAGGACCTCAGGGTCCTGGTGGACAACAAACTGTCCCTGAGCCAGCAGTGCTCCCTGGGGGCTAAGAAGGCCAATGGTGTCCTGGAGTGCATTAGGAAAAGCATTACCAGCAGGTTGAGGGAGGTGATCCTGACCCTCTACTTAGCCCTAGCAAAGCTGTGTCTGGAGTGCCATGTCCTGTTCTGGGCTCCTCAGTACAAGAGACATGGAGTTCCTGGAGTGGGTCCAGTGGAGTGAAAAAAAGATGATTAAGGTACTGAAGCACCTCACTTATGAGGAAAGGCTGAGTGAGCTGAGCCTGTTCAGTCTCGAGAAGAGATGACTGAGAAAGCACCCCATCCCTGTCTATGAGCATGTCAAGGGAGGGTGTCACAGGAAGGGAACCAGGCTCTGCTTG
Source organism: Vidua chalybeata (assembly GCF_026979565.1). Lineage (NCBI taxonomy): Eukaryota > Metazoa > Chordata > Aves > Passeriformes > Viduidae > Vidua > Vidua chalybeata. The sequence goes on along the minus strand of NC_071534.1, from coordinate 49,969,351 downwards.
GTGGTGCCAAGCAATAGGACAAGAGGCAATGGGCAGAACCTGATGCACATGAAGCTCCACCTGAAGAACTTCTGTACTGTGCAGGTGGCCACACAGGACAGGTTGCACAGAACAGGTTGCCCAGAGAGCTTGTGGAGTCTCCCTTACTAGAGATATTCAAGAACTGTCTGAACACAATCCTGTGCCATGTGCTCTGCGATGACCCTGCTTGAGCAGGGAGGCTGTACTAGACGACCCACTGGGGTCCCTTCCAACCTTACGTATTCCATGATTCTGTGATTTCAGAAGACTAACTCACAAATATAATTAGGTTTCTCTTCTTCTGGCTAAAAAGCAATTAAATGAAAGACAATTAGGATTACCTGGTGTATTTTCTTTAGAAGCATCTGATGTCAGGGTAGATAGAAGAGCTTCAGATTTAAACTTCTTTTCAGGAACATGATCTGTTGTACTATGGTGAGAAGATGGATTGTGTTTCCTTTCTAAATGAAATAAATGAAAATAACTTAAATGTAAAATCTATTTAGCTTGAAAAGCAAATTATACTAGCACTTTCAACTAATTCCCACCAGCAAAACCTATTTCATTCTTGCACTTCTTCTTAACAGACAGTATTTATTATACTTTGCTTTCTCCTTGCAATGATGGAGGGGAAAAAAGTTTTGAACCATCTTTTCCCTCATACTACTCAACCAAAAAAAAAAAAAAAAAACCCAAACAAATTAAAAAAAAAACAAAAAAACAAAAAAAAAAAAACAACCCCCCAAAAAAAACAAACCAAAAGAATAAAAAACCCAAAGGAAACATAAAAAGTTGCCATCTTTATAAGTTTCAAATACTTACTCTCTACTGGAGTGTGAGAATGGGAGTGATGGTTGTTCACAGGCTGTGCTGGTGTATCCAGCTCCAGAGACCCTAAGAGGGACGTAAGAAGGATATGAAAATTGAGAGTTGGCACCGTTTTAACTTTTACATACTAAAGGGATCTTTAAAATATTAACCAAATCACAATGCAGTTATATTTATTTTAATCAGAAGAATTTTTGCTGGAGTTTAAACCCTTTCTACAATACAACCAGGAGCCAGTGAGATTAGTTCTCAAATAAAAACTGGTGAGTACTACTGTCCAACTGTTGAAATCAAGAACTTAAAATCAAGGCCAATAAGAAGAACCAACAACATTGCCCTCACCATGCCACTTAATCAAATAAGTTGCAGAATGGCTGCACCAAAAGTACTGACAATCTACACCAGTATGGACAATGTAAACTGTATAAACAAGGCATCTTGTTCCACTGAGTCTACCTTGTCACATTCAGTCAAAACTCAAGACAACAGCAGTTTCATCTTTCAAGATAATTTAACATTCAAAAGAAAGGGCTGCAGATCATCGTCCAGATTTTCTTAACATCCAAAATACACAGAGCAACAACACCAATAAAAACAAAACAAAAAACTCCACAAAACCAACAAAACATCAACAACAAACCCCAGCTCCATCCTCCCCCACGAGAAAGGAAAAAGTCCGATGGGCATAAATCCAAGTATATGTCTAAGAATAACATTTCTTGTAAGATGAGGCTAAATAATCACAGCATAGAAGAGATTTTGACTATGAAATTGGAACAATATACAATATGTTGTTCATCGATCTCTAACAAAAAGATTTTGAAGTAGTTGCAATATCTACTGACTTATATTTACAAAGCAGACAAAACAAGAAAGCAATTCACTTCATCTTTCAAAATCTGTAGCCTCACCAATTCTTTACCTCTTCCAGTGCTTTCAAAAAGCACTGAAATACATGAGTAATACATAAATATTACAAAAGTTTAAATATAATTATTTTAGAAGAGGATCAAAGCATAAGGAGCTATTTTGGCTGAGTGAACTTCAATCACGTTATGAACTTGCCCAAAGGCTGCCCTCTGGTGGGACTTTAACCTAATGTATTTACTTACTCTGAAAGCTAAACATGTTAAGTCTCCTATTTTTAGCTTTATTTAAAAACAAACAAGGAAACAAAACCCTCAAACCAAACAAACCTTAAAGATGCAACATGCAGTCTAGTGCTTCTCTATTTTGATTTCTCGAAATCCTATCTAGCAACCTCTCCAAACACATGGTTCAACAGAAAGTAGCACCACATCATAGAACCAGCTGGGATTTAAACTAAACTAAATTAGTAATTTTCTGTAATTGCCAGTTAATTAATAGCATTTAATTTAGAGTTTTCTTTTATTGTGCCTGTTACTTGTAATAGCAATTACAAATAAAATAGCCCCAAACCCCCAACTTATACAACATAGCCACAAAAAGTTCCAAGAAAGAATACTTATTCCTAATATCCCCAAGTGGCTTAAGTCAATTTTTATTATCTTTGGCTATGAGAACAGCCACTGCCTCCAAAATCACTGTAGTTAAATCAACTTAGAAATTTATCACAATCACATTTGAATTTGATGTCTAAATGCTGATAAGTACAGAAAAGCCAGATTCTTCTACACCAAGCAGGCAAAAAAAACCTGTAACGTTACATTTTTATGCACATTCTGAATACCGGCATGGTTGTATTTAACATGCAGGTTTCTTACCTAAAATACTTTTCCTTCACTGGCCCATTAGAGAACAACCCATTCTTCCCCCTTTAAAATAGAAAACCACCAAGTACATGGAGAACTAAAATAATGATCCTCCTTAGTTTGGTGGCAATCAGTTCAAGGAAGAAATGCTACCCTTGCAACTGGGTAGGTGGCATGCTTAAGCCAAAGTACTTGGCTGAATACCTACAACCATTAAAAACAGGTTTAGAGAATTATGTATCTTACTGTAGCAATTCACAAGGATAACAGCTGTGTGTAAAAATTATTCTACTTACTCAAATGTATTTTGATTTCACTGGTATAAATTGAGGTTGAAACTAAAATTTGAGAGTGGGTTAAACTAAAATTTGAAAGTGGGTTAAAACATGGGTGAAAATACTGGCAGCCACTAACAAGTGTATGATACTTTAATTCTGCCAATTGACAGAAAGTCTGTCAAGTTCTTAAAGAAAATCATGCATACTTACGTCTCTCTAATATTTCTGTAATTCCAGCATTATCTGCTTCAAGTTCCATTTTAAATTTAGCGAGTTCCTGGTCCAATTTTCTCAAATGACGGTCTACCTGTTTGTTAGATGAAGCAAAAATAAATAGCATCCAGTTCTGGAACATGAATATCTCCTTAATCTCAGGCTTGCTAAGTATTTCCCTTCCAGCAATTTTGTGCCATGCAGCACTAAGCAAATAATGCACAGAAAGGATCTTCTTGGTCACCTCCATTTCCCTCACTCAGCAGAGACACTGCTGTTAACACCAAAATAGCATAGGGAAAGCTCAAAGATACTTCTTTTCGGAAATAAAGATGAAGACTTGGAGGTGCTCTGGTTATGCAAACTTAAAGGGGAAGAGAAAGAACAGCACATGACATAGACTTCAGTAGAAATTGGGCTGCTCTGGGGAAATTGCAAGTTCTGAACTGAAATCTGTATGCCATTTGTGTACCACTATAAACACCAGTAAATTCGGCATGTACTGAGTCTTAACTGGAAGTGGAGATTCCTGTGTGTTTCAGCAAACTATGATGTACTCTTGGGTATCAAAAATTAACAAAAAAATTCTCAACTCACTATCATGAAAAGAAACACTACATTCCAAATGCTTTCTACATCTGTAATCATACAGCAAAATGTACCCATCTTTATTAAAAACTGGGAGGTTTTTCCAGTTACCAGCTAAGCAAAAGAGAAGGGGCAGTTCCAACTTCTAGAACAAACTTTTGGCTAGCTCTAGTGAAACTAAAGCAGCTGTTTTATGTCTTCTATATTTGAGTGTAGTCTGACTTGCAGGTTCTGTTCTCTTGAAAAATCTAAAATAAATAAACTTCATACTTTAAACCTCTCTGGGTTTGGCCATCTATCCAATTTTTCACCCAATAAATAGTGCACCTGCCCAAGGCATGAGGAGCCAGTTTCTCCAGGAGACTGCTGTAGGAAACAGCATCAAAGGCTTTACTAAAGTCCAGGTAGACAACATCCACAGCCTTTCCCTCAAGCAGGTCAGTCAAGCAAGACCTGTCTTTCCTAAATCCACACTGCCTGGGCCTGATCCCCTGGCTGTCCTGCTTGTGCTGTGTTATGACACTCAGGATGATCTGCTCCACGACCTTCCCTAGCACTGAAGTCAGGCTGAGAGGCCCTTACTTCCCTAGATGCTCTTTCTGATCCTTCTTGTACATGGACATTATATTGCTAATTTCTAGTCTATTGGGACCTCTGGTAAATACCCAAAAGTGGCTCAGTGACCTCTTCCACATCTCTCTCAGTGGGGAGATGTGGATACCATCACAGCCCTAGACCTGTGTGTGTCCAAGTGTCACAGCAGGTTGCTGGCCTCCCTTGAATTACAGGGACTTCATTCTTCTCCCCACCCACTTCTTCCAGCTCAGGGGGCTGGGTACCCTGCGAACAACTGGTCTTCTTATTAAATACTGTGGCAATGAAGGCATTAAGTACCTCTGCCTTTTCTTTGTCCTCCATCACTATGTTTACCTCTGTATCCAGTAAAGGATGGGAGATTTTTCCACAGCCCTTCTTTTATTACTGATACATTTTTTAAAATATTTTTTGTCTTTCATAGCAGTAACCAGATAATGTTCGACTTGGGCTAATTATCTCCCCACATAACCTCATAAAATCCTTGTAGCCCTCTCAAGTGCCTGCCCATTCTTCCCAAGGTGATACACTCTCTTTTTTTCCCCAAACTGAAGCCAAAGCTCTGTATTAAGCCAGGCTAGTCCCTGTTGGCTTCGCTTTTGGCACATGGGGATGGGCTGCTCCAACACATTTAAGATTTCCTTCTTGAAGGATGTCCAGCCTTCCTGGACTCCTCAACACTGCATCACAAGGGATTCTCTCAATCAGTCTCCTAAACAGGCTGAAACCATGCATTAAAATCTTATGATTTCTAATACTATTTCTCTGTTTTATATTTAAGTGATGCTTACTACCCAAAATTCTTAAAAGTCAATAAAACATTAAATGTTTCTCTCACCAGCAAAACATCTGTATGTAGACGACATAAAAGTACAGGCAGCACAACTACAGTGCTTACCAAAATGCTTAGAACTTCTTAGGGCATAAATTTAGGTAATTCACCACAAATCTTGGGCCCACTTACCAGATCATATATTTGATTTGCCAGTTGCACTTTTTCATCTGCATCTTCCAAAGCCTTATAATAATCCTGTTATGAAGAGAAATTTTTTTAAATTATGAATGTAACTGAATTAATTTTAGTAAGTTTTAGCTGCTGTTATGAAGCACAAAACAGAAGTCAAAAGGACAAATTTAAGTCAGTTTTCAGAAAGAATGAAAATTTACTGTAAACAACAATCGTCTGAATTTTAAATGAGAGATATAATAGATATAAATTTATTTTCCCTCTGTTAGAAAAAGCCAAATTACAAGAAGGAGGCACTTCCCACTAGAATGCTATTTAGATTTCTGCAAGAAATGCTACAAGAAATTAAACATTCTTGGATTTATTTTACATTACACAGCATCATGGTATGGACTTAAAATAAGACTCTGTCTTTTATTTTCAGGACCACCACAAATCCTACTGCTCCTCAAAATGATGCCTAAGTACTCTGTGGGGCGGCCCTTCCAGCACTCTAGTTAAACAGAGATAATATTCTATATAATTTAAATTACTTTAAAATAAGTTTCTCTAACTCATAAGTGCATTCTAAATAATTTGACCAAAACAATCCAAAAGCCTCCTCTAACCAATGAAAATTCACAGACAATTTTTTTTTAAAAAAAGGTATATTTTCAGATGCTTTTACTTTAGATTTGAACAGATTTTACTGCCTTTTAATTCTCATTTCCACTGAATAATATCTTCTGTGAAAACTACTTGAAATTTTGATTCAACTAAAGTCAATAGAAAAATTTTCATGTATTCTAGCAGAGTCAGAGCTCTGACCTTTTTCTTTTCTAGAATTTAAAAACCTATTTGCATTAATTAAAGAAGAAAACAACCCTTACCCAAATTAGAGGCTGAAGTAGCCACTGTAGGAGACTACAAAGGAGTTTCTCCTGACAAAATAAAGGACTACATTGCTAAAAATACCATCACCAATGCTCAAGTATTGAAGGATAACACAGAACACATTCATATTCATGTTCTCACTCCTCCCTCTCTCCAGCTGAATAGACCATATGTATAATGTGTAGAAGGACATAGGCAGAAAATCACAGGAAATGCTGAATCTAAGCTTGAAAAATATCCTTTCAAAGAAAGCACATTAACTTGGGCAACTTCATGTCACACAGACAGAAACAAAAAAATCAGAGCTCCAAATTTAGTACCAGGCTTCCTCACCATTTCAGGATGACATTTTTTTAAATGCTAGCAAGTGCTCAGCAAAACTTCAGAGAAATTCTTGATCAAAGAAACCTTTCACTCACTTTTCTCCTCCAAGGTAGTTCCATCCACCTCTATGAAAGCCCAAGAGAAGGCACAGTTCTGAACACTTAAATCTCCCATCAATCATAAACTACTTTTTCCTAAGGTTGTCTTAGTTTGCAAAAGAAAAATCTGATCCACTCTTATGATATCCTTACTTTTTTGATTGATGTCATTTGTTCTTCTCTCCATTCAGGTTTGTTTTTCTTTGCATTCATAAAAAATTCATTTACCCTCTGCTCAAGCTGATCCATTGCATCTGTAGCATAGGGAAAGATGGAGAGAAATGTTATCTTCTCATGTCCATAAACATTAGAAAATAAGGGGAAATTTTTTTCTCAAACAAAGTTGACAGGACTGAGGTGCAAACTATTAGAGAGGAAAAAAAAGAAAAAACCAAAAACAACCAAGCAACAGTGGACAGTGGAGGGAAATATTTACCTTAATTTCCAAGAAGCAGAATTGCATTCTGGTAGGACTCTCATCAAGGTTCTTGTGCTCTCCAGCATGGGACAGGCAGGACTCCAAGTTCTAAAGGTTTTTTGTCCCTAAGAGCAGTGGTAGTGACTTAAAGCACGACCCAAACTCCTCACCCAGGGGTCTAGACTGCTGACTTTGGAACATTCTAGCCAGTTACAAACTGAGCAGGAAACAAAATGTTCTCCTAAGAGAAACAGTCAAATACAAAACCAAATAATTGAAAAAAATTAGTGTCTCAAAAAGGTAGACCAACTGAAGAGCAAAGTCACTGCCTTTAAGTCCAGGGCCTATCCATTGTTTGCTAGGAAGGGTCAGGGCAAATTGAAAGCATTCACAAATTATTCCCTCCACCCCCAGAGGAGTAAATGCACTGATGAAGTATTATTTGGACGGGATTCTCACTTTCAGGAAGCTGAGAAATATCGTAAGGGGGAAAAAATAAAACCACCCATTTTCTAACCTTAATTATCTCTAGAAAGGAAAATATAAACCACATTGTTTATAGAGACAGGAACAGGGATTCCCTTCCCTTTCCCCTCCACCCTTCTCCCACTGAGTTTACTGTTTCAACAGCTGGACACTTGTGCACTCAACAGCTTGCACATTTCCAAAAACATGCAGCTGCCTCAGTCAAACTAGCTTGGACAGCCTGGGTAGTGTCAGGATAGATGCCAGTACTGAAGGTTTTTTCCCAGCATTCTCAGTGACATTGCCCAGCTATCAGTTTTAAATTAAATGTGACAATGCACAAATCACCTACAAACTTCAGGCTCTGGGTGTAAAACACCTAAGAAACTTTCCAGAAACCACCATTAAAACTGGATCACATCTTGCCAAAACAAAATGCAAATTAATTAATTAGTTAAAGAAGCTCATGAAACCCTAAGTATGATTTACTCTGAAAATCCAAGAGGCCAAGGGTCTTCACAGGTCTGAAAATTCACAGCTAAAACTGTTAAATAAATAACTGAAAATCATTCATACTCTATGATCCAAAATACTAATCAATTTTCCTTAAACTGGGAACATTCGGTATCAAACCCATCAGGAATCTAACAACTGACTGGACAGTACCATGAATCCCAAGCCGTAACAGTTGTGATGTTAAGTTCACATCAACTTTATTTAGATCCAGACAAACAAAGCAGTGGAACAGTTCTGGAGTAAAACAGGCTAAAACAGGCTAACAATGAGCATTTTCCACTTGCATCATGTAGAGAATATTAAGAAGCCTGAGAGGCAAGCAAGAAGCACACACTTTATATGGAGGCTTCTAAAATCTTTGCTCTTTGACCGAATGACTCTAATTTGGTCCAAAAAGCCAGAAGACAAAATGTTCTGTCTCCTATCCTCTGAGCACAAACACCTTAAGTGTTAGTTATCCTAGTGGCTCCATAAAGAAGTGATAAAAAAGTATCTTCCCTCTTCACTTTTCATTGAGGACATGTTATCAGTCTGTGTGAACTGCCTAGGGGAAAGTTTCCACAGAAACTTGGTCTCTCCTGAAAGAGCAGAAAAGGCAAAGCCAAGTTCAGGTCAGACCTATTAAATGATATGGAAAGTTCTCTCTGCTACACTCAAGTTCATTCATTTTTTCTTGTGATACTATATTCTGAGATACAAATTTCTTCAATTAAATTTCCCAAGAAAGTTGCCAAAACTTCTATGAGAACAGTCCTTTTTCCAGATATTGACATTTTACCATGAAATCCTGATAATCCATGATTTTAACTTAAACAGGGAAACACATTTTATCCTTCATGCGAGGCTCAGTTAAAGCTCAAGAGTCAAGTCCCAACTCAGATGATCTTTGCTTTCTCCACAGCAATCTTAGCAGAATATACAGCAGATAGACCCTGTTTATTGTTTCTTCCAACTACAAACAGCAGAACCTGCCTCATTAGGAGTCAGTGTGGTCTAAACAGGACAGAACACAAAGTTAACAATGACACTGAAGCAGAGCAGCAGGGATATCTCTGAATTACAAATCATGTAGATTTCTGGGACAGCATCACTCATCAAAGCACTGTTTTCAAGTACTTCTGAGACACCAAACAACCTCCACGTTTGCACATAGTGTTCATCAGGCAGCTGGGCATGTCATGCTGAAGAGGTGCTAGTCCAGAAATTTCATAAATGTATTTGGATACTTTGCCAATCATTGCACAAGAATTACAGAAGTACCAAGGTCTGAAAAATTTTTTCTCTACACCTAAGGTTGTTCCCAGTATACAATACTCACTGTCATTTATTATTTCCAGTAAACAACATGGAGTGTTTTTTGTCATTTTCAGTTAAAGCAGAGGAAATGACAATCTGCTGTCTTGGCACTGCTAGCTGCCTCAGTTCTCAAACACACCTTAAAAAAAAAAACCCTAGTATTTTCTTTGCCTTCTTATGGAACAGAAGTAAAATTTGTGAACTTATTCCAAACTATCCATGTCAGGGAGTTGCTCACTCCCCCTCATGATTCTCCCTGGGACTTCAGAGGTGCTATGTCCCAGAAGGAGCCATGACAATTCCACAATTTTAAGCATTGAACCCAAGACAACATTTACGTGATAGTATACCAACAAAAAAATCCTATACACAGATCTATATGTGTCAATAAGGCCGGTTAAACAGACCTGCTGGGTCCACTAAAATAAATATCCAAGGGAAAGCACTTTAAAGTATTACAGAACTGTTCCCACTTAGTGCTGCATTTTGTACTCCTATACAGTATTCCATTGTTATTTCAATCTCTGCTCTTTCTCTCATTCCCCTTTGCAATAACCTGTCCCTTCCATATTGATGATTGCTCTCATCTTTTGTGCAGCAGCAGTTTCATTATTCAATACTTTTGGATCACAGTTACAGATAACCATATTAATTGTGTGTTAAGTGACTGCAACAGCTACCCAGGGTGTTACAGGACACCAAAGTTCCAAACGAGATTGCATTAGAAAAGATGAAATGGCAATGCAGCCTGAAAACAGCCTAAGGCAGTGTATTACATCAGGATATAAGGAGAGATACAAAATGATCTACAAAGAAACCTGATATGTATTAATAAATATATTTAGTATAAAATATATATTTATACAAAAGTAAGCATTTCTATAAAATATAATTTGTATAAAACCGAAAGTATAAAGTGTATTTGGTTGCATGTCAGCTAGGGCACAAAGGGCCGAGCAAATGGCACCTTCCCATGTTATTATTAGGGAGCTGGCTGGAAAGTTTCAGGGAGAGCATGCCGCTGCCTACTGGAAGGAGTGGGACATAACTCATGTTCCAAACCACCATCACTGCTCTTAGGGATCAAAAATCTAAAGAGTTTGGGACGTGCCACCGAAAATGCCTTTGGGAGCAGCACAAGCCCAGGAAGGTAGCTCCGCTAGGGCCCTCCTTGCGCCGAGGCCCGGCGGGGGGGGGGGGGCGCGGGGCGGGTCGGGGGCTGCCGCGACAGCGCCAGGGGCGTGCGCCCCGCCCCTCGGCTCATCGCGACGGCTCGGCAGTCTTCGCCCGCGGGAGACGATGAGACGCCCTCGAGCTGAGCGGCGGTGCCGGAGAGCCGGGGCAGCGTTGGGGAGGGGGTGCGACCGCCCCGGGGCAGCGCGGGAGAGCGGACGGAGCTGCTGCCGCGGGCCGGAGCGGCGCCGCTTCACCTCCTTCCTTCCTTCCTCCCCTGCTCGGCCTTCCCGCCCCTGCCGCCCTGCGGCGGTGGGGCCGGTGCCCGCGGGGCGGGGCGGAGCGGGGCGGGCGCGGAGGGGGCGGGCGGAGGCGGAGGGGGCGGGACTCACGTACTCTGCACCTGCAGGTCCATCTCGCGCATCTCGGTGAACCTGTCGCGCAGATCCATGGGAAGCTGCTCGATCACTGCGGGGACACGGGGGAGCGGGAGAGAGGGGGAGGGAGGGAGGGAGCCAGTCAGTCACTCGCTGCCGTGGGGGAGGGGGGGCGCCGCCTCCTCGCCGCGGCTTCCCCCGGCTCCCCCGCACCGGCCGTGCCCGGCCGCCCGGCGCCCCCGCCGCGCACACACTCACTCTCCAGATAGTCCTCCAGGTACAGCATGGCGGCGGCCGGGCCCGCGCCCAGGGGCTGCTCGAGAGCGGGCGCTCGTCCCTTCCAATATGGCGCCGCCGCCAACAACACCAGCGCCTCGACTCAGCGAAAACAACATTGGCGGCGGACGGCGCTCGCCGCGGCCGCGCCGCGATTGGCTGCTGGCGCCGCTGACGCACACTGCGGCCCGCGCTCTGCCGCGCGGCCTCACGGGAAGCGTAGTCTCGGCTGGGCGAGCCCGTGGCAGACTGCGCGTCCTGCCCGGCGTTCTCGGTCCGGGGCCGTTCCCGCGGTCCTGGGGCCGTTCCCGCGGTCCTGGGGCCATTCCCGCCTCTCAGGGGCTGCGGCACTCTTCTCCGGGAGCAGTTTTCGGCCCTTCGGAGCGTCCCGGGCGCGACAGCAGCGCCGCAAGTCAGGCGAACGGAAAGGGAAAACTTGCAGCTTCGTGACCACTCTCGAGGCTTTTGTTTGTCTTTTGTTGTTTTAGATGCTCGCAGCCGGCAGTAGTTCATTAAAAGCATTAGAAACGGCAGAAGTAATGAAATTGCTTCAGTCGGTGACCTCTGACGGCACAAGATAAAGCTGCTCCATTCAGCACGGGTCACAGCTACGGACAGCCTTGGGAGAGGAGAAACGTACGAGGGCTTTGGGATTGCTGTTGAGAGCGTAAAATCAAAATTGGCTGAGAGCACTGACTGCCATCCAGTTACAGTACTCCTTGCAGTAATTCACTTTCACGAGTTTGGGACTGGGTTTTTTCACAGAGTTTCATTTCCCCAAAGAGTCTTTTTCATCACTTTTCTGTTGCTGTTACTTACTGCTTTAAGCATGGACTGATGCATTTATCCAGACATGTGTTTTGCCCGGGGAAAGAAAAATTTGGGGTTTGCATGATGCCAGATGTAAGTATAGGAGCATAAGAACTGTGGTAACAGAGGATGTTTGCTTTCCATCGTGCTTTTTGTTTCCACGTCTTTATCTGTGCCAGATGTAGCCAAGCAAAAAGGAAATGTATGCTTAAGTATGAGTAAAACTTGCATGGGATGTTTTTGAGGGTCAAGACCAATGGAAAGTGGTACTTTTCTCATGTCTGAAGTTCATGTATTGTGAGTAGTTAGTTAAAGATGACTGAATTTTGGGAAGTGAAGCATACATTTTGTATACAGCCTTTATGAAGACTGATGGTAGTAATGTGTTGGATACGCACAGTATAGCAAGCAAGTTGAGTGGTTTTAATTCCTTTGTCATTAAAGATGGGGGAGAATGAAAAAGGTGTAACAATAAACTCAATAACTTTGTGAAAAAAGTGTTGATCAATGTGGTCACTTTACATACTCGCTCAATCATCAGCCATGTAGTCTGCACTGCCAAACCAGAAATATCAACTACTCTTATACATAGAAATGAGAACAGATTTTAGATGGTCATTAAGCTCAGTTAGCCTTAGTGGAAATAATCTCTATATTATTGCTCATACAGATCTCTTTCCTGTAGAACTTCTGAATAGTGTAGACATAACAGTATTTTTAGAGTTTTGTGTGGGAAATTGCTTGACCCAGTTTAGTATGTAAAACACAAAATTGACCCTTTGTGGGAAGATAAATGCCTGCCCTTACTGAAGTGAAAGGGTTTGATGCAGCAAGAGAACTTAATCCATGCAAAAGCATAGCTAAGTAACAACATCCTATATTTATTAGGAGAAAAGCTAGGTGAATTTAGGGGAAATCTGGATTCATGGCATCACTTTCTTTTATGCTTAGTTGCGGCTTTAATGATTTTTAAAGAAAAGAAAATGTTGTACACATGTTTGGGAGCACATTTCATGCAGCTGAAGTCTAAAAGCAATACTGTAAACAAAGACACTACTATTAGAACCACAGCTGAAATATGGTCATAGAGTAAGTTCCTACCATTTGTCACATGACCAAAATCCCAGGACAGCACAGACATTGGGACATGTGACTTCTCCTCATCTTTTCAAACTTGGGGATAGCAAAATTCTCAATGAGGCCTACTGTGCCAGGGTATTTTATGTGTGTTGTGGTGCCCAGACCAAGGAGACCAAGGAACACAGCTCTTGGGGCTATGTCTCAGCCATTTCCATTAGTAATGGCATGTGCCCTGCATCTGTTAGTGAAACAGGAAGATGAAGCTTGGCTATGCCAGCAGAATGACAAAGTACTAGTAGGGCTGGCTGCTGTCTGCAATTTCAGAACTCCCCCTGTTTATGTGTAGTGGTTTATTGTAATGTGAGTCTTATAAAAATAGAGACCTGCTCAGAAAACTGTTCACTGTAGTGCTTTACAGTAAGGGATGGCAGGGGGTTGTGAGGTAGACTACAAAGGAAAATACAATTCAATGTGTTCACTAGCTATTGAAAAGAAATCAAGAACTTATTTATCTACCTGTAGTCTTTAGTATTTTTTAGACGAATGAAGAAGCTCATATTTTTAATTTCTTCCCATGTTAATTCATTTTGTATAGTCAAATGAGTAGCCACACCAACTTCAGTAGGATTGCTTATATAAGTGCTGTTTATCATGACATACCAATGGCACTGAGTTTAAGCTGACATTTAAGAAGTGATAAACCAAGAGACCATAAAAAAGAAACAATAGAAAACTTCCTGTTGTTTATAAATGCAAAGAATTGACTCTGTTGATTAACTCAAGTTTTAGAACAACCTAATTAGAACAGCTTCTGATAAGGAAACAGGGATTAATGACTGTTTATTGGAATGCAAATACAGTGAAAAAGAACTAAACACCAGCTGTGAACTCAAAGTAAAAATTCAATTTGTGAATTACAATCAACATTGCTCAAAAAACTCCTTTGCAACTACAGAGCTGCTTAGCACAAGAAGCGAAAGGAGGCCACAGGAGCTGCTGTTTTCTCCTGTTTATATAATGTTATTAATGTTGATGGCTTTTCTCCAGCAAATGTTGCACATAAATCATGTTTCATCACTGTGACGGAGTGATGGCACAAAGGAATATTACAGATGCCCTGTGATCTACCTAAAGCTAATTGCTTGCCTAGGTTTCATTAGTTTTCAGCTGACAGGAAAAAAAAAAGCTGAAACATAAATTTATGTTCTGATATGCACTTCTCAGATGGGGGTTAAGATTTTCAAATCTCCCTCTCCTGCACTTACCCATTCCATATCTCTGTAATGCCCTTTTTCTATTCTAATTGCTTTTATCTCTTCTCATATGTAGAGCTGTTTGACACCTGACTCCATCATTTCCATCTTCGTGTTGCAGCTGCTGTCTATCTGTTGATAACACCCTTTCCTTCTTCCTTCCAAATCCATTATATCTTCTGAGCTGTATAATAGCTGGAGCTTTCTGCACCTATTTAGGACTGTCACAGTTCTGTGTTTACTTCAGTACTCTGATTTTTAACTCTTGTCTAATACAGTGTTTCTGGACTTACAGTCCTTATGTTTTGTTTCTTTGTTTTCAAGAAGGACACATTTCTAATGATATTATTTGAAAAAATCAGGAAAGACTTACCGAGCCCACCACTAGATTGTTATTCCAGGTCTCAGCTACTGGTAGGTTCCTGTGCTTTGCTTTCTCACAAGGGAGCCTCCCTACCTGTGGCACGCAGAGGTTGCAGATGTACGTCTGTGTTTTTCTCAGGGCTCTCAGAACTTCCAGACAGAATGACAGCTAAGTGGCATCCACCAGAGCCTACATAAAACTGCAAGCCTGGGTAGCTCTTAAACTACCAGAAAGGAGCAGTTTGCTTTTCTTTGGCACCTGCTCCTGCTGCACTCCAGCAGTCCAGTGTGGCAGGCCAGAATCCATTCACCACGGTGCACTGCTGCGAGCATGTGTTGTGGATCGCAGAGTTCCCAGCAGTTCTAGCTGCCATTGTCAGTATCAGGCCTGCTGGTCTCCTCACATGCTTTCAACTGTTTTATTGTAATTCCTCCTCACATCCTGTTTGTTGCCTGCTATTTTTCTGCTGTTGCAGCTGTTTTTCCATTCTTTCCAGTCCACCCAGTTTTGCAGTCCAGCTGTCCCTCCCAGCTGCCATGGACTCCACCATCTCCCAAATTCCACACTTTCTGCGGCTGCAGGGGCATCACCCAACAGCCTCACTCTCCCTCTGCAGGAAATAACTATCATTCCTGCTGTACTGCACACCATGGCTATTGGAGGACATTAGTTAAATAACTGAATTCTCTTGAGACTGAGCACTATGTAAGGATTACAGCATGATTGCATTTTTTCTGAGCAATCAACTTTATGTAATGGGAAGCTCCATCCGAAGCTGGATCCTAGGAAAAAGCTGTGTCGGAGTGTTAAGTACATAATGTTACCCTAGTCTAGTGCAGCACTATGCAGGAACTTCACACTTGCATGAAACAATCCCTCAAAAGGGCAAATTTGGCCCAGGAATATTGTGCCTGGATGGTAATCTCTCTTGAGAAACCAGTTTCCTTTTCTGCTGATTACAAACTCTTGGATTCTGAGATTGACATTCCTGTATTACAGCTACAATGTTATTACCACTTTGAATACATATGGTAATAAAATTTCAAGGAACTCAGCTGTTCTCCCTTTTTTGCCCCAAAAAATCAAACCAAAGAGGTAGACTCATTCTTATGCTAAACTGCAGTACATCTTCTCTCCCTAGTAAGAAGTTAGGGTATTTGCCTTTTGTCACAAGGTCCGTCCTGTAACTCCTCTGAGTCTGAACTCCAGTTTCTTGAGTGCCTCAGTCTCTGCACAGCTCTTGAAACCATGAAAGAGGTGATTCCTGGGTTGTCCTCACATATCTGACAGTGTAAGCCCAGAAGCAGTGAAGATTCATGCCTGCCCTCAAAATCTGCATCCTCTTCTGGGTCAGCTGAGTTACTCCAGTCAATCATAATGCCATTATTTTGGCAAACTTCTCAGTTACTTCCTTCCTCTGCTGCCACTTGCAACTTCGGTGAATTTGCTCCAGGGACAAAAAAGGCTACAAGAGCCTTCTGGAAGAAAATCCATGACCCCAGATAATTAATTTGTTTTAACAGTCAACAGGAAAATGGAACTGCCATTTATCTTTCAGCTTGACTTTGTGTACAGACTCAGGCAATTATATCTCCATCTTTTAGTTAATTTTATCTACTACAGACTCAGTTAAATTTGCTTGCAGATTTCAGTTATTTCCTGAAAATCTGCAGGATATGAGCAATTGCTGTTTATATATTCATCACTGAAATGTTTTATCCTGACTTCCTAAGGAAATAAAGCTTACATGAGCAATCCATATGTTTATGTGAATACTTCTTTATCTGTTTTTTTCACTCTGCTCTGTCTCCATAGAATTGACTAATTTCAACCTAACTGAAAAAAAGAAAAGTTGTTCTTTTGGAGATTAATTTTGTACTTATTAGATACTTGCCTGCTGCTTATAGTTTTGGATTTTTTCTCCCTTTCACTGAGGAGAGGATTGCAATATGAACCTTCCATATATTAGACTCAATAAAATCTACTCAAAAGCAATGAGTACCCAAACCACAAAAAAAACTTCTGCTGATGAACATAACTTATGAACAAGGAACCAACATAAGCAGTTTTGGTGCTCATAGAATGTCCAGGTTTGTTTGCTTGATTTTCTTGCCATCCTGAATGCTGGACCATGTGGCAGTAAGTTGGAAAGTGATTATCTTAATGATTACCTAAACATTTTAAGTAAAAGTTGACATTTCAATTGCCTTTAAGTATTTATCTGTAGTGAAAGACATTTTCTGCCTTTTTTTTTTTAGATTTATACATGTATTTTTTCCATCAGGCCAGGACATGCTTGTGCCTGGAATTGGCTCATATCTACTAGTTTCCACTAAAAAATGCTATAAATTTCTGGTATGCCATGAGTGGCAAGAAGAATGTGGGATATTACACCATCCATACCCTGTGCTGATCAGAAGATGTGTCCTCTGAGAACTGACGTCTACAGATGGAGCAGGTAAAAAAATAAAAGAGCTGAACAGTCTTGTGCTCAGAGCACACATCTAGGAGATGACAATGCAGTTGTATTACTCTCCACTCAAATTCATGCTCTTGTAGCCTTCTTTGTCCCTGGAGCAAATTCACCGAAGTTGCAAGTGGCAGCAGAGGAAGGAAGTAACTGAGAAGTTTGCCAAAATAATGGCATTATGATTGACTGGAGTAACTCAGCTGACCCAGAAGAGGATGCAGATTTTGAGGGCAGGCATGAATCTTCACTGCTTCTGGGCTTACACTGTCAGATATGTGAGGACAACCCAGGAATCACCTCTTTCATGGTTTCAAGAGCTGTGCAGTGACTGAGGCACTCAAGGAACTGGAGTTCAGACTCAGAGGAGTTACAGGACGGACCTTGTGACAAAAGGCAAATACCCTAACTTCTTACTAGGGAGAGAAGATGTTCTGCAGTTTAGCATAAGAATGAGTCTACCTCTTTGGTTTGATTTTTTGGGGCAAAAAAGGGAGAACAGCTGAGTTCCTTGAAATTTTATTACCATATGTATTCAAAGTGGTAATAACATTGTAGCTGTGATACTCTCAAAGATACAGGCAATTGTTCTTTCTGGGGAAGCTAATTTAGATGATTTTTTTTTTTTAAGATTTATAGAATTGATGAAAATACAGATGACTTGGAGAGCACAGAAGTTCCTCTCCAACTGTCCTATTGACTTCTGTTATCTGATTTTTTAAACTTTCACATGATCTAAATATACCTATTTTAGAAGTATAGCTTAGCTTAGAAATGAACAGATCCTATTCCTTACTGGCTTGTATCAGCATACTTTAAGGCTGTTATGGTATATAATTTTTGTTCTGAAATGCAAATTCATGGTCCCACATGCGGTGAGCCCTGTCATGTTAGTTCCTACAGAAATAAAGAGTAAAAGGTGGTGACAGGCTAAGTTAATACCTAATTTGTTTTTCATATCATGCACTGAAGGAATAACCTTACTATATTTTTAGATGAGTTCTAAAGGTTTGCCATCAGCACATACCATAACGATGTAAGAAATTGCCTCATTTTTGCATATATGCAAAAATCCCTACTGGAAGCATGTACAAGGTTATTTGAAAATGCACTGTGAAAGCAGAAGAGGCAGTAAGTGCCATTGCAGTCCATTTTAGAAGGATTGCTCTTCTTCCATTGCCGTCCATTTTAGAAGGATTGCTCTTCTTCCAAATTCTCAAACTTATTCTGATATATTTCCTATTCTGATTATATTTCTTCATATTTCTTATTCTGATTATCTTTCTTTCTTTCTTTCCATTATTCTGATATATTTCTTTTCAAAAGAGAAATGTAAGCCTTCAATATTTTAGTGCACATGGAGAGATTGCCTCTCTATGTGTCAGCATTGTATTTCAACAAAATATGAAGAGAATTACACAGTCAGAGTCACTTTGGACTTCACTGGCATAATAATAGTTGCAATGAACAGCCTACTTTCAGGCTAGCAAGTGACAGGAATGCCACAGCTTTTCTAACATGAACAGAAGATCTTACAAAAGAGTTAATTTTCATGAAGAGGTTCTAATTTAGAAATTCTTCACCTCTCATTTTCATGCATGTTGTTGCAGAACTGTCTGGTCTTTTATATTTGCATATTGTTATACCTATTAAATTTATTTCTATCCCAGAAGTTATAAGAAACAGGATAAAAAAGCCCCTTTTTCTAGTCTAACCTGATATTATCTTTCATTGATAGGGAACAGATTTAATTTTAAAAAATCTTATAAATCATTAAAAACTCATTTCAATTTGACTGTGATTATATTTATATTCTGATAAAATTAACATGAAGAATTACTTTTGTTAGCAGTGAAATTTGGTACTCCATGATTGCCAATGTTCTCTACACAGAAAGGGAGATTCTTTCTTGAAAAACTTGACAGAAAGTGCCAAGAATTTCATATATCTTCCAAGACAATCTTTTACAAATTTTTGAGAAAAATCCAGTAGCTCCTAGACTATGTGCCTAAGGCATAATTTTAAAACTATCAGGTCACACAATGTTGTAATTCAATAACAACTGCTAATAACATAGTAAGAGATGAATATTTGGTGAAGATAGAAATAGGTCTTATTTTTTTTTATTGTGTATGTCAACCTCTCTTTGCTGCAATTATGTCTGGCCTGTTTTTCCATTTTGAGGCTAAATGCAAATTCAGATTATAAATGATTCCTTCTAAAGAATACTTACTGGATAAAGAAAAGCCTAAAACAGTATATCTTAGGAGTTATTTTCTTTTGTAAACAGGATCAACACAAACAGTGCTGCCAGATGAGAATGATTAATGGTTCAAAACACTATAGATCTGCATTATGTAATGCATCTCATACCTTGAAATGAGAATTGTAATTTGTCATTGTTGTCTAGAGCTAAAATTACAATAAGTAATTTGCAAGAATAGATTGTAGTGTTTTATAATTGCTTTTTAAAATTCATATGGTCTTGAATAAATATTAGATCTCAGAGCAATGCATTAATTTTCTGTGTAGTGACATGCAATGGCTGGAAAATCAATTATACCTTTATTTTTTAGCTAAAATGACCTCCATCATATTTCTCATATGGTGTGGTACCCTATAGGCAGTACCAGAATACAAGCACACTCCTCCCAACAAGAAGTACTCATTTTCTACTTTTATTTCCTTATCTCTACTCATCCATGTGACTGGCAGGGTTCACAGCTAACCCCTGAGGTCAGAGCACATTCTGACTGCTCATGGGAATTACTTTTTGGTCTGTTGTCAGCATGCCCTTACAGGGGCTGTTTTCTCGTGGGCCCTCTCCAGCACCTCTCCTTGCCATTGCTGTGTGCCCCTCTTTCAAGCAATGGCCTTCGCTCATTCCAGATACAATTGTAGGCTGTAGAGTTCATTAAAAGGCACATGATAATTCATACTAAGAGAATTTCTCTCTCTGAACCTCTCTGTACTCAATTATAGAATTGCAAAAAAAAGAAAAAAATCATGTAAGAGATGCCAGATAGAAAAACTTGATTCACAGCAATTTGTTTGTTTGGAGTGTTGTTGTTGTTATTGTTGTTGTGGGAATGCACTAAGAAACCAACATTTTGTGTTGTGATATGGTCAAATGTGCCATAATTGTCTGAATGAGAAATTCCATTAAATCACTGACTTGTGGTTCTGGAATTGCTCAGTGACCTCAACTGCTGGAGGACAGCTGTAGCCTGCCTTCTTTATTTACTGATGCTGGCTCATAAATGTATCTTGCTAGCTTGGACAACAGAGACAAGTCCCTTGTGGTCCACTTTGTTGAACTTGACTGAGGAATGTCTGCCCCTGCAAAGAAAAATATTTGGTTTCCAACACAGAACTAGAAGTTTCTGTGCCAAATGGGACAGTGTTTGGAACAAGCTAGAACGGAATGGAAAGAAGATTAAATTATTGTGATAGGACTGAAAGTTATTAAATAGGCACCTAAAACTGAAATACACCTATACAGGTAATTGTTTACCATCAATGTTCTCCCTTTTCTATTTTCAATCAGTGTTAATTGCATGAAACTACTGTATAGTCATTTCTTGGTAGTTTCTTTAAAAAAATATAGGCACATTTCCTTAAATAGGCAGCAAGCAATATGGTTACATCAATCTGTTTAAAAGAAGACAAGTGTATGTTACATCAGTCTTCAAAGACTTTAGAGGGTTCTGCAAAAATTCATAGTAGCCAGAGCTAAATACCTTTGTATGTAGTGTCACATGTACATTTAAAGTACAGTCTGGTGGTACTTTGTGTCTGCTGCCTGTCTCAAAGATGTGAGAACTTATTCGCTATTAAGAATAAATATATTTTATGGCTTTTAGTTCAGAACCAGCATATATGAATCAAGGAAAACTGTTGTCATTTGATGATGAGTTCAGGATTGACTTTTAGTCACCCCCTTCCAAACACACATCCACTCCATATATGTATATATATGTGTGTGTGAGTGCACATGTATATATACATGTGTTGGCAATGGTACTCAGCACTTGTTCATGATGAAATTGTTTCATTATCTGTCCCTGCATAATTCATTTCAGTTGGCACAATATAGACTTAGAGGTTCAGAAATTGAAAGAGATAGGAAAAGAATGCATATCTTCAGTGAAGACATGTGTGTGATTCTATACAAAATTTTTATACGACTGAGTTGAAAAAGAGCAAAGAGAACATTGTAAAGGTAAGCTATAGAATTTAATGCAATGTCATGAACTTGTTGTATTTTATTAATTTATTTTTGAGATTACATTAGAAAGTAATGGTCACATTATATAATCTTGTGAGATAATGTCAAAAAATAAAAAAGACGCATGCTTGCATAAGTTCTGTTAGTTTTAATTTCTGTAGAACCCTGCTAACCTCCTCACCTCTGGTGAATTCTGAGGGATTTTCTGTAGAGACTTCTCTTTAGTCTCTTCACAGGAAGGCTGAAGGCATGGATACAGCTGGACAAGACACGTGCCTTATTCAGTGAATTACTAGTAGCTATCATTTACTGCCTTACTACAGCAGTGACAAAATAGTAACAGAGAACAGAACTCCCATATCGGGTAACATACACACACCAGCTGTCCCTTTAACCCACTGCTCTCCTCTTTTCCCATAAAACCTTTTTTTTCCATCTTTAGATATTATATGTTTTTCCCTTATGAATAACAGATTATTTACAATGTCACATCTTCAATACCCAGTGAATTATGGAAATTCTGTTATTATAATAGAAATAAAATGCTTCACATTAATAAAAGACACACAGAAGTTTGCCTTTCATGTTAGTATTTGTGCAATTTTAAGAAATGGCTTTGCATCATATACACAGGTGCCATATGATGCAAGGAGTTACCATGGACGCAACAACATTGAATGGCAAAATCAGGCTTCATAATAGCTTTATCTTAATCACCTTCAGTTTTTCCATATGTTCCAAGTATTTTACAACATATAGTGAACATGAAGCATAACAGATCTGTAGATTGAAGGATGGTAAATTTCATTTGCACAACTTTTCAATCATTACCATCCTGTTTTAGTAATAAAACACTTTCGTTCCTATCATTAATTGTATAGAAAAAAGTAAAGACAGAAAGCATGTATGTACTTTTTATACATATCTTCTTAAGATAGTGTGAGGAAATCTCTCCCAGTGGAGACTTTATTACTTAAGACTTGTATAAATCACGGTGATCCCATTAAAGGTCCATCTCTGGTGCCACACTGTGTTTTATGGAAGAAAGTTATGGTATAAAATGGTTAATTTGAGAGGAGACTCAAGGTAGCACAGAACCTGTTATTTGTCAGGTGAGCATGGCCACTGTTCTACAACTTTCAGACTGCTATCAAAGGATGCTTCCTTCACTGAATATAAATTTCATATATGAAAGAGCTTTCATTTCATTCTCTGTATTATAAAATTTTCTTGAAAGAAAAAAGAAAATGTATAAGATATAGTGCTATTCATAAAGAACATAAAGTTTACAAACAATTCAGATTATTACTTTCATAAAATTGCATCACTCAAGCTTAGTGACCAGCTTACAGAACTAACAAAACATTCTTAAACCTTCATGGTCTCAGGTTTAGAAAAGAATAACAAACAATGGTGAGAAACTCAAAGTTTAAGAGTAGAATATGTAGCTGGTAAATATGTAGGTTATATTTTAGACTGACAATAGCATGAAAAAACACTAACATGACTGTAAATAATCAGGTACACATTTAAACTAGGGTCATGTCAAACATAACTCCCATTTTTGTTGTTCAGCCACCTAATTTTTTTTTTTTTTATTGGGAAAGCTTCTTTTTTCCTGTGTTGCTAAGTAAGGTGCAGTCTTAACACCTTGTATATAATGGTTTGAAAAAATCCTGCTCACCTCCAGCTGCAATTTAATCATCGCATGGCTTCAGAGAAGGAAGGCACCAGTGTGGACTAAAAATGGGCAGATAGAGAGGAATTTTTAGGAGATGATTTCTCTTACATCAGGTGGTAAAAGCAAAGTTTTACTGAGGAGTGCTTACTGGAAAATTAAAGACTTACCTGACCTTCTGAAAAAATAAAGACAGAACATAAGAACTGTCAATATGGGAAATAAAAGAAGAATGGCAAAGCTTACAATGAGGACCCCTAAGTTGCTGTAAGATTTGAAGACCAGAATTCAGGATACAGAAAATGAAAATGTTGATGATAACATTGGGGAAAGAATTAAAATAGATTTATAGTATGAAAGAGGGGCAACATGGTACAGAGTTGAAAGAGAGTATTGAAAAGTCATGGTCACTCATGAAAGACCAACATAAAGCCAGTAAACATGTTGGAAATAATTTTGGCTGGTCAAAAGTAGTTTGGATGGTCATCTCCTAGACTGGTCAGTGTTTTAATGAAAAGAAAATTTAACTGAATGGATATTTAGTCAAGAAATGCAATAACTAGCTTTAACATGTTTTTTCAGAATTCTTTTTCTTAAGTGATTGCTCTCTTCCTTCATCATAAAAAAATTAAAATGTATTATTCTACTGTTGAAATTATACTTTTACTTCCCTTTACCTCTAGTCTCCTCGAAATTTGTTACCAGTGAAGATTTTCCCTCTCAAGAATATGTTCTGTGCTTCTCTTGGCTTGCTAATAGTCAAACATAACATCTGGCATTAGATTTTGACACAACTGTGCACTTATTAGTTTATAAAGCCATATCAAAAAATGTCATTGTCCTGCAGTTAGTTATTATTTAAGAAATGGATTTTATAGGCAATAGAGGATTTTTTTATGAAAACAGAGTTGAACATTCTGCAATGAAAACTGCCATTCCAAGTTCCAGAAAGTATATTCTTGGTGCTCAGTTCAAGGCTGTGGCCAGCACTAATCATTGTAGCACCAGTACAAAGAAGGTGTTGTTATGATAAGACACAGATGAAGTTCTTTTTCCTTATCTCCCAGACCCTGTAACTCCTTATAAATCCAAAAAATCCCCAGAAGTGTCCCCAAAAGGTCTACTACTATTTTAATCAGTTTTGTGTCTAAAATACTGCTGCATGTAAAATTTGTTCTGCTTCTATTTTTAATGTCTTACTGGATTGAATTAAATATTTTTCAATATTTAGGAAGCATGAATAGCAATCTAGGTATTCAGCTGCTGAGAAACCTGAAAATGCATTCTAGCTTGGAAAACAGATTGACGTTTTCATTCATAAAAAAAATTAAAAGGAAAACACAGGCTAAAAAGATTACCTGAGGCAGGTCTCATTTGCAAAAATAACAGCAATATAAACATTTATTACATAAAAGCCAAAGTAATTAATATCTGTACAGCCAAGTGCATAAAGAAGTAGTTCATACACAGTGAGAACTATAGCTATTAAACTAGTTTATTAATCTGTAAAGCAAATTTTGTGATCAGTTAGCAATTTTTCAGTCTCGAATAAGACAGTTTATGGCAGTCTAATTAGATTTGTGTTTCAGCTCTGGGAATACCACTGTGTGCACTTTTTCTAATGCTTTATAGGCCATAACAAGTTGTTCCCAGGACACTTAATAGACAAGTCACATATTCATTATTCACTGGAGTCTTGAGTACATTTAGGACATGTCCTGCAGAGCTGTTTATTGTAGTGGTTCAAGGACACCTAGTGCTGTGGAACAAATGCTTTATTTACAAATATAGATTTAATGAGTTTCTGAAGCACAGTAAGATATCCTTTCATCCTGAAAGAGCTGATACATACTAGTGTGGTGCAAACAGAGAAGACAATTCAAATTAAAACATGTCAGAGCTATCAAAAGCATCCCAATGGTGTAGTAGTGAAGTAAGAGTTCTTTGATAAGCAATCCCCTGTGACTGTAATGCCATTTTAACTTCTTCCAAATGTCATCTGGAAAATCATGGATAAAGGACAGCAGGTAAGTCTCCAAGTCCCTGATATGTTAGCTCAGAGCAGACAATTCTCTTTAATAATGGTGTTTTAGTGTTGCACAAAATTGAGCTTTAAGGCATTTGATGCTCTAACTGTATTTTTCAGAGTTGCCTACAAAGTCCTTTTACACTCATTCTAGCATTGCCAGAATGTTATACTAAAGCTGTGCAGCAGTTCTGTACCTCTGTTTGTGCCCTGTATATCTTATGTGGTGGATGATGTAGCTGTGTTCAGCCATGTCAATGCCAAAGGGTGGTAGCACAAGAACTGATGATGTCCTGCACCACTAAGTGCTGCATGCTTATGTCTGCATTGCAAATCCAGCACCATTCCTCAGTCCTTCAGTGGCCTGTTGTCCATGGGAGTAATGCATCAACTTTTCAATAACACATTGTTTACATGACAAGCAGCCAATTGACCCTTGACAAATGGCCTACATTTAGGGGAGGTAATATAAAGAGACTCTTTGTGGTGGAATTTTAACCAAAAAATGCCATACATTCTCAGCTGCCTAGTTAAAAATCAAAATACTTGAGAATTACAAGTACTTGAGAATATAATGAAGTTTTGTGTTCAGATGAAGCTGTACAATATTTCTGCTGTATGTATTTATGATGTAATGCTGTTTGTCTTGCAGCAAGGGTATAAAGGCTTCACAGAAAAATCAGAGCTTACACAGAACACTACTCAAAAAGTGCTAGCACAGAGATGGATCAGGTTTAGGGCACAAGCAACCTACTTCAGATAACTTTCATGAAGTAGAAGAAAATATCAAGGAAGTCACAGTCATCCACTGTCCTGTGAAAGATTGTTTTGGATTCTGACTGAAATGAAAGCTAGTTACTTGCTGACTCTCATGA
This sequence comes from Vidua chalybeata, assembly GCF_026979565.1. Classification (NCBI taxonomy): domain Eukaryota; kingdom Metazoa; phylum Chordata; class Aves; order Passeriformes; family Viduidae; genus Vidua; species Vidua chalybeata. The sequence continues at coordinate 49,943,532 of NC_071534.1, read as the reverse complement.
TACTAGCCTAATAACTCTTGCATACAGTGTTTCATATTGCAGAAATGTGGGACTGATTACAACATGAAGGAAAATATGTTCGTAACCTTGGTCTCATTCATCATTCTGTGGAGATAAACAGCTTTAGCTTAAATATGTCACTTCTATGTCACATACCTAAATATGTCACTTCTTCCACATACAAAGTTCAAAGCAATTAAAACCTACCATTTGACAATTTAAGATATTCTGTAAAAGAAACGATGACTTGTCAGGCATCCTTCTCATAAAGACTTGCCATGCCTTTTATAATTGTTTTGATAACCATCTTGGCAGGTGTGTATACCTTTTTTCCTATAGAGATCCAGTTATCACACATCAGAGTTAAAAAGCCATGGTAAAATCTGTGTCTTCGGATATGGAAAGAAAACATTATTGTAATTAGTATAAAACTGTAGCCAGACAACTTTTCTTTCTTTCTGTGAAGCATATCAATCTAAAGCATTTTTGTTTCATACTTCCTGCCAGACTTTGTAATAATAGCAAAGTAATATATAGTTCTTCAATATGTCTTCTTGTTTTCTTTTTCAAGCCTCAACATCCCTCCATAATTCTCCAGATTTTTACATTCTCCTTTGTCTCACCTACTCTTAATGTCTCTTAGTTTCTACTTCTGTCGTTTTTGTGTCCTGCTTTCACCTGCATCTCACTCAAGCCTCCAATGACAGTTTCAGAAGAAGTTTTCATGGGAACTGAGAGCCAGTCAGGGGTGCTTTCAGATCCAAGGAGAAGGGAACATCATTTGTGTTAAGGCGTCTCAGGTAATGTTGCTTCAGGCTTTGCCATCAGAAGACTGGCGTAAGTGATTGTCATGGTTTCAGCCAGGACAGGGTTAAAATCTTGTGGTAGCTGGGAAGGTGTGTGGCCAGACTTTACTGTTATTCCATACCACCCCATGTCATTGCCAGGGGTGGAGGAAAAGGACTCTTGCTTCCTAGGAGGAGGGCGTTCCTTCAGGTGGAGAAAATATGGCAGATGGGTGGAATGGTTCAGTATTCGTTTATTGTTGGGGGTTTCTACGTGTTTCTTGTTTCTCTTGGCTTATACCTTTTATTATTAATATTGTTGCTGTTACTGTTCATTTTCTTATCTCATTTCTGTTTACAGTAAATTGTTCTTATCTCTCAACCTGTGATCTTTGTCTTTTGGCCCTGCCATTGGAGGAGGGGAAGGGAGCAGCATATGCTGTTTTTAGGGGGAAGTACTAAACTGGAGAATAACTTTCCTAAACCATGACAGTGATTCAGAAACAGCCTCACCTCAGAGGCTGGTTTTATAATATATATATTTACATATTTTTAATATGTATCCTAGATAACAATCTCAATGCAGAGAAGAATCTGGACAAGATACTGAAACTAAAAGGAAAAACAGATTTAGCAGTAGAGGACATGTAGAAGAGGAGAAGGAAAAATATGGAGATTAAAAGAAGGACAAGGAGAAAAAGAAAGAAGGCGAAACAAATGGAAAGAATGGGAAGACTTATCCCTTCCCTGTAAGGCTGCAAGAAAACTGATCATCACTGAAGTAACACCGGATTTGATTTTATCACAACTAGTAAGCTATTTGCTAATTCTTAATCAGACTTGAGCTCTGAATCCTGTTAGGTCTGAATCTCATAGTCAGATGGAACAATAAGGTGGAACAGGTGACTGAAAGGCAGCTATGTGCAGAGCAGCATATTCACCTTAGCTGGCAAGAGACTTTTCTATAAAAACATATTTCATATGCACCTTCCCAAAGAAAAACTGCCCTAAGAGATAACTTATCAAACACTGAAAAATAAGGAGGTGTCATAGTTAAAGATGTTGGTGATTCTTTATTCCCCTATTAAATTACATCAACTTTAGTTATACAATCATACAGATTCTTCTCCTTGACCCCTGCTTCATTATGTGCAAAGAATGAGCTTTTTATATATTCTTTTAGCCTCATTCAGCATGAGGTCTATATACTTTCCACTATTAAGTGGAAATAGCTATTAAGTTTTAGCTGTTAGGACAGCCATACATTTCCTGCTGGCTTGTTTTGTGACTCTCATAGCACACGTGTTTCACAAACATTCCTCCACATTTCTCTGAAAGAACAGTTTTATCATCTCTCCCTACAGCTGGGAAATTCAAGCTGTACAACACAAGTATCTGAGAATTCAAGCTAATCCATCTGAGTAGTTCACAATGAATTACATTTCATATTTTAAAAGGGCAGTTCCCAGTAGCTTCAGATAAAATTGTGAATGTTTAGTATTCCTCTGAATCAGCCTGTGAGATCTCAAGCTGGGCAATGAAAAGAGAGAACAAAATAACTGCCTGGGAAAAATGTGATTAAGGAAAGTTACCACACAGGAACTTTGCAGTGGAGACTGACTACAGTTCTCCAAAGTGGCTGCTCTCTAGTGATGGGATCTCCTTTGTACTTCCACAGCACCAGGGCTCTATGATAAGAAGTGTCAGCAACCTTGATAAATAGCAGTGCTGTTGACACATCAAAGATAATAAAATGTGCTCTTTGCTTATGTAAAATCCCCTGTTGTGCCTGAGAAGGAAGTGTGGACTATAATCCACAGGACTCTGAAGGTCATTGGTAAGAAACTGAAACTTAGGAGACTTCAGAGGTGGGCTTATGCAAACCTCATGCAGTTCAACAAGGCCAAATGCAAGGTCCTGCACCTGGGTTGGGGAAATCACAAACATAAAAAGGATGGGAAGAGAATGAATTGAGAGCAGCCCCGAGAAGAAGGACTTTGGGGCGCTGGTGAACAAGAAACTCAACACTACCTGGCAGTGTATGCTCGCAGCCCAGAAAGCCAAATGTATCCTGGGCAGCATCAAAAGGAGTGTGGGCAGCAGGCTGAGGGAGGGAATTCTGCCCCTCTACTATGCTCTAGTGAGACTCTATCCATAATATTGCATACAGATGTGGGGTCTGCAACATAAGGACATTTGTTTGCCTTGTCACTGCTGCTGCTGTCCTCTAGTTAAGCAAGAAGGAGGACATTCCTCCCCAGTCAAAGTGTGACCATGAGGAGATTCTAGAGGGATACTGATGTCCAGGACAGGTCAAAGAAAGGAAATAAGCAGAAACTCAGGTTTAGAGAGTAACCTAGGTTTGAAGGGACCAGCTGTGAGGTCAGACCATGTTGCTCAGGTATTTATTAATCTAGATCTCAGAAAAAAATCCTGCTGAGGTGTTAATTCAGAGAGCCTAGGAAAGTTGCTGAGCTAGAAAGCAGTGAAGACCATTTTCAAGAGCCCATTAAACCAAAGTGTTTTCAAGACTATGGTTTTAATTACTTAACCTTGTTAATCTGTATTTTATTAATTTCAAGTGCTGCCTTATTCCAGACCAGTGTTTACATGTTCAAGTAAAACCAAGCTCTAGAGACAGGAAGAAGTTGGTGCCTTTTGATGTCTTTTTTTTCAAAAGAAAGAAGGGAATTTCTACCTCATGGTAGCAATGCTGGGTTCTGCTACAAACATGCATTTACAAGACAGGCTATTCCTGAGCCAACTCGAACACCTTCCATTTTAAAGATATTTGTGTATCTGATAATTTTTTTCCCGAATAAACCTCCATCCTGCCCTTGACATTAAACCTGTCATTAGAGAGGCATACTGATTGGGCAGACAGTCATAACCAGAGCTGATGACGAGACAAGAAACAAGTTTAAAACCAAGGCAACCCAGACTACAATGAAGTGAAGAAAGGTATCAAGCAAAGAGCAGAAGAAGAGAAACATAGAGATAAGGGTTCTAGAGAGAACAGCTCAAGGAACAAAGGAAAAGAAATTAAGTAAGTCTGAGTCTAGGCTAAAGAGCAGACAGATCTGGAGCAAAGCTGAGAAAGAGCTAAGCTAAATACATAAGACCAAAGTACAGAATACCATTATAACCAAGTAAACGACTGAGAAGGCAAGACCAAGTGATGAGTTGCCTACCTGAGACACTGACAAGCTAGCTTCATTAATCCATCCAAAATTCAGCATTGACACTGTTAGTCATGCAAATTACTCATTTCAGACAGAGGTCAGTTACAGAATTTGCCTGTCCAGGCTATACTTGGCAGGGACTTGGAATTAAAAAGCTGTTTGTAGAAAGAAAAGACTTAACTATCCTTGAAACTTTACAAATACAATGGAAATTAAAGGGATCTCAGAATTTTCACATCTAACAGACAATGTGGCAGGAAAAAAAATATTAGCTCGTTAAGAACTATCATAGTGCCACCAAAGACGTTTCTAGCTTATACTAAAATCTTGGAAATAAACCTGTCCATGAACAATTTCTTCATTGGAGTAGACCAAATAGAGCAGATACATCACAGAATTAAAATGAATATGTGCCACAGTCCATGTATATGTTCCTCTGTTCACTGCTCATCTGAGTAATTTTAAATGCTATGGTGGCATATAAAAGGTCATTATTTAACTAATCACTTTTTCAGTGATGAAGTTTCCTGCCAAATATTAAAAGGTAATTATCAGCTATAAATTTACATGCATGCCTAATGCTATTCCACTTGATCACATAGTTTAAATTAAAGACACTTTCAGCCATGTGCTGTATGGGTTCTTTAGTATCCACTGCTCTTTTATTCAGGTTTCTTGACGAGGAACAGCTTACAAAACCATACTGTTGTATTAATGCACACTAAATGTCTATCAAACCACACCCTTGTAATAGATTTTGAACCTGCTGGCTAATTTCAAGCACATCTGACAAAGAGGAGCTAACTTACAGATATTAAGTTTCCATACATCAAATTGAAATAGGCAGATAAGGAGAGGAAAGAGATTATTTGAGTTAATTTAATTTCCATCCCCCTCTTCTGTCATTGATGAAAGACTGTATCATGAGCATTTTAAGTCTAGAGAATTCATATTAGAAAGCTGTTGTGGATGTCTTATGACAGAAAAAGAAACTTCTCAGATTGTAGTTTATTAGGCATCAGAAAATCCAAGCAAAAAATACCAAATCCACAAGGCTTTCCATTTTCATAAGTCTCCGTGCATTAAATAAGCATTACTTTCTAACACCAAACATATATTTCAAAAACTTATAAAGAGCTTCACCATTACACATCTGTTTGTAAAAAATACTCTCTTGTCTTGCCCTAAATAAACAGGTTACTCTTTAGAATGTATGTGAACTGCCTGTGAATTTCTTTCCCAGTGCTGACATCATGGAAATATCACGAAGTTTGACAGCCTGGTGGAAAGCAGTATTCCAAAGAGAATTGCCCCTATAGAGTTAAGCAGACATTCATAAATAGGGCCTGTTTTCTTTAGATTTTGAGCAAAATCTCTTCTGGACAGCTAATAATTTAGCTAACAACAAAATTACAGAGAAATTGTTTAAGCAACTAGGGGACCCTCTTTTTATTTGTGATGAAGTTGTTGCAGCAGAATTTTAAAAAGTTAGTCTTAGAGTGTCTTATGACCAAAGACCTCAAAGAATGAAAACTTAGAGACATAAAATCTTGAAGTGCCATTTTTAGCAGGATTTTTAACATCTAAGATGTCTAAGAGACTGATTTTTTTTCCTTAATTTCCTTATCATACTTTAGGAATAGTTTTACAGTAAGCCAAAAAATATCTGAAACGAGTAAGAGAACTTCTTGTATGCTATTTTAGGCAGGTTTAAAGAAAAATCACTGAGCCTAAGATAACTGAACATTTTTGTAGTGCAATTTTTATAAAATTTTGCTCAAGCAATTTGCTGTCTTCCCAGGAACAATTAATAACACAAACACACCTCCGTTATTTTTATGTTGGTTTAGATCAGATTGGATTGTTCTTAGACAAGGCTGGAGCTCAGTTGTAAACTGACGCTGTTTTTGTAAACTGGCATAGATTCACTGAAAATACCATACCTGTTCAAGATCTGTCTGTGTTCATGTGAAAAAGAATGAATGGTATGTAAACAGCAGAATGAATGTACAATGTCACCTTTTAACAGTATCTGTTGTAGTTCAATTTGCCTTATTTACGTATGGAATTATCAACATTCACTGAAGATTTTAAATGTGGAAACTACACTTCCCAGATAGGCTCATGATTTCACAGAGGATCAAAATAGCAGTTAAAGCTTAGCAAATTTCAAGTAGAAAAAAATCTTCACACACCACTTTTCTGCAATATTCTTAACTATTTTCAATTTTACTACAATTTTCACTTATATGAATTTGTCATAAAGTCCCCGTTGCATGGGCTTTAATGTCCTTCCATGTTCAATGTTCTTTTTAAGGAGGAGCAAATACACCTGAAGACTCTGCCCCAGTTTGCCACGAATGACATCAAACAGTGAAATTAAAACTAAATTGAGATTCCACCAGCAACTTCAGTGATAAGCATTTGAATATCTGGACTTTGTGTGGTTTTTCAACAAAAGACATTGTTTCTTCAAGAAACAGATTTTTCTTTGGCCTTACAAGAGCTAGATTTTATCCATTGCATCCTTTTTCCTCTTTCTCAGCTTTAACTAGCAGTTGTTAAAACAATATTTATGTATCATGAACTCAAGAATATTTTCCTGTTCTAGTTAAGAAATATTTTTCAGTATATTTTCTTCTAATTTTTGTGATGGTGGCACTGCAACATCCTTATATGTGTTAATGGAAAATTTGTTACTAATCTGCATGTAACTCTGAGTTTTAAATATAATTGTTATTTTTGAAATATGTATATATATATACACACATTGTAACAATACAGACATCAGTAACAATTAAATAGAGTAGATTTAGACTGGATATTGGGGAAAAAATTCATTAGTGAAGGTGGTGAAGCACTGGAACAGGTGGCCCAGAGAAGCTGTGGATGTCCCATTCCTGGAGGTGTTCAAGGCCAGGCTGGATGGAGCTCTGAGCAACCTGGTGAAAGGTGTTCGCTGCAGAGGAGCAGAACACCTTTCAGAGGGTGTTGGAACTAGATGAGCTGCAAGGTTAAGAGGGGCTGGAACTAGATGAGCTGTAAGGTGCCAACCTATCCTGTGATTCTATGTAATTCCTACCCTGATCGCCAGATGCACACACACACTAATGGATTTGAGAAAGAGGACTTTTTTTCAGCTCAGTTGTGTCACCTGTAAGTTCCACGCACATTACAGAGCAAGTCAATGGCCATTTTTCCTAAATAATAACTACAATTTTCCCCAAATAATAACTACCCTTTATTATTATTATTAAATAATAACTACCAGATTTTGACCATTTCTAGAATATCTCTCCAATAGGGTTGCTTTTCTTAAAATTTGCTGTTTAGCAGAGGGAGTGGGTCCTGGGCTGTAAATGACCAGATTCAGGTTTGATGTTGGCAGAGTTTAATTTCCAGCGCAGACGGTGCAACTTTGCGAGATGCCTATGAAACATTACAAATGTGTTTCGTGCGGCATTTGCCACGCTGGGCCAACATGTCACAAGAGAGGGGGTTTCATGTCATTCAGCTCCAATCAGCCCATTGCTTAACATCTCCCCTGAAGGAAGAAAGGACAACAGCTCCGAAGCCCCGCCACAACGAGGGTACCGGGCATAAGCTTGTGTGCCGGGGACACAGCCCCGCCCGGGCACCATCGGCACAGCCCCGCCGGGCGCACAGCCCTACACGGCCCCGCCGGGGGCCGCTACCTCCGGGACCGCGCGGGCGGCGGCGCTAGGACCGGGCGGGCGGGCGGCGGCGCATGCGCGGGCGCCGCGGGCTGGCGGAGCGCTGCGGGCGGGGCGGAGGGGCCGGGGCAGCCGCGGAGCCGGGCCGGGCCGGACCTTCCCCCGCGCCCGCCGCAGGGCATGGGCGCCGCGGCTCCGCGCTGCGCTGCCGCCCCCCGGCCCCATGAGTCCTCGCCGGAGCAAGTGAGTGCGGGAGGCGTCCGGGCGGTAAGTGGCCGCTGTCCCACGGCCGCCGTGCCTCCCCAGGGCAGCGCGTCCATCCTGAGCTGAGAGGGGGCTGGCGTCCCCGGGCCGTGCCTCCGCTGCCCTCAGCTCCGCTGTGCCGCTGGGGTAGCCCGCGGCTTCTCCCTGCCCGCGCATTTATTATTTTTATGAGAACAGCTCGCCCCTCGCTGTCTCTGGGCGGGGCGGGAGGGGAAGGGAGGCTGCCGGGGGTCTCCGCGGGACGCGGCCGGTCCGGGCTCGGCGCGGCTCCGCCGCCTCCACCTGCGCGCTGGTCCCTCTGTAAGGCGGACTCGCCCACCCCTCTCCCCCTCTTCCCCTGCAGGGCGCCGGCGGCCCGGCCTCGGGAGGGAGGATGTGGTGAGAGGATGGGGCTGTGTCCCGCGGGGGCTCGCCATGGCCAGGGAGGACTCGGTGAAGTGCCTGCGCTGCCTGCTCTACGCCCTGAACCTGCTCTTCTGGGTGAGTGCAGCGGGGCGGGCCGGGCGCGGGCAGGTGCCGTCCCGGAGGCGAGGGGCGGACACGGCCACGGGCCGTCCGCGCTGGGCCCGGGGCCCCGGAGGTGCTGCCCTGGTGCCCTTGGTCCCATGGCAGGCAGCTCCCGCAAGGGAGTACATTTTACTGGGGAAAAAAAATGCCTTTGGAAACTGGTGGGAAGTAAAATTGAATTAGGGTTACTTATGGGAATCGGTGTACCTGTAATAGGTAAAGAGGGGAATATTCACGGGTGGCTTCCTGACTGGGTGAGTTTCAGAGCATCCTGTGACCCAAGATGAACTCCAAGCTCTTGCAGGTATTTGAATAGTCTGCCCAGAGTCTTTTTGTGTATTCAGTGGATAGGCAAGGCCTTTTGTTTTGAGGATTTCAGTCAAAGCAGAGGATTGTAAAAAGCTGTATTTATAGCAGCGGGTTTCTCACTCTCAGCACAAGTGGGTGTGATCAACTCTTGTTCCTTAAACTTTTGGAGCTTTGAAGAAACAGCAGGATGGATATTTTCAGAGTCCTCACTCATTTGCAACAAATGAAATCTCTTCCACCTGAATAGATGAGATTTGTGCGTGGTAAGGGATGCAAATGGAATGACATCGCACACCTGGGGCTCACACCTGATTCATAAGGGCTGGCTTCTGAGGTGCTCTAGACTTGAGTGATGCAGGGATGGGACTAAACCTAGTTTATATCTGATTTTTTTTCTACCTACATCCAGCCCTGGGATCCCCAACACAAGAAGGACACTGACCTGTTGACGTAGGTCCTGAGAAGCACCACCAAGATTGTTGGAGGGCTGGAGCAGCTCTTTTGCAAGGAGAGGCAGAGAGGATTGGGATTTTTCAGCCTGGAAGAGAGAAACCTTTGAGGTGACCTATTTATGGCCTTCCAGTACCTGAAGGGAGCCTACAAGGAAGTTGGAGAAGGGCTATTTACTAAAGCATGTAGTGACAGGACAAGGGGGAATGGCTTCAGACTGAAAGAGAGTAGGTTTACATTACATATTATAAAGGAAGAAATTCTTACTGTGGTACCAGTGAGTCACTGAAACAGGTTGCCTAGAGAAATGTTGTCTGTCTCGTCCCTGAAAGTGTTCAAGCTTTGAGTAACCTCTTCTAGTGAAAGGTGTCCCTGGCCATGGCAGGGGCTTTGGAATTGAGATGAAGTCCCATGATGACTGAAAACTAAGTGGAAATCAGAATATGAATGAAAGAGAAACCGCATGTGGAACAGAATGGTAGCTTTTGTGCAAAAAGGGTTGCTTTGTTCAAGCTGGGGTCATGAAGCCTTTGAAGCCTGAATAAAACTGTGCAGGAGTCAGTGGATACTGTCTGGTAAGGTCTGACTCTCAAGCTCTTAGAAGAGAACATCTGAAGTAAGCTTCAAAGTGTGTCCTGTGTGCAGCTGTCCCACTATGTGTGATGGGAGTTGAGCATTTGTCATTGCCAGCTTGGTGAGGATAGACTCGTGCATATGAAGATTCCTTAAGTGCATATTAAGAATCCTTAAGATTACACAAATGGCTAGTCTGATCATGAATACTGCTGAAAAACTGAAGGTGCAGATGGTGGCTGCAAAACACCGCTGTCTGCATTCTTTGGTTAGTTTTGGTGCCTATGGAAGCAGAGGAGTGAGAGAACTTTATCAATCACTCTGCTGCTGTTCTTGTAGATTCTCCATAGTATTGCTTGTAAATGTACAGCTGTATGCTCTGTTAGAAAAGAAACTTTTTTTAATTAGCTCAGCTGATGAGCTGTGATGTACCTGTGTGTGCATGAGAGGGAGGCAGGCAGGAAGCGTTGTTACAATGCTTTCTGTCACTTTTGACCTAAAGTCTGCTGAGCTGTAAATAATCCATAAGCAATCAGCTGAAAGGCAAAGGCTCTGTTGTAGTGGTTCATTATGTTTTATAATGGACCAGTAAATGTACTGCCTTTATTGCTCCAGAAAAGCACTGGTTTTGTGGAAATGAGTGGATTGGTATTTCAGGACCTGCAATTTGCAGAAAGCCTTTCTTCTTACAAGATAGAAATAAATTAATCATCAGTGCTCTAACTGTTTTTGGTTAAGTGACTGATGCTAGTCATAGACCTGATGATATCCTTCTGGAAGCTTTTTTCATGGGCAACTGAAGTATGCATCTGACTGCAGGATGTCTCTTTCATAGCAGTGGAAGTTGCAGTTTCAGGATATCCTCAGTCTTCAATTTTTTTTTTTTTTTTTTTTTTTTGCTGTGTTTTTTTGACAGTGCCCTGGACAAGGAATATCCTTCAGACTAAATCCTGCAGTTAACATTTGGTTTCATTCTTCTGCAATCCTCATATATATATATAAATGGGCATCACTTAGCGTAATTTGCAAGACTGAGGGATCCAGCATGATTCTATGTTCTGTAACACTACTATTTCCAGTATATTACATTCTGGACAGCCTAATTAAAGAGAAGACGTACAAAAAGGCATGATTTGGTGTTCTGTGGTCAAGACTTAGTGCTTAGCTAAGCAGCCTATCTTAGTGGTTATTGAGGGAAGACGTGTTCCTTCTGCTTCCTATTTTTCTATTCTTAGGGACAGTTATATCTAGATAGTGTGTGTGTTGGGACTTGGAGAAATTCAGTTTTGATAGCTTTACAAATATATTTTATGCAGTTTATGAGACATCAGCGTTTTTCCTTCTGGTGGGGGCTTTACTGGATTGGCAAGCTCCTGATGCTGTCCCAGCTCAGTAGCAGTCCTGGGTGTAACATGAGTATCCTCATTCATTTTGAGTACTGTATAACTTGTCCTCAAAGAATCCCTCTTTGCCACACTTTGCAGTGCTGCCACTGTTCTGTATTTTGCTGTGGTTGTTTTCCTAGTCAAACCACCTTTGCAAGCATTTATACTAGGCAGACCTTCAGTCAGAGAACGTGGTCAGCCTGTAATAATGGCACAGGCATATCACAGGAGATACTGGAGTGCAAGTATCCCCTGTGGGTTGTGCTAGAACAGGAACTGGCAAATGGTGCTGAATACAGGGAAAATTCAGTCTCCTGGCTGCTTACAGTAGTAGGGGATTAAGCAAAGCAATAGTTTTGAGATGTACAGGTTTGTTCTACTTTTCTTTGCAGCTTAGCCATGTATGTTCTTTAAAAAAAGTTATTAATAGTTGAAATAGATGAACTAGATAGTGATAGTAAATGCAACTAAAAGCAGCACAATAATTTTATTGATTTTCTCAATTTTTTGGAAGAAAAGCAAAGTATAATGTGGCAGGAAGAGTGCATGAAAAAGTCTGTATAGATTTTCTGTCTTGAGAAAACTAAAAGCTTTTTTTTTTTTTCCCTGGTGAGCACGTGAGGCAGGAGCAGCTGCTGTTGTGTTGCTTGTAATTGAGGATGATTGTACTGTAGTGCTGCGGACAAATCAAGGTTGTAAGTTGCAGTTGACTGTGTTGCAGGTGGTAAGGATCTCTTAACTGATGATTAATAGTGTCAGTGGATGTTTGAGCCCAGACAGTGATGGTGCCACTTTCACCTCATGAGCTTTTTTTGCCTAGGGATATGCTGTTTCTGTTGAACAGTGTTTAAGATTTCCTTCAGCAGTACCATTTAATTTCACTTGTGTGATTGCAGCCAATAAACGCTTCTGGCAGGTAGTGGAAATTGTTTGCATCTATCTTGAGCTTGTGTTTGTGAACAAAGTTAAAAAAAATCACATAAAATGAAAGTGGAGCACGTTTCCAGTTAAGTACTTAAATATTCTAGTTTTGCCTATGTGTACGAATTGAGAACTCAGTGTAAGTGAATATGAGTGTTGTTCTAGGAAGTAACTAAGGGTGGTTGGAAGCAGTGATATTTTATTTCCTGTTTCCTCCAACTTCAAATGCATGTGTTGAATCTTGTAATTTTTTTGCTTTATTTTTCAAGTCTGTTGTGACATGAGAAAGAAATCAGTCTATCCTACCTTCTGTGAAACCAGATTCTGCATAGAGGTTGTTTCTCCTGCGTTTTGACTTCGGCTCTTGTTGGTGGGATTTGTAGAACTTGGAATGAAAAGTCTGGGTCAAAGTTTTAAGTTTAAGTGGCAAATAATATCCATTGAAATGAACACTGCCTGGCCTGTTACCTGTAGCAGAGTAAATTGTGTTTTAGGCTAATATCCTCTGATTTTAGAGACTGCAGTTTAGACATGTAGAATTAAAACCTGCTTTTCTTAGCATTCTTTGTATAAAGAAAATAACTGTGGCTTCTGTGGGAATATGCTGTCTTTTTAAAGGAATGCTTTCAACAGAGGAAGCTACAGGAGGAGTTTTAAAGGACCCAAACTATTTTTAATTCTGGTATTTGAGAAATCTCTTACTTTTTGGTGTCTTTAGGCTGTAATATTTTTACAACATTGTTACATTACTAGACTCTGTCCTAACAGAGTTCAGCCATAAGTCAACTTTGTGTCTACCTCTATATAACTTTTTATTCCAAGTATCTTTGTAGGTGATATGGTTCACCTTGTGTGGCATATCAGCTGTGAATTGCTGGATGAGTTTCTGGAAAACTGTCCTAATGGAAAGGAAAAAAACAAACCCAGACCCCACCCAAATGTTAGAAATTGCATTAATATGCTTTTTAATTCAGAAAGAAGTGAACCACAGACACTTTTTTTGTAATACTCACAATTAACTCTGTGGAACTCATTGCATCAGCCTGGAGGGTGAATCATAAACCTGTGCTGACATAGCTCAGGGGGAAAGAAAAATTTCAAGCTATGTGCTTATACTGGTAAACCACAATCTGGAGCAAACTGGAAGGGTCCATCTGACATGTAGGTACTTGTATATTTTTTCCTTCTTTAAATTCATATCTCCTTTTGTAGAAGGTAGCTATCCAATTATTCATGAATCTCCAGTACCCTGGGCCCAGTACGCTCCTGTACCCTGAAGATTCTCTGTCATCTTGAGTCTATGCTAGGTTCATAGGAATAATAACAATTTTTAAAATATCTTGTAGCTTTTTCACAAGGTGTAGGAGACAGTTTAATTATGTGCATTTTTATAGGAATATGTGATTTAAACAAAAACGCAGATTCATTTTAATCATCTTTGTGCTCATGGGTATTCATGAGTAAAATAGGAAAGTTAGGTGTAAACCCACTAACAGCTAATGTCTAGTCCTGTGGATGATAGAAAACACATGCTCTTTTTAAGTGTGTGTGTGTATATATATATATATATATATATATATGTTGAGTTTAAAAATAATTTGAGATACTCTCTCTGTATCTCTGAGAGTGACTACTGTCCATGAATAAAAGCAAACTCTTAAAGAAACAAAATTAAGAGTATATTGTGTATATGTGAAGGCATATCATCTTGATGGTGATGTGTGGATTGTGATATGGATTGGGATACTTGAGCTGTGAGCATTGCTGTGGATTACCTGTGATGAGCAGCGCATGCCTCTTCCTCCCCAAAGCCAAAGATGTCTTGATAGTGAGATGGTTACTTTTGAAGGAAAAGTGATATCCTATCCGCAAGTCATATCCTAACAAGAAGTGTAGTGCCTTTGTAGTCATAGAGAGGGTGGTTGAAGAAATATATGCACTTCTTTATCATTCTTTGCTTTTAATGTACCCTTGTGCTACTCAGCCCAGAGGTTGATGTGGGTCTGACACACAGTAGAACTGTACCTCAGCTTTGTTTGCATGCTTGGGCTCTTGCTCTTTCTACTGTGCTTTCTCTGAGTGCCTTGAACAGCCACCTGCTGAAAAACTGGCTCATGTTCCCTGGGAGGGTGACCTCTTAGCAGCCTGTCAGTGCTTCAGCAGTTGCCTTACTGCAAACTGCGAGTTCCAGCCCGTGCCAAATGTGGAGCAGGTTGCTAACTCACTGTTGCAGCTGTGCAAGCAAACCCAGATTCAAAGTGCAAATACAAACGTGCTTCAGCTGTTTACTGATGTGGGAGGGGACCGAGGCATAACCTTGTAGGAAGCTTAGCTAAAACAAAATGTTGGAATATCTATAGAATAAAAGGTGCTTTTTTAGGAAATGGGGGATTTCACTTTTTTGTAGGCAATTCTTCTTTCTCTAAACATTTAAGTGGTTCTGCCGGGTAATACAAAAAAACAAGGCCTTTTGTCCCCCCTCCTCCACCCTAATGTCCCTCTATCCCAAAAAAATGTAGCTGTCTGTTTATCCATGGATCTGAGTTTTCTGTGTTTGTTCAATGATCTGAATATTGAACCTAATAGTGAAAAATCCTGTAAAAGCATTAGAGCGTGCTCATGACCTTGGAGTGATGTATCCCCTCTGTCCCTTGGTAAGGGTAAGTCATAGCCCAGATTACCCAAATGAATTTTAACAGGAAGATTTTCACGAGGTTTGTGTTTTGGGTTTTGCTTGTTTTTGGTGGGCTTTTTTTGTTGTTGTTTTTTTTTTTTTTTTTTTTTTTAAACTAAAATTATGGGACATATTTTGATGAATGTTGTCGTATCTTGGAAGTCATTTCCTTGTAGCCAGAAACCTTTTCATGTAAAGCAGGTTGCTCTGTAGGGCTGTTAGTCAGTGTTTCATTATGGATATCAGAGCATGGCCTGAAGATGCTTACCCATCTGTTAGAACAAAAATGATCATGTGTGATTTTTGGTATGGAAGATACTTTTAATCTTTCCTCTGATTTAATATTTAAAAAATATTCTCAAATTTGAGCAGAAGTAAAATGAATGTGTTAGAATGTTCAAATGAAAAAAATGAGAGTGTGAACACAGGTGTGGATATAGCAAGATCAATTAGACTTGCTCCCTTAAAGACAGAAATCCATGTTCATTTATTAATTGGAAATACAGATTTATTTTCCAGTTTAGGTATGGCCTCAGAGACAATGGGAGTAAAAATTTCAAAATAATGGCTTAAAAGATATATTTAATGAATTGCAGATGATTTTATATTTTAATTTTGTTGTCTAATTTACATAAGCGAGTTACCAAGACAATTTAAACTCTGCTTGGAAATGATCGCTTCTAATAGCTGAAGTCTGTTGCTGGATATTTTAATTCAGTTGTCTGAGAAAACTTTAGTAGCTTAAAAAAAACTTTACATTAGAAATTAATTTGAAAATTCAATATATTATTGTGTGCATATTGCTCATATATAAAAATAGAATTTATTCCCTAAGTTCAATCAGTGTGAAAATATATTTAAAATAGAGCATTACAGTAGGCATCATTGTGAACTCCTCAGTGTCATGTTGATGGCTATACAACATACTGTGACAGTTCAGAATTAAAACCATAGTGACTTTTGCAGCCAGCTGCAACAAATAAACATATTTTACTGCATACTAGCATATCATATTTACAGCACAGCAGACTGGCTGTCATCAGAGAAGCTTGAATGAGAACTTTTAGGGGAAATTATGTTACTGCTAATGTGAGAATTGTCTTAGAAGTTTTGTCATAAACGTGTGTTCTTTCATCTGATTGCTTGATACAGATTTTAACTGTATTATGCATATAAATCAGTTTCAAAGCAGTGACTGAAGTGGGGACTGCCAGTTTTTTGGGGCCACTGTTTTACCATCTTTCAAATGAACCAACAATAGTTGTAATCAGGACCTTGCTCTTGCCCATGACTTCTTGAAAATCACTTGGCAGTGAATTGCAGTGATGTGCCAGGTGATACTTGCTGGTGGGTTTGGATGCACACCAAGGTTTTTGGGGAGGCTGTTATTGTTTCTGCCTACTGAGTGCCTGGACTCAGTTGTACTGCTGGTTGATGGACTTCTTGTGCTGCTGGCTGAAGATCTGCATGTGCTGTAGGTGGTGTGAAGTGGTGGGTGCCTGGAGCTTTCTTGATGTCATCTGGCACTTGAGGATGTTTAGTGCTTTTACAGGGCAGCACATCTGCACATTGAGTCAGATGGAGGCTGCGGAGGCCAGACATGTGTGTTGTGTTCTTGCTGTGATTCCCTTGTGGCTATGGAGCAGGTGAGCAAGTGGATTGATGGATGGGAGCTAGTACTTGATAATCTTTTGTCACTAAAATAAACATCAGTCATTATGCAGGACAGTCTGGTGTTGCAGAGGCATCTTTCATCAGTCAGGGTGTTGCTGCCCTGAGGCTCACTTCTGCTGATCAGAGGGGGTGCAACTTTTTCCCCATCATTTCCTTCTTTAGTGAAGAGCTACCAAGCACTTGCTAGCTTATGTGCTGTGAAGTACACCTTTTGTAATGAACTTATTTGTGAATTGCTATTGTGAGTTATCAGTTTGCTCTTTCACAGGCCTCTTTTTTTTCCAAGAGGAGCCTATTGAGTATTTGCCTTCACTTTCTGCCCCACGCCTTTCTGCCACCCCAGCTGGACAAAGTTACTGACTTTCATGCCTGTGAATGAAGTGTGTCACAGCACTCTGGCTTTCAGGTCATTCAGAGTAATAATTCACTTTGGACTTTTTGAAAATACAGTGCCCAAAGGTTCCTCACTAGGAATCTGATTGGCAGGAGAGTGTTGCACAGGTAATCTGTGTGTAATATCTGTTTAGCAGCAAGGTCAGGCAATATGCTTGCACTTTTTTCAGAGTCATGCTGACCTAGCTCTTGTGCATTTTAAGAGTAGCAGAAGTCAGTAACACCTAAAGGAGTTAATGGTGGTGAAAACATGCCAGGCGCAGGGTAGGTGAGTGGTTGAGCGGTAGCCTGGCTTTCACAGGCTTTATAGGTGGAATGTTCTTGCACGTAATTTGCATCAGCAAGAAACAGTAGTAATCGTTAGTTATTCATACTAAATGAGAATAGCCAGGGAGAACCTAAATGGCCGAAATCTTTCTGAATGATGCAAGAGGTCTTTCATAGAGAGTTTGTTCTTATGAACTGAAACGCTGTTCATGTAGTTACTTTATTAGGTTAATTTCCTAGGTTGAAGAAAGCAGTCCTTTTCTTCCAGTTGCTGTTCATAAATGAAGAGGGAGTCACATTTTCTGATATGATCATTGAGCTTTACTGTAGAAGTAACACTGCCATGTGCTGGCCTCAGCTTGGTGATGTATCTGCCTAGATTTTCCATGGATTTTATGTGGGCAAAAATACATATCTAGGTAGAGAAAACTAAATTTAGGCAGACAGGACAGAAATGAAAGTTCTTGTCCTTCCTGATTTGCCTTTGCATGCAAATCCTTTTCTTCTAGCAAATGGAATGATTCTCTTAGTGACAGGACTCTGTTCAGTACTTTTGGTCTCCAGAAAGTCCTTTTACCTGTTTGCTCTGTGATCTCCCTGTTATCCGTGAATAACCTGCATGCTTCAGTATACTGCCAAATCTTACCTCTGCTGAAAGAGCAGTTTAGCCTTCATCGAAATCCCCCACCTCTTACTTCTGTGTACAATGTGTTGCCGCATGCTGTCGGCTGAAAGAAAATTGGTGCAGTCTGGGAGTGCCTAATGGACAGCAAGGAGCAGGCAGTCCACCAGTCTGGTACGTGAGGAACAATTTTATTTAGAAAGCGATCATTTTCTAGTACTGCTTTCCTAGCAGGACTATCTGGCTCTTAGAGAAAGTTTCTGAGCAGTGTTTTGATGGACTTCTCACTTCAAACACTGCTGTTGTAAAATGAAGGAACCAAATCAGGTTACATCTTAAATATCTTAAATATACCGTAAATATTTTACCATAAACAGAGTGGATGTGTGAGCTAATGCTTTTCTGTGTGTATCAACAGGCCTTTCAGAGAGATGTGGAGTATTAAAATTGTTTTGTATTGCCTTTTGACAGCAAGAAGGTAGGCTGGTTGCTTGTGGTCTGCTTTACCTCTCTCGTGTTTTTGACTGCTTGTGTGGTATGTTTGCCTGATGCTTTCTCAGGCGATAGGTGGGAGGAGATTCCAGTCATCTTGTTTTCCTTGTTCCTGCAGCTTCCTGCAAATAAGACAATAGAAAATGTTCTTTACTGTTACTATTTCACCAGCCAAAACAGATCCCACAGAGTATAAAGAACATGAGTGAATATAGTAGACATGTAGCATGCACTAACTTCCAGGAGTATGCTTGCAGCATGCCAAGCACCCAGCTCCTGCAGGCAGCACACAGAACCAGGGCAGTGCTTGTACTTTGTGCATCTGATCTGAAAAGCAGGAGGAAGCTCTGGGATAACTGCTGGGACTTCTGTGAAATCTTAAAGACAAAAGTAGTCTGCTGTGGGCATGCTGCAGGCTAAGGAGCCAGTAAGGACACAGAGTGACTTCTCCAGTTAGGTTTGAACCATTTTACTTGTTCTTCAAAACACCTTCAGGGAAATATTGAGGGCATGTGAAAAGCTAGATGTTGAGGACAACAGGGGAGATTAGCACTTCTTACTGATTTAAGAAGCTGTAAGTATAATGCTTGATGTGTCCTGTCATCAGTTCATGAAAACAGTAGTATTCAGGAAAGTCAGCATGCTTAGGGCTCCCTCCCTCAGCAAGACAGTGGTGCTTCTGAGGTCCTGTGTCTTCTGTGGTTCAGGCCTAGATACCCCCATGAAAGTGAGTGAGGAGTGCCTTGTCCTCTAGCAGTACCTCTGCTGCAGCAGCAGCAGAGCTGGTGCTGTCACAGTGTGGCAGCTTCTGAATGTGTTGTTCAGGTTTGGCTTCTCAAGAAAATCAGAGGGCAGAGCTTCTCCTGGTAAGTTCCAGGTGTGCTGAAGTGTGGCATCAGGTGACAGAAATCCTTGTCTGCTGAGGTGGTGGCAATTCTAGGTGGGGAATTCTATCTCAGTCTTGGGGATTTACTTGCTGTGGAAGCAGTCCTGGTGAAAGTGTAGTGGCTTTATGCCTCTGAAGTGCCTGACATGTTGGATACCCAAATGTTTTATAGGGTTTATAATTGAAATGCAGTTAGTTTTATTTTCATTTTATGGTTCAGGAAACTGAGACGTAGTGTTCATGGTGTGACTGTGTCAGAAAGAGCAAGAGAATCAGATTCTTCTAAATTTAACCCAAAGTTAAAGCTTCTCTCTTGAGTGTCAGTGTGTCAGGACTGTTGTATCAGATTTTTCTTCTCTAGCTGTGTACCTGGGCATGGCTTCATGGTTTCATGCAGACTGATGTGTATCACTTGTGAGCCCTGAAGAGTCACTGATTGTAGCAGTGTAAGGCCTCCCTGCTGTTTCTATGGTAAGTTATGCAGTGGTGGTATAGGAGCCAGCATTAGCATCACTAGGTGGAAAAGATTATTATCACTGGCACCCTAATACTTGGGCAACAAACCAATTCTAAGCATATAGAAGTACAGTTTTGGGGACAGTATCTTGTTCAAGCTAATGAATGCATAAAAGATGTTAGTGATGATTGATCCTCTACTTAAATTATGAATGATCTTGTAATTTGTGTTAAACACATGATAAATAACTTAATGTTTTCTTTTTAGTTGATGTCCATCAGCATATTAGGTGTTTCTGCTTGGCTGAGAGACTACCTGAATAATGTTCTCACTTTAACTGCAGAAACAAGGTAAAGCTTCTGGTCTGTGTGGGTTACTGATTGGGGTAGATGTTGTTCATTCTGTGTGGTAAGCATTTTTAATTAGGACTTTTAGAATTGAGAATCTTTCAGTTAAACTAATCATTGTTGTATTGGAAGGAGCATTTTTTGCCACAGTTTCGGGCACCAGTTGAAATTACAAAAAGAGGAAAGGTAGGGTTTCAATCATGTGCCTTTCCCTTCTGACAGGGATCAATTTTTGGCCTGTTGGCAACATGTAATCAAATTATATTACTGTTTAGTTTTGAATAATTTATTTAACCCAGAGATATAGAAATTCTATTAATTTTATTACAGCAGTGCTTATGAGCCCTGGTGATAAACAGCACCTCATTGTGCTGCATACTGTGCAAGTGCAGGGCAGGAAGATTACCTTTGCTCCAGAGAGGTTTTGGACAATGCAATTTTTGGTACCTAAATGCAGCATTTGACTTTAAAATCATGTTGAAGAGATTTTTGTGAAATGTGTAAAGTGCTGGAAAGAAAGCATCTGCTAATCACCATTTTATTCTTAATGGCTGTATTTTTTTCTTTTGTATCATTTTTTTTTGTGATTGTGCTTGTTTTGATTATTGTTCTGATTGGTTTTTAGGGTGGAGGAGGCTGTCATTTTGACTTACTTTCCTGTGGTCCACCCAGTTATGATTGCAGTCTGCTGTTTCCTCATCATAGTTGGAATGCTGGGATACTGTGGAACGGTGAAAAGAAATCTGTTGCTCCTTGTCTGGGTATGTTTCATAACTTCCATTTTGTTTCAGGAGTGTTAGAAAGGTTTTAATCCACAGGTACTAGATAAATAGCGATTATTTTTTATTACCCTGTTGAGTTACGGTATCGGTGAGGAATTGTAATTGCAAAGCACACAGTAGGAAATAATTTACTGCCTAGACTGCATTATGCTGTGACTGAAAGACAAGCAGTGTCTCAATTGCAAAAACTCACTTCATTTAGTAGAGGAGTTGCTGAAGGGAAAAATAACTCAAACTCTTCAATACTAATAATTATAGGCACGTGAGTCTGAGTACTCTGAAATATATCCGTATGCTACTGTTTTGACTCCTAGCTGAGCAACAGCTACCTAACCTAGACTTGGCATTATTCCATTGCTGACTGTGTGTGTAAAGTAACAGCATTTGTAGCTGATGAAAGTTAATTCTGAGTATATTCAGAAGCTTTGTCTACTCTTACATGGATGTGGAATTTTGCAGTTGCATTTGGTTTGAGCAAGTTTAAAAATAAGTTCCAAGTACCCATCTTTTCTCTTTATTTGGAGAGTATATAACTAAGCTGACAGCAGCTGAAATGCAGTAGTCTCTCCTGCACAAGGCTTTGTGTACAGTTTAACTGTGATGTGGCTTTGACTGTCAAGAGAGCCAAACACCATTTTCTTCATCTGGAAGTCAGTGAATTTGAGGCCAATTAAAGAAACAGTCAACCAAAAAAATGCCACTCCAACAAAAGCCCATCGAGTTCACAAAAATTTTAAAGGTTTAGAGTTAAAATTTTTAGACTGTTGGCAGTACTGAAATCCAAGAGATCCAAGAGTGCCATGTAACTGTATGCTTCTTAAAAGTGTAGCTGCAGCTCTTTGCAGAATTGGACTCTGTTTTTTAACAGGAGGATAAGCAGGATTCCAAGCTCTCTGTAAATCGAAGAGAGCAGGAGCAATGAGGTTTATCAGACTTGACTGCTGTAATTGCAGTAGGAGAAATCGGACAGCTAGAACCCTTCAGCTCTTGGGAATATGCAGGGTCCCATACAAGTAGGGTTGGGCTCCTGCTGTTTTTTCACTACACTGTGTGTTGGATTTTCACAGAGTGCATTCAGTTGAATTTTTCTTGTGAATCTGTGCAGGCTTAAGTATGTGACACCTAAACCTCACAGATTTTACACAAAATGTCCGTAAAACACCGTAAGAAATTGGCTGAGATTTATGGAACCTTTGCTTTTCTCTAACAGAAATATTCTAACTGCAGGATAAACAGTTGCAAAACTGTACTGAGGTCTTGTATTAAAATATCTTTTTTTTTTTTATTTATTTATTTGAGAGGATTGGAGAAAGCTTTATTTGATATTTCCAGCTGAATATCTGCAACAAAAGTGTTCCTCAGTTGCAAGCGGGCAGTACTGTTTCTCTTTCTGGATATTTTGTTCACCCTCTATGCAGTGTGAAGATTGCTTATTCAAAACTATATTGTTGGGGAAAACTCTCATTTAAATCTGAACATGTTAAGAGTAACAGAATAGTCATTGCATTTTTTATTTCTAGATCTTAACATTGCAATGTTAAAATCACTGGCAACAAGTTCTAAGACAATTACTTAGTTATGGGCATGTGTGTAAGAGTAATGGATTCATATAATTATTTCTCTAGTAATCTTACTTACATATCTTAAAAGTGCTTTGTACATATTTTTGTTTCATCAAAATAGTGAAAGTATTAAAATATGCTAATCTTAGGGGTTTTTGTAAAGGTATAAGATTACTTTCATAATGTGTTCTTTATTTTGTAGTGGTGGTAGTTTTTAATACTAATTAAATTAATTAAATGGTAAAAGTAACTATATGATGTTGATTGATGCCACATAGTATCTGGGGAAAGAAAAAGTTGTTTTGGGTATAAGCTTTGAAAAAACCCACCTTACTACTTCAAGAGATAATGAAGTTAAAACTAGTTTTGACCTTCAGTTTATTTACACTGCGAGTGAAAATAAGAAATAATTTATAGCCTTTAGTACCATCTTGAAATAAATAATTTGAAGTGTGCTTAGGCAGTCAAGTTAAACTAAATCAAAACAAGACATTTCTATCATTTTATGTTGCGATATTTAATTTTTAGGAGCTTGAGATTTGCTCTTACTAAAAAAACTGATAAGCAAAACTAAATTATATCTTCCTAAATATGTCATTGTCTTTGACTGATTGTTAAATGAATGCAGTTATGTTGTACCATATAGAAGTATGCCGACATAAGTCAATGCTTCATTCATCAGACTAATCAGAAAACTGATGGATCAATAAAATGAGCTTTTGTTCAACCAGATGAACTAAAAGAAAAGAACCTTCATGTAAAACATTAACAACCTCTTCAATCATGCTTTTAGTCTTCTTTTTGAAGTACATGAAAGCCATAATGATGGCATGCACAGATAATTGGATACAAATCTTCAGGTTCCTGGCAGCATGCTCATTACAAGTTCTGATGTTAATTGAAATGGATTTTTGGAAAATGTAATAAAGTGTACAGATAATAAAATAAATATAGTGCTTGGTTTTAATACATTTGAATACACAATAATTTTCAGTTGTTCTTGAAATTTTGTCTTGGAATTAAATGCTTGAAACTTTTCCATCTTCACATGGGGGCATAAGTATAGGTCACACTCATATTTGCTCACCTTAATAGTAGGAAAATGTAAAACCTCATCTTCTAAGGTGCATGCTCTGGACTTTTTGTAGAACCCTCATTTTAAAGCTATGATATTTTCATTTTAATTATTTCAGAAATATGTCGTGAAGGGTAGTTTGTCTAAAGAGTCCATATGTAACCTTGAGTTTCTATATTTTTTTGTATGTGATTGACCAACATTCTCATGTAGAAGTAGCTGTGATGCTAGCCTAAAGTGGAAGATCTGAGCTCTTTGAAGTCACTGACGTGGATGCATGAAAAGTGCAAGGATGGGAGGGTCTCAGTTTTATGGTGGTTGGTACAGTTCTTTCAACAAGATTGGTTGTGGATTTGAAAAAAAATACTTTGCTTCTCTTCTTCTGAGGCTCTGTTTTGGATTGTTTTCAAAGTTTGTTGTGCACATTGCCTAACTGAAAAAACCCAAACCCTAACAAAATGCATATCTTTTAAGAGTAGTAACCTGAGGATGTGGGTGGGTTGTTTTGGTTTTGTTTGATATTTTTAAAATTTTGTTTGGGTTTTTGTTTGTTTATTTTTGTTGTTGGAGGGGATTTGTTTATTTGTTTGGTGGTGTTGTTTGGGTTTTTTTTTTTTTTTTTTTTGAGTTCTTGTTTTATTAAAATAACAAAAGTAAGCTCTGGTGCTTGGCAAGAAGAACTTCATGAAAATCCTACTGGAAAATAATTCCTGGCTGAAATTTTCATTGTAAGTTCTTGTATTTTTAACCATGACTTTTCTGTAACTGCAGCATTCAGACAGCACAGGATTCAAATTTGTCTATGTTTTTACAAAGGGGAAAACTATTAGAAATATTTGATGGTTAAAAGGGCAAATCCTGTTACTGATTTTTATCACATAGTTGACAGAGTAATAAATATTCCTTAGAGCTAAACATTGTTAGACCCTGTTGGTGTGTGGTTAAACAGCTTATTAATTCAGGTTCTGGTGGAACCTGGTTATAAATTAGACCCTGGTAGACTAAGCTGTATATTGGGTTGAAACACAACCAGACAAACCATCATTAACTTGTGGTTTCTGTGAAGTCTATCTAAAGAATGCTGAGATACTGTTGACTGTATCACCTCTTGTGGCAAATTCTTCTATACACATACACCCATTTCAGTCCATGTGGATGCAGAGGTGACAGGGTTGATTAAATTTGGACATCTGCTATTTTGCAAGATACCAATAATTGCTAATGTTTTCTTCCTAGAAGGCATTCTTACTCTGTGTGAAATGTTAGCTGCTCTACAGTACCACAGCATCAGCTATTCTGTAGTATTTATGACAGAAATTAATATGAGACTTTAGTGATAACAAATTTTGTTGTCTGGTTTTTTTTCCCTTCTTGTGGCAGCATGTGTTTCTGCAGTAATACATAGTATAGGTTATTTGCTCTGTAGTGAGAGAGGATATTCATTCCTATCCATGTGGATTCTTAGCACAGTTACAGCGCTCCAATACCTTGTACTAACATTTGGCACTGGAGTTGTTATTTACCAACCAGAAGTATTTCTAAGTTATTTAGATACCAAGCATTGAAGGGAAGAAACAACTAACAAACATACTTGGTGTAAACCCGTGCAGTTTAGTATTTAAGCTGGACAGACTGAGTTTATATTTTGTGGCTTTTATCAACAGCCCATTTATCAATGTGATATGAGTGGGAGGAAGACAAAGATTCACAGGACGGGTTGGCCTTCCTTGTTTGAAAGACTGGTTTAAATGTGTTTATAATACTGTAGTTTGTGTCTGATGAGAAGCCAATACTCTGCTAAACCTCAGTTTTTGATAGCCTAACTAAGGGGCTGGACATTAAGCTTGCATTCTGAAGTGCTGCTTGTTTGATGTTCCACTGGTAAGAGAAAATACACTAAAAGTTCACCAATTTTTATTATACCCCAGTATATGAGCAACTTTGTCAAAAATAGAGTATTTTTTCTTTCTAAGTTTCTAAATTTGAATTCAAAGGTAAACTACTGGAGATGATGCCTGTACTAATTACTATGCATCTTTTTTCCTTGAAAGGGAGAGCATGTGTCTTTCCTATTTCGATTAGAATTTTTAAGGTTCAGACAAGTTGTTTGATTTTGAGATGGATTTTGGTGATGCCACAGTGTCACCACAGAGCTAAGCCAGGCTATGCAGGAAAGTGTGCACTCTGTAGGTCTCCCATCTTTGTGGAGTGGAGTACATTGGTCCTGGGGTTCAATGCCAATCTCTCTGTCTTCCTGTGTAAGCATGGTGTATTTTGTTGACCTTGTCTTTCCTGACATAAATAAACCCTTGCTGTGTATGTCCTTAAAAGACTTTTTCAAAGGCAAGTGCTTTGAAACAGTTTCTAATTTCCTTAAGTGGGAGAGGGAGGCTACAGAGGAGACATGAGTTTCTTGGCTGTGTGGGATATTGGGAGTTGTGTAGCAATGAAGGTGCTGCCTGCAGAACACAGCAAGCAAGAGCAGCTGTGTATTTGAGCAGCATGGGGGAGGCATGACAGGAATTGAACTGGTGGGAGTGTCCAAGTCTTCTTGCAAGTACTTGACTTAAATCCAAATGTTTGCTCTGATCATGTTGATGATCTGCTGCTTTCATCCTGTCACTGAGCAGCTGCCTTGAATGCTCAGCAATGTTGCAGAGGCAATGCAGCACTATTTGGTGCCATTATCCAGCATCTCCAAGTAACAAGAACTGTCTGGCCTCTTGAGGGCAGTTCAGGGAAATACATTTGACTTAGGACAGCAAAGTTGGATATTGCCATTAGGAGGCCATGAATTTTAATTCTTTTCTGTATATTTCTTCAGTAGTGAAGAGACCTTTGCTCTGGCTTTAGGAAAGAGACACAGTGCTGAAAGGTAGATACCTACCTTTGACAGTAGTAATTTGATGGTTTCAGTGTTTTCTGCATGTCACATGGTGTCTGGACTCCTGTGCCATGCTTTTTACTGCATGATGTACTTCTAGGCTCACCTGATGGGAAGTGATTACTGTGTTTTTGGGAACTTATATCCTGAGTGTTCATTTGACTGGGTGTCACTGTGTTTGGCCTCATGATCCTTTTGGAACAAGCCGTGTAGCTCTTTTCTTCCTTGTTCCTGTTTTCCCTCATTGCCACTTGTTACACTGTTAATACTGCTTCTTCCCTCCAAGTTCTTGAAAGTCATTGATACCCAGGGCAGTAGCGGAGAATGAAACTGCACCAGAACTGAAAAAAGCTCTGGAATAATGCTCCAAGGTCAAAAGAGGAGGTAAGATAGTAATAAAAGGGTTGGTGAAGTGATGGATGTGGGTACCACAAAACTACAGAAAAGACAGGGACTGATATGTTTGTAGGTTCAAGGCACTGGGGTTGTTGAAGGGGGGTACCAGGATGGGAATGACAGCTGCTGCATCCTGACTGAGAAAAGATGAGGAGCTGCTGAGAAAATATATATGGTCTTGCTGCCATAGTGTGGGGTTTTTTTCCCCCTCTGTCCTTTCCAGCTCTTGTTTTCTCATTGCTTGTTGGCCCAGTTTTTTTTTTTCTCTGCTGAAATGAACAGGAAATGGGAGAAGTTCCTAAGAGCAAGGAAGGAGTATATGAAGCCACAGAGCCTAGCCAAATCTCTGTATCTTGTATGAGACACAGCCCAGCCTCACTGGTGGGGTATGCCTTGTTGCTGTTGTTCAGCTGTATTCTTGTTGCCACAAACTGAGTATGGAGTGGATGTCCTGTCAGGTAAATTAATCTTTTTCTTGTTGAAACATACCATTTTGTTTAACCACAAAGGCACTTTACTGTGTCCATGAGGGCTGGTTTTATATCATAAGAGCATTTCTTCACTCAAAATGTTGATTGTTTGAAGTGTCTTGGGGCATGCTGAAGGAGAGTCAGTGTATCAGCACCAAATGGGTCTATTTTACAAGTAAAAGGGTTTTCTTGACTAAGGAAACATTTTTATGGTGTGTAATTTCCTTGGTATCAAATAAAGAGCAGGTAGACAAGTGAAGGAAGCTATGTTTTGAAAAATCTGTGCAAAATAGGAAACTTTAGGTTTTGATATAAATCTTACGAAATAGGGGAAGAAAAGGGGGAAAGGGACTATGACAAGCCATAAGAAAATCATGGTCTAATGTCTGTCTTCACCTAGGTCCTGTTTTTAGTACTTTACCGTGCAATAACCCTTATTTTGGGAAGTTCACTGACTTGAGGTGATTGAACCCTTAGCAAATAAATCCTAATAATCGTTTGGAGAGTGTTTGCTTATTTCCAAAATTATATCAGTTTACATATATAAGCAAAGATAACCAGTAAAGTTAACATTTACAACAGGTGAAGAATAGCCTACAGAAGAATCAAGGCTATGAACAAAAATCTAACCATTCATAAATAATTTTATTTATTTTTTTAAAAAAACAAATGGCATAGTAAAAAGAACTTGGATACATAGTTTTAAAAACTAGAATGTTCATTGCCATAAAAAAATTAATTTAAAAATTACTTAGAAAATTTTACAAAAAAGAAGTGGACTTTGCAAAGATCATAGACTTTAAGATATTTTGATAAAATTTTGTGATCTGGGAAACCAAATCTAAGATAATAGAGATGCTTGATCCTTTTTGTGTGGAATGTATTTATTTTGAAGAACTGGATGACATTCCATAGCTTATGTTGCAAGTTGGTGGTTTCTGCTCATTTCCCTGTTGTCTTTTGGCTGTGTGTCTCACAGATTTCTGTGTTGTCAAGCAAATAAGCCAAATTTAAAATCAAAATGATTTATGGACTGTTAATTCCTACAGGGCAGGGCTCAGGGTGCAGGGGAGGGAGGCAGGGGAAAATTTGCGCTGCTGAAGTGGATAAACAGGATGTCAGTTTTCCATGCAGCTTGTCTGACTCCGTTTAATGAATGTTTGCTCAATTTTTAAAAAAGATTGCTGGATTAATCATTAAAATAACCTTGTTAGTTTGTAAACTGACAAAATAATAGGAATCATAGCTTCTTAGTTATTGAAGTAGGAAGGACTTGTTACATTTTACACAGAACAGTTCTGGTTCCTGTTGATGATGCAGTGGTGATGGTCATCTGAGGTTTCCCTCGGGTTGGGGCAGAGAGATGTTTGGATGGCTTGCATCTCCGAAGATCAAGGCTGATGCTCTCAGGCTGTTAGCCATTGGGAAATGCTATGCATAGCTCTTAATATCTGCTGGCATTTGCTTTACATACCATATGCTCTGATCTTTTAGAGGTTATGGTAGGGTTTCATTCTGCAGCTGCCCTCTTGGAATTTCCTTCAGCCCCTGCCCTTCCAGAGCTTTCTTCACCTCTAATGCCACATGGAACATGTTGCTCAAGAAAGCAGTGTGAGACAGCAAGTCTGAGGAGAATAGAGTTGTTGATCAGCTACTCTTTCTTTGCTCTGGCATAAGGGCTGGGTTTTTTCTCGAGTCTGAGGGGAAAAAAAGGTTTTATATCTTTTGGGAGAAAAGTGTTTGGGAGGAGAGTACTAAAGCTTAAAAAAAAGATGTTTATGAAATAAAATGCAGGTGATTTGAATGATGGTTCCTCAATAAGTACACTGATCCTTTAAAGAAAGGTGCATTTGCTCAGAAAATGACGGATTTCTACAGTCTCGTAGAAGAGGGTCTCTGAAAGCTTCCCATGCTCTCTCTTTCCTTCACTATATTGCAACTTCTGGCTCCAGTAGTTAGCCCCTGCCTGCCACTTCTATTTGCTTTCATATACAGAATGTACACTTGCTTTCTTACTGTCAGGAAGTGGGCTTAACAAGTCAGTATTTTGACTGTGTTGTGTGGTGGGATATACTTGTTCTCTAGGGATTAATTACGTAGATGGTGAAGTCTCCTCAGGTTGACAGTAGTTAACTAGGAAGCTGTCAGAACAGAAGAGCATGATGCAACATAAAATCAAAAAGGTCTGAGTGAGGAAAAGATTCAAGACAATTCTTGTGCCTTTCTAGTTCTGATGAAATTTGGGTTGGCACAGAACCCAATGTCTGTTCATGTTCATGGCTTTTGCTTCCAAATCACACTTGCAAGTTGCAAACAAAACAATCACTGGTCTGAGTGGGCTCAAAGGAGCGTGACTGGGGATGTTTTTAGATCTTTGATTCTCCTTGTGCATAGGCTGACAGCACAGTTTTACTGGTTATAGTAGCTGCTTGCTGATGAAGGATTTCATAGGTCATTGGCAGCAACTTACTGAAGCCATCAGTGGCAAAGTGAAAAAACATGTGAAAAAAACCCATCACTTTCAGAATATACATGGGCACACTCAGCTTTGTAGTACGGCAGCTCTTACCTGCTTGAGTTGCTTGGCAGCACAATGCCATAGTGACTTGGTCACTAAATACCCCAAGTGGCCAAATTTCTATTGGAGTTCCTGGTCTTTTTTCCTGACAGAATGTTTACACAGGATTGAGAAGGGCATCCTCAGAGGACAGTCATGCAGGTTGTGTATCTGTGCCAGTAGGATCATCATGGTAGCTGAAGTAGGGCACTGGCTGTTGACAATTGCCCTGGCTGTTGCACTGAAGGAAACTACTGCAGGGTACTAGAGTTTTAACTCAAGTTTTCCTTTGCTAAATGTAGTTAGAATTCAATATTTCTGCTGGTAAAAAATCTCAGAAGAATTTAAAATCTCTCTCCATGTACTGTGTTTTCTTAGTGTTCTCCATCATCCTGTAGCCATGTTAGTAACAGAAATAAGTTATTTTTCACCAGTTCTTTTCACCTGTTGCCTGAAAAGCATAGACTAATTACATTAGGTTATTAATTGCAGGTATCATGTGGTGTCCTTCACCTCTCTTGCAGGACTGATGTGCTGGAAAAAGAGTTGGTTAAGCCTCTGCAGTCTGTCAGTGCTGCAAATACAAGTGCTTGTGGAATGTTCCAGGTGTTAGATGAAATGTTCCTGTTGGAAAGCTACTGCTGTACAGAGCTGCTGCCTCCTTCTCTTCTCCCTCCTTCCCTTCCAGCCTGTGATCTATAGTAGAGCAGGCTTAACATGGAGGTTGCAGGAGACCAGTTCCTGCTAACTGACACCATCCATTTTGCAGTGAAGGAATGCTGAAGTTGAGTATCTTGGCCACAAGCATGACATACGGAGCAGTAAATGGCTAATGCTTTATTTATTTTTTAGGTTGGCAAGTATTTTTACTTTGATTTATTACGCTCTGAAGAGTGTTTTCTGCCAGCATTTCAGTCATTCAGCTTCTCTTAAGGAAATAACTTTTTAGGTTTTTCACAGTTTTTCTGGAGGAAGAAATCCTTCCGTGAAACTGATGGGTTTGTAACAGGATCAAGGCACCACTCCAGTTTTCTGATTACTTCGCATAGTCAGACTAAGGAGAGAATGATAGTGATTAGCAATTGCCTACAAAAGGGAAATGCTAAAAGTCTGTAGGATTTGCCTTGTAAAGGGTCTCTTAAAACAATCACAACTGTGCTTTTATCATAGCTTGTAGATGCCTTTGCAAAACTGTTCACTCCCTTATATGCCTTCCCCTTCTTACCCTCTCTCTGCCAAGAAAAGAGAAAAAGAAAGAAGCGAAGAAGCAATAGAAAATGCCTCAGCAATGGCCAAGAATACTCTGAGGGAGATGTTCTGTAGAAGGCACTATCAGGGACTTTCTGGCGCAGTTTTGAGTGTGATACACAACCGTGCTTCTCAGTGAGTTACTCGTCTTTACGACATGTAGCCACACGGCCCACAGGAAGAAATATTAGGCCTGCTTCAAAACCAAGTCCCTGTTTCTGGCAAGAACAGAAGCATGGAAATGCAGGAAGATGCATTTAGCATTCATACTTTTGTGGGACTTGAACTGGGGACAAGGAATAAGCATTGAAGCCAGTAATAATTTCTAGATTTGGAAGATGGAAATTAGGGGTAATACATTTAAATTACAGAGGATTTTTTTCCCCCACAAAAACTTTTATAAGAAGTATTTGTTTTGCAAACCATGATATAGAGAGAGATATAATACTCCCTTTCAGTAGTGGAGAGAAACAACCTCCTGTGTGCGAGTTTAGTGTGCCTGCTGTCACTCAATTCAAAGCATGGCCTTTCATGTTTGAAAACTCATTATTTTCTCTTTTATGTTATGGACAGAGATGGGCTTTCTCAGGACAGAAAACTTGATTCTGCAGTGTCCTGATGCGTATAGATGTAGCCAGTCAGGAGTGCTCAGTCCCTGGCAGAGCCAGTAGTGGTTTATGAGTGAATCTGGCTGAATAGTTTTCTATCTTGAGCTGTATTCAGTAATAGGATAAAATCTTGGGTTTGGCTCTTCTGTCTTCTACTACTACCACAAACACTATTAACTTACACACTGAGAAAGATGGAGAAGTTTCAAATGTTAAACATGACGAATTATTGAATGAAATGTTACAAAAACCTGCAAATTAAGAGTTTTGCAGAGGACACCGTATGTACACTCCCAGATGTATCACTTTCACCAAGATCAGTGATTTTTGTATAAGATTCAGAGATGGCAGACAGTCCCAAGCTTGTTGTTCAGTTAAGAGTATAAACCCACTGAAATGTCTTCTGACAGCAGAGAAGTGAAATGCACTTTTCATTGAAACATTTAGTTTTTCTCCCTCTCAGAAATGTTGGTATTAGTCATAATGCCCTT
The DNA here is from genome assembly GCF_026979565.1 of Vidua chalybeata. Lineage (NCBI taxonomy): Eukaryota > Metazoa > Chordata > Aves > Passeriformes > Viduidae > Vidua > Vidua chalybeata. The sequence goes on along the minus strand of NC_071534.1, from coordinate 49,911,597 downwards.
AAACTTTTTTATTGCAATTATTTATTAAGAGAGCGTGTGTCACTGAAGCGTATGGCATTCGTTCCTGATTCCAAAGTGAATACGTAGAAAAGTAGATTTCTATGTTTGCTTTATTTTATAGAACCCTTTGCATACCTATTAGGCACTGCAGTGATAGTAGATACATTGCATATAAGCTCGTTAATTTATTTTTTAGAGAAAGCACTGTTGTTCTTGGAAGGTATGACTCATGTTTTTCCTCTTTTGGACCTTTGAAGGATGACCATTTTGGTTATTGAAGATCTATACTGGAGCTCTGTGTGTGCTTGCCATGTTGATTTGTAAGGAAATGCAGTGTGTTGTTCAGCTGCAACAACTGTAAAGATGCAATGTAACATGATGAAGACTAGTAAAACAGGAATCCTTCTTTCAGTACCATCTTTATTGGATAGACCTTTGCAGGGGGAGGGTATGGGTACAGGTTTCTCCTGAAAATTAACATGAGTATCTTTACACACACTTCTTACATATCTCTGTGTGTGTCTACATGCCTAATTCAAGGAGTTAGATTTGGTGAGCAAGTAGAGATTAAGGCAAGATCAGTAGCTGCCAAGGTATCTGTGAATTACTCAGTTCCAGACCTTTCATTCGGGTGAATGAAAAAGGTGCTATGTAGACAGCTGTTAAAGCCTAACATTTGTGGATTTCTACTCTGTTTTAAACAGAGTAAATATATCTTATTTACCCACTAATAGAAAAAAAAATCACTTGCCATAAGTACATGTTTTCTGTCCTAAATAGATTCCAGAATGAAATAACTAGAAGCCATTTGGTGTGTATCCTACTGATGTATCCTGTGTATCCTATCCTGTATTCTATTTTATTTTATATTGTTATGTTGTTTCTTTGATTTTCAAATTAAATTAAAATCCATGAAGATTGTAGCTTTAATGTCTTGTGTACTGAGAACAAAGGGAAGCTCAGTCCACTGACATGGAAGAAAGTTTGGAGTCAAGAATGAATGAGAGTGTACTTCTGCTTTAAACAGAAGATAAAAGGCTTATTTTTAATAGGGAACACCAGTTAAAACAGCCTTAAATTCCATGTAGCTTTATGCTGCAGTTCAGAAAGGGTTTGTTGATGCTATAAAGAAGATACTCCTGCTCTTTTTAATTGCAGCAACCAGTTTTTCTTAAGCATTACCAAGCATTACCAAGGTTTGTACTTCTTCATTTACACTTGTATTTCCTATTTTTAAATAGCTCAAGGGTTATACCATCTAATAGTAAAAGATATTTCAAGTAATCTTTAAATATTTGTACAGTTAGGCCAGACCTCATATACCTAAATCACTTTGATAAGAATGTAGTTTTCAAGAAAGAAATGTCCCATGATCTTAGTTTTTATAAAGTTTGCTGCCTGAGTCTTTCATATTTTGGTTACAAAAATGTATTTTTGTTTCCATGTCTTAAATCATGTGAAATTTTAATAATATTTTCAGATGTTCTTTAACTTCGAAGATAGACTTAACAATATTAAACTTTGAAAAATACTTTTATTTCAAAGGGGATGAAAAATAGCTAAGACCATTCTGTTTTCTGCAGTATTTTGGAAGCTTGCTTGTAATATTCTGCGTTGAACTGGCCTGTGGTGTTTGGACCTACGAGCAGGAAATAATGGTGAGTCAGAAAAGAAGGCTGCATTTTTTCAGCAAAATAAAACTAAGTTTTCCATTAGCTAGCTGTTTTCTAATTGCTGTAGTGTTTATCTCTGTTCATTATTCTGACAGTTTAATTTCAACTGATTGCCTTCATTTTAAACAGAGAATTCTCCTGGGAGAGCTTGTCTCTCTGGAAGGCCCTGTCTGGGTTTCTCCTTACCCTCTCTGTATTTGAGAGCCAAATCCTTTATCCCCCCATTTAAGAACTTAACTTTTTTTTTTTTTAAATTCAGTTTGTTGCCTGCTGCTCAGGCAGGTTCTCATTGAAGTCTTTGATATTTTTGAGGATAAATTAGAACTTCAAGCTTAAATATGGATTTTGAGAGAGGAGATAATTTGAAGAGATTTTGTTGCAAAAGTTCTTTGCGTTTTAAAGAGCATTGTAAACAGACAGCATGTTCTTTCCATAGAGGCTTGCTGTCTGCTAAAATCTGCACACTGCCTCCACAAGCTATAAATGCCAGTTTTAAGCAAAACATGTCTTGACTATAAAACACTCTTCTGTAAACTTATGAAGAGGTTTTATCTCTGTCTAGTTTTTATAACTGCACCAATCTTTAATTTTTCAAACTGAGGACTTGTAACCATCATGTAAGAAAATAAGTAAGTGTTGAGCAAATTAAACTGAAATATAACTGCTGGCTGCTATATCCTTACATCTTGTAATCAGTCTGGTACATTTGTATGAACAGAGGGACAAATATCTTTCTCTCAACTCCCAAGATATGCCCAATATAATGGTCTTTCCAACAGTGAATGACTATTATATTGCAGTAAGATGTGAAGTAGCTTTCTTAATATTTACTCGGTTCTTGGACCAAAGGAATTTCTGGCAGATTTGAACTTGCATAGCAGGACTTTGCATCAGAATTCATTCCCTTACAGTACAGATTCCAGGGAGCTATTCCAATATAATAGAGATTAAGACTGTTCCTGTGCTTTAAATGTCAGCTTGCGTTGATTCATTTTAAATTGAGAATACAGGCAAGATGCATTCTTCATGTTATGGGCTCAGCTGCCCTCTGCAGGGGTTTTACCAAGGATGATTGTTACAACTAAAATGCATAGTTCCACAAAAATCTGGTCAGTGGAAACTGCCTGAAATAACATAGCCTTCACAGCACTGGAACATGCTTTTTCAGCCTTCATTATTTAGTTAGAAAACCTGAAGTTATGGTGTGTTTTAGTCTGACCCCCAAGCTTTTGGTTATCTACTATTCTACTGAAAGGCAAACCTGGGACAGTTTGGTAAAGGCTGGCATAGCCCTACCATATGTTATGTCACTGGTCATGCTGTTTCCCTTCAGAAGGAAACATGGCTGTCCCTCCAGCCCTTCACTAAAGGAAGCAGCACTGGATTACATGTCTGCATCTTCTGCAGTGGGTCACAGCAAACACAGTTGCTCTTTTTTTGCTTTTCTTTGTCTCTTTCCTTCTCTGCCTATATATATATATATATATATATATGTATTTTTTTTTTATTCCTCATCTCTTGAAATACTGGTTTAGGTTGGGTCTTTTTGGTTGTGGTTTTTTTTTTTGTTGTTGTTTTCTCTTTTCATCTGATTTCTTACTATTATTCCCTTTGTGCTAATACTACTGCTCTTCATGTGATTAGGTGTGTTTCTTGCTGCTGAAAACCATAAGGAATATGGCAGTCTTGAAGAGAAGAGTTATTTTTCAGTGGTTCTTCCATACATGTGCAGATCATTCCATAGAACGTGCTTCTTCCTACTTGATAAAGATAAGACAGTTCCCTCTTATAACCATAGAGTTGTCTTGATATCATATTGGTTTCAGTATAGCACTAAATCACATGAGCCCCTGGTGGGTTTCAGAGATCAGTTGGCATTAGTGTAGGTGGGTGTGTAGTGTAGTGTGGGTTATGTTGTCAGAAATGTCACTGAGGCATAACTGCCTCTGCTGATCTGGTATGGGCTTTCCTTCCAGTATGGGTGTGTGGACAAGTTGCTCTAAGAGTCCTTGCATAAACAGCTTTCCTTACAGCTCATGATAGCTCTCAGCATGTAGTGTGCCTCATGACTAATTTATTCCACCCACAAGATTGAAAAGCCAGTGTGGGTCCTTGGCTTATTTAGGCATTGAGCAAGCTTTGGTAGTCACTAGAAAAATAATAATGAGTAATTAGATCTCAGTGGCAGACTGATCTTTATAAAACTTAGACTGAAATCAAAGCAGCATCTCTAGTTTTTGTTTGTCTACACATGAGTATTGGGTATAGTCAAACAAATGCATCTCAATCATATATTACTGTGCACTAGGATGTATATGAGGTGACAGGAAGATGTACATCAATGTACCTATTACCTGTACAGTTTTACCTGTTGGCATTCTTGCAGCATACACACAGATCCCTCCTTAGCACCAGTATTCAAATTGCTTTCCTACAGTGGGGTTTACATTCTTTTGCTTTCCTTTTAATTTCCTTCTCTTGCTTCTTGATTTTTTTTTCCTGCTTTCCATTGATTTCCTAAAGAAATTGGATGTATTCTGTATAACCTTGGAATGTGTTTAACTGAAGTAAGTTAATAAAAAAAGATTCTAGCAAATATGAGCTTAATTGCAGCACTGTCAAATATAATCCAAAGAAAGCAGAATGCTAGCTTACAATGCAGATGAAAAAGAAATGCATTGAGTACAAAACTAAATTTATTATGATGACCTGTGTAAATGTGTGTGATAGAAATATTCTGTGATAGTGCTTTTACATATTTTTAGTACTCTGCTCCTAACATATATTTCATGTGAAGCTTTGTGAGTTCAATGCAAAAATCTGCTAAGTGAAAGGCACGTTAAATTTCTGGGACCTTATTAATACATTGACAATATGAAGCTTTACTAGAGCATCAAAAATGTAGTATAACTTAGCAGTGGTAATGAAATATTATCAAATGTTCCTATTTGTATTAGGGGTTCAGGCAGCCAGTGATTGTCTCTATATTTTTGCAGAGCATCTAGCACAATGAAGACCAGGTTCCTTGGGAAGTACTGTGCAAATTTTCTTTTCTTAGGTAACATTTGTTGTTATTTACAAAATGCCCTGTTAGCTTCAAATTGAATAGAAGAGCAAAATCATGGCTGCTAGAGGAGCTGGCTCCCCTCCTATCCAAGTGGCAGCTGATATTGCAATTGTGGTTTCTTTCACCATTACTATTAAGGCAAAATACAGCATAGATTGGTATGTGGTGACATAGAATGGTGACTGCAGTCTTCAGATCCTTGTTTTGTTTTGGCACACTGAAATCTGTGCTGCTGAGTTGAAGTGAGGTTTTGATTTTGACTCATAACTTCACTGTATGCCAGGTGCCATAGCACTTGCCTCTGTTTGTTTGCAACAAATTGCTAACTGAGGTGTCATATTCAGACAATGGAGTGCTCCAGCACCTCACTTCTGAGTTGTCACAGTTGAAATAAAAATACTTCAGGAATCCTTTCAGAAGAAAAGATATTCACAAGGCTGTGAGTGTGTTTGGGAAAAAAAGGTCATAGGGCCTTGTCTACACTTCCTTCTTACTGTTCTTGAGCGAGTTACTGAAATGGAGCACATTCAGGATACCTGTGTGCAGGACTCCAAACAAAGCCAGAAAATGGCTGAAAAAACTCCAGGGATAGAATTCATCTCAATTAATTTCACATATGTAGAAGTTAGACATTTAAAGTTTTTCACCTTAGACAATGAAGTAGATTTGAGACTTCAAGGGAATGATTCATCTGCTCTGTTTAAGTTATTTATCTTGAGATGAATTTCCCCATTTGGCTGCCTTTTTATTTCTATTATCTAAGACAACAGCAGGGGGATACCTAAACTAGGGCAGACAAGTACCATCCCTGATGATGGCTTGGATGGGACTCAGTTTTATGCCAAGTAAAAACTCTGGTAATTATATAAATAAATTGTACCAAATAATCTCTGAATGTCTCCAAAATGTAACTGCTTTTCAGTGTACATTAATTTGTAAGCAAAGGACACAGATAACTTTTCCTTGATATTTTAAGAAAAGCTTGTAAAGTGTTAGTATCATAAAAATTGCGACACTTGTTTTCCCGTTTTGTTTGTGTACACAGTTATTTTAGTCATTGCACTGGAAAGATCTCAGTACAGATGGAACCTGTATGTTTGGAGCCACAAGCCTGCTGATCCACTGTGTCAGTCACTTTTCTCTCCTTGCTCCAGGTTCCAGTGCAGTGGTCCGATATGATCACACTGAAAGCCAGGATGACCAATTATGGCCTACCTAGGTACCAGTGGCTGACCCATGCTTGGAATTTCTTCCAGAGGGAGGTAAGATGATAGTTAATTCATGAACTAAAGGAGTACCTGCTCAGTGAAAAGGTTTGGCTTTAAGAGAGTAGGCAAAATAAATGCAAGTTCATTTGGTATGAAACACTGTGTAGTGTCTTTAACAGCACTTGATATGCAATTCTTTGGTTTTTGTAGGCCCTAAAGGTACTTAAACACTGAAACCAGAATGTTAATAAATCAATTAAAAATTGCTAATATTCTCATATCCTTCTTCAATAAGGTTAGGACACCAGTATCTTTTAGGATTACAATAGCATTAAAGGATATGATGTATGTAAAATTAAAAGTCTGCAGGTAAAGTAAAATGACTGTGCCTATATGTTGTTTTAATATTAAACTGTGCTCCCCTTCCCATAGGCTCTGTTAGTTTCCTTTCATGGAGCTGTCATGGTTAAGATATGTTTAGCTGGAAAGGAATGGGAAAGGAAGTTTCCAAAAAGATGCCAACACTGTCTCTTTGGCCGAGGTTTGTGAAAGTGATGAGGGTTTTTATTTCCTTTGACTGGGGGGTGGGAAACAAACCAAAAAGCTTCCTTGTGTATTCACAGCTTTGCCCTCTAGCCTACTAAAATTCAGAACTGTTTTTATAGAATGAAGTATTATGTTACAGAAACATGAAATTGCCTAAGGTAAAACCCATTAACTCCAAATATAACTCACGTGCAGGAAGAGAACTCTTTAAATGCCTGTCATTGTGCTGCCCTTGTTGAAATGTTGAAATCTATCATTGTTGCACAGATTTCCTGTTTATTTAAACATTTCCTGGCAGTACTTGGTTAGTCTGTATTTATACTAAAACCTGGAAAAAAGAGGTTACACACCAGCACCCCCCTCCTTCCCCTCCCAGTTCCCTGCTCTGGCCATGTGAGTGCTCTGTGAAACTGAGTAATTCTTCATATGCAGGTATAGTGTTTATTTCTGTTCTGTACCTGAGATAATACAAACAAATGGTCACAATCAATTTGCCTTGAATAGAGCTGGTACTGTATCTTGGTTTGAATGTATAGGCTGATTAAATTAAATACTGCCTCCTCTCCTAGTTGTTGAAGTTTCATCATGAGTCGTTATTATAATATGAATATTAATAATAAAACTTCAACTAAGCCTTAATTTTTCTAGGGGAGAAGAATTTCTTTTAGAAGTTAGAAGAAGTTTCAGAAGTTAGATTTTCCTTACGGCATCTGTGACCAGATAAATGATTTGGGGAACTGAGAAAGCTCTTTTACAGTTTCTACTTAATTGGTGGACTCTCATTTATATTCCATCTACTCATAGTTTAGATGCTGGATGTATGAGCCTGGTACGTGCTTTTTGTCTGAATATGCACTTGTGACCCTTTTCAGTCAGCAGAATTTTAGTTGCAATTCTGTTCAAATCTGTGTTGCAATTTCTGTTCAGAGGTTCAGTCCCGATCAGCTTGGTATTCTTTCTTTTGTATCTTTTAACATCTGAGGGAGATGGGAAATTTTTTCTCCCCCAGTCCTCTTGCTGGTCTAATATCAAAGTTGTGACTATGGTAGGGAAGATGGAAAAGGTCAGCAAAGAAGAGCTTGTTGGGGGAAGGAGGAATACAAGAGAACAAAGATACAAAACATTAAACAAGGATGTTTAATGAGGTGGTCTTTGCAATTGTAATGAGGAGCCAAAGCTTGAGCTTTCCTTAAAGTTCAGTGCTGGAAGGAGTTTGAGTAACAAACCAATAAAAACTGAGACATGAGAGCTGTGGTAAAGAAGGGAGGAGTGAGATTTTTTAAGAGGACTGGTGAATTAAAGGCACAGTGTGTGCCAGCATGTCTGGGCACTGATCTGCTTGATTGTGAACAGTGAGTGGTGTGGAATACAGAACTTTGGCTCTGAAGCGGGTAAAGAGGGGCAGCTGTGTTCCCAAGGCTGTGGATCAAAGGACTCAGGGAATTCCTTACACGCAGGCTAGTCCTGGAGGACATTCAGGCAGAGAAAGGTAGCATCTTGTTTCTGCAGAGCTTCTTTTCAGTCATGTCAAGTCCACATCCGATGCCAAACCAAATCTAATGCAGCTGCTTCACCCTTTTCTGTGTGAAAGCAGCTGCTGATGTGGGAGATTGGGCATTTGGCTTTAAATCTCAGGGTGTACTTTTCAGAGAAGAAGACAGGTTGTTGGTCCTGGTGGGTTTTTCAGCCAATTACAGCTCATCTGCTTTGCAGCCAAACTTCTTATTTTTGTGGTTGATTCTGTTGCAGTATTTATTTTAATGTGATACCCTTCCCTTCCATTTTCAGTTTTCCTTTCAGTATTTGTGATTTCTATACATTTTTTGCTTACTCTTTAATTTTCTTTCCTATATTCAGGTAAATCTGTGCTTTTCCTGTTTTCAACAAATGTGTCTGTAGTTGTACCCTTGCAAGAATAGTCCTCACTAGTATGACCTTTTTCTGCTACTCCTTTCAGACACAGGTATACTTGTTCATTAGTCCCTATTTTGACATGAAATTGTGTTAGTTCCTTGTAGTAAGGATAGGAGAATCCAGAGATAGGACAATTTCTGTGAAGCATCCTTTGAGGAAGCAATTAGGATTTAAAGGACAGAGAAGTATTGTTGGCTGTTTCTGAAATATTCACTGGTCACTACGTTACATTTTTCATGTTGCTTTTATGTATGTCAAAGTACAGAAAAACAAGATACATGGAAGCACTCATAGATGTTTTTAGTTCTATGTAAATATTTTGAAAGTTGGTATTAGGAACCTCATTAGGTTTTTTGATGACCTACTTAATCTGTTGAAGAAGTAGTATCATTATTACTGATCTTGGCTAATCCTTCCTTTGCAGTTTAAATGTTGTGGCGTGGTGTACTTCACAGACTGGCTGGAAATGACAGAATTGGACTGGCCACCTGACTCCTGTTGTGTCAGAGAGTTCCCAGGATGCTCTAAGCAGGCACATCATGAGGATCTCAGTGACCTTTATCAGGAGGTAAGGAGAAAAATATGAATATGTTGGAAGGTTTTGTACATTCTTCCTGACCCAGTAATTTTCCAAATTCATCATTTGCAGTGCAATAGAGTATTTTTTTTGTAGAGTAGTTGTGTTTATGGAAAGTGTTTATGGTTATTATTTGCTAATGCTGAAGCAGAGGGAGAAAAGAAGGAAGAACAAACCCACCCACTTACCCTTACCTGGAAATGAGATGATGTAGTGGCAATGCAGTTAAAACCGGAGATGTACTTAAAATTTAAAGTGTTTGTTTTATATTGGTTAGGTTGGAGTTCAAATTTTTTCCAATCCAAAAGTTAAAAATTAGGTGTGACATAATGTTCAGGCTCCATCCCATCAAACTACCACGGGGTAAGTGGAAGAGTACTTTAGTGAATTGTACAGTGAGGGATGCTTTTGATAATTCCTTTGAAAGATGAGAGCTCTCTTGTTAACAGGAATCACGTCAGGAGGCAGGTAAATCGGTTGTTGTAGTTTGAGTATGTGTAGAAAGTTGTTGTGAAAATGCTCTTTCTACATTACAGTATGATCATTTAAAAAGAATTACAAAGAAAGCCTTAAAACAAGACAAGGACCTGTTTGAACTTGAAGTGGATAAGTGAGGTCATCATGGTAGCAAGATATTACCGTTTTTAGGGTGAAAATTATAAAAACAAGTAAATATGCTCTTTACTAAAACTCTGTTCTCACAAATATTGTCTAAAGTCACCTTTTTCTGAAAACTACTTTGTTAGGCACCATTTTTTTTTACGCTAGCAGATCTCTGAAGACCTATAATTGTACATTCAGTAACAGTAGAATGACCAGCAGTCCAAGTAGTCCAACAGCGGACAGAAAGTATGTCTCAGTCACATAGTTGTGAGGATCTTAGAAGAGGTGCATTCTTCATTGGATTGCTTTTAGAGTAATACAGGGAGCATAGGAAGGAGGATGGGCCTTAGGATCATGCTTTCAGATGCTGCAGCGTGAACATTTCTCCAGTGGATGGTGCAGCTCTGCATTTTGAAAGAGTACCCAAAGAACCGTTTTATTTTCTCCCAGTCTCGGAGGCTGTTTAAGACCCATTCTTACAAGAATCTGTTGCATGGCTCCTGTTAGGGAGCTATGGAGCAACACCTCTGAAGCAGAGGAGATTCACTATATAAACAAGCCAAAATGAATATTAGCTATTGCCAGGAAACAGTCAAGTTTTGGGGAAATTGATTTGTGTGGTATTGACTATGAACAGAAATTACTTAATCTAATCTGGACTTTCAGACATCCATTTTAGGAGGCTGTGTGCCTCCACTAGGGAGAAAGAAGATAGAGCTGCCAAAAGGCAGGTACCTCAGAAGGCCAGTCTGTGCTAGGAACCTTGAAGACAGTGACAGAGGTTGGGTCTTTTTCCCACCAGCTACTTGTACATCCTCTCTTGCCTTCTGGCAAGGCTCACGGCACTGACAGCACTGGTTATGCTTTAGAAGTGTCAGTTCCTGAATGAGAAAGCCATTCAGGCTTCTTCTACCAGTCCCTTATGCATTTTGAAAAGCTAAAAATGGTGGCCCACTCTGCAATAATGGTTGCTTTTTGTAGTACTGCTGCTACTGTTAATACCATACATACAAGTCTGTAGAGAGCCTCCAAGGAGTATATGTAGAACATTCATTTGCTCCCTGCCTGAAAAGGCAGGAATAGGTAAGCAGTGAAAAACTGCTCTTTGAGCACAGGAATCTCAAAAATTTCTGAGAAGTATTAGTTGTTGGAATATAGTGTCCAAAGTGCAAGGTTTTCTTGTGTCACCTCTTTTGCTAACATTTCATGCCCCTGCCATAGTCCAGAAAAAAGTGCTCAAAGAACACTTCACATGACCAAGTTCTTTTGATTCTATTTGGAGAAAATTAATAGTCAAAGATGATTATTATGTATGACATAAGGACTGTGTTAAGACCCACTTGATAAAAGAAAGGCTGCTTGGCTTTTTTTTTCAAAAGAAATCTGAAGGGCACTCTTATGGTTCTTCCCTTACTGTTCTGCAGAGCATTTTGGATGGATTCAACACTTAGCAAAAATTTATTTTTGGTTCTCCACTGCAGAATCTATTCCAAAAATGGACAGGCTGTGTTCGGTAGTATCAGCCACAAAAATACTTCATTTCTCTTTGAGATGCGTACAATATTTTGTTGGTAAATTGTTTCTTTCCATGGCGCTTGCCTACAGGGTGTCTCACAGACTCTTACAGCATGCTTGCTAATAAGTTTATCGGTACTATGCAAAACCAGCTTACAGTTCCAAGACTAATCTGCCTAACTTCTGCCTTGGAGAACTAAAGCAAAAAAGCTTTTTTAGAAAGTGATTCAAACCAAACTTGCGTAGTCTGGTGGTTTGAGAGGGAGCCTGATAAGATTAGCCTTGGTAGGCTAAAATTGGTTTATGTAAATATTTGGCAAGACCATTCTGGTACTTCAGAAAAATTTTTTGTAGTACTTCAGAAAACTGAAGTTTGGTTTGTCTGGGACTGATAAATGCAGTTTTTTGTAGCTGTGCTGTGACTTTTTGCTGGGAACTCAGAACTTTCTATAGTCTAAGTTGGAATCCTTCACAATGTAATTTTTGCAGAAAGAAGGGTGACTTACAGTTCTGCTTGAACGTCCTTTTGGCAGGAATCATTTTTTTCCATGCTGGATATTGAAAGCTATTTTTCAATTCCTTGAATTGCCTTTATTCTGATGAGCTTCACCTTTGCTGCAGTTTCATGAACAGACTGACCTTAGAAAGAGCATGGTTTTGGGGGAAGTGTGAAGATGATGATGTGGCCTTTGGAGGTTTGTTGTGGTCTGAGGACAAGAGGAACCCTGCCCATCTTGAGATTCGGAGCTGCAGTGTAGATAAAATGATTTGTGGGGATCGATACCTTAAGAAAAAATTAACCTTGCATGTTCAATATTTTTCTTTTGGTTTCTGGCATAATTTTGAGTATGTTCAAAATTAATTTAATTTTGTCTTAATTTTGGTTTGTTTTAATATTTAATTTTACAACTTGCTTTTATATGCTTTTGAGTATACTCAAAATTTGGGTGTACAAAAGATTTGTTGAGTTTGCTGATGGCTTATCTTTTCTGCTCAGTGAAGTACCTTATTTCAGTTCAGATTCTTATTCTATGATGAAGTAAATCAGTAATATATACTAAATAAGAAATACATTATTTTTTCTATTTCAAGACTGAAAGTATAAAGCAAATGAATCAGGCCTTTAATCTGTAGCTTCGTAGGAATCTGAAGCTGATTCTCCAGAATGATTGCTGCAAAGTTTTATACTATATTTGATTTGTCAACAAGAACTCCCCATTTAGTGACAAGCTTTTGCTGAGGGAAGTGTATTTATGTACTGTTTAATTGCAGGCTGCCAACTATGAAAGTGTCACATAAGCAGAAATAAAATGCATGAGTGTGAAGTTAACAAGCTGTGTTTTCTCAGTTTTGAAACTGATTTTGAACATGTATTAGAGCAGAGCTCTAAGAACATCACTGAATAGAGGAAAACGGGCTACCTAGATTGGGCGTAATTTGTCTCATTTATGTGTCTGTGTACTGCAGGAGATGTAGGCATTAATGTTATTGCTCTCTGTTAGTGGGTGTTTTCTCTAGGCAGCAAATGAACTAAGTTTGAATATTGCTCTGGTGGAACATTTTTAAATTGTGACCAGCATGCACCTTCATCTCTTTATGTTAAAAGTATTAAAACGCAACCAGTTTCTCTGTAATTAACAACAAATTTGGGAAGTGGTGAAGTTGCAACTGTCTTCCAGTTGAAGAAAAGAAGATGCCAACATGACAGTTTTTGTCCCCCCCTCAAGTCCAATTACATTGCTTTTGCTACAGTGTTGCTTTTTTTTTTCTTTTGAAATTCAAAAAAACACATACTTGCTCCTTTTTGTGTGTCTTTGCTGCTGTTTAGAAAATGAAACAGTGAAATGAGTAAAGACATCAAGATCCTGTAATTTATTCTGGTACAATTATCGTAGAGAACATTAATTTTATTTAGATCCTAAATGAAAATCTGTTGACTACAGTGTAAATTCTGTGTGTGTGGCAAAAATTGGACCTTACATCAAATACTTTTAGGACTGTAGCATTTGAAATTGGCTTTGGGGAATTTAAGTGTGATTGAAAAGTGTTATTTATCATGTCCTGTCTTCAGATTGCATCACTTTGATTGATTGCTTTATTTTCTTAGAAAAGCTATAAGAAATATGAAGTGAGGATTTAAATGCAAAAAATAACATTCTCAAGACAGTGCCCATTTTAATGGATTCCTGATGTCTGTGTCTGGGACCAGTGCCCATCCAGTTTGTTACTCTGAATTTCCCCTTGATATGTATGTTGCTTTGATAATTGTGCTGTGAAACCCTGCAAAGCTTAGAATAGAAAATAAGCATCATGCAGAGTAGCAGAGGCCCCTCTCTTCTTGGTTTTATCATCTCTAAGACACACATCACCCTTACTGAGTGACGAGCGTTGTAACTTGTGCTTGCACTGCTAGCCAGTAGTTCCCAAAGCTACTGCCTCTCTGTGGATCCATGCAGCCTTACAAGGGCTTGGGAGCTTTTCTGAAGCCTTATGTAGTAGTTAGTTGGCTGTGTAAGCAAACTGTGGAGCCTACAGTGGAAAGATCTAAATTCCATTTCTATGAACATCAGCTTACAATGTTTTAACATAGTTTTCATGGGATGTTTTCTGATGAGGTTATACAGGTTGATAGATCTTTCCTACAATACAGTTCTAGCTTCAGAGTGTAGTATTATCTGTAGAAAAAGTCTAAAAAGTTTAAAATAATTGACAACTTTGAAGATCTTCAATTTAAGGAGAGAAACAAGACCATAAAAAGGACTTCAATGGCTTTTTAAACCTTCACAAAATCAGTTGAATTTCTTTAACAATGAGTGAGAGTTGATAGGAATTCAGATCAACTTTGAGTGATTTCTGAATTGAAAAGTAGCACAGATATCTTTCAATATAGTCTCTGTGTATGAGAAAACTTAAAGTTGGCATTATGGAAGCAGCTAAAAAGTAGGCAAAATAATTTTCAAAGGATTGTTTGAAGTGAGAGATTCTTGTGAGCCAGAAAAGACAGCAGTAGGTAGGATGAGCTAAGCCTTGGGAACTGCAACCCAAATATTACTGACTGTTATTTAATCTATTTTTGTTTCATAGGGATGCGGTAAAAAAATGTACACATTCTTAAGGGGGACGAAGCAGTTGCAAGTGCTGAGATTCCTAGGAATCTCTATTGGAGTAATGCAGATCCTGGCTATGATCCTCACTATTACCTTGCTGTGGGCTCTGTACTATGACAGAAGGGATCCCAGAGCAGATCAGATCATGGCACTGAAGACTGATACCTCGCAGGAGCTGTCATGTCATTCCATGGAGCTACTGAAACCAAGCCTGACCAGGATCTTTGAACATACATCCATGGCAAACAGCTTTAATACACACTTTGAAATGGAAGAGCTGTAACTGATGCAATGAATTTGTGAAGTCACAGAGGATTTTTTGGATTGTTGTTACTTCTCTTCTGTTCCATCAAATACACCAGTTTTCTTATGTGTCAGAAACCAGCTAATGAATGGAAGTGAAGGAGACCAACAAAGAAAGATGAGCCTCTTCCCAACCTCTTAGCCATGTCCTCAGCTATGAAAAAGAGTTGATTTTGTGATTTAAATTTATTGTGATTTAAATTTTGTTGATTTTGATTTAAAAGGCACTCATTCAATTGGGCACAGTAATACTCATTGTCACAAGTGTAAAACACTGACTCAGTCACAGATAGACTGAACCTGTAAGGAAGCATCAAGGGAAGGGAAGAGAAATACTCATCTTCTGAAGAAACAACTGTGCTTTCAGCAAAGAAAATGTGACTTCAGCTGAAATTGACTTTTAATAAGCCATTTGGAAAATGTCTTTATCAGGGATCTATGTATGTATAATTGTGTGTTTTCATGTGTGCATGGAAAGCAGAGCTACAATTCAAGTTAATACTTGGATTTAAAAATTTGCAAGATTTGTAAAAAGGGCGAGATTTTCTTTTTTCTAACAAACCTTTATCTTAGTTTTTGTTCTTAAAGATATTCTAAAACTTCTATTTTTATCTAACATAATGGTTTTTTTAGTTTAAAATATATTAAACAGGGATTGAAAACAAAACTATTGCTATGGACAATAGACTCTAGTTTTCTAGAGAATTCTTCTTTCAAACAGTTTGTTCTGTGGACTGTTTCTCAGTAAAAAGGAAGAAAACTTCAAACATTCTTTCCAAAATGGGAATCAATATGGGAGTAGCACATTTTTATAGATAAATCTTTTCTCCTGTCAATGATTCCCCTGAAGCTAGAAACAAAAGACTGAAAGAAAAATGCTTACAGTTCTGGATGCTATTGCAATAATTGTAAAAGTACATGAGGAAAAATTTTACTTTGATGACTGCTTCATTAAGAGCTCTCTGGTGGCTTAAAATGCCAGCCAGAAACAGATTGAAATGTATTTATTGAGGTGGGGAAAGTGCATTTTACTGTATTTTTATGAACAATGTCTATGTCATAGGATTATTTTTACAATTGGCCACGGTCTTGAAATATATATTTGTTCCACTAAGTATAGTAGTTTGTGGCAAATGGGCTTTTTACATAATATTACATTTAAAAAAATCGTTCATTTGTTTTGGAATTTGTAAGAGAAAAAAGAAAGCAAGGTGTGATTTGGTAGACAATAAACTTACTTTTCTCTTAACTTCCATAATGGCTTTTTTATTTTTAGTCCTAGAGTGGGAATGCTTTGGATGGGCATTGGGAGGATCCTCCTGTTAGTGTGAGTTAATTTGACTTGTCTTTACCCATTTAACTTACTCTGTTGTGGAGAAACTACAGTGTTAGTGTAATTTTCTTTTTTTTTTTTTTTTTTTTAATAGCTTCTGAGAAAACTTCTTAAGGGCTTGTAAAATTAAGCTCTTAGCTGTATAGGCTGTTTTCAGCAGTCTGCTTTGGGTATAATTGTTTCAAGAGTACTGTTGCAAGCAAGATTACCTTTCTGCTTTTGTACTTCTATAGATGCTAATACTTATTTTGAGAGGTAAAAAGAAGATAAAAGGAGAGACCATCCCAAAATTTTGCTTGGAGTGTCTTTGTCAGGAATACTTTCTTATGCTCTGCTTGGGAAGCCTTGGCCCGGTGTTGCTGCACAGATAGAGCTGAGTTCCACCCCTCCCAGTGCTCAGCCTGGGTAGTGATACCTTAGCTAGGTGAGGTTCCTGCCAAGGAAGTTACAATGCTAAGGAGCAAGTGTCTGACAAAGTAGGAGTGCAGGGCAACTCCAGGCTTCGCAGTGCTACTGGGACCAGTGGTGCTGCACAGTGCATTGAGTCATCATTTGCCCCTGTTTAAAAACCAAAAAACAAAAAGTCCAGACAAACCACAAATTATGGAATCTTGATTATGGATTATGTGTACACAGCTACATTTGGCAGTGAATTACTGCTGAATGTAGGGAATTTCACTTAAGTAATGTAAAAAAAGTAATGCAAAAATAAATATAAAATTCCCTTTTCCAGGAAACCTTAGTCCTTAAAGTTTTACCGCAGGAGTGTTTGTGGAAGCTCCCTTAGCTGTGCTTCAGATATTCCTAGTCTTTCCATACAAGGATTGTTCAGACTGTCATGGGGGATTGCCTATGTATCTCCTTGTATCCAGGTTAGAGCTCGTCGGCAAGCCAAGCAAGGGGGTAGTGTTGGGATTTAGAGATACTTAGAGCCCAGGTCATTTGGCTTTAAGCTGTCTGTGTGCTGAGGAAGCACTGCCTTCAGGTCTAGTCAGGTTTCTTTAGCAGCAGAGAGATTGCTTTGGGGAGGCCTGCTTTGACACAGAACCAACCTCCCAAAGCAGTGTTTATGGACCTCCACAACAATGAACATTTGCAGTCAGGAAAACCTCACTTGGGCTTGGCTACCCAAATCCTGAGCCTGTCTACATTCTGGGAAAGAACATTTTTATTTTGAGTATTTAACCACATTTGCAGAAATAGGTCTCATCTGTAAATTGGAGCACTTCAAGAATTTTTTTCGTTGACTGCTCAGGCTATGAGGTGCCTGTTTTTCTAGGGCTTCTTCAAAGAGTCTTAAAATTAATTGGGTAGGCTGCAGTGAGCCTGCTTTTTTCCTGTAGAGCTTTAGAATCTATGTAGGAGAGAGGCTGCTTGGCAAGACAGGAACATTTAGAGATACTTGAGGCAGTGAAAACTATTTAGTCTTATTTTCTTTTTTCCTCGTTTTTACAGCAGTACTTGGAGAAGGATGGTGTGATTTTTGTTCTCTGTAGCATGAAGTGTAATGAACTAAATATTTCTTGTTGCAGCAAACAACTACAGAGATGTTCCTTAACATTTTTCAGAGAGCACTCAAGGAGTGCAACTGTATCAGAAAAAGGGGTCACTTCCTGCCAGCATCAAGTTTTGTCTTCAGCCCAGTGACTGTACCAATTCCATGGGACTGTGCCTGTTGCTGTGGGGCTGAGAATGCTTTTAGGAGGCAAAAATCACTATTTCTGGTCCTTGGATAAGGTATTGATTCATCTGCCAACACTTGTATGACAAAATTTTTGGAAGGAAAAAGCTGTATTTTCTTCTTTATAGCTTTTCATTTTGTAAAAGCATATATGAGTATAAGGGACTATATAAAGAATGAATAGTAAAAAGAGAGGCTGTTGGTCACAGCAACTGTACAGTTAAATGTGATGGAAGAAGGGATTTATAAATAGCTTTTATAGTTTCTATTGCAAAAGCATTGTATTTGGTCTCAGAGCATGGTGCTAATAATGCTAAGGTTGCAAACTCAATCCCCATATGGGCCATTCACTTAAGGGTTGGACTTGGTCCTTGTATGTTCCTTCCAGCTCAGAATATTCTGTGATTCTGTAAACTGTGCAGAAAAACACAGATTATTAAAGTCTTATGACATAGAAATACTAAAGGTTTACATGGCATGGTAGTGGGGAGACTATGGGGTGATTTCTGTAAGAAGCTG
This sequence comes from Vidua chalybeata, assembly GCF_026979565.1. Taxonomy (NCBI): domain Eukaryota; kingdom Metazoa; phylum Chordata; class Aves; order Passeriformes; family Viduidae; genus Vidua; species Vidua chalybeata. The sequence goes on along the minus strand of NC_071534.1, from coordinate 49,893,551 downwards.
AGAAGCTTCCCCTGTGTCTGAAAGAGCCAGAGCCAACCAGCTACAGCACGGACCCACTGCTGGCCAAGGCCAGGCCCTTCAGTGACAGGGGTAATACTCTGGGATAGCAATTTAAGAAGCAGAAAAAGTGGTTGCAGCAACAGCAAGTACAGCTGGAGAGAGGAGTGAGAGGAACTGCTCTGCAGACACCAAGGTCAGTGAAGAAGGAAGGGTGGGAAGTTCTCCAGGCATCAGAGCAGAGGAGGTTCCCCTGCAGCCTGTGGTGCAGCCCATGGAGCAACCGGCTGTGTCCCTGTGGCCCGTGGAGGTCCATGGTGGAGCAGAGATCCACCTGCAGCCTGTGGGGGGTCCCACACCAGAGCAGAGCAGGTGGATGCCTGAAGGAAGCTGTGACTTTGTGCCTAGCCCCTGCTGGAGCAGGCTCCTGTGGAGAGAGGAGCCCACACTGGAGCAGGTCTGATGGCAGCTGTTTGTAACCCTGTGGGGGAGCCACACTGGAGCAGTTCATGAAGAACTGCAGTCGATGGGAAGGACTCTCCTTCGAGAAGTTTGTGAAGAACCATCTCGCATGGAAGGGACCCCATACTGGAGCAGGTAAAGAGTGTGAGGAGCCCTTCCTGGGAGGAGGAAGGAGCATCAGAAAACACATGATGAACTGACCACAGACTCCATTTCCTGTCTCCCTGCACCTCTGAGGAGGAGGAGGTAGGCTTCAGGAATAAAGCTGAGTTTGGAAAAAAGGGAAGGATGGGGGAAAGATGTTTTATTTTTTTTTTTTCCGCTATTTGGATTTGATTGGTAATAAATTGCACCAAGTGAAGTCTGTTTTTCCTATGACTTTCTGTTTTTCCAGAAGTCAGTGAGTGATCTCTCCCTGCCTTTATCCCAACCCAAGATATATTGTTTTATTATATTTTCTCTTCCCTGCCCAGCTGAGAACGGAACTGATAGAGTGGCTTTGGCGGACATCTGGCATCCTGGCAGTGTTGTCAGCCCACCACAAACATTGCATTTAATTAATGCAAAATGCTATTGTTGAAGTGAGATTGTATCTAAAACTTTCCAACTTGTGTATGATTGACTACTTCCCGTTAAAAAAAAATGTGATGTCCTAAACTTTTGAGAATTTTTATATATCCACTTCCTTTTTATTCAGCATTCCCCCACTTCAGTTGATCCTTGTGCATAGATACTGTAAAGTAGACCACTAGATGATCCAGGCAGGTAAGAAGCTAAGCTGCTGGGTAATTCCATATATTTCTGGACATTGCCAATCTATGTATAGTGTTCACTCCTGACATTCCTACTCTTCTAGCCACATATTTATATATCCCATCAGCTGATGGCTCCTCTAGAACAGGTGATGGTCCTAAAATATTCCCATAGTCAGTTGTAAAATAAAGCCCTGGTAGGCCTCAGGTGCAGCAAAGAGAGCTTATGACCTCCTAAGCATGCTCCCTGCCCAAAATTTAATGATCCTGTGGCTTCAGTAATTTGTCCTCCTCCAGATCAGCTTCCTCTCTGAAGGCCTCTTTCTCTCTGCAGCAGCTGAGGCTGCGTCGGGTTCTCTGCTGTGAAAGCCTTCTCTTGACAGTCAGTGTGCTTCCATCAAGAGTATATCCATGACTTCAAGCTGTAAAGTCTACATTTTCAGTTTGCCTTCTGTAGCTATTTTATGAGAGGACAGTTGTTGTCAAAAATGCTCTGGGATGGTTCACAGTCAGGTGTTACCTGTTATCTTTCCCCACCACCCAGAGCAGTGAGCTCCTCGCAGAGGCAACCATCAGGTGTGCCAGGGTTGATCAGCATTGTCTGCACCTAGCTGCCCTTTATTAGTGATCCATGGTGTGTTGTTACCCACTCTTAAGCTACAAAGAGTTTGGTCTTTTTTGTGCACTAGTATTTTATCAAGGGAATTTAATACCAGGTATGAGAAGTTCAGCAGAACAGTTTGGTTTTTTGGATGTACATACAGGACATTTTTTAAAGTACAGATAAAGAGGTGGAGTTCATACTGCTGGAAATGCTCCAGTTTTCTCTGCTGATGCAGGCTGGAAAGGGAAAGGTGACAGCTGGTCCCTCAGGAGAAGGGCAACTCTGTAGTGGAGCTGTGGCATCCTGGTCTTGATGGCTCTAGTATGGTTTAGATAAACTCACATCTTGCCTGGAATTACTGTCTAGGACATTTGCTGATGTCAGATTAAGTGTTCCTTCCAAATTATTAGAGGGGAAAAAAGTTTCATTAATAAGTTATTGCGAAACCAAGTTGACCCATTCAAGCATGCAGATGTTTTATTTAAATATTCCTCAAATGTCTATTTATTCAGCATAACACGTGTATTATGCTGCCTTCTGAAATACGGTATATGACTGTCAAACAAAATTGTCAAAACAACAACCTTGGTTTCTTTGTATGATACACAGAAATAATTACATTTCATGTACAGTACAGATGCATTTTACACAGTCATCAACAGCCATTCACTACCAAAACAGCATTTAAATCACCTAAAACACCAAAAAAATGTGTATTTCCCAAATTCATGAATAAATTAATGGTTTTGCGCGTGACATATGGAAATAGGAGACAGGACTGGAATTCTGAAAAATCATACTAAATTATCTCTTAAGCTGCATTTTAAAAATGAAAATACAAGTTGCTTCAGGGGTATAACTGTTATGCAAGTATATTGCTGTAGTGCGTTCTTTCTAGAGCCTATGAACAGGAGAATAAAGAGCTTTTTTAAAAGACACATGACCTGATGGAGTCAGTAGGTTTCCTGGGTTGTGTGTAGTCTGTACCAAAGTAGGTTTAGTAACTGCCCCTTTGCATTATTTAACTGATACAAGAAGTTGTTGCAGTTTGCTGACATCAAGGCAGTTTTTATATCAATACATGTTTGGCAAAAGGTGGAGATCAGTATGAGTAACCATGCGTAGAAGTAGGATGCAAGTAAAAACTCTGATGTGTTCTGCCTCTCCTTTAAATCCATTAAAGTTTATGTAACCTACCAGCTTTAGCAGATCTGCTGCAGGGTGGAAGAGAGAGCAGTGCTGGGTAATGGATTTAGGCAGGGCTACTCAGAAGGAGTGCCCTTCCTCTGACTCAGAGCACAGCCCGTGCTTCTGCTCTCTGATGTTTGAAAGAAATGGAGAAGCTCAGTTTACAATGAGTAAATCCTTCTGATTTGAAAAAGAAATTGGGAAGTTAATTGCAAATTAACCAAGATTGCATTAAGTTCAGAATAAGTAAATGATAAGATAAAAGAGTAATGAATGGCATTATCTACTCTTTTTACTTGCAGTTTAATTCTAATATGTGATGCTGTATTTTGGTGTATATACTGTAGCATGATAGTCTATCATCTACTTTTCACTGTTGACAGGTAGAGAGAAAAACCAGTGTTTTGTGTGCAAGAAAAAGTGTATCATCAGCAAGTTTCAGTTTTTAGTGGGTATTTTAATGTAAATTTTCAGGTCAGTAGAATGCTAGCAAATACTATACTGAAACATATGCTACTCAAACTATTAAATAACTGTGTTAATCATTTATTGTAATGGCATCTAATGCACTGAGCGTTTTGATTTATATGCATATTTTATTTTGCAGACATGCAATTATTTCTGATCCAGTGTTTTTGATGTATATATGTATGTATTGATATGCACATATTCTGTGTATATTTGATGTATATGATGTATGGTATATCATGAATATAAGAAGCATTATGATACATCTAATGTACTGTCATGAAGAAAAATTACACTTTTTTATCGGAAAGGTTTCTGATAATGTCTTTTATAAATGAAGCTAAGAAGCCTTAACTTACAAAGCCTTCATATTAGCTTTTAGGCCTGCCCATGTAGGCAAATTCCAATTGAAATCAATTATATTTGTATAGCTTTGGGACTCAATCCATTATTCTATCATTGTTCTTAGGTAATTGAATATTTTTCACACAGTATAAACTCTCAAACAAGTTTTAAGATGCAAGTTTACAGATAATTACAAAAATAATTTAGCTATCATTTTTACTGAATGTCAGTGTCTTCCACTGTTGCTAATACTCTGGCTGCTGCAGAATGTAAGAAAGGAACATTTGGAGACAAGTGTTAGCTGATCCCCAAAACACATTTGTGGTAATTTTAATTCAAATAGGATTGCTCCTGTAGCAGTTAACTGTGACAAGAAGTTTGTTCTGAAAATACAGAAGTAGACAAGTTGTCTATGGAAGAATGGACTGTTGATTCATCAGTGTCCTTGAAATCCCAAATGATACAGTTATGTTGGAGTGGGCAATGAAGTGTCAGAGACATAGAGAACAGTGAACAAAAGGAGCAATGACTGAATAGCAATTTGTGGTGCACAATTTGGCTGTAAGATTATTTAAATGTTTGCCATTAGAAATTTAAAGTGTAGATGAAGTTGTGTAAAATACCTTAAAAAAACCTGATTCCTGATACAACAGGTGTACAATGACTTATTGCAGTTGTAACAGTACCTAGGAAGCAAGATAAAACAATAGTAAATATTGAACTAACTGAACACCTTTAGTTCACTAATGAGTGTTTGAGTAAGAAATACTGCATTTTTCAAAGGGAAGTTATTTGTACAACTACCATAGAACATTAACAATCAGCTTGTTGTAAGTGCACGGAAATGCCCCTTTCTACAGTATTATTTTATCATGCCTAATCTGAAAAACAACAAAAGTAAACTCAGATCACAGCTTCAAATAATTTCAGCATGCATTATGGTTGTAGTTTTTTCAGTCAGTACAAACATGTTTCATATGAGCTTTTTTTTCGTTCATTTTTGACAGTTCTTCAACAAGTTTGTGGTTTATTAACAGGGGAAAAAAAAAGACATGTTATCAAAATGTTTCTTGTTGTTTTGCATTCAGCAGGAACATAGGTTTCTATTTTTTCATTTGTTTTTTTTTTCTAAAAAGAGCTTTCATGATAAGAAGAAGCATCAATGGGGACATTTCATTGTGCTCATATAGTAAGTCAGGATGGTCACAGAAGATTCCACCGCACATCAGTTCAGACGGGGTAAGAAACTCCTTTTGGTTCACACCCTATGACACCAAAACCCACAAAGTTTGTTTCTCCTGAACCTCTTGCTCTGCGGCCACTGGCACACTCGTCAAGGGGCGATGTGTTTGTCAGCTCTCTCATTCCTCATGACTCATTTTTCACTGCTCGAGCTCAGCTTGCAAGTGGTCTTTATGCTAATTTATAAATAATTCCTTGTTTTATAATGCAGATACTCTGACAATGTTTCCTCCCGAATACTCGGGAGAGTCTGGCCTATCATCTCCTTCAGGTGTGGTGACTGGAGGTGTTGGGATGCTGATTATTGCTGTAGTGACATAAGGCTGCTCACAGTTTAGTTTAACGCACTCTTCCACTTTGGCATTTAAACTGGAACGGCTGGAGGAAGAAACAAAAATCCATGAAGAATGAAAGTCCACGTTACCACAAACCTCTCGAGCCTGATTCCATTCTCTCAGCCAGCCATCTCCATTCTGCCCCACTGGAGAGCTCTAAGTACAGAGCAGCACCACCCCACTGCCCTGTACCCCAGCAGCAGGTGGTCCATGGCTATGCTCATGTCTCTGGCTATGCTATGTCCATGTCCCTTTCTCCCTTCCTTCCTCCCCCCATTTCAGCACTTCTCAGCCAATCACCTGTGTTTCTGAACAGGGGAAGCGTTGCAAAGCTAGCATAGCCAAGTTGCTTATTATGAGGAGAGTGGAAACTAGGGGCCAGTCCAAGTCTCCTACATATTCCTCAATACGATGCTTATTTAAAAACATTTGTATATTAGGAATAGTTTCTTCACTGAAATGGCTGTTAGACATTGGAACAAGCTGCCAAGGGAAGTGGTTTAATCACTACCCTTGGAAATGTTCGAAAGGAATGTAGATGTGGCTCTTGGAAATGTCATTTAGTGGTGAACAGTGGTGCCAGGTTAATAATTGGCTTCAATGATCCTGGAGGTCTTTTCCAGCCCTAGTAGTTCTGTGATTCTGTGCATATTCTCTTTACTCAATAGTAAGGCACTCTATTATATGCACTAATTAAGTGTATCTGTGTTAATATGTTCATGGAGTTGCTGCAGTACCTCCCCATAGTAAAAGACTTGAAAAACTCGGACTATTTCAAGGTGAAACCAGCATTTTGTGCTTGTGTTTCTGTTTTCTAGCACAAAGCTGGTGCTTTTTGTTTTTATATACATGGTGTCTGGGAGTGTGATGCAGGCAAGTCCTCTAGCAGAAAAAGAATGGATCCAGGCAGAGTATTTCCTGAAAAACTAAGATAGATTTGAGCTTTGTGCTGGCCAGGAGGTTTCATTGCATAGTAGCTGAAAAACTTCAGTAGTTTCAAAAGTTCCAAGCTGCTGGATTGTTCATGGAAGTGAAATCTAAATGTAGTAACTATACAAAGGAAGCTACTCAAAATGTAGCTTAACAAGACAATCTCTATAGCAACTTGTACTGAAAATACTTCTCTATTAAAGGGTGGCATGTGTGAGATCAATAGAAAACACTTCTGCGTCTCCTGAGACCTTTGATGTGTTTTCAGAGGTGATATTTGGATATATGTGAAAGCCGAATACTTTACTTTTGAGAGTACAGGGGCATTCAGTGAATTATGGACTCTTAAACTGAACTTTCTTCTCTTTTGTAATAACTCCTCAAACTAGGAAATAGATCTTTCTTATCCATTCCATTTTTTTTTTTATTTAGAAGAGTCTTCCTTATGACTATTACACTTAGGACTCTGGGAATCAGTTTTATTTCTCTGCTCTGCAGAAATGCAAGGAAATCTCATTTCATACACCTCTGAACCAAGAAGGGACAGACAGAGCACTTGCTCATCTTGTATATCTGAATTGGACATTTTTCTATGTGAAACTTTTCTTCTTATGCACTTGTCCATTAATATTTGATGCTCTCTTTTACTTGGGGTCCCTGGATGCTGTTTGTGAGGAGGGCCTGAGAGGGCAGAAATGGATAAAGAGAGAGACTATTCTATTATTTTGGATTAAACTTGAAGCAAAGGAAGCACAGAATATTTCATTACCAGTACCCATTTTTAGATGAGTATTGGACTCTCACCTTTATCCTCACCGCCTGCCTACGCAGGCCACAACACCTTTGCATCTGTTCCCTAACAAGGCCAGGGGCCTCAGCTCTCGGTGTGCTGATGCACATGAAGTACCTGTTGGACAGAGGCGTCCTCTCCACACATCTGATCTGGATGGTGCTGAGCTCCTGCACGCTGCCGGGGCGGCTGCCGCTGATGGTGGTGTTTGGGATGCGGTACGTCTTTTTGTGTCTTCGTGAGCAGCAGGTGCTGGTCACGCCTTGCTGAGACGAAAGAGAGGGGCTGTGGCTCGGGGGTCTATTCACTGTAGAAACCTCCATACAGCTCTCTTCGTAGACTTGTTCATCCACAAACTCGTGGTTCTAGCCCAGAGGAATCCAACAAAGGGACAAAGCACACACAGAAAGATAATTGAAGTGAACATATTAATCGTGATTGTTTAACGGCTTAAATTGACACAACTGAATAAACTGGGAAGGTTAGCTTATACTTGATTATAGTGTTTAGCCCATATTAGTCTGGGCTGAATACCAATACAAATGTAAACACAGGAACAAAATTAACGAGAAAATGTTAATCCAAATTATTTTGCAAAATAACATGTGGTTGTAATGTAGTTTGCATTATAAATATCTATACAATCTTTGAAGTGCCAGAAAACAGAGGATTATGTTTATGAATAAAATGCAAGTGGTGCTTATGTAAACACTCTAAATGTCAGTTGAAAATAAATAAGATTTATTATATTGAACAATAATATAATAAAATTCATAAATATTTCCAGATAAGTTTATAAGACTTCCTTTTGAATTACATGTAGGAAAATAGGATCTGAAACATCATTATGCATCTATCTAAAAGAAAAATATTTAAACAAATAGAAATTTTGGTTAGAGGAGATGAGATAGTTATTTAAAAGCATCCAAAAAGTTCCTAATTACTGTAGATGGATGTATCAAAAGCAGTTTAGAGGACTGAGCATTTTAGTCAAATGAAGTCCTCTTTATTCATCTAGTCTCCACTTAATCCCAGCAAAGACAGTAGTTTTATAGGGTGGTCGCAAAGATGAATCCAAACTCACTCAAATAACCAGTTTACATTAATTCACCAAGTGATTAGGGAGTATTTCACACCCAGCCACAATTCCCACATCTTCTGTGTGTGCAAAAGAGTGTGAAATAGTGGTGTTGCTTATGGTGGCAAGGGAGGGGAGGATATGCAGGGGAGCGAGAGAAGTTTTTATACTTACTTAAAACTAAGCAGAGATTGAAATATATTTGCATGCATTTTGAAAAAGCCTCCTTTTTCAAGAAAACTCCTTCAATTTCCTGCTGGAGTTAGTCTGTGTATCCTGACAATGTTTCAGCGGAGTTGTTTAAGGAGCATTTTCTGGATTGTTTTACTCTCAGAATCACATCAATTTTGTCACCTTGTTGCATTTTTGTGTATTAGAATGAGGTAAATTACTTTTCCCCTAAAAACTTTTGCTCTAATTGGAAAGGTGCTGATGTTTTTCAGAATAGCCATATGGGGCCAATATAAAATATGTGAACAAAGTAAAGAGAGTAACAACTCTGGCCAAGTGTTTGCGACAAATGGAAATACCTTTACAGGCATAACATTTTTATTTCCATTTTTTCTTTTCTTCTTCACTCAGACATAAGTTTGTGTGAATTAAGAGGTGTTGAAGAATGTAAATTTCAAGTGACAAGGAAAAAAGAACTTGCTTGACAAATGACTTTTGTAAGGCATATATCAGTCACAATCAAGATTTTGAACATGATCACGCAGTAGGCATAAAATTCAGAGAGAAAAATAACCTAATTGCTCTTGTGAGATTATATTTAGGGGCTTGCAGCATGTTTGCCAAGAACTCTGTTATTTGTCTGATTAAAAGTAATTTTATGCTTCCTAAAACTTTTATGGAGCAATGATTAAAGAGTTTTATTGACTGAACTTTTAATACAGAGTGGAAACATTTTGAGGCACAAGTTAATTGATTTAATTATACTTATTAATTAACTGTTCTTAAATTAGCTAAAAGTAATTTGTAAAATACATTTTTTTTGTGCAGTTAGTTTCATTATTAAAGTAATCACAGAATTCCATAACACTGTCCACTCTGCATTTAAGAGGGTGGGTGAGATCTTATCCTATTGACTTTTCAGTGACAGAAAAGAGAAAATATGTCTTTACTCAGTATCATGATGGTTATACCACAAAGGATGGTGAGAATCTTAAGAGGACACACCGCCCTTCCTGTTCTACAGTGAACCAGAAACTTGCCAGATTCCAAATGCTGAGGGCCCAAAATGTCAAGTTCCCACTAAAATTTTAGGAATGAATGCATCATCTCCAGAATACAGCTTGGAACTGCTGCATATATTTTTGTGTTAATATATCATAGGAACTCAGGGCCAGTAGCAGGACCCAACAGAAGGAAAAAAGAATGTAGATTCAAGAAACAAGATAATACATGCTTTATAAAGAAAAAATATATAGTATTATACTTGCTTTTTAAAGAATTTTTTTTTTTAATTAAAAGTTTTACAGACTACTCCATTATGATTAGAGGAAAGGTGAAACTTTGGGAGGTGAATTCAGCTCCTACCAAATGAATAGAAATTTTTTCCCTGATTTCTATAACAGTTTGACAAGACCTGTGGTTATTACCCAGATTTTTAAATATATTTGCAATATTCTACTGTGGAAAAATTTTAATGGCAAATTGCTATTATCAGGTTCGAGTACAAAATGTCTCAAAAATGTTTCAAAAGGACCCGGCAAGAATCATAGCAAAAGAAACCACAGAATGCTCTGAATAAGAAGTGAGATGTTCTATCCTACAGCACATTTTATAAAATTAATATTTCTAAAGTAAGAAGGGAAGAGATATAAGCACAGCAAGCACAGGGGTGATGTATTGCTAATTGATGTAACAACTGGGCCCTTTTTAATTCAAAGACATGCTGTCAAAAGGAGAACATTAAATTCCACCATATTTCAGGTTTTTATGAAAAATCGTTAAATTTATCAAAATTTAGCAATGTTTGTTGTGGGAAAAATTTTAAGTCTTTGTTGCTTGTTTCTTTGGGGGGGTGTTTGGTTTTATTGGATTTTTGGGGGGGGGTTTGAGAAAAAGCAGAAGGACTTTCACAGTGATCTCCATCAAATATAGCAAAGTTATATCTCTCTGTTATTTATATGCATTGGGTGTAAAGCCTTAAAATAAGATAAAATGGCTTTTTTTTTCCCAGCTAACTGCTTTAATATAAAGGCTCATTAATTAGAAGAAAGAACTGAAAACATTCAAAACTGGGCTGGTGTTGCAATTCTCAGGAAAACACAGTTCTCTTTTCTTACCGTAGTTTTTTCGAGGCAGTGAAGCAGGTGGTGGTGCTGTGTTTCAAAGGAAGAGCCAGATTTGCCAACAAAGGCCTGTTCTTCTTCATTGGAGGACTGTTGATGCATAAAACTCTGTATTATTCTCGTTTTGAACAAGAGGGTTCTTATCCAAATATTTGATCAGAACTAATCTGGATTGTACATGGTAGCATAACTACAATGCTTTATCTACAAAGTATACCAGAAATTATTTTGCACCTTAATTTGCTTTTGCTTTTTTTTTTTTTAAATCAGACTATTTTCTTTCCTTTCTTTGCACCTCCTTTTAAATGTTTTCTTCTTAGATCTTTTATGCATGGATAAAATAGTACCATTTACAAATGCAATCAACACATAAGCTTTGACTGTCGGATCAGCACATGTTTAAAATGTTTATCAATTTAAGTTACAGTATTTATCAATTAAGTTACAATATATTTGTTCTTCCTGAGAATGTGCCTCATTTGAAGAAAACTAAAAATAGCTGTCCTCCCAGGATCATGTCATAGCAATAAAGAATTTGTAGTATTGCTGCTTACACAAAAATTCATGTCAGTGATCCCAATCTACTGGGTTTAGAAAGCGTATAGCAAATGTTACTGACATAGAATGAAGAATTAAGTAGAAAGCATCCACTGTTTATTAATTGCTTTCATAATTATTCATTAGAAAGCAAAAATCTAAATAGGGGAGGAAGTGGGATAATAGAAAATAATACAATTCAACCATGAGATATTTGAAGTCTGCATGGTAATTAAGCTATTTGCGTTCTTTCAAGCAGAAGAGGAAACAAGGGCTCTGACTGCTCATCTCTTGTGCTAGACAGGACAGATAGACAGACAGCCACTTCCTCCTCTTCTGGCTATAGGTTAAAGTATCCGGCTGTTTAACATGTATTGAACAGAAAGGGCACAGAGGAACAAAAGCCTTCCTGTATTCCTCAGGGAATTGCCTAAATGCCAGAAAATGGCAGGGATTAAAAACCACTCTCTCTGCAGTCTTTCTCAACTGAGTACAGCTTTGAGCAGCCAAGGGACTGTCTCCCAGAAGTGTGGGTCACTGTGGATCCCCAGTCCCAGCTGCTGATCCTGGCTTCCGTGGCAGGCCTGAGCAGGGAATTTGCTTCAGATAACATTAGATTACATTGCATTTGAGGTCATCACCAAGATTCTCCTTAAACCCAAGTAGGTACTTTGAGGGAACACTTCACTCTACAACAACCCTCTGTGCAAACTGTGTTCAAGAGCTGCCTTTTCCTTTACTGATCATGAAATCTGGTTTTGTCACCCATGTTCTACCTGTTTAAAGTCAAGTGAGATAAATCCATCCTACCTCCTAAGAGGCAAATGCTCTGTACTTTCCTTAATGAGCTCTTCTACAGGACCTAACTCCAAAAATATGGGTTACATTCTATCTGGACATTTCCCTCATCTCTTAATACTCCACCATCGATTCTCACAAGCTTCCTGCAACAGTAGTAATTGTCCAGTTTATCCTCCCTTAATCTACCTCTAAAGATAACATTGCCCAAAGCCTCAAGGTGACTTGCCCTGGTGATAAGTAGAATAAACTACTGCTGGGCTGTCATTAAGTGGTTACTCCAGAGCTGGAGCGAACACAAACATTACCTGCTGCAGCTGGTTACTCAGCAAGCCATTTCGTTTGCTCTGCATGTAGGCATTAGCACTCCCACTCTTCGCTGCACGGATTCGAGCGAGCCTGGCTTTCTGTGAAAATAGACAAAATGAAGAGTGTCATTTGTACTCATAGCCATTACCCTGTTTATCTAAAACTGCTAATTGGAATCAGCGGCTTATGAATACCAATCTCACATTGACTGACAGACTGCATTGCATCCATCCTCCAGGTGGAGCAAATCACAAGTGTCTTCCCATTTAAAATGCATTTGATGGAAGTTTTTATTTGTTTGCATGGATCAGCTACTAAGAACAATGACTTTTGAAAAGGGATTAGACAGATCAGTATGGAAGTGCCGCCTTTTTTGTTTTTGCATTGCTGCAACTGCCTCTTCTTATGTCTTGTGGGGCAGAAACATGGACATTCATTTCAGTTACTATTGCAGTGAAAATCACTTCAAAGGGAAATAAACAGTTCAGGGAAAATGTAATATTGTGACATCTATGAGTGAATTTCTTAGAGTTTTCTGGGTTTTTAGAGTACCAGAATGTACTCCAAAAACTCCAAAAATATTGCTTTTATGCTGTCTCACAGCTAAGTTCCTGAATATTTGCCAGGCCATTTTAGAATCATAGAATATTTTGGGTTGGAAGGGGCCTTAAAGGTCATCTAGTTCCAAACCCCCACCATAGGCAGAGATGCCATGCACTACATCAGGTTGCTCAGGGCCCCATCCAGCCTGGCCTTTAACTCTTCCAGGGATGGGACATCCACAACTTCTCTGGCAACCGGTTTCTGTGACTCACCAACCCCTTAATAAACAGTCTCTTTCCAATATCTAATATAAACCTTCCCTCTTTCAATTTAAAACCACTGCACCTTGTGGTATTGCTATCTGCCTGTATAAGAAGTCTCCCTCTTTTCCATAAATCCCTTTTAGGTGGTACAATGCTGCTCTAAAGTCTCCCTGAAGACATCTCTTCTCCAGGCTGAACAACGCCAGCTCTCAGCCTGTCTTCATAGGAGAGATGCTGCAGTCCTTGGATTATCTCTGTGACCCTCCTCTGGACCTGTTCTAGCAGGTTCATGTCTCTCTTGTGCTGAGGACTCCAGAGCTGGACGCTGTACTCCAGGTAGGGTCTCACCAGGGCAGAGTAGACTGGGAGATCCACCTCCCTTGCCTGCCTGGCCATGCTGCTTTTGATGCAGCCCAGGATGTGGTTGACTTTCTGGGCTGTGAGTACACAGTGCTGGCTCATCTTCAGCTTTACATCCACATGGACTCCCAGGTTTTTCTCCACAGACTGCTCTTAATTACCTCCTCTGCCAGCCTATACTCATATGTGGAATTGTCCTGACCCAGGTGCAAGCACTTTGCACTTGAATTTTTTGATTTTTCATGAAGTTCTTATGGGCCTACTTCTCAAGTTTGTCCAGGTCCCTCTGGAAGGCAGCTCTTCCTTCTGTTGTGTCAGCTGCATTGCTCACCTTTGTGTCATCTGCAAACTTGCTGAGGCTCACCTGATCGCACTGCTGGTGTCATTGATGAACTTATTGAAGGGCACCAAGACAAAGCCCTGAATGATACTACTCCTCACCAGCCTTCACCTACCTCTTTATGTCTGTCAGTATAAACAGACTTAATACTTATCATATTTTCTATGAATTCATAGACTGTTCACAACCTGATTTTTCAGAGACTGCAGGTATCAATTACTGAGAGAAATTTGTGATTTTTCAGGTGAGCCTCATTTCTTGTGAAGGTGACTTTCATCCAGAGTAGGAGGCTCATGAGTGACATACATTTTTCCACCCACTGAATTTTGTACAACACATAGAACACAGAATTAGGGGAAAGCATGAAGAATGGACTCTCAACCATTAATGTGGAAAACATAAGCTTTTATGGGATTATTAGGATGGCGTCCTAGTTCTGTATTTTTGTGGCATGTTACATGTATAAGATGGAATCTGGGTTTATTTTCATGGTTAGATTCTTTCATGATTCTGAAAGCCAAGTGCCTAGCAGCATCTGGAATTAAATGGCTGCTGAAGCACAGAAGGAGATACAATGAAGCACTTCAAAATTCAACTTTTATATATTAGTAGGGATTTTCATATCTGATATTTACTCTGTTGACATTTTCAAAAAATAGAGTATTTTCCCCCCTTCCCCAAATTTCTGTGACATTAAATGTCAGTATGTGCTTAGAGATGGAGACAGCCTGGTCACTGCTGCCACCAGATCTTTCTGGCATTATGATTAATAATTAACTGACTTAGAAAAATGGTTTAACACCACATTTCTTTGCACTCACAGCCTCAAACTCACAGATCTTCTCAACAGCAAGCCAATTTATGACAGCTAACAGCTAACATGGTTGAAATATGGCTTATGCTATGTCATGCATTTGTTATTGTTTAATTGTTCTGAAAGAAAATAAAGTAATGCTCTACATGTGTGCATCTTGAGCCAAAAAGCTCACATGAGAGGCTATTAATTGATTTTGTGATATATTGCCCATTTTAAGATAACACATTTGTTTATTGACTTTCTTGGTGAACACAGCTTTTCCAGCAATGCAGTTAATACATCTTATTTTAGTGGTAAGGATAAAAGATCCCCAGTGACCTGGCCTGGGGTCCCCAGGAGCAACCAGTGTGGGGAACTGTTACAGCTCCCACTCTTCCTGGCTCACTTGGGCTCTTAGGGGGCACATCCAGAGCTACCAGCATGGTTAGGGCTCAGTCCTCAGAGCTACCAATTAAAAGACCCTTGGGCAGGCAGAAAATAGGTTGTTTTTGAAGTGGTGCTCCTGTGATGCAGCCCCAGCATGCTAGGTTGAAGGGTGGGGGAAGGAGTTATACCTGCACCACAGAATAGTCATTGGCTGGGACAAGTGCACTTGGTTATGTTCGTAAATATATAAAAGTTTAGTCTTAGGAACTTGAGATGCTTTGGAAATGCCTTTAGAGGAGTCCCATAAATAAGTGATTTCAGTCACAAATGTTTTAGCTGTGGTGCTTTTCAGTCTGCTCTTCATACAGGGAGATTCATTAGATTTAATGAATGGACATTAACATACATTAGTTCAGCTTTTCCTTTTAGCATGCATATTCATTTTCTCTTTAGTGATTGAAGTAATAATTATGGTGCAGCATCATTTCATAAAGAAATATGAAAAACATAACAGTCCATCAGACTATCTTAATATATCAGTGCTATGACACATATAATATGAAGGTTGTACTTTCTATGTGAAGACTTTTTATTTGTGCTTTGCAAGTATTAATTTATTGCATCTTAGAAAGCTTTTGTGAGCTAGAAAGTAATAGCATACATCTTTCTAGATGAGACTCATTCAGATGGCCTGAATTTATATCACTTACCAAAGAGAATACAGTAAATCTGAGAGGAAGAGAGGAAGCAGATATTGTGGCCTCCATGTTTATACTTCAGCTTAGAGAAAATACTGCAGAAACTGGAGGTGTTTACAAATCTGTTAAAGCGATAAGATTTATTTTCAGTGTTTCTGCCTGATTTATATATGAACCTGTAGCATGAGCAGTCTAGTGACTTCTCACATTTCCTACTGAGGCATCCACAGGACTTTAAGGGCTGTGCACTGGGGATAGAACTCCCATGAAAGGCATCAAAATGATGTGATGACATTAGGAAAACTGTGGTTGCAGAAGTGCTGCATTTTCCTGTAGTCTGCATTTTCTATCATGTATAACAGAGTGGGAGTGATAACTGCCCCTTTCAACCACTGCAAAGCCTTTCCTAATCCTCCTCTTTCCCAGAATATCTAGGGAAATGAAATTCCACCCTAATCATCTCATCTCCATCTTCCTAAAAAGTTGATGACCAGCTCTAATTTTTGTCACATCCCTTGTATTTGCATTGAACTTCTCTTTTAAATGCATATCTTTCTTTTTTCTAGCTTCAAATTTTATGGCATAGAGTTGGATCCTTGTCTACGGCTGCATTCATAGAAACCTCGCAGAGGGAATTCACTGTTATTCAACAACAGTTAGCTCTGTCAGTTTTAGAAATACAAACATTCATTTTCACAAGGTTTTAAGTAGAGCTAAATGTAGCACTGTGGGGTATTTACAACATTCAGCTTTTGACACTCAGATGCCCTCAGCTGTCCAGCTATTTTAAGAGAATGATTTCATCAGGAAGATTTTAGGACAGGACTTACGGCAGTACTGGGAATCATTTCTGGCAAGATTCTCTTCAACTTGCTGTGCAAGAAGCCAGGGTAGCCCAGTTAATTTAGTACTTAACTCCTGTTGTCTCTTGCTGCTCTCCAGGTTACATAATTGTTGTACTATGAAAACTCAAAAGTTATTAATTACTTACCTTTTAGTTATGATTGTTTAATAATTTTGTACATTTAAAATATTAAAAGTCCTTCACAGTCATCCTGTGTGCACAGCCTTTGGTCAGGACAGACCTGTTTTTTTTCACAGAAGCTAGTATGGGGCTGTGTTTTGGATTTGTGCTGAAAACAGTGTTTATAATTCAGGGATGTTTTAGTTACTGCTGCGCAGTGCTTGCACAGAGCCAAGGCCTTTTCTGCTCCTCCAAGTGTCCCACTGATGAGGCTGGGGGTGGACAAAGCATTAGGGGGGACACAGATGGGACAGCTGACCCCAGCAGACCAGAGGGTTACTGCACACCTTATGGCATCATGCTCAGCAATACAGCTGGATGCTGGTGGGGACTGGCAGCTCTGGGACAGGCTTGGTGCTGAGCAATTGTTATCTTTTATATCACTTTTTCCCCCTGAGTTTCCTTCCCTTCCTCCCTTTCTGGTGGTTTCTTTCCGTTCATTATAAAAAGATTTGACTGTCTTTATCTCCATCCACAAATTTTTGCACTTTTACCTTTCTGATTTTCACCCCATCCTTCTGCGGAGGAGAGAGAGTGAGCAGCAGGGTGGGCTTTATCTGCCTGCCTGTGCTAGACCACAACACAATCGCTCCTGGTGCAAGGGCAAATATTGTCCAAAAAATCAATTACATTTTTGTTTGGTGTTTCATAAATCCACCCCGTGTGTTTGTTTTTAAGTGAAAAATCATGAAAAAGTGAAAATAAAAATAATTTTTAAGTGAAAAATCATACATTTTGTGCTCTAATTGTCTAATTTTCAGTAATTGCAAATGATTGATTTCATATTAGCTGACAATAATTTGCATGACATTAATATGTCAGAGAAGAAAATGCTATTTACTTTGCACATGAATGGACATGGAATAAAATAAGGTTCATACATTTCTTGAATGGTGCCTTACTTTCACAGTCCATTCAAACTACTGTTCAATAAACATGGATTCTACATGCTTTGTTTTTTTGCTAAACTCAAGAATCCTGGGTAAGTTACCGTTAGTTATATTTCTGCAATACTCCTGATATTAATAGCTTGTCTCATATAAAGAAGTCAAAATAGCTAGCAGGGTTTCCTACTGCAAACACTCAGTTCTAGACTTCCAGATGCTGTTAAGCAATTGTTGTTGCAGTTTATCCTAGAGCTATTTATAATTAGCTAATAACTGATTATTCATAACTTCACAGATAAATGCATCATGTACAATTAATAAATAACAAAGCCAAGCCAATCTTCAGGATATATTTTGCTTTGTGAAGGTAGAAGACCATACTTGCATGAAAGATTCAGGTTGAATTTTATGTCTAAAGTAAAATTTTGGAGCTGATGGTTGTTTGGCTGTTCTGTTGGGGCATCATGCAAAGTCACTCAAGGCCAAAAGTGCTTGGGCAACTAATATTAAGGCTCTTTTGTTCCTCAGGTAATGAACAGCACTGGGCAGATGTACCTGCACTCAGGCTCTTGTTGGCCAAGAGGACATAAGGCTCTTGTCTCCAAAAGACATGTATGGAAAAGGCACATAGCAAGGGATACTTCATTCAGGATGTGAAGTATTTTATAATCATAATTGCTGCTGCTGGGAGTGGCCAGACACCCATTCCAAGAGGGAAGCTGTGTCTCCTCCTGTCCCTTCCCTGGGCTGGTAGTCATCCCAGTGAATATGACACTGTGAGTGTCCTGCCAAACCTTAGCCCTTTCTACCTATCACATACAGAATAGGAAATTATATCCAACTGTGCCTAAACCTTCCCTTCCCTTCCCTTCCCTTCCCTTCCCTTCCCTTCCCTTCCCTTCCCTTCCCTTCCCTTCCCTTCCCTTCCCTTCCCTTCCCTTCCCTTCCCTTCCCTTCCCTTCCCTTCCCTTCCCCCTTCCCTTCCCTTCCCTTCCCTTCCCTTCCCTTCCCTTCCCTTCCCTTCCCTTCCCTTCCCTTCCCTTCCCTTCCCTTCCCTTCCCTTCCCTTCCCTTCCCTTCCCTTCCCTTCCCTTCCCTTCCCTTCCCTTCCCTTCCCTTCCCTTCCCCCTTCCCTTCCCTTCCCTTCCCTTCCCTTCCCTTCCCTTCCCTTCCCTTCCCTTCCCTTCCCTTCCCTTCCCCCTCCTTTCCTTGCAAGACAAGACAACTGTCATTAACTTTGCCCAAAGTTAATGGGCAACCAAAATAACAACCTCTTGAAGTTGTCTCTAGCGGAGAAAATCTCCACAAATAGCATTTTTCAAAACTGTCTCAGTACTGATAAAACTGCTTGAGAAGAAGGCACAGTAAGACTCCAGGGCATAATTAATTGTGCCCTGAATTTCAATGTCTAGTTCGGATTATTTATTCATCCATTTCTTTTCAAGATAGGCCAGATCCCTGGACCTTACTATCAGATAGAAAACAATGTTTTGATAAGCATAGATGATTTTTCCTTTCTTTCCCCTCACCCCCCATGTGTTTTTGTTTTTATTGATTGCAAGGGGTTTCCTGTACTGCAGCAGAAAGCTGACTTATCCTGCCAACATTTTCTGTATTGCCGAGTGGGATTTCGTGGTAATTATAACAATGTATTTTTATGATTGGAAGCAGGAGCTTCCTTTAAAATCCATTCAAAATGCAATGGTATATAAATAAATTTCTCTCTTCCATCTTCTCCCAAGCATTGATGTGTAGTGTCTTTTTGCCAAAAAGAAACAAGTGGAATTTTCTAATGTTGAATAACTGTTCAGAACTCAAGAAGTGCATAAAATGATGGTTGCATAGCTCTTAACAATCCTAATGTAAATGACAATATTTTTCTGCTGTAAATTGTCAGTGCTTCAGGAACTAGATTTCAACTCTTCAGCAAAGAACTTTCTTTTGAGTTTCCTTCCAGTCCAAGTGTTTTGTTGTTTCTGAAGTCTATCTTGATTAAACCTCTGTGTGAGATATTGATAAAGTTGCTCAATTCAAAGTTACAACTGTCTCACTCCAATGGAAGCTGTTGTAGCCAGCAGGAGGTACCAATGCCTGCAGGGGTTTGTGCTCTCCATGAAACAGCACCTTTTAAGCTTATGTTCTTCAGCCTCAGAGAACAGAAACAAGTACAGTGCCTAGGGAAACATTTATTTTAGAAAATGGTGTAAAGCCTCTATTGTATTGAATGAAGAAGGAATTTCAAACTTCAATAATGTGACCTTTTTGCCTGAATATTCTTTTACAATGCAGTAGAAACCCCCTGTGAAATGCAAGGCTATATTTCATGGCTAAATATGGACTATACAGTACCCATGAAGTGCTTTTTGTTGATTTTTCTTTTTTAGTCCATCAGAGCAATATTCAGTTCAACATCTCAGTTGTTTTAGATTGAAAGAGACTGGCTTTGCAATAGGAGATATCAATGAAACACACATCCAGTGCTAAGTTAATCAGACCTCAAAGCCATTTTCTCCAAAGCAAGAAGGGCATAAACACAGTCAGAGGAGATCTCTCACCCTTGCTGTTGGCATTGTTCTGGGAAGTAGAGGAAAAAACGCTTGGCAGGTTTGCCATTCATCACTTTGTGTTCCTGTTTGAAACATACAATGAGCTCACTGTTTTGCAAGGAGAAAAAGTCAGCTATTAACTCAAGCAGTTTCTATTCAGGAAGAGATTTTGGGGAATAGCAGCCAGTCTAGCAATTTAACTTTTGTGAGATATTTTCTAGTGTCCATTTCTTTTTTCACTGACAAATTGTGCTGGTTTTGGCTGGGGTAGAGTTAATTTTCTTCACAGTGGCTGTGGGGCTGTGTTTCCATGTTTCCAGTTCTCTCCCTGATCCTGCTGGTGGGGGAGTGAGTGAGCAGCTGCATGGGGCTTGGATGCTGGCTGGGTTAAACCATGACACAAATGTAAAGTAGGCCTAGAAAACTCTGTTTTGTGGCATGCAGTAGGACACAGTTTCTATCTGAAATGGTTGTGTCTGCAGCTATTATAAAATAGACCAGAACAGGCACAATGATTGCTGGGATCGAGCAGATCTGTTACCCATGACTGCCACAGTGCTCTGGGGCACAGGCAGGAGCACTGTGCCCTGGCTGAGGTACAGTTCTCTGCTGCAAATCCACAAAAATAAGTAGAAAAATTCTTGACAAAAACAAGGTAGTGTAGAAGTGACATAAGTCAGCTGTGAAAGAGGGGAGCACACAGATGGAATTAGGCTGAGAGACAAAATAGCATGCAGAAGAGTGGGTGGAATTAGCACACAGATAAAGTATGGGATTTGGATCCCTGAAGTAGCCTATTTTAGATCAGGTTTCTAGAGAGGTGCGGCATTCTTGTGATACACCTGGTTTTCTTTTTATAGCATTTCCCTCATCTGGCAGCATTTTTTCCAAGATGTGGCCATTGAATGGTGTTGTATCTTCCACCTGGGCCTATAGTTTCTTGGCCAAGTACCTCTGTTTGTCCTGATTTTAAGATATTCTGAGAATGGTATCACTGCATACATTTATTTCACTGATTTTGGGTATGGGTTTGTTTGTTTGTTTGTTTGTTTTAATGAAGAAATCAGTCCAAAAGGTGGCCAGAGAGAAAAATAAACATTTTTTATCTGACCATGGTGCTGTTGTCGATATGAAGCAGATGCCTCCTGCACCTGCCTGTGTTCCCTGGTCTATATATGCAGTCCCCAGCCACAGTCTACCTGCACACTTCCCCCAGCAATGATCCTGCTCTCCTGAGATCACTGGAGACTCAGGACCTGTGAAGAGAGGCCATGGGTCCACAAAAAGCCCAAGTTGTGACATATCAGCCTTGGCAATCATGCAACCTGTGTGGCATCAAGAGCCTTTCAGCTGCTGTCCACTGAGGAGCGGAAGGTGAGGCATCGCAGCTCCCGGAGCAGGGCTTCTGATCACAATGGATGTTCTCTGAGCTGCCTGGCACTTCAGAATTCAGAGAAGTGGATTAGAGCAAGTGCATTGGCAGTGATGTGGAGATGTAAGTGACTGTCCAGGCTTGGCTGCATCACTCTTGATAAATACTTCTCTTCCCAACCCCTGACCTTGTCCATATGACTCAGGAAGGGAAACAGTCTTCTTGTAGATCTAGTGCATATTTTAGTGAGAGACTCAGCAAATCAAGGAAGCTGAAAAAACAGACTTTTACTTTCTTTTTTTTTATCTGATTGAGCTGTTTATCTAAAGCCTTTTAAGCAAAATAGAACTGAGGAGAGAAGTTCCCCAACAATCAGATTCCCTCAGAAGCTGAACCTGGGAATCTGACTAAACCTGAATTAGTGAAGCAATCTGTTAGCAAAGATGTTAGAAATCATTATGACATTTGAGGGTTTTCCTTGTTTGTTTGGTGGGTTGTTTGGTTGGTTTTATTTTTTTTTATTTTTCTTCAGAAGACTGTGGCAGAAAGAAAGTCTGCCTGAAAAATCACAGAAGAATCTTCAGTGAGTGAGACTGCAGCTATTGTCTAAAAATCCTACATCTAGTCTAATAAGTGGGATTAATTACCAAAATAATAGGTCAGTACATTTTGACAGAAAAGATAAATGAAACGGTTTTTGTTTGAATTGTTTTTTTTTTCCTCACTAAAAATAAGACAGTATTTGCATCTAGGACATGGTTAGGCATGTAAGCATATACATGGTCCTCTTGCTAAGAAATATGCACTATAATGAAACACAGCATATAGAAAATCATATTTTATCTATTGTTCAACAACATAAGGGGGAAAATTTAGAAGCTCACCTTTTGTGCCCTGCGCTTGTCTGCTCGTTGATTCTGGTGGTATATACGGCTGAAGTTGGAGACAATTACAGGAACTGGCAGAGCAATGACCAAGACCCCACTCAGGGAGCATATTGAACCAAAAATCTTGCCAGCTATTGTCTTTGGCACCATGTCACCATACCTAGGTTAAAGAAAGCAAAAGGCTTAGTAAAAACAAAATATCTTCTAATAATTTTATTTCACAATTAATTAATTGCACAATATATTTTACTTGTCTTGCAAATAATAGTTGCTGCATGTAGATAATGCTTTTACACATATTCCTACATATACAGCATGCCCATTGTTGTGCACAAATAATTTTAATTTGAAACAAATTTTGGGTCTTCTGTCTGTCAAACTGGGGGCAAGTAAAACACATGATTTATCTGCTGTACTCTTCCCAGGCTGTCTCTATAGCAAAGGAGAGAGAATGACCTTGCTAAGAAAAAAAATCAGTGTTGAAGTTCAGTCCTTATGCTGTTTACTTGAAAGAACTCATCAATTTCATTGGCAAGATCTGAGAGAGACCACTTGGTAAATTAGATACTAAACTGAAGAATCTATTGTCTCAAGCTGATACAGTACTTTCATTTAGCAGGGTGACACATTTTTGCAACAGGTTTCCCAGGAGATCATGGACTTTCCATCACTGTATATTTTGAACTTGGCTAGACAGAAGCATGGCTGATCTAACTTGTTGTTGACATGAGAAGCTGAAATAGCTGAGTTCCAGATGTCCCTTCTATGGTGTAGGTGAAAGCAAACATGAAAAACTCAAGCCACAAGCAAGCAATCCTGGCAGTGTTTAGAATTACTAAAGCTACCACCTTTCTTTATGATACTGGATATTGTTTTGTCCAGCAAGTAAGAACAAAATGTTACTGATGTATGCAAAGGCATTCCAGTGACAACTTAGTAAGAGATTTTAGCTCTTTGCATTTTGCTGTATTCTATAGGGGACAAGTGTATAATTACATACTACAGAGTTTAATAAAAAGATTAATTACTTTCAAGTACCATTCAGTTTTTAACTTTATTGGATTTTAAGTTATTATTAAACATTGATTTTAGCTTGTGAGTTTAGTATGCTTGTGAAAAGAGAGATAACATATTCCCTATTACAAAGAATTTATAAACTCTTAATACAAGAAAAGTTAAGAAATAAAGCTGTGGGGGAACAGTGTTTAGAAAATATTACCTGGAAAACAAAACCTGTCTGTTCAGCAGGACTTGGAAAAGTAATAGAGAAGAGGGGGAAGTCTTCAAGTCAGTGTCCAAATTGTGCACCTAATCACAAGGAATGGATAAAAGGGTGACGATATAGGATGATGCAGAAACTATATGAAGTAAGAGGACACCTTCTAGCAATGAGAGCTCAGCTTATGTCAAAAGGAGATGAAGATGAATGGCTTGCATTTTGTAAGATAGGAGTGAAGTGTTGAACATAAATATTCAAATAAGTTGTCATACAGGCAGATATAATATAGATGACCAGGTCTTAGGCTATTGACATAGATTATGTTGTGTTAAGTAAATATTTGGTTGCTTTACTAAGCCATGTCCAAGTGTAAAATATTCACATGAATAATATAAATAATATTTCTGCCAATATCTGCTCCCCCCAACTTACTCAGAATTTGAATGCTATTCATTTCTCATTTTGTGACACAGCAGGATTGCATGAAAAATACATAATTTAATAGAATCTATCTTTTACATGAATAATAGAATTGGTCTTAATAAAGATATCTAAAACTTGGAAAATACTAGAAAGAATGTCATGCTTTCCTTCACATCAACATTTGCACCCCACAACACAGGCATTTTTAGTGTTTATCTCTTCCTAAAGCCTGAGCTGACTATCAACTGTATGCATGACCAGCTGCTCTTTTCTTTGGGCAAGGAAGTGGATAAATGACCTTTCAAGGTCTCTGACAAATGGGATCCCCAACACCTCACTAACCCTATTTTTTTCCAAGCAGAACAATAAAAGAGCAGTGGGCATAGGGCCAGGATGGTGATCTTTGTGGAGAAGACCTAGGATCGGATCACTGGTACACATTTCTGCTTTACACTATTCATTAGTTTTACTTAATTCTTACAGATACAAGTATTTTCATATGTTGCATCAAACTATGTAAACAGAAACCTGACACAACCAGATTTTGAAATGCAAAATTGACACATGCCCAGTACTAGACCTCTTAAATTAGGTCTCTTAAATGAGATTTCTAAACCTATATTTAGATGCTTATCACTTGAAATGCCAAACTGCTGAACCTCCATAAGCTTCCATTCTCACCAATGGCAGCTGTGGACAGAAGACATTGCTGGCTCTAATTAATTTGGCTTGAAATTGCTCAGGGATATAGTTCATCCTGTTGATAATGTGACACTATAATTATATGAATCAAGAGCAGACTGAAGCTTTAGGAGTTGTGACAGGAACCTCAAGCTCATCTATCTTTAGCATTTCAGTATTTATGTGTGAATCTAACCAGTGACATAAGCAGATGCTTTTTCATAATATTTTAGTGTTACAGAGCAAAATAAAAAAAATAAGGATTGTTTGACAAGAAGGTATTTTGTAATGTTTTTCTTACCTTCTGGATAAAATGTCATGCAGATGCATATTCTGTTTACTTTAAAACAACATGCTTTCAGTTACTTTTCTTTTTTAGCTTGCATCAGTTGTAACACAGTGACATTTTCCAAAGGTAATGTTGCTTGTCTGTTATTTAGTGCTAGTAATACCTGTCTCATCATTAATAATTCTTACATAATTAGGTTTTCTCCTGTTACTAACCACTGTGCTGGAGTTGTTTAAATAAGATTATTGTCAGAAAAAATTACTTTAAAGAAATTAGTCTTCCTAATTCTCACAGGGTGAGAAACATATTTGGTTACTTTTGTGACAAAACAGAGGTTTTGCTACATTTGCCCTGGTTAGCCTTGCTCTCCTCTGGGACAGTGACACAGATTTTAGTCTAGGATAGTCATGATCAGAATTGCTAATGAAGTTCCTCCTCCTGAATTAAACATTACCTTTAGTTATATCTCATATATTACTGAACACCACCAATGGAAATGTATGACATAAAATGAAGGGAAAATTCCTTCTATAGCCCCAACTGCAATTGTTTTATTCTTTGGAAATTCTAAACTAAAAAAAGAGTGCAACTCCATTTTTCAGATGGCAGGGAAGCTTTGAGGTGCTAGCATTTCAAAGTGGAAAATTTATACTTGATCTCTAAAACAAATTCTAAATTCTGCAGAAAATCTGATTTCTTCAGCCATGGAGACACAACAAATGTAGAATCTTATTAAGCAATTTTCACAGACTCCCTTTTCAAAAGGTTTTATCTAGTGCTACTCTGCTTGTCTCACTTCTCCTCAAGTTGGAAATGCAAACATATTCCCCTTTATTTCCTTTTTTTTCCCCAGTTGAAGTCTTTTCATAGCTTTGTATATCATCTGTTCTGCATATGTCTATTACTGTAGCCAAAGCTCAAGCCAGTCTTTGGGCATTCGTGATTTGTACTGACAATCTAATTTTGTAATGTCAGAAGTGTCATGCCAATATTTTATGTTCTGGATGAATGAAGAAAAAGAGGCTTCATACTGATCTCTGATATTAATCAAGTTCATTCTACTTCAGTTGACAAAAAAGAAGGAAAAAGGCTATAACAAACCAGGTGTGTTAATCAAGTTTTATCAAATCACAAATCAGAAACAACATGAACAACATGATCAAACTAATGCTTAGGTTTCACTGGATGCAGTCCAGACAGGCCAGACGGGCTATGGCTTGCAGTCCATGAGTTTCATTAGACTCAGGAATAAGACGAATCGGTGATGATGCCACAAATAGAGCCTGCAGAATTTAGAATTTGTTTTAGAGACCCTCTTCACTAAGTGACACTGTACAGGGATGGATGGATGGATGGATGGATGGATGGATGGATGGATGGATGGATGGATGGATTTAAAGGCATGTATGTTTGTCTTAGTTGTTTGTATTCATCAGGTGACAGACCACTTTTGCATATTTGGCTCCTTATTGCAAGATAGACAGCAAACCAGAGGATTCCTTCATTTTGAAAATACTCTTTCAGAGTGATGATGTGAGTAAAATAATTGTGATGTAGGACTTTGCATGACAGACTAGGGCGGAACGAAATGCAGCTTGAGTCATACACAGAAGTTGGAGCTCTTGCTGGAGCTTGGGAAATACAAATGTATTTGGGGTTACTAATGCCCAGCCAGTAATCTCAGCATTGCCATGTCAGATCTTACCCATGGAGATCCACCTGCCCACACACTACTGCTTTTCTAACTGATGAGTGGAATATATCTGGTGTTGCATAAAAACAAATTCAAGAAATCTCAGACAACACAGACTATTTGTGGCATCATCACCTATTAATCTTTTTTCCCGAATCTAATGAAACCCAATTTTTGATGGCTGTAAGATGAAATATTTCATAGGTCAAAGGTCCAAATTATAACTGAAATGAATAATTCTTTTTGGCCATTTTCCTTGATGTGAGAATGTATTTTCTTTAATAATCTTAACCAATGAGAGGGACAATGCTGCTTATTTAACTTCTGTTTGTTTGTTTGAACACAGGAGATAATTTTTCTGAGTGAAAAATAAGTGAACTGTGGATATCAAAATAAATAATGACAAAAATTGTAATTTAGCATATTTTTGTGTGTTACATCAGAAATTAATATTTTAAATAGCTCACTTTGGGTCAAAACACCCTCGAGCGATCCCTGTAACAAATCTATAAAATTGGAGATCATATATAGGAAGAAAAAATCTAGCACTTTTGTTTCTGCAAAGCCTAAATACTCAAGGCTGAAACTGACCGACACAGTAAAGGTTTAAAAAACCCTCCCTACGATAGGGTTTTCTGACACTAGAGGGCGTAAACGCCATTAAAACCAAATGCAAATGCAGAAACAATTTGAAATGCGTGTTACAGATCCATATGCCCTCTTCCACCTCTTTCGAATTAATTTACATTCTTTAAAGAATTATTACGTTGATTGAGATCTGTTGTCTGCTCCCATATTTTTTGCTGAAAAGGAAGGCTAGTAACATTTTTTTTTGTTTTCAAACATGTAAAACATGTCAGAAAATAATAGAGTTGTAAAATAGATGCAAAAACATTAAAATTAACTTGGTAATACTTATTTTAAAAGAAAGGGAATTTATGACCAAAGAACAATGGAAATAGTACAAGATCCATGGAAGCTAAACAATCTTTGAAAATGCCAGAACAGCTCATATTTTTTCATATGTGAGGGACAAATCACATTTCCCAGTAGATTTGGTGGGTCATCCAGGCAGAGATCTAGATTTTTGCATAGGAGTTGATTAAGAGAACAGTACCCTGCCTTTCCAGGACAAGGGCGATCCTCCCGCCCTCCAGCTGCTCACCTGCTCTGTGCTGGCTCCGTGCTTTACCCACTGGGGTGGGATGATGCATCTGCTCTCTTGTCTCCTGTCTCAGCTAATGGCTCTTTCCTCTCCTCCAGGAAAAGCCCCAGAGGCTGCTGTGGTGAGACTCTCAGAGAAGATTATACAGCTGCTCATTGGCCCATGAGTTTAGGCTGCCAGCCACCCACTTGGGCACACGTTTACATCCCAGTATAGGAGAGTAGGAAGGAAAAGCAATTCCCATCCTCTCTGACACTACCAAACAATAATCACGGTGAATCTGACTTACTGTCCTGGTTTTGGCCAGGTCTGAAAATAGCATAATGATTTTGGAAAAGCAATTTCTAATAATACAAAATGTTGCTGGTTGTGTGAGGTGCGGAACAACATTACTCAGATTACTTCAAATTTTATTCCAGCCAAGGAAGATTCTGCATGGAATTGCAAATAATCTTCCTGGATGCTTTTACTGCTGTGCAGGGCCCTCTGCTGCCATAGCTCTCTCTTCTGCCTAGTCATGATGGACGTGGTGCCCTCTGGGTCCACAAATGTTCCTTCAAGTGCTGGCCAGTATGATCATTCATGAATGATGAAAACCACATCTGCTTCTCAGAAGTGGTAGTGCTCCCTGGGTTTTCCAGCCTGCAGTGCAAGAGAATTAAAATAGTGCCCCTGCACCTGGCTGGGTTAGCAGTTCCTGAAATACAGAATTTCTAATAAAAGTCAGGGGATTTGAGGGGGAGGGGAGGTTGCGGTTTTTTTGTTTTGTTTTTTTTTTTGTATGTGCACCAGGGTTTTCACTTAAACAGATTTGCACAGGTGGACTTTAGTACTTAAAGGTCAAAACACAGGAGTTTTTGCATGGAAAAATTAAAAGGCTTGCCCAAGGAAAGACTCCCAGCTTCTTGAAATCCAAACCAAGTTTCAGATAACCAATTTTTTTTTGTTTTCCTTTACTATAAAATATTAAATTCAAAGAGGTAAAAGATCTCTTTTGTTGTCATCTCTCTCTCACTGAATAGAAAAACTTAATAATATCCTACCTGTTCCTGAGCAAATCATCACAGAAATATGATGACTGATCCATCCTGCATGGGGGATTTTTAAGCTCAGCTGACTCCCAACAGCAACATTAAAGTCACATACTAATGAGATGGCTTTTCTGCTTGTTTTTCCCCCCAGACTTCAGAAGCAAAAACATGCATGTTTGTTTTTAGGAAAAAGAGAATGTTTCTGAATGGATCCAACACTTCATAAGGATAAGAAAAACAACATAGTACTAAAACTGTTCTTGATGTAAAACTTGCAAGCTGCCTTTCCAGGTGTTTCCTAAATCATGCTGGTTCTCACAATACACTGGCCATCACCCACAAGCACAGGTGAAAATCTGCCTTCTTTAGAGTTTGCAGGCAAAGGGAGCTTTGCACAACCCTTCACACAGAACCAGGATTCTGTGGCAAGTGCAGGTACTCTCAGAGTGTGTGGCCCCGCCTCCTGCCTGAAGGTGACACTGACACTGTGACAATCACTGCAGAAGGTCTCTGCAGAGGAAGCTCGTTCTTTCAAACCCCATATTTGTTTAAAGTGATGTAGACATCATGTACCATTATCGAGTAACTCAGAATTGAGTCTTCCAGCAGTGGCTTTTGTGATGGAGATGCTCACCTGGGAGATCTGCCATGCTATTCGCTGGGATTTTTTGCTTAGTTTAGTGGACGGAGGACTGGATGTCAGGAGTAAAATTAATCAGATAGACTGCCAGACACTTGGCAGAGGATGAGTGACTCGTTAAGCCCTTCCTTTGTGCTCTCATGGGCACGTGAATAAACCAATCTCCATTAGCTCCCTTCAGGACCAGAAGACTAGTTCTGGGACTATAAGCATGTACGTTACAAGGGAGCAAATATCAGTTAACCACTTTAACTTTGAGATCACTTAAAAAAAGACCATCAATAAAAATATAGAAGCTAACCATTCTAAGAGTACAAAAAGAAGTTCTATGCATAAAACAATACTACAGACATGTCAAATTACAGTTGACAATTGCTAAATGGGGTCCTTGTCTAAAGAGAATGCTGTAGATAGTTTAAAGCTGTTCCCTAGAGCCTTCAAGCTGCTTGGTAACTAAATGCTGGTGAGTTGACACTAATTAGCCATTTATTTCAACATTCCATCCAACAACAGATAATATAAATTGCTACTGGTAATAATTTTAAGTGGAATTTTTAAATAGCTTTTCCACTGTGTTGCCTTAAGGATTCAGCCTGTACAGTTACTATGTGGGAGCTAATTCTGTTTTTAAACCACTACTGTATGTGAATGCGAAATGAGCCAGGTTTGAAAGAATGAGTCAGACATAAGTAAAAATTACTTAATTTCTTAAAATGATCTTTACCCCTAAGAATACGATATCTGATTAATATTGAATTAATTTATTACTTTGTTGTGTTACTTTAGAATTCTAAGTCTTTAAGATCCCATGGCGATGAGTGGAGAACAAATGTTTGGCTAGATGTAATTTTATAAACTGGTACAAAGGATTACAGGAAGAATATACATTTCCAGTGTCACTCAAATATATATTTTCTGGGCCTGATGCAGACATTATTTTTTTTCATTCTATTATATGTGAAGCCAAAAGTAACTAAGAAGGAAAAAAAAAAAGACAATTTAATCTTTGCTCCTGTAATTCTGGCTTACTTCACATAAAGAAAATGTTCCAGGGTCTTAGCTCCTAAAAATCAATGACTTGTATTTCTTAGGACCTAATTTTCTAACTGTTCTTTTGTGAAAACATGAACCCCCACACAAACACATATATAGGATGAACTGAGCAGCTCTTTCATAGCTTAGAAATGAACAAAAAATGCCAATAATAGTTTAGAACGAAACTTTACCTACCCTAATATTCAGTCTCCAAAATTTAACCTGAAGCAAACAAACATATAAGTAAAAAGAATCGGCTAAATATACATGATAATATAATTGAATGATATTCCATCCTTCAACCACTTACAAATAACTGAGGAAGTACCAAGAAGTACCAATTATAATCAGTTCCTTGTTCCATGTGATGCCCCCAAGGAGGTTCTTGTATTCAAAAAAGCATCTGGTGATATTCTCCAGCCACCCTCCTCCTGCCTCTTGTGTTTTCATACCTATTTTCCTTATCTCTTTCGTAGGCTGGTAAGTCCTACTGTGTACATACAGAATCTGCTCCATATATTTGATCATACTTTTTGCCGATTTTTGAATCTCCTCTATTTTTTAACACTGTTTACAGGAAAAAAAAGGCCAGAACTGCACACAGTTTTCTAAAAAGAGGTATGGACCAGTTCAGGATAGCTTATATTTCTCGTCCCAACTTGGACAGTGAGCCATTATTATTTACAATGTCAATGTATGATTTCCCACCCTCGTTATTTCTCTGTCCAAATCTTTATTGGTGGGAGCTGATAAAATTTGCCTTGATTCCCAGATATCTACCACTGAGAGAGGAAAAGGAGCTGTTGGGCTTCTGGCATAGCACGGGTATGTGTCAAACACTGTCATCACATAATCTGTACAAAATAATCATTGTAATGGCATAGCTCAGCCAGCATCTGTACTAATCAGACAAAAATCACCTCTAGATTTGTACCAACATTTAGGTTAAAAGGAATGTATCTTCGTTTGTTCCATGGATATGAATTTTTACTTTTGGTTTTCTTTGGGTGTTTTTTCTTTTCCATTTGATCTTTCAGAAAATCCTTTTTTGAGAGAACTGGATTAAAACACAATATAATGTTAAGAGACAGTGTTTTATATCCCATGGAAAAATGAACAAATATGAACGAGGATAAATGCACACCAATCCCAAAGACTCATCATTCTAAATAAATTGATACAAATAAACTAGAGTATAAAGAATTTCCAGCAGTTCCTGTCTGAGACGTTAACTGGAAGCAACATGAAAATCTGGCTGTAAAAAGCCTCACCTTCATAAGTAGCACCATATTGAGCCATTCTTCACTTCAAAGGTTAGAGGTAAAAGATAGACAATGCCTTCAAGTGAGGCTCTGGCCATGGTGACCAGTAATGACTGAATAAAGAGCCCGCAGTACTGGTGGTAAAGAGGAGCAGTGTGAGACGCACTGGCTACACCAAGGGTTGCTGTAAAGAGAGCCCACTTGCAGGCTCCATTGATTCCTGGCAGGACGGACCAGAGTTTGACACATTCTTCCTGGGAAACTGTTCCAAGGCAACGGATAAATATCACCCAGCTAATCTCCCTCACCTGGCCTTGGTTCATAGGCACTCTCTGTTCCCTTAGACACCTCATGAGCACATGGAAGGTCACAACTCAACACAATTCTGAGCCCTTCTAAGAACATGCTATTTGGTAAAATTTTTCAGCATCATGACTAAAATTAGGATTGAGCTGTGAAGCACAGATTATGTTGCAGATTTAAACGCACTTTCTGAAGCCCAGAGGTATCTTTTGGTGTGCCACCTTGTTCCAGCAGAGAGAGAGAGTTTCCCTATTAGTTGTGAGATTAGGTATATTCTGGGCCCAGTGCTCATCCCAGAAATATTGCTGAAAATTTTATGTAATTCATTTCTCCTACATTTTTCCTTTTTGTATCAATACTTGTGCTAAATAGAAGCAAATTCAAAACAAAGCATTGATCTGCCAATCCAATCCTAAATTTCTCTGGAGTATATATTAGCCATCAGGTAAAACTACTCTAAGTATAAATCACATTAACACTAAAAAGCACTGTGAAAGTTTGCAAGGACAGCCATGACTCTTTTTGTGACAGCTACTGGGCACAGCACTGAGATCTGTGAGCTGATTGCATTTGGGAATCAAATCCAGCTGCTGCCATGTTCAGGTAAAACTCTGACTGACAAGAGGTTTTAGCCACTGCTGGCCTTCATGCTGTTCAGCACTCTAATGGGCAGATCAAGATCTAGGTAGGGATGATTCCCAGCAAATTTGCAATTCCTTTTGCTTTTTTTCCCCATCCCACAGGGGCTCCTTGGGGGCCTGGTAAGGGATATTACTAGGAAACTTCCTGATCTGTTACAACCCTCTGACTATTGTCCTCTATTAGTTGTCAGGTTCGTAGTGATGAGATTGAAGAAATTAGCCCTGGAGCAATCAAAATGGACTTCAGGGCACTGGGGCGTTTGGTCAAAGGAGTGTGTGTGCAAGGAGTGTGGTTCAACAAGGCCAAGTGCACGGTCCTGAACTTCAGTCACAACAATCACATGCAGAGCTACAGGCTGGGGGCAGAGGGGCTGGAAAGTTGCCCAACAGAAAAGGACTTGCAGTTGGTGGTTATAACTGGCTGACAATGAGCCAGCTTGTGCCCAGGCTGCCAAGAAAGCCAGTGGCATCCTGGCTTGGATCAGAAATAGTGTAGCCAGGGGGGAAAGGATTGTCTGTCCGTGCTCTGGTACGGTGAGGCCACACCTCAAGTCCTGTGTCCAGTTGTGAGACCCTCAATTCAGGAATGACATTGAGGTGCTGGAGCAAGTCAGAGATGGAACAAAGAAGCTGGTGAAGGGGCTGGAGCACAAGTCTTACGAGGAGGGGCTGAGGGAGCTGGGCTAGAGAGAGGAGGCTCAGAGGGGACTGCAGTGCTCTCTACAACTACCTGAGAGGAAGTTGTAGCCAGATGGGGGTTGGCCTCTTCTGCCATGCCTCCAATGAAAGGATGAAGGGAATGGCCTCACATTGCACCAGGGGAGGTTCAGATAGATATTTGGAAAAAAAAAAAAAAATCGCTGAAAAGAGTGGTTAGGCATTGGAATAATTTGCCCAGGGAGGTGGTAGAGTGGCTATCTGGAAGTGTTCAAGAAGTGTCTGTGTGTGGCATTTGGGGATAGGGTTTAGGGGTAGTTACAGTGGTGACAGGTTGATGGTTAGACTAGATGGTCTTGAAAGTCTCTTCCAACCTTGGTGATTCTGTAAAGTTCCCAGACTGCAATGCAGGTTTGCTTTTGCTCTTTGGCACACCTTCCAACTTAAAAACATCCTGGTTCTTCTCCCATATATTTAGTCCCATTACACAACAGAAGTTTAGTATGTTAAATACTTATAGGAAGAATATTTAAAAAATGTTTTTGAAATAATACATAGAATTATTGCCGTCTTTTTAAAAATAACCATCCTCCCAACTTTCTATTTATTATTTGTTTTGCTTCACATATTTTCACCTCCCTTGAAAATAGGCTTTTGTGTCACATTCAGCACTGGCCAATTAGGCCAAGCTAATTTTTTGCTTGCCAACAAAACCACCAGTGGATCTGTATTATTTTTATATTCCTTCAGGCAGAACTGAAAAATATGAAATAGCTTTTGTCAGTGTGACACAGCTACTGGCCTAAGTCTCTAGGGATCTCTGCCAAATATTGAATACTTCACTTATTTTTTCTCTAATGCCTACTTGAAATCTGTTCAACCAAGTGTAAAAAGTACTCATATATTTTTACACACACACACATGTTAAATGATATATGATTATATATTATGCACTATACATTTTATATTACATATACACACTTAGGTAAGACTAAGAACTTTCCCTGTAAAGTAATAATAATAATAATTCCATTGTAAATCTTTTGTGCATTAAAAGATTTATTACAGTCCAGTGTCTTAGTGTCCCTTTCTAGCTAGTAGTCAGGAGAGTAATTTTTCTGAGAATATCTACTATTATTTTGCATCAGAAATTCAGCTCCTTCCTTTTCATGACATTTTTCATGCCCTCCTACCTAGAATGTAGTTGAAAAAATATATCAGCTGCAATGGACCATTTACTAATTTTTCTCTTGGTATAATGATCTTTTTTTTGCTCTTTTTTATTTTTCACAGATTTCAGAACTTGCTCAGGTAAGTCAAGGAGAATCAAAACAACTCATGTACTTCTAGTCTAGCAAAACAAAAGCCTCTTCTGAGTTCACTCAAGGCTCTGCACAATTCAGCTTTCCATCAGTCCTAAATCACTCCAAACCTTGAAAGAAGATGTGATGCTATAGCCTGGCAGAGTAATCAGCTTCAGCTGAGCATAGTTATATCCCCTTTCTTGCAAAGAAACCAAGAGCCTGTATGAGCTGCTCTGCCCAGGGACAGCTTAACCCTCACCCTCCCAGCTTCTTCAGGCTGTAAAAGCTTGGTGCTGTGTGGTTTATGTAAGTTAACTAGGGAAATTTGCAACTATTACAATTACAAATTGAATTATTGAATCAATTGTTTCAGATGTCCTCTCTTCATCGAGTTGTGCAGTGTGAAGCTTGACTGCTTAACCACACTGGCTCTGAGTCTTGACACAAATTTGAATGGATATCTTTGGATATGGCAATGTAGGAGCATGTTACAAAGAGTAGGAATGGGTCTGCCTCTGCCCATTTGCTAGTGCATTTTGTAATGTGACCTCTTGTGTGCTAGTAATTGGACTCAAGCCACCAATGAATCTCTGAACATTAGCACACTGCAATGACACAGTAATGACTTTCTGTCACTACTAACCCCATTCCTATTTGAATTCATGTCCCATGACTGAGAGGTTCTGTATTTTACTATCAATCCTCTCAGTCATTCAGGCATAAAGCTTCATAATGCTGACCACTACTATTCTTTTCACAAGTGGCAAAGAAATAAATTTTCCACCTTTCTTTTTTTCCATTTTAAAGAATGTTTCCCTCTCTCTTGTATACAACATATAAAAACTTTGTTTTCAAAATTTACCTTTTTAGAGATTGCTGATAAACCTTGAATTTTCTCATGGATTGCTCAGAAATGGAGCTTCTGGACCCCTAAATGTAATTTCATTACATTTTAAAATGCAAACTCTGTAAAGTTTCAGTATTCATTAGAAAGTCTGAAGCTTTGTAGAAAATTTTTCAGAAGCCAATGGTAAACAGAAGGATTTTGGAAGGTTGCATGAGACTTCTTTTCCCAGAGTGATGCGAATACATATTCCCTACATATGTTGCCAAGAAATAATGCAATAGGGAATGCTAGAAAGGGATTTTCTCAATCTCTTTCTGTGCAGCCTGTATTTCATAAAATGCTTAGAAACATTCAACAGTCCAAGCCTGATTTAATTGAATAATCAAACTATAGCTACAAGAAGTCTTGTAATTTTTTTCCAATTAATTTTTATTTTTGAATTTCAGCGTGAAGAAAACATTATCTGTCAGGAGTGAGTAATGTCTTTAGAGGATGGAGCTTCCAAGAAGGGTCAAATCCCACAAGTATGAAAACTTTTTGATCCTAACTATCCAACAGATGGTTTGACTGCCCTGAACACCAAGGGTGGAACTCAGAAGGAGCACCTGCACTTCTCCCCCAGCTTTTGGAAGGAAAGCATTATTCTATCTTCTCCCTTCTTCAGGTTTTAAAAGACAATCCTGTTTTGGTTAAGATCATGACTCAGTA
The DNA here is from genome assembly GCF_026979565.1 of Vidua chalybeata. Taxonomy (NCBI): domain Eukaryota; kingdom Metazoa; phylum Chordata; class Aves; order Passeriformes; family Viduidae; genus Vidua; species Vidua chalybeata. Next base: position 49,857,422 of record NC_071534.1, on the reverse strand, counting down.
TATTTTTCTACAGAATGTAGCATGGATCCGGATTCTGTAAAGGACTAGGAATTCAGTCTCACAGCACTACTTTGCCTTTTTTTCCCACCAATTGGCTTACACTGACCTTCCCCAGAGGGCAAACTCCATTTTTAGGTGTCTAATTCTCTTGTCATTATTTGGCACAGCCTGTGTGCAAACTGTTATGCCTAGTAATTAGATACTGCAGTGCTCAAGGTTGTGACACAAGACTTTCTGAATCATTAATATTATGCCTCCGCTATAATTCTTTGCCTTTCCAAAGGTTGTGTGTCATGCTCAGAAAAATGCTGTGGTGTGTCAGACATTGGCCTGAAAGCACTACAAAAGTTGCTTTTTCGGTAGAGATTCCTATGCTGCAAATAAGGGTTCCTTCTGCTTATCCACCCTCTGCAGTGAATTACCCAAATCAGTGATTCCTGAGCATTTTGAATTATGCACCAACTTGCTCTGCACTACTGTGAACCTTTAGAATTACATGGTCAATTGAGAGCACTATAAAAGCAATAGATTGCAGATCATTTATCTTGGCCCTGCAGGCTGTATTTTTGGACCCCTAGATGTAAGCAACAACAAGCAAGTAAAGTTCTTCCTGACCAGCCACAGCTGAAAGATTATTTCCTGAGCCACTCTCTCCAGTCTGACCTCAACGTCAGCAGCAGCATCAAAGAATAAGCTGCCAGTCTCTACCTGTCTCCGAGTATAACTATATTTGATCTACTTATCTTTCTGTATGTCAAAATCCATTGGGAACTCTAACCAATATCTGGCAGTTCTCATGCTTAATTCTGCCTGTGCCATTCACTGAAAACTTTGTCCTTGGATTTTAAATTTCTGCTCAACCTTTTGGTTCAAACTGTGTTTCTTTTATCCCTACAACAACAGGCACGATTTAATGAGGAATGCCAAACCCTCTCCTTTTTATGCATTTTCAATTAGTTTTGCTTCTCACTCAGTATAAATCACTTTCTAGAGACCTTTTTATAGCAGGTCTTCTGTAGTTTTCTGCTGTCAGGTTTGTTGTTTTCAGTGTGTTGAGCACTGTTCTCCTTCCTTTTCTCCTTGTCTTTCTTATTGTAGGTACTTTGTTATTTGTGCCCACATTATAACTGCACAGCTTTGGTGCTTGAGCAGGAATCCTGGGAGAAGAGTGCTAATGCTGCACTCCTGATGCAAACAGGTTACACACCTCAAAGCACCACTTCTCCATGAACCACTGGACAACTGCCCCCGGGTTCCCACTGATTTTCACCTCTTTACAGAATTTGTGTGTCCAGGGAATGAGTGAAGAAGTGACCTGTTGGCCTTGAGCTGTTACATGGTACAGGGGCAGAAGACTGATTGGTACGCCTTCATGTCACTGCTGTGGATGTAGCACACACTTATCTCCAGAAGTGACTTCTGTTCTCCTGTGGGAAGTGGTAGTTGGTGTCTCATGATTGCAAGGACTCTTAAACCAACTTATAGCCCAGAGATTCAACACAGTAAAAACCATAGATGTTGAATTTTCTTTAAGAGTAGTGTCATCAAAAGTAGTATTTTCAAGTGCAATATAGTTTCCAATGACTGATTAATGCTGTATTCTAACCTCATTACTTTCAGCTATAGTTTCACCTATGCCATAGGGCTTTTTTGAGTATCCACTTTCAGCTCGAAGTGTCTGATGCTTGTGATCTGGCTCGTAATCTATATCTGATTGCAGAGGATACCCCACCAATGCTGATAGTGTTTCTGTTTTTTGTGATAATAAAAGGCACATTACTTAATGAGGTTATTAGCGTGATTCATAATAATTTTTATCTTCTGCCATAGACCTCCCATTCTTTATAGAATATACTATGCTCTCACAACTGTACTGGTCTCTTATGCCCTGCTTAACTTCACCTGGTACCAGACCAGAGGTTCTCCTTGAGGCTGTCTTTCACCCCTATCTAGTTGCAAGGATTCTTTTTATGGGAAGAACATGAATCTGCTCCACTACCACAACCACTGCCAAGATGCACAGCAATCTTGTTCTTTTAACTTCCATCCTTAGGATTTCTTCTAGCACTACAAAAACCGAACTAATAACACTTTCCATAGAAAGAGTGTAATTATTCAAAAATAGGAGACTGACTAATCATGTGGTCCTTTTACTGTGACTCCTGTCATATTCTCTGGTGCATTTAAATCATCTTTCACTCTGCTGGTAAACTTTAAAATATGAGATCTCAGAGTTACTTGTGCTGGAGAGGACAGATCAGTTCTGGGTTTTAAACAGCTAAAAAGCCACTAAACTACATTTCATCGCTTTCAAAGTAGGGAAAATTTTGGTTATAAATATTAAGAGATGTTACATTTCTTTTTATTCAAAACTGTGCTATTACAGGCTCATAAGTCAGATAGCAATTCAAGTTCTCTCTCTCCAGGCCTTTCCTTCCTTAATGTGCTCATCAGCATTAACCACCAAATGTATTTGCCTTAGGAGCTAGAAAATCTCTATGTTTTATTATCAACATTATGTCTTTAATAAATAGGCATGCAGGTATATCACTGGCTGGTTCCTTTTCAGAAAGTGTTGGAAGGAGTGGGGAAAAAGTCTACATGAGGTCAACTACCACAGGAAAGAAAAGAAAAGACGAAATTAATAGAAGCTTCTTAGGGAGTAATGTAGCAATTTCCATCTGTGCCAATAATTCAGAACACAGCTGAGCAGTATTTTTTCCCTCTGATTTTATATTATGCCACTTTTGTTTCCCCCTGCCCCCCCTTCTCCAGCCTAAAAAGATTCCATCTGTCTGCTAATCTCTGATCCTCCCAGTCATAAGAACCACTGTCCAGTCAGTGGAACTCAAATTTCAGTTTGTAGGATCATGGCTTAAAGGCTTTGGAAACCTGTATTCATAGAAATATGTGTGTCACCATATGTGTACAGAATGTGTTCAGAATCAGAATAACCTCACAAAGAACAAGGGGCCTGAGGGAGAAGAAGAAAGAGGTGTCTGGGGACATAGTTCCTATTCCTTAGGGATTATACTTATGTCTATGAGAACAGCCAGGCATGTGGTCTCCTGCTCAGTGATTAAGTGCTGTGAAGGTTAGGTGAGGGAACCATGTGGATGTGTTGGTCGCCTTTTAAAGAGATTTATCAGCTTCAGCTCAATGTTGTCTGGCATAGACACCAGACCAGGACTGGATTTCATCCACCAGCTCCCAGGGTGGGCACAAAAGACATGCAACCCAGTGGCTGTACCTCCTGCATATTTCTACTCATTGCTGCTGGTATCCCACGGGGAAAGGGGCACTGCTTCTGGTCTGAGTAAAGGATAGTCTGTGAACCTCAGAGGACAATATGGACCAGATTTTAGGACTGGATGCTGGTGACTATAAAACAGTGACTCAGCTCATCTGTATCCATTCTATCCTTCTGACATAATAATTATGCAACTATGAAAAATGAGCAATCAAACAAAAGCAGTCAGTGGGGATAGATTTCCTGAAACAGAGAGTTCATCAAAGTATAGTTATGACATAGTGGAGCCAAATTCCTGTTAGTACAAATGTTTGCTGCAATAAGAAGAGTAAGCCTTAAATAGTGCTGGAGAAACACTAAAGACAATCAAAACTTTGTGACAGTCCAAGTAATTGATGCATTTTAGCTTGTAGATAAAGGATTGAGCAGATTTACTTAAGCCTTTAAAAAAACCCTCCACCTTAAGTAGTTTATAAACCTATATAACATATTACTTGAAAAATAAATCAGAATGTGACGTAAACCAACAAGTGTAATAAATGCTGTTGTTCTTCCAAAAATCTTTTGGACATGTCAGATGTAATTACATTGATACTTATTTTATTCTGTTCCCATAAAAGGGATGCATTTGTAGAGGTCATGTACTGCATTATATCTAGCCCTTTCTACTAAGCTGAGCTGTTATGCAAGAAGTGCATTAGGGCTGCAGGGTAGCTCTTGCCAAAGGCCAAGTGGCACCATAAAAAAAAGAACACTTAACAGAGGAGACTTCATTAAAATATTTCTCTCTTTCTTCTGCAGACAAACAGTTTTGCTTTGTAGGAGTAAAAATCCTATTGTTACAGAGTCATGGACGCTAGCTATTTTTGGTACCTGAGTCTGTCGAGGTCTCAGGGTAGCAGTCATGGAAGTCTAACATAGTCTTTTTTGCTCATTTTCTGTAAATAATGCCCTAAACCCCCATTCCAGATCTTATCTGTGGTACCTGAGGGCAAGAGGACCTTAAGAAGAAAGAGAGGGATATTTTCCCTGCTGAAGTCAATATAAAGGCAATGTGTTTGTCCTTGCATGTTCTGTCTGAGCTTATTCATTGAATTAGTAGGAGTAGGATTAGACCCCATAATACTCTTTCAAATTGACAGGAGGTGGATTAGGGCTAAAACTACTGATAACAACCTATTTTCTTCAAAAACAATCTGCACATGAGTTTTCAGGATTTAAATGTAAAAAATGGCTTGTAAGTATTATATGAAACTACTTTTGAGTTGGACTTTACTGGAAGAATAATTCCTTAATGACTAACAATTAGAGGTTTGTGAAATGAGTGTTTTTTAAGCTCCAGTGACATAGTTTCCTTTGAGTTCTAATACAAAAACATGTAATTTATTAAGTAGGGTTTTGTAATCACTTTGACAGGGAACCAAAATAGAGGTCTTTAATGAAGACATATTTCAAGGTGGTGAAACAGAATGTTTTGCTGTGGCACATCATTTTGTGAACACCATAGACTAAATTCTAACCTCATGTACACCAATGAATCCCCACTGGAATCAATGGGCAGTACCACAGGAAAAAAATGAATAGTGAACTTAAGTCTGAAAGCTAACTTCTGTTATCGGTAGTCTTTCAGTACTATAGCAAAATAGCTCCCTGTTGATAATGAGGATTTACTACCAGTGCAATGCTACTAATGTGTATTTATAGACAGAGATGAAGGCAGTGTCTATGCTCCAAAAACGTAGCAGAACTTATAGAGACAGGAGATGAAACTGAAATAGAAGTTAAATTATATACTGTTACTTATCTGAGTTTTAAGAATGTTGTTTGTGATAGGAATATCCTTTCTGTAGTAAGAATGGTGGGACACATAATTTATGGTTGCATAGTCCTTCTCCTGGATTTTTCTCACCTTCCTCTAGAAAGCTACCAGAGGAATCTGAATCAGAGAGCTCTCAATTCTTAATGCATAGTGGAGCCATTTCCAAAGACTTCAGGGTAACATCTTTCTCATCATCATCTGAAAGCCTAGGTAAAGTCAAGTGCTTTAACTATGGAGAGCTAAAAAGCAGGAGAGATGAATTTCAGCCCATTCATTTATGTTCTCAGAAGCAATGAAGATGCTCAGAGACCAATGATGGTGTTCCTTAGAAGTTCCTCATACTCCCTTTCCAAATGTTAAAATCAAAAGTATTTCTTCTCAGTAGACAGTAAATTCTCAGAGAACTAAAACCTGTCTTTTCCCTTTATATGCACTGAACATTTTACTTGCTCTTTTTTTCTCTTTATTTGACTATGCTTACCTATCTGTACATGTGTACTTACTCATGTGGAAGAGTATTTAATCACATTTGGCCAGAATTGTAAGGAGTTTAATAAATAACATCTTTGTTTTTGGGTGTTTGAAATGATACTTTTGACTTCATTTTTGGTTTACAGATGAGGTTGACAGGTCACTTCTAGTCTAAAGATATTCTAATAGGTTTTTATTGTAATTTTTATTATTATTCTGTCTTAAGCAGTGGAATACATCCTTCAATATTTCATTCACTTGGTTTATTAAGATACATAGTCTTTTCTCCCTTTACTTTTGATTTTATATGCCTATACATTTTTATGATTCTACCCTAAAGGATAATCTGTAAATCAGTTCATGCTCATGTTTTATATAAGTATGTGCTAAATAATATAGAGAAACTGCTCAAACCTATTTAAGACCCCAGACTGGAAACTCTCTACTGTGAGGTATCTTACTGAGCATTTCACAGGTCTCTAATCTCCATTAGCCTGAACAAACGACTACAACCCACACAAAAGAGCGAAATCCAGGGCTGAATATTTCTGAAGTAGAAAAAATAATGTTTCTGCAAGCTGGTGTTAGCAAAGTCAACAGAAAATTATATTTGTCAGTAATATGTTGTCCAGACATTTAAATATTCTTTTTTTTATTCCTCTTCTTTCCAAAATTACATTTAAAATAAAGTATAAAGAACCATTTCACTTAGAAGAGCAGCCTGTATGTTCATTAGTGCTCAGGTCAAATGATTTCTTCCAGCAAACAATGCCATAGTAAAAACCAATACCACTTAAGCTTTTGGAACAATTATTCTAGGCTAAAAATATAATGTGATGGAATTTCTTTCATGATCTGGGCTGCTAATCTCTGTAACTGCTATTCATTTGATGAAAAGGACTCAGAACCAGCCCCTGAGATTTGAAAACCATGATGTGAGCTGAAAGACATCAAATGAGACTTCTGGAGCATCTTAATAGATTCTTGTCATATCCAATAGGAATGCATATGTGCCACTCATTTTAGTGTAAGGAATATCAGGATGACTTCTGGAGCCAGCAGGCTTGCAAAGCAGAATTCTGCAGAAGGTGAGACTACAAATTGGATTGGTTTGTACATCCTTTGGATGCACAGTTAATGCATCTTCAGTCTAGCAAATCCAGGCAGCATTTTCACCAAAAAGTCATATGAAGTTTGAGAGGACAGAGTGCTATTCAAGCCTCTACAAGGAGGCTACCACATGCTTACCAAGTGAAATGGGACATGCTTCTTTAGGACACATTCACATTGTCCTCTGTGGCATGGAAGGTACTGAAAACAACAACCCAACAACACTGGAATGGGACATTATAACAGGCAATGGGAATGTGGTACCAAGCTCCCTCTACATTGCTCTATCAGAACTTTGGCAGAAGAAGGAGAATTAAGGAAATGAGAGCCCACTGCTGAATATGTATGTGACTGAGTGTCAAAGGACAAGGAAAAGACTACTGTGTCTTTTTTGTTGTGTTCTTTACAGGCAAAAGGGCCTTTGCAGAGAAGAGCCTGCATACCTGGCAGGGCAAACTGGACAGTATGTTCTTCTTAAACATATATAGCACTTTGTCACCAGGAGTTTAACCCTCAGGATGAGTAACATTACTGTGGACCAATATTGGGCAACTGTAAAATCTCCTCTGGTGTACTGTTTGATTTTGGACTTCCTATTGCAATGGATACATTGGGAAACTGGCATAGGGCCACCAAAATGTCTAGTTAATGTGCAGTCTTTGTCCTTGGATATGTTTGGAGTTTGTCTGGAAAGGGTATGAACATTGTGACCTGACTTCAAAGTTAGCCCTTGAGCAGACTGGACCAGATGACCTACAACAGCATTTTTTCTACAATTCTGTGATTACATAATGAGCCAGAGTCTCTTAACAGCAGGTCCACTCTCAGCACTCTCCTTGGGCTGAAGTACCACAGAAATGTACTCCAGATATAGTCCTTTGCACTTCTGTTTCTTCTCTTTTGACCCCTTTCCCCCACTGCCACCCCCTACACCCCATCCCCAAAATTATGAACAGTTTAGCAGTTGGAGACTTCTGAAATACTGATTGGGCTAATAGCATTTGTGAATTTTTACTCTATTTTTGATTGCTCCAGGCTAACTTTCCTACTGAGATTCAAAATAAAGCAGATGATGTGAAACAGTTCTCAATTCATGAGTGACATTTTAAAATGAATTACTGAGTTCCCTTTGATTTTATTTTTAAATTTAATTTTAGGCCTTTTTCAGCTTTGCTTTGGCTCAATATATTTTTTATAACTATACTTATTTACACTGTGTATAATCAGGCTTTAGTGTATTTTCTCTTAAGAATCTCTGCACTAGTGGATGTTGCATTTGCAAAAAGAAGTCTGCTCCTTCTCCTCAACAGATGAAATGATGATGATGAAAAAGCTGATAGGCCAAGACAGGGCAGAGAAATTCATGACTCTTCCATTTCCCTCACCCAGGAGGGCTGCACACTCTTTCCCTGCTCCAGCATGGGGTCCCTCCCGCAGGCTGTAGTTCTTCAAGAGCTGTTCCAGTATGGGTTGTCTCCATGAGAGTAATGTCCTTCAGGAACAGAGAGTTCCAGCATGGGTCCCCCATAAGTCATGGCTGCTGCCAGGAGGCTGCTCCTCCATGGGCTCTACAAGAGCTGCTGCTTCCTTCAGAGCATCTCTATCTGCTCTGGCTTGGGGTTCTCCACGGGCTGGGAGACCTTTGGTCCCCTGTGGGCCTCCATGGGCAGAAGGGGCACAGCTGCTTCATCATAGTCTTCATCGTGGGCTGCAGAGGAATCTCTGCTCTGGTGCCTGAAGCACCTCCTCCCCCTCCTTCTTCACTGATCTGGCTGCCTGCAGGGCTGTTTTCCTCACATTTTTCTCACTCGTGTCCCTCACAGATGCTGCACAGCATTTTTTACTCTTTCTAAAATTATCACAGCAGCATCACCAGCATCATTGATGGGCTTAGCTTTTGTTTTGGAGCTAGGTGAAACTGGCTGTACCTGACATGAAGGCAGCTTCTGGTGTCTTCCTACAGAAGCTAACCCTGAAATTATCCTGCAACTCATCAAAATCTTCCCAGGTAAACCCAACAGAGGGGAACACAGTGGTGAGCCCTGAAATCAGTGCAACAAGGACTGAGCTTACCAGCATCAGGTGGATTGTCCAACCTGAACTCTTGCCTTGCTGCAGCACTGAGGCTGCCCATTGCCTCTGAAGTGACTGTGGGCCCTAAAGAAGCTGGTGTATTTGCATCTTGGAATATCACAGCTCTGCATTACAGCAGCTGATGACAAGTAGACTCTATGCTGACACTTCTCACTGTGTTCTGTTCAGTTTTGCCCAGAACTGGTATAACTGTGAGCATTTATGTAAAGGGTTAAGATGAACAAAAAATAGATCAGAAATATCCTATAGGAGAGTGGTCTAGATTCTTTTCAGAGTCATTCAGAATGACTGAAACTATTGGCTAAATAACAGCTTGACAAATACTTCTGAACAGCTTGTCTCTTTTTTTCTTCCCTGCCCTGAGAACAAAGCTCAGAGATCAACACTCTCACATGGGGTGGCCTTACAATCTCAGGGTTTTGAAAGAAGAAAAAGTCTGAAAGAACTGAAACAGCCTTTTTTTTCTGTCCAATTCAATGCACATAAAAATTAGTCTTGGAAGACAGGAGAACAGCCAGGGCCATTTTTGGTGGCTCAGAAACCTGCCTTAACTGGATGGCAGTAGAGGTTTTCAACACCTCATTTGATGATAACCACTCATCACAACAAAAGGCTCAGCTCTAAATTAGCTCTCACTAAATAGAACAGATGCTATAAACTCTCACCTGCTGATCAGACAATCACAAATGAACCAGCAGAAATGGTGTCCAACCCTGACTATGAGCTGATACTTTCCAGTTTGGCCTCAGGTTTGCATGGGTTATAGCTGTTTTTTTTGGCCCTCTGTTCCATTAAAATGCTGCCTTGTTTCTCTATTCTGGCTTTCCATTAATTATCATCAGGACATTTGACTAAATTTTTAAATTTCAAAACATGCCTTCTGAGAAAATGCATGCCCTGTGCTAACTGCTGTCTTTGATAACATTCATGGTCCTCTGAAACAACAGAACAGGCTGATGTGCACAGGCAACAAAACTTGCAGGGGATAATGGGCATTAGCATGCCCTCTTCTGCACAAGATAAGAATATCTACATTACTCTAAATGCTTTCAGAACAAAAGATAACACTTAGCTTATTTTTTCTCAATAATTTGTTTACACATACACGAGACACACATTTGCCCCTTATCACATAAATACGTACAAATGCAAGCAAATAAACAGAGACAAGCAGTTTCCTCTCTGGGCTTGGGAAGAAAATAAGAGATCTATTCATTTTCTTCCTGTTTTAGAAAACCAGAGGGACACACAAAGTCTGCGATAAGAATTATTCAGTATTAAGAGATAAGCAAAAGAAAAAAAAAAAGAGAGGGGTAATGTAATATATATGTAAGATGAATCAAGAGAGATTTCAACTAGATTTTCAAATATCAAAATGTGTTTGTAGGTCTGCCAGAAGTAAATATTTTCTTTTGACTGATATACTGAACTAACTTGATATGAAAGTAGATATTTGAAAGGAAAAACATGAACACTAAAGTGTCACTCTGAAGAGAACAAGGCTGTCACGGCATTCAGTCAAATGTGTAATTTGCTGATGAACAAGCTCATTTGGCAGACCTCTTTTCTTTTTTTCTCATACTTGGCTTTTCTGCCCATGAGTAGTAATTTCTTCTTTTTTTTTTTTTTGTTCTCTAAACTGTAGATATTTGAAAAGCTGCCCAAACTGTCTGTGCATGTGCTTCCATAATTTCTTTTAACAGACATAGTTTATTGAGGAAAATGGAGTTATGAAAAAATTCAGCCTCTCTATTACCTTGGGACATGGACGGTGCCAAAATCAGGGGTTCACGCTCTTCCCTCTCCCCTCAAAAGCCATTACTGGTCAGGGATCTGTAAGACTCAGGAGGTATAAAACTGCTTGCTGCTTGAGGCTGAGCAGACCCCAGGCTGGTACTGCACTGGTGGTCCTTGAATCTGCCCTTACTTTCATCTGGGCCATTCTATTCCCCTCCATCCAGGTGCTCCCATCATCCCCTGCCTGCTCCCTATTAAAAGAAGAATATCCCTTTTGCTTTCCCATGAATCTTCAGAAGAATGAAATGAATCTTTTCCTTTAAAATGAATTTTCAGAAGAAGAAGGGTCATTCAGCTGCCTTTGTGAGGCAGCTCAATTCAGCAAAGATCCAGGTCGATACTCTGCTACTCCAGCCTGTGCCTGTGCAGTTTACCTGTGTGCACACACATTTGGGGGGCAGAGGTCACAGTGTTATACAGTGATGCTGTGAGTCCTTCTTCGGGCCATGGGAAATGCTGTTGGTGCTGGATGACTCAATTATCTCTCTCCTTTTACTGGAAACATGCTGAGAATGTAAAAAAAAAAAAAAAAATAGTAGGAGCTGATCTGAGATGTGACCTATGCCCCTCAGCTCCCCTCAACATCTTTAACTACTTTTTCCCCAGTAACTCAAGGTTGCATTTGCCTGCACTTGCTCTGTCCATGCCTGAGTGTTTTCAGCCTTATGCCCAGTTGCCTGCCTGCTTGAGCACTGCAGAGAGTATGCTTTCTCTGTGAAAGGAATGCACATGTTAGCCTGTCTGCTTGAACCAGGAACTATTTCTATGGGGAAAAAGAACAATTGCTGTTGAATTACAGGCAGGCACTTCTTTCTGAAAATTGTTGTAGACAACAGCTGAGGTTCACTGAGGTGAATGCTAAGATGTATAATGTAACTTTTACCTGCTCCAGACTGACCCTTTTTTTTGGTAAGGAGGGAGTGCAATGTTTTACACAGAGAGAATGGATCATTATAACACCCTTATTTTAGAAGGCATGAGATTGCAAATGGAGGATTCTGGATCATAATTTCAGTTGCAATTAATTTCTTTTTATGCTGGATAGAATAAGTTCAGCAAGGAAGGTGAGGTCACAGCTGTGTTCCATGGCTTTAGCTCCCCACAGTTGACTTGTATTTTTAAAGGCCTTGAATAAGATCTGTGTAAAGGATGACTTAAAGAAGATTTTTCTTGTTTTAATTAGGAGTAAAATAATTTTGTGATTCTACCATCAGAGCTACAGCATGAGGCCCTGTGTATTTCTTCTAGTTTTGTGTTACATTTTTGCTATGTGCTGGGATATGAAATCAAAAATCAAAAATATATGCTAAAGGCATACACTGAACATCACATTACTTTTCATCTGCAAAACACTGCCAAGAAAGTGGAAAACAGCAGTGAAAAACAACATAACCTTTGTTACTGCAGAAGCTTAAATCACAACTGAATCTGAAACCTTCTCAATCACATATGGACTTAAAATGCCCTATTCTGAAAAAATTAAATAGGCAAATTCATGGAACTAGGAGACATATCACATTAATAAAAAGGAAAATATACTGAACAGTATTCCTTGTAAATTTTGTAAATAATTTCAATACAAACCCAATCAAAATATAATGCTGGTCTCATGAAAATCTGCAAGTTTTCAGTGATTAGAGTTGTATGGTCAAGAAAATACAATTAAAGGTTCTCAGTTTATTAGAATTTCACCTAGAGGAATTGGTTTTGGCTGCTTTTTATTCAGATTTTTTTGTTCTTTCTCTTATTATCTTTTTTCTCCAGTCAATGGAAACTGATCATTTCAATTTACTTCCAGGTTTATGCCATGTAACTAAGATGCTATCTAGTACACCTGGCCTTTTTTTCATCTTTATCTTCTCCATTTCTCTAATATACCATTGAAGTCTACCCACAAGTTCCCTAAACTTTTTCTCTATTCCTCCCACGTTGCTTTGTGTTGCTGTGGAATCAAGGCTGTGAAACATACATTTGAATGGCACACTGACCATTTTCAAGTGGTCTTGGCTGATCTTGGTTTTGGAAAATGGAATGTAGAACAAAAATTTCAAATAAGTCTTGAGCTGGAGGTGGCAGGGCAAACCTTGGTGCTAATGAGCAATTTGGGCTGCCACCTTGTGGGTTTCTCCAACTACTTTTCCTCTAACCTTATTTATGTGTCTACCCAAATTGCTTTGATAACTCATTCAAAGCTGGACCTTTACTGCATTTTGCTAGGATAATGTCTGAAATTCATCCAGAATAAAATCATAGACATTTCATGTGACATTTATAAGAATAAAACACCACTCCAAAACTTTTTCAGGTGTAAATAGAATAGGCTGTTATTACAGAGCTCACGTTCTGGGCACTGAGAGATCATGTCTCCATTGCTTGGCCACTTTTGCAAAGTGTTTCCTGAGGAATCAGTGTTCAGCCATTTGGCTTCTGTCACAGGTGACATGATACTTTTTTGTTAATCCTGTGCTATCTTCTGATGGCTGGCCAAACCTGCTCCTTGCCTTTTCCATGTATTGATTTCTTCATCTGCTCTCTAAATTAACTTCTTTCATAATTTTTATTTCCCATTTAAACCTATTTTGCATTCTTGTTGTAGATATATTGGTATTATTTCATTTAGTCCTCAGTCAGAATTTTCCATGGTTAATTCAATCTCCTGAATTAGAAAGAATAAAGTTTCCCTTTTGTTATGTGATGAAGTTAGTCAGAGCATGTAAAAGTAATTTTCTTTACTGGTACAGGGGCTTTTCCTATTTATAGGGCAGTATTTATAACTGCAATAAAGAGGTCATTTAGTAAGTGAAGCATTTCTTTTTCAATGAACACTTTTCTTGAACAAATGGAAGCTGGGACAGAAACTCCTGATTAGCATATCTCTCTGACAGTCTTTAAAATTTTCTAGTAAGATCCAGGCTCTTCACTGTCACCAGATGGGGAACATGCATCTTTGAAGTATTTTTACCAACTCTTTGTGATTTTGTTGTGATCTGAAAAAATATTTTTCTGTGCGGAATTTAATAATCCCAAGTCTGAATACTTTTCTTAGTAATTTCCCCTACCTATTGCTAATATTGTGGAAGGGAATCTAACATATTTTGAACCCGAAATATATATGTGTCTGAAGCTTTGGCTCAGTTCCTGGAAGAGAGGAATTGCATACTATTGTCATGGACAATGTGTCATTTTAATGTAAATTGAATGATTCAATTACTTTTTTGCTTCAAAAAAAAAAGGTTTTATTCTGTCTACAGACATTTCACTTTTTTCTTAAGAACAGATATCACACCAAACAGAGTTGCTACATTTGGAATGACTATTCCACAGACCTATCTAAGCAGCAGAATATTCTAAGGTGTTCCTTGGACATCTAACATCTGAAGCAACCCTTATTCTTAATAAACAAAAACTAACAAACCATAATTTAAAAATAAAATCCCACAATGTATTTTAAAGCGTACAACACTTTGTCTGTCTAACAGACTCTTCCCTCTATCCCTCCACAACATGCAACATCTAGCTCATCTCATGGCCCTAAATCTCAACCCTGAAGAAATCTTAAAGGCCCTATTTATATTCTATATGTACTGGATTTTAATTTTTGGAAGATATGTAGCCTTAATTTTCTGTCCATATGCTACATTACCTGGCTTGGGTATATGGGAGGAGGAAAAATTCAACAAAAGTTAGCAGAGTATACTTTGTTAGCTTTATAATCACATCTTTTCAATTTCTTTCAGGCCTCCTCTAGGTTTTGTAAATATTCATCTGAAATCTTCCCAGTTATTAGCATGTCATCCAGATAACAGACAACACCATTTACCCCCTGCCTTACTCAGCTCATTATTCTTTGAAACACAGCAGGTAATTTTCTGTTCATACTTAAGTAGCCCCTCATGTGTGTTTGTCATCAGAATATTTTTTTTAATTCTAGCTGCAAAGCCACCTGCAGTGGCACTCTTGGGTCCAGCCCTGTTTGGTTAGCTACTCCCCACTCAGCACTATGCAAATAATTATTCTGCTCCAGAAATCAAATTTTGTCCTGTTTTAGCCAAAAATGGTTGGTGATTTCATATTTCTGACAAGCTTTTCTCTACTGCCCCCCCTAAAATACAGTTTGCCCAGTCCATTCACTGACATCCAAAGGAGGGAACCAGCTCTGTTTTCCAGTGTACTAAGCTACTTAGCTACCAGGTTTTGCAAGGTTTATGGCACAGATCTCCTCCTCAGAAACATAGACATGATTTTGTCATTTGTAGATGACATTGCAGCTACACCTGTTACTAAACCAAGCCTGTAATAAACACTGCTTTAGCTTGAATTTTCCTACCATATTACAGTTGATTAAATAACTTCCACTACAACTTAAGCTTAGGGAAACAGTTTCTCCACCCCCTTCAGTTATGATTGCCTTCAGTGTTAATGAAGCGTATTTGTAAATTTCCGTGACACAAAGACCTACCCGTTAATCACCAATTGTCCTTACACGATCACAGTACAGTGTGCTAAATATGTTCACTTTCTGCTGTGCACAGCCAGTGCTCGCTTCTCCATCGGCAGTTTATTTAGCTGACAGATTAATCGTGCCATAGATGCAGAGACTCTGGGGGAGGCCAGCACAGTTCTGGCAGGATTATTCATGCAAGCAACAGCTCTGTGCAGTTGTTGATACATTAGTCTCACTGGGTGCACACTGACCCACCAGGGATGATGCAAAGGACCAAAGATATCTCCAGTCTGCTCCAGCACGTGCAGGACAACCTGTAAGCCCAAACAGCTAAATTTTGGTTCAAGCAGAGCCCCTTGGATGCACGCAGGAGTTGACACTGGTGCTGTGCTTAGGGGCCTCTTACCACACTGAGCAGTGCTGCAGGAATTTGACAGCCAGCTGGGCTCAACTCTTTGGCAAAAGCTCATAAATTCTTACAGAGCTGTGGAACTTAATGCAGAGGAACTCAATTAGCTCCATAATAATCTTAGAATGGGCAAATACCACTAGTTCAACTGAGGATCTGACATACCACCCTTGCATTCTTAGCCAACTTGCTGGGGTGTTTCTCTTTATAACCATTGCCCT
The DNA here is from genome assembly GCF_026979565.1 of Vidua chalybeata. Classification (NCBI taxonomy): domain Eukaryota; kingdom Metazoa; phylum Chordata; class Aves; order Passeriformes; family Viduidae; genus Vidua; species Vidua chalybeata. The sequence continues at coordinate 49,841,807 of NC_071534.1, read as the reverse complement.
ATTCTGTGACACCCAGTATGTTCCAGACCCTACAAGCATTGCAGCTTCTTAAACGAGTGATGCTCCTGCCTTGAGCTGTAATTCCCCAGGCACTTTGGTGGAGATACAGTGAACTGACTCAGAGAATGAATTCAGGTTCAAACATTTAATTTCCAGATTACTTAGCAATTTGGTCTGTGTTTGACCAACTACTACTGCCAGCCCAATGGAGGAAGAGGCATGGAGGTGAAAAAGAAGGGCTGGGGTGAGAAGAACACTGCCTCTTGGATGTAGCACTGTTTTGTGCAAATTTAAGGTGCTTACATAATTAAGAACTTACTTTCAGGCATCAGAGTGCTTATTGAGTGTCTTTTACAAAATGTTATTGAAACATTTTTGACTTGTTGAATGCCATAATAATTTAGCCTTCTACTTAATTTTGAAGATAAAACTATTGTTCTGTTAAAAAAAAATGTTCAGTGTAAGTTTTTAATAATTTCCTTAGAAGTTCTGTAATGTCTTTTTCTCAGTAAGTTCTACTGTCAAAGTATAATTTTTCAAAGACCATGCTTGCTTCATATTTGGGAATGCTAGGGAAATAGCTTTTGTATAGTGGAACCTTCCATATGGTTTATACAAATTTGCTGTCAAAGCCTGAATCTCTCTCAAAACTTTTCCTGCTTGCATGATATATGTCCCTTTTACCCAATGCAAACAGTTTATTTTTTTCTCTCTTTTTTTTTATTTCAAGATCTAATCCTTTACCAGTTTTCTGTTTTGTGTTTTGCTCTATGCAGAGGAATTAAAAAGTAAATTACCTACTGATTTTCATAAAAATAGGCTCAAAATATGATTTTATTTCCCTAGGATGCAAGACAATAACTCCCAACTTCCAGAAATTAAAGGCAACTAACACAGAGGAATAATTTATCCTCCCTTGCTGCAGGAATTGTAAATCATAACTGAAATTAAAGATGAAATCTTGATCACACACTTTTTATACTCTTGTTCTACACGAGAAGAGCAAATTCTTGACATTTAAAGCCGAGCTGAAATTGTGAAGCTGAAATTGTTTAGGTTCTGTTAGAAGTGCCTTTCAATGCAGTTACTCTCTTTGGTCCAGTGGAATCACTTAAGGAGAGTTTTATAGATGTACTCCCTAAACTTGTTATCCATTCTAACTCCCATATGAACACTTTAAATACTGCTAGAATCAAAATATCCTTCTAAATTTAAAGGGAAAAAAATGAAATACTGAAGGGGAGTTTGAATAAATGTGGTAATTATAAATTCAACCTAGATTTCATTCACAGTGGTAAAAATCAAGAAGTATTCTCAGTTCTGTAAGGCACAACTGGGAAGGAGCTGGCAATAGAGGAAAGAATATAACTGCCTTTCTCTCTGGGATGCATTATATAATCCCAAGCAAGAACAAAGCTGTGAGCTACATTTATTAATCACAAATTTGAGGCAGTAATTTCTCACACTACTAGAGAAGAGATGTGATGCAGAGGTATTGCATTGATCTAAATCTACAGACTCAGGTCTCACTTTATAATTTGAAACAATGCTCAATTTGGTCCAAAGATTTCTAGCCTACTTTCAGCACAATAATTAAGGAATGTCAAAGGATGTTGAGACCTATTGCTGGCTGACCTAGAGAGATGTGATTTGGAAATGAAAAACTGAAAGAACTGAGTGGGAAAGATTTAGCAACAGCTGAGGAAAAAAAAAAATAAAGAAAGGAAAATAAAGTAGAAAAAAAAGAAAGGAAAATAGAGCAGACAACCAATGAAGGCTAGGTAGAAAAAAAATCCTGATAAAATAGTGAGAGATGGGGTGAGCTTCATCAAATAAAAGAAGATATACACAAATGGAATAGAAAAGTAGTAGGAGTTAAAAGGTTTCACCATTTTGCAAAGTGTTTTCTGAACTTATTTGAGTAAATACTTGAAGTAACATATTATAATTGCTTTTATTGTCTGTCACCTTTGGGACAGAGCAGAGGAATACACTATCTACAAAATAAAGAGGTTGCACATGTATATTTGCCTGAGTATAATCCCGGGAGCACTATCTTCAGCAGAAAAATCACCCACAGCTTCAGGTATTTGTAGACTTTTAAACCCCAACAGAAAATGGCTGAAATAAAAAATAACTGTTTTCCTGGTAATTTTTTTTTCCTAATGTACTCCAGTTACTCAACCTCTAATATATTAAGATGTTTTCAAAAGACAGTTAAGACAGTTTATTTATGATTAATTACAGAAACTCTTAGAGAAAGAAATCCAATTATGTATGCCTGTGAAGTCAGCATAGCTACATGCTATGTGTAAGTGGAGTGAATTTATTTCAACAGAACTGGAAATGTTATCTGTGTTCCAGGTATGGTCAGATCATGATAACAGTTTCAAAGCAAAATGTAGGAATTGTAATGAAATTTAAATGAGTACATTTAACAGGCAAGGCTTATTTTTAGAAAATGGAGCTGAGGGGATTCTTGGTCTCTGTTCACAAAAGGTATTTATTGTAGTCATAGTTCAACAAAAAAAGGCTAGCAAATTAATGATCATGCTCTCATTACAAGATACACACACAAATCCTGTTTAGAATATATGGACTGATGATTTGTTTCATGTACCCAAAGATAAAGCTTCTCAATATTTCTGTATGACAGGGACAAATCCCAATTTTTCCTAAGAGATACAGGTAACATTAAAGGCAATGGGACATATTTTGTATTGTACTATTTTTTAAAACCTATACAATTGAAAGAGCTCACCAAAGTTTTGGTCATGAGCATCTAAAGGACATTTTAGACAATCTGCTTCTCATGGAATGAAAACTAGCACACACTATTTAAATGGACATAGTGACACCAGCTCCCTGCCTGCTCATCAACAGTTATACATGCACAAGACTGGTGCTATTATAAGCAGAGATAAAATAGGCATATGAATCTTGACTTTCTACAGCATGCAGGATTTCTCATTTCAAATCTGGGACCAATGAATGGTTTCAAACTAATTGCTTCCAGACGTTGTTCTTTCTTGAGAAATTTCAGGTTGTGACAGTTCTGAACTGCAGGAATAATTTTTAGAAGCCCTTCATTACAAAACTTCAGCATCTGTGAGCCTACTGGTTCATTATATTTTCAAACATTCAGAAACAAAGGGAAGAAAGGCCTGTATGTGAAATTTGAAATGGTCCGGTTACCATGGCAAAGATATATATGCATTAGCATTTCCAAGGAAAAAAGTAATCCATTGGTCAGGGTACAAGTTATTATTTATTTCTTAACTTATCCATGATGTTTTGGAGCAGGTCTTACTTCCAGCAAAATAAATTGGACTCATAAACACTTAAAGCATTATAAAGTAACCACATTTTCTGGCAAAATATTTCTTAAAAATAACTTCTTTGTGAGATATGAACAATGCATTCCAGTATCTCTTCACTAAAAAAAGGAATGTATTCCAAATGAAATACAGAGAATCTCTGGAGTTCATTTACAGTAACACTGTAAATTATGGAGGAAAGTAAAGTGGCCTGTAAAACACAGTGCAATTGCAATTAAAAGCTACAGAGAAAGCTTAGATAAATAAAGATATTAATAGAAGTATAGCACAGAAAAGGTCAACTGGTTCCTATTTACTTGGTAAAATTAAAAGCCAATGCATCTGATTCATACTGGCATAGTTCCACACTTTTCATGGAGTTCATGGTGGCATAATACAGATCAGCAAGGACTCCTTACTGCACACACATGTTTTGAAAAATGCTGAAAGGCAACAATTAGGTAGATTTTGGAAAACATCTTTTTTTTTTTGACTAAACTTAAAGGAAATGAAAGCTCACACTGAAACCATCTTTCAGAAGACTGTTACAGACTTACTGGATGACCATTTAATTATGATATAAATTTCTTCACATATTAAAATAGCACCTATTTTCAAAAAACGCAGAGGAAAGGGACATCCTGAAGAAGATGGGAGTCCATTATTGTTTGTTGTATTATGTTCTGTTCAAAACAGGGCTGCTGAAACTCTCCTTGATAGCTGTGATACAGGTTTTCAGAAATAATCCTTGTTCCCTCTTTAATAAGTACTTATGCAAAGGAAAAAGAGCTCTCAGGAACAGCCAATCTGTTGCTCAGATGGCATGACAAATTGTGCCCTTGTCAGACTCATGCACTTCTCATTTGCTGAAGCTAACATGGGTTGCAGAGTTAAAAATGGGAGTAGAATATGGCTTCTCTGTAAGTGCTTTTTAAGGCTCTCTTCTTCTTAATTGCCCACCCTATTTTATATTTCATTAGTTCATAAGTGCACTTCGTTTTTTATGCAGCATAGTTTTGATGCTTAAGAAACTCTAGAACTGAAAATAATTTTTGTTATTGAACTCCAAGAGGTGCATCAAGGTACTTCCCTTAGAATGCAGTAGCTTTTGGAATATTTTGGTAATGAAGAAGGGCAGGGCTTATTGCGCTTGAGTTACTTTCTTGGTTTATTTCCTTTTCAAGTGAATAAATTGTTAAAGAACCTCGGATTGACTGCCTTGCTTTCTATTGCTATTTACAGAACAGGTACAAGCATGCACTTCTTTGCTGCAGTCTTATGGTAAAATGTCTTATGCAAAGGTGGGATAAAGTGGGATACTAGCCAGAGACACATGCATCTTCTACATAACTTCTCTAACATTGCAAAACTGAGCAAGAATTGGTAGTTGTTAATACCTGCTGAAAAGAAGAAACCATTACCTCTACCCAACACTGAACCTAAAGTATTGGATAATTGAATGTATTCCAGGAAACAGCAATCACATTGCATTGATACTTTAAAAATAATGACACTTATACAACATTAGTATTTATGATAATATTTAAGATAATTTATTTAATATATTTAAGATAATATTATTTAAGACAATTTATTTAAGATATTTAAGATAAATATTTACTATATTTTTAAGTTTTGGAAAATTTAAGTAATTTTTTGTGCTCAGGTTTTCTATAACTCCCCAAGCCTACGAGACATATGGTGCTTATGCTGAAGTATTATTTAATTTAGTCTCTCAAAGCCATCTATCTTACCACGTGTTTTTTAAACCGATTCAGTTTGCAGATAAATTTTAATATTTTTTTCCCCCTTCATTCTCATCAGATATCTAAAAGGAATGGCTTAAGGACACATTTAAGATCTATTTGCCTTCTTTTGATTTTTGTGACCTATTTCAAATTTTATGCACATTGTTATATTCTTTCTTCCTTTCTTTCAGGGGTGGGAAGAGGGCCAGGCAGGGTGATGTGCTGCCAGTGCAAAGTTAACCTCTAGCAGCTGCTACCTTAGTGATCTATAGCAATAGAGAGGAGGTGTCCTGAAAATCGTTACATTCCTTTATGCCGTTTTCAATTTGCTGAGACAAGAATGATGTTGGCACACAGCAGTGTCATCCTGAAGTTCTTGCTAAATGGTAGGGTCTTCTGTTACTGGGACAGTTTTATCTACTTCCTCTGCTTATAGTGCTTCCCTCGTGAAAACTATCATTTCTTTCTCTGTTTCCAGACAAAGGAGCCTGAAACTACCTGAAAAAAAAAAAAAAACACCTTACTTTGCTAAGTCTTTTATCCTCAGCTTCTGAATTATAGAGGGGTTTTCATCAGAGAAGGAACTGTCACTGGCAATCTGGAGTAGCATTGCCCAGGGGCCACTCTTGTTCCAGATGATTATGCTGAAGCTCTGGAAACCTAACTTCTGGCATGTTTGGTAAGCTCACTTTCATATAGCCTTTGCTAGTAGATCTAAGAAACAGGAAGATGTTAAAGGATAAAAGAGCTCAGCAGATACTTCAAATGCTGCCTGTGTTAGAGTTTGTCCTAGTCTGAGAATGCATCAGATCTGAGAACACACTTCTCTGCTCACTTACTTGCTCCTGGCTTTAAATACCATAGTCCCAGTAGGGGGATGGGCCCTGTCTGGGGGACCCTCCCCCACTGTCCTTGAGGGTCCCTGGTGCTCCCGATAGGAAACATAAATTACACATACATGTAATTTCAGTGTTTGGCAAAGTTCTGAAAAGGGGGAATAAGTAAAGTAGTGATCATGAAACTGCAGTTTCATGTAGTAGTGATCATGATCTGCAGTTATCCCTCATGAAATTGGTCCAGAAGACCAGTTCTGGTCTTGCTCACCTCTGGCAAATATGTTTTTGAATGACCTTATGTTGCTCACAAGAATAGTTTTGCAGGAACACCAGTATGCTGTCTGAAAAAAATGGGTAGCAAAAGATCTTCCATTAAACAGCTGTTGTGAAACCTTGAGCTGCTATGAAATATTTCCACCAGAAGGTGATCGTGCTTTATAGAGAAATAATAGAGAAATGACTATGTGTGGAAGATAAAATGAAATGATCTGGTATTCGTATCATCATATATTTTTGAAAAGACCATAATTTTATAGGTGACAAAATTGGCATTATATTTTCATTGATTTGCTGTATCACTTCCAGTTCTAAGTGGCATGTAGAAAATATCTTTTATGAAAGATTATTAAATGTTGATCTGTCACCACTGAAATTGATTTGCATTCACTCTGTGCACCTAGAAGAGCCAATAAGAGCATCACAATCATTAGAGGCATTTTGCTTAAGCATTACTAAGAACTTTATTGCTTGGTAATTGCTTGAAATTTCTTGTCTAAATTTTCAAAGTGGTGAATTCTGCATTTTGTCTAACCCAATGAATCCAAAGTCTTTAGTTTGAAAAAATTCAGAACAATTCTGAACTAATTAATTTTGTCACGCTTCTTCTCAAAACAATAATTAATAATAGTATTATTAACGAATTCTCCTCTTCCAGGCCGCTTAATTAAAACACACTCCTATGCAATCTAAGAATTCTGGGGAAAAAACAGCTATGGTTAAAATTTATTTGAACTATATAAAATTCCTGCCCTGTTTCAAATAGTGAAAAACTGCAGCATTGCACATTGTGACAAAGACACAGGAAGAAGGATAATTACAGAATGTGTTACTGTCATTCATGTGTGAAATCTTCTAGGGTGGAAAAATGCATGCTCTGAGGTAGTAAAAGAGACACCAGTTAAATGGATAACCTTGATGTGCAGAAAAATTCTGAACACGTCTATTTCTCCACCAGGTATTCATCTGAGAATGCCCCTGTGTACTGCACTGTTTTTTATTCTGTTTGGGTTTTTGCTTTTTCAGCATAATGATACTCTCTTAAGAAGAAATACTCTTAAAGGTCAAATTAGTGTTGAAAATTAATTCTTAGTTGAAACATTTTTCTATAGGTGGGGTTCAGGATATTTTTGTTATACAAGTCCTGAATTCTTTCCTAAACTATGTATTTTATCTTGGTGGGGACACATTTTATTTTCTTGACTAACACTCGTGAATGAATACTCAGATGTTTTAAAATATGTATGTGTAAAATTTATGTAGCTATGATATTTCACTTGAAATTGCACTTATCTCTCACAGTTCATTACATAAGCCACAAAGAGATAACTTATGAAAGAATATTCACTTAAGATACACAACTCTTTTAAGCAAAAATAGACCCACTATTATCCAGTGAAACATAAAACTAAAACTTCACTAGCTCACTCAAACATCAATTTTCAGATTAACGTGCTTGCAGAAGAAACTTCTGGGAACACAAATGTTTGTCAGATACTCCCATGAAAACATTTTGCAAGTAAAAAGCATTTTAAAAATTAAAAATGTTGAATTTCACCAAAACAAGAAGTATGACATTTTCATAGAGCTGATCTTCAATGAATCAAGACCTTTGAGCTCTGTGCTGTCCATGCCATTAACCACAGTAGGAAAGAACACTCTTTTTCTTTTCTCATCTGTTTTTTCACTAACTTTTGCTTACTCCTGATTACAAGTTACTGCTTCTTGCATTTCAGTGGTGGTAGCACCACTGATGGTAAGTTCCTCTCACAACCTGTTCTCATGTTTTTCCATGCTCTACAACATCTGCACCTTCCCTGCCAGGCTCTAATTGAAATGTTTTATTGCTGTCTGTTTTTGCTAGTCCACCCTCAAAGGATAATAAGGAGAGAAAGACAGAGAAAAGAATGGGAGGAAAGGTCCACCTATAATGTGAAATTATAACAAAGACACTATATACTTAATTTGATTTAAAAAAAAATGTATTTCTTTTACTCCACTCCGTGAGCAGAACAAACTTGGATTCTTATTCCCTTCAGCCAAGGTGCAGACAATTGCATGACTTAGTATAACACATGTAGAACAACTGAAGTCACTATGGACACTCAGTTAAAATTAATATGAGTTAGTTTTTGAGGGACCAAACCACTTTCTGGTCACGTATTCTGAACAGAGATGTTCTTTCTGCTCAAATGACCCTTTCTAAATTCCTATCTAAATATTAAATAGACAAGTAACTCCTTGTAGAGCAGTTCTTAGTGGAAGATAGTATTATCCCTGTCTGTCTGAGAGACAGAAGCCAAAGGACTGAGAATGGGAACTTGGCTAGTTGATGTTAGTCCTTGGAAGGAGATTCTTATTCCATCTACTGCAGAGGGACCCTAGGGAGAACAGACTTTGTCAAAAACACATCTACTGTGCCAAGCTCAACATCTGAATGTTTTCACGGGCTTCTTGGTTTATCTGGAGCAAGTTACTGAGTCACAAATATTGTTTAGTACACCATGACCTCTTCTTACATTAAAGCAATTTTGTGATGTCTCTGCAAATTTGGGGGTTGTGTTAATCCTACCAGGTTTCTGTCAACAGACTGTTTTTAAACTACAGAGCAGCATACAATTATAGCATATTCCATCTGCCTCTGTCTTTGCTTCAGATGAGTTTTGGAAAAATAAATCTTTTAAAGAAAGTGTATGAAACAATCTGTTAGTCAATTAATATAAATAGGAACAGAAATGATATTACTGTAGTGTTTTTTTTTTTTTTCTTTCTTTTTGCATAGTGAAAATGTTACATAAAAATTCTGAATTCCCTAGGTTTTTAACTAATTTTATTTCATCTTTACTGGCAACAAAACTGCATTCATATGCAACACCTTATCCTTGTGCCCTCAAGGAACAAAAGCTGTTAAAAACATTATGAAGAAAGCTTTATGACTTAAATCTGTTGTGTTTCTCCTAGTGTTGCACCAGCAAAATAGTCTATAATAATAAAATTACTTAATGAGGAGTTTCATCAATTTAGAATAGCAAAAATGGCTTGGTATATCCTGTAAAGTAGACTTTTGCATTGTTAGAGCAACCAAAGCAAAAAAATTCAAAGTAAATATCTGATCAAGTCTGTGTGAAAACAAAAAGATGCGTGAAGTCATCACAGTCTGCATCTACCTTCCAACTGCTCAACAATTGCTTTCTCAAGCTGTGATTTCCTACCACCCTTGGGATGTCCCTGCTCAGTCCCTCTCTCTGATGAAGGTGTCAAGAGGCAATGCCCTGACAACACCTAAGATATCTGAGCTCTTCTCCTTGCTTTACTGCTAGCAACTGGGATTTATCCTGGGATTTCCCTGTTTCTTTTTCCATGAGTTAGGACCTTAGTCATCACTTCCATTCGCTCTCACAACAAGATGGAAAGGAGTAGGATGAAGGAATATGTATGCTCAGCATGCCTCAGCCTCCGCCTCCGTGCGAGTAAGAATTAGGGTGTTTTGGGCATTTTAACTCAGTAGCCTCTACTTTAAAAAGCTTTGAATACAAAATACAAAAGTAAGTCTTCAATGACTGCTATTTAGAAGTCAAATTTTGCTGAACACGCTAGAAAATACTAAGAAAAGCTCATTCTGTGGTATTGATTTTTTTGGTCAACATAGGAATTCTAGTTTGCAGAAGTGCTACAAAGTGATTAGAAACTATTGTAAGCTCTTCTGAGAAAATTGAGAACAATGGGTGTTTATAAGCATATATTCCATGAAAGTATAAAAAGGACATAAATTATATTATTAGTATTTTTAAACAAGTAAGCAAACAGTACTGTTCTGCTCTCCTCTTTCTCCATTCTGTAACTAATACTTAGAGTGATTTTTAACTAAGACAGATACTTCTGATATAAATTTGTAAATGAGGAGCAAGCCTTATTTATGGAAGAATAATTTAATGTTCTGTATTTGTAATCTATTTCTTCTCTCTAAGTTAGTTTTGAAATGAAGCACATACCATAACTTTTATGTTATTGTTGTTCAACCTTGTTGCTGGACAGTTAATTTGCTATAAAATACCCACTATATCATTGTTATTAATTAGAGCAACTGTGAACTTGCCTTTTGAAAGCTATTAAATGCGAATGTTTAGTCACATAAAAATAGAAATATGCAGTGAAGTTCTTCAGCAGAATAATGCCATGAAATAATTAATAAAAAATAATTAAATCTTCACTGAAAGGAATACACTTTATCAAGTGATGAACCTTACAGGAAAAAACATAAACAAATAAAAATACTATGTCAATTAACAATAAATTGGCAATAAAAACAATCTTTGTGGCATATAAAATAAGAGGATCAGAACTATACCTTTACAATTCTATTCATCAAAAAGCTGAATAAGTTAATGTAAGTGAAGTGAGCTGTACTTTAGTCTGCAGTGTGAATTATCAGGGGTTTTCATAGGAATAAGCAACATAGCAGACATGATATCACCAATCCCTTACATTAAAATTTTTCAAATGCCTGTACCTTTTACAGAGACATGGAGCACTGTAAAATAATAAAGGAATTATTCCAACTGTGCAAGAAAAAATAAGATTTTATCTAATGTTTATAATTTCAGAGATTTAATACAAAAATAATTCCTTTATAAGAACCTACTTTTACACAGTGAAATTATTTGCCTAAGTGCTTCTCTGAAGAGAGAAATCTTCTTAGACACTTAAATGCACTTCTGATTTATAGCCTTAGATTTTAAGAAGCAAGGTTTGTTGTTTGCTACCATTTTGTACAAGAGCTAATTGAATACTAGCCTGGCTTCAGGTGCTCCTATAATACCTTGAGATAAATAATAATAAGTATATATTAATTTCTTATTATAATAATGTTAATCAGAGAATGTGTGTTTGTGATTGACATACTCTTGGAATCAGAAGTGCCAGTGTCATTTTGAGGAACTCATCTGAATTATGGTCTGTCATGAATCTGGTAGGAAATTAACATTCTTTAAGTAGCTAGAAAGCATTCCCATAATAAGAGCTGGAATAGCAAAGTTTTAATTTTATGTGATTGAAAAAAACTTATTGGAAAATATGTTGCTGTTGACAATGTCACATGTCATTTAAACAGAAATTATATTTGTTTGAATTGTAATATCTTGTAGCAAATATGAGATGAAATTTAGCATGTACTATATATCAGGGAAAGATGCTTATAACAAGAGGTTTGAGTATAATGGAAACAGAATGAAAAAGTCCTACAAAAACAGGGGAAAAAAATAAAGAAATGCATACTCAAACAAGGCTCAGGAAAGCAAGCTGTTTCTGAGAAAGTTGCATGTAATAGGCACAACCATTTATGGGATTAAAATACAGCTAAGGTCATTTAACATTAGTCTTTTTCCAAGAACCCAGTACAAACATGTGAGCTACACTGAGTACTCCTGGCACAGAAACTATCCAGCTAATATATATTGAACTATAACAGATAAATATCTCCCCTTCTTCCCTTAGCATGACCTCTTCAATTTGGATTTCTGGTTAGAGTACAACACATTTTCCATCAATCTTATGCTAAGAGAAAGGTCACCTCTCAGCATGGCCAGGGCTCTGCAGGGGAGGCGCTTCTGTACATGTTCCGATTCTCCAGTTCTACTCAGGGTACACTCAGGCACTTCTACTCCAATTTTTCAAGCCAAGCTGTCTTTTTTCAAGCCCTTACAGGGAAAGGAAACAACAGGCAGTTTATGTTGCTGGCAACTCCACTGTGCAGATTTCAGACCACACACCTACCTCTGGGTGTCTGCCAGTGGAAGCTAACAAATGTTTTGACTGAAGGCAGGCAGGAGATTGTAGAGATAAGAAACTCTTGAGAAGTTGTTTAGGAAAATTTTGACCTCCACTACTTTAAAGGGAAGGAAACAGTGTTTCTGAACTCTCTTTCCCTTTATGAATAATGCATGATGTTGTTCAGTTTATAGAAAATACTCTACATGATCATTTGGAGGTTCACAACCAACATATCTCACTCATCTTGCTAAGCAAAATCAAACTACTCGATTAAATGTGGTTTCCTGTTGGCTTCTCTGGTCACTGGAGTTATGAAATTTACTGGAACCTGGAACAGTTTGAATTATATTTGGATTGTTGTATTGGACACATCAACACTTAACTAATCTCTGATAGATGCTGGTATGCTTTTTGAACAATGTAAAATGATGACACGGTAGACACAACAGTGTGATTCCTTTCACAAAATTAAAATTCATGATCTCTTGGTCAAATTTTAACAATAATAATAATAATTTTTAAAATTGGGACTCTACAACCCTTCTCTTGTTACTTGCAGCAATTTCTTTCAGGATATATAAAAATATGAAGTATTTCTCCATGAAGCGTGTGCTTTTTTATGAAATACCGTAGCAAGTACTGCTTCTACCACATTCTCAAGGAAGAAGTAATTGTATTGGCATAATAATTATCTATTTCCAAGGCATAATTAGGAATGCAATCCTGAATAAAGGTTGGTCTATAAATGACTTTATAGATCCAGGTGCTTACATAGATCCTTTATACAGAAATTTTCACTTTGACTATGATGCCTCATTCATGTCATCAAAAGTACAAATCTTTCCTCTTGTATGTTTATATTTTAAACAGCTGACAATGCATTTTGGAATAAAGTAGTTGCAGTTCAATGACATGCTTCAGAAAAATACTGTATAGTGAATTTAGAAAGTATTTTTACCGTACAACAAAAAATATATAGTTTTATGTATTTATAGTTATATAATATATGTAATATATATAGTTTTCCCCATAAATATATAGAAAAATCTCAGATAGACATATTCATGGTCATTCATGCTTAAAATGAAAGAAAATATATATTCAGGGAGAGCTGCTAAAGTTACGATTAGAAATAGGTAGGTTTTTTTTTTCTGGTGGATAAAAACTAGATTGGTTTTGATTGAAATGGTGTATTATATTTGGAAAAGTTGGATATGATGAAAAAGAAAGTAATATATAATGAAATAAACATGAAAAATTCTATAGGAGTATTTAATTAATGTGTTTGTGTTATAAAAAGGTTTTGAAATCCTTATTTTTTAAATAATAGGTCAGTTAAAATATTCATGCTGGAATACATTATTTTTAAGAACTGGTGAAAAAACCCCAATATTTTTGAAAATTCCACTCAACATTTTTGACTTGTATTTTTGGCTAGATTTAAATTAATTTAGAGTATAGTTCTAGGCTCTTCTTATTTTGGAGCAAACCTGCTGGTCACCAAAAAGCAAATGTATCTTACAAAATTATACAAAATTTAACTCATGGCTGGTAAAATAATTTTAGCTGAAAAAACACTTATTTTAATCTCTTCTACAGAATGCATCTGGGCTGACCCATAAAAGAGGCTCAAAAGAGAATTATACTAAATGGGAGTGTGAAACACAGGTAAAAATCCAGCTCCAATTGTCTGCTTATCCTGGTTACAAAGAATTTAATTTAAAATTCATTTAACGCAATGAAAAATCCAGAGGCATGCCTATCCATTTGACATTTAACAGTGGAACACACCTTCTGGCACAGTATGAGGAGAGTTTGGAGCCAGAAAATAGAAACAGGTATTCACCAAGCTGTTCCTCTCTACAGCTTAGAACTGAAGCCCTGAAGGCACCTTTTTTCTGCAGCAGTGTGGAAACAAACCTAACAGCAGAACAGCTGCCTGACTATCTAGCTAACCAACTACCCAGCTGACTATTTTTAGTCTCAGTACAGAGCTGTCTTTCAGCCATTATTAAAACACAGAACATTTATAAGACCAAGAAATAGTAATGTTTCTTATAGGTTAAAGGAAAAAGAAAAAACCCAAAATATTAATTCTTTCAAAAAATACAAACTTCCCATTGAATCATGTAATCACATGATTCAACCTGTCTCTTTCCTGTTTCAGGTGAAGTTGGATATTTTTTGTCAACTACTTTTCCTAAGGTGAGAGGGTGGGTGTTTTTTGGCTTTATATTCTATTTTTCTTTTTACTGGCAGAGGTGGGAAAGGGAATTGTCAAACGTGGCTGCTAGCAGCAGCTGTTCTACTTTGGACCATCATGTTTCAGACCAAATGGCAAATATAAAATGTTTGGAAGTCTGTATTAACAATCAATTTTACCTGAAAGAGTTTAGTCATGAAGCTCTGTTTTAACTTTAGCAGCACCTGTCATAACAGAAAATCTAATATGAGCTTGTAATCTGTAGCAGAGTGGTCTCAGAGAACACAGAAGTGCCTTATTCAGTTTGCACAGCACCTTGGTTGAAGAATCTGAATTTCCAGAGTGACTTCCCTTCTGTATTATTCCTCAAACTCAACAATTGGATTCTTTCAGACCAGCATGGGCTGATCTAACAAGAGAATAATCTGTTTCCTCCATAGAAGAGGACTTTATGAAGATCTTTTGCTTAATAAATTCAGACTTTCTTCCTAGATGAAAAGTTGAAATCCTTTTCTTTTTCAGTCAGGAATAAAGGGACAACTAATTTCTCATCCATCCATACTTAGCTAAGCACTCTAGACTCTAGTCTGTCTTGAACTTTTAATTCTTGTTCTTTCTGCAGTCATTTCAGAAAACACCCCTGGTGCTCCTCCATCCATGGTTTCTCTTAGAGTTACTGACCATCAGCATGGCTGGCGGAAGTGTTTTGCGTCTGTGAGCCCAGGGAACAGCTCCAAGCTTCATCAGTTTGCTCTACAGCCTCTCTTGGAACTGCCCACCTGCCGCGGCAGCTCCTCATGCAGACAATAGTAGGAAATCATACCAACCAAATAATTTCCTCATATTAAAAACTTAAGGACTTTTTTTCACATGTGATTTTCTTTGAAAATCTACCACTCAGAAAATACAGGAGCAAGACTAATTAATGTGTCAGGCCATAGGCAGTCCTGGGCTACTGAAAGAGCTCTGGCAGTTGATGTTATTTCCCCTGTGGCTCCCTGCTCCCCTTCTGCTGCCAGAGGTTACTGTCCCTGATTCCGAGTGACTGGGATGCAGCATCTAAGTGCCCCTCAGCACTCCCTGGCAGCTTACCCAGGCTTCTGTCACCACATTGTGAATTAGCCTGCCAGGCCCTGCACAGAACTCATTGAGTACATTCTGGCAGTCATTTCACTGCAGTCCCTGAGTTACACCTCGGGACAGGAACATCATCCATAACTACACAGACTTTTGGCACGTGGCCTCAGCTGTGTAAGATGAGCACCATCCTGGGCGCACCCCGGTTATATCCACCAGCACAATTCACCAGGTGAATTGCCTCTAAAAAGCACTGTGCTTCACCACCATTTGCATTTAACCCAGCTCTAGCAATCATACTGAGGATTTCCTTTGCCTGTCTGATCTAACCTGAGATTATGTATCTATCCAACACCTGCTGAGAAACTGTGAGGATGCTGTCCATTTCCCACTTGGATTCAAACACTAACTGCTGAGAAGCAAATTCTGCTAATCTCCCAAATGAATGGCAATTGCCTGCATAGGAGAGAGACAGCGTATGTTTTATAAAAAGTCACTTGGCTCAGTGTGTTCCTCTAGGAATTGTTGAAGAAATTGGCTTCTTTAGTAGAATTTTACAGGAGGAAACATGGTATAACCTTAGCAAGGAAAAATTCCTGGGTTTTAACTTTAGAACACTAAAAGGAGTGTTACCGCTTTTACATTCAAACTATCAATTCTGGTAGAATAAAAAATTCCATTAACATGAAAGAGTAGATAAGGATGCATTTCTGGTAAAATGAACATAAAGAAGCATAAAAGGATATACCAACCAAAATGTCTTAAACATATCCAGGGAGTAATATTTTACTGTTTTTTTCACTACTTTTTTTTATGAGCTTTGCCTCAAAAGACCAAACATGAATTCTATTAATGAGATCAAATATTCTATGTTAATTATTCTGCCATTTGCTGGTAAAAAGGAATGCTAATATGAATGTACTTCTGAAATCTAAAAATGTAAATTTAAAATAATGTATAATGAATAGCACAAAAAACTGCAGCTAATAAAAGACCAAGCTTACTAGAAAGCCAGTAGGAGGCTCCAAGGCAATCTGCTAAATTAGAAAACTATTTAGTTTAAAGTTAGTAGAAAGTAGTAGGCAAACAGTCTAAATTGCAAATAGTGACAACTTCTCAGAGAAAATAGGTTAAATTACTTTTCTGCTTATATTTTGTGGCTATGTAAACTGTTCTCCCCAGTTCCATCTCACTTGTCAGTTTTCACTGTTTTTCACAGTTCCCTTCATTTTGAAGTTCAATATCAGAATGGAATCAAACTTCAATACACATTACTGGAACAGAAAGTCAGAGGATGCTGGATAGGCAAAAATGATATTCTGACTTTTTCATTGGCTTTGTATGCTCATGACAAAGATTTATATGACAATTCAAAATCAATGGCAGAACTGCCGCTGACTTTGGGGAGTCTGGGAGTTCACCCATGCCAGTCAAGCTAAGCTCAAAAAACTGAAGAAGTAGAGATGTAGTTAGGGACTAAGACATCTGTTTTTCAGAAAATGCTCAGAACTTAGCTTCTGACAGGCAGGCCCAGTGCTGTGCTTCAAGTCTACCACTAGCATCATCAATCAATGACCAAAAAAAGTTATGCTTATTTGCTGATATTTTGACATGCTACAGGAACCAAAACTTTAGCTAGAATATAGAAGGATAGTGTGGGGGAAAATTGAGATTTTACTACAGGGAAGTTTGTAAGCCTTATAGACTAAAATCAGAAAGGAAATGTAAGATCCCACAATCTAATTTTGGCATGATAGTGTTGCATCCAAAAAGACAGTATGCCCCAAGTTCCAACACTTAGAGTGTGCATAGGGAGAATGATGCACCCCAGTTTGGCACAAACCAGGCAGCCAACCAAGGACAGAGACAGCTTTTAGAAAAATGCAGGAAGGGAAATCCTGAACCTTGAAGATTTTCAGTTTCCTCTTGCAGATAAGTAGCTCTGTCCAGGCAGGACTGATGGCCCAGAAGCTTGTCCTGAATGTAGGTGCAGATTTTGTAGTTTGGATTTTTATATTTTTTGAACAATCATTCACAGTGAATCAAAAATAGAAATGCACTATCATATACGAAGGAAGTAAAACTATGTGATTCAGTCTTTCTGTTCCTGTTGAAGAAGCTGTTTAGAACATGCAGATTTACAAAGGAGGCTAAGGGAAGCAATTCAGCTGTGTGTTAGCCTGGGAACTGGGATTTCTGCTTAGGACCCAAGAGTTGTTGATGTGCTAGTCACATCCCCCCAGTACATGAGTGAATGAATGAATGAATGAATGAATGAATGAATGAATGAATGAATCTCTAGCACCAACTGAAAAGAAAGGCCTAACAGTGCTGTGTTGCACCATTGCTTTCACATCCTCTCCCAGGAGATAGGAGAGAATCAATGCAGCCAGAAGGGGAGAACCAATAAATGTTTCATCTCTTAAAAATCTATGTGTGTGTTAACCATTTGTGACTGGAGTTAAGGAATGAAAGAGCACAACTTGGTCACGTTTTAAAAGAAAGTGATTATGAAAACAATGCTTGCTCTTCTCTTCTTCCAGGAAACAAGTGATACAAGTGGAAATGGCCTCAGTTTCTGCCCAGGAAGGTTTCGATTGCATATTGGAAAAATTTTATCACTAAAAGAGCAGTCAGCCATAGAAACAGGCTGCTCAGGGAAGTGGTAGAATCACTGTCCCTAGAAATGTGTATATAGGGCTTAAGGACATGGTCTAGTTGTGGTCTTGGTAGTTTTAGCTTGATGGTTGAACTTGCAGATCTCAGAGGACTTTTCCAATCTTAATGATTTTATGATTCTATGAGATGTGACTTCCCTGTTCTTGGAAAGCCCTCCTGGAGAAAGGCAGCAGGACACCTGGCTTCTCAGCTAACAGAGCTGAGAGGACACCAAGCTGTTCAGTCTTGCCAGGATCAAGGTGCTGGTGGGGACTGGCAGAGGCAGCTCTGTAGCTCTGCTCTGAGCTCTGAAAGACTTGAGTCAGGAAGCTGGTTCAAAGTGTGAATGGTTTTCAGGGCTCAGGCAGTGGTAGCTTTCAGAATCACCATTGTGTGCACTTTGTGTGCTCACCTGAATTCTCCTTTTAGTATTTAATTCTTTCTTTATATGTTTATTCTTTAATTATTTCTTTAAATTAAATTTTATATCCACTAAAATTCACGGGGATCAAAGTCTAATTATTGCATTGTTGCCAATTCTGAATTTAAAATGCTCTCTGTGGCAGTTAAGAACAGCTAATCATGTCAATCCCCTCATGCATAAACACATGGAGGATAGCAGGACTGTTTGGAGGACTAGTCAGATACATTAGGAAGTTTAAGAGGCATCTCTTAATGCTCCACTTTGATTTGAAGGGTGAGATTTTTAACAGACCTGGGAAAACACCATGAATATTGACTTTGAAAAAATTGACTGAGAGGGAAACCTAAGAAGCTGTGAATTGGCTGTGTGCTAGCTGGCCATGGTAACTGCTGTTTTCAGAGGTGCCCCTGGTAAAGTTGAAGCAATTTAGCTGTTCATGAAATAGGGAGCCATATTTCACGAGTTTCATAGTTTTGGGAGTTTCATAGGTCAGGGAGAGTTTCATAGTTTTGGCTTTGCTACAGGTGAGGACTATGCACAGACAACCTTTTCTATAGAAGGACAGAAGCCAGATTTATATATGACATTTTTTAAAAATTATACTTTCCCTTAATTTGGACCTCAGATAATTCCAGCCAAGATTTATGGTCCAGCTGTAAGGAGAAATTTGTCATACAATAGAAAGAAATAAGACTGTATGACAGAAATAAGACAGTTTGGAGAAGGTGGGCCCTTAGGCGTGCTGATTTTGCAGCTACTGGAAATAAATGAGTAATGCAAAGTGGGAAGAGGGAAATGGGGAAGAGAGAAATGGGGAAGAGGGCAATCTAGTGCTTCCAGAAGTTACTGACCAAGTCACGAAACAGAGCCCTACGCCAGCTAAGTTGAAGTGTGAAAGGGGAAACTGTACACACTGTTCTGAAGTGACAGCATCTGTACATCTGGTGTGTATCATCGAGGGAACTGTTACCAGCATGCTTGCCAAAGCAGCCCTCTGACTGCTTGTGATTTCAAACCTTGGGCTGGGTTCCCTGAAGCTGATGGAGCCTGCTGCGGCACTGAGGTGCACAGCACTGAGAGGGAGCAGGTGGATGTGTGACTGCTGCTTCTAAGCATATCCCTTACCTTTATTGCTGAGGGGATACTTAAGGTCACCCAGGACTTCACAGCAGGCAGTGAGAGTTACTCAACTGTTACTATTTATAGTGCTTTCCAAAGTGTAAAATGAAACATTTCTCCTGCTGCTGTGAAGCCAGTACCCTTTAAGCCAGAGCCACCTGACATTTGGAGGAGTTGGATCCTGTGAATAGGGTAACCAATTCCCTGCAGATGCTACCCTACTAAATGACTTGAATTCGAACCATGAAGGGAAGGAACCATAAGGATGGAGTTTACAGCCCCAGGAATAATTTTCCTAGTGATCTCTCACAGAGGCTGATGGCATAACCCCTATCTGCTGCAGCAGACTCTCCTAGAAGAGAAAACTGGATCCTAGTCCTAGGAAGAGTTATTGCATAGAGGGTTAGGTTGGTTTTTTTCATACAGATTATGTAGAGAAAAAATTTCTTAGTACATAGCATATGTGTGCAGAACTTTAATACAGAGAAACCGCGTCCCTTCATTAAGAGAGCTCTTAGAATTTAATTGGAAATAGTAAAAACAAGTAGCAAATATTTCAATTATTGCATGTTTTGATTTAAAAAAATATAAAAGGTAAAACATCCTGTCTTTCTGGATAGGTTTACTTATTGTGCACACTGCACAATTAATGCATGTACAATTTAAGGCTGTCAGAAGCAGATAACTGAGAGAACGTTCAGTAATAAAGGCAGTATTAATACATTAATGGCTTTTAGTAATATATAGGAATAACTTCCTTCTTTAACATATTCTGTGGACGATTAGAAATATATTTGTAACTTGCAGAACTACATAATGGTGGCACAGAGGATTTACAGCACCTCTTACCTTTAAGAGATCTTTTTACATAACAAGCATTTAATAAAAGCGTTCAATGAAGCTTATTGACATTTACCTTTCCCTTTGCCATACATTTATTAAGTTTGAATATTACATTCACATTAACATCAAACACATAAAATATGGAAAAGCTGGTGAGAACAGAAGACATATTTTACTGCTTTGATGTTGATGCCAAAGTTTTATTTAAGATATTTATACATAGCCTAAGAAAGGATAATACATTTTATTGAAAGCTTACTGTACTACTAGAATTTTTAAAGTCCAAAGGGTAGACTGAAAGTACCAAAAGGGAAAATTTGAAACACTGCCGAGCAATCAATCTTCAACAGCAAAGAATGTTATTAGGAAAATGCATTTAAGGTATCTGTAATTAAAATTTGATTTCTGAAAAGTGGAATGACACATACACAGCAGTTTCAGATTAGACATAAGAAAGGATTTCATTCTCTGGTTTTCTTACACAGGGATTGGTTGTTTCAAAGACATAAGAGGAAAAAAAGCCTACTGTGCACACAGTACTTACATGTAGTACAGTATGATTTAGTAATGTAAAATATGGTCAAAGGTTGACAAAACCAAAGATAATTCCCTTGAATGAAGTGCTTGCTGGTTTCTGTCTATGTCTACCTAGTTGAAATTAAAGCCATCTGTAGATTTGTAGCTAGAATATATTAAAAGTAACTGAGATAGAGGGAACACGTACTTGTGTAGATTAAATTTCTCTCTATTTCTCTATTCACAGTTGTGCAAGGCTAAATGATATTAGGTCTGTCTGTCTCAAAGAAAGATGCAAAGAAGATTTTTTTTTTTAAGAATGAAATTCTTTTGGTCACTTTTAGCACTAGGTAGCTACCATTTATTGTTAAAATAACCAAATATGTGAATTGGAGGTTAACACTGGAGCAAAAAATTCCATTGCCAAACTATATACATATACTTTACTGTGAAGTCAGGTTTCATTTGTTCTTGATGGTATTCAATTCAGAGAAAAGCAGAGATGGGAAATTCAGCCAGCACTTTCCAAATACTAAAAAAATATGCAGACATAGTTTGGATTAAATGTCTTGGGCTTAAGACTGCTCCAAAAAAGCCATATTGGAGGGTCTCCAAAGTGCCTTTACTGTAAGAGTCCTGGAGTGCAATGTCTGAGCTGAGAAATGCCAGCATGCAGAAGCATTAGATTAGCTATTGTTCCTTCTCATCATTTCTGCTTTTGGTGTGCAGTCCTCGGGGACTTCTGACAAGGAGAATCCTTAAATGCTGTGTTTGCCTGGCTATGGAGATCCCTTAGTGGCAGGCACCATTAGTCTGATCCAAAACCCTATGGCATTTACATCTGAAAAATTAGGACTTTGTGGAGATGTGGAGCCCCTCACTAGAAGATAAAGTCAAAAAGAATTTTTCAAATTATCACTATGAGAGGAGAACTAGTTATAAAACACAAGTTACTGGAAAATTGCAGCTGGCATCAGTTTATCTGGTTAGGCTCTAGAGAGAAAAACATAGTTTAAGGCACTTCTCTAATATTCTGAATAAATATTCCTAAAGGTTATAAGCAGATATTAAAATCTTCCCTGTTTATGTCTCCATTACATCAAATTTTATATCCTACCTTCCAGGTAATACTTTTATCAAATAGAATCTAGTTTATTTTGCTTCAGACATTTCTGAGCTCTCTACTCAATTTGTTCTTGCTATCTATTTAAAAGTTGGATGAGCCCTGCTGTTTAGAAACAAAGGTAATATTTTTAACTATGATGAGAAAGAATTATCAGCACACTAAGTAGCCTTGAATATGGAATTGTTCAATAGATGAAGTTTGTGAAGTCATTATTTCAGCTTGCATTAACCACATTTTCTGATCAACCACATTTGTTGTAACACTACCCAGGTGAAAATGGATTGAAAACATTACCTTGATCACATTTTGAGATAAACCTTTGGATATTAGATCATGCATTATCTTTCTGTCAGCAGCTTTAGAAACAGTTGTGGCAATACGTATAATTTCTTTTAAATGGTAGCTCCTTAGGGCTGATGTGATCACCAAGACAAAAAGATTTTATAATTTACAGATTTAGTTGTCAGATTAAATTAGCAGCACTCTTATATCATTAACAGTCATACACACCTAATTTCAAATTCTGCCACATGATATTATATTAAAAGTCTGTAAAATTAGCATATTAATATTTTTTTACATTTTCCAGAGCTACTGGATTTATGTAGGAGAGATAATCTATACTATTAGCACAATTCAGATGGTTCAGGTTCACTTGCAAAGTCCATCTACACTTTAGATATCTCTTAATTTGCCTACTGCCCTTGTCTTTACTGCCCAGTTTGTAATGGACTGTATATACAGCCCATATGTTATAATCAAGATGAATCCCTCTCAAAAATCTTTTGGGGCAACTGATAGGACCAGTGTGCCTCTGCTAGATAACACATCTAGGCATTCCCTGTTGATGCAATGGATAAAAATAATTGACCTAAACATTTGAGGAGGAAATAACAGAGCATACATAGTTGACTGGGTTTATTATTAGGTCATTTTCATTGGCAAGTGGATTAACAACACTATTAATGGTTAGTGTCTAGTCACATAACGTGCAGCATTTGGACTGCAGCTTAATCAATGAAGTTTTCCTATGACTGTGAATTCTCTCACTCATGATCTTCTTCAGCTCTAAAACTTTATTTTTTCATACAATTCCAGCATGTTTGTTCTTAGAAAACTCTTATAAATGAACCATATGTATCTAAATGCATTAATATAGAAAGATAAGTCAACATTCATGTATGTGCGTGTGCACACATGGGCATGAGGCAGAAATGGTACTGTCTTTTAGGTGTTTTGCAGCTGAATAAATGTTATTTACCATGAAGATATAGAACATGAGATGTATTTTTCCATTACTATTTGTGCTTATTCTCCAGATTTTTTTATCAGTTTAATGAATTAATATTTTGTTCGTTTTTTCCAGCCAGAAGGAGGCAAAGCTTAAAGTGAACAGAATTCACTCGCTTCATATTCAAAATGGTTGTGGTGTTTCCATCATCGTGAACATTGAAAACTGGATTGGATAATACCCTGAACAACTTGCTCTAGCTGCTTGACCCTGCTTTGAACAAAGAAAGCTAAACGAGGTGATGTCAAGGAGTCCCTTCCAAATTCAACTATTGTGTGATTCTGTGATGTTTTCAGGTTCTTGTTTCCAATATAGCTAATATACTGTATGAGCTATTTTCGATTATGCAAGAAAGGAGATAGTAAATTGGAAATTTGATGTGGAGTAGTCATAACCTCTTTCCAGAGAAGTGGAGAACAAAACAAAGGAACTATTGTAATAACTTGTAATAAACTGGAGACTGTATAGACTTAAAGAAGTAGTTTGATGGAGTAAGCAATCTAGTTCTTGCATTCTAACTAACAGTTCTGGAAATCATGCTGCTGAATAATCAAATCTCCTTATTACAAAAATAACATGGAAGAGAACAGAGGCATTGTCCTATCAGAACACTTTCAGTGAAAGACACAACATATACTAGAGTGAGTTCCAGTAATGACATTCAGATGCTGGCTAAGTGCAAAAGTCATCTTTGCCAAAAATAGCTACGGAATCAGATATAAAACAACAAAAATCCCCCAACCAAACACCACCCACCCATCCCCCTCCGCCTTTCTAGAAAATGTCAAGGAACAAAGAACAATTTTGACAGAGGGAATTATTTTCAAAGAAAATGTTAGAAATTTCTTGAAATATATAGAAACTTTTTGCTCTGTCAGTCCAAATATTAGGTCGAGATCTGCCAAGTTTATTTGCTTTCTGCCAGTCAGTGATGGACTTATTGTTATGAAGTCACTCTTATATCGTTAGAAGGGAGGAAACAGCTGGTACTTTTCTAGCTGTCTCCAGAGAAAATATCACTATAAAAATGATATTACTGACAGGCACATGTGAGGGAGTGGGAGTGTTGTGTGGAACAGAATGTTACAGTAGTGTTTTTTGTCTTTAAAGCTTCAGCAGATTTATTCAGCTTCCAGTCAAAGAGCCTACCAGAGGTTTTTTGTCACTGCAGAGTCTTCAAATTAATTTAACATTGTTCCTGTGTTTTGTAGTTTTGCTAAATTAGAAGGTGTTTGGAAGCCCACTGAAAGGATGATGGATAACCTCAGAACTGATAAAATGAATGTCAGTATGAGCATGTATGTAGGTAGGTAACCACTGTAGAGTAATTAAGCACTCTGCTCTGTGTTCTGAACAGAACAGTACTCCTTACAATAATTTGTCTAAGTTTACACATAAAACTTTAAAGTCTAGTTAGAGTAGTACAGCAATTAGAGTTTCAAGGACATTCCCTGTTCTTCCAAGGGAGAATGCTAGGGCAGTGAAAAACATTTTATAGGTGAATCTTAGAGTTTGAGTGAATCATGTGACAGTTTTCTTCCAGCATGAAGATCATTTCCTGAGACAATCTGAATCATAAGCAGCTTAATATTATTGGTCCTCAACACTTTATAGCTTTGATTATAGATATGGTGGAGATTATCAAAATGTTACCAGTTACTTAAAAGAAAGAGTGCAGGCATGTAAAATTAATGAGGTTTTTTTTTTTGATACTTTAACCTAAATATGCCAATGAGTAGGTAGATCAAAAGACTACAGCCTTCATCATCCTTCTACTAGTTTAGGTAGATGAAAGCTAGATTGTAAGGCAGTCAAGGATGACACTTGTCTGTGGGAACCTGATAATTAAGAGAAACAGCGGAAGGAAAGAAGGCTAAGATACAACATCAAGAATGACAATTCTGGGTTTTTCAGGGTGCCTACATCCAATCACTTTAGCCTTTACCAAGGAGGGATGACCATCTCAGTTTTATAATTGTGATTCCTATTATTCTATTTTTCTTTTGAGATACATGAGTATATTGTACTAAAATGAAGAAAGAATATGGATAAAGATAGATGGGCTACATAGGAACTGAGTGTCAGATCGAGCAATTTTTCTGGGAATATTTAAAAAGGTTATTATATTCTGCTATCAATACCTACTGCTTTGCCTTGCTGTTTTCCTTGTGTTTCTTTAGTAGCTTAATTTGCTTCATCAGGTCCAAATCATGTGTCAAATAATTTGATGCTGTGTACTATGATAGGGTATTTATTACCTACAGTTACAAGTATTGCTATATAAGATCACAGAAACTGTATAAATATTTTACCTTTTTCAACTATTAAGACCTAATGAGAGGACTCTTAAACATTCTGAATAATTACTCCCCCTTTTGAATGAGATATTTGTATCTATTAAGTCTATTTGTAATTGATTGCTGAAGTTTATTTAAAACATCTTGTCCCTTTTCTCTGCAGTCAGTCACTACTGACTGAACTTATATTAAGAATAAAGAAGTAGAACTTAAATGTGAATCTCTGCTTGACACTTCCTGCCCCTACTTAAGGCTGGCATATGATGACTCAGTGCTGCTTTCATGAAGATTTCAAAAAACAGAGGAATACTAGAAAACTATGTCACTAAGAATTATATTTTTAAGGGATGATGCTACTTGGCTTTGTTTAAAATAAAGCATTAATATTTTACATCATAACAGGCCCAAGACCTGGACAGTGGGCCAATTTTAAAGGGTCAATTTACATAGCTCATAATGGGAGATTCACACATCATGACTAATTATTTTTCTGAATAATGAAATGAATTTTATTGTACGGTCCTTATATTTCCGCACCTATAGAAAAAGAATTCTGTTCAACTATGTAAGACATGAACAATACATTGACCTACAATAATTAGTACTAAAAAAGTTCTGATTAACAGTACTGATAACATTTTTTTTTACTTGAAAAACAGTTAGCAATTGAGGTGGTTTATTTATTTTATTGCTATAGCTGGATGAAAAAGAAATACAACATTAATAGTTTCTTTTTCACAGGTTAGAAGTCTTGCCACAGAGCAAGAGAAATCCACATAAAAAGCTTCTTCAGTTAGATACCAAATTTTGAAAGTCAAAAGCAGAAAATGTTAATATTATTTGTATTTAAATATTCAATTAATTTACAAAGTACTCATGATCTTTGCAGCACAAGAATGTAAATGTGTGGATAGCACCATTTGTGATAAAAATTAATAAACTATTACTTAAAAAGTAATATGGGTAACATAAGAAGACACTTGAGAATTCTTTCTGTGAATGTTACAATACCATTACATCACTAGGATATCTGTATTTTTATTCTGAGAACTTAGGGTACTGCTAATTCTGTCTTTATATTGTTCACATCTCCAGATGCACATCTTCATCATATTCCACCAGTACTGAATTTTTCTTTTCCTGTCTCTTTCATGAGGGTAGCAAAGGCTGAAAATGGCTGAATCATTACCTGTGCTTTACATAGATTTTAGATGAGTGCCCACTATTTTACTTTGCAACATTTGCCTAGTTCCCATTCTTTTCTCTTTTGGAATCAATAGAAAACAAAGGTGACATGATGAAAATATTTTCCAGCACTTAAACAGCATCTTAATTAACATTCAGGAGTTTCAAGAATGACTGCCAAATAGATATTTTAAAATATGTAAATGGCATCCTTTTATGTGAAGTCAGAGGATTACCTATTCAGAAAGAAAAATCAATCTTTTCAGTAAAGTCAGCATAAGTTTTGTTAGTTCAAAGTCATTATATTTGGTTTAAAAGACATGAGGCTGCACAGAGTTCTTAGATGCATGTATCAAATGTCTCTTTTTTGTTGTTTGGAAATGTAAATAGGAAATGGCCCACTTGATTAAGTTTAAAAAGTTGGTCTGATAAGTTCTGTTTCATTTCTAGGTTCTTTGGTTCAATGGAGAGGAATTCAGAGGTGAATGGTGCTGAGCATTGCTCTTCCACTGAAATGGAACATGAAGAGCCCCTACTGCTGAATTAATTTGTTTATGCTGTTATAGTGTTGTTGCCATGTTTTCTAGAGCAGCTTCATTTCTCAGCACAGTTAAACACTTTGCATAGTGTAATTAGAAATTGCGCTCCATTTAGGATCTTACAATTTTGTTGCTATGAAATGTCATAAATGCATGCTTGGTAAGTCTTTTGTCTAGTGTCAAAAATCAAAGTGAGAACATCAGGTAATAAAATTAACACCACAGCACTCCCACCACTGCAGGTGCAGCCCATTCCAGACCATTCAGCTTGGAAGAGACCCCAGCAGCTCTCTAGGCCTTCTGGCTGCTGAAAACAGACTCAGCTGTGAGGTAAGAGCAGGATGCTATTCTACTGCTTGACTGTTCCCATCAGACTTGACTGTTATTAGCATCCAGCCTAAGCCTCTTTTGACTCCACTTGTCTGCTCATTCTCCCACCATACACCAATAGGAATCTTTTGGTTCTGCCTGTTTTGGTAACTTCATATATCAGGGAGGTTATATCATACCACTGCTATTCAGTCTTTTATTCATGAGGCTGAAGAAACTTTTCACTCAGAAGTTTCTCTTTACAAGGCAAACACTCCTGTCCTTTGATCAGCTTGGTGGCTGGTGATGCCTTGAGAGGCTACCTGGAATAGAGGCTAGACAGTGTTAAAGGAATAAAGTAGGTATTTATTAAAAGGCCTTCAAAGGATACACCTTGGGCAGTACAGGAACCTGGCCAGGGCTCCACCCAAGATGTAGGGTGTAGCCTTTTCACACTTTTATAAGTTTTGGTCCATTTACATATTGGGGTTAATTGTCCAATTACAGATTGTCCAATCCTCCCAGATTGCTCTCCTCAATTTGCTGTTGTTTACACTTTTTGGGTCTGAAGCTGCAATGGTGTCCTTGGTTCTCAGGCTGGAAAAGGATTGTTTTGTCTAACTAAACTATGAGAGCTTGCTGACACTTTATAGGAAGTTCAGAGTTATATACTAATGTAGGACAGAATCTGGAAAAATGAAATCTAAAACTTAAGTCATCACTGGTCTGCTGAATTTGTGCAAGCTTATCAGCGCCTTCCCCCAAACTGGATACAATACTCAAAACTACTACAGTGCTGTAGTTGCTGAGTACAGAGGGAAGGTCATTTCCCTCAATTTCCTGGCTATGCTGTTCATAATACAATCTAGGATAATGCTGGCTTTCCTAGCTGCCATGGCACCCTGCTGCCTCCTGTTTAGCTTGTCCCGTGCTGAGACCCCCACATCCCTGTCTGCAGAGCTGCTCCCCAGCCAGGCAGGCCCCAGACCAAGCCTCAGACAGGGGTACTTCTTTCCCAGCTGCTGGGTTGATAAATTGATTGAGGAATTCTGCTAGCTAGTAAAACAAACAACCACAACAAAATTATTTGCTATAACTTTCTTAAAATGGAAGTAGCTTTAGCACAAGTATTTTAAGAAGTCCTATTAAATGTAATGAGATAGATGCTCAAGATTTTCTGTATTTTTTATGTTGTCGTCTCCATGCATGAGCACCTGAATCTTGTGAGGTATCCTGTTGGTTGGCCAGATGAACTCAAAAGTAGGCAATGCACAGTCGAGGAACACACCATGTTTTCTTAATAGCTAACAAGATCATTGAATTATCTACAGATAAGGAAGATATAAAAGAAAGAGGAGCAGCTTCCATCTGTTTTCTTTCTATAATTTATAGCTGTAAGGAGGGAACATACCATCATCAACCCCAAAACATTAATCTTTTTTTCCCCTTTGTTTCCATTTAAAATAACCTAAGTATATGGCTCCTTGCCAAATATTTCTATTACTTTCTCAGCTCAATATATTTGCAGTACCACCATCCTCTATAAAAAAATTAATCATCACCAGGTGTTCTACATATTATTTGTCTTGAGTATACTGTATAAAAGTACAAACTATCTCTTAACTAGTATTCAGAGTACTTTTCATAAGTACATTTCCACTTAGAGTACAATTAATAATTTTAAAACATATGACTCACCAAGGTAAGTTTTAAGAATTCATAATTAAATACTTTCCATTTGTCATGAACTAACAGGTTCATTTCAGTGTTATGTGAAAGGTTTTAGGGATCTAAAGTATGAGATGACAATATTACCTGCCTTTAATATGCAGGCCCCTCCAGCTGGGGACATGCAATACTTTGTTTCACATTCATACCTCAAATCAACTTGCTCAGATCATTTTGCTTAAGGACTGCTATCATCAGATCTGCAAATTTTGTTGCATATTTCTGGAGAGTGTTTGTCTAAATTAAACATTTATAAAGAGTTTTTTAATTTTTTTCCTCTGGGATATGCACAAACATGTGTAACTCATTTTTCTGTCTGCTTCAGTCAACTTGCTCTTCCTGTAGTCCACCTCAAACTGACTTTTGTAATAAGAAAACTTACTGATTCCTGGATCAATAAAATCTGAAAGATGCAAAATTGAAGATGCATAGTGCAAATGTAGGTAGGAATAAGTGTGTACAGGTGAGGTAGGATCAAGGAAAAGCAACCTGTACATTTTTGTCTGTTTGTGTATGTGTGTGCCTGCTTTGTGGTGCCATGGCAATATTATGGACTCAGAGCTGCCCTGGTCAAAGGGGAAGGAAAACCCTGTGAGACCTCAGGCCCAATAGATTCTGATACTCCTTAACACTCACGACTGATTTATACACCAGGCAGATCAGGACACATTGTCATGGGTTATCCACAAAAATATAAGGCCAGGAAAATGGAATTCCTCAGGGCAGATCCATATTGTTTTTATATAACAGGAACAGGAATTATTTAGATGTGAAATGAAGAAAATGGGATAAAACATGTAGAACAAGGGAAAAAAAAAATAGAGAGGAAACAGGGCTCCTACCCAGGGAAAAGGAGGAAAACTCCCACTAGTGGCCAGTCTTATGGGTTGCCAGCTCTCCTCTATGGAAGCTAGGAAATATGCAATATTCCTTTGCATGCTATAACTTTTTTGCCAAATTTTAAAGGGTGAAATGTGTTATTTAGTCAAGGACAGTAGTACATATCAATCATTTCACAGGCAATACCCAGCAATCATGCTTCTTATTTTCTCCTCTTGCACACTGTGTTTTTAGCTGAGTAGGATGAAAAATGGTGGATTCTGCAGGATTGGTGAAGCTGTTTTCCAAGTTTTCTGTTCTGATGATTCATTAAAAACAGTGACTTTGTCTCTTGAGAATTTTACCTTGCTAAGAGGTATGGTCTCAGAGCACAAATTTGCTTTATTATGCCTGTGTATGATTCCACTTCTAGCACAACAGATACCATCTAATGAACAGGAATTTATTGTTTGGTGTCTCAAAGAATTAGAGGAATTGGCATTGAAAGATGACAAATATAATAACTATTCTTATGGTTGTACATTAGATACTGCCCAGTCTTCATCTGGTTTCAAGATTTACACAATATGAGCACAATGTAAAGCAACTTTGTATTTTCTCTCTTTCTTATCTCAGGCTGGATAGTAAGTCAGATCAAGACATTTGAACCTAATTTATTTGTGAGAAAGTTTCCCAGCTGTCAATCTGCAAAGAAGTATGACTACAGAGCACTTTTACTTTTATCTTTCAGAAATTTTCACTTTAGGATATATAATTGGAGTTCTTAAATAGATATAGCATTTCCAAGTCGGTCTCACTGCTAATTTGGTACTTTAATATCAAGCTATTTTGTGAACAAGGTCCAACATTAAAAGAAATTTGAATTAAAAAATTAATCTTGCTTTGGGCAAGATACTATAGAAGAGGAATGTGTGGAAAATCAAAGAATAAGCTAGGCAAAACCTTCAAGAAAAAATCTGAATGTAGATAATCTTCATGTTGCTTTTATAAATATAGGCAGATAGATTGGGGACCAAGATCACTCCTGGTCTTAAATTTCGTAAGACATTAAAAATGTTGGGGTAACGGTCCACAGAAATCATAAGGACCATCAGCTGGACAGTAATGGGAAGCCTGTGTGTGGAAGATCAGCTTGAAAAATAAAGTACAGCTTCAAAGTTTTGTAGCACAGTCTCTAGGCTTGTTCCTGAAGGTTGCATGCTTCATTATGCCCAATATAGAGCGAAGCTGAAGCTTGACAAATGAGTATCCTCTGCTTTCCCTTGTGCCAAGACTTTTACATTTTGCAGGATGCATTAATGTTTTCTCAACGACTTTCATATTGCCTTGGCAGATATTGGTGGCTTTCAACAAAACATAAGTCATCCTAATGACAACTTTCTGTAAATCATGTCAGAGTAGTTGGAACTAAGTTCTTAAATTCTTTTGAGGATTCTTTTGAAGCTCACAGAAAAGTGATTTTCCAGTCCCTCCAAAGCCTTATAGTACTCTTAGAGATTTATTTTCTCAAATGGGACCTAAAGTAACAATGATATTACAAAATAAATGTTCTTTACATTTGAATATATTTGACATGGGTCTGGCCTCTTTTTTTAAGAGTAATCTGTTTTCTGTGACCCAGCAATCCAATCAAGTATGAACCAGTCACACAATTCCCTGCAGTGGGACCACTTGCCTTTGGGCCAGAACAGAGCTCTTGTATTCCCACTGTACAATTAACAACTAATAACAGGTAACAACTCATAACAGTAATAACTAATAACAGGTAAATTAAGCGAACTACAGAGACAACTGGGTTCAATGTTTTCAGCAAGTATGTAGGATGACTCAAGCTGAGATCTTTGACAGGGTCATCAGAGAAGAGAAAAGAAGGATGCTTTTAGACTCTGTTTCACAAAGCACATTCTATTTATTTTTGCATGTCCTTTTTGTGGGCTGTTAGCAGTTAATACCATCCTTTTCCCTACTTTTAGCCAAACAGCTCAAGTCTGTGAACTAATTACCATGATGGTAATTTGATTAATGGCTGTGCTGCACATTAGCTTCTAGTACACAGAAATTAGGAAAGTTTCATATTTCAGAAAGTTACCTGAGAAACATTAAAAGTAAATTTATCTAATGACACACTGATAAAAAGAAGAAACTCTGTATTTAGTTGCACCTATTTATGTGTGTGCACAAAGTGCAGAATTTGCCTCATTGTGCACAGCTGGTCTGTGGTATACATATATATTTAATATTACTTAAAAAAAAAAAAGTAAGGTTCCTTCATCTCATTTCTGGACTGAGGACATAGATGATAACTTAATCCATAAATTATTGGCAAAACAATAAAAAAGATAATTTCTGTCAACAGCATGATTTGTGTTAATGAAAGCATTTCTTTAAGCAGATCATGCAGAGAAGTAACACGCTAAGAAATATGCAAATGAAAAGAAAACCTAGTTTTCCCTTTTCCCTTTTCCTTTTTCCCTTCAATTTTTAATAAAATAAGTTTCTTCATGAGCTACTACTTCTGTGTTACAGGCTATTGCATATTATTATCACTTGCAACAAACCACATGGAATCTATTTCCTGTCTGTATTTACTGGATCACTTCTGCAAGCCAGGCTGCAACTCATTTCTAAGCAAGTATGCAATATACTTTCAACACCATGACTACACAAAGGCATTGGGTGAAGTTTGAGCTCTGTTCTGCAGCCTTGGCATGATCAGGCAAGCTCAGTATTCACACGGAGTAAAGAGAGCAAGTCCCAAATCACATACTGAAGTGGGTTGAATTGCCTTCTAGAGGTGTCTGCCTCCATTCACTGATTGTAAAGCAACCTAGTGCTACCTTCCTCCTAATTTAGGAGGTTCAGTGAAGTCAAACACAATGAATCTGAACCTACACTTCCACCAGACCCTTTATTCACTCCTTTTCCCCCATTCCCTTGTTCTTCATTTCTTTGCAAAATACATGGCAGTTAACACAGACTACAAAGTGAAAAGATGAAGTTATCACACTCTTGTCCTTCTAATCATCTTGTGCAGAAATGAAACACAGTGTAGCCCTTACTCTTAAGGACTTTATCTCTGGCATAGACTGTGAGTCTTTGAAAACTAGACTTCATTTTACTTGCAAGGGAAATCAGTCTCTCTTCCAGAATTTAAAAGTGACCAAACAGTTCCCTGCAGTTGGCAATATCCTTATTGTCCCTACCATTCTTCATACTTTGAAAATGTTTCTTTGTACAATTCATGCAAATGCAATAATTCATAAATTGGAAAATGTGACTTCCATTGTTTTTTTTTTTTATTTATTATAAGATGTATGGAACTGGACAAATTTACTTTTGGCAGTTAATTTTTTTAAGGGGAGACACATTTTCAAGTTATCACATATTAGCAATTTAATATTTAAAAAATATGGTTCATTTGAACCATGTGGAAGCCTGATATAAACAGAATACAGTACTTGATGGATTCAGCTGACATCAGATTGGCAGGAAAGGAGTCTTCTAACGACATTAAAATCTATCAAGTGAGGAAAACATCAATTAGTGGTTAAAATAAAAGTCTTTTGGCTCTTTAAGAAATCAGCCTCCCTATACATAACACTGTTTACTCAGGACTGCATGTTTCATTTAAATTAAAGTGCATGCATCTGTAAGCAAGGAGGATGCACGTGATTGTTTTAAGAAATACACCACAATGGCATTCAATGACTTGTGGTCTTGAGCCAAGTGAACACTTAAAACACTACCCTATTATGAGTGTATTATTTCCCTGTCAGGAAACATCACTCACTTCAGAGCTGGCTTACCACCTTCTTTGTGTGCTGTGCAAACCCCAGCTGCTGAGGGACTTTGTCATGCAAAAACTTTACAAAATGCAGAATCCTTTTTGAATAATTTAATGAAGGGCATGCTAACCTCATGGCGAACAGACCTGCATCCTGCCCAAAAGGCAGAATTTTGGGGTGAAGGAATTGAGAAGACTGGTAACAGAGTACAGGGCTTTCTGTTCCTTGCCTTAGTCAAATATATTAACTCACAGCAATTCTGACACAAGGGAGAGAGAAAGGATCAGTATGTTTATGCACAAATGCATTGGTGGTGCAGGCTATCTCCATTTCCCTAATCTCCCCTCCAAACCTCTGATCAGAATAACATTTTCTCCTGACACTGGACATTGCAGGCAGAGAAAGGTGGGGGATGGTGCAGTTACTTCTGTAGTGTGAGAGTTATGAATACCCATCTCATAAGGGTTACATTGGCATGCAGAATTCAATCTTCTGACTACCAGAAGGTGTTGAGACAGCCTGGTAAATCAGAAGGATCTGTACTGGTTTTACAAATAAACTAGACTTTAGTATGTTTCCTGAGATTATTAACTAATAGTGCTTAAAGAATCTTAACATCATCACACAGGTTAGATAAAACAGATTCAAAAGTATTTTTTATAAGTAAGAAAATTGTAAGGCAAATTAGTTTCTGTGATGTTGTTCCATACATAGAGATGGATTTTCTCTGCCTTTGCAGGATGGGAGAACTTAATGTAATGTCATGAAACACATAAGTTCTGCAAGACAGTTTAGAAAGCACACTCTAGCATGATCAGCATCGTTTTATTAAAAAAAAAATAGCCCTACCGTTAAATGATTAATTCTACAGATACCACTTGCAGATATGCAAATGTAGTGAGTTACATATTCCTCTTCTTGAAAGCAACCCTTCCTACTTTGCAATAGGAATGTGCAATATTGTGCTTCTTTGAGGTGTAACCAAAACCAGATTTTGCTCTGTAAACAGAGAGAAGAAAAAATTTTTCACCCGATCAGAAAATGAATAGAGAGTTCTTTTACTATTGGCTGACTGTAATAGAGAATTTCCTAATTAGTTCACAATTTTGCAAATTATTTGCAAGCCAAAATAGAAGCAGATCACCGTCTCATAGTTGTATTGAGTTTACACTGGCAGTGATTGTTGCCACTCGACGAAGGAAATGTGAATAAGCTTGTATGACTGAACACTTAGAAACAGCACTCCTGATGAATAAGATTTCACACAAGCAAGTTTCTAATCATAATAACCACCTTAAAGATATGACTGAAGAAATGTTAATTACTGCATGCTTCAGTTATGACTCAAGTAGAGTCCTCCTGCTGAATAAGAAATTCATGGAAAGGAGAAAAAAATTTAGATTGCCAAATGTCATAGAAGAATTCCTTACAAGGTACTTATAAGACAGACATTTCAAAATGAGCCTACATGACCTACGTGTGTAGGTGCCAGTGTTAGTTAATTTTAGGGTCACATTTCTTGTTTGAACTATAAGTGGCTTAAAACTTTCAATTGAATGCCTGAAGTGATGGCATTTTTATCAACCGGTTCTTTCTACATATCAGTTAAATTTCCTGGATGCAGCTGCTCTGGTTTTAAATTCCTGTATAACTAAAAGCAACTCAATGGAGTTGTACCCTGCTACACAGGGATATACCAGAGAAATCCATTCACCTAAAGGGCACTCTGACAATGCCCCACTAATGCTGTTTTAATGATTGCTGCATAGCAGCAAATGAGAAACTAAACTGTATGGCTACATAAGCACAAAATAATATGTACTCTTTGCAAACAGACTTGTAACAAGATTAAAAAAAAAAATCACTCAAAAATCCTAGAGATAAATGTCTTCTTAAGATGATGCCTACAAGAAGGAGCTTTATCCCTTCTTGGTTAAAGTTATGAGCAGAATATCCTGGGCCAAGATGCATAGCACTTTTCCTTTGTCTAAATTGAAATGCTTTCTTCTTGCTTATCTGCCCCTCATCACTTTTGATTTGATACTATGATGTTTTATGATAAAAAATTAAGTAATCTCATTCTGTCAGATATTTTTTACTGACACCCTCAATGTGTATTTTAAGGTTTAATATTTCATCTTTAAATTGCTTTTTCCCTTACAGATGCTGTGCTGTCCAATTCTCACAACACTTCTGAATCACATACCTGTTTAGTAAGATAAGTGTAATAGTTTAATCATTGTTAGCTGTACAATGTAGACAGGATGGAGTGACATCCCTCCACTTCCTGTTAGCTTCAATTTACTTTCTGGCTGCCATCACAGTCTCCAGCATGGTGCAGGTATGGTGACCTTGTTGGTTAGGCCTACACTTGTTTCCAAGTTTGAGTCTAATTCACAACTTGAATCTCAAACTACTATTATCTACAGTTTGACACCCTGAATCAAAATGCTGGAAAGGGATCAGCTTTTCTAAGCTGAGTGTGGACTTAGCCTTGTTAGCAGTCTAATAATGGCTGCATGGAAAAAGCTGATATCTAACAACTGGTAGACAGAAAGGAACAGGTTCCTACACTTCTTGGAAAGAGTGGAGTCAAATCTATTCATTTCAATCACCATTTAAGATACTTAAGAGCTTTGTTTAATGAGCATTTGTTAGGTACTACAGGACCATGTCTTAGCCAGGAAACAGCAATGCTGGTTCAGGACACTTCCCAGGTCAGAGACGCAAAGAACCAAACCAAAACCAAACATGAGAACTTAAAATGCTGTGACTTGTACACTGATATTTTCACCTTTAAAATTATTATCCTTAGTTTGAATGTTTTTAAGGACTTCAAAGGAGAAAGAAAAATCTTGAAGGCACTAAATCAGGGGCTAAATGATAAGATGGACTTACATGTTTTACATCTAGTGGAACCCTCGCCCAGACAAGCTTTTCCCAGGGATTCTCAGAATAAGATGTATAATAGATAGTAGCATGAGCTGAAACATCCTGGTGTGACACAGAATTGCTTGGCAGGATAGGAAATTTGTGCTTCTCCCCTGTCAGAACTGTAAGCAGAGTTGAAAAAATGTTCCTACTGATGACTTCTACCAATAGGAAAGCCATAAGCAATGCGCTACAATATATTGGTACTGTTTGCGAATCAAGTCCTAATATGTCTTCAAAAGATGGGCAGTGACTGTCAGAGAATTTTTGAAAATGCCACTACTTATTTATCTTTGGGTACCTTTGGTACCTGTACAGAAATGAACTAAGTAATTTTCAAAAAAAGATTTATACGCAAATTTCCCTATTGTTGGGTTTTGTTGGTTTTAATTCTGGGTTTTTTTGAATGTGCTACACTGCTGCACTATAGCTGATTGTGATAGAAAGTTGAGAAATATCAAAAGTACTGTCAAGGAAAGAAGATAGGGACACTATGTCCAAACCTACACTGGGAGAGATCCAAATCACTACTTGCCAAGACATACACTTATGGAAAAGAGACAGAAAACTCTGCCAAGATCTAGCACCTAGGGGTGACTAAAGAGAAAAATAGATCTAGTAGATACACTGTTATCAAAAGACATTTGGGTAATGCTTTCACAGGTATTGAAATATAGTCAATAGCTGGTTTAAATAAAAGAAATGGAACATGGGATGTGCCACTGTCATAGGTGATTTGGGCATGGTCAAGTGTGCAGTTATGATCATGTGTCAAAAAAGACAAATTCAGTGACAAAACTAGAGCTGTGCTATTGGGCTGGTTGATGGTGTCCAGAGCCTCCTACAGATCAGGAGTCTGTGCCTTTTATTTCTAGCAGAGAAAAGCAGCTGAGGGGAAACACGATGCTACTAAAACATAACAGTGTAAACACTGGGAGGGGTAAATAATTATTAAAATGAAAGGATCATATAAGAAAAACAAATGGATATAAACTATGAGTCAATCTGGTCCTAAACCTATGTTTCTAACTATCTGAATAATCAGAATGATTAATCAGAAAAAATATGAAATAAAACCAAAGCCCAAGCCCCCCACTGTAAAATGTAGGGAAATTTATTATGAAGGCAAATTTATTATGATAATGGTTGGATCTGACAGTAAAGTACTGGGTCCTATAATCAGTTCACCCAGTGTTTAACACTGGCGCTCTGGGCTCTTCTGTGAAATAACCACAGTCAACATCACACCTGAGTGATCTTGAGCCTCGTCAGCCCTCGGATTAAATTTTAACTGGAGCATTCTTAGGTAGGCTGTAATACACTTAAAGAACTAAGTAAGACACCTGGATTCCCTGCTGCAAGAGAACAGAAAACAAATTTAATCCTTTCAGTTAAACATTTTGAAGAAAACCAGTCAAATTTACTGGTGTTACAGCACTGCTTGTTAAAATGACGCACACATCATTGCAATAAATATCTGAATACATATATAAAATAAAGTGCACTTATGTTCTTATACATGGGGCCAAATCAAACATTTATTAAAGATTCAGTCTGGTTTACTTTTTCCGTAACATTGCTAGCATAAAAATAAGTTCTTAGTAATGTACACATTTTTGATACTGAAATAGCATCATTGTATAATTAGATACAACAATAATAGATACAACAGTAAGCTGCTGCATACTTTGTTCCTTATTTGGCCATCTACAATAATTATAAAGTGACTTAACTATTAATGATTAAACATTAATGGTTACTTTAAGGGCTGTATTTCACCATTTTTACACTGTTTGTAGAATTTTTCTTTTTTTATGAGAATACAAATATAAAAGTATTGCATTCCCACAAATGTGAATCAAACATTTACACAGCATTTTTACCTGTGGTTTCATAGTCATCTGACAGGAGATTTAAATTGTGTGTATATGCATTGCATGTATTTTATCTGATGTTTATATATATTTATATATATAGTTTACAGGCTACAAGATAGAAAATATTTGTCTGTTTTTTCTAACTGGATGCTGCACTGGCTCCCAAGTGGATTTTTAAATCTATTTACATACAAATAGAATTTTTAAAAAAAGTGATAAGGAAATGTACTGTAGAGAAACAGTCATGAATAGCAGAGCTATACACTAGAAAACACCACTTTTTTTCCCATTACTAGTTGCTTTGGTCATTTTCATAGGCTTGATTAGTCCCAGATGACCTATTTTTGTTGTTCCATCTACTCTTCATAGGTTAAAAATAAAGAACAAAGTCTGGAAATATTGTGGGAGTTCTGCTGTTGGAAAAATTAGTTTACTAATTTTTAAGTAAAATTGACTGGGTTCTAATTTTGCATATCTATTTCTGATGCTCTGTTCAATCTGTTTATTCATCAGCCCTGCTAGTTTTTCCAAAACTGCAAAAAAGAAAATGGTAGTGCCTTATAAAAGGACACCATATAGGTTATTGCCTGAGCTTTGCATAGCAAGATAAATTTGATGCAAGATTGTTTACCATCCTTCCACAGCAGGCAAGGTATTCTCACTGTGGGGCTTATTAAACAACAATGCCATCATGCATGACATTGTAGTGGGCTGACATGAGAAACCCTAATGAGAATGAGCCTTTGACACACTTCAGGCACAGGCATAAACAAGTCGATAAAATCACATCAGAAGTAAGAAAATAACCAGTATAAAGGAACCAAAACTCTTAAGATATCC
The DNA here is from genome assembly GCF_026979565.1 of Vidua chalybeata. Classification (NCBI taxonomy): domain Eukaryota; kingdom Metazoa; phylum Chordata; class Aves; order Passeriformes; family Viduidae; genus Vidua; species Vidua chalybeata. The sequence continues at coordinate 49,802,273 of NC_071534.1, read as the reverse complement.
ATGCCTGGTTGTTACTGCCTTGAGCTCTCTATTAGTATTTGTGGAATTCTCTGATGCCTGTGCAAATTCCCTCTCTGCATCTTAATCTTGTCAGCATGTCTCTGCAAACTGCCACATAAAACTTGCTTATTCCTATCTGTACAGAAGAAGGTGTCCTGAAAATGCATGGATAAAATATGTCTCTTTCCCCTTACATAACCTTATTCTGGTATAATTAATATACCTACTTGCTTCCTACTTTCTCTCTGAAGCTTGAATTAGGGAAAACGTTTAGCAATTCTCTGATAAGATGTTACACCTCATCAAGGTAGTGATCTATCCATAGCTAGCATTGTAAAATCCTCACCTGCACTATTAATTACTGTCCCACGCTGGATATGAACGCTCCAGTGTCACGTTAAAGGACATTGACTGTCTGCTTCACAGCCCCCTGTTTTAGTCCTGATTATCATAGTCAGTTATAATGACACCAGTTGAGTCAAAAGCAGCACTTGGATAGACCTGCCAGTCTTTAGGAAGTATTCTGCATATTTCTGTGTGTGCCTTCTGAGAATTCACATATCTATCTCAGTAGAAGTCAGCCCATTCTCCTGAGTCTGCTGGAACACAGTTAAAAAATGCATGTTCCCCCAGGAACATAAGATTTACCAGAGGTGGAGCTGTACCCTCCTAATTACAAGCATAGTTACATATGCATATGTATGCACATATATGGCATAAATTTGGAATAAATAAATAAACATGCATAAACATACATATATCAATACAACTTTGAAATTCATTAGTTCTTTCCTTTTCCATTGTAAAAATACTTGTTTCAGCTTGTTAGGTTTATTTTTACTTGCTAACAGAAAACTAACAGCAGTTTGTGTCTTTGGTATTACTTTTTTGCAGTGGCCTTTTTTCTAAGTAGAAAGACCAAATAATAGCTCTGCTAAACATCTCAATACAGTGCTGATGAAATAGTTTCTGATGTGCTTATTTCTTCTGCAACCTATAAAATATTTTTTATTCTTTCCTCATTCTATTCTTTGAGTGATAAGCAATAGCAAATGAGGCACCAGAGCCTCATTACCCTGGGGGAGAACAGGTAGTTTTCTGCTTCCACAAATTCTTCACTAAAGTATACACATGAGCCTCATTCTGTAATACAGAGATTGATTCATAATGGGATTCCAGCATTTCTTTGAAAGACAACTGCAACTCTCTGCTCAGTTCTACAGGTGACAAATGAAGGCTAATGCAGTTATTAACTAGACTAAAAAAAAAAAAAAAAACAGCTCATAATGATATTTTTGTCATACACAAAAGCTATAAAGTTAAGGATATAGAAAATAAGAAAACAATTCCTGGAATAGCAATATGTTTGTCTCGTTACGAAATCAAGATACTGTGTACTAGATACTTAAAAGGACATTTGTAACATCCTGCAAAAATGAAAAAACAGAAAATGATTTCACATCACAGCACAAAATATGGAATAAATGGGGATAAGTTTACGGCAATGTTTTATTATTTGGTAATTGTGACCATCTAATCAATTTTTCTACATAATTGCAACTCTGTCTATGTATTTTTAAAATACAATTTACCACCATAAAATGAGAGTTTCCTTTTGAAAGGACATTTAAGAGACTGTGTGAAATTAAAAGATAATAAAGTCTACAGTCCACTCACAAAGGACCTAGATTCCTTAGGCAATCTGTGCTCCCATGTCCACAGCTCTCTGGGACAGCCATGCCAGCCTCAAACACCAGCCAGGAGGACACTAGGTAAGGGTCTATAGAGTCTAGAATTGTAAACAAAGGCCTCTGAGAGGAGATAGAAAGTCATTCAGCATTTAGTCATAATGCACTGTTCAGGAAGGTGGAATCAATCACCAAGATTCCTGTATTCTTTAGGTCTACTCATTTGTCTGTTGTGCTGTTTTCCTAAAGTGATTTGTTGTACTAGAATCTTATATTGAAGTTAAATCAATGTTCATCCAGTATACTAAAGGTTAGCATGTAAAATGGTAAACCTATGTTATGCATGAGGGGTCACTTGTGAATTCCTGCAGAGTGAAGCATATAGCTGCCACCTATACATTAAAATGGTGAAGTAAATCTAATGACTTTAGAGGGTAGATTAATTATTACGGAGCCAATAGGTTTTCTTAAAGGAATTTTTAAGAAAATTGTTAGGTACTTGAAGCTTTTCATGATAAAATTATAAGCAATACACATGCATGCATGCCAATCATCTTGTAGCAATGTAGATTTCCAGGAACATATTAGTAAGGCAGTTGGATAGTTCCTTGTGCATTTTTCAAATGGATGGACCCTGGACAGTCTTTGAGGCAATCTGAGGCCAAGGAAGATGATATATCATAAACAGGATACGTTTCTTCATGTTAAAATACTACCAGTCTTATTTCTCAATCAGACATGGAGAAATATGGAATGCCTATATGCAATTCAGATAGTTTCAGACATTTTGCAGGGTTTCACTCAGTGGAAAGGCAGTAGAAATTCGCACCAGTAAACTGGAAATCAGAACAGTTGGGAGTATTAATGAAATCCACAAAACAATCTAAAAGGCAAGTTTTTAGCCTTAGAAAGATCCATACTGGTCTAAATGCAACAAGGAGCACAAAGGGAATTTCAAAGAAAAGTAGAGCTACTCACCGAGATCTGATAGTTACTGATCTCTGCATTGTATAAACCAAATTACTCAACAGAGAAGCTGAGCATTAAAAATGAATGTCTCAGTTAGGGTGTTTTGGCATCTCTTCATATCTAGACATGTTCCAAGTTATCTCCAGAAATGAAATAGAATAATTGGGTCAGATCCCAGAAACTCATTTACCTAAACTAAATGGGAGGAATGAATGAGCATTCTTTATTATCATTCAGATCTGGATATTCAGGAGAGCAGTTAGACCTTTTCCATCAATTTCCTCTTAATTTAGTTACTAGTCAAAGGTTTTTCTAGTGTAGAACATTATTATGTTTAACACCTGCTGTGTTATTGCACAATTTTGTTTATGCTGACACTAAAACAGGGAGAGTGAGTGGTTATGTCCTAAGATACAAGCTATACTTCTGAAGATTTACTTCTCAGCAATTAAAAAAAATGAACATAACTGTATATTTGCCTTTCTCCATACTGAGGTGAGGAATACTCCATTCAGTGCCTTCCTGTTTTTCACACTTATTATCTACCTTCACAACCTGCAGAAGTTCTGCACTGCAAATTCCTTTGGTGAAAGAAAAAAACCCTGATTGCAGCCACGATACAGTGGTAATGGAAAGACTTAAAATCAGTATTTATGGGTAACTACTTTAATTACCACATAGGCCTAAGCCTTGCAGTATTTCCTAAAAGGCAAGGAAACCCTAGCAGTGGAATAATCTCCCTGGCTGGCTTTGAGAAAACCTTTTGGGCTATCACAGGCAGCTGCATAGCCCCAACTTCTGGGGGACTTGTGGACAGGTCGTCCAGACTGTGGGCCAAAATGGGTGGGCAGAAAATCACTCAGCTTTCCAAATATGCTGGGAAGCTTGTTTATGAAGCCCCTGCCATGAGATCTGTCAGAATAGTGCTGCAAAACTTTTCATTTTCACCTAATAAGGAACAGTTCAGGGTTTTTTTTACAAGTAGACTTAATGAGACTTAAACCTTCCTTTAAAATGTATGTTAGTTATCAGTAAGTGTACAGAGCATTTCTGTCAGGAGTTGTTTAGTGGATGCACACAATAAGACAATGCTCATTGTTGGACTGCCAGCAGAGAGGAACACAAATTCCTTCAATTGTAGACATACAAGGATGTGACTTATTTCAGACATTCACCTGCAGAGGACAGCAAAGCAAGCCACAGTGTACATTAGTGGAACGCTGATGAGGTGCTCTGTGTGATGCCAGGATAAGCTACAATCATAAAAAATTATGCAATTATAACTGGTGAAATGTAGACCAGTGTGAAATGTGGATGACGATGCAGGGAGATTTTTGCTGTTCTATCACACCTGCAAAGATGTTTTATATAAACACTAAGATGAAAGCTGTAGAGTGGGAGCACAGCTTGTTTGTTCATCGATGTAAGGACTGTACATCTGACAGTTGCCACTACTGGCCTCCATCAGCAGTTTGAAGAGAGAAGGTTGTCTGATACAACTAAAATGCTCTTTACCTTTAAAACACAACTTTTGGAAGGCTTTTCTAGGCAGAAGGTGGAGAGTCCTTTTCAGCATTTTAGGTTGCTTTTCAGCATTTCAGGTTGCAACCATGTATTACTGCTACATATAAAAAGAGTTTGCTTACCAGTCTGGATATAACCTGGGGTAAAAAATGATTGAAGACTTTTGTGTGGTGTTGGGGAGAAAAGAACAAAACAGGGAAACACTCAGGGAAGTTCTATCAGTCTGTCAGACATTTTTTTCTAATTAGTCTGAAAAGCTGTTAAGCCTATGTTTTTGGGTTTTTTTGGTTTTTTTTTTTGTTTTTTTTTTTTTTTTTTTTTTTTTTTTTTTGTTTTTGTTTTTTTGTTTTTTTTTTTTAAGATTAGAGCTATAAAATGAGCTCATGTTTAATCTTCTATAGTCTATATATAATCTATAATCTTCTACAGTGAACCTAGAAGGTTAATGCTTCATATTACTTAAAATTCATGTGAATGTTTTCAACCAGCTGCAGGATGTAGTAAAGGGATTTATGAATTAAAGCATGATTGACACTGTAAGAAACTATTGCTGACTTTACAAAAAAAATCACTCATTTTTCAGTTAATTTCATAGTTTAATATATACAATATAGGTTAATGGAACATTACATTCCATTTTCTCTTTTCTTTGAGAAAAAGGGGTATTGGCACTACAGTGTTGTTTAATGTTATGGAAATATTACTGGCTGATTAAATTGGATTAGTTAGATTATCAGCTTATAAAAATGGTATCATGCATTTTATGTTCCTTCTGCTTTGGAATATTTGAGAGTTTGCAGCATTAACAATTTGGAAACCACATCCATACAAAGACATATTTGAAGGTTGCTACTGTAAGGTGAAACATTAAAAAAAAAATATTGAATTTTGGACAGAAGAATACAGGAATAATTGTTTGGTACAGACAGTATTTTTTCCCTCTTTGATAGGAAGTACTTTATGCAAATGAAACTTCATTCCAAAATGTAATTCAGGAAAAAAACAAGACTATATTTTGGTACCATCTTTCCCCCAAAGTAGTTTAAGTTGTTTGCAATGAAGATCAATAACTTCTGCAGTCCCAACTCCACCACCTGAGGCAGACCTGTCAACAGCTCTTTTTCTGTACTGCCAGGTGGCTTTGCTAAATGATGAATACACACATGTTCTCCACTCCTCTGCCTTTTCCTTCCTGCACCACACAGAATACCATTGTTAGGAATTCACCTCAAGTTTCTGAACAAGGTGATAATTTTGAAGAGGCATCATGTCTCACATCCATGAGTCCCATCTGCACCAGCAATAAGAAGGTGCTGAGGAAGATCAGCTGGGGACCTTCTCAGCACCCAGTCATCACTTTCAATGCATCTAGCTATGGTCCAGGTCAGCTCCCTTTCAGTCACAGCTGCTGCAGTCTGGGTTCATACTGAGTAGTTGGGTTGTAACAGAAAACTGGTCTCCCTTCAGTCTAAACAGCTCAAGAATGAAGGAGATGGGATCTCATACTGCTTCACAAAGCTAATTCAGCTCTTCCTGCATATTAGACATCCCCAGCGAGGTGCTTTTTTGACAGCACAAAAGAGCAAATCAAAACAAAGCTGAAAGATTGCTTCTGTTGCAACAATTACTATTTCTCACTCTACCTCAAACAGGTGGAAGAGCTTGCACAATTTTAACTTGGGCACATCAGTCTCAAAAGACTTGGTTGTGTTAAGCTTTTCTGAATCATCAGCTTCAGAGCCCTGTTTCCCATCAAGTGCATTTTTGTGGGTGAAGCGTGGAGAACATGCTGTTAGTGGTTGTCATGGTTTAACCAGCAGGTAGCTGAACACTACACAGCTTCTTACTCCTTCCCCATCCCCTGCAGTGGGATGGGGGAGGGAATTGAGAAAAAAAAAAGTAAAATTTGTGGGTTGAAAAAAAGTCCGTTTGTTAGGACAGAGACAGAATTAGTAATAGTAATAATAAAAGCATTAGAATAATCAAGCACAATGCAATTGCTCACCACTCATTGACTGATGCCCAGACAGCCCCTGAGCAGCTGCCTCTGACCAACTTTCCTCCTCATTACTATACTGAGCATAATGCCATACCCCTTTGGCCTGTTTGGGTCATGTCTCCATCTCTGGGTCATCATCACAGCTTCTTGTGCATTCCCAGCCTCCTCACTGGTGGGGTGGTGTGAGAAGCTGAAAATTCCTTGACTTAATGTAATCGCTGCTCATCAACAACTCAAACAGCAGTGTGAAGGTCCCCTCCAAACTTACCCAATCTGCAATTCTGCACTCCTCTGTTATCGACACTATTTTCATCATAAATTCCAAGCACTAGGAAGAAAATTACCCAGCCAAAATCTGCATGGTGGTGAAAATTCATTCCTTGCAATAACAATCTTCCCAGCATCTGTTGTGTACACTTCCTCCTACTTCTTTTTGCTCACATTAAGACACAGTGAATTTCTACTGCAAACTATAATCTCATTAGTAAAACAAAAATGCATGTTCTGTCATATGACAGGTTTCTAAGTCTGGAAAATGTTCCTGATTAAATTGGCTTTGGCTGTGTAACCCCTATTAACATTAATGGCAGGCACATGGCTGAAACGGAATATGAACTTGAGAATAAATCATTACAATCCAATTGTTTAACTTTTATTGCCCTGCATGTCAGTGATATTGACTGGAGAGAGGATCAGAATCTTCCATGCAACTGAACAGGTGATTTAACCCATTTATTGGATGAAATTTTTTTTCAGATTCTTTATATTGTAAGTAGTTTTGCCTTGTAAAATATATGTTAAAGCTTTAACTTAATAGATGTGAATGGATATAAATGGATATATGTGTTCAGATTTTCTGTAGTCTTAAGCCTGAGTTAGCATAATACTTTTTTTAAAAAAGGAAAAGCTTAAAAATCTTAAATTGTTTCCAGATCTCTAAATGGACTCATAAAGAATAAATTAATAAACACATGTCTTTTCTTTTTGTGAAAGCTTTTTTCAGTTGTTAAGAAATATCCTTTAACTTTCAGAAAACACTCCATTGTAAAGACCAGAGCAGATTTACTGAATATATTTTTGTACCATTGAGCAGTCAAACTGTGTTTATGTATCAGCAAATAACATTTATTTGAGCTCTGAATTTAAATTCTGTAAATAGTAAGTTAACTTCATGGGTGCAAATCACTTCATATCAAAGACCTGGCCAAACATTAGGTTTATGATTTCTTCACATTCCTATTAAAATCAAAGAGATTAAAAATCTGCTGAAAGTGCTACCGAAGCCAGTGAAAAGGTGCCCACTGACATTAGCAGGAGTTGAATATAGCCCACCATAGGAAAAAAAAATCAGTATTCAACTCATAGGCGTTAATGTGCCAAGTTCATACACAGGGCACATCCACATCGTGCAAAATGAGGCATTGACTTCCTCCAGCACATGCAGGAGAGGTTGTTTGGATTTTAATTTAATCCCTTGTTGTTTATTCATTGGTGAGAGGCTGAAGAGTGGATAGAATACCAAAACAGATCATTATAAAGCCATACAAAATATGTTAGCCTCTTTAAATTGTGTACTCAAACATGAATAAAACACACTGTACATATAAACACACTGCCCACACATGAACGCTTGTTTTCTCTCTGTGTTTGCATACTTTCATATATATATATATAAATTAATTAATCTGAAAGAAGAGAAGAACTTTTTAAACCTTGACAATTTTCTACTACAGTTTTACTTCAGAAATGACTCTTTTTGTGGGGTTGTTTTTGGAGGTCTTGGCATGAATGAGAATGACCTGTATCCATCAGTCTGGGTAGAAAACAACAACTGGCTGGGGAGAGGAAAAATGTACACTGAGAAGGTAGTGTGGGAAAGTTTCCCAAAAACTAATAACCTCTGTTGAGTCTACAAGAATTGATAAACTCATAACACTATGACTGAGTTTGCCAAACTTTTTCAAAGCCACAAAGATACAGTAATGTCAGCAACTTACAGTTGTGGTCTATGTCTGCCTCAATTCAACCTCTAACCAGGAAAAGAGAATTTATAGCATTTGTATTGGGAGTTGCCAATATGTGATCAGGATAAAACTATAAACTTTTTTTTTTTAAGCAAATGTGCATTAAGGCATTCACTTTTCAGTGTTCCCGCAATCCTACTTTCATGTTATGATGTTTGTGTTTTGCATCCTTTGGTTTTCATATAGGAATTTCATTTTAGAATTTCATTCCAGATTCAGGCTTTGCTTTCTATTAAAGGCTTGCCAAGTAGCACTGAAATAAACAGTTTTGGTGTTGATTGCTGTTTGGCATTTATTTTATGTTTGATCCTGAAATAAATATATATGGTCTCTCCCGGCTGCAGAAAACATCAAGATGCATGTGGCAAACTGATCAGTATTGTCCTTCATCTTCTTTCCACTATTTCTTGAGAAAAGTCCTGGGGGCAAGAGAAAATAAGATATAATGGTTTCCTGAGCTTTGTGTGAGTAGGTTTAGACAGACTGTGTATAGCTTTGTGTGCTGTTATATGGGTAGGTTTAATTACAGGCAAACTGTAGATAGCCTTTTGTGTTATATTTGATCTAAGCACAAATCTATGTTAGTAAAGTACTCGACTTACCCTGAGGTCCGAGGTCTTGAGCATCAATGAGGGTAAAGGCTTGAATACACATCAAGCACTGTGTAAAGAGGCAATGTTATAGATTCATGACACGGCTGTTGACTTTTGCACTACTTGGTTTTCAGAGGATTAAGTTTAGCTATTCATTCATAATGAGAGGGCTTGAGTACTCAGTGAGCAACCTAATGTTAATCTGGGCATTAGCAAAGATTTTTAATAAACTTCATAAATATGCAGGGCAAAAGGGAAGAGATTAAAACTACCACAGTAAAATTAATCTTGGCACTTCATACCTTCTGAGTATTTCATTTTTTTACCATTATTGTTTTCCCAGTATATGGAACACCAGGGAAGTGTGGCATGAAACTGAGAATAAATAAGAGGGAAGCAGGTTCAGACAAAGTAGTCTGACTCCCTTGCCCCAGATGGTGCATGGTTTCTCTAAAATGTTAAAAGCAACCTGAATCCTGTGTGCTTGAGAAGGTGTAATACAACAAAGACTTTTTATGGTGTGCAATTTACAGTGTTTGTAATGGTTCTGAGAGCAATGTGATCTCACAGGAAAGTTGTTTAAGGCAGGAGGATTTCACCAATGAAAAATGCCATGTGAAAAAAAACAACAGGAATGCAAAGTAGGAAAAACCTCTAAAGAAGGAGCAGACAAGAGAACCTGTTTATTACACTTGCATTGAACAGCAGTTTGAACCCATAGATGAATAGAATCAGGAGGGGAAAAGGGATTTATGTTGATGAAAGTGGTGTGGGGAGGAAACAGGTGCTGAGACCTCCCCAGTTTGGCTATCTCAGGTGGCTAAGCATGTCACTGTTCTCCAGGCACAGGTCAGCTAAAAATGATCAGGAAGGGAAAAGCTACTGAGTCACTCCATTAGCTTTCACACCAAAGGCAAACCCCAAAAATCCTACATGACAGCTCAGAAAGAAACCTGATTCCTAGTACATTCCAAGGTTGGAGTCCATTATTGGATTTCTTTCTAATTTCATGCAAGCAGCAATGTACACTTTTAGTGTTGGCTATAATCTGGTTTTTTTATATATTTAAGCCCGTATAATATTAAATATGAATTTAGATGAATTGGACAAGTATGCATGTGTGTGACCATTCATTCAGGGCAACGAATACAGTCAAAAATTTGTGGTAAGGCACATCCTGGAAAAAGCCTGCAGTAAAGGAGCTCAAAGAAGCTGCTTCTCTCTCAAGGTCAGCTAGCAAACTTTTGTGGCCAGAGAAGTTGCTGACATGAAACACAAACTGGAGCCCTTCTAGCAAGAGGTACACTGAGGTTCTGTGCCCACCTTGATGCAGTGATACTCTCTGCCTGTCTGCAGGGATGAAGGGCTGGAATAAATGGTACTTTGGACAAAGTAAGAGTGAAAAACCCTTCAAAGGGTGCAAAGTGGGCCACTGACTAGAAGTTACATGTTTAGTGTAGGGGAACACTATCCTGCTTGTTCCAATCTTCTGTACTCAGTAAAGGGAAAAAAAAAAGCTGCAACACACCAGGCTACACAGTGTGGGATACCAGGGCTGTGGGGTGTAAGTGCAGGTGCTGCTATCATCCACTGGAACTCCATCTTGAATTTCTGCTATGGACACTCCAACTATGTTGATTCCTCTAATTTTTCACTTTGCTATCACCTCTATCTCTTCCTGCAGACTTTATTCACCTCTTTCTCTCTTACTGATTACTGTTTTCCCTGCCCTCTGCTCCCTCACTTTCCCATCCACCCCCAACTGCTGTGTCTGCTCACGAGCTTTCCTCACCCTTGCTTGTTTTGTTCCATGGTTCCTACTCTCTTCTCCCTTCTCAATCTGACTCCTCTTGCCTTCTGTAGCAGAGTGCATCCCACCTCCACAGAGAGAAACTATTCCTGCTGCCTAATCCCATTTGCAGAGGACTTGTAGCTGCTGGGTGGAGCCACTCATGATTTGGTTTTTATTGTCAGAGAAGAGGAGCTCTGACTTGGACTGAGTTTGTTCAAAACTAACAGTCTGGGGAGAATTCACCAGATAAACTAAAGCCGCCATCCAGTTTATGCAAACAGAGGGTTTTTTTAGAAGCACTGATAATATTTGGGCAGCTTGTCACAAGGGCAAGTAAAAGACATTGCTGCTTGAGGTAGTCCTGAGCCTTTCTCAATTTCAGTCACCTTTTCTCCACATAGAAGTGCTGGTTTGACTCCTGAGACTTGTCTGCCTGATCCCCATTTACCATCTGAAGTTCCTATTTTCTGAAGAAGACTAATTTTCAATTACTTACAGAGTATACTTAGCACTAAAAAAATAATGTGAATGCAAAGACAGAAATCTCAGGATTTAACCAAGATCTATTATTGCTTCCTTTGAGCCCTAAGCCAAAGGTGAATATGCCTAGATTTTACAAAGACATGATGAAATAGTGTTTTAAAACTCTTATTATATCAATCAGAAAAAGATTTTCACCTTTTTCCCGCGGGTTGAAGAGTGGGTCACAAAGGAAAGGAGCACAGATACTCATGTAGTCATTGCAAAATGTTGCTTTAAAAAGCAGAAATCTCTTGAAAATTAAAATATTCTGACAGCATTTTGTGTGACCCTGTGTTTTACATGATGGTTAAGTCAACATGAAATATAAAATTTCAACCTAACATTCAACCCCTGCCATGTGATTGCTGTTTGCTTGTGACCAGGTACCACTGGCAGGCCATCTCTTGCTTGTAGTGCCATGTGGCCAAATAAGTTTTTTTGAGCTGTTGGACCTCCCTGATGCCAGAGGAGTGTGCTGTGGGCCTGGAAGCTACCAGCTGGAAGCCATGCAGGTGGACTTTTCACTGGACAGCCCTCTCCAAGGAGGAGGAGGCAGGGCAAGGCGGTTAAATGGGATACCTGGGACAGCTGGCACAGCTCAACGTTGCCATAGGTGCAGGCAAAACTGACTCTTACTGCCCTAAAGAGCAGGTGTCCTTATTCTTACAGGCAGTTTGGGCAGCTGTGCCCTGGGCAGAGGAAAGAGGAGAGGTGTCAGGGGCGATCTGGAGCTGTCACCGTGGTTTTCTAACAGTGCAAAAGGGTGCGAGGGGCCTGGCCTGAGGAGGGAGAAGGCATGGAAGGAATACAGTTACTGGCAATGTTTTTGCCAAATTTTGGAGACACTGTGGATGTCTGAATCAGGTGGAGAGCAAAAAGGAGGAGTGTGTATGGTTGAAGAAATCAAGGGCAGGGAAGTGATCTTTTCTTTCTGCCAGAACTGTCTTTTCTTCCTGCATAACCCTTCAGTAAAATGCCTTTTGGTGTCCATGGGTCTCCTATTTCCATCTTCACATGCTTCTCATACAACTACATACTGATTTCCAAAAAGCTCCGTTCCCCTCCTGCCAAATCTCTCTCCTTACTCATGACACTCTTGCACTGGTTAGTGCTGCCAGAAGGGTGGAGAGGTGAAGCAGCACCAAACCAGGCATCCCTGGAGACCTTGGCCAGGAGCTGAGCAGGCCTGCTCCCTTACTGCTTGGTGAAGGAGTGGCAGGCATTCCCTCCTATGCCTGTCAACAGCAGCTGGGCTCTGGTGAATGCATCAGTCATCATGAATGTGCTGTGGGCAGTGTTTTTTCCATAGGCTTTCCATGAAGAACAGAGATCAGCTGTAGACTCCTTTGCCTAAAAGTCCCCACAGAGATAATTGTGCAGCTTGAAGGTCTTTTCATACACAACAACCAGCACAGTGGATACTGGCACATCTGCATTATGTATTAGAAAGTGCTAAACTTGCCCACTTCAGCACAGCTAAACTAGGACAAGGAACCAGGAACCTCTTGAACTGTCCACTTCTCCTACAGAATCTTGGAACCTAGGAAACAGAAAACCCCCCCTTGAAACTCCTCTTGAGTCAGAAGATAGCAGCAGGACATTGGTCTACAATGGGAGACTCATGAGATCAAGTTTCCTCAGGATGAATGTCTGGAACCCAGATGGGCCATATGATCAGAAATGTATTTTTGCTCTGGGAAAATTATGCAAAAGTCATCCACCAGTGCCTGATGTCACCATTACCAACAGACAGACTGGACAGAAGTCCCAGATAAGGCTCCCTGCATATTTGCAGAAACACATATGACATCATCATTTTGGGCAAAAGAAATCTGATTTTTTAAATTAAAAAAAAAATTAGATTTCAGACTGTCCTAACCAGAAATAATAAGATCTTTATTTTGCACTTGTGCTAAGTCTTTAAGAGATTTGGGGAAATTTGTGTTTTAAATATTTTATGCCTATACTATTTTCATTGTTCTCAACTTGATCATTAAACAAGAAATCTCAGATCATTAAATAACAATTTTTTCTTCTGCATGAACCTATGGTACCCCATCCAAAAAAAAAAAAAAAAAAAAAAAAAGGCTAAAAATGAAAGAAAATGAATGCCATGAGCCATCCTGTTTAAGGTGTGACCAATAACTAGTGGCTATCTGTACCCACATTAAGATGATATTTATGCTTCTCATGAAGGCTTGTGAAATTTCTTGTTAGCCATGAACCCAGACCCTTAGGCTGTAAGGATGTGTGTTTCTACACCGAAATCCACCAGCTCAGGGCAGTACCTAACCCATAAATAAGTTTCCATATATGCTTATGCTAAAGTCTCCAGTCTAATGCTAGTCTTCAGTCACCAGAGAGAAATAAAGAGCCATACTGTCTTAGCAACGTTTAGAAAAACCCAAATGGACAAAATAAAGAAAAGTATGATAGTTAGGCTTAATTGTCAAAAACAATAGTCTCTTCTAGAAATTAATACTTTAAAAGTTATTTTATTTTGAAAGATTTATGTGTGTGCAATGTAACCTGTCACTAGATGGAATTACTGTTTCCAATACTAAAGAGCAGTTACATGGAATGAAGTAGTCTTATAATGCAAGGGCATTTTCAGTTTTTGAGTGTGCTATCTAATTCTAGAAAAGATGTTAAAATGTAATTGTTTTGCGACACATTTCCTTTAAGAGGGAACAGTGGGTTGCTTTTGCCTTCTAAATAGCATTTTTTCTACATCCATGTATGCCAGGAGCTTGCAGTAAAATTTAGATTTTTAGATTATAATCTGACAATTATTTCAGTTGCATTTATTTTCTATACTGTATTTAAACAAAAAGTGGAGTCTCAGGACTCAATATCAAGAATTCTACAGAATTCTCCAATATTTCCCAGAAAAATACAGTTCCCAGGCTTCTTACCTTGGGCTCTTTTTCAGCCTGGGCTCTTTTTCAAAATACAGTCTTTATTTGTAGTGGAAGTAAATAATTTTCATATTATAATTCTTCCAATAGGAGGTAGCAACAATCAAATTCCTAATGAATGAATATTATGTAAGCATAGACAATATTAGCACCATTGCTGAGATACAGAATGCCTTCATTTCTGATATCCACACACAATATTACTGAATTTGGTTTTCCACAGTTTTTTGCACATCATAAGTCACAAGCAAGGAATCTAATTTGATCTTTATCCTATACCTATGTAGTTTCAACATCCATGTAAATAGATTAATAGCAAAAATATTTACAAATTTGGTAGTTGTTTTTCTCTCTGCTGAGATATATAAGCAGGAAAAAAATCAAAAAGGCATAACAGTACACAAACTATTATATAGTGCAAAACAATGGCATTGACAATATAATAAAAAGATTTTGACTAATGATATAAAGTCATTAAGTAATATAAAAACTATTTTTTGGATCCTGCCTAGACTAAAACTCCTAAATAAACAAAAACACTGTGGGAAATAATAGAATTTTCAATATTCAGTGAAATACTAGTAAGCTATGACATAGAAATAAATGAGAAGCAAATGAAATTAAATATTTAAAATTGACCTTGCAAAAGAAAGCAGAAAGACAGCTGTTGGTCTGGGTATATATGCCAAAAAGCAGGTTGGAATTATCAGCAAGAGCACTTGGAAGTAAAAGAATGACTTGCTTGTCAGAGTCTGGAGTGTCACGTGATAAAGCACATGAAGAATTACCCATAGTCTGTCTAAATGTTGAGAAAGCAAAAAGATACTGCAGATAAACAGCTGAAGAGATGACTGTTCAATAATTGACCCAGTCTGACATTAAAGACTGAAGAGCTTAGAAGTCTTTAGATAGTCTGCAACTTAATGCTCTTTTCTTTTCAGTAAAACATCCTAGGGAAAAGGTCCATCACATGTCCTCCCACACATCTCAAGGAATAATCAGAACAAGTGAAAGAAACAGGAAAGCCAAAGGCCTCATGCAGTTACTGTGGCATGCAATTGTCTTCTTGCAGGAGGAATAACACAAAGGAAAAATAAATCCTCACCACACTTGCTTAGATTCAGAGAAAATTATTGTAGCAACCCAGAAAAGGAGGTAAAACATTATCATGTTTGAACAATGTAAACAATTCTGGGAATGGTCTATGGTGATCATCCTGTAAAAGTAGAATGATCAAAGTCCTCAAGCTGTGCTCCTTTCTTCAACAAAAAGTAACACTCGGTGGAACATTTAACCATAAAAAAAGTTAAGGAAATGCATTTCCAGCACTTTCGGAGATAAGAAGAAACTTTTTGTTCTTGGTACAGAGTAACCACCAAGAGTATTGACATTTCCCTTTAGAAAAATCACTTCAGCTGGTGCAGTCACTTATTTTTCTTTTTTTACAAGGTCCTTCAACTTCAAAATAAGAAAATAATATGTACACAACTCTTCCTAGTTCAAACTTTCTGCCCAAGTAAGACCTTTCCATGATATTATTTGCTGTTCTTAAACAGATTAAGAACTTTTCTACTAGTGATAATATTAACAAAAGAGACATTCACATTTTTTTTTACACACAGCAATATGGGCTCTGAAGCAATGCAAAGTCACATTCTAAAGCTGGGTGACTAACCACTGAATTCTTGTCAGCAGCTTCCACAGAAAGATTTAAGATCAAAAGAAGAGCTGAAAAACTAAGAAAAAAGAAATACAAGCTTACACTGAAACCTTGTCAGAGAAAAGGAAACCTGATTTTTACTCAGAAGAGGGGATTCCACATCCTGTAGCTGAGTAACTATACTTAGGCCTTAATACTCATTTGGAAATATGAGTTGAGTTTAAATAAATATAGGGTCAGTCTTGATAACTCTCCTAGCTGTGATTGCTGCATTACTGTCTGCAAGGTGGACTTCTTTGGAAAAAGGGGAAACATATTATATCATATATATGATATATATATATATATCCCTCAGAATTATCAGAAGATTTAATTTCAAAATTACTTCTGTGATAGCACTATACACTAATTCAGGTTTACCCACTGTGTGTCCTCTAGGCTACCTCTTTGCCTTGAGAATAACTCATCCAGGGCATTTTCTAAACTAGATAAAGAGTATTCTTTATCACTCTTGAGCTGGATAGATTGTTTTGTTACTCTACACATCATCTTTTTTTTCTTTCTCTTCTGTCACACAAAAAAGTATGGAAAAAGAAATTTAATTACATAACCTTGTGCTGTCACATATCCAGAAGAGCTCCTAGCATGTGGCAGGAATGCCTGCATTTTTGGTTTATGCCTGTCACATCTCCAGAAATGTAATAAGAGAATATAGTCTATTGATTTGTATCCAGACTAGTTTACATGTAGTCCAAACATAAGATCTTGTTCAGGCTCAGTATTTGCTAAGATTTAAATGCTATCTATATGGTTGTTCAAGCAACAATTCAATTGCTTGATGCCTTTGAATGTAGCTTTCAAAATAAGAAGGAGATGCTGGTTTTTTTTCAAGTTTTAGGGTGGACTTAATGAGACTTTGCATTTGAAGTGATGGCTTACATAAAGATAGAAAAATACAAGCAGAAAGATTGCTAGTGCCTCTCAGCTTAGGCAGGGAAACTGTATTGCTCAAATATTCATCCCACAGGAAAGCATAATCTAAACAGTATATCAGAAATTACGTAGGTCCCAATATCCAAAGGATCTTCTATAACAGTGCATTTCATTTAAACAAATGTTCTTCAATATACAGAGAAATCATGATGACCTTTACAAGTATCACTATTCCTAGAGTCTTCTTTACCCTTTACCAGATCCATTGATACAGACTATCTGGAATGGCCTGAATGAGAAACTATAAACCACCAAATGTCAAGTGAAATGTCATCATTAACTTTAATGTCTTACTGTTCATCATAATAAGTCTGATCTTGAAACAACATGCCAACTTGTGCAGCTTCAGTGGCAGTGAAATTTCTCCTAATTTACACAGATCACAGAAAGACCAGCATTGTACTGGGTACAGCAAAATTTGCCTTTTCTTTGAAAAGTTTCCTTTTAGCTGTGAGTAGAATTTTTTTTTTTTTTACTGTACTATTCCTTAAAATGAAATACTTTGGTAAAGGCTTTTCTTCTTTTGCACTTAACAACCACTATGAAATATTCCAGCTGAAATGAGCGCAGTGCCCTGCCAGCTCATAGAGTAGTCAGGAAGGATAAAAAGTCCAAAGTATGATTTGTTTTCGAGCCTTCAAAACAAGAATAAATCACATCAGAGTTCTACAATAGAAAGACTTTTTTGTATTAAAGCTTTGTATAAAGTTCTTATAATCTAAATTCTCTTCACTGTTAATTGAAAAGAATTACATTTTTAAAATATAAATGTCCTTATAGTAAATGTACATATACGAAACCCAAGTTACTTTGTCGTTTGAGATGCATTTCACTTTTTTTCCTATAAAACTTAAAATCACAAAATAGTACCTCAGTGTTTTCAACATTAGAGTAAGAAAACCAGAAAAAAAACCCCAAATATGATTTCAAGTTACTTTTTCAGAATCCATTTGAACTTTCATATGATTCATTTAAATATTTTGCTATAATTGTTTTGAGTTGTTAGCCTTCACAGGATGGACACTGCATAGATAATGTGCAAGCAACATTTAATTATAAAGCTTTGGTCTGAACACTCAAATAACATGGCTTCAGCACATGATTCTTTTTGATAATAATTTCTTAATTGTCTTGTAGAAACTTGAGCATGATAAAGATTGTAAAGCATGGCAACGAGCTGGATTAGAATACCTTGCTGAAAGCAACAGATTTTATTTCATTTCTCTCCTGTCTCCTTCATATGGCTAGAAATCACACTCCTATCCTTTAAGATATTTTAGACCAATACATTTTACATAGAAGAATTCAGCTTTAGTTTGGAAACAGAAAACCCATGAAGAACCTAGAATAACTTGAAGAAAATGGTGAAGTTGGGTCCATCAACATTATATTTTCTTTTTTCCCTATCTCTTCAGATATCATTATAGTTGATGAAAGAATGTCCTGGAGCCACTGCTTGCCTTGCATCTATGTAACTTTGATTCCAAAGCTGCCTAAACTCTCAATAAGGTGGTGTGGATAAATTCCTCAAGCCTTTTAATTTTCCTGAAATTCACAGTTTTAGTAACCAAAATAAAATCTGACAAAGAATACTCCTCCTATAAAGCCTTTCCACAAATGTTTAAATACTTTTTTCTTACTGGCTCCTCTGTCTAAAGTAGACTTAACCCAAAAGAAACAGGGCTGTAATACACTTAGAGGACAGCAGAATTACTTATTCCCCTTCAAATGCTCTGTTTGGTCCTAGGAGAATACACCTGCCTCTCTGAAGCAGTTTCATTCACTCCCCAAAGAAGAACCTGGAGAACGTGGCTGCAGTTATATTTATACCTCAAATATAGGTTCTCCTGGTCCCCAAAGAGCATCATGAACTGAAACAGGCTTCAGGGAAAACAGCATATTTGATAATTAGTCCCTTTGAAACAGCCTCTGTTTCTCTAAATACAGCATACTTCAGAATATTTTGATGGCTGTAAATGGAATCTGAAGACCATGAAGTGCCAAAAATTGTCTCATTGTCTCATTCAGCCTTTCTGAAGACCTTCAGAGTATATCACCAGTCTTCAGGTGACACATTCATCTTCCTGCACTCATCCCCCAGACTTCTAATGCTCAAGCTGTTAAAAAAGATGCCATGTTCAATTTCATGTTGAAAATTACAGTGGCTTATTCTCACAGGGGGTCTTCCTCATATCTATCCCTCAATGCAGGAGATTTGTCTACCCATTTTTAAGGACTAACCCTCATAACTTCCTTGAAAAGTAAGTTGACCGCTATATATCCACACCATACATTTAAGCCTTGAGCTCAGTGTGTGGCTCAACAAGCTGCAGACTTCTGTGTCCCCCTGCAATCAGCACAAATCTCAGCACAGATGTTGCAGCTGTTCACATCCTGGAGCAGATGAGCTCTAAACCTGGCAGCCTTCTATTTCTCTACATCTATCCTGGGAAGATACATCTGGAATTGACTGTTTTGCAATGCTGTTAGTTGCCTCCATTCAATTCACCCTTAGAAATTACCTCCCAAAACCAGCTGGTAGAATAGGTTCTGAAATTGGTGACTCTGGAGCTCACTGGGAATCATCCTCCATTCCTGAGGTCTAGGGTCTTATCTGAGCTGATCTGCAATTCTCCTTAGAATGACTTTTCTACCTGCTTGCCTATCACATCCTGAGCTAGCCAACTGTTTCCTGGGCTGTATTGATGAAGTGGGACCAGCAGTGCGGGGTAGGTGAGTCTCCCCGTCTCCTCTGCTCTTGTGAGACCCCACCTGGAGAACTGCATCCAGCTCTGTGGACCCCAGCGTGTGGGGATGTGGATCTGTCGGATCAAGGCCAAAGGAGGGTCATGAAGATACTCAGAGGGCTGGAGCACCTTGCCTATGAAGACATGATGAGAGAGTTGAGGTTGTTCAGACTGGAGAAGGGCTCCAGGGAGACTGCCTTTCAGTTCCGAAATGGTGCCTAAAAGAAAACTGTAGATGGACTTCATACAAGGGCAAGTAATGACAGGACAAGGAGGAATGGGTTTAGACTGAGAGAGGGTAATTTTAGATTGGATACTTGGGAGCAATTCTTTGCTGTGAGGGTGGTGAGGCACTGGCACAGGTTTCCTAGAGAAGCTGTGGCTGGCCCATCCCTGGCACTGTTCAAGGCGGGGTTGGATGCGGCTCTGAGCAGCCTGGTCTAATGGAAAGTGTCCCTCTTGGTGTTGGAATTAGATGATCTTTAAGCTCCCTTTTGACTCAAAAAATGAACCTGCCCCTGGGAGGGTCATATTGCACCTGCCCACTCTGCACACAGACCAAAAGAGCATCAGAGTACACAGCACCATGTTAAAAGAGCTGCAGACTTTCAGCTGGAAGAATGGGAGAGTGGTTCATATTTTCCTATTTGCTGGGGAAAACAAGCATGCTTTTGAAGAATTGTGTTTTCATGTTTTTCAAAAGCTTTCCCATTTTTTTGCTTTAAAAATAAGCAGCCTTAGCAGCAGTTTCTGTTGGAAGAGAAATATTGAGTCTCAAAAAATGCAAAAATAACCTTAGATCTTAAGTGGATTTGCATTTTTCTGAGAAATATTTTGCTTGGGGTTATTAATTAGGATGTGAATGAGTCCTATTTAGGTATACTGAAAATCTGAAAGGTTCTTTTTTAGTACTAGTTCAATTACCATCATGGCACAACCCAGTGCTCTGAGACTAGGGAAGCAAAATTTTCTGGCATTCTGCCATCCCAGCCATCCTCCAGTTATATTTATAGCCTAGGGAAGTCCCAATGCTACTTTTACCACATATGTGCAGTCCAAGTGAGAATCTTTTCTTGCTGGGTTTCTTTTCAAAGCTGTTAACTTGGGACACTACAGCAGGCACTGTCTGGGAAGTCACCTACCTGATAAACCTTCCAGTCATAGCAGAGATGTAATGGAAATTCCACTGAATATACTGCACCAGTTTTCTGTTTAAATTATGCTACAATTTGTCTGGAGCAGAAACTGCGAGTTAGGCTAGAGCTTTCATTATAGGTTTTAGTTTCTATTTTGCAGTTTGCCCCAACTTGTTTGGCATTTTAAATGCAAAACAAGTCTTTACTGTTTTTTATTAATTCATAATACATCCAACCCTCTAAGGTGCACAGAAAATGTGTGTGTGTGTCTGTAATACAAAGCTTTTGCTTCATAAACTGCAAAATAAGCATTTCATGTATTCACTATATAACATCTTGTGCTTAACTATAGAAATGTACAAGGTAATTCAGTCTATTCTTAGAAGCCTCATAACAAATTGAATTAATTTATGTCAACAGATTTCTGAAACCAATTAAAGCATTTTAACAGTGTGCAAACAAATAATAAACCCCCCCCCCCATTCCTAGGAATGCTATTGTAATTTACTTTGATATGTTCTTAAAACTAATCTGAACCATGACAGATTAGAAACCACAGGACAATACACATTATTAAGCTCTTGCTTACAGACCGGCTGCTGTGATTTTGCTGTCATGCAAGGCTGTTATTTGAGCAAGGACAGAGCAAGAACTGTCCTTTAAAAACCTAATAGCACCATGCAGCTTGGGCTTTGTTATGTTTTGTACAGAGAACAGTATAAACAGATGCTGTATATTTTTATTTATTGCATTTAATTTGTTCTCATTTTTAATTTTTACAGAGATAATGCGGACAATAAATTTGTTTCATATATAAATATTTTTCTAGCAGCCAAAACACTGAAGAATGAGTTCTTAGATAATGTTGAGAAGCATGGTAAATTGTCCTTATCACAAAGGGCCCAATACAGTATTATGTGAAAGGATCCTTGGCTGTCCTCATGATAAACAGAAAAAAAGGAAGCAATAGAAGGTAACTGTGACAGCAGCAGTGATGTAGCTGTAATGTAACTGAATTTAGTGAAAAATTAATTACTGCAATTTAGAAAGTGCTGTACGAGACACTACATTCATGACTTTATGACAAGCTCTGTGTGCAGGTTCATCATACAGCAAGAAAGCAGCTAACATTTCTTAGATGCTTCAGTGCTAAAAAAGTGTTTTAAGAATCTACAACCAGAAAAATAACACTGACATGGAAACTGGAACTGAGCAATGCTGTCAGTCTTCCTAGCAGCCCTAATGACACATAAAAAGCAAAAGTGAGAGGGATTTCCATACCTGTGGTATGCATTAGGAAAACATGTGCCTGAGTTCTGAAGCATGGAACTGTACACAATAGATAAAATCTTTTGGAAATGCAAAATTATACAGAGCATGAAAAGAAGAGATGCTGTACAGAGTTGTATTTTACTAAACAAAGTTTAAGCCCTTAAATAAAACTCTTTTATTTGAGGCTATTTTTCAAGATAATAAATTAAGTAAATCATAAAAAGCGGCAGGAAAGTTGTTCAGAATTTATTAACACTGAAAATATTTAATAGGAATCAACTTCCATATATCTGTACAGGAAGCTGAGAGAAAATGAAAATGGTTCTCTATATAGGTATGATCAAATTCAAGAGGGTTCACATACAGGATTTGGAGCTCTTTTCCCATGTTGAGTCAAATGAAACATTTAGAATTTACTAGATTTCTGCTTTTCTGTTCAAAATTTTCCGTTTTGTGCTATCAAGATGTGACATTAATTAATCTGTTGAATACTTAGGATTCTTGAATGAAAGATTCTATACTACTGCACACTTTATTACTGAACATATGATATCTCATAAATAGAAAAAAGATCAGTACAAAACTATACAGATTTAGAATTTCCATAAATAAAAAATTGTTTACTGACCCTTCTCTATCCACAACCTGATTTTTAAATGTATCTCATCTCTTGTTCACTAATCAGATACCTCTTACTAAGCCAAGTATCTACATTTTTCAAATATTTATGTGGGTCCTTTGCAAATGTAGTCTTTCTCAAACTTAAGGGCAGTGCGTGTCACAAAGCAGAATCCTAAATTAGTTGCAAACAATGGTGTATGCCCAACTGACTTTAAAAGCAGACCTGTTCTGTTATCAAGTAAGTGGAATTGTCCTTGAGGAAGGCTCAACTTCCAAGTTCATTGTCTTTTTGTGGTTCACTGTTAGATTCAAGGTGTAACACAAGGCCTATATTTTTTACACCAGCTTATTGGATATATAGGGAAAGGAAAAATATGTTTATTTATATTTTTTTCAGGAGAACATCTATTGTATTTCAGAGATTGTCTTTTATTGCTGTCCTCAAGATCAGCTGAAGCCAAGCATGTCATAACGTGTTTATGCAAAAAATATTTTAATATATTTTGCTCTTAAAATTCATTGTGATGTCTTTTCAGTGGAGCAATACTCTGTAAAATTGAGTTTTCAGAATTTCTACAAACCCCAAATATACAAGACATGAAACTACAAAATTCTTTTTCTGCTAGGCAAAAAACAAAACTAAAATCTTAAAAAGTAAGTTTCCAGTCACTCTTCTGGCAAGTAACTGGGCTAAGGTTTCAAGCAGCTCAGTGTCAGATTTTAATTCTCCAGACTTTCACTAAAGAGATTGCATCAAATCATCAAAATCTGATTAAAACAGAAAACATCTGGATATTAAAGTAATAATGCATGTAACTGGCTTTGAACTTAGACAGGTCAGGGTTCCCCTCTTTTTAAATGGCAATATTTGCAGTATTTTTTTCAGAAAATATCACATAGTGTTTTGCTATTGTGTGCTTCTGTTCACTCATAAAAGGTGTCTTTTGTTATTTGTTGCTTCTGAGGAAAAACTGCTAGGGCACCACTCTTTTTAATGCCAAATCATTACAACAGGAATTTAATGTGAGTGCAGCAAGGAAACTTGATATTTTAGTTAAAAAGGAAAAAGTGCTGTAAAATTTCCCTCTAGCTGAATTATTTATGTTCTAAAGAGAGAAGGATGAGTTCTTGCACCACACTGTTTTAAAACTGGATGCATTGTCTTGATTTTGTGAAAACTGTTCCTGTCCTTCCATCTCTGCCTTTTACCATCCCAGCCTCTTTCTCACCATCATCCAACTACATCCACATCAGTTAGGGCAAAAACTCCACATTACCATTTGCAACTTGCTTCTGCAAATTTGGGTCTTCTTTATTGCCTCTTGATTTAGGGTCAGCCTTTCAGAAGGGTGAGACAACCATACTCTAAAGAAGACTCTTAGTCAAATGCTCTGCTTCCTTTTAGCAAGCGTGCCATACCAAATTACTAGGGAAAGAGAAGGAGGAGGGGAAAATATATCAAAGATTCACTTGGTTTTGAAATACTAATGAATATAAAAGAATTAAAAGTGTTCCTCTTAGAGGGCAAACTGCTAACGTTTTGTACCTGCTACACATAGAATTAATTTCAAAATAATTAACTGGTTACTTCTGGGATGTTTTGAAAATGGTTATGCAGACCTGCAGTTGAAAATTTG
Organism: Vidua chalybeata; assembly: GCF_026979565.1. Classification (NCBI taxonomy): domain Eukaryota; kingdom Metazoa; phylum Chordata; class Aves; order Passeriformes; family Viduidae; genus Vidua; species Vidua chalybeata. The sequence goes on along the minus strand of NC_071534.1, from coordinate 49,778,178 downwards.
AAGAATAATATTAACACATTACATCAGGAAATTATGAGGGCTGTAAAACTAAGCTATCTTCAAAAAAAGTTAACACTGTAAGTGGTTGGATGTGGTTTATAAATAGGATGCAATCATGAGAAAATTAGATATATAGAAAGATTTTAGAGAGAAATTAAAGACTGTTCATGACATAATTGCAGAATAAAATTACAGACCTGAAAGTGCTGAATTATTTGCAAATGTGATTTATATTTTAAAATAACTATTTTTGCTTTTGAATGTAGATAAATAATTTCTTTAAATGAAAACAATTTCAATTTAAATTAAATGCTAAGTAAAGACTCTCTAAATTTTGGTAAGATGTGTTAGCTGAAATGTGGGGCAAAAAAATCCCCTTTTGGTATAAAAAAGTACTAGGAACAATTTTCCTTTCTCCAGACAATGCTTTAATACATTGTTTCCCAACCACATTTGCAGAATGAATGCACGGTTTATTGTAGGAATCAATCAAGCACTTAGAAATTCATTAGTTGTACTAGAAAATAACTTAGATAGAAAAAAAAAAAAAGAAAAAATAGACTTCTGATTAAGCACTGGATAAGGCTTGGGAAAGAATGTTTCAGTCTCTTGGTCTTTTGCAGATTCCCTCTGGGCATTTGCTAAATTTCATTGCTTTAATCATTGCCCTAGCACATAAGAACTGCAGCCAGGGAGCTACATTGCACTAAAAGCTGTGCAGCTCATAAAGGAAACTGAACTGAGAAGAGTTTAGTTACTCTGTGTTCCCATTATCTACCAGTAAAATAAGAACTTATTTTTTTCCACAGGTTTATGCAGATAAAATAACCAGAGAAATATTTAAAAAAAAAATATGCATTTTTCTGATCTGGTTTTGTTACTCACTTCTGTTTTCTGTTATCTGCCATCTCTTAGATTTCCTTTTTCTTCTGTGGTCCTTCTTTGCCTTTGCTATTGTTTTACAATGCATATCTCTTTCTTCCAGAAGGTTTTTCTCTCTCATTCAACTCCTCTTACTCTTTATAAACTTATTAGAAAGATTTATTTTTAAATTTAAATCCCTCTGAAAATCACTTTGAAATTGGATAATGGTGATATTGGTGATATTTTCTTGACTGTGTAAAGAAATGGAGTTTATTCTGCAGTGTTTCTTCTTGATCCTAGGATACAAGTTCCTCTCGACCTCAAGAGTGCATATGGTGGTAGAACTGTGGAATTCAGATTATTTTCCTGGAGCTCCATAGACAGGTTGCTAAGAGCTTTGTAGTGTACACTGTACAAAACCCTGTGTACTGTGTTCACTAGATCTTCATCCAAAATAGCTGTCTAGGGAGAGAGCTATTATTTATACCATGTAAGGCGTTAGAAAACTCTGGAAAAGAAATAGAGAAATAAAACTCCAGGACTTCTTTCTTATAAAGGTCTCAAAACTATTTAAGACATTGGTACAATCACAATAATAAGAGATATTTCCTTCAAGATTTTATAATTTATTTTTACACTATGCTTCTCCAAGTGTGTCCAGATATTATGCTAAAGCAGCGAGTTTCAGAAAAAATACTTTCTGTTAACTTTTTGAAGTTTAAATGATAAGTTGATGAAGCTTTGTGATAAATATAGACTACTTTGAAACCTGTGAATAGATGATAATTTCCACTGTCTGTGCAAGGTTAGCAAGCGTTTCAGTGTTCCTTTTAGAATGAAGACCTAAATTTTTCATATTGATTAATCTGCAGCAGGTTTTATTTAATAAAACATTCTACAGTGTCATTCCAGGGCCTCAAAAACCAGCCACGGCCCCTGTGGGAACCAGCCATTTTTACATCAACATTGAATGATTTATGAATATGCTTTGGGTCAGAAGATAATTCAGAGAATCCAGAAAAGTATCTTGCCAAGATCTGGTGTGGGGGGGTGTACATTAAAATGTTCTCTTTCCATCAATCACATACTCATTTTCCTAATAGAAGAGGGTCAGATATTCAAATCTAATCATATGCTATGAAAAATTAATTTAAACCTAAGCCATAGTAGTATTTTTCACCTTAATTTTCCCCTTTATTCTAGCAGTGGGTTTAGATCTGGATTACATACTACAGTGGCCATTTTCACAGCAGTCTCAATATCATCTACTTTTTCTTGTAGAACCTGCAAAATTTTCTTGTGACCAAATCACTGCTAAAACCCAAATTGCTATATCAAATAGAAACAGATGATATTCAAATGCACCCTGCTTTAACTTTGAGAAATACAGACTGTAGATAATGTATTTTTAATTAGTATTTTTGTTATTGTTTTATTATTTTTATTAATATTATTACTTTATTATTATTTATTTAATTATTTTAATTATAATGTATTTTTTATTATTGTAGGACTATACAGTAGTGGACTAGTGCAATCTTTACGTTACTGAAATAATATTAAATGAATCTGAATGTGCCAAAAATTGGAGAGAGACAAAGGTGTCAAGTGAAACGAAGTTCAGCTTAGAAGCACCAGCAGGGGGATGGAGTTACAAACAGCAGGTCACAGGTGTCCCACAGCTGTCCCCAGAGGGAAGAAGTCAGCCAGCAGCAGGAAAACAGCAGGAGTCTTGAGCAGCACAAAGCCTTTTAGATGGACTGGTGCTTCCAGAAGCTGCCTCCATTCTTGCTGCTGAGAGAATATGGAGGCCTCACCTCAGCTTTAAGATGCAGGGATTCCTAAATTTTTGTGGGAATGTGAACTTCCAGCTTGCAGCTTTTTTCTTCTTTGTTATTTGAATTGCCAAAGACTTATGTTTCCAAAAAACATCTTTGCCATGTCATCAGTCTTTATATTCAGGCTTTACAACACTTAGTAACTAAACTCTGTTTGAGGTCTGAAGAAGGAGGGTTTCATACTGTTCTCATTTAACTGCATTAAAATGATACTAAAAAGCATAACAATAGTACAGAAAGTACTATTTTAAACTAGTTTAAATTTGTTGCTATGGCTTTAATGTTATTTGTCTTTGTGCTGTTTCAGATTTTTTCCTGCATTATGACATTACTTAAACTCATATTCATTTTTCTTCATGCTAAACAATGTGTTTAAAACCCCTTATCTAACCTTTTTCTGGAGCTTTGCTCCTGCTTCTTATTTTTACTTTGCATGCTTTATGTTTGTGATATTTTTCTTTTTAATTAAATCACTCTTTTTCTTTCTTTAGTAGAAAGAAGAACCATTATACTTTTTTGACATGAAACTTGCATTGTAGAAACTGCAACTTGAAGAGTCCTTAAAGATAAATATTGATTTAAGGCATCCTCATACAAATAAAGCAAAACAGGCTCTAAGAGCTTCATAAAATCCATAGATTTAAGTGACCCAAGAACAAAAAAATTGATTAGTTTCTTTAGTCTGCTTACTAAAGAAACTCAAAATGTACTTTTCCAAATGTGCTACTTCTGAGGACCTGATAACAATTTCCATCTCCGTTTGTCATGTAGAACAAGTGGCTAAATGTTAAACTTCACAGTGAATTTAACATCTCAGTAAGAATGCCTTGAGGAAATAGAAACGTGCTTCTGACAATGTAATGTGATTTTAAAATTTCAGTGTATTAGATTACCTCTTCCCCCTAAGGGATTAAAAGGAAAAAAAATTGCAACAGCTATACTTTACAAAGTTTTCTGAACAACATCACCTCTGAAGTTAAAACCTGGTATGGGCTATTGAGTGTGTTGCCAATTCTTAACTTCACTGTAGGAGCTAAAGTTCTTACAGTGAAGCGGCCATTTGAGGAAAAAACTTTGAAATTTAAATATGTGAAAAACAAGCCTTAAGTAATCCTCTTTAGGTGCTTTGTTTAAGAAGAGAGACTCTAGGTTTCCTCAATAGTCTCTAGGTAGAAATAGACTTCTGAGCAAGATGAAGAACACTTTTACTAGCTTTCTCTTCTTGCACTGTGGAGCCAGTTTTTCTCCTTTGTCCATAGTGGGATTGTAAACAAGCACCCCCTACTTTTAGGGCACCAGGATGTCATGGCTTTGAGAAAACATTCAAAGTTAAATCTGAATATTATTGAGAAATGGAAAAAAATGGACTTGGGTAAAACCTTCTATCTTCTTTGTTAAAAAATAACGTTCCTTCCTCAAAAATTAAAGGAGTAGTAATCAAGCAGAAAAGTGAATCAGCAGAGGTATATTTTGCCTTTCTGAATAACCTCAGTTTCTAGCTTGTACCATATTGATAAGCTTGAGAACATTTTGCAACATTAAACTATTTGTTGACTGCATAATTTCATAATGTCATGTTATAGAAGTTAATGGTCTAAACCAACAATTCATCTAAGATAAGCTGTTTCTCTAATTACCATATTGATATTTTTGACTGCTCCATTGATGCACAGAAAATTGATATATTCAGCACAGTTGTGGAAGTTAGATGTAAATTCCATATTGCACATAAAATGAACCCTAAACCTTTAAACACTTCTTTTATAATGCAGCAATAAGACCAAATGCAATTATAATAGGAAAGAGATGACCAACATTTTCATCTTTTATTCCACTATCATTTTTCTTTCACTTAACCTTATGATGAAGAGTCCCATTTGCAAATAGTGTGACTTACTTGAAAATTTAATTTAGCACCTGATTGGATAAATAAGGTCAATTTAGGTTGAAGCAAATGAATACTATTAGACTGAACATCTGTCACTCTCTTGCAGCACAATTCATCTGATAAAATGGTTACCTCTTCATAAATTTCTTGACATTATGGGAATGAAGTAATCATAATAGAGCACTGTCATAAGATCAATGTTTTCAACTTTGAAAATAAATGTCTTGTCTCTGCCTCAGCATTAATGTGACTGTTTATTAGCCTAAGCCAACTGTTGTTACTATTGACACCATTTCCTAGTTAAGAACTTACTTCTGATCACTTTTATGGGTGGTATAAAGTTTTTCAAATAAATTTTAGGAGTAAAAAACCCCTGTGTTGTATAGTAATTACATTACTTGAAGGAAGAAATTGCAAGTAGAAGGAAGATTTTAGGCACAAGCAGCCATATCTACAAAATTAAATTACAGAAAAACACAATATATAAATATGAAATATTTATAATTAAATATATTGAAGGATAAGTAGTGCCAATAACAGTAATGTTTTACAACCATAATAATCTAGACAATGTATCATGTTGTTCAAATTTTGTATGTAGAATGGATATTAATATGCTCATTTAAGATACTTAGTCATTGAGATTAATGATTTAACACATATACATCACTGAAGTTAATGCAGTTTTTATGTTCTGAATTTTATTCCTTATTTACTTCTGGTTTAGCTTAATTTCTGAGGTAATCACAAATAATGACAACAAGCTTGCCGATAGTTATGCAATCCTGTTTTATGTTCCCTTATTCCAAGAAAGCTATATGACTTAACATAAACAGTATCATATGACTTATGTAAGTAGCCAAAACACAGCAGATTGCCAATAGCACAAGCTGAAATTAAGTTTTGGGAGATATTCCAGTGTTTTGTTTAAAATTTGCATGTGGAAAAATCTGAGCCGTGAAAACCAGTGGAAAAGAAATAAGAACCTAGCCCAAAGATAGTTGATTTCTTTTTTTCATATATTTATGCCATGTCTTCAAAGTAGGAAGCAAAAATTAATATACTCAGCAGCAATTATCTGCTTCAGGAGAAAAAAAAAGTACTATCAGAATGACTGGAAAATGTATGATTTTCACAGGGGGTAAAATTATTCAAACATTTATGTAAAAGACCAACCTGCCTCTGAGCTTAAGTGACCCAAGAGATCGCTTAACTCTAAAAGGGTAGGAATCTCCAAAATGTGTGGAAGTACTGCTTTGTGTCATGAGGAAGGCAGTTCACAAGTTTTGGCACAGCAGGGTATTCACATCACCTTGATGTAAACAAAACTTATCCTAACTGAACATGCATATAGTTACATACTGCTTTTAGAGGCAACTCTTTCTCTGTATGGTCTGCACATGACAGCCCAGCCACCTAATCAGGGGTATTAATTCATATCCTTTATTTAACCTCTACGTTACTGGAATGAGCACGTCTCTATCCTTTGACCAGATGGAGCAGTTGTCAGACTTCTCCCTTCCTCTGCACATCTTCCAAAAAATGCCAGGACAATCACCCTCTCCAGGTATTCCATCAATTTTAAAAGACACACTCAAAAGTGACTGCACAGGACACGAATTTTTGAAAAAGCCATGACTTTGGCAGCTTGTAGCTCTCTCATGACCCTTCTACTGCAAATAACTTGGAGGGCAACTGTGCAAACACGTAGCTGTCGCTGGTCAAGGCTGGGTTGAATATAACTCTGTGGTAGAAAGAGCATTAGAATTTATCTTAGTTCAAAACCATATTCAGCTATATGCTGCAGGTTGGATGCTTGAACTATTTCATAGTGTTCAGAAAATCCATCATAACAATTTGAGGAGGAGTATTTGGAAAAAAGAAAATGTGGATCAACATATACATCAAAAATGAATTGTCTTCTTGTTATTTCTACTAGAGGAGTATATTGAACTTATGTATCACAGAAGTCTTGGTGCTTATTTATTATCAATAATTAAAGGGTTGCATAGAGCTCCCATCTTCAGAAAATTTTCTTCCATTACTAGAGATTAAATTCCTGCTTTCTTTTGATTAAACACTTTGCAAAATAAACCATGTAAGGAGAGATTTTGATCTCATAGGCTAGCTTAGAGAAGACAATAAGTGTGCAAGAATCTGAAATGGTCTCTTATATATTTGTAAAAGTTAAAACAGATTTGTTTCATTATAGACCTAACTTAGCCAATGTAAGCCATGCCAGCTCTCTGTTGAGCTCTGTGAGATTTGTAAGGCTTAAGAGTATTTATTTTAACTGAGTGACAACTGGCAAAGTCAACCTCAGTCTAAAATTAAAAACTAGAAATATATACTGTTCATAGTCATGTCTAATTCTTTATTGAGACCTCAATGTCTGAAAGTCTTAGAATTCATTACCCCATTTTGCAAACAATTTTCATTGAAAAAAAAAATTCATGTAGATAATGGTGCAAAGTCTGGTGATGCAATCCTGGGTCTACAAGGTTTTAGGACTGCATGGCTATGAGAATTTTTTTTATGATGATGTTTTGACTGTAAAATGAAAGAATATGAGCATCATATGTGTCTTTCCCTTCTCATTTATTTAATGTTACTAGAACACTCTAGCGCTATATCTGTTTTGGGATTGAGAAGTGCACATTTTAAATATATTGCATTAAGCTTTCCAAATGAAAAAAGAATAACGGTTGCATAGCTTGAGGACAAAATTTGCCTCAGAGTGACATGTCTACTACTGAGTAAAAGGGGGTCCTGAGGTGGCCCTGGTGAAGCTGCCCCAGACCATGTGTTGTCCAGTTGTTACCATTGTTCTTGGCTCAGTCCTGGGCTGTGCCAGAGCAAGGAGTACCACAGAGTGCCAGCTGACAGGGCAGGGAATGGCCTGTTCCACATATTCTTCCCACCACTGTACAAGGGAAGAAAAATTTAATTGTGTGAATGTGAGCTGCACTACAACCTTAAATTTTAGGGCCACAAAATGGTTGCAGGACGTAATTTTTAATATTATAGATGCGGACACAATCCTACAAGATGATGTTTGCATAAAGCTTCTTCTAGAAATATGGCACCATATGCTTGTGGCATAAGTGGCTGCACACTTCCAATCAAAACTATCATTAACTCGCAGAAATTTTTCTCAGCTGTAAACTTCTTTACAGAATTTTAAAAAATATTAGGTAGTCACTGGTTATTTGTACTTCTTAATGTTAGCTTGTTTCCACTACAAAGTTGACACAACCCTCTCCCCATAATTCAAATTAGATTTTTTTCCCCTTAAAACATGCCCATATTCTAACAGATAGTTTGTATTTCAGAGCAGTTGAATTCAGGTGAAGCAGCTGATACACTTTTTATTTTCAGAATAAGTTTAAGTCACCTAACAAAGCTGATGAAGACTGAGAAGAATTTTCAGAAATCTTGATTCCAGGAATGCTTCAAGAACTTTGGTAGTGGATGCTTCTTCTTCAAGAGCAATAAGAAATATTATGAAAGCACTGCTTTATTTCTGAGATGACAACTGCCAAGAATCTTGTCTTATTCCAGGAAGAAATGAATTGTACAAACCACTACAAAGGAATTTGTTAAAGAGAGCAATTCCCTTTGTGTATCTCTGTTGCAAACACCTAAATCCAGAGGAGCAGGCATGATGGCTTTAAAGAGAAAAAAAAATTAGTGCAAATTGAGACTGACAATTCCTTTTGTCATAGGGAGATTTTTAACAGTAAAATGGGCTTTAAATAGAATAAACAAGCCTATAATTTATTGAAAATTCAGTTTCTTCCTTTATTAGCTCTTTGTAAACCCTAAGAATTTACAGCAACATGGAAAAATGGATTTAGATTAAGATTAGCACTCTAAGGCTAGGATTTGCACAGCAGCTTAGAACCCATTTTGACAACAAAGTGCAAAGTGCATACATTAAAAACACTGTTCCAGCTCTAGCACTTAAATATGTACTAAGAAAACTTGCAAGCAGTCATATTTCTGGGACTACAAGCCATACACATGGCTTGTTTCAATGGCTTTCCAGTGGAAATAGAGACTAGATGATATCTCACATGTGTTGCTGAGTTGGATCATCCTTAAAACACGGCAAAAATCTATTGAACTATAAAATGTATGGCATTCTGAAAGAAAATTTGAAGTGTGCCAGCTTCTATTGCCTTTTAGACCAATGGGTGTGGACCAACTTAGATGTGGGGTGGTTTGGTTTGGGTCTTCTCCCTGCCTGGACTAAGCAAAGATTTGAGAAAAGATATCCCAATTACTCAGCAAACATTCTATGTGTAAGGGCTTGGGAGAGGAAGACAGCATGACAGTCCTTCTGATGGCACCATTCTGGAAGAAGAGACAAAGGGATTTTCCAGTGTATAAATATCACTGGGTATTAGGAACAAGGTGTTTAGTAATTTAAAAACCTGTCCAGTGCCAGAACTGAAGGTTCTGCAGAACTTTCTTTCACAGCAGATAAGGGAATAGAGGATCCAAATTTTAAATTTTTGTGCCTGTCATTTTTTTTGTCCTAACCCCAAATGTACAGAAAACAAATAGTATGACAAGAATTAGGAAAAGACTGAGATGAAGTAATTTCTTACTTGTAATCATAATGTAGTTTTGTTTTTTCTCATATTTTTAGTTCTTAATATTATTTCATTAATACAGCCCTTAAGGTTCATTTATACTTCATGTAAATCAAATATAAATGAGCTGGAGACATTACCATGGGAAATGGAATAAAATTAATTAATATATTACTTGATTAGTTCTTATCTTTAGTTATTAATAATTAGGTTTTTTTTCCTTCCTGTACAAGTATGAGATGCCTGTACTACAGGAAAATGCCATAAAAAGTTAGTGTGTTTTGTTAAACATCATTCTTGGTCTCCAGATACCCCAAATTATAAGCTATTATAGAAGGATTCACATTCTGCAACAGCCATGAGTTGGTATTATTAGTCATGTTCCCTTGACAGCTGTTACTTCTCAATGGTATATTGATTACTAGGGAGAATCAGTATGCTTATGAGAAAGAGTGGAGATTTTTGGGACGTTAAACAGATGCAGTTTTTGCACAAACATAGCCTGGTAGTTAAACCACCGGTTCTGAGGACAATCTGTTATCTGCTGGAAGTATTCCTGTGGAATTTTCTTCTCTCGTCATTCATGCTTATTTGTCCCATTTATCTTCCTCCTTCCAGATAAGGTCTGACAACAAAAGTGGTAATACATGGTATGACAGCAGACATACAAAATCAATCTCTCAAAGGCTGTATACCCTGAATACTGTTATGTTACACAGAACCAATACAAAACATCTTGAAGCCACCTGCGTATTTACTCCCTCCCTACTTGGTGTGATTTCTGAAATGAAAAAATTCTTAATGATTATGCAGCAAGTTTTGATACATTGGTACATTTTCCCCACTAATAATGTTTTACTGTGAATACTCCAACACCTGAGGAAAAAAACTGATCAGTGAAAATATTTTGCAATTTACAAATTGGACCTGGCACAACATATGCATAGCCTATAATATATATATTAATATTCACTTTAATTATACACAATGTGTGGTAGACATATGTACTTTGACAGAGGCAAAGCAAAATACTGTAGATGTAGCCTATATAAACAAGTCCTTTTTTGTCTTTTTTTTTTTCAGAGAAGGTAAAATACTAAATGTTTTAGAGACTATACTTAGACAATTTAGAAAACTAATGTTGGAAGATTAGAGCTTTGTATGTTAAATAGACTCCTAATGAAAGATTTTTTGAATCAGCATCTTAAAGACTTTTAAAATTATATTGCTAACAATACTCAATTGGTTAATTTCCTCTCATTAAAAGTTTGGTTTTATGGGGAGTGACATTTGCATTAGTCTCCAATCATTATAAGCACTGTAGAAAAATTGGAAATATATTTAAAAATAGCTCAACACTGCTATCACTTCATCAAGAAAAATTCACCATGAAATATGCTGTTCCCAATGGAAATCTAGTACAAGAAAAACCCTACTCCATCCTTGCGAGTGTCATGTTTAATGAATGTATTTGACAAATTCTGAGATCTTTAGTAATACATAATGACACAGAACGATTGAAGCAGACTATTAAATATATTCTTACTGTTCAGGTTCACCTTAAACTCCATACAGAACAGGTACACATTTCATTTTAACCAGTGATATGAAAATCCCAATATGTTTATCAATTTATGCACATTGCAGTTAGATGTGTCACACTGTCCTATCAAAGATGGAGTTTTAGGGGAAAATTAAAGAAACTCCTTTTCTTGCTGTGTAAATTGAAATGAACACTATGCATAAATGACCTGAACACACAAGCACTGTCTTAACTGTGTGACAGAGTTTGTGAATAACAAAGAAGGAACAACCGTCTTTGGGAAGGACTCAGCTTTTCCCACTTTTGTCCATTGACTGAAAAGAACAGGAATATTCCATTATGTATTTACATAAATGATGTTCCCTAAGACTTATATATGAACTTAATGGTTTCATCTTTTTCTAATTGCTGACAACATGGATACTCAAGCTGTAAATTAAAATTGACTTAGTGTAAGTTTAGTGTAGGTTAATAATTTAATAAAAGGAAAATGCACTTTTTGATTAGCACAAAAATTTGAGCGGATGGCTTTTTAGGAGATACCAATACCAAAATAGCCAATTAAACTCTGTTGAGCTTTGGCTTTGTAATTTTTCCTCTTCATTTGCATCTTGGGCAAAGTTACGAGCAGAGCTGATATCACTGAAAATAAAATTAGGCCAAAGAAGAACGTTTTTGACATACTGCCTAATACCATTGGGGTACAAAAGAACAAAATGAACCCTTGTTAATTGAATAATTTTCTTGCTTACCTCATTTGTGTTTACTACATTTAGGATTTGAAGTAATTTCTGTGTATTTTTCATACATAATAGACATGATGAAAAGCCTGTTGACACCTCACACAACTGTAAAAATATTAATGTAAAAAAAATAACACACAAGAGAAATTTGTTGTCAACTTGAAGAATTTTGTTTGAGTAAATCTTGAATAAAAAGGCATGTCCTTTACCTTCTGAATCTATTCTGAACCTTTGCTGTAAAATCCTTGACTATAATGTGCTTCAATATTTGCATTTTTGCAGACTAAAGCATTATTTTTATTATTATACCCCAATGTATTAAAATGCATATTTAAAATAAGTCAGAAAAAATTCTACTGCAAACAATCTACTTTCCATATGGATTATTAATAATAAAAGAATGATGCTTGTCAGTGATTAAATGTTTCAGTCTACTATTTTTCAGTGTAGCAAGCAGAACATTTAATATACTGCACATTATTTTTCCTTTTCCTTATTTAAATCTTCTAGTAAGCACACACCATGACAGCAGGAGACACAACAATGACTGAATGTGTACAGCTACCACTAGATCATTCTCCCTCTATTAAAAACCGAATTGAATGTAGCAATGATGTCCTGGCAGCTCAGTGTTATTTCTGGGTCAACATCATATCTCTCCAGGAAAGGTGTTTTGTTGCTGGCCTGACTCTCCCTCTTTCTGATTTAACTGACATAGTTGAAACCATGCCAGGATGCAAGAGCATTTCGAGTTCAGCAATGAGGAAAGCAGCTTGGGTAAGTGCCATGAACAAGCAGCTTTCTGAGAGACATGTGGAGCAGAGATTCAGTGCATTATATTTTTGAGATGAGGAAGACACACACACCTCCACAGTGAATACTGCTCTTCCTCTTTCCTCCTTTTTTTCTTCCAGAGAAAACAGAGATCAAAGACCATGTGTTATGTTATATCTCATTTCCCCCAAAGCACTACACTAAATTTTGAATTAAAATCTGAAGATGGAAGTATTTAAGTAAAAATATTTTTGAGGTAAATCCTATATATATACAAACTTCTGAAGAAAAAGAATTAATTTGCTTCAAAGTAAAATGAGATTTTCTTCAAACAAATCCAGAAAAGAGAGAACTATCATAAGCATTTAAGAAGGAAACTGTGTTGCAATAATATCTCCTTCTGTTTCCCTTATTAGCAAGATAATCCAAGTATTAGGTACTTTATTATTGTTTTTCATCATAGGTGTAAAAGCTCAAAGCAGCACAGGCAGGGTTCCTGTGCATACTGCACTAGGGACTGTGCAAACAGAAGAACAGCAGCAGGCAATTTAGATTTAAGACAGCTCATCAGCAAGTGCAGGCAGACAGAGAGTGCAAAGGCACACCAAGGTAGCGTTAGTCAGTGTGAGTGACAACAGTTTTGTCAGGGGTTGTGTAAGCATTGCAGCAAAGGAAAAGCAGAATTTGTGATTTGAAGGAAAACAGCAAGGCAGTATGGCAGGTACTTATGGCATGTACCTTTAGGTTATGAAATCATGAATCTGGAAAAATGTGCTGAGAGCATGAGGGAATCAGCTGGGGGAAAATGAGTCTGGGTGACTCTGTGCGTCTGAACAGTCCTAAAGCCACAGGGATATTTGAATGTTTATGGGGGTTAAAATGTGGCCCAGCAACAAAATACACTATGATACGGTGACTGTCCTTCTCAAGGCCATAGAAAAAGTATGGTTTGGCCATTGGGGCATAAATTGAACCATTTAACTGGGGAGAATGTATATGTAGAGAAAAACACCTGCATGATTTATGTTTTCATTTGAAAATAAGTTCCTCCAAACATTTTCCCAAGGAAAAACCAGTCTATGGTAATAGACCTTAACAGAGATCTGCACATGAATTAATCTTACTGTACGCTTAGTAAATTAGTCAAAAGGAAGAAATAATACCTAAAACTCTCAAAGCTTTCAATGTGACATTAAAATCCCACAGTGACGTGATAGACAGCAGCAGCTTGTGATGCACGATTTTCCTAAGAATAAATAATTTTTTTTTGCCAGAGATTTTTGGCTAAAAAGGTAGGAGACGGTGTCCATTTGGCATGCTCTAGGACAGTGGCTGGCCAGCAAGAGCTTGAAGACATCTGGGAAAGGCAGTAAACAAAAAGGTGGGGAGGAGGAGGAGGGAAAAGGAAAGCAAGAAAACAGGATGTTTGCAGAAAACTAGGTTGCAGATTGGTTACAGGAATTTCCTTGAAAGCTTTTTGCTGCCACTTTTTTTTTTTTTTTTTTTTTTTTTTAAACACCAGAACACCAGTCATCTTTGTGTAGCTGAGGTTATTTCTGTGGTCTTCCCCAGTTACAAAGGGTGTGATCTCTTCAGTACAACTTGTTCAATGTTCACTGGCACAATTCCCAAAATAGCTTCCCAATCAAGATCAAATATAGTTGTGATTTGCAGTCTGTATTGACTGACGAGCCAGCTGACTGAGACAGCTGGTACATAATAGTCAGGCTTTAAGGCATTCCATAATTTCAATTTAATTTCAAAGGTTACACTATAAGTAGGCACAAAGTAAATAATTTGCATGAGGACAAAGATAATCTCTGGAAATAACTATGGTATTCAGAAATTATACAGTTATAGAACAGCCTCTTGTTATTTCTTTTTTCTGAGCACAGTAGAGTTGTTGTCAGTATAACACTGTAATATACATAAGTAGCATTACAAATGCACATGCAGAAGGTTTGCTGGTACAAATGAAGAGAAAACACAATGTTATCTACATAGTTGTATACATGTATATACCACATCAACCAAATCCACAGAATTTAAAGAATCCCATTTCACCCTTACCATTATCAAATATCTTCAAATATGCCCACATAATGGGTCCATGTCATGGAAACCCAGCTGTTAAGAATTCATTATCTAAACATGAAATACAGAGTCTATTTTAATGGCCATTACTTTTGAATCACGTCACTTCTTTTAGTCACAAAGACACCTCAGTTCTGCACAAATCCTGATTAAAAATTTCACAGCTAATTGTTCCTGTCTATGATGTGTAATCATGAGCAGAGATCCTCTTTATACTAAATGATTAAGCCCACCATCAGCTCAGGCAAACATCTCTTTCTTTGATATTTGGTGAGGTTTTGAGAGACTTCAGTTCTAAATAATCCTAGTACTGGTGGAGGATGTTTGGGCTGCTTAAGAAGTAGGTTTTTGGGACAAATACAAAAGGCAATTAGAGCAGCTAGAGCATAATTAATAGCAAGATAAGGAAAATTTAAAGTTTTCTTCTATAATCACTAATTCAGAATGGATAAACAGTCTCTGAGTTTCCTACAAAGGAAGGGAAGGAACACAAACATTATTTTTCTGATATTCTAAATCTCACTTGCAAGTTTGGAATCTTTTCAAAACTTTCATTCAGTGAGATTTCACATTTGTGGCTTCTCTCAAGCTAGTATTTCAAAACCAAGCAAAGCCTGATTATATTTCCTTGGCATGTGAGTGCAAGAGAAGAGAATGATGTGAAAAATTCCTCCTCTTTTCTGCAGGCATGACAAGCTGGGCACAATGACATCTCTTCCCTGTTTGCTATGTGACAGGACCTTTATGCTTGGCCCTGATGGGAGGAGCTCAGCCTTCCCTGATGGCTGCTAGGTCAGGACTTGAGCAAGAGTCTACCCAGAGCCCAGGGAGAGGAAGACCCACCACAGACCTCGGCTCTGGGGAAGTTGCATACAGCTCCCTCAGGCTTTTTGGCTCAATTTTTTTTCGCTCAGACAAGGCAACTTTATAAAATTAATCAATACAGAATATAAATCGAAAAGGCAAGAGGACAATTAAGAAGCCTCTTTTGTTCCCGTTCAGTTTAATGACCCAGGTGGATTGTACTCCAGATTTGAATAGAAACCACTGAAGACAGAATTGTCCATTTAAATATCATCCTTTTTACTGCTGCTATTTCAAAAATTCAGTCAAAAAAGTCAAATCACAAGCTGACATATGTAAGCTTTCTCATAAAATAAATAATATATGAAATCCTTTTAGAGACAAAGAGACAAACCATTACTATTGAAAAATATTTTTTCTCTATGCAAATATTATGATCTTTAACAATTACGTTAATTTTTCATTTCTATTCACAGTTCATCTTGTAAAATCATTATATGTCTTAACATTAACTTTGATTGCATAAATATTACATTAACTTTGATCATGTAAGTATTGCACAATCACCATTTAAATAGTTATGAAGGTGACTGAATAGGTTCCAATTGAGTTTAATTTAACTGGAGTAGGAAATATTTTTCCTTTGATTTTTAAACAGTGCTTTTGATTTAGTTATTTTATATACAGACCATTGAAGATTTCATTCTTTTATTAACTCACATAAAAATGCCCACAAGGGCATTTCTATAAGTGAGACTTGAGGCTGACTACTACAAAATTATCAAAACAAAACAATATCTTCCCTTCTATGGGATAACCCAGATACTAACTCAGGTCCAAATACAGAAGCCCTTTTAACATATAAGCTTGTGATTAATTACCAAGATTACATTCACTGGATTACTTTGCTGTTAAATGTTTCTTCCATGCTTAAGGTAGTTTGTTTTATTGGGTAGGTTTAAGTGTGTCTTTCATATGTTGCTGGACGTCAGCTGCAGAAAGCTCTTGGTAGCATTTCCAGCCAATTCTTCTATGGCATGGAGGGCTTTGATGCCTCTGAACAAATGGCAAGATATTGATTCTCAGAAGCTGATACATGACTATCAAAGAAAGCTGTCAACAGCTGCCTTGAATGTGCATTAGCAGTGTCACAGGATGTACAGGAACTTCCCCTAAAGTAATGCTGATGTTATAAATGGCAGTTTGTTCCCTCCCTACTTTGAAAAGAGGAAATACAGCTATCAGGGTGGGATTTACTAATCTACAGTACTTATCTGGCTCACTTACCCAGCCTTTTAGAACTATTTGGGTGACTCTGTATTCTTTGCTAAGGTAATTTTCAACCTTCGTGTGTGGTCTCTCAAGGGTATCCATGGTGGGAAATTGCACTTCTGAAGAAAAGGCAGAAACTCATTCTGTTTCCTATTTCTAAAGGTGCTGTTCCTCACCTTAGTGGAAAAGGGACAAAGAACCCTCAGTGTTATGTCAGCTGCATTTAAGAACATAACCCTTTTTGACATATATATCATCCTAGCAAACCTCTCTTAGGACAGCAAACATCCAAAGCTAACATACTCTTCTACGGTAACTGTGAATTTTTTTCATAGATATGCACTATGCTTTACCCTTTTCAAGAAGGATATAATTAACACCTCCTCCTTCGTAAGACATTCTTATTAGCAACTCCCAAACAGCTCTTATGAGGCTCAGATCTCTCAAGATACCACAGTTCTGATCTAAGCACAGTGGAGATTGAATGAAAAGCAGTAGTTCTAGATTTATTAAACATTGTCCTTGGTTTCTTCATAATCAGTATTCCTGCTCAGAGGTGTTCCATACCACTTCTGTACTGAAATCTTTTACTCCTGTCTCTGGCTTGGATATTTTCTCAATTTGCAAAGCTGCTTCCACACCTTTTGTTGCTGTTTTTTCTGGGTTTTTTTTGGGTTTTTTTTTGGTTTTTTTTGTCTTTTTTTTTTTTTTTGTTTTGTTTTGTTTTGTTTTTTTGGTTTGTGTTTTTTTTTTTTTTTTTCCTCCCAGAATGAGAACTGGAATCCCCTCAGATTTCTGCCTCCTCCCCCTCCTCCCAACCCTTCTTTCCTCTATGTAACAGCCTGAGTGTGGAAGTCACTCACCCACAAGAGGCTGGAAATATCAAACAGGGTTTCACTACAACTAGCTAACAGGACTGGGATTTTGGCTGAAGCCATAGCAGCTCTTCTAGAAATGCAAAATGTGGCCCTTAGAGAGGATCTAATCCAGTAGGGATAGGGGATTTCTGTGTATGTGTATTGGGATAAAGGCTACTGCAGGCTTTTTAAAGTAAAAAAGAATTGGTATAGTTTTTACATTTTACTTATGTCCATTTTAGAGAGAAATGTATGTTTTAAATTGTTTAATGGTAAATTCTGTTTCTGAGGCAAAAATAAAGATGGAACAATTGAAAATTACTTCAGTGACTTTCATTAGCAAACATTGACACACAGTATTTCTGCCACAAACTTTTTTTTCTCTCCTCTTTCTTTGGGGTAATTATACATTTTTTAAATTCAGACAGCATTTTCAAAACATAGGTTAAGATATCCAATAACTTTGACTTCATATTGTATTTTTGAAGCCTTTAGAAGATTAACATATAAAACTGGAATAATGCTACTTAACTGCATTCATGCATTGAAGTCTGTTTACAACATGCATTGTACTTTAGTTCTTATATTGCAGAGTTCCTTCAGGAAGCGTGAATAACTCAAGTAGACAGAACAGCAATTGAAAAATACAACTAAAGAGCATATGGGAACAGATTTCAATGTAGCAAGACAAAAGATTCCTTTCTTTGAGGATGTAGTATTGAAAAAGATATTGTATTAACAGCTTCTTTTACAATATTTAACTGTACAGATGTTTTAAATGTCTTTGCCTTGCTGCATTTCAACTAAAAACACATTCATAGAGATGTAAATCATAACTGATCATAACAAGCATGCATTATCTATAAATAACCTAATCAACATTCAGCAAGGAGTTGCATAAATGAGCCCTTCTACATATTGCACCTTATAATGAGACACTATACAACTAATGACTTATTAGTGCCACGGGCAATGAATGATTAATTAGTCAATTCAAAAGTGACTTTTTAAGGATATAATTGCTACCTTTTCTAATTTCTGAAGGTTAGACAGAATTATGCCATGTTGGCATACTAGACCTGATAAAGTAACAGCTTTGTTTATCAACACTGCACTAAAAGCAGGGGTCGTTTTTGAGGGCAGATTTCCCTAAGCTGAGAATGCACTCCTGTTATGGGTTCATCAGAATACCTTTGAGTACTTTACAGTGAATCTTGGGGAAATTTAGGACAGTGGCAAATGAGAGCTGGGAGTACCTGAGAAGATAAAGCACTCAGATCCCAAACAACTCCTGCTGTGCCCAGAGTGTGCTGCTAGTTTTGATTCTGGGACATAACTCATTCTCTCTTGCAGTTGCTGCTGTCCTCTGCCTCTTCTAGCTTCTCATCCTCCCTTTAGCATTTATGTGTCAGCTTGGGAGGGATATAGACTAGACACTGCTCAGGCCCCTGAGTGGACAGAACCACATTGCACAAATATTTGTAGAAGACATGCATAAGACTAAAAGCAAGTAACAAAAGAACAATTTTCCTTAGAAAAAATTGTGCTTGGTGTAAATAAATTTCTAGGAAGGCTTTCAAGGTATCAATAGACAGTATTATCATTCCTGGTAATGCACTGACTTCCATTTGTGTGATCCAAAATCCACATACAACAATGGAAAGTGTTCTGCTGAATCCAATAGCATTATGTAAAGTAATAAATAACAGAGACAGACAAAATCTTAACTTGATTACAGTGAGCTCTGTATGGGAACTGAAAGATGTAGTGATCAAAGGAGCAGAATGCTCTGCAACATTTCTGTTTTCCTATGGGGGAGTCAATTGAAGGACCAAAAGAGGCAAAATCTCTAACTGTATGATCACTTGGCCCTAACTCAAAGTTGTGAGGCAGGAGCTTGACTAGCAGGCAATCTGTTCTGCAATTCAGCAGTCTCACGGGGTTAATGAGAAGGGTGTCACTTCCAACACTCCTCTAACGCCCCTCTTTCAAAAACCTCCAGGTACAATTGCCAACATGACATCAGCTTATAAACTGATGTCCTCAGTAAAGAAAAGCTGCTTCATATATGAAAAGGAAAAAAAAGTATACCTGGCAAAATAACAATAGTAATTAATAGAACTTTTTTAGAAGTTTTTGCCTGACCAAAATAAAGTTGGAACATTATTCCTACTATGACATTATTCCTACTATTAGTGCAGAGAACAAAACAATTGTTTCTCAGACTAACACATCTAACCAAAATCTGCCTTGTATATGTGTTTTTTAACTATGCCTCTGTCCCTTCATTCTTTTGACTGAAGATAACTTTTCAGTTATTTTCCCCACCCACCTCCTGAATATCTGGTTGTGTCAGATGCCTTTGTAATATCCTTTTGTTATTTTTCACATACTGAACTTCACCATGAACAGTTTAGCTAGTAAGAATACCATCTCCTTCCTTACGCTCTCTATTGAATCATTTCTGTAAATAAAGGATCTGCACCAGAAACACAATTACAATGAGAACATTTTATCTCATGCACATTACAATGTTATATCCCATGAATATACAGAATAAAAGCGGTAAAGAATTATCTAAATGTCATCCGTGGAAGTGTAACATCATTCAATAGCTGTGGTCCTTACTTGTAGCCACTGGCCATTCATTGCCTGAGAGGTTTATTACAATGCTGTTACATTCGCTGATGGAAATGTAAATGTAAATTTTGCTACTAAGACCAAGAAGGACAGAAAAACTTCATGTTGTCCTCACAGTGTTGTGACCTTTCTGTTGCTGTCCATGGGCTGGCAGAGGTTGTGAAAATGGCTGTGGTCTAACTTGCCTTTTTGAAAAATATTAAGTCCTTATAAACATAAAAACAACTAAGAGCAAAAACTTTGGAATAAGGCATATGCATTTTTAAAAGTAATTTAAAAGGATTTGTTTTGCTGTTTGAAAATCATTAGAAACAATATTGTTCAAAATCTTAATTATGACCTAGGTTGCTTTTATGTTATTTTTTCTTCAATAAAACGCTAATTAGTAGCTAATACACAGTTGCACTACACTTTGCATATAAGTGAATAGACAATAAAAACACAGAGGTTCATTAAAGTGATCAAAGAGAACTGCATACTCTCCACTCCTTTCAATAACTGTTCTACAGAGAGCTGGAAGGTTTTTAAAAAGCCTGAGCAGTCCTTGCCATTAATGTACTAAGTGAGTATAATTAGCCAAATCAAGAGAACTTATTTGCAATGAACTTTCCAAATTAAAATCGTTTGACTGCTAACACAAATGAGTTTCTGTTCATGAAATGATCATTATAATTACGCAAAAACTATTACTTTAAACTACCATGAACCCTTAGGACAATGACCTGAGTTTATAGGAGCTGTTTGTAATATTGAAACCACCAACTCAGATTAGATGGTTTTCAGTTTAGAAAGATGATACTGAATAGCACGGATCTAAATCCACTGTGAAATTCATTGGGTGCAAAGAGATCTTTATGGATTGCAACTGAACTGAGTGAAAAATGTGAACAACTTTTTAACTACAGCTAAAAATTGCTGGGAAAACTGTCCTGAAAATTATGCTTGAAGATTCAAAAACAGAGAAGCAGGAAATAGTGTAGTCAAAAAGAGACAAATAAAGCAAAATCATGAGGTGTTGTCACAATCAAAAGAGAGAGAAACCTATGAGGCACATATCTAGATCACTAAAAAAGAAAGGACAGAATAACAGCAACTGAGAAACTATCCTTGTTTCTCAGGGGCTGTTTTTCTTGTGGGCTTATTATTGTAAAATGCTGGTTTGGATTTTTTAAAAGAGAAAGGTAAACAGAGACACTCTATATGTATTTAATTCAGTAAGAATGGTTTAAGACCATGTCTTAGACATGTCTAACTGCTTTTTAAATCCATATAAATTTCTAAGAGGTGAAATTCCTAAGAATTAGGTAAGGTCTTAAATCTGAGATTTTTCTAAAAACAGATTTAAAAAGTAGAGCAATGAGGGAAGACTCAGAAGTTCTAAAGGAACAAGCCAAGCATTTTTAACTTTTAAAATAATATTTTTTTTTAATAAATTAAACCACAAATTTGTTAAAAACCAATCATAAGTAACAAAATGCCAAATCACAATGAACTTTGCTGGCTAAATTCAGGCTCAAGATTGCCTGGTAAAGGCCAATTACAAAGATAGGCCTTTTGTTTTTGAAAGAAAAAATAGCATATACTTTGATAAGATTGTGTTCTGAACATAAAAGAGCAATGGTAGACATTTTAAAATCTCAGACAAGGTTAGTGAGAAAGGAGAAGAAAAAGACTGTTAAAGTCCCAGAATTATGCAGAGAGAACCTGAATTGCTTGGATTAGGTTAATAACTTCATAGTTTACTGGAATGGAATTTATTAATTACAAATAAAATCTTTGGTGTTCATATTAAAATATGTTTCCATAATACAACTAGGTCAAATTGTCTTATTTTAATATATTGATTATGATGTGGTATAATGGAGTACCATAAGCATAAGAATAGTTTTGCTTCAACTAGTGGCTATGTTGAATGCACTTTAACACGAGCAAAAACAACATTAAAAGTATCAAAATATTTCCCATTACAGCACAAATTTGAACAAAACTTGCAGTGGGACAACTCAGGATACTAAAATTATTTGTTCAGCAAGTCTTTGTGGGATCGGTGTATGAGTCAGTTTATCTTGTTCTCTACCTGACTGATTTTTCAAGTAATAAGATTTAAAAATACTTCAAAAATACTTTAAAAACACAGTTGTAAAATTATAAAAGGTTCCCAAAAGGCTTAAATTAACTTATGTTATATCTGGGTGTATCTATCCAGACATTTATTGTGTTTGTACAAATTTGATAGCATTTGCAGGCTGCCTCCAACACTAAATGTCAAAATGTAGCCATGGAAGCTGAGCACAAGTAACTGTGGCTATCCAAGCATTTCAGCACAGTCCAGCAGCTCAGGAATTTGTCTAGCTTTACCACAAGTCCCTCACTGGTGTCACTGGCCTGTGTAAGACCCTGTGCCAGTTTTACTTCACCTCGACTGTTTAAATCACTCAGCTGAGAAGTAATGTTGTTCTGAGGACAAATCCTGCCTAACAGCTGCTTCCAAAGCAGTGGGGTGAGAATTTTTTTTACACCTACACATGAATTTAAAATAGATTGAGAAGATAAGAAACCATTGTGCTTTCTGTCAGCAAATGGAGCAACAGAACTGACACACTGCTGTTCTTGATGCTCTTAATTTTAAAGTGGTTAAGAATTACAGTAAAAGCCAAACCAAATTAATAGAACTCCATGGAATAATGTCAACCATTTCTCTCCCATTATTTACAATCTAAATATGCACACTAATATTTTCCTAATTTTAATAATGATTGTTACACATGGACTTGAGAATGACATAATGCCTGGAAACTGTTTCACCAAATTGCATACCATAATGATCTGCTCTTTGGATAGTCTCCAGGACAAAGGCCAGGAAGCATAATTAAAAGGAACTAATAATTAACACCCATTAAATGTAAGATCAAGGCAAGTAATGATAAATTTAGTTAAATACTACAAGTAGCTTTAGCACTTTTCCTCTTCTGGGCTAAAATACCTGTTCTGGTGACTACTGGTGTATGCAAATATGCCAAGATAAAACCTGAAAAACGTGGCTCATTTTTTATTTCACTGCATCAAAACCATGAAATCAGTACATCTTAATGAGTTCTGAATTGTTCCATATTATTTTTCTACATGTAAACTTTTATCAGAACTGTAACTTTGCATTTTACATGCAGACATTTCAGTGGATGGATACTGGATACTTTGGATGGATACATGGATACTTTTCAGAATTGGCGCCACAGAAGCACAGAAGCACACAACAAGGCTTGGATGGTTCAAACCTCCTGCTCACATAGGGCCACCTGCAGTAAGCTGCCCAGGATATTGGGCAGACAATTTTTGGATGGAAACTACACAATCTTGCTGAACAACCTGCTTCATTGCTCAAAAAATTTCAAAAATTTACTTTAGTGTAAGAAAAATTTTACGTAATGCAACAGAAAGAGAAGGAACTTAAATCAACTAAACATGCTACCATTTAATTGCTCATAAACTAAATTTACTACATGTACTCTGTCAACCTATTATCATTCTACTCACTATATATATGAACTTTTACTTAAATATATATATATGTATAGGGAGAGTTTGAGTGTGCATGTATGTCTTCAGTTACTACATACATGAGCAGACTGGCCAAGCAGTTTTGCTTTCACTTGCACCTAAGTAAATTAAGAGCAATACTACTGAACTGCTCTCTTTTATAGAGATATGCGATGTGGTAAAGCTGAGAATAATGACAGCCCTTGTATTTAAATTACCACATTAATGACCATCTATTGTTAATGACAATAAGTAGTTGAAGTACTAGCATATCATTTACTAAAGGTTACTTAGTCATTAATGTATCGACACAGCATGGTAAATAATGCAGTAGAAAACTCCAATGTCTAAAAGTATGCCAGGGTCACAAATGACAAAATATGTATATTCTTTTAAATCCTGTTTGTGATACAAACCTTGAGAAAACAATGAGCAGCAATCTTTTTAGTTCATCTTTATGAATATGCTCCCTACCTAAAAACATATTTATAAGCAGGGATTTATAATTGCAAATATTAAACTTAACTGCTTTCAAAATATGTAAATGACATCATCTGTACTAAAAATTTTGTGGGGCCTACAAGCCATTTTAGAGGCATTTATAGTACATTTTTGTATGTGAAACAAGAAAAACATGAAGAAAATAATTAAAGGTGTTGCAGAGAACTGTAAGCTCTGATTCCATAGACATAGAAACTGTTGTTTTCTTGATATGCATTTATACTTTCTTTCATATCTTCCACTACCTTAAAGGATCTGCCATACAAATATTTCTAATGATCAGTCAATACTGACAATGTTGTCATCAATCACTACAGAACAAGTACTATTTTACACAGTAATCACATAAATCCATCTTCCAAGATAATGTAATTCTTCCAGACACACCTCTTGATCTTCAGCAAGGTCATCTCATTTCTTGAAGCCTTCATGGAAAGACAGTAGATGTCAAAACTCAAAGATAGATGAATGGAAGAAAAAAGTAGATTCAATTAAAAAAAATTGTCAAAGTAAGCAAACATATCTCTTTATCAAGCAATGTATAAAAGGTATTGTAATGAAGAGTCTGATATTTGCTGTTAATATCTAATATTACTAATGCTTCCTCTACACAGAAATAAATCACAAATGCTAATTTGGAATATTGCTAGAAATTACTCAAAATTTGCCACAAATGTATTTATGTATAACTGCTTTACAAGAGAAACTGTCCACCTATGAGAATTATTTCAGCTGATGAAAAACATGGAATAATAAAAAGAGACTGATTTATGAAATGATGCAGCATATAGAAGAACAATTTTTCTGCTAACACGTTGTGCACTTTCTGAATTCACAGGTCATCTCAGTTTATCAATCAAGATCAAATCTATAGTGACATAAAGAGACATTGGTATAAGTAGGAATAGTCATCTTGGAAAAACCAATTGTTACTTGAATAGAGTTTAATGGACAATATCCTGTATTGAGGAAGGAGCTGTTGGCTCTTGAAATGATAAAATTGCAGATAAGAGTCACTCAGAGGAACAGAAGATGCCAGAAAACAGAAAATGAGTGAATTTGCACATGATATCTAAGCTCCAGTGTCTGACTGGAGAGAAAAACTATTTTTTACCTTTAGCTATTAAAATTAAAGGCTTAAAAATCATCACAAGTTCTAAAAAACAAATCATAAGAACTGCTTCCTTCACTCAGGGAATCTAAGGTAGGTTTAGATGAATGTTGGTGCAAAACACAGGAATGTAATAATTCTCATATTTGCCTATGACAACCAAAAATTTGACAATATTTCACAAGAGCTTTTTGCAGCAGAGGTGAAAAATATTACTGGTAATCAATGCAACATGGTTATTGTCTGGAGAAATAACAACCAGTTAATAGTCTGCAAATAAAGCCCACATACTTAAAGTGTGTACTTGGAGATAACACAAAATAAAAACAAATACATAAAGCATATATACAAGCTGAACCTGTGATCCTGGTACATGAGAGGTGTTCTGGAACATTTAAGTTCTGCAATATTTCCTTCATAATGTCATATCTTATCTATACTGCAGTAGCAAAGAAGTATTCACTGCCAGCCAGGTTGATTCAAATTAGGAATGCAGTAAGGCAAACTCATCTGAATTCCAAATATTTTAAATTGATATATACAAGAGAAGGCAGGTTCTGTGTCTATGTCACAAGACAGAAATCAAGAAAATAGATTCAGACCTTTCTCTACCACAATTTTCCTCTGTGACCTTGAGGAAAGAGTTACAATCAAACTGTTAAGGAGCTGAAGAATATCAAATATAGTTTCTAGACAGGTCAAAATAAACAAATTTTTTTTTTTTTTTTTTTTTTTTTTTTTTTTTTTCCAGAAAGAATGTCATTAAATCCATTGCTGCATGACAGTGTTCATGCAAAAGGTGACACTGGAGCAAAAACTGACCAGGTGAATTCCAGTAAGCAATATGTTGCAAAAACTATGAAATTCTGGAACTAGAAGTCTCTGACACTCATACCACTGCTATTTTGAATGGCATCCCCTGGAAGATACTACAACATACTGACCCTACTCTGACACTCTGCTCCAAGTCATGGATGCATGTAAGATGTCAGACTACATGGATCTTTGGTGTGGCCATTTTTGGTACTTGTACATGAATTTTTAACTTTCTGTCTCGGCATGTGCTTTTACTGTACATAACACAAAATAAAACTCATCTGTTTGAGAAGGGTAAATATTGATGCAGTTGTCTCACGATGAATATGATGTTGCCACAGTTTAATCGTTGCTACTGCAATTAATGTAAAGCTGGCTTATATATGCATTAGTTATTATTCAGGATAGAAATAGCTTTAGATATCTGTTATGTACTTGCACAAATTAATTATGGACTATATGGTTATAACACAAAACAGAGCCGCCTCATACGAGCATAAGTCACAACATAGTGAAGAGGATACTCTGCCAAAGGGTTGGAGCAAAGACAGGGACTGTCAGTGTCAAAAAGCTAATGCAGCATAAAATATATTGCCATAGAAACTCACTACTCTATCAAAGTTCCATATCTTGCTGATTTTCAAAAATAAAATTCATCCAGGAACGTTGTGATATTACCATCATTTAACAAGATATACTGAATTAGCTGGACAATTTTAAATGTTTGTGCATTTAGTCTTAGCCAGTGGCAAATGTAAATTAATGTTGTTTAGCCTAGCCTGAAATGATTGAAGTCCAAGCTAAGCTGATGAATGGTTACATGTTGAACAGTAGTAACCTAATTGTATATCTGAGTTCCCAGTTTCCTAAGTCTGCTTAAGTCACTTTGGAAAATTGGATTTTGCCAGTCATTTATAACAAGATTTTGCAAGGTATTTAGACATTTTGCTCTCATCAAAATCTGTGGGAGATAGATGTCACAGTGCCTTTAGAAATCTTGTTCGTAAAGCCCTGTACTGCTGAGCAAAGAAAACAGAAAACTAGACCTGCACCTGTAAGTTGTTTTTGGACAATGACTGATTCCTGAGCACAAGACTAATTGAGGACAGAAAAACCCAAAAGGACTCTCCATGCACTTGTATAGAACCTCAGAGCAGGATCAGGGTTCAAATATGTGTTAAGGTAAAGGTTGAGAAGGAGAAACTGAATTGCAATATTAAGATACTACTTAGCTTAGGCTGATTCTAAATAAAACTTTCATGGTTCTGAAGCTCTTGAAAGTTAAAACAGATCAATAATTATTATGTATGCCACCATTTCTTTCAAGGCAATTGTAGCCAGTTGGTTTCTTGGAATCATAGCAGACATGAATAAAAAAGATATTTCCTGTATTTTGCATTTCAGTGTTTAGGGAAAGTCCAAAGTCATGATAGATGATGCCCTGATTAGATGGTGACTGAAGAATCTGACAGCGTTTGGAAGCCCAAAGGAGTCTCTGTGTCATTCCTGGACCTTAGATGTCAAAGAGGAAGCCACCGCCCAGGGAAGAAAAGGGTAACAAGGCTAGCTGGTGTCTGCAGCAAATAAAAGTTAAAATGAACAAATAAAAGAAATGAAATAGTGATTAAGACATTTCCTTCTGAGCCGTAGGAAGAAAAAAGACATGAATTTTTAATGTACTGACCTCTGCCATTGAAAATTATCCTTTACTTTTCTCGGTAGCTTAACTTAGAAATGAGTGGGAGTTATACACCTGCTCTATGTGAAAAAAGAGGGTGACCATAAAGCACCTCTCTTTAGAGACACTTGTGAAATATTATCTGAGATGCAAAGTGCAACCCCACTTGTTCAAATGCTTAGCACGCTTGCAGATGTCTACAGTGTATTCTCTCTACTAGCTACTTAACAGCAATTGCATTGTAACAACCCAATAAACCAAAATTTAAAAAAAAAATGGACTATTTAAGCCATAGGTAAAGATGAATGTGTCAGAATTAGTGTCTTCCTAAATTTGCTATCCTTCCCAGTCTTTCAGAAGAATTGAGACACAAGTGGGGAGCACTGGTTGAGCTTCACTGCAAAAGTGACAACCCTAGCTAGTGTTACTCATCATTCCAATGTATAAAAGGGTAAAAGACATTGTCATTTTTTATCTCCAGTGTTGTAGGTGTATGTGTTGCAGATTTGAGGAACTACACATAATAAAAATATAATTCCTGCATGGTGGAATTAATTTCTATCTAGGATAAATTGAAAGAATTGCATATCTCAAAGTACTCAACTAATGATAGTAACAAAATTATGAAAAGGCAAATATTAAAAAGCATTCAGAAATGAAATTATGATCTACAGGAGGTGTGCTATTCTTTTTCTCCCACAGTATCTAACAGGTCTTGCAACCTGTAATGTAACCTTACACTTCATTATGCTATTCTTGAAAAGTGACTGATATAGAAATCATATTTAATCAGAAGAAAGACAATCTCAGAAACATTTAAAAGGAAATGAAAATATAAATGGTAAAGGGCTTCCATTTTTATTCATCTATTTAACAATTAATGTAGTAAATGAGAATACAAACTCCCACTGATTTATAGATCTTTTATCTGCTACAATATACCAAGGTTTAGAATAGCAATTTAGACATTGCAATAAAATAAATGTTTTTCATCCTTTCTTAGGTAAAGTGAACATTATAATGATTATATGCATGCTAACTATCAATTTCTTTGTGTGAATGGAATTTCTCGTATGTATTAGTATGACGCAGGATATGTCATTGGATGCTTCCTATATAGAAATCACCATCTAATAGACACAGTGCAACATCTCATTAAGTCAGATATTAATGTTCAGTGGTCACAATTTGGAAAAGATTTTCAGATTTTACTTCCCCTTAAGATATCTGGATGCACAATTCCTTGGAAAAATCTGATTGTTCCTGACAGACTGCCAAATATTAGATTTATAATAAGCAGAAAGTAGAAGGAAACTCCGCAAAGTAGCCACAGATTTTCAGAACTGTATCATTTCCTCATGGTCCACTTACAATGATGCTAAGTGCTGCCATCACTTCAATCTTCATCACAGAGCAAAGGTGACTAGTGAGATGGCAAATAAAAGTCTTCAACCCTTTTATGTATTTGTAGATTTTTTTTTTTTACTCTAAGGTCTTCAGTCTGGTTCTTGAAATTACAATGAAAAAAATATTCTTAGAGATGTCTGCAAATGACTAAAATGCTGCTTTATCTCTGGGGATCAGCTGATGTTTTTAGCACAGCAGCTTATGAAACTGCTGCCAGTCAGAATTCCTTGGAATACAGGATCTTCTGATAGTCTTAATTTCTCCAGCTCTCCTGTTGTAGCACAGCATAATTGTGGCTTTCTACTTTTCATGCAACGAGCAATATTAAAAAAATTGTTAAGCATAATGGGACTATAGTTTTAGGGCTTCCATTAGGGAAATGAAGACATTTAGTCCTCCTTTCCAATGCCCTATGCTTTTACACAACTATCTATCTATCTATCTATCTATCTATCTATCTATCTATCTATCTAAGTATCTATCTATCATCTATCCATCCACCCATCCAGCCATCTATTCTTCTTTTTCATTAAGAGACAGATTGTAATATAATACTATGTTGGGAGTTATGAAAAAATAAGCAGGCGTGGAAGTGAATGTGAATTTTAATGTTGCTGCATATTTCTGTGTAAGAATTTCTGTGTAGGTATTTTTGCCTGTTTTAGAGGCAGTTGGGAGAAGTCTTCTCATTTCATGCTTCTAGAAATTGATGGACATTACATGGCAAGAAGGGCACTTAGTTTGCTCTCCTGCTGCAATCTGCAATACAGGCAAAGTTTTGAGCTATGATGTAAAAGAAATGCAATATAATTTTAATTAAAATATAATGTAATTTTAAGAAACTATCACATTGAAGTATTTTAGCTATCACTGAGTGTATGTTACATGATTTACGTAAAGTTTCAAGGAATCCAAAACATTCTTATGATAATTGTGTCTATTTACACTAATTATGTAATTATACCAATTGCACAAATAGAAGGCAATACATATTGACTGAAGTCAACAGCTAATTAGCAAAATAAAAACAACATGAACCCAATCTGTGAGTAAAACTGAAAAGAAGTTAGGTGTTTATTCTTCAAGTATGTACAACAAACAAATACAATCTCTCTCGTCCTTTTCCTTTGCTGTCTTCTACTCAAAATGGGACTCCCCCCCTCAGACACAATCTCAGGAAAATTTCCTTATAAGTCTCCCTAAAGCTTGTTCCACATAACAAAGCTGAACTTCAAAAGATGCCTAAGTGTTGACCAAAATAAGAGCTGAATTACATTCAGTAATAACACTTAGTTAAATTACATGTCTGCAATTTTGTTTTGCAAATACCTTAGTGCCAAAATCCGTTCAGAGAAGCATAGATATCTGTTACTGGGGTATGGATCAGTGTAAGGCCACACCCTATGATTATGAAGATTTATCAGTTCAGCAGGACCTGGAATCTACTCCTTCCAGGGTATTTTTTTAGGTGCCATCTGCACCATGAATACATAAGAGTGTTGTCCATGGGTGAAGTTTTATCCAATTTGTTCTTTTTCGTACATCACTTTTTAGTGTGTGTGGGATGTTGTGTTTCAAGAATTCCATGTAAATATGCAGGTAAACATTTAAATAAGAAATATGACTAATCAAATACTTCAGTTATACCATAATTCACCATTCAATTAAGGGTCATATTTCCCACACAAAATCAACCTCAGAAATATTTCACTCTATGTAGGTAATGTAAGCAAATTTACAATCCTTTTCAATGTGTTTTCCTCCTGGTAGAACCCCTACCCACTCTTTTGGTGCCTGATGGATTTAGGACTTCTGCTTCTGTAAGAAAAGAAAACCAGTTTGTGTTAAGAAAGTAAGTCAGTGTTGTCGTGATGCATATATTTCAGTCTCATTACAACTGTGATCTTGGCTTAATGTGACCTATTTGAGGAATTATTTGTAGTGAGTTAAAAATTCATTTTCTTCCCTTTTTCCAGAACAAAGACTACTACTGAATTTGGGTTGATGTAGGGAAATGAAAATTACTCTCTTCACTAAGTCATCTCTCTGCTTAGACAGCCCACAAATTATTCTAATAAAAATTGGTGATACTTGTTCTGGAACATGTCAGACAGAATCCCTGACGTCTGTGGACCCCTCATGCAGAACACTGTTTCCCATGCCACTCTAAGACAGTGACTCTCTTCCCACATTTTCTTTATATGCAACACAGGGGACAAACAGACCACTTGTAAGATATATTCTCCATAACAGTTTAAAGTAAAAAACTACAATTCATGGTGAAATATGATTTATCTATTCCAAATTACTTAGAGTTTCATATTTCTTTTCCTAAGGAATTTCATGCATAGATGTGTTGTGACAGCAAGTCCTTAAAATACAGATTCATACTTTCTTCTATTTTTTTTTTCTGTACTAAGAAAAATTAGCATACTCTTAAGGACACATATTGTTAAATTTTAAAAGAGTTGTGGTAGTTTTAATTAGGGCACTTAATGGCATTTGCTAGCAACATTTAACTATAATTGACAACTTGTCAACATGATCTACCATTTCCTATTTTCAAATGATTATGGGAGAAAGAAGTGAAAATACCACTAAATGAAACTGCTAAAGGATTTGCCATTAGTTCATGCAGGTAAAGAAACCACTCTAATGAACAACCAGATTTTCAGGTTTCTTTTGAATTAATTTTTGCAAATTTTATTTTTAAGTAGGGAGAATTAATTTCAAAACTTCAGGGTTTGCATGAGGGTCTTATTCTGTCTTTACTGTGAAACATTGAAACATATTTAAATCTTGAAAGCAGTGCAATTTTGGCTAATGATTTGTATTTGACTAATGATTTAATTTTTGCAGTAGAAACAACAATTGCAATGTACACTAACAACTTTTAAAAATTGTCATCGTTATTATTTGACTATTACTGGAAAACATGGAGATTTTAATTAACCCGAGTGATTGATTTTTTGTCTTTTTTTTTCTTGTTTGACAACTATTCCCTGCATTCATTTAAGAGATGTTCTCTCCTCTGTTTTCTGTAAAGTCCACTGAGGGGAAACAGATTATCAAAAGTAGGAAATTCAAAAGAGAGGGAATGGAACTATAAATTCAGCAATTAAGGAAAGATCATTATCAAGTGTTTATTACCACAGCTGAAGATGAATTAAATTGTCTAGCAATTTTAAAGAGTTATAAACCAATGGTGACATCCTCATATGACAGAAAACTATCCAAGTCAAGACAGAAGATTATACTAGGGTAGATAAAATAAACATAATAAAAAATGGGGAATAGCTGAGTTCAAACCATCAGAGACAGACAAACTGGATAATATCTTAGGTAACTTCTTCTTTTGCAGAATAAAAAAAGAAGTTTGATGTTTATAATAAAAAATAATTAAATTTACTACTTCGAAGCATAGAGTTTTGGAATAAACAAACCACTTTATGCACGAAGAGATGAACTCCATTTGAAAGTATCAAGAACTTTTATTGGGATTTTAAGTGGTTGCTAAATGTCAAGGAATATATTTTCAAGGACAAGAAGAATGGATGTCATAGTATAGTCCCTAAACAAAGAACCTTCTTAATTCATGCTATAACACTAAGGCTCAGATTCACCCTATTTGCACTAAATGAAAAACATATCTTGTATGTACTTTCTAGCCAAGGAAAGAAGTAGGAATCCCTGACTATGACCATGCTATCTAGGCTCCATTGTGTCTCAATGGAGCTAAATGGGAAAAAATTTAGTTCCATGGACTTTTCTGCTTTGAAATATAATTTGACATAGCTATGCTTCAGTTGCCTGTCTACTTATAAAACCATGAGATGTTCTTATCCCTCATTTACAAGGAATAACCACACACTTTAGAAGTGGATTAAGGTATAGCATGTTAAGAGCTTGATGTCAGGTTTTTAAGCAATAAAGAGCCTCAAGAGACAAATTTGCTCTAATGCAAAGATTTTATCAAGACCAAAAGTCATCTGATTGTGCAAATTAATATGCATCAGCTGATTTTGGATAGCTGTCAATTCATATGGTCTTACCTCAGGACACAGTTCGGCAAATTTCTTGACGTAAATAGTCACAAGCAGAATTTTAAGCACGTGCCTGAATCCTTCTGAGACTCAATACAATTTGAAGTTCAAAGTTAAGCATATGCTTAAAAATTTTCTTGAATATGCATGAGCTGCTCAGCTGGGCCATTCAGTGAACATGCCTCCTCTTAAAATTGTTTGCTAGAATATTTGCAGAAAGTGAATCCACTGGGGACACAGATATAGCCAAGGGTTTTTTTTGTTTGTTTGTTTGTTTGTTTTTTTTTGGTTTTTTTCCCAAATAAATGCTCATGAATAAGTTTTACAGTATTTTCTTAACATTTCTTAAGGGAATAGTATCTGCCAACTGGCCTTGCCATCAATAAGGAAGTAAGTAGATGCTAAATGTCAATATATATCGCTCTCTCCAGACTACACATGTCAATGAAATTAAAAATTAAATTACTGAACATCTGGCTAGAACTATATTTTTAAGAAGTCTGTTCTAGTTCAAGTCAGAATACCAGAGAATGTCTCCCTTCTACTCATACATCTGCTGTATTTAGCAGCTGCCTATTCCCAGAAACTTTGATTGAGCCGGGAACTTAAGAGGACATTTGAAGATTCAGCTCATGTGAAAAGAGTGGTTGCAGGACTACAAGTCATAGATAGAATGAGGGTTTCTATGGTTCAGCAGCTGCACACACTGATTGCAGTGACCTGTGCCTGTGCTACGATCAAGTGACCAATGGAAAGAACGGAACCACAGTGTGGCTTCAAACCTCAAACATAGGGGTGACAAAAATCCCAACAGGGATTATGAATTCCAAAGTCAAAATATCATTTAGGCCTTTGTTAACTATTTCTTTCTTGTTCATATACTGTAAGGAAAGAGTATACATAATACAAGACTTAGTATATTGATGTCTTTTACATCAGAAATTAGGTTGGGCTGGTGTTCAAGAAGTCTTTACTGGGAAGTACCTACACAATGTTAGTATGGTAAAATGTCAGATAACATGTACAATAATATTTAGGGAAATAAATTTTAATTATTTATATAACTTAATAAACATAGTTTTTATAGAGTAGTATTTCCATTAAAAGAGTGAGCTCTTAATTTCTGTTACATTTAAACTCCTGGGTTTTCCCAGAGTACCAAATCCCATAATGGACAAACTTATACTGGGAGAATATAGGATCAATTTGTACTGAAGTGTTGTTGTGCAATTCATTGCACATTCACTATTACTAATTGCTGTACATGAATCTGGTTGTTCTTTATCTTATTATTCTGCCTTGAATATACTGATTAATAATCCAAAACCCATTAAGGAACACTGTTCATCATGATACTTAAAATTATATGAAGGATATGATAAGGATTAAACTTCTTGTGGTAGCTCTTGAATGTTAGTGTAAGTGACATTGAGTATAAAGTTAAAAGATTTATGACACTTACTGATATGCACTGCCAGTCATGTGAATTATGATCTACCTGGAAAGTATATTTGTGAGTAAAAAGATCTGATAATTAGAGCTAATTGTGTCAGAGGACTGCCCAACAAGCACACTTAATCTAAACTCTCTGATTCCATTGGGGAAAGTATTTCTGAGCACAGAAGATGAATATTTTGAATAAACCTCAGGGTGGGAGGCAAATAAGTGGTAAAATGTAAGATGCATTCAACTTCTACATGGGTGAAAGCACAGAACATATTGGAGATTGACAGAAATTTAGGTGATAGAGAAAAGCCAAGACAGATGAATGCAGTGCTGGAAAAAGTGTGCTGGTTGATCTGTGGTGCATATACGTAGAAATGAGTGAGTTATAGTTTTCTCATAAAAAAAATTGTTACATGGTTAATAATATTAATTTGCAACCCTCTGACTTTAGAACATAGGAACAGATATTCCAAATGTCTACATTTGGATAGGAATAAGTAAACTCAGTACATACATCACTCTTTTTGCAGATGAAGAAATAGAAACTGTTCTGGAAATCCTGCTGTCTGCTGTCATTGCAGGTAGGGAA
This sequence comes from Vidua chalybeata, assembly GCF_026979565.1. Lineage (NCBI taxonomy): Eukaryota > Metazoa > Chordata > Aves > Passeriformes > Viduidae > Vidua > Vidua chalybeata. Next base: position 49,743,135 of record NC_071534.1, on the reverse strand, counting down.
AAATCACTGTCGTAAAGCAGTGTGGTTGCCATAAGTGAGCAAACACCCATCCAATTAATATAAGGGGCTTCCAAACACTGCTTGCCTATTGATGTCCAGGTTCTGAATTGCAACAAAGAGCCTGGAATGCTGTTAAAAATTTGAAAGGAATGTTTACAGCCCTATGATTCAGACTCCTTTTCCTGAGAATAAACAAGCCATTCTGTGGAGAGCAAAGCCATCAGCAAACACTTGAAATTTATTAAATACTTTTCTACAGCTTATTCCTCCACCTCACTAATTGCTGCAGCTGCTGCTATAAAAGCATTTCAGTTACAGCTGAAAGGAGAGGTGGCCTATGCAAATCTTACAGGGAAAAACGACCCCTGTGATATTCATCTCTGGCGTGATTCAACACATGAATGTTTGTGTGACTTCTTTCCACAGCCATTGCTGATTGACATTCTGGGTATGGCACAAATGGAAGAACTCCCATTATCTTTAAGGAATATCTTTTGCTTTTCACATTATATAACTGCAGAGCTTCATTGTAGGAGTGAGAGTTGTGAATATTTTTCTTCTCTGTTACAATAAATTAAAACTCAAAGAAGATAACCATAGCCTTATTCTAAGTGTCCCTTGAAAACAGAAACCAAAATTGAATGTGAACAGGTTTGATCAATTTCAGTTGAAGGGGATAAGATAGGTATTTGCACCACAAGACTATGGTTATCCAAGAGTTGTCAAAATATCAACTTTTCACAATTATTACTGAAAGAAAAAATATTGGGACCTTTCATCTACCTTTTCAGCCACAAAAAGCAAGAATCTGTGGTTTGCTGGTCCCAGATGAGTACCCTGGCAGCTGCCTTTTCGGCATTTTGTCCCTGCAACAGATTCTTTGTATTTCATACCATTCTGCAGGATAACCACCGTGATGGAGGTATCAAATGGTTGAGATTCATCTTAGCCCTCTTTAAATCTAGTTCACAGGCATAGGATGGAGAAGTATATATGTTACATTTTAAAGCCACACAGAGTGGTATTATTCTCTTTTTAACATCCAGATAAAATCTTGTAACTTTTTTTTACAGATTTTTGATACAAATATCTGAAAATGGTCTCTTATGTTTCACTAAAATGTTTTCAGATTTTTAAATAAAACTTTCTATGCATTCTGTGAAGAGGACAGAATTTTTGATAGACTTCTAGGAAATGTTGTCTTGATTCTAAACATATTGTCATTTCACATCAAAATATTTCTCCTCTCCTCTCCTCTCCTCTCCTCTCCTCTCCTCTCCTCTCCTCTCCTCTCCTCTCCTCTCCTCTCCTCTCCTCTCCTCTCCTCTCCTCTCCTCTCTCCTCTCCTCTCCTCTCCTCTCCTCTCCTCTCCTCTCCTCTCCTCTCCTCTCCTCTCCTCTCCTCTCCTCTCCTCTCCTCTCCTCTCCTCTCCTCTCCTCTCCTCTCCTCTCCTCTCCTCTCCTCTCCTCTCCTCTCCTCTCCTCTCCTCTCCTCTCCTCTCCCCTCTTCTTTCCTTGTCTTTGGTGCCTTCTCCTCCTTCTTAAAAACCACATCCCCCAAAAACCCAAAAGCAACACTTTTTTACACTTTTAATATGTATTCCCAGTCAAGAAAAAAAATAGCAATTATTTGTCCATCTGCCAAGATCAAACACCTTTATCTCATTTTAAATCAGATTGTCACAGGAAAATAAAGATGTCATTTTTCAGGAGTATGGCAGGCAGATTGTGAAGCACTGACATGCTGTATTGATCCTTCAACAGTACTAAGTAGAGAGAGAGAATTTTGCTTGTTTTGAGATGAAATAGAGCAAAATTAGTAAAGTAGTCTGGTTTTTGATCTGGAATAACATAATTGAAACTTAGCTATTTTTATTAGTCTGCTTTTCCTTCTTTCTATTTGTCATTTTATCACTTGGGAAATAAGTTTAGGGATATGTTAAAAACTTACATATACCTCAGAATAGATATAAAATCAGGTAGTTACCAGGCGTCTCTGGACAGTTGCAGTACTCAACAAATTGATTTTGTCTGATTAAATGTCAAACCCGAAGCACCTTAGGGTGAATGGAAAGTCAATGACCTCTGTAGTACATGGGAATAGAATTTAGTTTTCTAACATTTCCAAAGCAGGTGTCATACTGTTGTTTGCCTGCTTTTTGTTCTATCATCCAGTTTCTTTTTTTTTTTAATAGAATACAATAAAAAAAAAAAAACCAAACCAGCTACAGATATGTATGTTTATGGAGATTAATATAAAAAACTGTACTTGTGGAATTCCAATAGCAGCAAAAAAAGTTCTAAAATAGACTTGTATTTAGATATTGAGCTATGATTTGTAAACATAATTAAACATTAAACCTTTGCCACACATATGTTAATTAAATAAGACATTTTTGTATGCTGTGCACTTATTTGCAAGGGGTTCACCTTATTTTTGTACCATTTTATTCTATCCTTCGGCTATTTATATAATATCTAGTGCTGCTTTAATTAATTTATTTTATTTTAAATCCATGAAACACTTTGCTAATATGTGTTCCATATATAAATTAAAACCTGTGTAAATAATGCCTGAGGTGGTGAGATCCATTCCTCACATCATACAACTAATGAGACACCCTGAGTGAAAGACTGCCATTATCTTTCAGAAGAGTTTGTATTGGGCTCTTTTTCTTTTACAAATCATGTACTTAAAAAAGGGAGAAATTATGATGTCTGATTTTACAGGAGCTGTTAACAGAACTGAAATGAAACATCTCCTACTGATGCAATAATGAAACCACAATGTGATTATACAGCAGTTAAATGTATTTTAGTGTGTAACACACATCTGATAAATTATTTGAAGATTAATAACCATGTCTTCTTTATAACAGTGGTATGACAGAGATGAAACACTAAGCTCCACAAATGAAAGGTTATAATACATTTACTTCTATGCTCTATACCTGCTCAACACCTAAAGAATTTACAAAGTAAAGTGCAGAATGGTTCAAAGCCAAATAAAACTGTGACGTATTCTTTAAAAAAAGTGATATATTATCTCCTAAAATTTGTACACAGATAATTACAGAAGGTACAATAAAATACTTCAGATTTGGTACAGATTGAGTTCTGAATCTTGTGTGATCTGCAGCTGGGTCAAAGTACAATGACTGTCTTTGGAAAAGGACTGCAGAATTATTGTACTCTAAAATAAAAATAGTGCAAATGATACCATTATATAGTATATTTTATTATAGGTAAAGCTCATTGTTTCATCCCAAATGTACTGATCACATTTCTTTGTTCTCTTTTCCCTTCTTTTAAGTAATTAGTGGAACTTAAATGATGCAAATATGTTAAAAATCATAGAACCACAGAATATCAAGTTGGAAGAGACCTCAAGAAACATCTTCAACCTTTCCTAGCAAAAGCATGGCCTAGAAAAGATGTCCCAGCACTCTGTAAAGCTGAATCTTGAAACTGTCCAATATTGGGTAATCCACCACATCCAGCTATGACCATGTGCATGCCAGCTAAATAAATTCTTGTATAAAAGTATTCAGAAACACACAATAATGTACCTAACCATCTTGCAAAGCTAATTCATTATTATTATTATTCATCTTTCCTGATGCAGTTACCGAATACACTGAACCTTTCTGCAATAGCAAACTCCCACTCCTTTGCTGAGTTGTTACTGATTCACATTGGAGATCTGACAATAAATTTGATCATCTGGGTCTGTAACAGATACCTTGTGCTATATATCTGTACTATAAAATTTCTAGCATGTTTCTCAGGTATCAGAGTCTAAAGTCAATATCAGATGTTAAAAAAGAACGATTAGAAATTATGTTTGTTAAAGTTTAAAAGAGAGAATAAACAGCAAATTATTACCATTAAGTAGACTCTGAAAATATAACATTTTGCCAGTATATAAGCTTGCACAGCAAGTAGTTAATGAGTTGCTATGTCTCAAACACTGGTAGCTATTCAAGTGGTCAAATTAAAACAGGATGTGACAGGAAAGGTAGGATAGGATCTTTCTGGGGCCACTTCCTCATTCTGGTCCATGGTAACCACCCAACATAAAGGACAGCACAGGCATGGTGTCAAGAGGCATGAACTGTGGGCTGAGGATCAATCCAGTAGTGGGGGATCAAGAATACCAAAGACTCTCAAGGCCCTCTGATCCATTTCTAGAAGGATCCAGGGAAATTAACTTTGCATGCTAAGTCATTTGCATGAGAAATGAGAAAACTTGCTCCAGGGCAGGGAAAACTTCTTTTATTTCTCTCACTATTAGAAGATAGGGGCAAAACACATATTGATTTCCACACCAAATGTGTTGCTTTGAGAGCTGTTTTGGATCCTTCTGGCTTTTGACATTCTTTTCTGGCCAGAAATCTTGGGTGTTCCCTTCTGTTTAGGAGTGGGATGCAACACCTGTACTGGTGTCATGAACAAGATGCTGACGTGGTTGAGACGGTGCGAGTGGGACGCGGTCACTCTACCCATGAATAATGAGTGGGAAATGGTGGGAAGTATCCCTTAACTGTTAAGGTTAACAGAAGGGAGGGAGCAGTGGTAAGTCATGGTGACCCAAGAAAATCAGTGCTTGACTGCTACCCCATTTTGGAGCATTTTAGAGAATATGATGCCTGTACAACATCACTGGGCATGTAATGGGCAAACGGAAGTTCAATAGCAAAATGGGATCTTTATTTCTGTCTTTGCTGCTTTTTGCTTTACTCATAGAAGAATACGTTTGTCTATGACTGTTAAGATGAATTCCTATTTTAAATACACTATTGAAATAGACCTTTCCCTGAAGTTTCCTGTTGGTAAGGGATGTTGCAGTTAAGGACAAATTTCAGAGTCACTGTTTCACTGACTGTGACATCTTTATCTCCAAGGTGATACCTTTACAGAAGGTCAATTTCCAGCTAAGATTTCTTTATACTTTTTAAGAACATTGTGGTCTTTTCTGTATTAAATCAGCCTTTAAGGGACATGTGGGTTCCTTCTCTTCCTAATGGGATTCAAAATACTTTTTGCAACCTATTTTCCTAGTTGTTTTTTCTAGTTTCATTATTGAGTATTAATGTTCTCAAGTTCAACTTGTTGTATTCAAGTATAGTCAGAGAGAATGTGAAATGTTTCATTGTAGAATTCCACTTTGGATAACAAGTATTCGACTATTTGTGATTTTTGGGCACTAAAGTTAAGCTTTTTCTCCTTGATACCTGCAGAAGTACTAGAAACTGAATCAGCAACAAAGAAAGAATAAATTATTTCAGCAGCTAGTAAAGAATCAAGAGCAGTGTCAGCAATGCTACAATAGTGCAATCTTCTTTGTTACAATATCATTATGAGAATTGACTTAATAGCAGGATAATTTGTGAGCAATATGAGATTTCTGAGCCAAACAAAGAAGAGCACTAAAGATCTTTAAAACTCTTAAAATATTACCTTATTCAGAATTAAATTCTGTGCTGAGTTTCTAACTGTGCACCTTGATAATAACCACTGGGATTATACAATTGAAAAGCCACACAAGAAGTAAGCCCTAATTTCTGATTTAATCTGATTTTTACAATAGCGCCTTATTTTTTTGTCACACAGTACTATGCTAAGATTAAAAAAAAATTGCTGCATGTTCATGAATTTAAAAGGCAAAGAAAAACTGTGAAGATTTAGTCCAACATCCTGCCTAATATAATGACACAACTAATATAGATTATGTCTTCTTATTATTACTAGCATTTACAGTAGCCATGGTGGAAATAGATGCATTTTAAAAAATGAGAAGCTCTTTTCATTATTTCAAATTCTATCACAAAAATTACATACTTTGCTAAGTCATTCTAAAGTTACTTTCTGGACTATTTGAATAAATGTCTAGAAAACACCAAGTCAAAATAATAACCAGACTGGCTCCCTATGAATTCAACTCATGGCTGCATTTACAATTTGGTACCTTAAAGTCTTGACTGAAGTTAGATCTCCTGTGGCTTTACACCTTCACCAGCACAGTGAGAATCAAAAGACCTCTTAGGAGTTGTCTTGATTTAGCATTTGCAAATTTTCAGATTAACTTCCAACCCCCACAACTCACACTCCAAAAGGAGACAAACAAACAAAAAATCCAAACCTCAGTCTTAGTTGACGTTTAAATTTGTGAGTCTTCTCTTCTCACATCTCAGTAATCTCTTCTAGATTTTTCTTCTGTACTGAAATACTCCCTGGGATCAAACTTCTTCGAATTTCTATGATCAAAGTATAAATTAATGGACTAAACCCCTTAATTCTCTTTCTGTGCATGTTTTCCATTAATTTAATTGCTCCTTTATCATTTCAGTGAAGTTCATTAATTTTGAAATCCTTTGTGGAATTTTGGTGACAGATGAACATAGCCCAGTAGAAATGGTCTCAGTACCAAGTACAAATATGCATTGTCAGTGTATTTTCTCAAAAAAAAAAAAAATATTGCATATACATATGTCATCTTTGTGTCTTCATCCTCATTTTCAGTAAAAAAATAGCATGACCACTCTTTGTAGAAAAGTTATATGGAAAACACAGGCCCTAAATGTTGAACTAGTGTCTGTCTATTCTGGGGAATTCTATTGAGAAAAATTTGTACTATTTCAGCACCATCAAAATCAACAGTGATTAAAGGTGTGGGACCTTAAGCAAATAAACAAATCCACAGTGCACAAATTCAATTTTGTAACAATGAAAACGTTCATATTAGCAGCCTAAATGAAGCTTCCCCATTTTAGGCATGTTATGAGGGATCATATGTATGTCTACTTCAGGCAAAATATCCCATATTGCATCTGTAAAATCTAACTGTTCACTTAAACTATTTCTTTCTGCTTCCCAGACCCAAAATAATTAAATAATTTAATGGGAAGGATGAGATCCTTCATTTACCATGTGGATGATCTAAAACAGACCAAGCCATCTAAACTCCTTCCAGGTGGTGAGGGGAATGTTATCCAGAGGTACAGTTGTGAATAATCCAGGAAAGAGAGACTGGCAAAGAAATTCATGCTGAGTACTATTTTCTCTTGACCCCAAGTAATATCTAAGCTAAATGTAAACATGCGTGTTATGGATACCAAAACTGGTGAGAAGCATTGTATCTATACTAAGAGTCATTATGAAATTCATGGGAGAAAGTAATTGAATCTCCTGGGGCTGGGCTGGGGGAGATGAGGGGCACAGGGGTGGTGGGAATGTGTATTAAGGAGCTATGATGAAAGAGGAAATAATTATCAGTCTTCCCTATGCTTGATAATGAAAATTCCCCTCAAAACATCTCCAACACCCTAACTACCTGAGCTAGATACACAATGAAGACAAAGTAGACAGTTTTGAAGTAACTTCAGGAGAAAAAATGGCAGAAGGTGATTTTTTTTTTCCTCTTTGACAGCTGGGTAATTTCCAAGAGGGTGAAAGGTAATAGGTAAATATAAAGCATAATGGTAACCTCTCCTCAAGGCATAATAGATCATTATTATAGTCAAGAATTCACAGCTGTGTAAGTGTGTGCAGAAGATGTGCAAGCTGAGCTGAAGATGAAAGGTTAAATCCAGCTTAATGAAGGAAGGCTATTATCTTGTCCATAAAAGTGCCTAGTTTATGTTCCTTTTGGTGAACATAGGACTTGATTTGACTCACTTGGGAACAGCATTTCCCTGCATCGGAACAAATGCTCGCAAAGTCAGTTTTTTGTCAAAGTGTGGTATTCCAGTAATGGTTTGGTTTGGAAACAAAGTGTCAACACTTCTTGGCCCAATATGATTGCCCATTTGCTCATCTGCCCAGGGAGCAGGGCAAGGGCTAGGGATCCTTGGTTGCCAGACTTGTGGCTGCAACAAGGGCAGGATGCCTAGCATGCAAATATGTGAAGATTATCAATTGGATTACCAACCCCTTACACTTGCTAAATGTTTGTGTTTGTGTTGGAAATGGAGCTAAAGTCTTCCTAACAATCATGATGGTTGACAAAAAGCATTGCTGCCAATTGTCAGAAGGCTAGAAGCACAAACATCCTGGTAATTAGAGGCTGATCAGCTGAGATGGCTAAGACTGTAATATTCTGAATTAGCAAGGGATTGAATGGAATTTGACTAATTAGAATGTAAGCACTTTACTCAGGGAACACATGTCCGCTAAAGTGGACATTATTGAGATGTAGGGTTTCAAAATTATAGAGATAAGAAGACAAAAGGCTTGTTCTGATAAAACTGCAAAGGATATTTGCACTGAATCAAGACAAGGTTAAGAGGCAGCTACTTCCATGTATGAACATAAGTATCCTTTACTTAACTTAAAATGTCTTAAAATGCAGCTTTTTATGCTACATCTGGATATTTACATGACATCCAGACTGGTGACCAATGGGTTCTTTGGAAAAACAAGAAGTTTTTTTCTTCTGTAAGAGTAAACTAAATTTTTTTCATCTTTAACAGCCCTGCAGCAAGTCATGTGTTGCAATTATAAAACTGTTCCTTCATTATTGTCTGTGTATGTGTTCTACTATGCTAGAATTTGGAAACCTAGAGTATTAAACATAAATTAATGGTTGCACCTTTCAAGTTCTTTGAAAGAAGCCACTGTAAGGAGACCTGATCTGAGATGAGCATCCAAATTGTCATGAAGTCCCTCTTAGCCCATTAGCCTGTCTCTGATAACTGCCAAGAATACAGGCTTAAGTAAAAGAACAGATACACAGAAAGAACAGCTTAGTGTTGAATATGAATAGTGTGTTCCCTCTGGTGTATCCTTTCAGATTCCTGCAGTAAGTAGCCTGAGTCACAAATTGCATCTAAAGCATTAATATCCAACCTAAGACATATTCTTCATTAATTTTTTTTCACCTTATGCGTATGAACAATCTCCTAATCACACATACCAGATGAAAGCAACACTTTTTCTTTGATCAATAAAGATCTGTTGCCTGATGTTTTAACCATTTTTTCCCTGATTCGTCTAATGCAAGAAGGTTCGAGAAATCTTTCTACCTCACCATCATGTCATTCACAATTTTCAAGATTACTATTGTGTCCCTTTTCCAAGATGAATAGCCACAATCTTTTCTCTTTGCTCATTCAAAATATTTTCCTAGTCTCTGATAAAATGTGTTGATCTTCCAGGTAGTTTTGTACTGCCCTCTTTATAGCAGGTCCCAGAACTTCTCCAAAACTTTTCTGTGTCCAGCTCAAAATACCACAGGAAGTTAATGTATCTTTTATGAACTGCTCTAATGATTTCAAGTTATAATGATTTCAATTATATGTCAATTTTTATGTGACAAACTTTTGGAAATATAGAGGTACTTGCATTATTCATAATAAAGATGCACTACAGGCATGTTATGTATTTCTTCTCAAATGCTACATAGCATTACATCTACATGAATATATGTTGATAATTTGCTTTCATTGATTTCTAATCAATAAGTTACATTTTTAGAATTTTTTTCATTATGACTCTTTTCAGAGTGGCAAAAGTTAATTTAAAGCACTTCACTATATAATTGTTCTTAGATGTTTAGGGACAGTTCTGTTTATATCACTTGGCACTTATCATCACTTCATTGAATCTTTGTTTTTATTGTCTAGTCACTCAGTGTTTTGGAATTCCTCTGCTATTCTTCTGTTGCAATTTTAGTTACCTTGGGTAGTTGAAAGTATAAACACCTCCCTATTACTCTTTTGCCTTCTCAGTTTTTTTCTGCTCATTTATTACTGTGTTAAATATCAAGTTCCTGGCAGAAATCCCTATGGCACATATAGAAGAAAATCTATTTAAACAAGCCCAGTTGTTGAAATCAAACAATAGCCTAACAATCAAAAAATAATAATGATTATTATTCATATTGCTATAGTATTTTTTATTTTTGTGTACATTTTCACTAAGAAAATTAAGAAAGCATTTCAGAATTTTTTCTGTTCTAAGAATTTTCTGTTCTGTTAATATGCATACAACTTAAATGGCTGTTTTCAGATGCTGCCGTCATATGCTTTCTACAAAAATGCATATTCAGTATTACAAACTGAATTTCCTGGAGATTAAAGTCAAATCAACTGCATGAAAGAAGCAAGAGCTGTAGCTCTTTAAATTATCCTAATATTCATAACATAATATTTAATATCCATTTATATGTCTGACAATCAAATGACTTTTTCATTTTTATTAAGGATGAACACTTACATCTCACAGTATTTCCTATGTTCCAATATATAAACATTGAATGAGTATGATAAGGATTACCAATCAGATATCACATCTATGAAAGGATACAGTATGGTTAATAAAATTTGTACTGGATTTTTTTTTTTTTTTAAGTTTTCTTTTTCTGTTCCGACTTGTCCTTGACAAAGATTTCCTTTGCACACAGGTGCTTTTGTGCTTACCAAAAAAGGGAATCAAACTGTACGTTCAATGACTCTTGCTATCAAGATCTCTGCAGCTTGACAGCAAATACCTAAAGGAACTGGAGTGTTCATGATTTTTCCACAATCATTTGTTTAGTAGAAACTGCCAACTCCTTGTCTATCAGCATGACTTCCTTGTCACCTGACAGAACTGAGGAATTCTCTTCCTTGCAGCTTTAGATTTCCATACCCCGTGGCCAGTATGGTGAAATGTCAGAAGTAACTACCATCCAAATACAATGCTTTTATTTCAAAACAACCCTTTTCAGCCATCCTTTACAAACACATTTTCCTGTCTTTCCTTATCCTGCCCAGAAAAAGCAGTTCTAGCAGTTACTTTATGGAAGTAACTCTGACCACATAATGAAGAGTAATTACCCAGACCATTGAGGGGTTGTAATGTCTTCTTATTTTAGCTGTTTAAATACTGTTTGAAAGTGTAAGCAGTAGCAACAACAAAAGAGACACAGTTTATTACCTTTTTTTTTTACTATTTTTTTAACTGTTGCAAATCCAAAGATACACTGCAGGAACTGGCTAAGTATGTGTCACCTCTAATCATTTCCTGGATGATTATTTCCTAATTCCTTTAGATTTCAATGCTGATCATCATTTGTCTTAGCCTAATGTTTAACTGTTTACAAAATATACAGAGACAGCTGTAATTACACCATTCAGTCTAACTTCCAGTTTGTATGTGAAATAGGCATGGGGTCTAAACTTCTACAAATTCATACTTGCATTTTGAAAGGGGAGATTATGCTTTCTAAATGTAAAACATGTAGAGAATATTGGGAGGAGTCAGAAGGGAGAGAGGTGATTTTGCTACTATTTTAAGATATAATCTAGGATTTTTAGTTGGACATTTTTTTCATTCAGAGTATTGAAAAACTTTCTAAAACATCACAAATTGACAGATTGGGCAAGAAATGATAGTCACACTGTAAGTTTAGGAGGGCCTGTGTAAGTAGAAGAGTGCAATATTATAACAGATATTGTTAGCATTCTGGGACACCCAGTTTGTGCCCTAATTCAATGCATATGTTACTTAAAGGACAGAATTTTATAACATAATTTCTCTGCCTATTAAAGACTATCTTAGACTATTCACCAATGGGATGTAAGCCTAGACTTTAAGTATCCTTTTCCAATATCTCCTTGAATCATAATTTGGAGGTTTCCCAGAGCCAAAACTCATTTGCTTCAAATGAAGACTTGTTGAGTTAATAAAAATGCTTTTTACTTTTGTATAGACTACCTGGCTCCTGAGTGCTCTGTAAGCTTTGTAATATATACCTGTCTGTGGGGATGGTACTTGAATATGCTGATGCCCATCCAAATAAGATTCTAGCTTTTAGTCACACCCTGAACTGGGAGCAGCTGAAGATCATTAGGAGTCCAAATGTCAAGGTAAGAATTGTCCTCAATGTGTGAAAAGAAAGACAAGAGGCTGCCATGTCTGCTCCAAGTAGAGATTCATTGAGGGTCCTAAGGGGAATGTGCAGAATGTCTTCTTCCTTCTCACATTCAATCAATCCAGTAAGCCTCATGGTCTCAAGAGATATAATAAATATAGGTCTGCACAGTCCTTCCTTAAGAAGAGAGGCATGCCCCATTTGTTCCTCATCTTTGTTTACAGCTAAGAACATCACAGCCTTCTCCAGGTTCCTCTTACTCTCTGCAGAAATGCATTCTTCATAACATTTTTTAACCTTTTCCTGCCTTTTGGGAGGATGACTCTCCTATCTTCCACCTGTGGATACCCAGAAACAATGGTATGTATGAAACACAGACATCACCTTGAAACAACCTACCTCATGGAGGTTCCAGCTCTTTTTCTTTTACTCTTAGAAAGGTGGAAAATCCTACTCTCCTTCACTGATAACAAAAATAAAAACCTAGTTCTGTCCCTCAGAGGTCAACCAGTGTGATAGATTGAGCAGAGTTTAAAAACCAGTCCCATGCCAAAAGGAGGCTGGAGCTGCTCATCTGCTAGTGATGATTCTGGATATATTAGGCTGTAAAACCTCATCTAGTTGTCTGGGTGCCAATTGCTTAGTCAAGCCACATTGCCCATAAATTCACTTAGGTAGTCTTCAGCTTTGTTCAACTGATAACTCTCCATTTTCATTCTTCATATGTATTGTATCAGAATTAGAAAGTATGTGTTTTGTTGGGTTTTGTTTACTTTCTGGGGGGTTTCCTATTTTGAGTTCATGAGATCATCAGACTGATGAACTAAGAACAAAGACAGATTTCTCAGTGCATCATGGATTTTGTCCCCTCCATGCAGTGTGACATTGTAGCCCATGTGGAGGGCTGCATAATCTGACACAGAACATTTTGCTAAAATTAGCACACCTGCTGGGCATCAACCACACAGAGTAAATTCAAATGTACCACATGGGCATAAGACATGACAGACTTTGGTCTAGGAATCTTATGGTGTTTATATATATATATGTAAAATGCTGTATTACATTTTTCAACTTCCAAAACCCAGTTTGAAATCTGATATCATAATATATGATACAGAGGTTTGGACAACAGTAGGGCTGCACTCTTATCTGACCAGCCAATTCTATTTCTCCTCTTTTGGATGTTCCTGGTTTTATAAGGTAATGTATCACAATGAGAGTGTCAACTGCATCATGTTACAGCTGTACTAAATCCTTCTTTACACAAAGATGTCCATTATGGTTCCTGATACTAGCAGGCTGAATTATGAGCTGGACATGGAGTGTTGTGGAGTGCTGAAGCAGCTTGGCAGCCAGCCAGGGACACTGTATAGCAGAGTGTGCTTGGGGGAGTGCAGCAGATGACAGCCCATTGCTGGAAATTGCAGTTCTCCCGTGCTGTGCCGTTATGATAGGGTGAAATGACTTGGCAAGTGGTGGCTATGATTTTATGGTACAATTGAACTGCAGTATGAAGCAGGATAAAATTGCTTAACAGCTTTAGTTTGTCAGGATTTGACTTAAACTATTTTTTTTAAAGTATTGAACTAGGTCAGAGTTGTGTGGTTCAGTACTCCAGGAATGTGGCCATTTTCTTCTTCAGTTATGAGTGCCTAGGTATTTTTAGTTTATTTTGCTTGTTTTAGTTTGAAGAAATAGCATGAATTTAGAGGAGATATTATCATGGGACTGTCTAGCATATTATATTTTAGTTCAGGAGAAAGAATATTACTGTTAACCCATTTTCCATCTGTAAGTGTTTTCACTGGGCTTTCTACATTTAATACTGACTCCTCCCTAGGTTATTGCCGTACATATGGACATGTCCGAATGAAGTAGCTATGCTCCACTGATCATTTCATACAAATGCATCTTACAATTCCTTTGATGAATTCCTGGAATTTCTATTTGGGGTTAAACCATGACAACAGGGGAAAAAATCTCACATGAACCTAAGAGCTGTGGAAGAACAAGACCCTCATATGGTTCAGACCTTCTTGCTCTTTTCTTTATTATGCTATTTTACAATTAGAAACGATTGATCCTGCTTATATGGAAGAAATATTTTCCTGAATGTAGATGAAGTTTAAGGAGTTTAAACCCTGTTTTGCAGGGTTTATGGTTGACTTTTTTTTAGATTGTTTCTCTGTATGTTTGTTTCATTAAAAAGGATTTAAAGAAAGCCACTATAATAGACAATTATTTACATATTAGAGAATTCCCTAAATTGTGAAACCCGTCTGTATGCTGTAATGCAGAAAGGAACAAGAAATTAAATATGAAAGAGCAATTGTAGAAAGAAGTTTTTTTTTTTTTCCAAGTAGGAGAGATTTAGTTGTTTAGTCAATAAAAGTAACATTATAATTCAATATGTGGATTTTGGAGTTTTTCTGTCTAATATTCTCAATAACAAGTTGTCACTGGGTTCTTCACCAAATATCTTTTCATTCTAACCCACAATAAAATATTTACCTACTCTTGTCTAAAGATAGCAAAAGCATGGGCTATGCTACTAAGTTTCACATCTGAAAAGATATGAAAAGAGCATGGTATTTCACAGAAAGAACTTTAGACATTATCTTTTTTATTTGGGAAAGTTCCCATTAGATTTTCTCAAAACACCTGAAAATGCAGCAAAGCATAATTTATTTTTTTTTTATTGTCCGAGTGTCTGGTAAATGTTCTAGATTAGGAAGACTGCCAAAATACCCACATGCCATCATTATCTTCTCACTTTTTATGTCCTTCAGACATGAAAAAGCAATTTTCTTTCATCAGTGTCCTGACTGATGTCAATAGAATATTTAATATAACAGAATGATGCAAAACTGTGCATCATCAAGATGTTACTCATATTTCAACTGACATCTCCACACCAAATCCTAGCAATCTAATATACCTTTAGATTTAAAAAAGATTACAGAAGCTTGAATCTTCTTTAGTGTAAAGAAATAGCCCAGCACTAATTTCACTCAGTCTGAGGAGACAGAATGAAGGAAACAGAGAATTGCCCTGTCCATGCTCACATGTATGACCAGTTTTATGGTCCAAACTATCAAAAGTACACAGTGGTTCTATAACAGCATAAACATTAATATTTATGTGACAAAGATAAGAAATCACCTGGCAAAGAGTACTAATATACTGCAGCTGGAAACCAATAATAATGTTGACAAAATCTGTGCTACCATTTTCTGTTCTAACTTTCCCAGAACCCTGAAGAAAAATCCAAGTGAGGTGGTTAAAAGTCAACTGACAAAGTAAGACCAACAGATGTCATCTACCTGGAGTTCAGCCTTCAACATGGTTCATCACACATAACATCCTTATCTCCAGATTGGAGACACATAGATTTGAAGGATGGACTACTCAGTGGATAAGGAATTTGCTGGATGGATGCAGCCAGAGATTTGTGGTCAATGACTCTATATCCAGATGGAGGTCAGTCATAAGTGGTGTCCCACGAGGTCTTTCTTGGGAATGGTGCTCTTTAATACCTTTATCAATCACACTGAGTGCAACATCAGCAAGTTTGCAGATGACATGAAGCTGAGCAGTGCAGTTGACAAAACAGAAGGATGGGATACCATTCAGAGGAACACAGACACAATTGAGAAGAAGGCCTACAAGAACCTGATGACAAGTGATGTACTCATGTCAATCCCAGACATGAGCACAGACTGAGAGCAGCCCTGCAGAGAAGGACTTTGGGGCTTTTGTGGATGAAAAGCTGGACAAGAAGAAGAGGAGTTGTAGCTGCTCCCTCCACTGAAGGGTTCAAGGCCAGAGTGAATGGGGTCCTGAGTAACCAGGTCTAGTGGGAGTCATCCCTGCCCATGATGCTGGTGGTGGTGGGGGGAGTAGGAGCTAACTGATCTTTAACGTCCCCTCTGAGCCAAGCCTTCCTATAATTCTATAAAAAGTCAACATTAAAAGATCAATATTTTTATTGATGACATGGATGAGAGGATTGAGTCTTTCTTTAGTAAATTTGCAGATGACACTAAGCTGGGAGCGTGTGGTAGGACGGTAGGACGGCTTTGCAGGGTGAGCTGGAATGATTGCATGGATGGGCAGAGTCTAACAAGATGAAGTTTAATAAGTCCAAGTGCCCAGTCCTGCATTTTGGCCACAATAACCCCCTGCAATGTTATAGGCTGGGGGCGGTGCGACTGGACAGTGCCCAGGCAGAAAGGGACCTGGGGGTACTGGTGGACAGCCGGCTGAACATGAGCCAGCAGTGTGCCCTGGTGGCCAAGAAGGCCCATGGCATCCTGGCCTGTATCAGGAATAGTGTGGCCAGCAGGAGCAGGGAGGTCATTCCCCCTTGTACTTGGCACCGGTGAGGCCACACTTTGAGTGCTGTGTCCAGTTCTGGGCCCTCAGTTTAAGAAGGATGTTGAGATGCTTGAGTGTGTCCAGAGGAGGCAACGAGGCTGGTGAGGGGCTTGGAACACAAGCCCTGTGAGGAATGACTGAGGGAGCTGGGGTTGTTTAGCCTGAGAAAAGGAGACTCAGAAGTGACCTTATCACTCTCTGAAAGGTGGTTATAGTCAGGTGGGGGTTGGTCTCTTTCTCCAGGCAGCAGCTGACAGAACCAGAGGACACAGTCTTAAGCAGTGCCAAGGGAATATAAGTTGGATATTAGGAAGAAGTTTTTTATGGAAAGAGTGATAAAGTACTGGAGTGGTCTGCCCGGGGAGGTGGTAGAATCACCATCCCTGGATGTGTTTCAAAAAAGATCGGATATGGCACTGGGTGCCATGGTTTAGTTGAGGTGTTGATGTTTAGTTGAGAGCATGGGTTGAACTCGATGACCTTGAAAGTCTCTTCCAACCTAGACATTCTGTGATTCTGTGACTCTGTTCCACAAGAAAATTAAAAAAAAAAATTACTTTTTCTCTTTTTAGAGCAGTTATATTCCAAATCTTATCACACAAGAACTTGACCACACAAAATACAATGTATATTTGTTTTCTAAAACTACCATGTGTATCACTTGCTTAAACTGTTTTCTTATTAATAGCTATTATTTACTTTTCTGGGTACTAAACTGTACCAAATGGGATGAAATTTAAAGCTACTTTTCAACTTTTTCCCATGAAAGATAATGTTTATTGTTAACCATTTGATTTGTGTTTAGCTTGTAGACAATCAAGACATGTAGTTTTAATTTTCTTCCACTTAGATGTGTGTTGATTTCTACTTTTATGAATTTATTGAATAATGTGATGTGCTAATGTTCTCCTTTGTCTTATAGTTCCATTTCATAATCTTATACTATTGCAGGATCCACCTTCTATGCTGTAATTTCTATGCATTTTTTATGTTATAGCTGTTCTGAATTTAGTAGGTAAATTTTAGATTTAAAAAAATTACATATATACATACACTTTAATTCTTTAATTTTAGCCATTATTTTTACATTTTGTACCTTCCAAGACAGTCAACAGCCCACAAGTTCTTGATACCAGTACAGTGGTATCATTCAAAAGTCCATGGAGAATACTGAGCCTCTATGCTGAACATGACACTACAGTACAAACAGGAATGAAACTGGACTAATAGCTGTCATTTCAGCAATTACACCACAGTGCAGCTTATGCTTCTTTAAAGTTTGCTTGCTAGATCCAAAAAAAACCTTTGGACTATAACTGCAGAAGACCTTGAATTTTCCATGGTTTTGGAAAGTTCATCCTACAACTGTAACGTGGAATCCAAGTACGCCACTACATATTATGCTTACACAGAATCACAGAACATTAAGCTTTGGAAGGGACCTTAAAGATCACCTTGTCCCAACCCTTCTGCCATGGACAGGGACACCCTCCACTAGACCCGATGAATACATAATGTATAAATAATTATATACATATAAAATATAACCTCATGTACAAATAGATTAGCCAAATTACTGTGCGGTCAGCCGGAATATGTAAGATGTGCCATCTTTAGGCATCAGTGTATATTTATGGTTATCAGAATAAATAATAGTGTCAGACTAACAGTAAAAAGACACAAAAAGTAACATGGAACAGTTTTTTCAATATACACTGCTATCCTGATATTAATGGTTTGTAGAAATGTTTTTTTTCCTTTTAAATGAAAACACGAATTTTTAAATCAAACTATCCACAGGTTCTGTCTTAAAATAGTTGAAGTTGGTGGGGAGTTCTGAGTTTACTCTATTGAAGAAAGTATCCTGTAATATATTGTTGCTCAATTGAAAGAGTAAATTAAAGGCTCTAGTAAATTTTGTTCTTGCCAGGAAACCAAAAAATGCAGCATGTGTAGCTTATGAATTGGCTGATATTCAATGTAAAAATACACAGGCATCATAAACAGCCTTTTCTTAATTTTGTCTTTATTCTATTTGAAATTGTGTACACAGTTCCTATTAAAATACATAGCACAGGATGAAACCAAATTTTGTCACAAAAATAATGCAGCATTTTATGATTTAATTCATGTATCACGCCTCATTCATAGATCCATCAAAGAACTGTTTGCTCATGGGAAAGATTTTTCTGGAGAGGAACCTATTACAGCAACACAAGCATTTTGAATTTAAATTTTTTGACTACAGAAAGCTAGGAACAATAAAATATTTTGCCTAAATGCTTAATAAATTTAATAAAACATTGCGATATTAGTCCCCTAAAGTACTTTCCAGTATTTTTCTTATTTTTATTCCTGCATAAAGGTTGAGGAGTTTATCTAAAAAAAACCTCTTTATTTTAAAGTTTTGTTCCTCCTGGAACTAAAGGAGCCTCAATATTAGGTTTAGTGCACAGAAAAAGAAACAGAGCTTGAGACTAGTGGATTAACATACTCTTTATTCAGAAAAAGGAAATTGCCTTAGGAAGGATTTGAAACTTAATAAATCAGTATCGAGAATAAAGCAGAACCCTTTATTGTTGTGCCACAAAGCTTCTTAAGGATATACTGATGTATTTCTACTGTCTACATGCAAAAATGTAAACTGAAATGGTGATTATTATGAACTGAAATGGTGATTATAATAGCAGAGAAACACTTTTTCTTGATTATTCACATAGATAGTTTTAACCAGGAATCGGTTGACATCTATTTCCAGTCATCTCATGGAAACCTAACTGTGACAGATGGCATCCAGCCTGGCTGATGTGAATTTTACCTGCTGTATAATCATTGATGATTTAAATCTCCGATTCTTATCTCTATGTGCTTCTACATACATATCATAGACTATCCTTATCTTGAATTATACTGCATGTAAAAAACTCTTCTGGCATGATAATGATGGTATAGTACAAATATTTTATACTAGGACTTTTTTTTTTTTTAGTTTAATTTTTAGGCAGAATCTATGACCTCTCTGGACATTTCAGTTCTTCTAGGTCAACACCTCTCATCCCTCTGGACCCTCTGAGAAGAATCCTTGGCACAGTTACAGCATTCAGACCATTTCTTTTTGACCAATTCCATTTTTCCACTTTCTCATTTTCTTGATGGAATTTAAATTCCTTTTCTTTCATCTTTGGACAGACTATTTTCATTTACTTCTCACTTGATATTCTGCTACAGCAACTAAGTCTTTCCTTTCTCCATCTACACATTCTCCTACTCATTACCATGTTGTCGGTGTTCAGCATTCCTCCCTCACCTCACACACGTGGAAGTGTTATCTCTTATTCACCTCCCTTGATTGCAACAGCCATGAAAGTGCTAGAACAGGAAGGATGCCAGCATTTTAACTACTGTGTTGTCTAAACCTGAGCAGATGGTCTTCTAATCTCCTAGGAAGGAGAGGCTCAAATGTGTGATAGTTAAATTATTTGAGGTGAATTTGTAGAAAAATGGAGGGTTCTGAAATACATGGTGCACTGTGGGCAATGTTTTGAGAGGAAGCTGAGAGATACTTTTACTTTCATTCCTCCCTTTCCTTGGAGCTTCACTCTAAAATTTAGCCATTGCAAGGTGAGGCTTTGGCCATTTTAATTTTACATAAACCTGACTATTGTATGTGCAGGATGAACAGAAATTCATCCTTCCTACTTAAACTCACAGAAGATTTCATCAGTAAATAGTGTCCATCTCCCAGTGTCACTGGTGCATAACCTCTCTCCTAGGGTTCCTCTCATAAAGGACTGCTTTTGACATAACATGGTTGTATAATCTTGCCTACTTCTGAGAAAAATGCTAAGTTGTGAGAAAGAGCTGTGAAAAAGTACTGAGCTAGAAAAGAAGGGTAAAATGGAAGGCGAGTTTGCTGAGACAGGGTTCATTGGCATCTATATCATTCCAAGACAAAAATGACATGAGAAGGCACAAAGATGGTGTATCAGCCGCACTGAGGACTATCAATGGAGGCTGGCTGGCCAGCACAGACATGATTTATAGGGGGTTGTAAGCATATTAATACTCATTCTCCTTTCCTTTTTTTCTTGGTATTCTTTTTTGGTCCACGTTTTCTGTTGTGCGTAATAGCAAAACAGAACTGTTTTATACTCTTCCAATGAGTACATCCTTCCTGCAGTGTCTTTGTTCATGGTAAAAGTTGTCCAAACACAGTGACACTGAGAAGGCAAGTTACAGACATCAGCTGAGCAAAGACATCAGCCCATCAGTCAAGCCAAAATGTCAGCAGATGATTAACCACAAAGATTTACATAATAGCTACTGAGTAGGAAGCTTCTCCCTAGAAATAAACATCACTGAGAAAAATTTGGGCCATAAAAATTCTTAACATATGTAAATGTAGAGCCGAACACTTCACTATCATTCTTCTCTCAGTGATCACTAGACCACTATGTCATTCGTACAGAAAAGAGAATGTTGCACTAAGGAAGCCAAGAAAAAAAAAATTTACTTTGTCAATTTCATTAAATTACTGATATCCACCCTCCTTGCCCCAGTCTAACAAAAAATACTGATGCAATATAGAAAGGAAAATGCAATATAGAAAGGAAAATTTTCCCATTGCAAGTATATTGTACCTTAATTATAAGACTCCGGATTCAGAAATTTCTAGGCAGACGTTTCTCCCTCCTATATTTGATATCACATGATGATTCAGGTAGGCACTTTCATCCACAAGTCCACAAATGAAATCCTCTGTTAGTAGCAAGGACAGAACTCTATTTCATTCAAATTTGAAAAGTCAAGTGACCACATAGATCTATGAACTACTAAGTATTTAATCAATCCTTATTTAAGTATATTTTATATACTGAAGATTTGTGAAAGGCAGTATTGCACAATGACTGGGACAGATTTCTGTAGGATACACTTATTTTAGCAATTTTCTTTTTGCACTCTTTATCATTTAGGAATGCTCCTTTTTGGGTAGCCAGATGTGACAAAACCTTTTGCATTTTAGAAGACAAATGTGTGCATGGGCTCTTTTTGAATCCCAAGTCAATATCTACAAAATCTGGAAAATTTTAACAAAATTTGAGGCCAAAGTACTGGTCAACAGTTTTCATGCTGCATGTTTGTTTCATAATGACTGTTATTGAAAGAACAAGAGGGAAGGAACATGGAACGAAGAATGAGAAGGAGAAGTTGTTTGAGAGGTTTTTTTGTAAGCACTGTTGACTGGAGAGGGGAGCTCAAGCAGCTCCTTGGGATGTAAGGTGAAGAGCAGATATGTGGAAAGATGACAAAGGGGGCAGGGTCTGATTGCTTGCATCAAGAGGAATAGCTTGAGAGGCAAAATACAGAGCTGGTGTGAGCAGCTGAAGCAGTGCAGGACAGAAACATAAAGGAGGAGCAGTGTTTGTAGGGCTTTTAGCATAAGGGAATAGATACAACAGAGATTCATAGTGAGGCAGGATTCCTTTTTGGTTTTCTTAATACAAACAAGAAATCCTAATGACATCTTTCCCATGTTCTTAAACACCTTCAAAACCGCCTGAATAAATCATGGGTGTGCCAATGTTATTCTGCATCACAGGATTTTTTAAAAACTCTACTTTTTAAACATGCAAAATCTGAGACCAAAGAAACTTATGCTACTTTAAAGGAATGTTATTCTCTTCTGAAAGTCAAGTACACAAGGATTACGTAACAACATAATAAGACAAGATTGAACTTGGTGCATTAATTCAGACTTGTTTTGTGTTTATTTGTGTGATCTATTTTGTTTTCCAGTCATTGGGGCGCTGGATATCTTCACAGTCTTTCAGATTCATATCTTCACAGCATTCTTGTGAACCGCTACTCAGCACTGGCAGGTTCCAGTGGCTGTGTCCACTTCTGAGCTCCCCAAGACAGGAGAGGTGGAACTACTAGAGAAAGTCCTCTAGAGGGCCACAAGGATGCCTGGAGCACCTCTCAAATGAGGAGAGGCTGAGGGACCTGGAACTGTTTAGCCTGGAGAAAAGACGTCTTGGTGGAGGGCTCATAAATATGTATAAATATCCAAGGAAAGGAAGTAAAGAAGATGGAGCCAGGTTCTTTCCAGTGGTGTCCAGTGACAGGACAAAAGGCAATGGGCACAAACTAAAACACAGGAAGCTCCCTTTGAAGATCAGCAAAGACTTTTTATCTGTGAGGGTGAGCAAGCACCAGCAGAGTTTGCCCAGAGAGATAGTGGCATCTTTATCCACAGAGAAATTAGAAAGCCATTTGGACACGGTTCTCGGCAACTGGCCTTTTCTTAAAGAGTGGCTTGCACCAAGTGACTTCCAGAGGTCCCTTCTGACTTCAACCGTCTGTGACTCTGTGTGAGAATAGTACCTCATAGTGTTTCTCATTTCCGCATTTAAAAATCTCAGTAGTAAGGATGTGATTGAGACCACTGAAATTCACCAGATATCTTCCAGTCTGACCTGGAATTTCCCTTAGTAATTACAGCTTACCTATATGTGACCCTCTTCTGTTCATATAAGGAGGCCGAAATCAGAGTAAGAAGAACTTTTGACTTTAATATTTATATAATAGACTTTATATTCCAAGCTTATAGGAATTAGAAAAAATCAGGGTGGTGGTGTTTGCTTTCTTTGGGTTGGGTTTTTGTTTGTTTTGTTTGCCTGTTTGTTTTAATTTCTTGTGCATTACCTTTCCCATTTGGCCTCTGAATTCCCTCTCATTCCTCATGCCCCCAGCTGCTGTTCCCCAGAGCGTCCCCAGCCCCTTGCTGCCACTTGTCACCGGAAGACAGAAGAAGTAGGTAGACCTCAGGGCTCTGTTTGTCTGCTGTTGAGGACAATCCCATGTCCTAATTCTGTCATGCATTCCATGAGCTCACTATCACTGCTTATTATAAACTGTAGATCTGCATGTAGATTTGTAATGGGAAACCTCATAGCCTAAAGGTTTGCATAAAGGTGGACCAATTTTTAGAGATGCTGTATTTCAGCAGCTTTCATTGACCTCAGTGATGGCTCTTTTGTTAAAAGCCAAGCACACAAGAGAGCATTTAAAAAGAATAGCCTTAAAATACATAGCAAAATAACTAAAAAGAATTACAATATTACCAACTGATTTAAATTTCATTTTCCAAAATAAAATTTGTGCTTAGAAGCTTAGCAGTTAAGCAGTGAGTAAAACCTTAATTATCACAGACATAACACATATAAATAAACATGTATTTACACATATATTGTTCCATCAATCTACCTTTAGCAAAGCGAGCTGTCTCCGGTATTTGACACCTGCTATTTATGATTTTATACCTTGATTAAAATGTGTATGTTCATCCAGGTACAGTATTTTGATATAAACTCTGCTACAATAACAAAGACTGTTTACTACAATTTACTCTAGTTGCTTGCCACCTTTTTGAAATAGCAGATACTTAGGGCTGACTAGCTCTGAATTGCCTGTTGAAGGAACACCAAGTATGGAGCCCACAATCTTAATTTAGGTCCCCAAGTTAGACGCCAGAAGTTAGATGGTGTGAATACCCCCTTCAGAGATCAAGCCATAAAAGGGAACAGCAGCTATGTATAGAATGCAGAGAAGACTAATATAAATGTCCTGAACAAAAATGCTCTTTATCTATATTTGGCAAGTGAAAGCTTGTTCCAGGGAGTTGCTCACGCACTACAACTCCAGTGAGAGCTTCAAGAGAAGCTCTGCACCTCCCAGCACTGGGCCTTAATAGACTGAGCATTTCTATCTGTGCTGTACTGCACCTTGCCTGATCTCAAGCAAAGCTATTACAAGAACAGGGATTACACATCATTTCCCTCTACAGTACTTTGAATTATTTAATCAACGTGCTTTATTCCACAAGCTGTCCCAGCCATGCTTGTGAGGGTTTAAATCAGAAGATTGCACTGTTACAGGAGCAATCCTTGGAGGAACAAAGCACCCTGGTGTATTCTCAGTCAGAAAAATGTCATATTCTGCTTAGAGCCATTGCACAAATGATGGTTCCTTGTCTGACATCTGACATGTTATTCTAATATTCTCCCAAGTTTCATTATGATGTCATGTTGATCATACTGCTGTTAGCAAATTTTGGAACAGCTCACTTCTTGCTGGCAGGTACAGTAAGAGAAGATCCAGCTACAGCTGATACTAGGCATCTGTCATTACAACTGTCATGAAGATAAACAACAGAGTTTTACTAGCCAGACAAAATTTCCCAGAATTTTTAGCTTCTATCCTGTGTCTCGACATTATTATTAATGTTAAAATGGATACTTCAATTACGAACATGAAATGAGATTTTTAAAGTAAAATAATTATAAAAAAGGATGTACACCTTTTTCTTATTCTAACAGTATCATTACAGTCCTTCTCTTTCACCATCAACATTAGTGACCGTTTTCAGTTTTTAATTGCACAGCCCATACTACTATTTATAAAAGTTGACGAGTATTTCAATAGTTAAAGTAACATATTTTTATCTTTAAAAAATTATTCTTAATTCCACTGTATGATTTACTCTACTTAAAATGATTTCTTTTAAAACTGACACATTTACCCTAATTTAATTATTGCTTTCTGATATTCAGCAATTTCTATTGCTTAACAACCAAACCTTACCATATCTTTCAACATACATTTTCAAGGCAAGAACTCAGTCTAGAGGGGAGACACAGAAACTACAAACAAGCTTGTAATGGTGATTTAAAGCCAATTTATTTCAACATTAGTCCTAGAATTTCAGGACAGGACCCTATTATTTGGGTTCAGTTGAGATTATCAATGTTAAAGTGGCTTTTAATTCAATATTTAGGGACTGTTGCCAAAGCATCTCTTAACTAAATCAGAGGTCATATATAAAGCCATTTGATTTGGAAGACTTATTTAAAAAGAGTGTAACCTTTGAATTGGGCTGAATCCTCTTGAAAGAGAAAATAATAAATGCAATAAGGCACAGGTCTGTAAATGGTGTGTGCAATTTTGGACTGAGTTAAGAAACAAATGACTTGTAATTCTGACTAATCAGAGGAAATCAAGGAAACAACCAGATCCGTGAGGAGGATGAGCCATAGTTTCCTTGTTATACTGCCAAGATACAGAGGGTTTTCAGGCAGCAGCAGCAGTTCACATCAGTATCACAGGCACTGCTATGTAGTCCCATATTTGTCATTGCCTTCCTCCAAGATATTAAGAAAACTACTCAATTTTTCTCACACTTGGCATCCCCTCATGTAAAATTACTTGATATTTATACATATCTCTCTAATGTCAGGAGAATATTTTTGTAAAATATTCTGAGATCCATTTAGATAAAGTTCTAAAAATTATTTATTGTATATCAGTACACAGAGAGAAGTTTCAGATATCTTAGCTGCAGAGTTTGACAAAGGTTTATCCCAAGACAAAGGTTGTGTCTGGTTTCTGTGCTGTGTATTGTTGATGTTTATAAGAGATGCCAATTTGAATACTTCCAGGAAAGTATCACCCTCTGGACCAAGTTAATCTCTCACCATTCACCCTGAGAAGAGGATGTCCACTCTGTGTCTCCTATTTCTCAGGAAAACATTTCTTTTAAAATTAAATCAGATTTTTTTTTCTTGTAAATAAAATATTTAAGATATACAGGATTTCTCAAAACATGATGAGATTTCAGCACCAAGGAATTAAACTATGTGGAATATTGTTTTCTTTCCTTAATGATGTCCAACAAAATGAAAAGTTCAACCCTACCCTTCAACACAATCTTCTAGATTTTTCAGGTATTAGCTTTAGAAATTGTTTTCTGTAATGGTATCTTGGCCAAGATACAAGTTTTCATAAATTCCTAGTTCATAAACCCAAAACAATCTCAGCAATCATTATTTCTTACATAACACAGATTTCAGGGCTTCCCTGAGGTTAGTTCTTGTGCAAATGAGGTTCAGAACAAATGATTGTTACCCACAACCTCAGTACTGTTGCGAACAATTTTACTTTAGGTTTTATTTTATAAAGAGAATACATAGAGCTTCTTCAGTCTTTTAACATATATTTTGCTTTTCACTTGCTTAAACATTTTATGAAATTTCTCTGTACTCTTTCTGTATTAATATTCTTCATGTAGTTTTCCAATGGGTACAAGATCACGGGGAATTTTATCAACACTAAAGACTTAAGCAATGGAAGGACTTTACCTATGGATTGATACAGGTCTGTGCATTAAGTCTGAGGACCTTATTTGGATTTTGCCACTTTAATTCTTATAAAATGTAAAATTTATTTCAACATTTACCAGTATTCTAATTTCTGTGTCAAATGAAAACTTTTTTCATATATGTATTTTTGTATATATATTCACAATATACTAAATAAAAGGAGACTGACCTCCTCAGAATAGGAGAAGATTCCTTCTACAATTTTGTTTGAGATGTAGATGATGACTTTGTTGTCTAGCTATACTTAGCACTTTTGATTTATTAGTAAATTTTTATTTCCCTATCTTTCATATAATAATAAATAACAATGCTAAATCTTTGTCTTACATTATTTTCAATATAAAATATGAAAATATTCATAAAAATAATTTTCTTCTTATTAAAATGAAACTGTGTTTGAAGGGAATAATTCTTCTTTTCTCTTTCTGACTGTCTTTTATTATACTAATCTTGGTTAACACTTTCATAATTGAGGTCCATTTATTGTTGTATCACTTTTCCTGTAAGTTTATACTTCCCAGATTGGCTTATTTACTCTCCTTTGATAATGATATAACAGCAATTATCTTTCATGCCTATAGAATTTCTCTAGTTGTTCCAAGGAAAATAAAAAATCACTAGCAATAATCTAGAGAGATCCTTGATTTCCAGGCTCTTAGATTCAAGGTAACTACAGATGGTAACCTGAAACTGTTTAACTTCAGTAGCTTCTGTTTAACCTCTACTTACAATTGAAGCAGAAAATGCTTTTCCTTATCCTCTGCTGTCACAAGAGCATCTGGCTTTTTCCCCAAAACAGAAATACTTATTGAGCTGCTTTTTTTCTTCTCGAGACTTATTACTATGCTAAACAATTTCCATTTTGAGTGATGTGTACTCTAAAATCATACCTGTAACATAATTAAACTACAGTCCTGAGTCATGTTAATTCATGAAGTTATGCAAACAAGTTTCAGATATTTTGAGTCAAACCCATGAAGCTCTTTGCATCTTTGTGAAGTAATGAATATTCTCTGCATGACAAACGATCCTAATTGATAATCAGTATCTCAGCAATCAATATTGCTGGGAAATTAAGAAGCCTTAAATAAGTTTGTTTACAGATGCACATGCATACACACAACACATGCACAGTCACTTTCCTTTTATACCTGTGACTGACAGAAACTGAGCGCTCACCTAAAAATATCTTTCAAAAGACTTCAAAGCTTAGAAGTTTTTTCAAGAAGTACTGAGATGTCCCCATTTTCCTTCCATATGCGGGGGAGATGTGAATAATTAAAGTTCAATTCTTAGTTGTATAGCACCTAATGCAAACATTCATAGTTATTATTTTAATTTTATAGTAGTATTCCATTTGCAATAGATACATGTAAAGGATTACATGAAGTGCAGGGCTCTAGAGATATTGGAATATGAAAAACAAATTATTCTAATCAGGATATGTAGGAAGCATCAATAGATTTATAATATCAAAGAAACACCTGAAATTAACTTGAAATAAGAACAAAATAAGAAACAGACAACATTCAAATGTCTCTAGGAAACACAATGCCGTACAATTTAGAAGAAAACTGGGATAGATAACAATAGCTAGAAGCCAGAATGGTTTAGGATGCACCTGTGCAAAGAGTTTTTTTCAGGTTGCTAAACATAGGAGATACATTCATGCTTGATATAATAAAAGATCAGACCTTTTACTTCAAAGAATCTAAGAGGTATAAATAGGAAGAGAGGGGGGAAAAAAAGTGTGTATGTGTGTGCACATGTGGTTTCAGTTTATGAAGATGCAAGTCCTTCTGACGCACAAGGGGATAAACCTCTAACAGGTTGCAGTGCTCAGAGGAAGGAACTCTGGAACTCTCTGTGTCTAATGCTAGATGATATCTACTTTCTTTAATGGCATGGCTGTATATATATAATCTGTGTGCTGTCTAGAAGAACAGATAGCCTACACTTAGGGCAGTTATGACTTCACAGTTTTATTCTTTTATATTGTTTTGATAGAATCCTTTTTAATGAGGAAATAAGACTATTACTGGAAAATTCTCAAAAATCCATTTATCCTGATAAAATTGATATCAGACATCTACATCTGGACTGTCTTGTAGATTTGTGGAAAGCACTGCTAGACGTTTTGCCATACAGCAGTATGGCATCACTGTGATGAGCTCAGCACAAGATCTTAAAGAAAATTTGAAGTTCAAGCCCTTATCCTGTGTCTTTTTTGCTCAAGTTTGCTTTTAATGGTGTATTTATTCCTTAGCAGAAATTCAGAATAGGGCACAGTCAGATATACATGATCTTCATAAACCAGTAAAATATGCTTAATTTTCAAAACACTTTATTTCCCTTCATTATTTTAAACAACATTTAAGATGCCCAAAAGAAGGAGTATTTTGCAGAAAATCACTCAGGAAGACTCTTCCCTGAAGGAGGCTGTTGCTGCAGATCCTATCTAGGTGACTGAAAAGCAGCTAGCCTGTGGATTAGACAAAGTCAGCAGGGAATAGGCATTGGCACTGCCTGTGTGGTGGGTGACCTTTGGCTGCCCCTATGATCCCAAAGCTGCAGTTCAATTTTCCATTTCAGCTTTACCCAGTGAACAAGGTCAGCCTATACTGCCTGTGACAGATTGATATCTTAGATGCACAGATATTTCAGGGGGTGCACAGGGTTCCCTTATATAACCCTCCCCTTTCTTTGTGGGAGCTTTCTATTACATCTTTATTTCTTTATTAACCTACTGTTCATTCCTTTTTACATGATGTATTTTCCAAATAGAAAATAAAAGCAATATTTTAGCAATGATTTTGTGACAGTTTTAATGATGTGGTATAGCATATTTTTAGTTTATTTTAAAGCTTAAAATCCTCACTGTTGCAGTGAAAGGATGGTGTAAATTAAAGTTAAAATGTTGACTGATGAGGTCGTTATATATCACTTTTGTGTGATGTAAAATCGTTGTGCCTGTTTTCTCAAGGGTTGTTTTTTTATGAGACTGAATTACATCATTGCTTCACAGAAAGCATTTTTCTGCATGATCAGGAGGCACACAGGGTGAGAAAGAGATGACTGTCAGCAGCCAATGGGAGATGCTGCTTCTTAGCATTACGCCATGAGGACATGCTCCTAAGGGCATGTTTAATTTTGAGCATCAGTGGTCCCACTAAAATCTTGAAGACTAGTCACTGGATTAGAGTTCTTTTAGGACGTCCTTGTACATTTGGGACATTTGGGGGACAATGGCATTTACGAGCAAGTTTCTCTCCCCTTCCTTCTCTCAACCTTCTCTTTTACAGGTTGATAACACACCAAAACCAATATCCTCTATTCAGTTATCTCTGCTCCAAGCAACATAAGCACATCAAGGACAGCAGTTCTGACTCTGCTCCCTTACTGCAGATGTCACTTATCTTAGATTATACAGCCATGTGCATTTAGAGGGACACCTAAATGTGCTCACCCCAGAATCACTCTATTAATGCCTCTAAGAAGGGCAAAGACAACTTTGTACATCAGAGTGATGTTTCTGATCATATATAACCCTTTCCTTCCAAAACTCAGGTTAACTGGTTAAACAGAAATAAATTCTGTCGTTGACAGTGCAGCGCAGTGTTTTTTAACAACAGCAAAAATAATATTTAAAAATAAAGGAATTTCATGGTGGAAATGACTGAAGGTTATTTAGTAAAGGTTTGATTGTATTCACAAGGTGCAGTCATTTCTTGGATTAGTACAGAGTTCTGACCTTAAGAAAGAAAAAGGGCCATAGCAAAATGTTTCAGAGAGAAGAGCTCTGTACCTTCTACAGAGCTCTACAGCTTCTACAGCTCTAAAGGCTTTTGTACCTTTATCTACAATTAGTTTTTTTTATCTGCCACTGCTACACAGGGTACAAGAAAGAAGACAAAACCACAGCTCCACCTTCACAGACCAGCAGATATTGAGAGAGAATGGGAGAAGAGGGTTGCAAAGTGCACATGAGGTCGGTGTGCAAAGCCAAATTTTCTGGCAGACAGAAGAGGCAAAGGCAGGGATAGAAAGGTTGTTTGCACATGCCAGCTGTGCCTTTAGAGCTCCAGAACAGCACATTAGCTAATTGCAAACTGTCCTGTGTGGCTAAACTGCACTGACAGACAAAAAACCCTATTTGGTGGTGTGACATTTATATAAAAACCAAATTAAAGCTGTTTAAATTGGACATAATGCTGAAATGATCTGCTAGAGCTTAAACACTCAGGTATCCCTTCTGTCTTAATCAATACACAAGACACACCAAGGTCATGCTTCAGAAGCAGCATACAAATTAGAGCCTGTTTCCTTACAGGAAAACCACAAAAGCTGAAGAACATACATATAGAAGAAAAAGCCTGATGAATTCTATTACTACCAAAGCACTACTTAAGGCTTTGAAAATTCTTGACTATGCTGTTAAACTGAGAGTGTGGCAACATTAACATTTACATTGGTGAGGTGCATTTGGTGCACCCATTCTCAGCCCATTCCTTCTCCTTACAAAGGGTTCTGGGTAAAGGGTTGTGAGAGACAGTGGGTACAAGAAAATGACTTTGATTAGGGTGGTATCGAAGCAGGATCCTATATGAAGAAAATGCAAGAGCTAAGCTTATCCCCTGTTACAAATTAATGACTTTCCTTCAGATCTGAATCAGTCAGCTTGTTCTCAGACACTGTCTCCCTAACACTTCTCTTTTATAAACTTCGTAGCTGATGAGTTCTTTTTTCCTCACTGTCCAACCCTGCAACTGACTTTGTGAAGTCTCTATTCCCTGACAGCTTTCTAATTCTGGGTGCTGTTGCTTCCTGCAGGTCTGCTTTTTTTCTGCTTCTGGCCACCCAGCAGCAGAAGAAAGCAGAGTCTTAAAGGAGGTGCAGTAAAATTCCCCAGCAAACCATGAGACAACATTACAAGGAGTATCAGTTTAAGTAGTGGTGTCTTGGAAAGGATAATGACTTCCTGTTTTCATAATCATTTTAGTTCCCTCTTTGCTGTAGCATGGACTCCAAGATAAGAAACCAAGCTGATCTTGTACTCCAGGACTTTTTTACGATGCAGATAAGGTTGGTATCTGCTGCTCTAGATGCATGTAACTGGAACCAAGTACAAGTTTGCTCCCTTGAACAAAGGCAGTGTTTCTGCAGTGTTAGTTTGGCTGTCCTTCACTGGATAAATGAGTGGAGGGGTTCCTCAAATCCTTGCATGCTCTGTGGACTGCCCAGGTTCTGTCTGAAGGACAATATTCAGACAGTCAGTCTAGCCATGCCCACTTGTACACACACTATTCAGTTTGCTTGGAGTTGAAAATGTCAGAAGAGATCAGTTCAAGATGCAGGATAGAATTGTTCCCAGACAGAATTTACAGAATGCTGACAAACACACACCCACTGCCTCCCTTTCCATGCCATCCCAGGCAGAAACCAGTACCACAGAGCTGTGGGGTATCATTGATCCCATTAATGCTGCTTGGCTCCTTATCTGCCTCTGACAGAATGCACAGAGAAATCTTTTGCTTAGTGACTGGTGGAGCTCTGACCACTTTGAGTAACAGTTTTTGAGACTGACAGCCTTCTGTGCCTGAAGGTATCAGAAATATGTCTGGGAAACAATTTGAATCCTAGCTCTGACACTGCTTGCCTGTATGACATTAGACATATCAGCATCTTACCTCAGGGTAGTGTGTAGGTGACTGTGGAAAATAATAATACATCATCCTAAATCCCCCAGAGACTGGTTCATACATCCTAAGCGCAATTGCCTCAGAGAGAAGACTTAAATCATATTCTAGGAGGTATTAAGCTTTCAGAGATATCAGAGTGTTTATGAGGTCTAAGCTGAGGACTCTTGCCAATTCTATTTTGAGAATAAGCTCTGCTACCTTTCAAGAAAAAGGTTTGGAATGACACTCTGAGGAGGCCCCTTTTCTTTCCACTCTTTGCTACTGTTTTTCTGACAAAGTACGTGACTCAACCCCAAAAGACTGTACGAGACTGAAGCTTCATATGAGAGCTATATTGATCAGGGGTGACACGCCTACCTAACAGCTCTCAATCATAGTTTGATTTATGCTCCTATGTGCTACTATACATACTATATTCCTGTACTCTCTGTCCTATATTCAATTATATTCCTATATGTTTTGTTCCTATATGCCATGAAGAAGCTCTACCTGGTTTAGAGGGATTAGGAAGAAGTAACAGCTGTTCTTCCAGCTAAACATATTTCATCTTTTTTGAAAAGATTCAGCAAGCAAAAATATATTCTTATCCTTTAAAAAAGTGTTTTGTCTGTGCTTCTTTCAAGAAGCCCAAGGATAACAGATCTGCTTCTCAGTAGATGAGAAGGATGAAAATTCAAGGAGAATTCTGCTCCGTTGAGCATCAGAGGAAGGAAAGTAAGAATCTGAGATGTCAAGGATGAGAAAAATATAGAGCGAAAAAGCTGAGAGATTAGAGAAGTACAAGACCAGTGGAGAACAGGGCAATGCTTGGAGTGACAACAGTGATGGGAAGACAGTGGGAACCAAAACAACTTTCATGTCCTTCAACCTAACTTTGTGCTCAGAATAGCTGCAAATGGAGATTAAGTTGCTGTGCTTCACTGAGACTGATTGCTATTTATAGACCCATATTTGTCCTAGTTCTGCAGCATTTATGCATTTTTTTCTTACATTAGAACAAACACTAAAACCTGAAAACATTTGCTCTCAATGTACAACGCACCATAGAGAACATATTTGAATTTTAAAAATGGTATTTTGATACTAAGCTACTTCCAGTGATTTTTAATGATTTCTAGAGAGGTAGAGAATATAAAGTTTTAGATTACATAGTTTAAGAATTATAATTTGTAAAATGTTTTAAAAAGTTGAATTAATTATATCTCATATTTAGGAAATAAGTTTTTGACATTAAAGATTGTGCAGTTTATTTTCTCAGAGAAAGCAAGAACTTTAATTTTATTCCTTTTTCAGGTTTTCATCTTGCATCTAGAAATGACTCTCACTATTCAAAAAGTTGAAAATTTCAAGGTATTCTTGACATTCCTTAGTTAAATAACTTTACAAATATAACATCTATCAATTTACTCAGTATCCTAGCTTTCATGTTTTGTTTTTTTTTAATTCAAGATAATTTATGAAATTATTTAACCATATCACATATCAGTTTTTAGTCAGAAATTTTTGTTGTTGCAAAAAATGAATGATGACCTGGTATAATTTGTTTCAAGAATTAAAAATAGAAGATTGTGCATTCACAAGACAATAATTTAGTATCTTACTGGAAACATTCCAGTAAGAAACAGATGAATTCAGTTTATCAGTAATCTGAAATAAAATCAAGCAATCATCTTGAAACCTTATAAATTAAAATCTTCAGTTATTGACACAATCAGATTTTAAATAAATGATTTAAGTAAATTTTACGATAGTGAAAAAGAAAAGAAAAGATATCTATAGAAGAAAACAAAGCTACAAAGAACAGAGATGAGTAACTCAAACTGTGACAGGCAATCTGCATCAATTATTAAGAATGTAATATTGGCTTAAATGTTAGGTAAGACAAGAAAGGCTTAATTTTGCTGAGAAATGCATGTCAGCACAACAATTTTAGTATCTGAAAGTATTCTAAGGCATTATTTGACTAGAATATGGAGGTGGGACTGGCAGAAAGGAAACACTGGAGCTGTAGACAGGAGGTGAGAGGGGGTAGTGGGAGTGACAAAGCTGGGGAAGTAGATGTGAGAATAGCCATGAGTAAATGCAGAAATGTAAGATGCATAGCAGCAATTGAGAGAGCTGCCTTAAGATGAACAAGATATAGTGCTAGGAGAGTTTAGATGAAGGGATATCTATAATAAATGACAATATGATAAATTAGGAAAAACATGGGCCTTGTTTCCTATTTAGATGATTTATAACCTCAGAAGCCCAAAGGCTCATCTTGTTATTGTTCCAATAAGGGGACAGGGGTGGAAAAGACTTATGCCTTATTATTTGTTCTGCTGTGAGGGAAAATAGCTTTAATCACCAATTTATACCCTCTATTTACAGCAGAAGGTTGTGCTGATTACTTTTGAGGGAAAAAAAAAAAAGACATGTTCATCTGGAATGAAGCCTAATGATTAAATAATGTAATAAACTATTGACGCATCTTTTCTCATGTAAAGAAGAGGAAAATGAAGTGTTACAATAGCTCATATCAGACATGAGACACAGCCAGCTCTTTGTACCCTATTCAAGAAGCACTCAGCTCTCCTGGCTGTGAATGCAGAGCCTTGGCATGCTCCCCACCCTGACTCACCCTTCTAGTTCATCTCAGGTATTATGAGGAAAGAGACATGGTGGGCACAGAAAGAGATAGGAGGACAAGGAATTGAGTGAGACTAGAAAGAAAAATAGAAGAGACACTGAAAAAAAAAGAACGGCATACAGCTAAAGAAAAATTATTTAAGTCAATTTAAACAGCATGTCTCTCCATGATAAGAAAAATGTACCCTTGGAAAAACATCTCAAAATCCATCATTACTTTTTTGTATGAGCTTGCAGGACTGTTAAATAAGCCATGTGGTAAATTGTGATGCCTTATTATAATCCTTAATTTCCTCTGTGATGTAGGGATATTTATCCCTCTCATCTGTTGTGGTCTTTTTATTTTGAGAGTATGAGTTCCCTAAGGACTAAAATCGAGGGCCAGATTTCCAGATAGCATAAAATGTTGGAAATGCCTTGACTCCAGCAGCACTTCTGTTTTGATGGCACCACTGATAACTAGTCATGTTTTTTATATACTGCCTAACACTCTGCAGGTTACCACAACAATGACTGTCATTAAGAGTTCAGGAGAAAAAAAAATCTACACTGTGGAGATACACTATTTTTCCACTCAATATAAAAAAAAAGTATTTTTATATTCTTGAAAAACAGTGAAAAACATACAGTAATTTAGACCTGATCTTTATCAATGTTCAGATGTGTGTCTTGAGTAATTTTCCTAGAAGACTTCCATTTAAAAGTCTACTGTCAAAACATTTGATGGTGTTCTGGACTCTCTGTTCTCTGTAAAAAATCCACAGAGATATATTAAAAAATTCTAGAAAATTTGCATGAAAAGTATGGTTTAAAATTGCTTTTGTCCTTCCCATGTTATTACAGCATTTTGAAGAACATCTGTGCTTATGTAGTCACATCAACAAAATAATCTTGAGGAGAAAAATAAGCTCCCCAATGATTCCTTACGAAACAGTTATACTTTCATGCTGGTTTTATAACTGGCTCCATAATAAAACCCCATAGAAATACTACTGCAAGGATTTCAGGTCTTTTCAAAACAGTTTATAGGAATGGATGCATTATGCCCACTTGGCATAATATGGTACAACAATCAGGCAGGGAATAGTATATTTTTCCTTAAAAATATGTTTACTCCAAAAGCAAACGCAGAAATCCCATTTTTTTAACCCAATTGTACTATAAAAGGCAATCTCAGGAAGAAAAATCCTGTAAGACATTTTACAAGTAGGACATGTTTTATAGTGAGTCTATGGTATACAACATGTGGTAACCTCCCCAAACCCTTAAATAATAAAATAAAAGGATAGAAGATGACCTTTTTCTGCTCTCGTATATTAATGGATTTTTAGTTATAATGCCAACACAAATAAAGGTCATAGAATGCTAAGATCCATAAAATGCCTTACTGTAACAATCATATTTGAGGAATTCATATGATTAACATTACATAAAAGTGACCTTCCATTTAATTTACTGGTATTATCATTCCCAGTGTGAATGACCTCACTTTGAGATATCTTATTAAATCACAGCATTTTAGAAGACACTCCCTCATTTGCTTCTTAATTTTTGAGATATTGTAACCCAGTGACTGCTATCATAGCTGTAAAGCTTCCATTATGCATCTATGGGTGACCTATTCACATTGCTTACTCTTGAGAGCAAAATGAACTGACCCTCCTCTAGCAATTTTTACTGTAACAAGAATTTTCTACTTCTTTGCCACAGCACAGCTATTTTAAATAGCCTCAGCACTACATTAGAACATTCCATACCTGAAGGATATAAAGTGAAAGACTCTATAGAGTATAGTAGAATAAACATGCAGCTATGTGAATTTGTAATTTTTTTTATCAAGGTCAAAAACTGAGTAGAAGCAATGTCCTAACTTTCTAAATTGTTAGGTCTTGAAAATGAGTTCTAATATTTTCCAACCTATAATTTTATACTGTTTCTCAGCCAATTTAAATGAGAAGTAGACCCCTCACAAAAAAACATACAAAAAACCAACCAACAAAAATCTCAAAAATACAACTGCAAGTAGAGAGACTCACAGCTGTTCTTACTTGTACTTCAAATACCTCTTGTACCCCCACAAAACTTTACTTTCATTAACCTGTTTCTCTACAGAGCAGAGAAGCAATAATTCTAAAGCACAATGTACCTTCCTGAGTAACCTAAAAAGGTATATGGACAGAAGGGAAGACAACTGTGTAGCTGCCTGGAATATAACACAGACTGCCTCTAGCAAAGGAACATAAGGAGCTAATTACCTTGAAGGTGCAAACTAATCAAGTTAGGGTGATAGCCTCTCACATTATTCACATGAATAGCCCAGGTGAGGTTACTGAAAATAGTGAGAAGTTGCTGATGAAATGGACAGTAACATTTCACAGCACATGCCCAAAGGGGACAGACCTCAGTCATAAAACCCATTCTGTCTTACTGGTCCTAAAGCTCAGATGTCCCATCTAGCATTGCACCTGAGCTGAACCTTGTATGTAAAAAAAAAAAAAAAAAAAAATTATTCCTTCCTCACATGTTTGTGGCATCCTGCTGCTTTTCCAGCTGTTCAGCTATTCCAGAACTTAGCAACTGTACATAAAGCATGAATAAACAAATCTGTATAGCATGGGTATTGGTTCAGCTGGATTAATCTGTTTACATGAGGTAGTCTTTTGCACATACATGTTAAATATTTAGGACAGAAAAGGATCTTGAACACCTCTCTAATAGGGCTATCTCAGACTCAAAGGGCTTAAGCCATAACTCCTTGAAAAAAAGGATTGTTAGTGGACAGCACCTGCTTTGGATATGCAGGTCTGCATCAGTTTCTTTAGATTAGTACTGTATTGCTGGTTTTTTGTTTGTTTTATTTTGTTTTTGGGTTTTTTGGGGCTTTTTAAAATAAATTTACAATGATATAGAAAGATGAGACTTTACAGAAGTTTGTGTATTTTTATATTTATATTAGTTTATTTTATATTTCTTTATATTGTAATATAAAAACTTCAGTAAAGCTGAACTTTTTTGGTGAGACACCACGCACTTTTAAATATCTAAAATATTTTCCTGATTGTCTGAAAACCCCTACATCCTGACAGAGGAAAAAGTAGAAATGACACAGAAAAATCCTCATCTGTAATTTGGAACAACTCAGAAACTGCCACAGCTGGGAGATATTGGCTACAGCACTCTCACTGATTTCAGTGCATTTTGAGGGCCATCTGGAGACCACCAGAAAGAGCAGATTTGCAGTGTCAGTAATTATGGTGTGATTGTGGTGGCAGGCATAGCCAGAGCCTGGTGGGATGCCTGGTGGGATGCCACATGCCTGCACCTACTGGTTTCAGCAAGCAGTCGGAGGCAGCTTGAAGGTGAAGCAGGTGAAGCCCATGGCAGGTCTGAGGCTGGAAAGCCAGTGACTCCCCACAGTGAGATTTTTAGGTCAGCTAGACTTTGGGGCTGTCAAGATAATATGTCTCCACAGGCCAGATACTCATGAAGTACTGATTGTTCAGTTTGAAGAACCATGCCCAATTCATGGTTAGCTAACTACATCGATTTTCTGTAATTATATGTATAAAAATGGTTATAAAAATTGAAAACAACAGCATTGCATATATAATTTCACATTTCATTATTAACTTTGTTGAGTTGCTACTTCTTTAAGGGAAAATGTATTTCTTCAAGATGTAATTTCGATCTGAAAGAGACACATTGCTTCATATTCGAAAATGATGCCCATAAAAAAGCACTAGTATGTTTAAAATGAGAGCACAATTTTATATATCTTCTGCTATTTAGATCACTAGACAAAATGTTTGACATGAGTATGCATTTATAGCTTAGTGCTTTTACTAATAAGAAAGTTACGGGCTTCAATGTATTTTTTGTGGTACTAGTAAACTAATGTTTGTTAACTTCAGTTTATCATTTATTTGATTCACACCGTATTGTTAGATTCCAGCGTGTGGGAGAACATGTAAACATCCAGCAGATGGTTTTATTCTACAGTCCAACTCTGTATTCCTTTCACATGCTACAATATGGCTCTGCATGTGTCTCAGCACAAAATTCTGATCCACAAACAACAGAGTTTTGCTTTAGAGTCTGATAGGACCATATTTTCCAGGAATTTACACTTGATTAATGATTGCAGTAAGACAGAACGAGGAATAAATTTGATTACCTGTGGAAGAGGGAAAAAAAATAAAAAGAAAAGAACTAATAGCAGATTTGTGATGGACTATAGACCTGGCTACTCATTTTTACAGAACTATTTAACACCTTTATTTGCACACAGAGATGTATATATACCTAGGATATGTATATATATATGTATATATACCTAGGACTGCTGCTGTTGTATATCTTTCACATGAGAGTTTTCAGAACAACACTTTAATTTAGAGCCCCAAGTGTCAATTTTCTGGACATCAGCCAGATTTCCCTGTAAGTGATCTTCAGAACCATTTTGAGTCCATGTTTATATAATCAGAGCAATAGTTTTGCCTGTATTCTTCTGCTAAGGTTCTCTAAAATTCAGCACGACCTCAAGAAAAACTCTTTAACCAGAAATAATAGTTAGAAAATGCTCAAATCTACATCTTGTGTTATGCATCTCAATTACTGTACCAATGATCCAGTTTACAATGAAACAGAGTTGGTTTGATTGTTTTAGCCCCTGGTAAAGCAGTTAACCTTATGGTGCTGGACCTTCTGAACATTTTTGGAACTAAATATTTTCCATTTAGAACAGTCTGTCTTACTTTCTATAAGTGACTATTACAATTTACTAGCCATTTATTTCAGCTTTACTTTACTTTCAATTACAAATGAGCTGTTCACTTAAACTGGCATAAATTTTCTGCACAGACTAAAGTGGAAGACATGAACCATTTACTTCAGAGAAATGTGATATTACAACTATGATTATATTACCCCTTCAGTTTCTAAAAAGTCTTTTAATGTGCCAAAATTATTACTTTTACATGTTTATAAAAATAACAATCAGCTAACACCAGTCTGAGAGGGGAAAATATGCATTGTCCAGAAAGAAGAAAATTTGGTTTGAATTTCACTGTACTTGACAACAGAAGATATATGATAATGTCTCAAAAGATGGACATTCCTGTAATTCACTCTTTTTTTAGCTTTAGAATCACTCTATTCTGCTGTGCCAGGCCAGTTATAAAGGATGAGAAAGTTCTCAAATCCGGGAGTCCAAGCCTTATTCCTTGGATGTCCAAATTCAGAGCATTAGACAAAAGCACACAGACTGTCTCCATTTTTTTGTGCTCCAATGCTTTAAAAGGAAAGAGCGATTCAATTATCCATGCTCAAACTGGATCACAGACTTTTCTACATCCATGTGATGGTTACCAGGATATGGATTTCAATCCCATGCAGATGCCTAGATTAGGATGGAAGTTAACTTTTCTAGCAATTCTAAATGTACTTGCATATCTTAAAAAATACTGCCATTTTAGGTGTACTTGGCTGAATGCTACTCAAGAATGTAGTTGAACACAGCCTGGAACCATAATGGTAAGCAAGGATGGTGTGTTTCTGCACCATGGAGAGGTATCGAGCTAGCTGGCCTTGAACTGCAGGTCAGATTACCTATTTGCTTGTAGTTTTATATTGAAGTAATTTTGCTGCTGTCAATCTGGAAACCTTTAGCAACACTAACACACGGGTTCATATCTGCTGAGTTTTACTGAGCATAAGAAATATGACTTACAAGCCAAACAAGATTTGTCCAAAGTCAGGTCATCAAACTCCTTGAGATGTGAAGCTACAAAAAGGATTATGTCAGAGATTTTTTTTCTGTTCTTAGAAGAACTTTTATGTTGCAATACAAAGCAGTCAATATCAGTAATAATTCTGCAAGAATCAGTAATAATTTTACAAGAGTCTGAGGAAAATCTTAAAAGTACCTGTACCATACAATAAACCCTTCTTGCTGGATTTAAACGTTTTGAAATAGAAAGGCCTGCACTGATGTTTTCACATCAATCATAAATGTAGCTGTTTCCATGCTAGAGGAAAATCAGGGTAGTATGTACATTAAAAACCAAATGAACAAATAAAAAACTTTTGCCACACTGGTCTCTGATTCCTGCATTCTTGACTTTTTTTTTTTTTTTCAGAGCACTGAAATAAAATTAAACAATCTAGACTTAAATTTACTGTCTGTCTATTTTGGTTTCTCCTACTGTCTTGACAGCTTTTATTTCTTCAGTGTGTTTTCCTAAGTTCAACACTCAGTAATTCACAAAGGCCAGGGTGCTGGTTGGTAAGCAGAAAAGAAGACGATGTGAGACAGCTCTTATTGTCCTTCTTGGGACTGAATGCAATGTAAGCCTACTGGTCCTTAGTGCAAGAGGCTATCAGACCCTAAGGGCTGCATCCATTTCACACCATTTTAATCATCCTAAAGTTAGTTACTTCATAAACTTCAGTTATCTTTATAATCAAGGGAGAGAAACAGAAACTCCCAGAGGGTAATGAAAAACAATATGCACCCTCAAAAGATGCCTTTTCCCTTCTTCAGTGATTGAAAACTTTCATGATTTATGTAAAATATCTACACTCGCATCTATAATCTTAATTGAGATTAACCTCAAGCTAAAACCTGAAGCTAAATGCTTAAGTATGCCATGAAATTGTACATTACTAGGCTTATTTACATTTCTTTTTATAGATTTCTGACGTATGAATTGAAAAGCCAAACTTCAAATGAGTTACAGGCATAAATTATGTACCAATTCATGTACAGTGAATCATATGTGGTTCTATTGACAAACCTGTGCCTGCTTGTATGGATATGGCTTTGATAGAAACTTCTATCACGATTTCTATTTTGAGACAAGTGAAAATGTACTTCAAGATTTCTAGGGATATTAAAGTCTGAAACTTGATTTGATCTTGAGAATGACAGAGAGATACTGACTCATTAATCTGTTTAGAAGCCTCTTGTGTTCCTTGTTTTGTTATGAACAGGGAAGTTATGAAAAGAAAAAGAAATCTGATTTTACAGCTGCTAAAGAGGTTAAAATAACAGCCAGTGGTTAGTTTAATTGGTTTTAAGTTATGGTCTTTCTATGACATTGACTTTGGATTTTTTTTGGCACTCTGTTTAGATGCTAGGTCACTGGATTATTTTAGCACTGTTGTATTGAATTTTTAAAGTATATTGTGTGGTTTTATATTATATTATATGGTATAGTATATGTATTACATAGTATATTAAATGGTTTTTTATGTTTTTCCTGAATCAACTGCCACTTTCTGTGTACCATAAATACCAAATATCTGATTTTAAAAGCAATGTAAAATTGATATGCAAAATGTAATAGCCCCTGATATGAACTCAGAAATATCATAAGTAGTTAGGAAAGCTGGTCTTTTTGTGATAAAATGTTCAAGTTTATAGAAAAAATTATTCTAAATAAAGCACACAGTTTTACAATTTCAGTCATTTTGTAGTTGGCCCTGTGATTCTGCTTGTTTCAAAACTCTGTGATGAATATTAATAAATACAGAAATATAATTGTTTTTTTTTCATTATCTAATGGCTAAAATTAATTTTAAAACACAGTTATACTTTTTTTTATAAAGGTAAAAGTTATGGAAACATGATGAAAATTTTGGAGACATTCTTTCTGTAACCAGATCCAGTCCCATGCTAGCCAATTTCATATCTTTCAACTTTGCTTTATCTAGACCTATGAAGACCTCCCAGTACCTTGGAGAACATATTGGATCAAAGTAGAAATAGTTACTCAGGCATACAGATTTTATCTTTCTGCCGTTTCTACTTTTATGTAATCTTTCTTGTTTCATTTCAGCTGTTATAGTAGAACTGACTAAATTTCTCCAGCTCTTTCCATTTCTATGACCTCTCTGTGACCTCATATGCATCCAGATTTCAGAGGCAGAGTTGACTCCCACTTTTGTCAAGAGTAGCTGTGGGACCTTCACAGCTATGGACTGTGGATCTGTGGACTTTCACCAGCCAACTTACAGCCTAAGACCTCAGTACCTCACACTTACCCAGCCCACATCCAGTACACTATGGTTCTAGTCTTAACTTAGATATTTTTTAAAAAAAGTTTCATTGCAGTGTAAGTACCTATATTATGTATAAGTAATCTATGGCCTATGTCTACATTACTCAACAGTTTGTGGCTGTAGCAGATTGCTTTGTTCCACAGGCAAAATACATTTTTAAAAAAAGGTAAAGA
The DNA here is from genome assembly GCF_026979565.1 of Vidua chalybeata. Classification (NCBI taxonomy): domain Eukaryota; kingdom Metazoa; phylum Chordata; class Aves; order Passeriformes; family Viduidae; genus Vidua; species Vidua chalybeata. The sequence goes on along the minus strand of NC_071534.1, from coordinate 49,700,121 downwards.
AAGAAAAATTGTAGAAAAAGTAAGAAGAAAAAGGGTAAAGCTTCATGCTATTTGCATGAAGGCAAATGTCTTCAAGCTAATCTGAAGATGTGGACTCACATGAAGACCATGGTCTACCATAGAGATCAACACAGAGACACAGAATGACAAAAAACAATTGCATCTCTTGACAGAGTATTTGAAAATCAATGACCTACATTTATAATATAAATGGTGGATAGCTCAGTTAAACTACTCTTGGGCTGCTTAAATACTGTACAATGTACATAGTACAAAATACAGAAAAAAAATTCATAAGCCATTCTCCATCTTATTGAGCAAAGATAAATCAGTGAAAACTGTGTAACCACTGCCTGAAAAATCTTTTTTCAAAACCCAGTAGCATATAACTGGTACAAAAATATTTAATATGAAAGGTTATTATGAGAAAATGTTCCTCCCACAAGTATAGCATTGCATGCCTCAGACATTTCATCTGAAGTGAACTCATCTAAGTGAATAACCACCTTTTTTTACATACTAATCTCTGAACATGGTACATTGACTCTAATATGGCAAAATGTTTGTCTAATATATAGAATTCATTCCAGTATATGGACAATACAAAAGAAATAAATTTAAAAAAAGAAAAAAGATATAACGATTTAATTAACTAACTTCTGATGGGAAAAAACTTCTTAACTGGATTTTCAAATTTTAGCTCAATTCATTAGGTTTGTTTTAACTACCCATGTCATACAGAGGGTAATCTTAGCCTACACAAAATATTGTTCTGCCATCTTTTGGGTGGATAAAAACCCCACCTCTTTTCATTAATTCGGTTCTGATATTTTAAAGAAAGCCTTATGGACATTCTGTATTAGTAATACTTTAAACCAAAATTACCAACGGAAAGATATATTTAATCTTTCCTTGATGCTTAAAGACTTATAGGTCATATAGTTATAACAGCTAAACTGTTGATAATGGTGATTTCAAAGAAAGGAAGTGGGAACATAGAATTTAGGAAGTTTTAAGGTGACTTCAAATAACAGTCAACATTTTGATGATCTAGCTAAAATATAAAGTGATAGAAAAAAAAATCTATATTTTCTGTGAGAAATTTTGACGGCCTTTTAGTCTTTGACTGTAAGAATCCAAATCTTTAATAATTACTATAACTAAATGCAATTTACTTGCAATCATTGATCCTGGAAAGAATTTTATGAGTTTTTTGTTTTGTTGCTCCTTCCTAAGAATAACATTTGAGAAGTTTTGACTTTTTTTTAATTAATAATCATATAACACTGCTAAAAAAATGAAAGCAAACTAGGTTAACAAAGTTTTGACAAAGCCATCCTGGCTTTAGCTGGAATAGTAGTTAAAGCCTGAATTCTCTAAGAAAACTAATTACCTTAAATGAAAGGACATAAAGAGGAGCTTTTCGTGTCTTTGTAGATCAGTGTTATTAAAACTTCAGTCTCACTGGCCTTTACTGAAATCTGCTCTTAAACACTGGATTCAGGAATGTACCCAGCTGGTCCACTTTCTTGTCCAGCTAGCCCCAGTGTGTGTATTCATCTGGGCAGCAGCATGACTGTGCAGGAGGGGCAGCTACACAGGCTGTCTGCTCAGTGATGCCTCTTGGCTTGGCTTCGACACAGTCACCTTGAATCCCAGCTTTGCTGCAGCCTTAAACTGCCCTTTTCTTTATATTCTCTCCCCTCTGATTTTCTGTCCTTTAAGGAAATACTTATATTTATCTTCCTGGAGCAGCTCTGTTTTGTCTAAGTAATTATCTAACAATTGACACAGAGGTTTGAACTTGGGCTGCCACTCCCTGGGGAAATTCTATACAGATGATCCATAAGCCTGCCCTTCACTCTTTAATATTTACAAAAAAAAAGGGACAGTTCCACCAAGCAAGAAACCACAGCTTGTGGAGTCCAAGGCATCTGCATCTGGCAGGGAAGAGCTCATGCCTCTTACATTCCTTTAGATATTCCTCCCACTGCGGTTTTTTAAATAGAGGAAGGGCACATTCCTCCAGATGCTAAGATGATGCCTGTGAGGAACACAAGTCATGGCTGAAGCTGCTGAAAGGCTGGAAGCATTACTGACCTGACTTAGCTACACATGTTTCCTCTCCACCATTATAATTTGCATTTAATTACAGCCAGCTGAAGCTGTTTGGCATGCTGTGGGTATTCAGCAGGCCTAGGTCCTTGACTCTCAACTTGTGGTATTTGCTGGGCTCAGCCCTTCCTGTCCCAGCAAGACAATAGTGAAGCCACATGGTCCTGAGCAGAGCACACCAAATAGGATCCTGAAGAAACACACTGTCGTGAGAAGCTCACTTGAAAGGGGCTTGTGCAGTGGATGAAGCACCAAGTAAGCCACCAGCCATGGACGAAAATGTACTAACTTCACGATCGTGATAATTTATATAACACAGAATATAGATTTTCTACGATGGGAGGGAAAGCTGCCTCCAACCCTCCCAAGTTTTCTCACCTTTATTACCAGCTAATTAAAAAACAAAGGATCCCCATGGATCCAAGCAAGAATTCCCAAAACAGTGAACATTTCCTGTCTGGAATTTCTGGATAGTTTATCTCCAAGTCCTAATTTACTCATACTTTAATAACAAGTTGATATAAACTTTGTAAAATAACCTGGTCCTTAGAATTAGCCTTCTGTGATCAAATATGAGACAGATTGTTGCAAAAGAAACTATGAAAATCCAAGCAGGCACATAAAGCAGAACTGTACTCCTGAGTGCAAATTCAGTTTTTGAATTGAAGAGCAATGTTAGCTTAAAGTACACCACTCTTGTTTGTTCTAGGTCTGATGGACATTTTGTTTTTCCATCTGGCCTCTTTCCAACATTTTTGTTCTGAGCATTTATGTAGCACTCCAAGGAGTCAAGGAGAGAACACTATTATAAATAAAAGATGTGCTTGTATAATTACTAGGTAGAGAAAATAACAATTTCTGGGTTTAGTTTATTTCTTTTTGAATGCACTTATAAGGTTTACATTTTTCCTTTCCACTTTTGGTCAATGGACAAAGCTCTCTTTAGATTCTTGACATATGAACAGTATTTCAAAATGCTACATGCTGTGATAGTACCCATAGAAATAGTGTTATCTCTCTTATATTTCTCTTTGTGTGGCCAGCTGGAAAGCCTTCTGAATTCTGTGGCATTCTGTAGATTGCTTGCTAAATTGAAAAAAAAATTAAAATTTAAGGGTTGGATATTTTAGCTATAAAAATAAAGCCTTAAGGCATTGGGTAAAAGTGATTTACTCATTTTAGGGTTATAGTTTAGACAGCCTATTTTCTTATTTCTCTCATACAGTTCAGCTGCAGATGAAAGACTGAATAAAGATAACAGAACTTCTATACCTAGCATTAAAGAAAAAATGAAGGAATGAACTTTGAATACATTTTATGATTTTTTTTTATTATTTTATTGCTATTGAAATAATTTTCTTCAAACAGCATTTTTATTTAGTAAAAGCAAGTAAGATGTGGTGATACTCTTCACCTTAAGATACAGGTGATGAAATACTACAAGACTTACACATCACAGTGAAGAGCACAGCCAGGTTCAAAGTTTATCTTCACTTGATCTTTTGTAAAATATTCATACTTTTTCTTTCCTGTAAAAATACATGCTTCTACTACACATTCAAAACTGAGGTGCTGTGGAAGGGAATGAGTTATGCATACTAAGCAAGACTGTCTTGACTACTAAAAAATTTAGCCAGGTATTACCTCAGAAGAATGTAATTCAACATTGACAAATTAAGACTTTTATGGATCCATACAATTTTCTCACACTTGAAAATTTCTTCTAATGTGTAATATACTTGTTCCTCACATTTCCAGTTGGCACTGATTCTATAGTAAGAACAGCTATGGTTTGAAGGCTTAAGCATCACTTTTTGATCCCAGTGTCTCTCATCTTACTCCCTGCTCTTGATGCTATCTCCCTTCATAGAAAAAACTCAGCTATCACCCTGGACAATAACAAGTTCAAGCTAATTTCCAAAGTTTATGGTAATTGCAAGGAAAGAGAGGGAAAGGGAGCAAAGAGAAAGTAACAAAGTGTACCAGAAAGTTTGGGAAAAGGTACAAGAAACAAGGTTGGGATTTTGCTTTAAGAGAGTTGAAGTATGCAGGGGGACATAAGGGATACTGAGGCACAATAATGAGTTCCTAATTTGAAAGGTGGGGAATTCAGAAGCAAGAAAACTTTTTTGCTTTTACAGTGAAATATGAGCTCAGCTCTAAATCTTTACACCAACACAGAGGAGGGAATGAAGCAGTTAGTGAAAATGGAAAGGACTTAAGGTTACTGCAACAGGACAGTAAAAAGATGCAAAGTGAGTATAAAAAGGACTTTCAAGTACCTTGGGCTTTCGTCTAGAGTCTTGCCTTCCAGTCTATAGCTAAATTAAAGGATCTGCCTTTAGTCTACTTGTTGGATGTCAAAGGTATGTGATTAGACATTTATTTTTAGAATTAGATAAGAAACAGGATACTATGTGTGAAGCCAAAAGCCTGTTTGATGTTACACTTGATTAATTGGTAGGCTGGCCTGAATTAATTTTAAGATTAACTTTGTTTTATTTCCTTCCTGTGGCATTATGTCAAGGTGAAAATGTATCGACTTATATTAATTCATTTGGTCCTTGGACACGCTGTGTACTCAAGTTAATTTATAAATGGCTTGTTGTAGTCTGGTTTGGCACATCACCTTGATAGTGACTTTTGAAAGGTACTGGTTAGTTCAAATGACAGTGAAATTCTTAATGCAGCTGATATTTCTTTTTTTTTTCTTTTTAAATACTTCAATCTGATGTAGAAATTGATTATTATGCTGCCAGCCAGTCAGAAGGATGACCATTACTTTAGCTTAGCTTAGACCAAAGAGGATTTGTAATGATTTACACCAGCTCGCAAGCCAGTCCTAACTTCTTAGCCTTGTAACTGCAATCCCAGTCATTCTAGGAAAGATGACATAATGCTTTCTATTCTACCATCCATTTCCTGAAAACCTTCTGAACAGTCTGTCATCTTCTGAGAACAAATAATCTGGACACAGAGTTTCATCTTTTATTTCTTGCTTTTTTGTGCAGAAAATAACTTCTGTGCAAAATGAATTGCAAACTGTGTGTAATAGAAAACACTAACAATCCACATAGTTGTATGAGGCACAACAAGGAGTATAAGAAGGCAGGGAGAAAATATTATCCTATTTCATTAAACTGTGACTCAAATATTTCAGTAGTTTAGTCAACCACAGAGAAAAGTTTTCCCCATTAAAAGAAAAAAAAAAGAAAGAAAAAAATGTGGTATGCTTGTGTCATAAACAACTTCATCACTGAAAGGCCTGAAAAGACAGAACCCCCCATTTGCCAGTGAAACTACTCTCAATAAAGACAAATTTCCAGCTGAAATTGCATTTGAATTGACACCATTACACTTCACTGAAAAATTCTCTCTGTATAAGCAGAGCAAACTGTAGGAAATTATAACATAAAAGAGCCCTCCAACAGCCTCCTTCCCTTGATTTCAAGGGAAGTATAAGAAGGTAAAATATCGCTGGATCTTTTGGAAATCAGACTACTGATGACTATGCACATATAACATTGGGTAATAAAGCTGCTTTAACTTTATGGAAATGTAAACATTTCTTTTGAGATCCTATGTTCATCTCTCTAGCTACTTTTCTATAGGGAAAGAAACTTCTATTTGAGTTGAGCTGTTATCTCTGAAAATGAAGGGTTAACACAGAAAAAGAAAAGGAAAAAGGTGGAGATGAAAAAAGAGAGACTATACTGAGTGGGAAATATGGGTAAAAGATGAGAATGGATAAATGGTGTACAGAGTGTTGGGGATGTGAAAAGTAAATTGATGAGAGTGGAATGTGGTACTGACTGTGAAAGCTGTGTCTGAGATAAAATTCATAATGTTTCTAACAAGACCCTTACAGTTCTGAGTGGAGATACCAAAATGTGTGATTTGCTTGCTGAAATTATAGCACCCAAGCACACAACATGTTAGACTAGAATCAGTAAAGCTCTTATTTTGTTTAAAGAAGCTATATGAGATTCTGTATCTGGGATCCTGGATGCTAGTAAGTCAAATTATGTGCTTACAGTACAACAATACAATGCTTTTATTTGCACTAATGTAAAATAATTGGGTTGTGTAGTATAACAACTTAAAAATAATTTCAGGAATCCCAGAATTTTCTCTACATCTATATAAAGTCTTTGCAAGAAGTGCTAAATTATAGCAGGATAAAGGATTACATTTTAACAAATATTAGGGATTATCCACTGTAAAAGCAGTACATTAATATTATATCATACATAAACAAGCTAATATATGGTTCACTACAGCATTTTGTACTTTATTTAATACATACCACTTATTTTTTCTTCCCCCCTTTTTTTTTTTTTTTCCTTTTTAATTTCTTTCCTATTTTGGGATTTTTAGGTAAAGAAAGACAGAAATGTAAAAGTGCAAATTATGCAAGCATCATGTGGCATCTACAAGTACACTACAAGCAAAAAAAAAAAACAAAAAAAAAAAACAACCTAGAGAAAACATAGAAGCAGCTGGATGGTTCAGGCTGACAAAGAACATGGAAAAGTCCAACATATCAAGACCTTCTTTTCTTCAGTGTCTACTGAAGCAAAGGTAAGACTTCAAGAGTTCCAAGTCCCTAAGAACAGAGGGAAAGTCTGCAGCAGACTTACCCACAGTGGAAGGGAAACTGCTCAGGAAATATTTAAAGAAAGTAAAATCCACAGAAGCTGATAGGATGCGCCCAGGAAGGGTGAGAGGGATACTTGGTGTCATTGCACGATCAGTTGCATTAATTTTTGAAAGGCCATGGCAAATGTTGGAGACTTCTGAGGACTGGAAGACAGTAAATGTCACTCCTGTCTTTAGGACGGGCAGAAATGCAATTGGCAGAGCCACAGGTCAGTTGGCCTCATCTGGATCCCTGCAAAAGTAATGGAGTAAATAATCCAGGAAACCATTTCCAAACATAGGAAGGACAAGACGGTGAGTGGGAATTGCCAGTATGGACCCAAAATATTTCTGCAATGAGGTAACTGGGTTGGTGCATAAAGGGAGAGGGACCTGATTTGTCAACCTCAGAAGGGCTTACAACAGTGTAAATTCTCCTAGACAAACTGATGAAATACAGGTTAAATAAGCTTTGAAAACTGGCTAAACTGTTGGGCTCAGAGAGTTGTGATCAGGAGCATGAAGTCCAGAGGAAGCCCAGACACTAATGGTGTACTCCAGTGGCTGACACTAGGGCCGGTATGTTTCATTATCTTCCCTGATGACCTGGACCACAGGACAGAGTGCACCTCCAGCAAGTTTGTAGATGGTACAAAACTGAGGGGAATGGCTGATGAACCACATGCTTGTGATGACATTCAGAGGGATGGCAGTAACCTGAAGAAACACAACTGCTGACTGGTTGAGAAGCAGCTTTGCAGAGAGGGCTCTGGTGGTCTGAATGACCTGCAACATGCCCTTGTGCCAAGGAGGGCAAACAGCCTCTCCAGGGCTGTGTCAGGAACAGCATCACATTGCCTGGAGATTGAGACTGTGACGCTTTGCCTCTCCTCAGTGCTAGAGAAGTCACATAGGGAATGCTGAGTCCAATCCTGAGCTTCCTGGTATAAGCAGTACTTGGACCTAATGGAACAAATCCAGTGAAGAGCACAAAGATGATGAAGGTATTGGAGCCTGTGAGCGATGTAGAAAGGCTGAGAGATGGCATTGTTCAGCCTGGAGAGATAACAGATCACGGGCGTCTTATGCACGTGTATAAACACCTGGTAGGAGTAGAAGTTAAGAACGTGGACACAGACTCTTCTGAATGGCGCCCAATGACAAAGCAAGAAATAACAAGCAGAAATTAGAACAGTGAGAGCATCTACCTATAATAAAGTAAATCTTCCTATACATAAATACTAAAACTATGAACACACGTAATGATTAAACATTAGCCTTTATCCTTTACACATCTAGTATCCTTTATGCTTCAGCTATACATTCTGTTAATTTTGACAGAACTACAGACACCTTTTAAGACAACCTACAGACACCATTGAAGCATGCATTTCTCTGCTAGCAAACTTTCACTTGAATTAGATATTTGAAAGGCTGAAAAGTCTTCTGTTTGTTGAGAAGAAATTGTTCTTTGTCAGTTGACTTCAGCTAGACTCAGACTGAATAATCATAAAAAAAATTCTAGCACTATGGAGTAATTAAAAGAATTGTGGCATTTTAAATGCCCTTGAAACCAATCCAGGAGGTGATGTCATTCATATTAAAATTCTTCTATATATGTGCAGACAATAATGTTGGATCTTTACAAAACAGGTCATTTTTGAAATGCAAAATTCCTGTTTATTCTTTTTTTGACAGCCTCTTTTTTCCTTACTTCACATTTTTAGTAAGAAAGCTGGACAAGAATGCATTTCTTTCCCCCAGCCCTGCTGCTTTCAGCACAGCTGTTGCTTTCTTCATGATCATTTAATGAACCAGGGAAATAAGGACAAATGAGAAAATGAATAATAGCATGAAAAGAAGGAGAAATCTTTACACAGATAAATAAAATTTAATCTGTGAGGAAAATAATTGATGAGGCAGGAAGAGCTGTGAGCATTCCTGTAAATCCCTCAAGGAATACTGGCAAACAACACTACAATTCCTAGGGGACTTTCCTGTGTATGGTTAAAAGATAAGATATGCAATCCAAATCTAGAAAAGTCAAGGGATTTTTTGAATGATTAAAAGTGGGGGTTTTTTTGGGTTTTTTTTCCTCAAGATTGAAAATAAACATTTTATCCTGAAAGGGAACTTCATAATGAAAGATTTAATGCCCACTAGGCTAATCAACTTTTAAAAGCAAACAGAAAATAACCCCAAGTTTCCCCTTGAATCTTTTCATGTTGTTAAGCAGAGTTAGTTAGAAAATCTTTGACAGGAGTTCCGGGTCCAGACTACAACACATAACTCTGATCTTTTGCTGTCTGACAGTGCTAAGTTTAGCACTTACATTGTTTGAGACTTTTTTTTTGGTCTATTTTCTAGAACACTGGAGAAAAAAAAAATAGAAGGCCTGTCAAAGGATTAGGAAACAAACTTTCTGGTGCAGTGCTTTCTCTATTTTTCTGCCAACCTACTTTGCAGTATTAAGATGCAAGGAAGAGGGTCTTGAGTGAAACCCAACAAAAATTTTTGAATCTTTTAAAAGTTATGCATTATGTTTCCACTTTCACATCTCAGAATGAATGAAGTTTAGGATGGACTTTCAATGAAGCATGTTTTTAAATGCCATAATACTTTTATAAGTAAATAATTAATAAAGAAATTAAACATTTAAAGAGTAGGTTGTGAGCCCTGCAGTGTGTCTGGGTAGCATTTGCAGTGGGTAGAACACACCCTGCCTGTGTCCATGGGGTAGGGGTAGATAGAGACCTGCTCTTTCTGCCACCACTGCTGGTGTTTTCCTGAGTAGAAGGGGGCAAAGAGTGAACAGAGACCACATCCAACCTCAAGTAAAAATCTCAAATTCAGCAGCTCAAAGAGTTCTGGCAAGGAAATGCTTGCTTGCTTGACTTCTTTTATTCCTTCCTTTTCTTTCCCCGAAGTTTGCATTTTAGGAAGAACTCGAACAAATTGAAACACCTCTCCAGCACCTGGATCAGACACAGGATCATGTGGGACAGATATTAGCCACAGCAGGCAGTGTTGCAAGATGTCTAGATTCTTGGTGGATGAGCACTGGGCAACTATATATGGAACAGAAATGGAGCCAGCAACTCCAGCAAAAGGAGCAGTGCCAACTGCTTCCCAGATTGATGGAGAGGCACAGATCAGACTCGAGCTTCGCTGGTCTCTTTTTAAAGGACACTAAACCTAAGGCCACATAAAAATCCTCTATTTTCTTGGTGAATTGTTTACTGCTTTGTCAACTTTCCTTATGGCAGAATCTAGCCCTCACTAGCTCTGTGTTAATAAGACATTGGTAAAGATACATGAGAATTACTGTTCTGTTTGAATAGCAATTTCAGCAGGCTGCGTTGATACCTTTATATAGGTAGGGGTCATAGAAATAATATTAAAAAGACACCCACGTAAAACACTTAAATATTGAAATTATTTACTAGTGTGATACTGACTATGCAACATAGCAGACTTTCATATAAATCTGCTCTAATTTCTTTTTGTGAGAAGAATCATCTCCCAAGTCCTGCAGTTTTATCTGCCTGGTCATTTTCCCAGGCAACTAGTTTTGACCCAAGGAAATGAGACACTGGTTTATTACTTCAGACCAGGATTTGGGCGGGCTTTTCATTTGTATCTTTTGGGTGGGCTTTCCTTACTTTATATGAAAGAAAACCATTACTTTTATTTGGCTAATGGACTTTCATTAAAGTAGGATTGTAACTTGGCAAAGAAGTGTAAGCTGGAATGTACAGGCATGGAAAAAAGCCTGGAGAGAGTGATCGGGGACAAATGAAGACAGGTGTTGGTGGCATAAAGAAGAGAAATGCTACAGGGAAAAAGGTTAGAGACATAGCTTGGGGCAAAACTTTGAGGGTCTTTCAAGGCAAGGACACAGAGTCTGAATTCAAGGTGAGGTATGTGAATAAAATTAAATAGGATTAACTTCCTCTGTGAGCTCTCCAAATACACATTATAACAAATTTTGCACTTCCATTTTTTTAGAAGTGAAATTTAAATAGAAGCTCAGTATTTTCAACAGATTCTGATCTGCTCTCTGAGAACAATTAATGTATCTTGAGTGTCTTAACATAGAACAAAGTAGAAAAAATAAAAATAGATGCACTCCAGAAGGTAAAACAAGCTGAGGAGAAGAGATTCCAGGTACAGCGACCATATTGCAGTCTCCATTGTGCAGTTTCCAACTGATCATTTGCTCAAGGGGTAGAGACTTTGGAGCAATGTACTCAGAAACAGCCATGTGCTCTAACACTCAGAACTTGCTCCCCTCTTCCACCGGAAGCTATGTCTCCTGCAAAATCTTAGAAACGAGGATGAGGGTAGGAGTAAAGCAAGAAGCAGAATGAATGTTGAAATAAATGTTTGCCAAAGCACAAAGATAGCAGTTGCCATGAACTTGCAACTAAAACTAGTATTCATGGAAAAATGTTTGTTTCTCTCTCTTTGAACTACACAAAGCGCTGATGGAAGTGCTGCAAGCCTCAGCATGTCTTGAAACAATGGATTATGGCTTTACTGTCACTTCATAGGGTCACTCAGTAATGTACAAGACAGCTTTCTTATGTGATTAACAAATTTTGGCAGGTGGTGTATGGTTCTAAATTTGCCCTTACAGAAACAGTCAGATAAAAATATCTGAAGATCTAAAAGGAGTTTAGCCTTCACTTAAGAGCTGGTATCATTACCTGAACAAGGTTCAAACCCATAAGAATATGTTTGAAATATATATAGAGCTACCAAAGACTTGTAACGCAAACTCAAAATTATGTCAACAACTGGGGAATGAAAGGTAGATAAAAGTTAAAAGACACCCTGGTGGACAGCAAGCTCAATATGAGTGAACAGTGTGGTGCTGCAGCAAAGAAGCCAACAGGATGCTGGGCTGCAAGGGCAACACCAACAAGGGCATCATCAGCTGAGAGAGGAAAAGTCATTATCCCTCCCTGCACAGCAGTTATTAGGCCACACTTCAAATACTCTGTTAAGTTTTGGTCCCCACTATAAAAAAAGAAAATAAGTGGATAGGCTGGAGAGAGTCCAGAGAAGGGCCACAGAGGAGAACAAAGAACCAGGAAGCCTGCCAGAATAGGGAATGGTGAGAGAGCTGGGTTTGTTCAGCCTTGAAAAAAGACTTCAGGGAGGCCTTAGCACCATGTTTCTGCATTTAAGGGGTAGCTACTAAGAAGATGGAGATTCCCTTTTTTACAAGGAGTCACATGGAAAAGATGAGTGGTAATGGGTATAAGTTACTCCTGAAGAGATTCTCAGTGGACACATGATGAAGATTTTTCACAGTAAAAACAATGAGCCTTTGGAATAATCTCCCCACAGAAGTGGTGGATTCTCCAACATTGGACATTTTAAGATTCAGCTGGACAGGATGCTGGGCCATCTTGCCTAGACTGTGCTTTTGCCAATACAGGTTCTTCAATTCTCTGATTCTATGATTCTTCTGGGGAGGCTATCCACATTTAACATTCAAGAATGTTAAAATGGTTGTATATGTTCACCATTGTTACTTCTCAGCAGAATATCACCTGATATGTAAATGCCTGTTGTCAAAACTGGAACATTCTGCATTAATCTAGTGGATTAGATTTGGGTTCCTTTGGACTGATTCCTTGTATCTAGACCTGAGTACATACCAGAGAGAAGAAATAAATCCAGAACACATAACTGTGCTGGTGGTCATCAGTGCAGCCACCTTACATACAGAACAATGGGATTTCAAGTCATTGACTTCAAGGAGGTCATTTGTCAGAACTCTTCTACATCAAATGACTCATCAGAGAAGGAGATTCTACATCCCTACAAGCCAGTCTTTGAGGTCAGAGACACATGTTGAAGCTCCTGCTGTCTCTGCAGGAGAGGTCACTGACTTAAGGTCAGGACAATAACATCCCATGTTTCCATTGAGGACTTCTGCTGTTAGGCTGCTGTACAGAAGGAGATGGAGCAGCAGCAGATATAAATATTTGTTATCACTCCCTTCAGATGCCACTTTCTGTATTGTATGACTAATTACATAAGAATCTGTTTTCTCTAAGGTGGCTGGGACCTAGATACCAAAAATGGGTTTGAAATATAAACTCTGACCTGAAGAAACAAAGATCCTGACTTGTTTTTATTTTCTACCTTTCTCCCTTCCTGTAGCTACCTTTCAAAGTACCTTTCACTACTATAGCGAAGTGATTTTTTGTGTGTAAAAAGATACTTTTTTTCATACTTTTAATTTGGTCTGGAATATACTTGAGATTTATATGTGTAGAAAATCCACAACAATATTTAGAATGAAGCCTTTAAATTGACCAAAACCAAATTGACCAAAAATTAGACATTTTTATAATTTTCTTGTAAGCTAGGATAAAAGTATTTTTTTCATATAAAGTATTTATTTGCCATTATATAAGATAAAAATAACTTACTTGTCTAAACTTATCTATATTGTGAAAGAGTAATGATTCAACCTGTAATCTCTGATCACACAGAACATAATCTTTCCCACCAGAGCACTCTTTTTTTCCTAATCACATGTTTCAAAGCCTCTATTTTTCAGCAACACTTCTTCTACTGTTAAATGCTACTAGGGATACAAAACAATGCAAATTCATGCTAGCATATTTTGATAGTAACAGAGCAGACTAGTCGGACAAAGATAAACACATACTTGTTTGCTTAGAGAGCTGTAGATATTTATAAGTGCTTATGTACACATGGTTATGTACACAGACTTATACATACACACATACAAAGATGCTACATTTAAGGTAAATATAATGGACACTACTGCTTTAGATCCTACCAGTTGCACCACCTTGTCTCCTTTCAACTCTAAATGCTTTTCATATCTGCTGTTTCTGATCAGCAAACCCACAGGATCTCTTCTGGTTTAGATGTTATCAGCATGATAGTTTGAGAAGGCATCTGCAATTGGGTATTGTTTCAGAAAAGCCATAATCTGTAATTAGTGACGTCAGTCAACTTATTAAAATGTAATTACAGAAAGCACTTTAATAATAAAACACTAGAATGACTATTACAGGTCTTTTTCAGTACCATAAAAACCTAAAAAAAACCCTCTTACTATCTTTCCCTTTTGGTTTTGTGCCTGACTTATATGGTTTGAGGATTTCATTCATTTACCTATGAATGTAGGTAATCACAGTTTTATTTCTCAATAAATTCAACTGGCTTAGAAGGTAGTAAAGTCATTAGGGAAAAAAAAAGCCTTTACCATATTATTTGGTGTCATAGCAGAGGAAAGCATCCTGAAAACTGTGTGCTTACTGAAAATGTAGGAAGCTATGGACTCAATCTGAAGCACACCCACAGAGACCCTCATGGCAACTGAGGATGGACACATCAATAAATAAATAAATAAATGCAAGGAGATAAAATACTGAGACAGGATGAGTCATTTTGTATCAGCCAGTGCCAGCTCTACATTTGCATTGTGGAAGGTCAATTATCTCACACTGAAATATAGCTGAAACTATGAACTCAGTAGCTTTGGGCACTTAACACTGTTTAGAGCTGTACTTTAACATTTAATTTAATATTTTTCCTGAAGGGAAATGATTAATAATTGCATTCAGTGAAGCATACACTTTAAAAGATTGACCCTTACAAGCTGGTGTTTTTTTTAGGATTAGAAAAAAGTAGCTGTTTCTCCAGACAGTATCCATTTATTTTGCATTTTTTACACTTCACAAATCTGCTGAATGTAAGATGCTAAAGGCAAAATTTTAAAGATAACTAATTAGAAGAGTACTTTGCAATTATGTTTTAGACCATTCAGCAACAAATAAGATGTTATTTGATGTTGAGTCTGATATTGATGAAAGTTCAGACTTTCCCCCGGTTGAATTCAGTCCTATGCCTCCTCTACAGTTTAACAGGAGCCAAGGAGCAGACAGGAAATTACATCAATTTATTCTTCATTTTGCATATTGAGACATACACTCTGGATCATTTAGAAATCCTTGAAATCTCTTTGAAAGGGTTCATCCTACATAGGAAAGGATTTTGGCTTCAGCAATACCTTGCCAAACCTGAGATATATCCCAAGTGTATTCTGAGAAACAGGAAAATTTAAGCAATAAGAAATCCTTATTTGGGTCTTCAACCCAGCATTTATAGTTAACGAACTTGCCTAGAGATAATGCTGACTGGACAGAGAATGGTGCACAAAATGGACTGAGATAATGGTTAGAAACTGTATTTGAGAATCTAGCTGCTCCTGCATAGAATAACACATGAGTTTCCTTGTGATGTTCAAGAAAAATGTTGTCATGTTTTCATCGTATCTCCAGTGTGTATCTCCTGTCCTGCCAAGAGCGCTCACAGTCATGTTCACCGTGTTTGTATTTTCATATATGGGTCCAATGCATGACAACGTGCACTGAAAGCTTAGTCACCAACCTCAAATATTTCCAAAGAGCCATTGCTGGGCAATAACTGTTAGTCCACATCTGCAACAGCTAATCTTGACATAGTGTTAAGTGCAGGAGGCTCTGTGCCCCATGCCAGTGCTTTCAGAATACAATGGAAAGAATAGACTGTTCAATCTACTATTAAAGCAAATATTGTTAAGCAAATGACCTTTACTCTCTCAAAAAATATTCCTACTCACAAATCTATAGAGAAGCATATAATGCAATTATTAACATGTGATCTACTCTGTAATCTGAGTATGTGGTTTGCATATTATTTTTCAGTATAACTGAACATCATTTCCATCAGCACAGTGGTAAACTGAAAGCTGAAACTTGCAGCTGGGCAATGCCTAGTGCCATGCTTTTCACTAGAAGGGGAAGGTTATGGTCAGCCAATATAATTTAAAAAACACTATTTTATTGCTAGTGAATTAAATGTGATGTGTGCACACAGATGCTGCAGAGCATACTGCATGTCATTTCACACATTCTCTGCATTAAATGAGGCTTCATTGTTTGAAGTATTTACAATGGAAATGAAAAAAAAAAAAAAAAAGCTTGAGAAATACAATTTACATTTCCAGTCTATAATTATCACCAGATTTAATGACACACTACTTTCACACAGTATTCCTTTAGTTCCTTAAAATAAAGCCCAATTCTCTGATGCTTTGCGCATGTTTGGAATGAGAACAACGTTTTACGGTTTTGCAGTGTCATGGTTTGACATGGAAGTGAATTTTTTTTCAGGAAGTTGGGTCAAACCAATCAGTGGTCAGGTTTGGATATTGGCACCTGGAGTGACCACTGAAAGTATGGACACGCCTCTGAGAACACAGGGGGTTAAAAGCAAGAACTCCCAGGGGAAGTTCTCTTTGGTTCCGGTCGTCG
The DNA here is from genome assembly GCF_026979565.1 of Vidua chalybeata. Lineage (NCBI taxonomy): Eukaryota > Metazoa > Chordata > Aves > Passeriformes > Viduidae > Vidua > Vidua chalybeata. Next base: position 49,684,018 of record NC_071534.1, on the reverse strand, counting down.
GAGGGTGCAGACTCTCCCCTGCCCAGCCTCAGGCTGGGCGGGGGAGGGGAAGCCACGCGGCCTTGTCCAGGTAGGCCGAGGGGCTGAAGGTCTGAAACCGAGCCAGCTCCTGCAGACGGAAGGGTGGAGAGAAATGGAGATGCCTTTGTTCCCCTCCTCAGAGAGAAAGAGACAGCCTGACGACACCTGGAGATTTGCTGGCAGAGGAGAAGGAGAAGTGGGGGGATGATGCCCAGCGTGGGAGTTGAGAATGCTGGGCAGAGATTTCAGCCATCCAGGGAGTCTGAACTTTTAACCCTTTCCTGGGAAATGAGGGCTTTGTAAAATATTACTCCTCCTCGATTTGTAGTGGAAGACAGACAGTCCGGGACCTGAGATGTTAGAAGAAGAAATTTTTAGGTGAGAGGAGATGATGGAGTAACTTTTGGCTGGACTTTTCTTGTTAGTCATAGACTGAACCAAATTCTCCTGCAATAGAGACTGCATTTTAGGGGGATGTAATGGTGAGCCAAGAGACCTCCTTCAGCAGCTGAGAGTGACAGGAGTGGAGCGAACAGAGAAAAGTTGAGGAGGATGTGATGATGCCCTCTGTCTTCAGAGAAGAAGAAAAGAAGAAGATCTCTGTTCTTGGACCCTCGGCCCCAGGGGAGGAAGAAAATGGGGGGGACTGTTGTCCCAAAAAGGAGAAGCTGTTGGACCCTCAGCCCCAGGGGGAAATGGGGGAGACTGTGGTCCCAAAATGAGAAACTGAACTGTTGTTTTTCTTTGGTCCTTTGCAAAGCATCCTTGAAAAGAAACCCTATGAGCAGTCTGTCCATGCACGGTGGTGAGAGCACTGTGACATGGAGAGTGTCACACTGGCAGATTTTCTCCGGGTGTTTCCTGGGTGGGGGAGGGGGTCTATGGTGCAAGAGAGACTTTTCTCTCCCTTGATAGACTGCGTATTGATTATCTGAAGGGTGGTAATTTGGTCAGGAATCCCGGGTGATGTTTCATGGTGGGTGTTTTGGAAAGTGGGAGGAGGAGGGGTGTTTTAAAAGGTCTTCATCCTGGATTTAGTGTGTGTGTCTTCTGTAGTAGTAGTTTAATAAAGTTTTTTTCCCCTTTGTTATTAAGCTTGGGCTGCTCTGCTCTGTTCCTGACCACATCTCACAGCATTTATTTGGGAAGGTGTATTTTCATGGGGGCGCTGGCTTTGTGCCAGTGTCAAACCATGACATGCAGTTAGACGTCTGGCTTCTCATCTACTTCTCCCTGTCTGAACCTACCAGGAGGCACAGAGGAGTGAAAAGTCTCACCAGCAGGTGATACTCATAGTGTCACAGATTCCTACTTTCTCTAGGGTTAAGAGGACAACAGATGAGCCAGAAGAACAAGCACATGCTTTTCTACACATCCTGCTTAACTCAGTAAGTAAACAGGTCAATTTCCCAGCAAATAAGAGATTAATGTCCCTCGCTGTCACTGCATACATATTTATTTTCACAATTCAGAGCCTGAAGAAACTTAAATGGGACTTTAGAAATCATGTACAGAGGTAGACTTTGGTCTCTGCTTAACACACATGAAGATACATTCAATTAATGAGGTGGTCTTCATTAGCATTCTGATGCTTGAGGGTAACAGCAGGTACCAAGATGACTATTTCCAGCACCATTAATTTTCAGGAATATTTTTACAGAGATCCTGCAAGGACTCTCCATGGCTTTCTTCATCATGGCTATTTCTGATTCAGTGCTCCAGCTATACAGTGCCAAAACTATTCAAAACCTGTGCCAAGGGGATTTCTGCTATTCTGTAAGTATTACAACTTCTGAACTGAACTGTCAGTGCCCTACCTTGGTTATTTCCCAAGTTTCAAGCTCCTTCTCATATCAATAGCATCCAGAATTTTTCCTGTTGTTGCTGTTTTGTATTGATTTTGAACTGTTTCTATGACTAAATTTTGAATGCTTACAGACTATTCCGTCACAATGAAGTGGTGGATGACACTTGCTTCTCTGAAGACCTTAATTTCCTTCAGTTAAGAAAAGGAAATACCATCCAAAATACCTTACAGAAGTCCAAATCATCATTCTCACCAAATACTAACTCCCACTAACTCCTTTTATCAAAACTGATCAAGAGAATAGAACAATTAATTTCTTTTGCATGATTACATGAGATACATACTTATTAAACAAAGGATAAGTCCAAAGTGAATAAAGTATAAATCCACAGTAAGACAATTTCCTTTAAAATTAAGATCTAGCAAAGGTTTATTCCTGAAAAAATTCTAATTGAAAAACACTTCAAAATCAACACACAGAATAACCAAATAGTCTCTGAATGCCGAATAGTCCTGAAATACAGCCTTTGCAGCCATTTTGTCCTCCTTCTAACAAACTTGTCAAACAACATTTCATCCCAGCTATCTTATTTAAGAGGATAATATTGATTGTTCCCAGTATGCCAATTAATCTTTCAAAAAAGTTTAGAAGAAATGTAGTTATATTTATCTCTAAATCAATACTCAGTTTTCTAGTTACAGTAATCATTTTTACTTTATGCAAGTTTATATGGTTCAAACTTACACAGAAGAGAATTTGCGACAGCAAATGATGAATAAAATACTTATGTGGTGTGTCAAAAGGAAGATGGACATTATGTGTTTTGTAATAGGAGATATTAATTCACTAGGATAAAATAAAATGTAAGAAACAGCTTGTTATCTGTAAACAAAATAAAGCTTTGTAGATTTCAAGTGGTACCAAATAAAAAAAATTTAGGATACGTATATAAACATCCACTACAAACAAGGTATTTTCTAGAGAAAAGTAATATCATTCCTTTATGTTTTAAATATGCTCCGAACTCATGCATATTTACATTTGCCAAACCTTAATATTCAAAATACAAAGATATGATATATTTTGTAAAAATTTTAAATGCAGTGATGTTACTGAATATGAACTGAATGAGCTAATATTTTACAACAGAATACTAAAATTGTTTATCAGGCTTTTAAGTTGTTTTATTTAATGGTATGTTATCAACTTTCATAGCACTTAAAGGCTCTTATTAGGGACATGAATTGAAACTGGCTAACACCTGAAGCTGAGTCTTTCCAGCATTGTTAAATGTTGCTTGCTGTGTAAATAAAGCCTGCCAGAATCACTTACTACATTTGGGCATTTTTCAGGGTCAGAGGTCTTCTTTTTTGTCAATAATGGTCAGAATGTTCTTATTAGCCAGAATGAGGCTTTGTGCTGCCCACTTCCATGATTCTTCTGGGGTACCATGGCACAACTGTCATGACAGTTTTCTAGCTTTACTCTAACCACAGTTCCCATTTCCATATTGGTTTTGGATCTATTTAGATAAAAAATTGTTGAACATCAGTCTTATTAACATTACTTACATATTCGTTTAAGGTAATATCAAGCATTTTTCAAAGGTGTTTGCTTTAGGAAACAAGTCTATACCTTTAATGGATTTACATCCTTCCCATCGATATATTAAAATGAAAATAACAACTGAACTGCAAATTTCAGAATTTTGTCTTTAAATAGTAGACTTTTGAAAGCCTAATTTTGTTTAAGATGATGGTTGTAACTATCACCTTTCAAGTTGATATTCTTCTTCCAAAATACCCCCATAGATTTGAATGTACAAACAAAATACACAAACTGCTTCACCACTTGTATTTCTCTGGCTTTGAAAGCAGCACAGGTTGGTTGCAAACTGACAGAGCTTTGACTAGACACTTTGAGCTAATTGCTACTTCCATTTTCTTGGAATTTGAGATTGTATTTTCTACTTTGGCTAAGGAAAGAAGTCAGCAGACAGCCCTCCTACCTGTAGCAGGGCTCTCCATGCACAAGCAGCAGGAATCACTTAGAACAAGAGCAGTCACTACCTGCTTTCCAGTCAGGCTTCCCTTGTGGTGGTTGTCTTTCAAACAGCAATAGAACAGACAAAATATATTTAAACTTCCTACTGTAAAACTTCAAAAGAATTGCCAGGAATTGTTGGAAGCATTATATGTAATTTCTGCAGCTGGTTTTACTTTGTTTCTCCTTAGCAAGACAAAGAGATATGAATTGGTTTTTTAGTCAAGTGTCTGTTCAGCTGGTAGAGTAGGAACAAAACAGGTAAGTTTCATGTATTTTAATTTTGCAAGGGTGTATCCCTCTAAATTATCACAAAATAACCCAGATTAGTTGACTTAAAGCCTCATTATGATCTCTGATGAACCTGAAAGGTATGCATACTGCTTTATTCTGCACAGGGTTTGTGATAGCACTCATGCTGCTATTGTTCTTTTATGCACCTAAAACAGAATATCAGATCAGGATGTCTCCAGTTCTTCCCGGGCTTTTGGTATTTGCACGTTACCACCTTTAAACGAGTACACAATGGTCTTAAAGCTTATTTTAATTTTTTTTTCCTTTTGTTTTTCCTCCCAGAAATGCCCTCTGATATGGAAACAATCTACAGAGAATTTGGGATGAGATGTGGCAGATAATTTCTTCTCAGCCACGTAAGGCATTATCATCTCTTGTTTATTTCCATTACACAATAATCTGTGGTTTTAATCAGAGTTTCAGCACAATTAAAAGTGCCTGTCTGAGGGATAATTTGTGGGAAGTACCAAACTGGCACTAAGAAACCTCCTCCTACGTGTCTGTCCTAATTGCAGATTTATGAAAATCACATTTTGGATTAGGTGAATGGACACATACAGCTATTGCAAGAGAAGTATATACTCAGACCATGTGTGGTGGTAGCAAAGAGCCTGGGCATGTTGCCTAATAGTGTTAAGAGGAAGGAAGAGGAGGAGTACAGGGAAGGAAATTTCTAGTGGAATTCATAGGGGAAAAGGTTCTGTATCTTTTGATTTTATCTAGCATTTCTCATCCAAGAACATCAGAGCCTTCAGTCTTGGATGAAAAGAGGAAAAAAACTTTCAAGATCTTACTGCTACAAGCCTTTATCTAAAGGAGAATTAAACCCATGAGCGTTACCAGTAACAGGGCCTAAATTTGCAGATGATCAAAGGCAAATGATCAAAGCAAATGAGCAATATCTCAAGCAGGTTGGCATAGTACCTTCCCACACATCTCTCTAAATTATTACTAAACAATGTCTTTGCAATCTGGAAGAGATGTTTCCCATGGAAAATATATACTCTAGGCAAAGCACATTTTGACAAAATATGGCAAAACCCTCTGTTTGGTTTATCGGACAGGATGGATATGCTAGTATACTTAAAAGGCAGTCCTAAAAATATGATTTATAAAAGAAGTATAAATCAGTAATGTCTCTCTGAATATTTTAAATTCATTAGCTGAGCCTTGTTATAGTCCCAGTGAGATGGGTAATTGACAGATTTTCCTTTTTCTTGTGATTTCTGAAAGTCAGAGGCCATAGCCACTAATGCCCTAATCTGAGTAGTATTCTCTTGCAGTGCATGACATAAGCAGGACATGGCTAAATTTTGTTAGTATAAAGTTGATTTGACATACTATTGACAGAGCAAATAAATGCTGACTTGACCACAAAATATCTCCTGATAAAAGAAACAAAACAAATGAAGACATCGGACCAAATAACAAGACAAAAATGAGAGAGAAACATAAAGCCCTCACAAAATGTGTTAATTGCATTAATATATAAACAAACTATTCTTTTGAAATGTTAAACATTTACAAAAGGATCTCCTGAGCCTACTTATAAATTATAGAGAGATTATTATTTAAGCATAAAAATGTTGACTTAAAAATGCAAAGTAGTAATCTAAATCAAATGTGTGAAGGACCTGATTAATGCACACCTTAAGTATGTTTGGGGCTCTCTGCATAGACAGAACCTTGCATATTCATCTAAGGTATATTTTAATCAGAACAGTTTATCACCTGTTCTCTTAATCAGTGTTCCCTCTTGAGAATTATGGCTATTTGCTCATCATTCTTGTCATTAAAACATGTGCTTAGTTATTAGTAATGCCAAGTTATTAGTAAAAATTACAGTAAAATGTTTTCTGTGCAGTTTCAACTGACAGATAAATAATCTTTGTAGCAATATAGTTAAATTTTAGTCTCTTCCACTCTGTAATATGAATACAAAGCTCGCTAGAGTGTCTGACCATAAGATAATGCCTCTGCTTTAATAATTTGCCTTACAACTTTTGTCAGTCTTGCAAATCTGTTTTGATCTGAGCTGGTATGACAGAGACCTAAGCATCCAAGTGATAAATAAAGAAATAGTGCTAAATCTCCACTTCCCTTGACTAGGTGAGTAGCCTGATTCTCAACAAAGACTTTGATTTATGGAGAATGAAAATATTTCTCATCAGATTTAGGTTAAGTAGTAAGGACACTGAAGATATTTTTACACTTGATAACAATTCAGATACACTAGAAAAAGAAGAAAATAACTTCCAGAAATTGTAAATGCATTCATACCTTTAAAATTTGAACCTGAAGATATATTCCCATTGTTAAATCAAATATTAGAATTCTGTTATAAAGATATCCACATATCTATTGAACACAGTCTTTCTGAACTACAACATTTTCATCTCTATGATTCTAATCTTCCGATTGCCCTCTTGCTGTGTAAACTCAGTGGACTTTGTGATGAAAATATTTATCAACATGATGAGTATGGTAGCACAAAGTGAAAATCATGTTAACTAATGAATATTAATTTCAGATATAAATATGAACATTATTTATTTATGTGTATACATTTTGACACACAAGGAAACAGGGAATGGATATGCACATGTACATTCTTTGAAAATCAAATTACTTGACTATTGCAGAGTAGGCAAAGAAGAATACTAGCCTAAATGCTTACAAAAATAATTTAATTTTACTTTTATCTCTTTTGGTTTTTCTGGAAGAAGAGGATTGAATGTGAACCACTAGCAAATATGACAATACAATATGTTTAATTTTGTTATTATATAAAAGAGTAGTATAAGAACTATAATAATGAAGAATTATAATAATAAAAAAAAAACTTTAAGAACTCCCTAATAAATTCAGTAACACATTTAAAATGAGAAATATTCTAATCTAGACTGTACTTTCTGTTATATAGATGTATATAAACATGTTGTAATATATTTAAATATGGGTTTTTCTGGTAATGCATTGCTTGTGAATCTTATGTCTTACCAGGAGTTTCCTGAAGTATATAGCATAATAGTTCTTATCATTCTAAATTCATACTTTTGTGTTTCAAAAAACCTTGACTTTCTAGAATACTAAGTTTTAAAATCATGTAAATTAAATACATTTATGGATGACAAATCACCTACAGTAATTTGACTCTTGTACTAGGAAAAAAAACCAAAGGATAAATTAATTTAGCTTTAAAAGGAATACTTGTGGCAGTGAAGCTACAGGTAGAATTTTTAAAAGCAAGGGATGAATCCAGTTGACAGACAGTTATGGCAGTTATGGCAGTTAATAACTAACAAGTATGGGTTCAGAAAGCAAAGATAATAAAATGTAAATGGACCAAATGATGGACAGTCAAGCTTTTTTTTAAGCCTTGCAAATGTTAATGCTATCTTAGTAATAGGCATCAATGCAGCATGATGCCTGCAGATGATTTTTTAACTACAGAACTCCAAATGAATGGTATCTTAACTGAGAGAAATATAAATCCTCATATCCTATTTATACCCTAAAACAAGCAAAAATGTTTTATTATGTTAACCTAACTCCATTTAATTTTTGCACTTAGTCCTAAAAAGGTTCTTTCTGCCTTCAGTGTATACAAAGACCACTATTTTTCTATACTCAGAATCTGCTCAAATCTTTCATCTCTGGACTCAGTTGCACAACTTTGTAACTTCAATAGGTCTGGCTTTCCAGTGCCTTGATTTGGGATTAGGATTTTCATTACAGATTTCAGTATTGGGTTCCCAATCCATGTAACTATTGTTTTATAGCATACATGGATCAAGACAGGTAGAGTATAATCTAAAACTGGTGATAGTTCAATCTAACCCTCTTTTTAAAAAGGGTAAAATGAAGCAGAGTAAATCACATTAGCAAAAGGTGTCTTAAGCTGCACTGGTGATTTGCATGAGCACAGGTGGAGTCAGCAGCTGAGCAGCTGCAGTCTCTAGGACAAAGATCATTACAGAATAAAAAATAGTACAAAGGGGCGATGATTACATCTGGAACATGGCAGCTAAGAAAGTAAGTTTAAAAAGGCAAAACAGTTTCACTAATGAAACAGTAATAACATGTTGAGTTTGAACTGTTTCAGTAGAGATACCTCAGAGATACCAGAGATATCTCAGATTGGACTTTTTTTTTTTCTTTCTTTTTCTTTTCTTTTCTTTTCTTTTCTTTTCTTTTCTTTCTTTTCTTTTCTTTTCTTTTCTTTTCTTTTCTTTTCTTTTCTTTTCTTTTCTTTTCTTTTCTTTTCTTTTCTTTTCTTTTCTTTTCTTTTCTTTTCTTTTCTTTTCTTTTCTTTTCTTTTCTTTTCTTTTTTCTTTTGTCTATTCCAAAGCAAGATAGTCAGGTGATTTATGCTTCAATTTCTGTTAGAAGCTCCTTGGGCCAAGGATTCTTTTAGAAGACTTGGAGCCCATAGAAGAGATCTATGAAAAAAAAGCTAGTGCCTCCAGAGATCATCTTCAGACTCTCAGGACCCTGCAAAACACTACAGTTTCAGGCAAATATTTTCTGATAAATTGTCGTTCCTAGCAGTGATGCCTTGGGGAATGTAGTTCTTGCTAGACATGCCCCATTGGGTGTTTCTGAGAGAGAAATCTTACACTTTAGAAAATTTGGATATGCAGACATACTACAAAAGAAGGGACTCATCAGAAAAACTGGATATTATTATTTTACCATATCATTCCAGTTCATAAAAGAAAGAAAGCATATATTCAAGATTCAAGAGAATTATTTTAATCACTTTGGAACAGCCAGAATATCTTTATTGAAAACAATGACCTTCAGTCTTATGCCCTGGTACACTTCACAAAAAGTGCAATTATCTTCCTCAAACGCATCTTATATCTTATTGCATAAATGAACAGCTTTCTTTCAAGTAAAGATAAGTGGGCATGGGAATTTTAAAGACAACATGAAAACAAGATGTGCATTTCAAAACAAACCGTGAAAAATAGACAGCACCTCCTACTCAAAGCTGCAACAAACATGATAAAATGGGAAAAAATCGGATATTCTTACAGAGAGGAGACAGATATTCAAGGCTCAGAAGAGAGAAGACACACATTGAAGCTAATCTAAAAACAACAGACATGAAAAAATACATGTTTATGCCTCTGAGAGATATCTGTCGTTATTTAGAAATATTTTTAGAGATGTTCTGGACATATTTTGTTGATAAAATATGCAAAAGTTTTGGCAAAATAATTCATTTACTTGTTCTTTATGAACAGCCTTGTAGAATGAAATTTATTCCAAATCTTTCATATTTTTCTTAGCCTCTATCAGTCCTGTGATCACTGAAACTTTCGTATCATCAGCATTTAACACTTGAAAAAATAAACCTCATGTGTGCCTACAGAAAGAAGAAGGATTTCTTTACTCGCTTGCACAGAAATAGTGTAAAAAACAGCAGTCAAAGCAATTTTCTTCATAAAAAGGTCTTATTTGCAGTGTTTGATTTTGTGGAGTATCCCTTAAATGACTTGCTCCAGAAGCACTGATGTTATCCATACAGCTGCATGGAAAAGTGATACTTAAGCTTTGCAGAAAATAAGAGTTGTGTATATGAGTTGGAGAAAACAAGTTCAAGAGCCTATTTCATAAATAAAACTGAAGAAAAATCCCACTTCCATCTTCCACATCATTAAAATTTACGTACATGATAAAAGATCACTGTTGTGAAAACCTGTTTTCTCAGGAATGTTTTCCTTCATTTCTTCTGGCTGGAATGGGTTCACTGAGATGATATATATTACAAAGTATTCCTGTAAGGTGGTATCTCTTGAATCAGTAATTCAAACTGCTGAGTAACACTGATGTCTACTGGAGTCAACAAGAGTTAAAGCTAATTTTTTTTACAGTTTTCTCAAGTTGTGGTTTTTTTTTTTTTTTTAATTATCAAATGAAGGTCTTGGTCTGATGTAAAAATGTAAAAGAGTATTAACTTTACATTCCTATTTTTATAAAATCATAGAATCATTAAGGTTGTGAGATCATTAGGTCCAATCATCAAAATAATGCTGCCAGGTCCGCCACATATCCCTCAGTGCCACCTCTACATGTCTTACAAATGCCTCCAGGTATTTGAAAGGTCACCAGGGAAGGTGACCCAACCACTTCCCTGGGCAGCCTGTTCCAATGCTTAGTAACTCTAAGAAAATAAATGTTTCCTAATATCAATCCAAACCTCCCCCAGCACAACTGGAGGCAATTTCCTCTTGTCCTGTCACTTGCTGCCTGGGAGATGAGACCAACACCCCACCTTGGTGTAACCTTCTTGCAGGCAGTTACAGAGAGCAACAAGATCAATTGAGAAAAGAGGACCACATGGAAGCCAGAGCTGCACCTGTGTGCAGCCAGACAAGAAGACAGTAACCTTCAGAGAATATTACCAGAGCACTGTTTCCACCATTCAGTTTCCAGACCTGCCACAAATTCTGCAAATGCCAGTAAGCAACATATTCTCCGGGTCCCAGATTTTTCTCCACAAAACAGGAGGGAGATATTGCATCTTTCTCCCTACTGTCTACCCCTTTTCCTTAGTGTGGTGGCAAGATTTTCAAAGAAGAGGCTGTGAAATTGAATGGTTTTTAATCAAATGATTAGTCTGTACATAAGAAAAGTTCCCTCACAATAGGAAAAAACGTTGCATAGAAAACCCACGTCTCAACCACGCTTTTACTAAATTAACAGTGCTAATTTACTATGAACATACATTATTGATTGCAACTATAGTATTGGTTTGCAGGCCAAAGCCAGAGGGCTGTTGTTTGTTTTTTAGGCAGCTTTATGGAAAAGGCTAAGAGAAATATTATATTATATGCTAATAGGATTTAATCCTAGCCCCACTGAAGCAGAACTCCCACTGACTTCCATGCTGCTAACATTTTAACCAGTGTGAAAATTTCTTCTCTGAATATTTCTATTTTGATTCAAGGTTCCAAAACTGCTTTGAAAAACAAATGCAAATACCTTCATATGTAAGAATTAACATCTGCATAAAAATTGATTCATACCACTCTCCACATAACAGAATTGTTGCATGAGTATGTACTTACTTATTTTCTAATGCTGATCAACAAGAATAAAATGCAAATTTCTAGTTAGCCAAAGGGAAGAAATGTACTGTCATTACTGTCAGTACAGAAATCCCACTACAAACAAGCAATAAATAATGTCAGGAAATGTCAGTTTCAGAGGGGATGTCACCATGGAAAATAAGCTTATGAAATGCTGAAATACAAGTGGTATTGCTTCTAATTTTGAACTTTGATAGTAGAAATCAAGCCAGTTTAAAGGTATATTCCACTGGAGACAGAGTGAATATACCTTAAGATAGGAAATTCAAATGCAATCACTACTTCAAAATAAAATATTGAATATGAAATTGATTTCTGAGGACTTAAAGACTTGAAAATTATAAGCATTGACTATATAAAAACAGATACAGCACACACAAGCTCACTGATAATTCACAAGCTCATTTAAATTCTCCTTGTGTTAGAGTCATTGTACTATTTCTTCCTGAGTCTGGTGAACTGGTTCATCTGAAGTAAAAGCTAACACTTTACTTGTTCTCTAAGAAAGAATACAAGCCCATTTTAGAAAAGCAGACTTAATTCTCTGGCTATTAACAAGGATGCTGCTAGCAGAGTCCCTTTCAGGCCCCAAACAATGCCTGGTCAAGTCAGTGAGAATACTTCTGTTGTGTTGCATATTAGACCCTTACAAGGCATTGCAAATGACACTCTTCCTTGTCAGAACTTTCATTTAGTAAGTTCTAAACAGAATGCTTCCACTTTTGTACACTGCAGGGAGACCTCAGAACAGGTAGATTTATGGGAGATCATGGTGACAGCTAGATAAATTTAGCGAGTTCAGCATGTGGAAAGATTCTTTTTTCAAAGAAAGCTTCTATAAGGGCATAAAAGAAATGTTTTTTGCAAAGAGATACTCATCATTTAAGAATTACATGACAAAAAAATATCCTATAGTTCTTCCTACAAAAATGTAATTTTATTAAGGGAATTATACAAACAAGATACAAAAAAGAACTTGTCCATATTTTCAGTCATTGCTACCATTAATGGGAATTTCATTTTTTAAAATTCTTTATTGCATAATTTTGTTTTCCTGTGTTTTGCTTATTATCTTGGATTCAGATGGTGGTTTTTTTTTTATTTGTAATAAATCATGAAAACTCATTTAATTTCTCCAGGACACCTATTAGTGTAACCAGCTTTTTTGTAATTGCTGTTGGAAAATTATGAATTCTCAGCTAAGCTTTTTTAGGTTAACACTGCTTCCTTCTAAAGTTGACAGTTCATTAGTATATTTTTTAATATATAGAATATTTGGGGATTATTGATTTATTTTCAAAATATAAATCTTTAGTTTCTAGGAAGGACTGAGTACCTGAGAAGTTTGAAGTGCTAAAACAAAGGGTTTTAGCACTTGGGACTTAACAGACAAAGCTAGATAATTATCATGAAGGACATTAGGCCATTAGAAGTCACTTCTATATCTAAGAAACAGTGACTTTGTTGAATATGCACACGTCTAAGTTTTCATTTCTAAAATATACCTTTTTACAATAATGGTGGTTTAACAGATTTGTAATAGTGATTTCAAGTGAGCTAAAAAGAAAAAAACAGGTGTTTTTACAGCTAATTCAATGGATCCACTAGTGAACTGTTAAGTTATCCATGTGTTTTGTTGTTGGATGTGCACTTGTAACAGTGTAAAAACATTTGTTTTCCAAAATTATTTCTTAAAAGTGAACAAAATACGATGAATGTAACATTACAGGTTAAATATCTTACTCACAGAAGAAATAATATCTTTATTTACATGTTCCAGAAACTTCAATCGTCCAATAATCCTGGCAGAATTTTAAGAGCAATTTTTTCAAGAAAGGATTCACAAAAGCTATAGTAGAGCATTTATGCATAGGCTTTTTCTAATCAAATTGAGGATGGCAACTTTAAAAAAATTCTGCAAAAGAAGATACAGTAAATCTCCAGTTTTAATAATTACTAGTTTTCATAATTTACAGGCAATGACATACAATGTTTTACAGCACTATGCTAACACACTCTCACAGCTGAATGGAGTTTAAGTTAAACTTAAATTGTTCTTTATTAACTAGGTATTATGTAATATACTATGGAGGAGGCTGATACACTTAGATTTGATTTTGAAACACACGATGAAGGAACACATACAAACAGCATGTCAAATTAAAAAAGGATTATTTGTACTTGTATCAAGTACTAACAGCTTTACATGGAAACTGCATTTCCAGTTTGAACTCTCACATTTTCAATAGACTTAAAGCACTTCTCTTAACATTAGCCTTGGTGTGAACTTCACACACTCTGCATTTTCTTCTGGGCTTGTTCCTCAGTTCAGCTGGCACTGTAGTTTACTTTATGGACTCTCTGAAGGTGATTCATTTGTCTAAACCCAGGCAAGTAGTTCTGTGTAGGATGGCCTAGGGCATCTGACCTGTCCATCTGCTCTTCCAAACCAGGACTCCTGCAGGTCTGTTAGCCCTGTGTGGAAGCCCTGGAAATTCTAGGGTGTCGCACACAGCAGTCAGTACACACCTGTTTTCAGAGAACTGAAATGATATCTCTGTCCTCTCTCATGTCTTGTTGATTATGACAAAAATGCTTTGGTCTGTGCACACAAACGGGGTGTTTTTTTAATATCATATTTGACGCAAAACAGGAAGATAAAGGTACACCTCTCAGTTTATCTTGGTGCAGAGTTGGGATCTGGGAGATTCTGTATCAGGATCTGGTAACACATAAATGTCCCAGAGTGCTGTAGTAAAAAAACAGTGCTTCCAATCTTTTAAACAGAATTTAAGGAATACAGAAAGGCAACTTAAAGGAGTCCTGAATCCTTACTGTTTATCCCATTTGACAGATTCTTTCAGCAAAAATATTATAAACTATAAAATATCTGCAATTAATGGTTTATTTTGTGCAAAATTTTTTACTCTTCCTCAGGCATTTTAGTAAATCCATCTATCTATCTATCTATCTATCTATCTATCTATCTATCTATCACTTTTGCAAGCTTATCTAGATAAGCACGTATTGGGACAGAGCTGCCTGACAAATTTTAAAATCCTTGATTCAACATATAATTACTATTGTTCACTGTTTCGTACAAGGACAGCCTCATAAGATTTTAAACAGCTACTGATTATATTGTAAATTATATTTTCCCCTAGAATTACTGCTAAACCCAGATATTTAACTTGAAAGATCACTCACATTCAGCTTCTCTCAAGAAAAGGGAAATCTAGCACTGGTAAATTTATATGGATAAGTATGTTTGCAGTCAAATGAAGACTCATTATTTAGTGATATTCAGCAATCTGTGTTATCCCTGAGCCAAATGTGATGTCTACATTCAGTATTCAATGAAGAAAACATATAGATGAGTTTAAAGAAGGGTTTACCAAGCTGGTGCTTTTATTCAATGAACATGAATAGTGTTTCTGTTATGTCTAGTGGGCAGGCATTGCAGGTAGGATTTGAATGAACATTTTCCTCAAAGTTCTTTGTTGCCCTAGAAGTGAATTTTCATGGTTGGCCTCTACAAGCAATATCAGCAAAGAATTTGACCTTCTGTAGCAGTAGCAGAAGAAGAATTCTGGCAAGGCTTCTAAACCCATAATTTACTATATTTGCAGAACTAAAGGACAGGTAAGTGTGAGAAATGCACCGGGAAAGGCATGGTTTGTCAGCAGAGGTTCCTTTTTTCTGCCCTTCTGTTTGGGCCTTAGCAGAGCAGTAATGTGGTGTATGACCAAAGCAGGGAAGTGACGGCACTGTAAATCCTGCTCATGAGTAGGATGCCACAGCTTCCATCTTACATCAGGGCAAGCTAGGGGCTCTTTATAGGCTCTGAATGTGAAACAAATGCTGTATGTACCATTCACTGTTAATACGGAGCATATAGCACTGCAGTTATTTTACCCAGTTCTGTACCTGGTGCAAGGTAAATGGAAAATCTGATTTAGTTCATCTGCTGCAGACAGAAAAATATGAGTTGACAATCTGGATTATACAGAGGATTTAAATTATTCTAAAATTATATCAACACTATTTGCATTTTTGTCATTACAGACATTAACAGTGTCCAAGAATTTTAATTTTATAGGGGCTAGTTTATGAAAGGACTTAACAAATGTAATTGCATTGTCATGCTGTTTTCTTAATATTTGATTTTGTTTTTTCATTATGATACAACAGCTCAATGTTTATTAATTAGTGGACATATTGACAGATAAACTGAATATTTAATTAAATTACATACACGCAAATATTTAACTTCCTGTTGAATTTACTGTGATATAAATTTACCAGCTCTGTGATGAAAATAACATGTAGCGAAAAAGACTATTGAATTTTCATGCTCAAACATACCAATTATAACACTATTAAAAGTATTTAAAGAAACACTCAAATTTGTAAAACCATTGAAAATTAATTTAGGGAACTGCAGTATTCCAGCTGTATAAGTAGTGCATGGCCAAAGATGGGGAGGGAGGCAGAGTGTGTGCAAGACCAAAACCTACTGTCTTGCTTCATGTTACATATGTTTCACTTAGATGAGAATATAAAACCTCAGTGAAAATGATCAGGGTTCCTTATATTTGTTGACTTTACTAGCAGCACAAAACTCTTTTCCTGATCAGAAACTGTTTGTATTATTTGCAAAATATTATTCAATTTAGTCAAATTTTTATTCAGTATGACAGATTTTTAACACACAGGTTTTCAATTTGCTATATTTTTTTCTGGTTTACTGATTCAAATATTTGCATGTTTTATTCCTCCACTATCATCTATAATGACATTTAAAGTCTACAAGAAATATTTCACTGTAAATAGCTTTTTATATCTTATATTTGGTTTATTCTAATTAATAGGATTAGTACTAGTGCTAGATATTTAACTGCTTAAAATATATTCATGCTTTTTAAGTTTTCAGAATATGTAATCAACAGTAAGCATACAATGCTGTTTTGCATAATGCAATGTGTGTGTCTCTGTGTGTGAGAAGGAGATAGCATTATGAACAGGAGCGTTAACTTGAGCTAAGCTTGGGCCCTTGACCTTGTCCGCCTTCTTGGATGAGCCTGCCAGCAGAGAAGGTTGCAATACCTAAATAATTAGGCAGAAACTAGAGTGTAAGGGAAAGCAGAAGCTCCTAGAAAGAACAGACTAGTTGAGGCAAAACACATCCTCAGTCTCATGATATATACTATGCAGCAATCAGAGGATTTCCATACTCATAAGAAAAACAACCTACAGAAGAAAATTACGAATTTCTGCTGTTCTTCTGCTGTTCCTTCTGAAAGGCACAGACTCATTTGTGGTTGAGCTGCAGTAGGTGGTGGTGGTAACTGGATTTTCATGTAAATAAATGATCACTTACTGTGGTTGAGTTCATAGGATTGATTTAGTTAGTGGCCAAACTAACAGTTCAATAAGGCAAGATCAGCTTACTCCACAGAGGCTTCAGAAATCATGTAAACATAAGCAAATGCATTATAGTTGGCTCTAAAACCAATAAAAAAATAACTCATGCATACTCTAACTACAGCTTGTTTCTAAAGACAAAAAATAACAAGCCCAAACTATATTGTTTTGTACCAAACCAGAACAGAACAGTTAGAGAAATACATGAAGGAGGCCGTTGCACAGGACAGCTTTCCTTTCAGATCTTTCCATTGATAATGTCTGAAGGTTCCACTTAGCTTTGTTTAACCAGATGTCAGTGAACAAAAAACCTTTCCCTGATCTGTTCTCCAGTGTAAAGCAATGAAATATTAATTAATGCTACATTCAAATGGCTATGCAATTTAGAATAGTTCATTTTTTAAAGGCAGAAAAAAAAGTAATTGACATCTATAAGCAGGTTTTCCCCACGCCAAAAAATGTGTCACTTTCACTTATTAAAAAAGCTGGGAAATGCACATTTGTTTGGGAAAGCCATTTATCCAGTGAAATCTTTAATTACATGCACCATAAAACAGGCACAAAATGCTCTCTCCTCAGACCTGTAACTTTAAGCCATTGCAAAGCATGAACCGCCTAATTTCACCAAAGAGTAACAGTCACTACTTTGCTCTGCTGTTGCATGACAGCTGGATATGAACAGCTACTATGAAGTGGAAGGGTGCCACATGACTAGAGGCAAAGCTCTGCATTGTGTCAATGTCATTTCTGTTAAAGATCTTCTTGTAGCCTGACATCCAGAATGGAGTTGCACATTATGTACAATGGATAATATTTCTGACAATATACTCTGGATGGCCTTGAGCTGCTTACCACTACTTCTTCAGAAAACAGTTGTTACTGAATTGTTTCCTTTCAATAGAGTACACCTGAGGAAAAATAGCAAGCGAGACTGGATCGTTAGTGCTGGATATATCATAACTTTGTAATTGCCCTAGTTTGGTACTTGAAAACAATTCTTTGTCAAGGACAGGAAACAGCTTGCCTGTAGGTGCAATAATGGAAAAAGTAGAGCTGATCTAGATGAGCATCTTTAAGATTATCTCATGCTTAGATGTTAAAACTTTATCTAGTTAATAACAAACTCAGGTTAAAGGCAAATGGTATCTTTAGGACGGATACTCAGTCTTTCAAGCAGGGCTCTCCACACACCCATTCAGTATATTCAGAAAGAATATTTCTGCTGATTCAGGAAGATGTTTGACTACAGTGCCCTACCTGAAAGGTGAGATACCCAATCAGTACTGGTGTCCCACAATAAATCTATTGTCTGGTATCGATCACAGATCTTCCTTTACAAGAAGCTCATGGATAGTCTTTGACACAAGAGTTGAGTCTCAGAACTGACAGTGGAACTGTGTAGTGTGGGTATTTGGGACCATTTAAACCCTGTGAAGATGTGAGGCAATAGGGTGATGAGGTGACATGATTGTTTGCTGTGGAGCTCAATGACAAATCTGTCTCCAAATTCTAGAAGAGGAGGGGATGTAAAGACCAAATTACATCTCTTGCCTATGAACCAAATCTAAAGCATTTCCTTCCTTCCACTTTCTGAGGTGTGTAGCTATTAGTCCTTACATTTCTCAGTACCTGATCAGTAAGGTCAGCCAAGACAGTCATCCTGTCATACTGTTCTACAGAAGCAGCCATATGTATACCTACATACCTATTATTATTTTTTTTACAATTATCACACTAGTAGAGATGAATTTTCATCTAACATTTATTCCTCTAGGAAAGATTTTTCATAACAATTTATTTCATAGACAAGAAAGCTCATCTAGAGACAAGACAGCTCATCCAGAACAAAAATACCTGCTAGGAACTAACGAGTTTAGGAGCTTCAGCTGAGGTGATTTCTGAGGGGTCTCTGCAAGTGACAGAGTTATAAATAACTCCAGGTCATCATTACAAGCACTTAAATAAAAAACAGCATCCTAAGCATGAAATCCACAGCAAAACCTGAAATTCCTTAACTAGGAAAAGAGCATTGGAATCTCTATGTAGCTTAGAAAAACCTCGAACAGCTTACAAGATTCAATGAGCACTGAAAGCAAAAGCTGAAATGAAAGCTACATAGAATTGCTCAGAAAGGCAGGAAGTAAAGAATATGAGATGGGTGAAACACCTATCTAATGCCAAACTCCTATCATGAGCTCCGTGTTGCCTAAAAGAAAGTTCAGAGTTTGGCAGGAGAAGCTATATTCACTGGTACAAGAACAGAATATGGCGCTACTCCATTTGTTATGATCTTGGAGGGCCAAAAATGTATTAACTGCAAATAGCCTGAGTATCCTTTTGTGATTCTAGTGTATGTGCCTCAAATTATCAATTATTTATATAATTCTTTGCTTTAATTGCACAAAAGCTTTTCCTTACAAACAGAATTTTATACATATATATATATATATATATATATATATAAAATTACCATGATTTTAACTGATACTCATTTCCACATTGTTATGCTGAAATGTTTAAGTTGACCTAAGTCTCTTTCCCATTAACAACTTTCCATTAGATCAGATATTGACCATAATCCTCCTCCCAGTAAGCTCTAAGGATATTTGACATCAATTTCAACAGGCACAGGAATAAGAAATTTCTCGTGTTTATTTGTATAAATGTAAATAGAATTCGGTATCTTTAATGTAACAACATTTTCCTTCTCTGTTTTATTCTGTATCTGACTAAATACCCCAACACATACCTCTATCCATGCAATTCCAAAACAGATCTGGTAATAAATTTTTTTCTATTCATAAAATAGTATAATTCTTCTTGATTCTTTTTGTGTAATAGTAAGTATAATCTCACTGTGATCACTGTGCTTAGAAATGAGTTTCAACTTTTCAACTTCCCTGCCATGGGCAAGGACACATTCCACTAGATCAGGTTACTCAAAGCTCCATCTGGCCTACTTTTGAACACCTCCAGGGATGGGGCATCCAAACTTCTCTGGGCAATGTGTTTCATAATTACCATCCTCATAGCAAAGAATTTCCTCCTAATATCTAACATAAACCTATCCTTCTTCACTGAAAGGCCATTGCCCCTTGTCCTTGTGAAGAGTCTCCAGTTTTCTTGTAGGGCCACTTTAGGTACTGAAAGGCTGCTCTAAGGACTCTCCAAAGCCTCCTCTTATCCAGGCTGAACAGCAATTTTCTTAGTCTTTCTTCATAGGTGAGGTGCCCCATCCCTGTGATCTTGGTGGCCTCCTTTGGACTTGCTCCAACAGGTCAATGTCCTTCCTGTGCTGGGCACCCAAGAGCTGAATGAAGTACTCCACGTGAGTAGAAGGGCACAACCAGGGTGGAGCAGAGGGGCAGAATCCCCTCCCTTGACCTGCTGCCCACACTGCTTTGGATGCAGCTCAAGGTATGGTTGGCTTTCTGGGCTGTGAGATCACACTGCCAGGTATTGTTGAGCTTTCTGACCACAAATACCTGAAGTTCTTCCTCTCAGGGCTGTTGGAGGTCCATTCTCTACCAAGCCTGTATTTGCCCTTACAACTGTTCCAGCCCAGGGGCAAAACCTTGAACTTGACCTTCTTGAACTTCATGAGGTTCACAGAGGCCCACCTCTCAAGTCTGCCAAGCCCTTCCTACAGAGTGGAAGCCCTACACCTTTACTAAGCCCTTCCTCCAGGGTGTATCAGATTAAGACTTAAGCAAATATTATCTGGTTCGCTCACTCTTGTGCACAGTATGCAATGTACACAATCTGTTGGATTAACAGGACAACGTTTCTCAGTGAACACAATATTCTTTTCTTTCATTTATCTCAAACTAGACAGCTTTGTTTACAGAATATAGAAGTTTTCCAATAGTCTTGAAATTTATGTAAAGCTCAGGTAAACCTACAGCAGATATTTGTAAGGCACAATGAAAATGTTCAGTGCCACTGACAGCATGCTTCCATAGTCTTTATGTCTCATGAAACTTGCCTTGACTCTGCACATCTCTATCATAATACTTTTTTCATGTTTTTTCAGGTAAATGAACTGTGCTCTAAAGGGCCTATCACTATCCACTGGAAAACTTGCTCAGTTGCAGATAGACATCTAAAATAAAGTTAGGTGAGAACAGCTCCTTCATTCATATTAGAAATGTCACACACCTTACAACAGATATTAAAAGACTGTGACAAACTCTTCACTGATGGCTCTTTAAATAGAATAGGAAGCACTTCTGATACTGTGCTCCCAAATTTAAACCAGAATTAATTCAGAATACTCCTTTACCTTTTGTCAGATATAAGGTCAGATAAGGTCTGATGCAATGATCACAGTGGTCTTATCTGACCTTAAAAAATGATTGCAATTAATTTAATCCTAAAAGGAATTTGCAGAAACATTTCCTCGTTAGCTCAAATTTGCTATTTTAAAATCGTGGCATGAAACAAGTCTCATGATATGCATAACCAAACCTAGATATTTTATTTCTGCTTCAGCTCTTCAAATTCAATTTTGAGTTCTGACTGAAATAAAATTAGTTAAAAATTAATTCCCTTACAAAGACTGCATGAATGGACTTAAAAAAAGATAAGAGACATAAAAATAACTTTATTTCATCAAACCTCTAATACTATGGTCTTGATATTCATACTGAATTGTGATTGCATTTCATAGATGCATCACTGTTTTATACTTTCTTGATAGCAATGTTTTCCTTATGGGTTGGACAATACTGTTTCTTCATCCATCCAAAACACAAGTATTCACTTGTGTCTTAGAAATCAAATTGTAGAATATAAAATTGGTGTCACGTAATCAAATCCAACAACTTTGTTGCCTGCTTTTCCTATCACCTTTATTTCAAAATCTAATTAGACAGTATGTTCTTCTGTTTCACAATCTTTACTATATGCCTCCAGAATTTGCTACTCAGTGCTGAAAGAATTCACTATATGTATACTTCAGTACAAGCTGTGCTCATGCCAAAGGAGTTTTAACACAGAACATAAAAATGCTCTCTCCTGTCTAAAACTTAAAATGTGAATAAGTTTTCAGGCTTGCAACCATACTAAATTATAAATGTGACACAGTGCATCACGTATTTAACATCAAAGCCCTTAATTTGTTTATTAGTTGAAAATATTTTTGGCTCAGGTTTGAATCTTCAGCATTCATAAATCTCTTCTTCCTTAGTTTTTTAATTGAACTTGCAGTTTAAAGATGTATTGTAAACTCTTAAACATACTGTAGGTGCAACCTTTTATACCTTAAATCCACCATTTTAAATTGCACATGATAAAATTGAAGTTTCAGCTTACTTTTTTTTCTTTCTTCTTTTTGGTAGTTATGTGGGAGTATTTTATTTAAACTCAGAAGCATGAAGCAGGTCCAGAGGTGCTTTAGATACTCACATTCTCAACTTCAAAGTAGTAATATAAGCTTTAGCTTACAACCATGTGGGACATGTTTAGCTCTGGGCATATATAATTTTGTAACCTATATCTGGCCAATGAAAAAGTTCTACTTCTTTCCATAACCTATTTTCCCCTTATAGAAAGAGTTTAATTTCCTATGAGTAACGAAAATCATATAAAATAGTTTCAAAACCAATTTTAAAATGGAAAAAGTTTGACAGAAAGTATTACTTTGCTTATGTCTTAGCCTCTTGTTTTTGTATTGGGAATCTGTCTTTCTGAGCATTAAATAATTTTCTGCCCTTTTCCTAAGTTTTGAAGACAGGAAGGAGGTGTTCAGTGTTTTCACTACTCTCCTGTATAGATGGCTCCTTTAACATTTGTACATGATGACCTTTGATTGTGACCATGAAGACAGAGAAATCAAATAAATCTGGAGCACCTGAAGGGGCAGACCAACCACTGGTTAGTGTGAAACAGTTTCTCAGTATGATGGCAGCGATATGGCTGCTCAAGAATTCAAATGTATCCAGCTGGTAGTACAGGACCCAGTGAGTTGTACTGTTCCACCTATATAATGCTCCATAAATAAGAATGAAATTTGTCTCCAAAAGTTAACTTCTATAATCTTCTGTATATGTTTATACAGAGCTTTGAACAACTTTTTTTTTTTTTTTCAATTTTTGTATGGTTTTTTGTTTGTTTTAAGAAAAAATACAAAATCTGGGCAACAAATTACTTTGGCTTCCAACCGTAATAATTAGAAAATATAATTAGACATTATAACTCATTGATATAGCAATGAGTTATATCATGGGAGTTGTCAAAGTGAAAATAAACATCACTCTGTTGACTTATGTGTGTTCAAACTCAATTCAGGATGTTACCAAACTGAATTTATCTGGTTTATGGTTTGGGTTTTTTTTTTTACAAATCAAGTATTTGGGATTTGCAAATGTGTGAGTTCACAAAGATTAGCAACATTGTTTTGCCTACAATTACATTTAAAATTTATTTCAAATTCTCTCCATACCATCCAAAGTAATTAATTTTTAGTAAGACTATCCAACCACCACATTGATTGAAGAAATGTATTTTTCCTAATGTTCATTTCATCTTTCCAGTTCAAGGTGTGATTGAAGAAATCAGTAAATAAATATAAAATAGATGGTTTCATTTTTCTGTACTGTTTTCTTCTGCAGTTATTTAATTTTGAGCCTTAATTTTTATCAGTCACTAAAATGTTTATTCACAGCTGTCATTACTGTTTCACATATTCCTTAAGACTTTTTCCTCCTGATATTTTACTCAAACCAATACCGAAATGTACTGGTTTCATGTTCTGACTTTTATTTCACTAAAATTATGTATTCAGTTTCTTCTAAAATCAGATAATTACTTCCTAAGCTTTTTCTGTATGCTCAGCCTTGCAATGACTTTTGCACGTCCTTATCTTTATGCACTGGATAAAACTAAGGTTCAGTGAAGTTATGACATTAAGTTCAATGTGACTAGGACAGAATAAAAAGGAAATTTTTACCATTTGATGCCAAATTTCTCAATTCCCTTGCTTGGTTTGAAAGCAGTTCTGTGACTACTGTGCAGTACTGGATTTTTAAGGTAGAGATTTTTTTTCAAAAATATCTCTACCTCTTTCTCAAGATGATGACAAATTAAATTTAAAAGAAGAAAACAAATGAGGGGGAGTGAATAGTCCTCTTTAACCTCTGTTTTTAAAAATATGGAGGTGGTGTCATTAAGTTGTGTCATTCTCTGAAATGACATTATTTAGAAAATATTCTGAAGGTTCTAGGACTTTTTTCAATAAGTAACCAAGATCAGACATTCTTTTGAAGTAGAATTGCCTTTGTTCTAGAGCTATTTTGGATAAAGAATTAAGGAATTCTTTTTTTTTTGTTAACCTTTTTGTTCCAAAGCACAACAACTACAGCAAAGCTACTGCAAACAACCAAGTGATACTGTATAGCTTGCATTTAATAAAGGCAAACAAATTTTTGGAAGTTATTTTTATGGCAAATAAAAAATGACTAATGGAAATAATACAATCAGCTGAGAAGTCTTAGTTAGGTCCAATCTCATGGAATAATAGAATGCTTTGGTTTGGAAGGGACTAAAGACCATCTAGTTCAACCCCCTTGCCACTGGC
The DNA here is from genome assembly GCF_026979565.1 of Vidua chalybeata. Taxonomy (NCBI): domain Eukaryota; kingdom Metazoa; phylum Chordata; class Aves; order Passeriformes; family Viduidae; genus Vidua; species Vidua chalybeata. The sequence continues at coordinate 49,659,752 of NC_071534.1, read as the reverse complement.
AGTGATACCTCCCACTAGACCATGTTGATCAGGGCCACATCCAGCCTGGCCTTGAACATTTCCTGAGATGGGGCATCCACAGCTTCTCTGGGCAACCTGTTCTAATACCTCACCACCCGCTGAGTAACAAATTTCTTCCAAATGTCTACTCTAAACCTACTCTGTTTCAGTTTAAAGCCATTCCCTTTTGTCCTGTCACCATATGACCTTATAAAAATGCCTCTCTCCAGTTCTCTTTGTAGTCCCCTTTAGATAATCCAAGACATTCCCAGAGCTTTCTCTTCTCCAGGCTGAACAATCCCAACTTGCTTGGCCTGTCTTCACAGGAGGTGTGCTCCAGCCCTCAGATCATCTTTGTAGTCCTCCTCTGTACTCACTCCAGCAGGTCCCTGTCCTTCTTTGGTTGGGGGTCCCAGAGCTGAATGCAGCACTCCAGGTGAGTAGAGGGTCACAACAACCTTCCTCAACCTACTGCCCACAATTCTTTTGAGGCAGTCTAGGGTGCAGCTGGCCTTCTGGGCAGGAAGTACACATTGTTGGCTTATGCTGAGCTTCTTGTCCACAAATATCCCCAAGTCATAGAATCACAGAATCAAATAATTAATTAGGTTGGGAAAGACCTCTGAGATCCTCAAGTCTAACCTTTGACTGAACACCACCATGACAACTAGACCATGGCACTAAGTGTCACACCAAATCTTTCCTTAAAAACCTGCAGGGATGGTGACTCCATCACCTCCTTGGGCAGCCCATTTTAGAATCCTCCTCAGGTTTGGTCTCAAAAGATATTAAATTATCAACAAATAATTAGTAATTACAGTATTGTTCCTATCTACACTGGACAAAAGTGATTTTCTTTCTGTTGTGAACTCATGAATTACACAAGATTTTTTTACTTTTAAATTTGGTCTACTGGCATCCACCTGATCTGTTGCACTTTAGTGGAAACATTTTATTGAAGATACACAGCAACTCAAAACTCTCTTATTCACATATATTCTATCATTGCATGGGGTCAGGGCCAAGGGAATGGCTTTTTAAAATTGGCAGACAAAGATATTTTGCTGGACTTCCTCGGTACATGAAAAATGAAAATGCAGCTGGAAGAAGCACCACTATGAGTCCCAAAAGTGGCTAAGAAAATGTGAAGCTTTTTTACTAGAAGTGCTATCTTCATAGAAACTTCTCAAACCATGTATCTTTTAAAATTTAAATGGCACTTCATGATGTTTGAATATTATCACATCCCAAAGAATCTTAAGTCTCTGCAGCAAAGTTAATTAGTCCAACACCCACTCACAATTGAGTGTTCTAAACTGTTTTACTTGTTTGAAAAAAGTCCAAAGTAGCATAAATATACATCTGATTTTATATTGTATTTGTATATAACAATTACATTTATATATTAAAATGAACTTTCTAAATAATGTATTTATCTTTTGAATAAAAGAGTTTCATTTGAGAGCTGCAAGTAGGATCCAGGTGACTACAAACCAGTCAGCCTAACCCCTGGGAAGGTGGTGGAAAAAAACATCCTGAAAGCCTTTTCCAAACACATGATGGACAATGTGTGAGTGATCAGCATCAATTTATGAAGAGAAAATCATGCCATAAGAATCTAAAAACATTCTATGGTGAAATGACTACAGTACTCAGTGGATGAGGAGCTGTTGATTATTTTGAATTTAGCAAGGTTATCAGTGATGCCTCCTGTAATACTACCATCCCTGGAAGAGCTTAAAAAGCAGATAGATGTGACACTTCATGACATGGTTTAGTGGGCATGGTGATACTCGGGCAAATTTTGGACTTGGAGGTCTTTTCCAGCCTTAGTGATTATCTGATTCTTTGTCGTCCTCAACAAACTGATGAAGCACAGGTTATATCTGCAGATGCTGAGGTGAGCTAAAAGGTGGCTGAGCTGTTGGGCTCAAAAGTTATGGTTAGAAGCATAAAGTCCAGATGAAGGTCATTGCTGGGGCCAGTACAGTTTAATGTCTTCAGTAATTACCTTGATGATGGGACAGAATGCAAATTTGCAGATGATTTGCGAACTTGGGAAGAAGTTTTGACACAGCAGGTGCTTATGCTGTCAAAGGAACCTTAACAGGCTAAAAAATGGGCAAACAGTAATAGTCTCAGAACATTCAAGGGAATATTAAATCCTGCACCAGAGGAGGAATAACCACATGCACCAGTACTGGCTGGGGACTGAATGTCTGGGAAGCAGTATTGCAATCCTGATGGAAGAGCCAGCAATGTGCCTTTGCAGCAAGGAAGGCAAATAACTTTTTCTGGATTGACTTAAGAACAGGATCTCAGCACCTGCAGGCTGACTGTGTGATCCTTCCTCAGCACTGGAGGGGCCACAGCTGGAGTGCTGGGTCCAGTCCTGAGTTCCCTGGTACACATGGTAATGAAAATATGGAAGTGAGTTGAACTCAGCACCATGAGGATGAACAAGTGTTTGGAGCATGTGGCCTACATTGAGAGGCTGAGAAGGTTGCCTTGTTCATTCTGGTGAAGATATGCAGGAGCATCTTATTCACGTATACAAACAACTGATGAATTTGAAAGTTAAGAATATGGAGCCAGGCTGTTTCTCTGGAAAAAGGTCAAATGGTGGTAAGCCACTACTGAGATAGGAAACTTCTTCAAACATAAGAAAAAAAAAATCATAATGAGAGTATTGTAATACTGGAGCAGGTTTCCCAGAGCAGTTGTGCAATCTCCACCCTTTTAGATATTCAGGAGCTGGCTGGAAATGACCCTGACCTGCCTCCATTTGGTGACTCTCCTCAGAGCAGAAGAGGTTGGATAAGACAAAATTCCAGAGGTCCCTTTTAACCTTAACTCAATCCTGAAATTCTGCTTTTCAAACATAATATGCTGTGCTGTAAGACTATATCCCCTACAATGTAGTGCTACCTCTGGGCTTAAGGATAAACTAGATTTTCTCCAACTTGTGATTGATTAAAGAGACAGTCAGGGGACTTCAAAAGAATCAGAAGGCTTACTTACATGTCTGGTAATTCATGAGGGTCTTTAAAACAAACTTCTTTCCAGTATCCATATGATGTATTGTTCTAACTAGAAAATTATGATAGTAAAAACAAGATCCTGCAATGAAATGTTATTTATTTTATTAACTACCTGGTCTAACAAGTGTTCTAAAATGTTAGAGGTAAGTTTACTAAGAAGGTAATGGCTTCTAATTCTTAAAAGTGTTTTGAACAGATATTAAAAATTGCTGGTTTTATAATTGCAAGCATTAATACAGCTCTTATAGCCTTGTAAACAAAAAAGTTACATACACATTGTTGATATCCTATTGAAGCTATTTAAAGACATTATTTGCAACTTTCTTCAGTAGTAAGATATTCAAAGAAATCACTGGAAATAAGGGTTGAGAACTGAGAAACATTTTTCATTGTAGCATCCATCTAACCTGTTTTTTTGGTCCAATACACCTTTTAATTTCTTGCTAAAAATAGAAATGCCACAGATAATAATTTATAATTAAAGCAAAAATAATTCCTTAGACTATATACACATTAAGCAACATATATATTGCGAACTGGAAACTTCATGGCAAAAGTTCTGTGTTGGTATGAAATTTGTGATGAGACAATGTGATGACTGTGTGTTGAATGCAAAATATTTTATTAGAAAATCTTAAGACTTCTGGTGACTCATAGAAAGTAAAACTAGGGACATTTTTTAATTTTGGAATCTCCATTCGTATAGCATATAGGCTTGGTGTACCAACACAAAACATTGCAATTTCATGCTCCATTGCTTTTGATGTGACATAAAAACTTAAGAATTCACACATTGTGTCAGATCAAAGATGTAGCTAGACCAGGATGTTGTGGCCATGACTGATTGCATAGAAAGAGTAAAAACAGAGCAAACATATTTGATGCTTTACCTAAATAGTGTCTCATCTTCCATCTATTTTCAGTTCAGGGATTTTATGAAGTAGATTGCTTTTCTATGTACTTACAAATATGAGTGAATTTCTGTTCAATGAATTTGCCTAGGTATGCCCTTGAGTAAAAGTAAGTTTTAAACATCTATTATGTGAAATTCTGCAGAGCTCAGTGAGTTTCTATTTTGTCAAAAATCTTAAGAAAAAGGTTGAGTTCCTAAGAACTATAAAGTCTCTTAAGGCAGGGTGAAAGTAAGGGTTAGTGAAAAGCTAAAGCATTCATAATCAAAAAATCTAACACTCTCAGAATATTTTTTTTGGATGCAAGTTTTTTCCATAGATTTTACAATAGCAAAGCTGAAAACTTTAAAACCATGCAAAATGTTCAAAGTTGCTACATTTAAATAAAGTAATAAAAAATTACTCTAAGATTTTTAAACTCGGATATTGTAGCTTGGCCTACCATTAGTTGCCATGTAATTTGATATATAATCATATTATATAAGTTCTTGCTCTTCTGTATTTTATATTCAAATATGAATATAAATATAATATGATGATAAATATGATAAATACAATATAAATATGAAATATATTCTTCATCACATTTATTCCCTCTATTTCATTTCTAAGGTCTTCCTAGTCATGAGTATGTCTGATGAATACTGTTGTTGTAATGTGATTGATGAGTAAGTTGACATTAAAAAATTTCATGGACTAATTCTCTATGGTTCATGTAGAACATTCTATATAGACGGCATTGGGGTTTTTTTTCATACCTTATTTACAGTGCTTTGAAAGACCGAGCTTTGAAACAGCCCTTGCAAATATTTATTCACATCAGTCTGCTAAAACCAGACAGATACTTTAGGCTCCAATGGTTTCTTCTACCCAAATCAGTGTTACTTTTTTTCTTTCTCCTCTCACTTAACTGAGTAAAAATACATGATCCTTTTTGTCCCCTGAATCTCAACCATGATGAGTGACTACTGGAAAGCAAATTCTTTTCAGGACTGTTCACTGATCAGAAACCAAATGAAAATGGGGACTTTCTTCATGCATTGCACCAAACTAAAATAGCTCTTCATGTCTTCCAAAGACAAAACATTCACTCATACCAAAGCACAGGAACTTGACCCACAGTGGACAAGGGCACCACCTGCTGACACCTGCCCTTTTGCTGACTTCCCTAATGCCCTGTGCTGAGTCTGATATCCTCTGTTCATTGGAAGAGAACCAGCAACTTTCAAAGTCCCTTTGGATATTCCCTGTTCTTACAACAAATGCTTCTTCAGGTACCTCAACTTTCAGCTACACTTTTGGGTCCTGGATTCTTGGTCTGAAATTACTCAGTTATTTTTCCTTCCCATTACACCATTTGGCAATTGTTTTTTTCTCTTCAGTTTTCCAGAACTGATTTTTCCTGACCACCTTCCTTTTGATTTTACACAGAATTCCAGAAAGCAACAATCTGGATGTAAAAGGAGGAAGCCACTACATGCTTACCTGTGAAAAAAAGCATTTCTAGAAATGCATGTTTTAGACTACAAAGTTTAGAAGGAAAACTTTAAAGAGAAATGTACATCATAAAATTGACTCCTTTGTCAAGCATGTTCATGATTTTTTTTTTTCACAAATTTTGCCCAAATCCGTTAACTGCTGTTGCTGAAGATTGGGCTGTGATGCAACTTATGCTTCTAAGAATATCTACTTTTTTCCTCTTTTTTAAAGTCTTTTTCTAGTAATATTCTTCATGGAGACAACAGGATCATTAATGGTTTTGAATCTGCCACTAATTTACTTACCATTTGCCTAAAGGACACAACTTTAACTGTAGTTATTTTTCTGTCATTAACAGTCAATTTAATTTATATTCAAAACGCTATAAAATTATTTTGTAATAATGTTATCTTTAGTTTTAAACAATGGGAAAGGTTTTGATTAATTTTAGGATTACTAGAACAAATTGGCATGAAAGTAGGTTAAAAAATCATGAAATGCCTTTGATCAAGAAAACTTCTGGGCTCCCTGCCAATTTCAAAAGAAAAGAGAGATGTTCAAGGTAAAGACGTTGGTGTTAAGCTAGTGTCTTAGTCAGAATCTGGAAACAGAGACCCTTACATTTTGAGTCCTTACATATATGAAATGCCTTGCTGAAATTAATTGGGGAAAAATAAAGCAGAAAAAAAATATTTCTGTAGCAGCTGAAAGTAAGATGCAAATAGACAAAAATGAGTAGCAGCACTTTTCAGGACTAGAATACTCTTGTACATAGAGAAGTATATATAAGCTATAATGCTAAAATATATAGTACAATCTCATATAACTCTAGTAGCATGTATAAAGAAGAAAAAATCTAATAGGCACTAAATTAGCTTTGAGACACCTCAAACATGGGTTGTTTGTTTCTTTGGTGTTTTCCATTTTTTGTGTTTTTTAAGAAAGAGCCAGGAAATTAATAGTGGAGTCTTCTGAAAATAGTTGCATTAGGAACCACAAAATTTTCAGGAAAAAAAAATGGGATGAGTCTTAGTTGTTTGGAAGGAGTAAGCTTCTATTACAGGTAGGAAGATATGTCAACACTTGGGAACATAAACTGAGAACATCCTTTAGATTAAGATCCTGTGAATCCTTGCAATCTATGTTCTCCTTCCATCAGAGAAGAGGGTGTCAGGCTCTTCTGACAGAACAATTCTGCACTAGAAAGGGAAGGAGGAAGTCTTTTTAATTAGGGCCCTTTTCTATTAAATATTTATGGAATCGCAAAATGTTGCAGTAGGCAAAAAGGGGACTCATAAAGATGCATTTCCTGATAATCAGATCTCTTTCTGGGACTGGAAACATACCAGAATGAACCCACCAGTCAGCTGAACAGCCTAACAACAATCTTAGACACCATTTTCTCAAGTAGTGTTCTATACATAACTGAGAAAATATTAAAGCAACAGGATTTTTATTGACTTTTAAAATTAACATATGTATTTTAAAATTTTCCTGACAAAGTGGTCCATGGATAAGCTGTACTGCATATTTTCTACACAGTATATATTGAAAAAACCAAAAACTCCTCCAATGCACTTTAAGAAGATATGCTTGAGCTGTGCTTTGTATTTCATGTCATTTAAGCAACAGCAAAATCTGCCATACAAAATGTTTTTATTCCCTTTTTTTGTAAGCAGCTTTTTCAAAACTTATAACTGCTCAGAGGAAATTAGATTAACACAACATTATGAATATGGGCTACATCTGGCTTGTAACTACAATCTCAGTAGAAAGAAAAGGCAAAATGTATATTAAAATATACCTAATACTTCATATGATTAATTAATATCTACTACATTTGATGAACAGAACTGTTTCACAGCATTTTAATGAATATTCAGTATTATTCTCAATAAAAATTGACCTAGAATTTACAAAACTATGTTAAGTGCATTCTTTCTGAAACACAAAGATATTTGCCAAAATACCTTGTAGTATTATTAAACATGGAATGTAATGAATGCAAAATTATTCTACCACAAGCCACTTGTGGTAAAATATGACAGTGACACAATCTATTGCCTCTCTTGCTTGAAAATCCAGGCAAGGGTCTCCATTTATTATTCTTGATTGTTCATGTGTGGCTGCTTAGATGAATGGATCAGGGATAGAAATAATCTGTTAAAGTCTCTGTGTCTCAGAGACCTTCCAAACAGTAGAAAAAAGATAGTTACAATGACATACAGTATCAAAATTAGACCCCCAAGTTCAGCAACCCTTAATTTGAGGATATTTTTCTCTGATGAATGATCCAAAATGTGCAAACAAGGCAAGGTTAGTTATAAGACTAGTCCCTGTGAAACAGCTAGCAGAAATGGACAGATATGGGCACAACATGAGTGTCATCTCCTTTACTTCAAGTATTCTGTAGTTTCCTAAAATTTATGAGAAAGACTGGCCCCAACTTGTTTTTGCAGAACTCAATGATATTTTGTCCAGTGCTTTCTCAGTTACTTGAACTGTTGCAGATGAAACTCTACTTTTCCAAGTTACCACTACACTGCTCAATGAAAATTTTCTTATGGCACTGCTGGCTTCAAGGAGAAATTTTAAATTACATTAATAATCATCAAATAGTAGTTAGAACAGTTAATGGAAATTGTTTCCAACCTTAAAGTTTTAGTGACTTGATGCTACAGAATTGCTTCTCTGTTTCCTATTTCCTTCTTGAAATGAATTAAAATTGTATTTTGCTGGCAGTGCAAAGGCTGAGCATTGCAGATCAGGCCTCACTCTATTTTCACATTACTGCAAACTAGGAGACACTTGTGTAACAATAGATTTACGCTGCTATAAAATTTTGTAAGTGGGCTAAGCAAGCAAAAATAAGCAAGCCCCGGCACCCCTTCTAAAAATGCTTGGAACTCCTCCAATAAAAAGATCATGTTTTGCAAGATGAGCTTAGTCTTTAGATGAGGTGGTAATGGACACTACAAACCATAAAATGCTTGTGGCTGGCATCCACACATTTGTGACCTCAACATTTGCCTGCTGCAACAATTTCTAAACTACCAACCCAGAAGAAACGCTTATTGCACCTGGAAAAATAACTTGTTCAAATTTTAGAAGGATGTTTATGATAGAAGTGGTTGGTACCATAAAGTGGACAGGATATGGGAACCTAAATAAAACTTGCTGCATCATTCTGAAGCTCTGCCTTCTATAGTAGTTTCATGCTAAATATAGAGGCAAACCTAAGGTGAAGAATTGTGGGCTCATGATGCTCAGAAATAATCCCAAGACTATCCAGTGAAATTGCTACTTCTTTGGTCACTACAGTCTATGAGGAAATTCTCAATATATTGCATGATAAATCTCTTAGTGAAAAGAACAGCAATGAAGACAGAAGAGGACAGTGCTGCCTAAATCTGTATCTCAGTGCTATGTTCAGAATAAAACACATTTTTCTCTCCTTAATTCAGATACAAACACACACACATACACACAGGGGGAAAAAAGATAGCTGTTATTTTCATCAAGCGTGCAAAGTACTGAGAAGCCACAGCGGACCTTGCATGTAATTTTTTGTACAGTATCAGGACAAGACTACCAACAAGGTATGCATAGAGTGAATGTCAGAAATGTTCACACTTGTGGAACCAATATTTCACACTGGAAATTTAGAAACAGAAGAAGACTATCTCTGTTAAAAAAAAAAAAAAAACAAAAAAAAACCACCAACCCCCCCCCCAAAAAAAAAAGTAGGAAAAAATACCTGAAGGGAAAAAAAAAAAAAAAAAAAAAAAAAAAAGAAGGAATATTTATTCCTTAGCAACTTCTGTATATTACTGCAAAATAGCAAAACTGAGATACTGTTTATGATTTAAGACACCCACTTGTCAGGAGCTAGCACACTAAATTGGTAATTGTTCACAAAACCAGCTAAAACATATCTATTGGTTTTACATGTACTGGTAAAGGAGAACTGGGACCATAAAATACCAAACTCCACAAGTTTTTAGTTTCTCTGTCACATCTCAGTGCATTTAATATCCTTCTGTCATATTATTTATGACTTCACAAAGAAACCAGTTATTTCCCATTATCTCTTCAATAAATAAGTAAAGGAGAGCATGCTGCAGCACTACAATTCGTTAATGAGATGCCTACAAAATCGTCACGGTGTCTGGTCTCAGAAGCTTGCACAGCATCTAACTATTAGAGTTCACCTCATCCCCAAAGAGTAATTGCATTTTTTACACATTGATATGTTCCAACCTGATGGCTGAGACACACATTTCAAAGTGGATTCCAGAAAGTAAGTAAACCTTTCCATGACACATTTAATATTTAAAAAAAAAATAAATTCTACAAGTGTTTTCTATTTTCATTAACATTTCCACCCATCTATCAGAAGAGCATTGCCTTCTTTTCTTACAAGGAAAACAGGTCACAACTTTTACCTTGGATTTCATGTGAGAAAAATCTGACACTCCAGGTCCCATTGGAATGAACTAATGATATAGAAATGTTACATTATATACCATAACACATAACTAAAATCCTGATGTAAAACCTGCTGAATAAAAAGAAAGCCTTTCCATTAGCTCCTGTGGGCTTTGTCTTCAACCCAAAATGCTGGTAGAAATCATTACATTTTCCACCCATTTATCTGTATTACTGCTTAATAAAAAAATGCACAGGTAAAAAATGTTCCTATTTTTTATTAGATCAATAAGACTGTCACAAATTAAAAGAAACAACCATGAAATTGCTTCTACATTTAAAAAGACAAGATATTTAGCAATATTTTTCAAATACAGCAAGTACAGTGTTTCCTGTAAGTTCTACTGGCCTTTTTATCACAAGACATAGTGTTCATAATGCATATTTCTTTAGTTTTTATTCAGTGTAAGTTCTCTCATTTCATTTTACTAGTTTGTAGTAGGGTTTCATAATATTCATTTACATTATTTTCTTCCAGCAATATTTTATATATTGGAACAAAAATTTCAGTTGTGTTTTCCATTGTTTATTAAATGCACTACCAAGGACAGAAGATGTAAGAGTTGTGAGTTTTTTATGGTTTTCCTCTTTTATTCAACTAGCAGGAAAATATTTATCTGAGACTCTTTAAATACATATACAGAGTCTACTGCAATATAATCATAATGCTCCAAGAGAACAAGTCTTTTTTCTGAGGTGACCCGTTCAATATATTCTGAATACCTCTCTCCTGAGCAAGTTGCTGTCACTCTGTTTGAGTGGACAATGTCATTAGGGAAAAGCACCTTGGGCAAAGAAGCTTGAAAATGGAATGAGGAACAGCTAAATTGCATGAGTTCATTAAACAGAGCAGGACCCCCAGTCTGAAGGGGGGAATAAAAAGGAATAAAGAGAAATAATTCTTGGCTCTGACATCATAATAATTTCATTTTGTTCTCCTGGAATAGGATTCAAGTAGAAAGTGAAGACACTTTAGGTGTATGTATGTATGTTTTTGTACATGATTTAGTATTAAAGCTTGGGTTGCAGTCATTGAGTCTAAAGAATGATTTACCTGACCTGAAAGTAGAGATATATATATTTGAGCATCTCACCTGGGGTAGTACTTAGTCACTCCTAAATTATTTTTTTTTTCAAGTATATGATTCAAGGGAAAGAGAGAAAAATAACCTTTATTTACAATAAGATAAGGAAAAAGAAATTTCTCAGGCAGAAAAGGAAATCAGACATAAGATGATTGGTAAAATTTCTGGAAGAGTAAATGTCAGAAAAAAAACCTTTTTTAGTCAACAGCCAATCTCAGGCAATAAGGATAAAGATACATGTTTATGCACAAAACTCATTTACACATGCTATATGATTACTGTTTAATAAGCCATTTCCTTCCAGGAAACAGTTGTGAATATGTATAAAGCCATTCATGCACTGCATTCATGTCAACAAAGCTGCAATGTTCTCTGAAATGGAATAACACCCAAGAATAAAATCTATTCTCTCTCAGTCCTTACAGGATTTTCAGAGTATTGGCATTCATGTCCCACATCAGAAAAAAATTAGCTGCAAGTTTATTTTTTTTTTCATTAAACAAATTATTTGTCTAATGGTTATCATGTATTGGAGGAACCTAAGGAAGTGTGATGATCACTAGGAGTGATGGATTTTAATTTGGAAAGGCAAGCAAGCACAAAAGTCCATATAATAACCATAGTGCTGTTGGTAAGTCTTAGCCAGTAATTTATTTTAACTGATTGTTTGAAAGATTCTTGTTAGAGAAATGAGTTTTTTTTCTTTATACCTATTTTATATATAGGACTAAAGAGTCATCTAGGTTAGAAAAGACCACTAAGGCGTTGAGTCGAACTGTTAACCCAGCACTTCTGTGTTAACCACTAAACCATGTCCCCAAGTACCACATCTACAAGTCTCTACCAACTCAGGGATGGTGACTCAACCACTTCCCTGGGCAGTCCAGTCCAATGCTTGAGCCCTTTCAGCAAATAATTTTTTCTACATCCAATCTAAGCCTCTCCTGGAACAACTTGAGGGTCCTATGTTATCGTTTGTTATTAGGATAAGAGACCAACCCCCACCTGGCTACAACCTTCTTTTATGTAGTTGTAGAGAGAGATAAGGTCTCCCCTGCCTCCTTTTCCCCATGCTAAAGAACCCCAGCTCCCTCAGCAGCTCCTCATACAACTCACTCCCTAGATCCTTCACCACCTCCATTGCCCTTCTCTGGACACTCTCCCGCCCCTCAATGTCTTTCTTGTAGTTGATGCCTTAAGTTTTAGCTTTCATATTTTCCAGATTCTGTACTGCATTAGTATATAACTCTGAACTTCATATAAAGTATTAGCAAGTTCTCTTCACAGTTTAGTTAGGCAAAACAATCATTTTCCAGCCCAAGAACCAAGGACACTATTGCACCTTGAGGCCCAAAAAGTGTAAATGACAGCAAACTGAGGAGAGCAATCTGGAAGGATGGGACTCCATAACCTGAAGCTGTAATTGGACAATTAACCCCAACCTGTAAATGGACCAAAACTTATAAAAGTGTGAAAACGTGTGACCTGTCATCCACCTTGGGTGGAACCTCAGCCGGGCTCCTGTACTGCCCAAGGTGTATCCTTTGAAGGCTTTTTAATAAACACCTACTTTATTCCTTTAACACTGTCTAGCCTCTGTTCTTGATAGCCTCTCAAGGCATCATAGTGAGGAGCCAGAACTGGACACAGTGCTGCCTTGCCAGTGCTGAGTACAGTATATGACATTATCCTAATACAGTTAGCCAGACAATCCCAAAATGTAGGCAGAACTACCCATTCACATGTCCTCTATGCCAGAAGAATAACAAGGAGATGTAATGTATGACACATTTTTACTGACTATTTCAGATAAACAGATCAACCAAGAGATAAAACCTTTATTGCTCTAAATAGCACTGTTATACCAGTCCAAAATTAGATACATCAGGCTCTGTCTGTCATGTTCTCTTATGATATTAGTGCGTGATATACTTTCAAGGCTGCCTGAAAGCTTTTGTGAGTTAGCAAGACTTTTGATAAGATAATGAAGAAAATACCAAGTTGTTCCCCTTTTAGCTGTAAGAGACTGAGCAAATTCTCTACTCCAGTGTTGATTATGACCATTTCTGTGAGATACTCAAGGTGGGATCTCATCTATGACTCAACATCTATATTAGCTCCATAATTCCCATAATTCCCATCCATATTACAGAGGAGATGCTGTATCATTTACTTCCCATTAAGATTTTCCTGACAATAAACCTGTTACACCAGAAGCTGGAATGTACTATCTTACTGTTTTCCTGCTGATTAAACTATGCTTCAAGTACATTTAATTAAATTCTAGAATTTGTTTTTCTCACCCTGTGTCTGCATAAGGTAATGAGAGCAATACATATATTGGAGGAATATCTGTTAACACTCCCATGGATCTGGGATAAAATCCTTAGCGTTTGACATAATTCAGGAAAGTAATTGTAGTCCTGGTCAATATCTTGCTAGAGGTTTTTATACAAAAGCTTGATGCAAAGCCCTCTCAGGTCAAACCAAAGACTATTTGATTTCCATGGCCTTTGGATCAAGTGAATAGCACTAAATCCTACAAGGCATTCAGGGACTCACAGATACTGCAGCATTTAGGCACCTTACATTGAAATTTTTATGAAGTTTTTGTGTTGTGCAGCTGACAAATTTCTCATCGCCTTATAGAGTATGACCTTTGATTATATAAACAGCTGAAGAAAGTAAGAGTAGTAAGAACTACTTGTGTGTTTAAAGCATCTGTTTTTCTGTTTGCACAGTATTCAAGCTCTATGATATTCCTGGAGACTCTGAACCTTTAATTAAGGTACTTAACAATAGCTATACTGTACCCATTGTCTACAATTCTTTAAAAAGTATATAGGAAAAAAACTATCTTCCTAATCTAAGCTTGATCTGACCCACAGTTAGGTTATTTCCATTAACTGAAAACATGAGAGGGGGAGGTGAAGGAGATGAATTAGTGTAAAACTAAAGCCCTGTCTGTGGCTGGAAATAAATGACATGGTTAGGACATAAGCAAAGGCAAGAACACCATGCTACTACACCAGTTACACTGTCAGTAATCTGTAACTTCTACCCAATGCAGAAGTTGCATCCTTTTTCCTTGATGTGCACTGGTGGATATCTTGCCATTAATTTTTCTAATTGTTTTTTGCAGTCAAAAAAAGAATGGACCAGTCATGTCTGTTTATAGCCTTTCACCATTAGGTGAAATTGTCATTTCATAGCATTTTTTCTGAAAGTATTCTCCATTCCACAAATGGATGAAAAGTCAAAATTGCTTTGAACTGAAATCCCAAAAGCAATTCAAATTAAACAAGCCAAATGTTTTAGGCTTTTGTTCTACATTTCTAAAAGAAAATTAATAAAAAGTAAGTGGGCTTCACTCATGTATTTTTGGAAACAGGAAGTTCATACATTATATTTTCCAACTACATTTTACTTTTATCAAAGTCTCACATAGGAAAAAAAGTTCAAAAACTCCTGAAGAGATTTTCTATTATCTTACATTGCAAGAGTTCCTGATGCGTCTTTGTGAAATTTTGAGAAGAAATATGAGGTTTCTTTGGGAAAAAGTTTTAGCTATTTATTTGAACATATTCAACTTATTCTGATATTATCTTAGAACCATAGAACATTATGGGTTGCAAGGGACTTTAAAGATCATCTAAATCCAAACCCCCGGCCTTGGACAGGGGCACCACTAGACCAGCCTCATCCAGCTTTGCCTTGAACACTTCCAGGGATGGGGCATCCACAACCTCTTTAGGCTACCTGTTCTCATGCCTCACTGTCCTCCCAGTAAAGAATTGTCTCCTACCATCTAACCTAAATATCTCCTCTTTTATTTTAAAACCGTTCCTCCTTGTCCTATCACTATCTGTCCATGTAAAAATTCGCTTTCCCTCATTTTTATAAGGTATTTTAGCTACTGGAAGGCTACAAAAAGATCTCCCTGGAGTATTCTCTTCTCCAGGCTGAACAACCCCAAGTCTTCCTGTGCTGTCTTTATAGGGGAGATTCTCCAGCCCTCTGATAATCTTTGTGAACCTCCTCCGGACCTCCTCCAACAGGTCCATGTCTTTCTTGTGCTGAGGACTCCAGAGCTGGATGCAGCACTCCAGGTGGAGTCTCACCAGATTGGAGAAGTGGGGCAGAATCCCCTCCCTTGCCTTCCAGGCCATGCTGCTATTGATGCAGCCCAGAATTCAGTTGGCTTTCCAGGCTGTGAGTGAACAGTGCTGGCTCATCTCTAGCTTTCATTTATGAGGACCCCAGAGTCCACCCTTCAAGTTCATGTCTGACCAACTTGGAGATAAGACTGTTGTATGAGACCATGTGGAAGGCCTTACAGAAGTCTAGGTAGGTGACATTGGTCTGTCTCCCCTTGTCGACTGTCGAAGTCACTCCATCATAGTGGGCCACCAGATTGTTCAGGCACAATTTGCCTTAAGAAAGCCATGTTGCCTGTCTGTATTGTATGTGCCTTAAAACTACTTCCATGAGGATTTGCTCCATGATCTTCCCAGGCACAGAAGTAAAGCTCACCGGTACGTGGTTCTCTACATCCTTTCTTTCCTTTTTGAAAATAGGAGTGATGCTTCCTTTTGTCTGACTGCCAAAGTTCTTAGCTTTTTTTATATTTCTCAGAGAAATATAAGTCAGTAACCATAATCACTAAAAGTTACTAGTTTTTATACTACAATAAAGAAATCAGGTGAACAGGTGTATATTTCTTTACCTCACACGACGAATCTGTTGTAGTGAACCTGCCTGAAAGACCACAGTACACTGGAGAGTTAGTGATTCACGTAATAGTTAGACCCAGCAAGTATAGCAGACCATGCTAAATGTCCACCCCAGCCTTCAGGTGTGCTCCGTTGTACAAACACATTGTCTGCAGGATAAACCTGCCCAGATCACTGTAAGATAGGAGCCTGCAGGTAACTCGGTACTGGTGAGTACACCACCTGTACGACCTTGCCTTCATCTCAAAGTGCAGCAAGAAGGTATCATGAAAATATCCTTTATTAATAGGGTTATTTTATTGCAATAAATAAATAAAAATTGTGCAATACTACAAAGAACCAAAAGAGAGATCTTTGCATGCACAGGCTTTATGCAGTATGCTGTGGAAAAATCCCCCCCAACTCATCCAATGCTATGCGAATGCATAGTTCCCAGCATCTGAAGGGGTATGAGGTTGACTAGATAACTATATTCCTCTTTACTCTATGTTATTAAAACATCTATTTTATTAAGTCATTTGTTGTTGTACTTTCTTATCAAGATTCAGAAAAAATCCTGCATCTTCACTCTCTCTCCTCACATCCCACCATTCCATCCTGGTGCAGAACACTAGCCACTATCAAGCTCCTTTATTGAAGGACTAACTCAGTTTTTGACACTGTCTATATCTTTTTCTCTCTAGCAAACTGGTTAAGTAAATAATTTCTCTGAAGACTGGCTTCATAGGTCTCTACTCTCAATTTGTTTTGAAAAGCAGTGGAAAAGGGGTTGGCATAATAAAAATATAACTTCAAATCTCAGAAGAATGTAAAAAACATGTCTTCATACCAGGATTTGTTCCAAGGACAACTTAGAAGTAAGCAAGAAGCTTAAGAAAGAGTTTCTTTTCCATCATTATCATTCATCACTCTTCTAGCTTTTCAAAGGCATTAGCTTGAAATGCAAATGGGAAGAGAACTATTTTTAAAAAGTATTACATCAAAATTGTTACCTCAAATTATGAAATAACCACTCTTTCCCCTCAAAAGAGAAGCAATGTTTCCACAGTTATGTAGGATAGTACTTTTTCTTTAAAACTTATTTTGATGTCAAAGCTGGCCAGTGAAGGGAAGATAAAAGAGGAATTATTGATTCTTCTGTAGTTCATTCATCTCTTTTCACAGACACACAAAAAAAATTAAAATGCCACTTAATACATAAAAGAGCGAAATTTCATGAACTCTTACACACACACAA
The DNA here is from genome assembly GCF_026979565.1 of Vidua chalybeata. Taxonomy (NCBI): domain Eukaryota; kingdom Metazoa; phylum Chordata; class Aves; order Passeriformes; family Viduidae; genus Vidua; species Vidua chalybeata. Next base: position 49,642,778 of record NC_071534.1, on the reverse strand, counting down.
AAAAAAAAAAAGGAACATACTGAAGGAAATGTTATTTCACACTTGTATAGAACTGTACTAGCTGGCAAATTTGAGATTTGCTTTTTGCTGTTCTGGAAAAGCAGATCATAAAGACAAACTAAAAGGAGTTAAACTAAATCTTTGTTGATAACAGGATTTCATACCAAATTATAGAATTCCCTTACCAGAGAGATTGGTATGATTTGCAGAGAAGTGAACAAAGTTCAGAAGGAAAATGAGAAAGACATAAACTCTGAAGCAGTTTTGACCATAATACCCTGTCATGGCCTTTAAGGTTCTGTAGTACTTCAGTCTGGATGCAGCTTTAGAGAAAATTATATTTTTTAATTGAATTAAATATGAAAATGATTACTGCAATGAGTAGAGTGTCCCTGCTGAAATTTATTGTAGTGTGTCTCCAAAATTTTCAGTCTGCTTCAGAGCTATGCATTGGCAACACCTAGCTGCAGCCTAGAGCTCTGAGACCTCCTGGAAGAACAGTGGCATGGGGCATGTCTGATATATCTCGTTTGGGACACTTTAGAAATGAACAGTGGTGAAACAGCTAACAAGACCACCATGTGGCTTGGTCTTTAGGTTTCCCATACAGAAGAACAGAAATAGTTTACAACCCTTTGAAGGGTAATCAAGGTATTCAAGCTCTTAATATCTTAACTCACAAGCACTGCTATTTGAAGAATGAATTCTTTCCTGCAGAAAATTACAGTAGATACTTAATTTTTTTTTCAAATTTCTAGAGACTTCTTCTAAACCAGCACAAACATTAAATCTCCCTTTTTCTTCAAATTTAAAAATTTTGTTGTGTTGTTTGGAAAAGGACAAAAGATTGACAAAAGCACTGAAGTGGCCTTCAGAGTTACACAAAGCAAAAATATTTTGAGTTTAAATGTAGCAGATATGTTGCCTTTTTGATGAAGTGAGAATTGCATCAAATGCCAACCACGTACCCTGCTATGATCTTTGAAAGGAATATGCTATGGGCCTTTCACAGTTATGTAACTTGGGAACAAGGAGAGTTGATCAAACCAACTACCCACAGAGCTTAGGATTTATTTCATTTATTTCCACTTGGTATTCAAAGTCTCCACTAATTATAATAAATTTAATTTATACTCAGTGCATAGGAATGAGCACATCCAGATGCCTGCTTCTCTTCATTATCTCCTAAGTGAGAAAAGGATGACTATTTCAGAACTATTTAACTTTTAGAGGAATAAGTTAAGACCTATAAATATCTCCCAGAGATAGATAGTAAGCAACTGGCAGAGAAATAAGTTGGAATTCCACCTCCGGATTCTTCCATAATAATTCTATTGTACAGCATGTCCTATTTGTTGCCTTTAAAATAGTTTTATGTCTTGATTATCTTCTTTAAAAACCACACACCTAAGATATGATCTCTAAATTCTACAGCTATATCCTTCCACACAAACATAGGGACTAGGAAATTAACTATGCACAGGCAATATGAAAGGTTTATTTAAGGAAACCTTTCTGTTGCATTTGGATTTGTTTGCTTTGAAAACAAGGGAACCTCTGAGAATAGCTAGTGAGCTAGAAAACAGGTATCAGAAAGTATATTAAAGCAAAAGATACACCACTGAGAGAGACTAAAAAGATGAACCAATCTGTTTTCAGTCTTTTGATATATGTATATTTCAAAACCATTTATGTGGATCTAAATCCATACTTCCATTCATTTTTCTGTTCAGTATTCCAAATCATCTGTCACTTTTCTCTGTATTTACTTAATTTGTTTGCAAAGCATAGCAAGCAGTGCACACTAAATGTTGTGACTACATAGAGTAATAGGGAAAGCTCACATGCAGTCTGGAAAAGTATAGCAAGACCCCAAAACTCTTTGCTATTGTATGGCCAAGCACACTGTAAATTCACTCTGTGGATGACTGCCTGACAGACATTGTGCTGTACTCATGGTGTGAAGAGGGCTCAGGGCAGCCAGTTGCCAGAAGGCAGCAGCATCCAAAGGGATTTGGGCAGTCCACTACAGGCACTCTTCTCTATCTTCTAGAGACCTGAAACAAAACTGGTTCCTATCTCCCCCTCCCACAAGTAGGATTTTATCTTGCATGTGCACTGTTGCACAAAGATGTCTATATTTTAAAATCATTGGTCATCTGTGCCAGACACAATAAGTCAGCACCATCTCTGGTCTGCAGCTGTGCCTGTCCCCAGAGGAGAGACTGCCACAGCTCTGCCAGTGCAGCAAGAGGCTGAACTGTGCTGAAGGGCTTACCAGCACGACTAGGAACATTGCTTCTCCCATGAATTATTTAATGCAATAAACTTCAAAAATTTGGGCATTTGCAGGAAAGAAACTGTAGGCTAAAGGAATTATGACAGTTGCAGCCTTTCAGCAGCTGCAACTTCTACGGTGATTTGACTGTGATGGGATGAAGGGAGAGAAGTGTCAGAAGTAGCACATGGTCTGAGAAGGACAGCATACATATCACATATTACCTGGGACTTTTTTTGTAAGGAGATTCATTTGTAGTATTTACCTCTAAAACTTGGCACCTTTTGGCACATACTGTGTTCACAAGCAAATCAGATAAAACAAACTTCCCTTTCACTTGGAAAATAACTAATACTGAACATGTCAAATCATTAAGCCAGTCTGTGGACAGATTTACTCTAAACTATCTGTCTGTGGGAAAGCTTCAATTTGTACTCTATCAAGCTTCCATTCAGATGCTAAAATAGCAAATTCCACCTAAATTCTCAAACAGTCTAGAGTTTACAATATTGAAAGTTTAATTTTATATACATACATATCAAATAAACAGAAGAGCTATGCTGCAAGCATAGCTCTCACCAGTTGTGTGAGAATAGGTGTATATACTCTGTTTGCCCAGTTCTCCTGTTTCTAGTCCATGACATCCATGTTTCAACTTGGATTCCATCAACTGATGTAAACAAATGCATCAATAACAAACCAAACGAAAAAGTTTAGAAAAACTAAAAATTCTCAATTCTAGAAGTAGAGCAAGATATCGTGGTATTTATATTACAAAGAGTTTAAAAGTGTTGTTACTGAAGATTGTTTGATAGTGCTGTGTCTTCAATAGAAAGGCCACAATTCTTAACCTGTTGCATACCAACAATGAAGTGATTAGATACTCTAAATCAAAAAAAGTATATAGGCTCTTCACAATCAGATTTGGAAAACATCTTCAACCTCTCTGCTTTTTATTCCTCTGTAGGAAGAAGGAGAGTTGGGGACCAGTGTGTTGCAGCTGTCATCCACCATGTCAAAGAGCATCAATTTTGTTCCTAAGCAACTCTGCACAGTGCAGTAGCTGCTGCCCATAGCTGATAAGGATGCTCAGGGAATTGTTAAGTGGCTGCAAGTGGAAGAGATAAAAGTTGCAGAAAATGAAAGTAAGGGCACTAACACAATAATAAAACTCCTCTTTTGGTCTATAAAAAAGGGGCATATGAATAGTAACAATGAAAACTTAAGGATCCCACTCACAATACATATGCTCTCATACAGAAACCTCTCTTGATTCATCTTACTGAAAGAAGCAGTGAGTTAGGATGCAAAAGACACATTCAGACTGTAAGCTATTACACAATCCTAAATTAATTCCTTCACAGCCTTATAGTCTAACTCTCAGCCATTTACAGGGAATGCCTGGATGGCCAAGCTTTCAAGTGATAATTTGAAAGACTGTTCCCTGTGTACCAGCCAAAATATTTTGAGAATCTGCCAGTATAATTCATAGAAAAAAATCGGTGCCTCTGGATGCACATTTGAAAAATTAGGGTTTGGCCTCAAAATATTTTTTATCCAAAATAATAATTAATTAAAGCATGTTAATGTATTATCATAAAATTAGGCTATTACAGATACCATTAAGGAGGTTCACAGTTACTTCTTAATCCAAAATGAATTCTCTTAATCCAAGAGATTTAAACTGTAGTGAAACATACTTACTTTATTTTAATTTACCAAAGTACTCAGAGGAATTAAATAAAATCCTAGAAGTTTATACTGCCTTTTATACTATAAGAAGTCTTAGCTAAGGACACTGAGTCTTTGATAATCAAACAGCTAAATTTATTTCTACAGATACATATTTTATAATATTTCTGTTTTAATGCTGATATTATAACAGATCATATTTTTTAAAAATATACAAGTGTTCTCAATATTGGGATTTTTTTTCCATATGTTATTTTTTGATAAAAAGCCTTAGTGCAAGTGGTAGTAAGTACAAAACTGAGCTAGACACCATCCAGTTAAACATCAGCTCACAAATCACAATGCTTCCTCAAAGAGAAAGAACTGTGATATAAGATGCCTACCTCAGGAAATAATTTTTTTTTACAAAGAATTAGGAAAATAACAGGAAAATGTGTTTTAAATATGCTTCATTTAGGAACAGAGATTAAGGTAAAAATTAACTAGCAGAACTGTGGATTCTGCTTACAAAGTTCATATTACGGCACAAAAAGAAAACTCAAAGGCAGGCAAAATACTTCTCAAACCTCTTGTATAATTCTACAAACACTGTCCATTAAAAAATCAAATAGACACAAAATAAGAATGTTTGCCACCATACTAGAGAAGGGGATGAATTTACAGTGGTCAGAATTACCTTTTACCTTTTCTTACCACACGTCAGAATCTTAACAAATTTACTGTGTATAAGCTAAATAAGATACCTACTGAAACCAATAAATCCACAGATTGCATGTTTATTTGAAAAATGGAATCACCTACCTGACACTGTTTCATAATTTTTCACACTGTTTCTAAAAATATTTCCATTAATAATATCTAGGTGTCATAGCTTCCATTTCTTACATATCTTTTCATGCTGAACTCTTGGTTTGAAAACCACAGAGACAGAAAATTAGGATCAAAAAATATATTCCTTGGATAATTTACATTACTCTTTCAGTTACTCTTCTTTTTTTCTTGAATTACTCATTCCTCTTTCCTAAGCATACCATACACACAACACTCTTTCCTCCTTTCTACAATATTACGTAAAAATAGGGCATATTCTATTTTAACAAGACCTGAACCGTAGCAGGATCCATTTGATTCTGGTAGGGGCATTTGATCCTGCCTCTGGGACATACCCAAAGTACAGTATTCTATACTTATCCTAGAAGTTACTCCTTACTAAGTTAATCCTAGAAGTGACTAGGTTGCTAGCTTCAGCTGCTCTCCTTTGTGTTTCTAACACCCAAGCCTCTTCCGAGTGCCTACCTTCATCTTCAGACACATAAATGCCTTTAAATTGTCCCTTGTATTGTTTGGGCCTTATAAATAAATAAACACAGGAGATCTCTATGTCTGTGAAACTTGATTTCTCAGTTAAACCAATCAGATCAAAGAAACCAGTAACACAGATGAAACAGAAAAAACAGGGATGAAATAAAAACTACTATTCCTAAGTGCTTTAAATATGCAAAATTTTACTTTGTTCATACGAAAAACATTTTTCTAGGTTTTTTAGCAACCTCACATTTTCTCTAACTGAAGAATCATGCTCTAATTAAGTACATTTATACAGTAGCCTTCAGGATGGAAATCTGCAGATAAGGAACAATACTGCGCAGTGGAACATAAGAAATGAAACTGCTTTTCTAAACACACAAAAAAATACAATTCCTTATATGGCTGATATCTTTGTATCTTTAATAATCAGAAAGATAGAAGTCTTTTACTGTTTTATTAGCTTTTGTCAATGCACTTAACTGCAAGAATTTGAACTTACGGTAGTAGGAATAGTGTACTGATAACCAGGTACATTAAGATGTATTTCCTAATAATGCATAAATTGTGTCTATGCTGCTATGAGAAAAGGAGTGCAGTCTCATTTGAATTATAATAGAGATGAATCCTGTTACATTTTTTTCTTTTTTATGCACTGATCACATGATCTTCATAGGTACTCATGTTTAAACCTGAGCATTCATACACCAGATACCTGAGTAAATTTTTGTCTCCAGGATTTTTCTACAGGGCACTCATACCTGTTACACATCAGATGCTCTAGTCAAAAGCATTATTTTTTATTTCATCTCAAATCACATGTATTTAAGTCTATGCTGTGAAAATAATGCAAATTTCATAGTGTACTTTGGTGAAAATTGATTCTTTTTTGTCAAAACAAACCCCACAGCTTTTTTACTTAACAAGATGTTTATAAAACATTACCAGAGACACAGGAAGATCAAAATCATGTACTTCATAAAAAAAGATATTAAGAAATAGTGGTAGAAATTAGTGCTCCTAACTGTGTTAGGAGTTGAAGTCAAAGCATGGTGACTATTATTGTGCCAGGAAGTGTAGCGTAGAGCTATCATTTTAAAGCACTGTCAATATATTCAAAACCTTTTCTCCACTGCATAATCAATTCAGAAAAAAATAAAATATGCCTTAAAGACTATGTCTTCCAGAAAAGCCTGTGCTCCCACCTATTGCCCAAGAAATGATAGGTACAGAAATATACAGGATCTTTCCCATCACTCTGTCAGCTCTGTTGTCAGGTAACTAATGAAACCTGTTAAGGCTGATTCTAAACAATTCCTGTATTTCTAATTTATATTCCCTCTTTGGAACGATCTATAATCTTAAACCATGATGAACCAGATTCTTCTCTCATTAGCTTGCCATGACGAATATTATGAACTTCTGCCAATGGATTATAATGTCATAAAAATCAAGTAAAAGGAGTAATTCGCTAGACCCTCTTTCAAATATCTGAAAACTTGTCACCCTGAAGTTGCAAGATGTTCTAAACTTATTTTGAATAGTCACTTTATTTGTGTGGTATTTATGTTCCCCTCTTCAGAAATACAGTTTCCATTTCCAGATATTTTTTTGTATGGCAGGCACCCTTTCTAATACTGTATTCATAGATTTATATGGCTTTTTTATTGCAAATTTTTCATTTTAGACAAAGGCACAATGATGTGAGTCACAGATTGTCATCACTCAGTTTGAACTTCTTGGGTTTGATCACTTAAAGATTTTACTAAAATGACAGTATTCACTGATGATTACTTGAATGATAGGCCCTAGTTAACAGATCAGGCACTAGTCATAATTACTCTCCAACATAATTAGTTCTGCTGTACTAAGAATATTTCTATGCCACATCCAAGTCCACAGTAATCTGATTGTTCTTTTTCTTGTCTCAAAGTAACAGCAAGGAAACAAAATTCCATCTGTTTCTATCAAAGGAGCAAATATATTAGATCCTGAGCAGAAAGATCTTTTTGTTAAGCATCACCTTCATGTTCTTCATAACTGAACTAAGGAAGTTCATGCTCAAGACAAATGAGTGAAACAAGATAAGTCCTCTTCCTCTAAGAGATTTTCAGGATTTTTTTGAAGACAAAAGCTGGTCCCCAGTGCAACTAAATAAGAATACAATTACTCTGCTCTCCATCAAGCAACAACAGCCCAAAATAATTTCAGTAATCTTTTTTGTTACAGATCAAAGATTTTTTTTTTACTGCAATCAAAATGACCCTTAGTATAACAGATTCTCCCTGGAGCCCTTTTTGAATATCTACTAATGTACTTTGAAGGTGATCACAACTACACTTTGTCCCTCCTCTGTTGTATAGGCTAAATGTCTCTGCTGTGAAGAGAAAATAGATTGAGACATTAAACACATTTGTAAAATACAAAATCCACTAGGTTGTATATAAGAAGACAAAAATAGAGGAATTCTATTTGAAACAGGGTTGATAATATCAAACAAAAAATGAATGAGTAATATGTACGTACAAGATACAGAAAAAATACTCTAACTTTGTGAATCTTTACATTTCTAACACTAATCATAAGAATATATCCAAACTTATAATGAAATTTTTCATAAAACAAAGATTTTGAATTTTTTCTCTCGTCAGATTTTATTAAACTCAATTTTTAAACAAAATTTCTAATGAGATGGATAATTTCAAACTAAAATGCAGGGACTATAAGGAACTAAACACACTGAAAATAACACAGTGGTGAGAAAAGGGAGTATGTGTGTCATTTGAGAAAAAAGTGATGATGTGGAAATTTTATGATGCTCATAAGAAAAATATATCAAACAAAGTTCAGAGCAAAAAATCTGTTCTGAGGAAAGTTCAGGTCAAATGAATGACAATGATGACAAATAAATGAAAGATTTGATCTAGTAGTGAAGGATGAATTAGGAATCTGGAAAAAAAGGAGTAGAAGAAAAAAAATAAAGCCAGTAGAGTGTTACTACAAAATGTTAACCTCATCTTGAAGAAGGGAGGAAAGGTGTCAACCAGTAGATAAAGCCCAACCATGAAAACTATGGGAAGTGGTAGTTGGAATAAATAATGGAAAAAAGAAATGGATAGAATATACCCATAGTAATGAAAAAAGAGTGGAAAAAGGACTGAAGATGGCAAAGAACATGAATGTGCTCTCTTCCTTTGTTCACTGTTTGAGGCTTTCTTTTATTTCATCTAGTCATCTGTTTATTATAAAGTCTTCAGAGAATTTGATATATCTTTAGTGGGTTTCCTCACACATTATGGGCTATATTAACAAGTACTGAAAACAAATAGTTGCTTTATCTTTGCTAAAAGACACACCTCTAGTTTATACAATGAAAGCAAATAAATGAGTAGTCAAGTTTAAGCTTCCTTTCATAAAGTATTCTGCTCATCTACTGAAGCATTGTGTGACTTGATAAAGCTACCCAATATAACGGCTATAAAAATGGAATTTTAATATAGCAGTGAGATTGTTTTAAAACTACTCACAGATGAGCACTACGTTCCTTATTTAAAGTATAATATCTTCATAAAACACAAACTACACTACAATTCTGACTGACTTGGGAACAAACAATATCCTTACACCATCAAAACCTTACCAGCTATTCCAGCTCATTTGCTGGCTCCTGACGGGGCAGATAGAAATTTATTAGATTGTCATGTTATAAGGTGACAGCAGAAAGTGACAGAACTGTCATTATGGGTGTAGATGTTCACAAGCCCCTGTGGAGGTCTGCCAGTCCCAGTTCAGTAGACTTGAGCTCTTCTCTCTGTCATCTTCACACTAACCTCATTCTTGACCTCTATGCTTGCCGCTATTACCTTGAATCTCCATAAAATATTTTGTGACCTCTTTCAATTTTATTCTATTTTCTCTTCTTGTTTCTACTTTACTTTTGCCAGAATTAATCCTGATAAAACACTAGTTTGAAGTTCAAAATCAGACAGTTCAGTTTCTGGAAGTGTGCATGCTATTTTTCTAGAGGTAACTTCCTCTTCTCTTTCTCTGCCTTTATTTTTCCTCATGTTCTCTTTTTTCCTTTGCTCCTTTCTTCCCTTCTTTTCATTTTTTCCAGCTCTTTCATGTAACATTTCCACATGCATGTACTACTTGAGCTGAGCAGTCAAGAGCAGTTAATAGCTGGGATATCCTTGGAGGCAAAAATATAGTAATATTTGAAGTCACTAGCACTCTGCAAAGGAAAATGTAATCTATGTTTTTTAAAGACACTTTAATTGCTCAGCAATCATGCAGAACTGAGAAATATAGCTCTGCTTCCAAGGTAATAACTCCCCAAATTGCAAAGGTCGCTTACTCAATACCCTTGCTATCTAGAAAAATATGACAATGACACCAAGACTCAAACACTCAATTTTATGTTAATCTATTATTCACTATTAGCTTTCATGAATTTTTGTAGTATTTCACATAACTGTTGTGTGCTACTGTCATTTAAAACATAAAGACTTCATCAAGCTTTGTTTCTAAATGAGAGAAGTTGTTTCTATCAAGTCCATTTGTACACCCCTGATTCAGCTAAAACTAAAGTTAAAATGAACAGGAATTCTATATTAGTAAAGAGGTGGTAAGCTTTAGCACACAGAAAAGGTATCAGTACTAATTACAATCAGCTTTCACTGACCCTTGATGCTTTTCCCTATAACTTCCCTCTCCTTTTGTGTAATTATTCCATCAACTAAAAAGATTTCAAAGGTTTTATTATGTTAATTTTATTTAAATTATTCACATATTTAACATTTAAACATAATCTTTACGAAGTTATCATGATGTTATTAAAAGGACATAATCTAGCTAATGCACTGATTAAAGATTTCATGAAAATTGGAGATGTCTGTCATATTTGAACCTGTATCATACCTGAACTCCTGAGGGTAAGACTTTGGATCTCTGTTCAACAGGCTCAAAACATTCTCTGTTCAACATGCTCAAAACTTTCTCTGTTCAAACTACCTTAAAAACGAGTCAAGCATGAAAAGATTCTCTTTAACCCTTTTTGTTCCACTTGGGACCAAAATATTATGTCGTTGTATACTTAAAAACAGGTTCTTAGGTTCTATTCAAAGAGATTTGAAATTATGTTCAAATTACAGCAGTACTTTTGAAGATTTTACTCAGAGTAATACTTCAAAACCTGGAATTACAGAATAATACTCATGTACATGTGCGTGTGTGTGTGTGCCAAAGAAACAAACAAATCATATCAACACCAGCTGTGATACCATACCTGTGCAATAATCAGTCACAATTTGGGCATAAAAGAAAAGTTTCTGTTCAGTACCATGGACAAGTACTTTCCACACTGTGCATGAACATGGAAAAACTTAATCAGAAAGTACCTTTTGTTACCAAAAGAACCATATACCCGCTTCTGGTTTTTTATATTAAAGTACCAGTCAATTCTTTCTTGAAAACATCGCTGTTCTAATTAAAAATAAATGGTAAAAAATCAGCATCAGAAAATACAGGAATGTGGATCTAGTTACCATGCCTAACTTGTTTCTTCTTCTAACTGATCCCTTCCATTTGTCACCGGCAACAGAAAATGAAAACTAAAAAGCCACCCAGGAACCTAAAAGGAAGGTTAAAATCCCCAAAGCTCTTGTCACTCCTTTTTAGCATAACTTGGCCTTACAAGAAGTATGAAATATTTACTATGCACTATATTTATCTTCATTTGTTATATGACATTGAAGATAAAAGCCTTGTATAAAAAATGGTGGCATAAGATATTCCTTTTATCTTTTTCAATATTTTGTATGCACATTTCCTAAGTAAATTACTATTGCACATAATAAATCAAGTTTTCATAATAGTTTAATAATGCACTTTCATTTTGTTAAATTTAAAAGTTATACATGTTTCATAAATCTCAACAGTCCCAACAAGACATGGCAAAATGCTAATAAAATGATGGGCTTGGCCTTAATGAAAGTGCTAAGTTTGTCATTTAGTATCTGTAATTATTAAATAACTAGTCAGTTTGTAATGATTCAACAAATTTTCAATTTCATAGATGGCACTATACAAATCAAAATTAAGAATAGGGAAAAATTGTCACCTCAAATTAGTCAACTTTCTAAATCCCTGTTGTAACTACAGACAAAAGCATTTTATAACTTGGTGCAGAGAATCAGCTGATACAATCAGATGCTTGTATCAGAGACTTAATAAAGTAATACTTTCTCTCATCTTTCCATTAAAATATATTACTTTCTAATGTCAACAGTGACACTTTTAAACCCTTATTTTCTGAAAGAAATTGTATTGCCATTAGAATTGTTTAAAGACAAATGCTTGATGTGTCATATGTCTCACACTTCCTCAGATCATTTTCCAGAGTGTGTCACCAGTCAGTGTAGCTTGATACTCATAATTTAAAAGTTATAGGTCCATGAAAATCAAAGGAAATGTGTTCAGTGTCTTAAATAAAATCACAAATATATTTTTTTTGTAAAGACAAGGTATGATTTTCATGAAAATAAATCTCTTTGTAATAACAAATTCAATATCCAGGTCTACATCAATACACGATTTAAAACAAAATGGCAGATCCACATACTGATCAAATTAAAAGCTTGCACTTTGGTTCTCCTTATAAACATTAATAATTTAGCAACCCTGTAACAGGGCCTGCCAGCAAAGACAGTACTCCATTAAAAACCCACTGATAACTCACACATACTCATAAAATATTCCAATTTTGCTGTCCAAAACCAAACAGTTTCAAGACTTTTTTGCTTTGTTTTGTTGTTTGCTTTTTCAGTTTTTTTGCAGGTTTTGGATTTGGGCTATTTTAATTTCAGCAATGCTGTTAACTTAAACATGTAAAACGTCTAGAAGGAAGTAACAAGTTGTATTCTTAAAGTTTTCTAACAAAAACTTACCCTCACATTTTTTTCTACCACCATTTTTTTAAATTGAGTATTTTTCCATTTGTGCTAATACACTTGTTGAAATGTTGGCTGTAACCAAACACCAGCTGCACTTACCCCAGTGTTGTCATGGTGACGATGGTATACCAGAAGGCTGCAGGGATGCTGGTGAACTTGCTGGCTGATGAACCTTTCTCTGCATAGTACATGACTGTGGCAAAGATGATGATGGCCATAGTGAGTGAGAAGAGGAGGAAGCCTAACTCCGAGGCACAACTTTTCAGCGTGTAGCCCAGGATGCGCAGACCCTGCGAGTGGCGGGAAAACTTAAAGATTCTGAAGACACGAAAGACTCTTAATGTCACAAAAGCTCCACTGACATCCTCATTATCTGTCATCACCAGGCCAATGTAATATGGCATAATGGCCACCACATCAATGATACTCATGACACTGCGCACGAATTTGTAGCGACTAGGAGCTGCCAGCAGACGTAGGAGATATTCAACTGTGAAGATCATGACACAGGCAGTATCCAGACAGAAGAAAGCCACTGCATACCGCTCTCCACAGGGCAGCTCTTTGATGCGACCCGGGCTTACCCCACAGGGCACTGTCTCCACCACATTGGCAATAACAGAGACGGCAATGAAGAAACCAGTGACATAATAGAAGACCAGAGCCAGGGTACTGGTGTGTGGGTTTTCAAAGGCCCGCCACATCCTCTGACGAGCTGTCATTGAGGGTAGGGAGCTCTCAGCTACATGATCCGTATCAGCATCATCCTGCAGGCGCTCAGCATTCTCCCGCCGGCGATCCTTGTACTCCTCATAACAGCAGTCACCAATGATCTCAGGGATGATGCCGAAGAAGGCCAGCTCCTCATCATAAGCTGAGATGCACTCCTGGCGGGGATAATGAAGCTTCCCGGTACGGTAGAAGTTGAGAATGTGGCGGAAAATGTCAGGGTCCCGATCAAAAAAGTACTGCTGTGTCTCAGGGTGGTAGAAGAAGTCCCGTTCTGAACTGCCCAGCAGAGTGTCAGGGTAGCGCTCTAAGGTGTCCAGCCATGTCTGGAACTGGATGCCACTCACATTCAGCACAATCAGAGAGTCCTGGCTTCGCTTTCTCTCCTGCCGTGGAGCAGCTGGCATGGGACCAGTAGCCACTGGCATCCATCCTATGGCTGCTGCCCTGGCAAAGGGTAACCAAGCTGCTACACCTGCCGCCATGGTTCCAAACACCTATTACAGCTAAGGGAGTCAATCTAGACACAGTTCTGGTCCAACCACTAAAATAGAGAGGGAAAAGAAAAATACAAATTCTCACACATTCTTGAGGCAGCAGAATTTCTGAACATTTTTGTGATAATCAGTATTAAGTGAAAACCTTTTTGCTTCCTTTTTGTTTCCTCCACCTTTTCCCCCCAGAATATGCTTTCCAGGTGATGGTCAGACTGTTAGGACAATAAATGAGGGCACTTGGAAAATCTCTGTATTCAAAACATCTTCTCTAACAGCCAGATCCTTTGGATATAAGGTCTCCATTCGAGGCCCCTGCATGGAAGCAACAGTCCTCAAATCACTAGCCCCTGGAGCCGGCTAGTAGCTCTAGTGCATCTGTGCAGCCACCTGGAAGGAGATTTTCCTCCACACGCGATGCAGCCGGTCCCCCCGCCCCTCCTCCGCTTGCTCCCCGCCCGCCGCCGGAGCCGGGCCGCGGCAGCCAGCGGAGCCCTTCCCGGGCGGCTGCAGCGGGGCCGCCAACGCCGCCGCCGCTCGCCGTGGAGGGGCGGAGGGGATGGGCCGGGCGGGCCACCCCCCTTCCCGGCGGCAGCCCTGGAGCAGCGGCGGGAAGAATCCTCTCCCTGACCTTTAATCGCCGTCCGGGGACTCCTCCAGATACCGGCTAGGGGCCAGGGGAGCCGGCGGGGCAGGGGGAGGAGCTCCGGGCGGCAGCATTAAACTTTAAGGCAAGTTTTCCGTGCAGGAAATGCTTTGAAGGGCAGAGGGATGCCGGGGATGGGGCGCCGGGAGCGGGGAGCGCCCCACAGAGCAGGAGCGGGCAAAGCGGGGCTCTTCCCCGGACGGAGCATCAGGGCACGGACAGGGGCTGATCTGCGGCGAGGAGACCGGGGTCAGGGAGAGCCCCCGCGGTCCTGGCGAGGGCAGGGGCGGGGGCTTTGGAGACACATGCAGTAGGTGGGCTGCACGGGGCATCCCCGGGAGCGCCCGAGCGGGCGGCGAAAGGCGAAGCCAAGGGAGGCTGGCTGTGGAGCGGGAGAGGGGCAGGATCTCCCTGGCGGCGGGGGAGGCCAGGGACCGGGGCGGGCGGGGGGGCGCGGAGCAGGGATACGGGGTGCCGTAGGGCTCGGCGGTCGGTGGTGGATCATACCCCCCCCCCCACTCCCCCCGTACCCCCGCCTCCTTCCTCTCGCCCCTTCCCCTCGGCTCAGTTTTCCAATCGCTCCAGACGTGCCCAGCCTGCGGCACCTACCTGTGAAAGTCTGGCGAGAGCGCTCAGTTGCATAGAGACTTTTGGAAATACGGGCTCTGCCGCTAGATCTCCGCGCCCCGCCGGGAACGACGGGGAAGTAGTTGCTCCTGAGAAAGCTTGATCGCATCCAAAGGGACATCGATAATAAGGCTTTCCCCCACCCCCACCCCCCTCCGCCACCGCCGAGCGCCAAGCAACAAGTTCAAGGGGTGGGTGGGGGGAAAAAAACAACGTAATCGCGCCTGGCAGCTCTTGGAGCACGTCCTTGCGGGGCGCGGATCCTGCGGCGCGGAGCCGCTGTCAGGCGCGGCTGCGGCTGCGGCCGCTGCCCCTGCCCTGCCGCGGGCTGCGGGAGGCAGCGGCGAGGCCCTGGCGCGGCCGGGGGCGGGGAAGGGGGCTTCCCGCTGCCTCCCCCAAGGCGGGCGGGCCATGCCACCCCGCCGCGCCGCCGCCGCCCGCGGGCGAGGGGCGCATGGGCGGGCGGCGGTGCGGGCGCGGGGAAGCGCGGGGCGGGTGGGCAGGACATCGCTCCGCGGGCGAAACAAAAGGGCTGCGGGCAGCCGCGCCGGCAGGGCAGGCAGGGAGCGCGGCTGTGCCGCTGTGTGTGCCGCTGTGTGTGCCGGTGTGTGTGCCGGTGTGTGTGCCGGTGTGTGTGCCGGTGTGTGTCTCTGCGGGGCCGGGATCGTGCGGTCCAACCCCTCCGCCGGCAACGCCGCACAGACCCTCTGGAGTTCGCGGTGCTTTGGGTAGGGATCGGGCGGCGGCGGCAGCTTAGGTGAGGTACCGAGGGGATTTCAGTGGAGCGCTAGCTGCTTTCAAGGCAAAGGGAACCGTTCACTGCAAAAAAGGGGGAATGAGATGCCTGGGAGTGAAGTGCAGGATGTTCCTCACGACCCGCCCCGAGCCACTCCGTAGTTCTGGCTGCAATATCCAAATGGCTCTTACCAGCTTTGGGAAGGGCGAGAGCTGGGACGGGTGTGGGAGCCTTTTCCTCCTCCTCTCCGTTCCGCTCCCGTGCCGAGCCGCGTCCCTTTTCCCGACGCTAGATGGCGCGTGGATGACGGGAAGGGAGCTCCCGCCGGGGCGCCGCTGCGGGGCCGGGCGAGCCCCCGCTCCGCGCACCCCCAGCGCTCTGCCCGCGCCGCCGCTCGCCCGCCCCGGCCCCGCCGCCGCCTCCAGCCGCTGCCGAGCTCGCGGCACCGCCAGATCTCCGGGCTAGACGAGCACGTAATTTCCCGAGCTCTGCGTGCCGCTCTGATAGTGCCGATAAATAGAGGGAACGGTCTATATTTTTCAATCAAGATTCTGAAACCGTTCTATGTCTTCTTCATAGACCTTGCAAGAAGATACCAGAATATATTCCTCCTTCTAATTTGCCTTACTACCAAATTTCCGTTTGGTAGTAAGAGGTTTTGAAAAGGATCACAGAATAAATAGGTTCCTTTACATGTGAAGTTTTTGCAACCAAACCTTCCACTCTGATAAGCTATTTGAGATATATGCCAAAGAAACCCAAAGCAAAAATAAACCAATACACACTGAACTTTGGGAGTTAACTCTTTTCTGTATTTTAATAATATGCTCACCTTCAGTATATATTCACATCTAAGTTCCCATGGAAAAGATGAGCACTTTCAGTATTGTAGCCTAAGCTACAGCCTAAGCTGTTCATACAAGTAATGCTTGAAAGCACGGAGAGAAAAGGCTTAAAAATGTTTGAGTACAAACTCTAATATAGGAAAACTTGTGATGATTACTGATTGCATATATCAAGTCACTTGAAATAAAATATCACATTAAATAAAATATACTTTCTGTATATTTCCTGAACTTGGTTTTTGATTTGTTGCTTTCCTTTCCTGAAAATCAAGAGGTTTCCTTGTCAGCTATATATTCTTTTTGTAATCAATAACTGCTCTTATTTTTTTTTAACATGCCTAGCTTTACAAAAATCAGTTGCTGGTTTAAGTTGATTTTTTCTTTAGAGTTTTTCCTGAATAGAAGTCTCGCAATAAAGAATTTTCTATCCATAGAGAGAACCCATGAGAACGGGTGCCATTAAAGAAACACCTGGATTCCTGTTGCAATCTTAAAGTTGTTTCAGAAATTTACGAGTTTCATTTAAAAAAATGGAAAAAAATCCCAAACAAACCCTATATTTTTTGACAATTTTGGGTACCACATAGCATTATAGCATTTAGTCTGTTTAAGTAGAGGTTTGAAACCAGTTGAGGTTTAGAGACTTTTCTGACACCATTGCCTGGAAAAATGATTGCCTTGCCTTAAATTTTTGTGGACAGCCTGTATATCACAGAGGCATCTTTCCAAAACAAAGTCTTGGAAGGAAAAGACTACACTCTATTGACTCCTTAATTAATATGTTACTGAGAAGTGATAGCCAGGAACTCAAATTTTCACAGCTAGTACCTTATGTTCATTAAAATTGCCTGCCTGAAGTATTTCTTACTTTGTATGTTTCAGAAGGACTAAATCCTACTACATAAGGTGTACCTAAATAATCAGGTCTTCCTAAGTCAAAATCCTGCCTGTGAAATCAGAATTGGCTACAAAGAGATTGGTGTGATGTGACAGGGAGGATTATGACTTCAAGTAGGAATTAAATAGCAGGGACTCAAATGAGACAAAAATCCTATTTTCCAGGGAAGAAAATAAATCTTAGTAATTGTAGGAAAAGAAGAAAATGATGCTAAGGGGAATGCACAATGGGCTCTAAGATGAGCTGTTTCTTAATTCATTCCAAAGTCATGAGACACAAAGAACTCTCTGAGGATTAAATAAGCTACCAGCTATGATGCAGAAGTTTATATTAATGAACTTATTTTTTAAAATATTTAAAATGTTTGAAACTGTAAGCTTTCTTTACAGACTGAGAGCACATGTGTGTCCCCTCTTTTTAATTCTTCTGGTATTAAGACAGTTTTCTTTCCTTTTGAGAAAAAAACACTGCCAATGGTGTTTTGTTCTGAGGTTTGTTAGGTTTTGTTTTTTTTTGTTGGTTTGTTTTGGGTTTTTTTTTTTTTTTTTAATGAAGGGAACATTCCTGAAACCATCTAAGTAGCAAAAGTCCAATATAAGAATTTCTAGAATACAGCCCCTTGAAGAACTAGGTTGTGAGATTAAGAATGTGTCTCACAAAGGAAAATGTTTGATTCTACCTTGCAAATATAAAAAAAATAGTGCTTTGTTCAAACATGGAATCAGCCCAAATATCTATAGTCATAGACTGCAGTTTCCTTGCCTTCAAAAGTTTTTTTTGTTTTTTTTTTTTTTTGGGGGGGGGGTTGGTTTTTTTTGGGGTTTTTTTGGGGTTTTTTGTGTGTGTGTGGTTTTTTGGGGGTTTTTTTGTTTTGTTTTGTTTTTTTTTTTTTTTTTTTTTTTTTTTTTTTTTTTTTTTTTTTTTTTTTTGTCTAAATTGAGCTGCTTTTTGTGCTTTGGGCCAGACAGAATAAGTGGAAGGCTTTTGATAATTTTTCCAAGACAAAAAGCCATCTTTCTGGGAGTTTGCTAAAATAGGCTCAGGTCACTCTGCAGTGCAAGTGCAAGAAGCTTGGTGTCCTTCTTTCTATGTGGAGAAATGGATTGCTCTGGACATTAAAAAATGACCTCTCACTGGTCAGTGATTAAGACATACTGTGGAGGGAAGTGCACCATATGCACCATTTCTTTTAAATTCTGAAGTCAAACTGAAAGGTAGTATAGCCACCGTTAACCTAAAAAAAGACCCTAACTTCTGCGGAAAAAGATTTTTTTATGTATTTATTACAGATTTAAAGTCTGGAACATGAAGGCAGAGCTGTCAGCATAGTAGTTTCTTTTTTCTTAATGTGAGGCTAAGTCAATATTTGGAATCATCTCAAGAAGACCATACACTCTTCCAAAGAAGGGACTAATTTGATCTCAAATATATTTGCTTTAACTTCTCTAAACCAACAAATACTGATTTAGTAATTATATATGTTTTTCTTGATGTATAAGATATTATATGAAACATTAATTCTGTTAAACTATCTATTAGTCTTATTAAGTTCTTGGAATTCCTCTTCAGATTAGTGATATTGTACCCATCAATGAAATGGTGAGTAACTTTTAAATTTTACTTTAGATAAATACATATTTCTCATTTTGAATTCATGTTTTGTTTCATATAGTATCTTCAAACAAATAACTGTTTTGTTTGTGTAATTAGACTAAATTTCAACCAATTTAGCTTTAAATACCTGTAGTACCTAATTAGGAGCCTTCTCCCCCTAAGTTCTTGGAGTCAACAGAGGGAAAAACAACTCTGGAAAACAATCTATCCTACCTGCAATCTCAGTGTATGTAGGAAAGTGTCAATTGACTATAAAAGGCAGTCTGGGATGGCTGTGGTCCTTAAGTTATGAGTCTTTGCATTAAGATACTTTGCATTTAGGCAAAATGGTCCTGAGACTTAGAGCCTGAGCCAGTCTGCTACATCAAAGGGAAACTACCCTGGACTTGAAGTGTCTTTAAGGTCACATTCTTAGAAAGAGAAACTAAGAATGAATTCATGTAGAAAACTAATTAATGACTACAGTTCATACTCCTGGTAGCACTGAAGCACTTTGGGATGCCTATGACAAAGATGCCACTTGCCAGACTTACTCTGCATTGCCACTGCCACATTCCTAAGCACATGCAGAATCTTCAGTGTCATCAAACACTCCTGTTTCACTCCACAAACAAAATTTTAAAAACCAATTTTTTTTTTTACTTCACAGTTTTTGACTTAACTGTCTTTTTAATTTTTGTTCTCTATAACATACAGAATGGCAATCTTTCAATCTGCATCCAAACATTACCATTTTAGATACTGCTTTTTTCTTTGTATTCCAGGAAATGTAGGGTTTGGATGCTAGCCACCTTCCTCTGCTCCTGCAAAAACCTCACAACGATCAATGGCTGCTTGCCTAATTAGTCCCATCTCTCTTATACTGTGAATCCTTTCTAAACTGTTTTGTTACTAGATTGGCTCTGCTCTTCAATACCTGATGTGGAGGGTACCCAGAGAGTGGTATTGAAGCTCTGACTGAGAGTGACTGCAATTGTATCCTTCCCATTTTTAATAACTGGTTTCTGTTACAGCAAAACTTCTATCATTTCAAGTTTCAGCAGCTTTATAGGACTCCTATATGAAAGAGATGAATATGTGCAAAAATACAGTTAATAGAAACAATGTGTCATTCATTGGCACAGATGAATGTAGAACATTTTTCAGAAGTTAGTAGATTGAATAAAGTTATTATCTTGCATTGCAAATCTCTTCCTTAGTCCATCCAGCTCTTAGCAAAGAAAGAAGCTTGAGGTCAGGCAGGCTGGCATGAAGCTGGTAACTCTTCAAAACTGAGAACATCTGGAGAGCTGCCTGTAGGGGCACCTTTTATGCCAGTAATTGCTAATAGCCCCTGTACCACAGTTCAGAACAGGAAATAGAAACCTTCTTTCATGTTAATGATTGCTTTCTAATTGCATAAACAGCAATGAGATAGCAGTCATTTATAGAAGCTACTCCTCCAGCTCAGGGATGAAATAATTTTTTTGTGGTATCATTGCTGTGGTGAATGTTGAGTCCAAGCTTCCAAAAGGGAGAAAGGATAAAATAAAATATTTTTTTCAACAAAAATGAAGCATTACTTATAGGTTTTTTGCACGAAATTAATTTTAAAATAAAATTGAAAAAATAATAAAAAATACAAATCAGAAAAGCTAACATTTTTTTCACATCGGTTTTATTAGCCTGGAGCAGAGTGAACAGTTTACAAATCCTGAGAAACATTTAGTTAGACTTGATATTATGGTATTACTGGATGTAGAAGTTGTCAAATCAAGATATTACAATTGAAAACTGTCCTAAACTTAGTGTCATTACGCTCTATATAGTCCCAGAAAGATACATGTCACAGAGAGATGTTAGATTTATCAATTAGTTAGCTTCATCAAAAAATTAAACAAATATTTTATTGTATGATTAGCAATACTTCACCTCAAAGACAGTTTTCAGCACAGGCTATTCAGTTATAAGTTATGCTGCTAAGACAGTCTGACAGCTTGCACAATATTGTTGCTGTCCAAGTTAAAAGAAGTATGTTTCAATGAAATCATATTTGCTCCATAGGAGGCCATAGCTTTGTTTACCAATTAAAGACATTATCTTACTGTAGTTTCATCACTCATAAATCAAATAGCAACAAAATATCTAATTTGAATTATAACATTTTTAAAGCAAGATCATAAGAAACCAAATCATCACAATGTCAGATCTTTAGTTTCCTTCCAGATTTGTATGTAGCATTGCCCAGTCATTTAAAAAGGATTGCTATATAACATAAAACAGCTTCAAGAATACAGTAGTTAGAATATAGATATTTTATATACAATATGTGAATAAAAAAAAAAATCAAAACAAAAGCCTGTTCAATTGAATTAAAGTTAAAGCAATAGAAAGCAGAAGTGTGAAACACTAGACAGTAGACATATTTCTACAGATACAGCTCTGTAAGAAGAAACAAAACCACTTGTTTAGTAAAGATCCCAAAAGCAGTGAGAATTTGAAAATGGCTGAAGTCCATCTGCAGCTTCTGCTCTGCTTTCATTATTCTCTGCAAACTGGTCATATAATTCACTATGAATTTGGTCATTTAATTTTATCTGTTATACTGAATGGAAATGTTGTCTGGTTGGACAGCAGTCCTTCCAAACCCCTTACTGTACTCTTCTATTTCATCCTTATAGCAATTAGGGCAGAAGATAATGTAACATGGAAGGCTTTAAAAAAAAAGAGTAGCACCGTGCAGCATAGCTATTGATGTCTGATTCCCCACCTGTCTTATGTCTAAGGAAGGGTGATCTCATTAGCTTCCTTCACAGTGAATAATAATAGGGTGTTTAATCTCCAGCCACTTGCTAGTTTTCATGAAATTATAAAAACTGCTTATCTTTAGTCTTTTTACCCCTCTAAAATGACACTTAAAAATTAGTGTGAGTTTGACAGAGTGACATTGGAAATTACTGTATTCACTCTATTTTGAAATTTACTCAATTACCTAGAAAACCATTCTACAAATTGTCATTCTTCTTTATTTTGATGGTTCATCCTGAGAATTTCTGGCCGTCTTACTCAAGAAAAGAGAGATCTGGACACATTGTTTTCCATTCTCTTTATAGTGGACTTTCACATTTCGCCCCCTTTAGGTGAAACTCTGGTTACATAAGGCAGTTACAATTAACAGCACAAAGGTTGCCCTTGACTGGTTGCCATAACCCTGAACTACATCAAAGGATTATAACTGGGAAGTGTGAATCCCTCTACAGCTTTTCCACAGCTGCTAGCGTAAATAATTGCAACTACTAGCCAGAGGTGTGTGCAGATCAGCTGTTCTTGAACACCAGCTCTTCAGTGCCCTATCCCCTCTGAGACCCTAGTCTAGACAGCTCAAGCACTTTGTAGCTTTTGGGGATCTCAGGAAAGCATTCTGTAACATACTTGTGTGCATGTGTGCACATGTTTAAGAGAACATCATAAAAACCAAGCACAGTATATGTTGTTCATTATCACCATGATTTATTATGAAAAATGCTAATTTAAAAGGTAGAATTAGTTGTTAATATCATTCATATTGCTGATGAAATCTTTCTGTTATGAAAGAAACACTTTTTCTATCATAAATATTCTCCTGATCTCTTTTCTTTGACTGACAGAAACAAATTGCAATAAAGAATTCATTTTTCTTTTTTTCTGTTTTAATGTCATTAGGAGTGTCTGCCTTTCTTCTGAATTCATGATCTCCTATTGTGTTTCATTGCATATGGAGAGCTGAAATACATATCTGGTTAAATTTACTCAACCTTTTAGGAAATTACAGAATCCAATATTATGTTTGAATAATAGATATTTTGCCATTTTGGTTTGTTGAAATGTAAATACCATGACTCTATGTAAAACAGAAATGACAGATGGAGAAAGCTGTACATGCATACACTCTCATAGAAAAGTAAGAAATGTGTGTTTGTGTCATTTAAAACTTGATCTAGAGAAGTTTTGCATACAGAAATGAATGCATTTTTCATGGTAAAACTGGAAAGGTAGATAGACTACTGTTACTGTTTTCTGGTTTTCTTTGTTTTGTATTGGACATGTAGTTGCCAAGATAGTAGTTTTCAAAGAAAAGATTCTATGGTTGGGAGTAGAGTAGTAGAATTGCAAATAACTGCTTTTATTTCATTTTTTCCCCCAGTTCATTGCCGGAACAAAAGAATTATAAACCCCCAAAACATTGTTGTATATTGATCCAGAGCTAAAGTTCATTGATCACACCACTGAAAGAAAATTATGAAATCAAATTAACATATTCACAAAAATTTATTAGAAAGATTTCATTTGGATTTTTTACTTTATTTTTAATTTTTCCCCAATTTTGGCATTTAATAAAGCAAAAAGTCATTCCAAAACAATGAAAAAGAAATGTTAAGAAAACAGGTTTTCAGATTTCCCCTTTCATATGAATCTGTTAAAAGTTATTTTTACTCAAAGGCTTTTTTCAGAGAAAAATAAAAATCATAAACAGAGATTTCCTATTTGCTGTAGACTTTTCAAAACTTATTAATTAATTTAGTCTTTGATAGAGGTTTTGCATTTGGTTCTGGTCTGTAGTAACAGCTAATACAAAGTTTTCTGTCTTTGTAAGAACCACAAGCTTTAGCAGGGCTTTAGCAAACACGATTAATGCTACACTCAATAGGTATCTTTACCCTGAACAGCTATCCAGAATATCTGCATTAGTTTCAGAATAGTTGTATGAAAACTTACTTGTGTCTTGAACACTCTTTACCTCTATTTTTACGCTGGCTGAGTGTTTAATGTTTTACAGTGCAACTAAAACATGTAATAAGCCAATAAGGGTTCTGATTATACTTCTGTAACTCTTACTCCTTGACATGAAATCTTTCTCCTACTGTGTAAGTAAGATTAATTTGTAATTTTATATGCTTACTGACATCTCCCACAGTGTTCAAAGTAGGCTAAATATGTAAAGTCTTGAATACGACTTAGGCCTAAATGATAAAAATTAAACAGTCTTGTCCACACTATTTCATATGACTGTATCTAAGAGAAAAAAATTGAAAGATCACCTCGTTTATTGTTCAGGAAAATACAAATAAACAAAAAAACCCCCAAACTCATAACTTGGTAGGTTTACAAATGTCAGCTGTAAAGAACAGCTTTTTTTTTGCTAGTGACAATGGGAAATCCTAATATTTAGTACTGTGTATTGTGCATGAACTACTGATTTATTGTCCAGTGAATCTTTGGATATTTGATAGGGGCAAATACTAACAATTTCATGAGGTAAGGGTAGAAAAGGTAATTTTGGGATGACATATGAGTATTTGATGGCATTGCAAGGTTATAATGAAGATTGTTAACAACATGAAGTGTTACTCAGTGTTAATAAAGAATCAGCTCCAGGGAGGAAGCTGAAGATGCAGAGGCTCTCTAAAGGCACATTACAAGGTGGGATGCATCTCATCTAAGTTTTATCACCTTAAAATGAAGAATTGAATTCAAGACAATATTCTGAGCTTCTTGTATTCTTGATAAGGGCAAGTAATTGCATCACACCTTTTCTTGTAGTATCATTCAATATATCCTCTTTTACTGCTATTATTTGTTATACTACTGCATAAAAGAAAAATATAAAATGGATTCCAGGAGGTTTTAATGAGCTATCTGTAAAGCCCTTTTGCATAAAAGGTTATTTTGTGAGAGCAAGATGACAGCCTTAAAATACTTGTTACTCATTAAAACATACAAAAGGTTGTGTGCACTGAAAAGTGAATCGTGGCCTCAAACAGAAAAATCTACTGATGTGCTACAAAGCTGTTTATATCATATGTCCTAAGTCACCATTCCTTCTGTGTCATGTAAGCACTGTTAGAAAGTCCTATGCTATTGCATGAACCTTCCATGCATTTAACACAGAAAAGGGAAACTACAACTGACTTTGATAGGATTAAATTATACAACTAATCCTTTTTGTTCCAGATGTCAATACATAAAAGTAATATCAGAGAGCCAAATGCAGAACCTCATACATAATTTTAATCCCTCTTCCTGTGCTGCAGGTTACAGATTTCGAAATTATAGCATGTAAAAGCTTCTAAAACTGGACTTCTTTCTCATTGCTTTAATATCCAGTACTGATAATTGTAAAATTTTACTGAGTTATTTTGGAATTCAATACGTCAGTACTAAATGAATTGCAAATTGGTTATACAAAATGATGGAGGGAGCTCAGCATTTTATGGCAGGTGAAAAGCATGTCACACATACTGACTCTCCATCTGTGACGCCATACCTAGACAGTGCCAAGCTGAAAACTAGGCAGCATGCAACAGCTGAGAAGACAAAGTGCAATGTGCATTTCATTTCACCAAAAGAACTGGCACATGCCACAGACTACATCAACAATTATTGCAAAATCACTATTTATGTGAATGAATATAGGTATACCTATGTGTATACACACATACATATGTATGACTTCTATATGTGTATGTATTATTTGCTTGGGTGTTGTATTTCTTTATTGTAGAGACAATCTTGTGTGACTGTAACAGCCTACACAGTAGGTATATGCTGGAGTGCACTTTTTGCAGATGTCAAATGGCAAATATATATATACATTCTATAAAATCTATACAGAGTCTGATAATTTTCTAGTGCAAAGAAGTTCCTCATTGTGTGAAGACTGCAAAAAAAAAAAAAAAAGGAATATATTGAAGTCTATGTATCTATATCGTCTTTAAGCTGCCAATCTCTCAATAAGAAATAATAAAAAGACTGCTTTTGTGGAGCCTAAAATGCTTTATGCATTGCTGCTGCAAATTTAGTCAGCAAAAGAAGCTCAACTCATCTAAAACTCATTTATGAGTTGTGCTGACATGAATGAAACCATCAATGGTACAAAAACAATGACAGAAAGAAAAAAAGGTTTTTTTTTATTTTAAGCTTCATTGAAAATATGACAGAACAATTGTAAAATAGGAATAGTTGGTGATTAGTAGAATTTAACATGCCATGAAAATCTAAAATAGTCATACTTCAAGTGTTTGTGGATCAAAGGTAGGCTAAATTTATTGCAGTGAGAAATAAAAAAATATTTTAATTCATTACAGCAAGAAATAAAAAAATCCTAATGATTATATAATGCAGTTGCCCCTAGACTTTTGGCCAAAATTGGTACAATGTGGCCATGATTTATTTTATACTCAGCTTTCAGATCCTATGACTATCTAGTGATTTGCAGCATTTAGAACAGAATAACAACTGCAAAGCAGCCAAGGGGCTTTCTGGAGGTCCCACATGTATGCACCTGCAGATGATTCCAGTAGATCCTGGAAAGATTGTCTTTTGGGCAACAGACACATTTTTCTGTGTTTTCAGGCAGGCTGTCCACAGAGATTAGTAGTTCATTTCTCTGGTGAAGGCTGCTGCTAGTGTCAAGAGACCTTCAAAGGCTGAAGGGAAACTTGTGAGCTGAAAAGAAAGAAAGGGCAGAAGCTATTCTGGTTTTCAGGAGTAATTGTCTTGACTTGAGCAATAGTTTTTTCTTCACCGCGGCCATTCTATAATTATGTCTTCAAAAGAATTTCCAAAGTTATAATTTGAAGCCGTTTATATGGGTCTTTTAAGGAAATTCTATTATTTCTTCACTGGTGTACATTTTTGTACATAATGTACTTTTATATGTATTCTTTATGTATATCTATGGTTTGTATACATATTTATGTTTGTATACATAGAAGAGCTTTCAGAAAAGTCAGGGGTTTGTGTTTCTCTTCTTCCTGTTTGTTTTCAGTCCTTAAAAAAATATTAAATGAATTTTCAATTTTGATGCACAATAAAGGAATACGTGTAAGTTTTCTTTTTATACATGATTATAGCAAAACAGATAAGGGGTGAAGTCTGCAAATATTTATTTAAATGAAACTATGAATTTTCTAACTCATTTTGTGCTCATTTTCCAAGAATATTCTAGGAAACTAATTTACTGAGGCTGCTTAAAATATGTATTGTTACTGAATAGTGGATATATCAAAGAAATTCATACTTGGAGTTCTAATATGCAGTTATTGAAAATGAACAATAAGCTATTAGTTCTAAGTTCTGGTCTCCTTCAGAGAATGAAGACAAAAACATGACTGCTGCTTATATGCTAATTGCAATGATTTCCCAAAAATTTCCTGCTGTTCTTTGCAACTATAGTCACACATCATCATCATTATCATCATCAGCTACATCATCTTTCTACAAATATTCTGGATATTTGGGACTTAATGCATAGTCAAACTTGTCTTATGACTAAACATGTACAGCAATATTTGCAGAAGAGGAAGTTTATAAAGCCATATTTTTTTGTGGGAAGACCTGTATTCACATAGATGATAAAGTGCAAAGAACGAACACCCTATTTCTGTTTGTTGCTACATATAAGTAATAAGAGGTCAAAATTGAATTAGTCTTTACTTTTATTCCATTCTTTTAGTAAATTACTCACTATAGTATTACCAAGTATATTTGCAGAGAGAATTTGTTAACAAATAAAGAAATAAATGCTATTATTATATTGTGGATATTTAAACTAATCTCAGATTTCTGTTCAGAGCTGTGCCTTTTCGTATGTATGAGTCTCATACTGTTGATTCTTGCTCTGGGGATGCCTGACCCAGGCCTGTGGGTCTCAGGTGTGTGCAGCAGAGAACCTCGGGTTCCTCCTGTGCTCTCTTACCCTGCATGTCAGCCTGGAGGGGTCACAAATCAGCAAATAAGAGTGGCCATACACCAAAGGGTAGGTCATCATGTAAAGACTGGTGCTCAAACGGCTTCAGCAGGGAGGCAGGCTACATCAGTGCAAGGTATTTATGGCCTTCTGCTCACCCTGAGTGACCTGCTCGAGTGCACCATTGTCTGTCTTGCAGCTGAAAGGAAGATGCTTTTCACAACTGTTCAAAAAGGAAGAAAGGAAGCTATATTCAGCAAATAAATTATTAACTCTGAATGATTCCCTCATCTCTATGGCACAGTCATTGCTGCCCCAGTTTTCTCTCTCGCATATGAAGCATAAAATATCATTTCTGTTCTGAAAGCCTTTTCTTAGAGAAATTGGTGAGAATGTTGAAGTCAGAATTAAGCAAGATGAGGTAACATCTTTTGGCAAAGAATATATAATTTCACAATTCAATGTTTTCAAGGTCTTGTTCTGTTCTTGAATTGAAAAGGAGAGATGCCAATGAGATAAATGCGGGGAAGAATGGCCCTGCAATTTCTCTGACATTACATGGTCTACTTAGATGCATCCATCTAAGCAAAATCTTTACATTTGGAACATACTTGGTACAGTGGTCTCAAGATACCCTAGCCCTTTTAGCTCCTTCCTTATAGGAGTCTGATACAACTCAGCAGTGTGACTTTTCACAGACATCAAAGGGCTGAACAGAAATCTGTAAGTCATCTACATCAGCCAATGCAAAGATTTTACTGGATGTTAATGCTGAGCCTTACATACATAAGTGAGTACTTTTACTGAAGTAAGAGGAGTTATGCAAAGTAGCCCAGATGTTTTCAGGATAAATTAAACTTCCATTGACTCATGATTTTTTTTTCAGATCATTCATACTAGAAAATTGAAGAAAATTGTCTGGGAAAAAAGTACTTACTTTTTTATTATATAGCTGTTCAACAATAGAGATCATTATGTCTGTCTTCCAAATAATGGGAAATGAGTGGGAAATTAAACAAGAAAGGAATATGATCTTCTGAAAATACAACAGCAAAGCAGGATCAGAAGTTAGATTTGACTCAGTATCTTCTGAGCCCCAAATCAGTTTGCAGACTGTCTGCTTGTATATCTGTATCTGCACAGATATACCCCTGAATAGCTACATCTATATATAACTCTTTTATAAGTAAACCAGGTAGTTTTTTTTTTTTTTCTAAACTATCATCATTGTATGTGAGGAGCTATGTAGATTCAGTAATATTCTATTGTTGAGAACTCCATTTACTCTGCTTGTTAGTGGTTAGGACAGAGACCAGAGAATAAAGTAGAATAGTGAAATATTTTGGAGGAAAGTCTGTTTGATTATGCAGACACCTAAACACATGTATCTGGATAAATTCATTTCATATTGAGGTTTTTCAGTGTAACACATCAAAACTTCATTTTATTAACAAAAACTGTTGGCTGAAAATGTAGTGAAAATGTCAGTTTCTTAGTGTAGTTAGAAATCCATCCACTATATAAATTTATGCAGTTATGTAAGATGTTTTGACTGGATGTTTTTGTGTGTGAGACTTTTTATTCAGTATTTCCTAAAGAAGAAGGACATTTTACTTTGGGAATTTCCTTCAAGTTTCTATGAACATAAAATCTTAGTCTAGAATTGCAATAATTGCAATTAGCTTCCAATGATTATTTCTCTTTTCCATAAATTTAAATAGTACCATAAATATTTAATTTAAATTTACAAATCAGTTTAATGTAAATACAAACTTGCAATTTATATTTTTAAGATAGGTTTTGAAAGTCTGCAAGATGCTTATGATTAAATATAATTATGGTTCCATTTGTCTAGGGAAGTAAAAATGGGATGATCTACCTGAAAGATCTTCTTAATTCAGCTGGTCAGTGGTTGTTCTGTTCAGAAGTACATATTATACCACTGATATTAGCCCTAAGAGAAACAGTCATCTGTCTGAGGGTCTTGGCTCCAAATGCTTCCTGAGGAATTCAGAAGGCGAGGGAAACGGTTCCAAGCCTTCCTTCCACATACTGGCGTCTTCCACTTCCTTTGTAAAGCAGATGGAGGTACAAGTTACATCACGTGCTAAGCGATTATGCTCCTTTGGTGCAGCCTGTTCAAGTCTGGTCAGATGCCTTTCTTCTGGAGGCCAGGAGACAGAAGACTGTAGAGAAGCAGACATTTCTCCTTGACTAAAACTTTCTCAGTGCATCAATATAGAAAACAAACAATTTAAATAAGCCACCATAGATATGTAAGCCACTAAAAGTCAGTGCATACCCAAATGTAGCCTTCATATTGAGCCCCTTAAGTCCTTCCTACTGGCTCATATGGTCATCCCACAGCCAATTTGGAGGGTCATTCAACATAAGTGCTCTTCATTACATGAGGTGCAAAGCAGGTTTAAACTTGGCCTGTAGCAAATACATTATTCAATTCTTGGGGAAAAACGCCTCTGCATAGCCAAGCCTCACTATAGTTTTTTAAGATCCTTTTTAAAGCTTTTTGTGTATTCACTCTTCTGCTATTATCCTATTTCTGTGTATCTGGATTTTGCTGTTTTTTTTTTTTTTTTTAATATCAATTTAAGCAAGCCAGGAGCAGAACAAGAAGAAAATTCACTCAAGGCTCAGGCTAGAACTCATTTTGCTGTTAGAGATTTAAGTGTTTTGAATTTATCCAGCTTGACACATGTAAATGTCTTTAGCCCTATTTTTTTTTCTTTTTAGTGTGACAAGCAAAAGTCCTCCCCCAAAATAAAAACTGAGGTATTTGAAGTTGCTGCTGGGTTTGGCCAGCAAAATCCTCTTTGTTTCTGGTCTTTGTGAGTTTAATATTCTTTATAAGTGAAGGACCTAGATAGGCTTAATTTCCTCAGCTGGTTCCCAGTTACTCAATGCTTTCCTGAGGTGTTTCTGTATCCTTTCTGCAAAATAAATTCCAAAGTGGTTCACTGGAAATATGTGTCCTGATCTGAAGTTACCAAAGACCACTTCACCAGCTGTGGATTAAATACTACCTGAAAGTTTAGATAAAGGTTCTGAAATAAGAGTACAGTTGCATAATCTGGAAGAGGCTATGCCAGTTTCTTTGTTTGTGAAAAAGAAATTATTTGTGGACCAAGTCTTTTCCTGGATAGTCCAGGCTAAACTGACCTTACAGGATTCAAATGAGATCAACAACTGAGAATAGAATTGGCTTTTATATCAGTTTGAATATGTGAATATATATACTCACCTGTTGGTGAATATGTGACTTTGCAGGATTTTTTTGGTAGTGGTTTAGTATAGTTGAGCTAAGTCCTTTGACTAACAATTGAGAGGGTTATGGATAGTCAGCAAATGCAAGTTCAGCCCTGATCTGACTAACTAGTGAAGAAAGTGTGTGAATGAATGTTTGATGAAACAGAGTAAACACCACCGCTGCATATTGTGAAGCAAGCAGATCTGTAGAAGATACTACAAATGGAGCAGTTTCTTGGAGATGCAGCTCTGCTATCTGTGCTTAGAGAATGTGTGCAAATCTCAAAATTCTCTCTCCCAAATAGGTCTGAGTGAAAATCAGTTTTCCTACCCACAAAATATAGTTACAATTTATTGGGAAATGGAGCCATAAAATAAAAATATGATCTTGCATCAACTTGTAAAGGAAATTTTTAGGTATTTGCAAGCTTCATCCTCCTTCCTTGTTCCGCCCATGTTATATACCCATTTGTGTGAGGAAGAACCTGGTCCTCAGTTCCAACTCAAGTCAGAAATTTGAATCTGAATGTTCTGACACCAGGAGGCTGAGGCAGTTGTTAATTGCAAAATCAACTCTTCAATTAGATGGTCTTTCAAAACATCCTTTTCCCTGAGCACCATTACCAGAAATGTCTGAAGTCAGTCTGCAGTCATCCTGGCCAAAGTGATGCTCAAACAGAAAGACTTGTCAAATCATGATAGCTAAGCTATTGGAATCCTACCTTCTCTTAAAGAGATCCCACATGAAGCCCAAGTGAAATGAGCTACTTTAAAGTGCAAAACTACTGAGCTTCACTTACTTTCTTTTCAACATCTATGCATTCTTCTATTACACTTTATTATACAGACCTTCACAGAGAATTTGATAATTACCTATACATGAGAAAACACTTCCCCTTCTTAGCCTAGATTCCCTTGTCCTGAGGGTCAGTTTGGAAGGTTTTTTTTTTCTTTCAAAGTCATCTTTGACTGAGGTGTCAGTCTGCACTTGGAATGATGCAGGTTTATATAAAAACCAAAAGACTGCAATTAAAAATTTACAGTGAGGCAATTCTCATTTTGGAAAAGGAAAAAATAAGAAAGAAAGGAAAGGACCAGCTATAGGCTATGTAATAGTTGTAGAGCAGCAGTAGTCAATGCATAAAAAGCTCAGAATGCACCAGTTTTCCAAAAGGTTTATAATATATATTATAATAATATATATTATAGACAGTTTTATGATATTATAATATAGACAGTTCTATGATATTAGTTATGCAATAGAGTAATTTTGAAGTCATGTATTTCCTGGAAGCTAATGACTGGACACTGGATCTGACACCCCATGAAAGGGCTTGTCATTTTATCTTATTATATTACTCTGTGGAAGAAGCAGACACCATGATTATGTCAGTAAAATTCTGAACCAGTTCCCCCAAGATTTTAATATCATTTATTGCATTTAGTGATCCTCAATAGGAAAAAATGGATGAAGTCCTTTATATTTTTAGCATATCTCCACTTCTCTCTGCCTTTAAAACTCTAATCCATTTTTTATTTTGGGGCACAGACCAACAAACCATCCATTTTTCCAGAAACATGAAATCTGTCATAACTGTTTGAGAGCTTATATGAAGATGGTTTTGTACTCTGAAGCAGAGGACCACATCCCTTTCACATGGAAATCATCATAATAGTCTGACTTCATTCAAAATCAGTATAACTTTGCTTATTTCTGTTAAATGAGTGTCTGACCCGAGGCTTTCCACTGAGAACTGGTCGCCTTCCTGTGCATATTTAGTTTTGAAAGAGTTTCTCTGGAATGTTTTCTGATAAAACTAGTGATTTTCCCAACACATTTTCTAGTAGCAGCTGTATTAGTAAGTAAATAAAATAATCCAAGAACCAACCTCTGGTGGCAAGTTGCACATAGTTTTCTCCCTGCTCTCAGAGTCTTCATGCATCCAACCTGTTGGGAATAGTTCCTTGCCGAGACTTTTTTGTGAATGCTGCTTGGGCACTGTGTAGGACAGTCCTGGCTGGCCCAGGTCAAAGCACTTTTATGCACTATGCTAAGAATTCAAGAGTATGATTGACTGTATACGAGAACTTTTGCCTGTGACTTGTTTAGATGTTTCTTTTAGATCTGGTGCTTTTAGATCATTCTTGTGTAGGAATTCTGTTTAATTGGAAAAGTGATTTTTTTTTCCCATAAAATTGATACTTAAGCAAACTGCATCCTGTTGATTTCAGAATTGTTTTACAAGTTTGGTGTGTCTTGCACTGAACTGCTTTGAATGTTGAGCTAGTTTTATTAAATTACTGACTCTGAAAATAAGTTCTATATTGTCTTCTGATGCATTTTTTTCCTGGAAAATCAAGATGATCCTACGTGCACTGCGCAAACTGAGTTTATAAATCTTCTTAAAGTCTTTGTTGCTCACTATGTATCCCCACAGTTATGGTAAAAGTGCAGCTCTTCTGTCGCCACTGAGGCAGGACAGGAAGAAAAGAACTCCAGTTCAGAAGGCAAGAAGAGAACTCTTTATTAACGAGTACTTCATTCTTTTATAAAGAATATCGTGAGGATCAACTTCATTGGTCCTAGAGTAAAAACATCTCACACTATTGGTGCACTATGAATAGCACACAATGGTAGAACTCATCTATAAACAATATGAACAGGAGAGATAATAATTGTTTACATTCCTCTCAGACGTTTCCCCAGGCTTAACCTGGTAGAATCTCTCTCCTTTTCTCTCTGACTGAACTGAGAATATCTATACTCTTCAGCTATGCAATAATTATAGTCAAAGTTCTGTGCAAAAGTGTTGAGCTTTGAGCAGTACATTGAAAACCAGTGTGGGGAATCAAATAAAGAAAAATTAGTATGTTTTGCAAATATCAATTTCCTTTTCTATATGACCTGAATATCTGCAGTTATTATAAACACTAGAGAATGTGTATCTTTAGAAACAGTCAGCTACAACAAATGTATGTATTTCAATCCAGAAAGTGAACAAATGAAAGAACATTATCAGGTTATGCTGTATGGTAGTTGTTCTTCATTTCAGATATTTCACATTCTGTAGAAGAGCCTGAATTCACCTGCTCAGGGCAGACTACTAAACAAGTTGCTAGATTGTATTTTTCTGAAACAATTGCTTTTAGGGCATGATGCTGTAATAAAATGTGCTGTCCTTCCACAGTCATGTAATCAACTGCATATGGGTAACTGCAATCCAACCCATGCAACTGCAGGTCTGTCAGAAATTTACTACCTTTGATGCAAACATTTATGGAAAAAGAGTGCTTCTTTCTTTTTGCTTTATGTTGCTGTTTTTCTTTAGCTGAATACATCTAAGTTGCTGGCAGTTCCACTCTTAGCTGGCTAATACTGAGATTTTTAACTTTCATTAAGTCAGTATGGCGCTTGATTCCCACTGTTCTTTCAACTTCCATTAGAAACAATTTAATTGAAGCTCTTCATACAATGTCTCTTAACCCTGACTGAGATGTGCTCAGTTTTTTAAATAAAATTGCAGCTGTTCCAGTTGGGCCATTTACATCTGTAGCAGAATGTCACCTACTAGTTATGAATGAAATTGTGACACCTTAGGGCTTGTGGTATTTAATTTATTTCTTTATTTATTTATTTACTTTCTTACTTATTAATGTAGAATTTTATTTCTACTTATTAATGTAGAAAAATCCAGTCAATATGCCATGTCAGGACTCTTCTAAGTGCTCTGCCAGACTAGTATCAGATTTGGATCCTGAGCACATAAACACCCTATAAGTTAATGTTGCCATAATGTTTCCTGAGGTGCTTAAAGTGTTCTATTTCTGCAGTAAAATTTCCAAAAGCAATCAATTTTTGATAGTGGGGAGTAGATCTATGTTTCTCTTATACTGGTACCCATCAGGAGCCATAATCTAGGAACCTCTTTTAGTTTTTCTGCACAGTCTGACCCAACAATTATTTACTGCACGCTGAGCAGAGTATGTTCTGCATAGAGCATAGCCAAAAAGGGCTGGTTAGAGCACTTACTGCAGATGTAGATAATATAAGTCCAGCTCTTTTTCACCTTCCCCCTCACCTTAACAGCATTTGAATGCAGCTTTTCCAAGAGTGATTTAACTATGAGAGTCTCTTTCTGTCTGCCTCCCAGATTTCTTAACAAACCTTTTATCTGAGACAGGAATACTTTCTTCATCTGTCTAAGCTCTAACACCTAGAGTCAATTTGTTGTCTGGCTATGTTTTAAAAATTCATTCAAGAAGAAGCATTTTCCACATGGCCAGAAGGCATACATCTCTATACTACTTTATTTTGGGTGGGTAGAAATCACAGCTCAGATTTATCTCACCAATGAAGAATTTGAATGCATCTCAGAAGAAAAGGAGCTATTGGATTACTCAGAAGGAGGAGAATGCAATGCTGCAGAGGCCCTCTGAGGAATGGCTGGCTTAGATGTCTTTTTAGTATTATGTCATTGCTAGAATGTGAATCTTGCAAGGCAGCTCTCTTCAGTCCTTATTAATGCAGTAAAAGTAGAGTGATCACCTATGAAAAACCATGAATGAAAGGGAAAGAGGTTCCTAGCTTCCTGAGAGCTGCAGTGTGTGAATATTGCTCTAAAGGCACGAAGAGGCATATCTGTTGGTAATGTAGATGAAGGGTCCATTTAACACTGACCGTACAGGCAGAGAGAACACTTTTTCCATCTATTTTCTTGAAAATTCCTCAGCACCACTCTGTTACAACCATGGGAAGATTACTTTGTAATTTTATTTTGTGAGCATTATATAGGTAACATTTTCCCAAATAAGTGGCTATTTTAATGGATTTTTGAATATCACAAATTCATTAACACTAAAATAATACAGATATTTTTATACTTCTGTTGGCTCTGCTATATTTTTGATTACATGCATATACTTCCTAAGTTATCTACTCCTTGATTACTCATATGATAAGTATAATCTTTGTAAAAATTAAATAGTTACACTCAATAATCCATTACAGTCTCCACACATTAGACTGCATTAGGAAAAAAGTCAATAATGTAATGATGAGAACTATTTAACTTTTGAAAATATTTCCTCGTTGGAGCAGTGTCTTCTAAACTTGGTTAGGGCTGTTACAAGAGGGATTATTCCAGCTTGCTTCCAGGTTTTGTCTTGAGAATACTTTGATATCCAATACCAGAATTACTGTTTAATTAGCTGTAGAAAGTATATGTTTTTGTCCAAGCAAAGATATTTTTCTGTACATATAAAGTAAGAAATGTTTTTTTGTTGCCATAAACATCGTGTTTTGATGGCACTGTGAATCCTGCAAATGGATACAGGAGCTGTGCTACCACATGTCAGTCCTGGTCCCAGGAGACATGACTTGGACAAGAGAGGGTGAAGGCTATTGCTTTCACAGCACTTATTAAATCTACTCCCACTCCATTAAGTGGTATCTAATTTCATATTATCAACCACTTTGATTTTTTTAATTTCCCGGATGTAGGTAACAGAGTGTGCCTTGAGTTGCTGATTAAGTCTTTTTCGTAGTTAGCCTAAGCAGTGCTCATCCTCAGGTGAATTGTTTAAACAGCCTCTGCCAAGTCATATTTTACCATGAAGGTGAATCAGGCTTCTTCAATATGTCTAGAACTTAATGATATGCCATCAATCCTTGTTTCTTAATGAAATTAGCTGAAAAAAAAAATCATCTATTTATATTTGGAATTAAATACAAATGTCCAGTATAGTTTCACTGAGCCCATATAGTATTTTACTTGACCTTCACAGCTGTCTTACTTTGCATAAGAATTGTCTTGAATTTATTTCAGGGTTTTTTTCTTTTCTTTTTTTTTTTTTTTTTTCCCTGGTAATACTTCAGTGTTAATTTAAGATCCAAGACATAGTCTGTTCAGTTCAACACTGGATACCACTTTATGTTTTTTTCCAGCATATTTTGTCTCTTGGTCTATGAAATCTTCATGCAATGGACACTGATGACAGCAGTGTTATCTCCAGATTCCCTGGGCAGCTTCTATGTTGTTAGGAAAGTACCTATTACATGATAGTTCCATTAGTCCTGCTTTATGCCATTCATAGTTTCCAGCTGGGACTTGTTATTTTGCTCTTTGCTTTACATCTCTACTCTTCTCTCTTGTGAAGAGATACCATTCTCCCTGTCCCTACCTGAGCACTAATTTTGTATTATGAGGATGCTCATGTTGCTATTTCAGCTCTGTTTGGCTCATCTTCCATGTATTGAGGCCACCTGATACAGGACTTCTGCTTTGGAAATGGTAAGTAACATTGCCTGCTCTTGAATCTGAGTGACAGTGTCTCTTCCCAGAAGTGGGCTCCTTTCATATGTGGCTCCTTTTCTATATGTGACTATTTTTTCTCTTATTAGCTCTCTTTTGAAGTCTATATATCTGCAGCGTTCAGCAAACCTATCAAGTGCTGTCATGAAATCTTCATTATTTGCCTTTTATTCCTAGCATTTTATTGTAGCAAGTGATCCTGATAGTCTTGCTTGGAGAAAGTCATAAAGAATGATAGACTACTCCAGCTTCTGAGGCATGCTTTCCTGTCAGTGTAAACTTAGAGAAAATAGCTGGAAGGAACCAGTTCAGTTGCATCTTAAGAATAGTTTGCCATCAGTTTGTTTCTTAGTCAAACTAGAAGTCCTCAGTCAGCAGCTTGCCATTGTCACTGTTCTTCTTGAATTGGTTTCCTTAACTCCATAACAAAAATCTGTCCCCTAAGACAGTTTGTCATAGATTTTCTTAATTAGTCTAATAGCATATACTATAATATAAAACCAAGACAAAAACAAAGCTGTTTTCTCTGACTGAAATATATTAAAATCCATGAGGATAACTTGTTTTGACACCAGGACACATGAGAACAGCGTGTTTTATAGCCCTGATGGTATGTAATGATATTATCAGATTTGGATCTGGATCACTGGTATTCTTTGTCATTTAATCAGCTTCAGAAGTTAACCAGCTTATGCTGGTTTAGAATGTTATATCTGGAGGAAAATTGCTTTCCTGTGAAATGACAAAACTGATTAATATTCAATATTGGCATTTCTAAAAACAGGTATGCTATTTAGTTAACTATTTTAGCCATACCAGAAAAGGCAGTGACACATATTGAAGATTAATTATGTAATTGAAATATATTTTTAAGGAAAACTGACTTTTAGTGTAAATTTTTTTAGAACAAAATCAATGCTATTTTCTGATTTTTTTTTAATGAAAATGAAAAAACAAAGATTTTTTAAAAGATTTTGGTGAATGGTATCTATCAAAGCAATTTTTGGAAAAAAATGTTTTTAACAAATACTTTTTTTTACAAAGAATTATTCTTCTAAGTTTGTTTCCTCCTTTTGAATTAAAAAATAGAACCAACTCATAATGAGATTTTTTTCTGAAATTACTTTTCCCAGAATCATATTTTTTAAGAGACCTAACACTCAAAATTTTTGAATAAATATCATATTTTGTAAGAAGCACCAGTCCAACCTAGTGTCTGCTGAACTCAGTGAGAATATATGACTCATAAAGTCGTATAATAATTTAAGATGGAAAGTATTTTTTAAGGTCATCTAGTCAAAATGCTATTCAAAGAGGGACTGACTTCAAACTTTTTTTACAGGATACAGATTTTCCTGGAAGACGATATACAGACATCTGTGATAGTCTGTGTCTAAATGTCCTCTTTACATATATGTTGGGGCTCAAAATATGACTTACAAACAGAAAGGAGTATGAAGTTTGCTTTCAGAGTTTGGCATGGCTTTACAGAATCACAGAATCACAAGGCTGGGAGACCTTCAAGATCATCGAGTCCAATCTGTTCCCTGACACCTCAACTAAACCATGGCACCGAGTGCCACATCCAGTCCTTTTTTAAACACATCCAGGGATGGTGACTCCACCACCTCCCTGGGCAGACCATTCCAGTATTTTATCACTCTTTCCATGAAAAACTTTTTCCTAATATTCAACCTATATTTCCCTTGGCACTGCTCAAAACTGCATCCTCTCGTTCTATTAGTTGCCTAGAGAAAGAGCCCAACCCCCACCTGACTACAGCCACCCTTCAGGGAGTTGTAGAGAGTGATAAGGTCACCCCTGAGTCTCCTTTTCTCAGACTAAACAACCCCAGCTCCCTCAGTCATTCATTTCTCACAGGGCTTGTGTTCCAAGCCCCTCATCAGCCTTGTTGCATCCTCTGGATGCGCTCAAGCATCTCAACGTCCTTCCCAAACTGAGGGGCCAGAACTGGACACAGCACTCAAGGTGTGGCCTCACCAGTGCCAAGTACAGGAACGACCTCCCTGCTCCTGCTGGCCACACTATTCCTGATACAGGCCAGGATGCCATGGGCCTTCTTGGCCACCAGGGCACACTGCTGGCTCATGTTCAGCCGGCTGTCCACCAGTACCCCCAGGTCCCTTTCTGCCTGGGCACTGTCCAGTGGCACCGCCCCCAGCCTATAACATTGCAGGGGGTTATTGTGGCCAAAATGCAGGACTGGGCACTTGGACTTATTAAACTTCATCTTGTTAGACTCTGCCCATCCATGCAATCGTTCCATCTCTCCCTGCAAAGCCCTCCTACCTTCCAACAGATTGACAAACACTCCCAGCTTAGTGTCATCTGCAAATTTACTAAAGAAAGACTCAATCCCCTCATCCATGTCATCAATAAAGACATTGAACAGAACTGGCCCCAGCACAGACCCCTGAGGGACACCACTGGTGACTGGCCCCAGCTGGCTGCAGCACCATTCACCACCACTCTCTGGGCCCAGCCATCCAGCCAGTTCCTAACCCAGTGAAGAGTGCTCCTGTCCAAGCCATGGGCTGCAGCTTTTCCAGGAGTGTGCTGTGGGACACAGAGTCAAAGGCCTTGCTGAAGTCCAAACAGACAACAGCCACCGCCTTTCCTGCATCCACCAGGTGGGTCATCTGATCATAAAGGGAGATCAAACATGACCTACCCTTCGTAAACCCCTGCTGGCTGGGTCTGATACCCTGGCCATCCTGTAGATGCTGCATGATGACACTCAGTATAAATTGCTCCATTATCTTGCCAGGTACTGAGGTCAGGCTGACTGGTCTATAATTACTAGGATCCTCCTTCCCACCCTTTTTGTGAATGGGTGTTACATTGGCCAGCTTCCAGTCATCTGGAACCTCACCAGTGAGCCAGGACTGTTGGTAAATGATGGAGAGAGGCTTTGCAAGCTCATCTGACAGCTCTCTCATCACCCTGGGATGGATCCCATCTGGTGCCATAGATTTATGAATCTCAGAAGTTCTCTGACTGCCTCCTCTTGGATAATGGGGGGACCATTCTGTTCCCTGACACCATCTATCAACCCAAGACGACACTTGTCCTGAGAACAAGCCATCTTCCCACTAAAGACTGAGGCAAAGAAGGTGTTAAGCACTTCTGCTTTCTCCTCATCTGCAGTTACTGAGTTACCCTCCCTCATCCAGTAGAGAACAAAGGTTGGTCTTACCCTTCCTTTTACTATTAATATATTTGTAAAAACATTTTTTGTTATCCTTTACAGAAGTTGCCATTTTAAGTTCAAACTGAGATTTGGCCTCCCTAATTTTTTTTCTACATGCTTTAGCAGCCCCCTTAAATACTTCCTGAGAGACCTGACCCTCCTTCCAAAGATGATACATCCTCCTTTTATTCCTAAGTTCCTTCAAAACCTCCTTGCCCATCCAAGCTGGATGTTTACCTCATAGACTCATCTTTTGGCACACAGGGACAGTCTGTTCCTGTGCCCTCAAGATCTCTGTTTTGAAGCACACCCACCTTTCCTGAACTCCTTTGTTTTTAAGGGCTGCTCCCCAAGGAACTCTTTGAATAAGTCTCCTAAGTAGGCCAAAGTCTGTCCTCCAGAAGTCCAATGTAAGAATCTTATTGGTGTTCCTCCTCATTTCACCAAATATTGAGAACTCTATAATTTCATGATCACTCTCCCCCAAGCGGCCTCCAATCACTACATCTCCCACCAGCCCATCTCTATTTGAAAACAGCAGGTCTAACACAGCCCCTCCCCTGGTGGGCCCACCTACCATCTGTGACAAAAAGTTGTCCTCCGTACACTCTAAAAATTTCCTGGACTGCCTCTTTTCTGCTGTATTAAGTTCCCAGCAAATGTCTGGTAGGTTGGAGTCACCTACAAGAACAAGGGCTGATGATCCTGAAACAGTATCTAGCTGCTTATAGAATAAGTTGTCCACCTCTTCTTCCTGGTTGGGTGGACGATAACAGACCCCCAGTAGGATATCAGCTTTGTTGGCCTTCCCCTTAATTCTTACCCATAGGCATTCAATTTAATCTTAAGTTTCAATACCTATGGTGTCAAAAGCCTCCTTAATATAAAGGGCCACCCCTCCACCTCTTCTCCCTTTCCTGTCTCTTCTGAAGAGCTTGTAGCCATCCAGTGCAGTGCTCCAACTATGTGAGTCATCCCATCACATTTCTGTGATGGCAACTACATCATAGTTCTGCTGCTTCTTGCATTTCCTCCAGTTGTGAAAGCATTTTCAGCTTGAACCTCTGATAAAATAAAGCTTTGCCATTCAATATGCAAATAAACATTCATTTTAGTTCACATTTCTAAGAATACTAATTTTTTGCCTTTGGTTTATGTTTTTTTAGTTATGAAGTCTCCTGCACGTGTATGGATGAAAATTATAAATATGTCCTTTGCATTTTGTCCAGTTATTTAATTTTGTGAGATTCTGCATATGAGCAGGATGAAGAAGGGAGGAAAGAAGAACAGCTCTGGACCATCTTCTTTGCCCTTCATGAGGGTTGAATGAGAAGTAGGAGTATTGAGTCAGGGTTGTGTGACTGTCAGGAGCACTGGCACAGAAGTATAGAGGGGGTAGAATCTGGTTCAGACCTGTGCAGTGAGAGATTGGTACTCTTTCTCACTCTGAGTGGCTTGTGTGGGTGCACACACATCGTCCCCAGCAATCAACTTCTGCATGTACTCTTATGACTCACCCCCACCCAAAATATTCACAGACAATGTATACATATACATAGAAATAAACAAATAGGCACTAGAATATAACCTACAGAAAGGTAGACAGGTAGAATTTATAGGTGTCACATTCTGCATCTTAATTAGATAGCCTCTTTTGAATCTCCTCTAAAGATGCAAAAGCAGGTCCCAGAGCATGTCTATTCATGTTGTAGCACCTTGGATCTTGATTCTAAAAGCATATAATAGCACTTGATTTGTCAGTTGTTATACATGTGATCTAGGATTTTGTTTGAGTCTCTGAAAGCCTGCTTACTGGCACATGTCTGAAGCTGCCTTTATAC
This sequence comes from Vidua chalybeata, assembly GCF_026979565.1. Classification (NCBI taxonomy): domain Eukaryota; kingdom Metazoa; phylum Chordata; class Aves; order Passeriformes; family Viduidae; genus Vidua; species Vidua chalybeata. Next base: position 49,600,627 of record NC_071534.1, on the reverse strand, counting down.
GCATAGGGGGTTTATTTATCATTTCATAACTTTTAAAATTAGAAAATAGATACATTATTTTAGAGCTATTTTGTGAAATGACATGGAAAAGCAGTTATGACAAAAAGGATAAAAATCCATACACTTAGTGTGCCTTATTTAGTTTGTCAAAAACATTTGAGCTGTTGAGAGAATCTAATGTAATTCAATGAATCTGCAAGTACATTTTCAGCCCATTGAAAATGACTGTCAGTTCAAGGTTACTTCATAAAACTGAATCATGAACAAAAATTACTTGGTGAAGATGAAAAAGGCAAAGAAGTAAAACAAATGAGGAAATGGGTATTAACAAACTAGAAATTAGAACAATAAAAAATGTTAATGGAGATTTATGGAATAAAAAATATTTTTTCTTATATGATATTTGTTTGACCATTATTGGCCTATCTATGTCTTAATTATGTAGAAAAATTGTCTAGTGACTTCAATAGCACTCTTTCAATTCATGAAGGCAACCATTTCCACTTGAAAAAGTAATAAATATTATTCATGAGTATTTTCTTACACAAATGGAATTGCAAGCTATTCCTTTCTCCATACATTTTTCACCCAAATTCCTCTTTTGAGCTTGGATTAAAATATGAATAATTTTAGTAACTCATAAGCTTATATCATTACATTTTTACACATATTCTTATGGCAGAAACATTTGTCTTCTTGTTAATTTTTCTTAATTTCTTGCCTTCAAATTGTCATTTGAAGCATGAGATGCTTATAAGAATACAATTATCTACTCAGTGAGAAGGGTTATTTATCAAGTATAGAAAGAGTGAAAACATAAAGCCATTCTTCTTCCCTTTGTTTTCTGTTCCAATTCCCCAGATAGAACTGAGTTGCTGTCTAGACATCAGTATTTGCACAGATAGTAAAATTAACTATTGCTTCAAAATATTGGTAAGCTGGATTTGCCAAAAGGCAATGGCCTTGGGAAGTCAGACATTCCTGGAAGACAAAAAGGAACAGATTAAATTTCATTCAACTGCAGAAGATCAAGAACATTATTCTCTTTTCTTTAATGTTTTCTTTATGTTTTGCTTTCTGTTTCCTTCATGTCTTCATAAATTAGGCATTTCTGGGGGCCTTTTAAAACACTGAATCCTGCTCAGTGTATGCAGAGGAGGCCAAATTCTGGACTGTGATGCCAGACTTGAAAGACAAGTATTACTCAGCATTTCCATCTTGAAATCGGTATCTGTCCTCCTTCTCAAACAGGGGATTACATTAAATCAGTTAACATTCACTTTTAATCTGCCAGCATCTGTTTCAGATATCTGCATTGCTACAGTGAGGCACTGTGTTTCAAATGAGGCAGTCACAAAATTGTTCAGATCCCACAGCTTCCTGAAGTGCCTGTCAGCAGCTCTACATGGCTGAGCAAGTGCAAGGGCTCCAATCCTCTTTCAGACTAGGCCAGGTAAGAATACAAAGAAGTATTATAGTATCTTTCTCTTGTGTGAAATGGACTTGAAATCTCAGGGCATAGTTTCATCTTGCAGAAGGTTTGGCAATAACTGAATTTTGTGGCACTTCAGCATCTTCACCTATTGTTTGTTTGTGTTGCAGAATTTTTTCAACTAGTTTGAGTTTAGAGGAAAACCTCATAAGCAGTTGAGCTGACACTTCATGAAAGGTAGACTGCTGGGATAGGAGAATGAGAACATTTTACAGACTCACAGAACAACTGAGGCTGGGAGAGGTACCTGGAGGTCATGTGGACCTGGAGGTCATTTGGAGGTTCATCCCTCTGCTTAAGCAGGGTCACCTAGAATCATTTCTTCAGGATCACATCCAGACAGAGTTTTGATATCTCCAAAGATGGAGACACCATAGTCGCCATTAGCGACAGTTACAATGCTCAGTTGCCCTCAAACTTAAAAAAATTAAGCTTGACTATCATTAAATATTTTGTGTAATGACAGCCAGCTCTAAATTAGAGCTATGAGCTACTTTTAATAGTTCATAACTTCCAGCTCAGGTCTTAAAGGCTTCAAGCACTTATGTGTCTGTAACATTACATCAGTCTGCCTAGATGCATCTATACTAGTCAGTTCTAGTGTGCTTTAGAATGTTTCAGGGCATGGGAATGTGATTGTCTTTGTTAGACAAATCTCGACCCACTCCCTAAAAAATATTCAGCCTATTGTAATTATTTATGTGCCCCAACAATTCAGTCACATGGTCTGTCAGTCAGAGCAGCTCGTAAGGATACACAATGGCCAGTTTCCCTTGTGCTACTGACCACAGCCACCCAATCTTGGCAGTTTTTTAGGGTAGATGCCAGACATTCTGTGAGTTAACTCCATGCCTTCAGAACTCTAAGACGTGTTTGATTTGCTGATAAAGAAATGGCCTGTGTCTGCAGGATGCCTGACTGTGTGCTCACCTCTGTGGCTTGAGCTTTAGTACCTCAAGCTGCTTTACATGCTCTTGACTCCTGGCTCAGTATGCAATGTGCGTGGGGCAGTCAAGAACCCTGAAACTGCCTCTTCTTATCTTAGTTTCCTAGAAATATTTTCATTAGATCTTTTCTTTTAGACTATGTCCACAACTTGAGTTCTATTTGTGGATTTGCCTTTCTGAATAGCCCTCTGGACAAGAAAATCTATTTAATTTAATTTTTTTTAATCTGTCTGCATCAGAGTGGCTAATTTTGTGACTCAGACATGATAAACAAACAAATCAGCTTGCTTAATTTTAGCTGGAATACTTTTCAATGTGTTTTTAGCCTTGAAAGAATATACTTTAAGATCAAAAAAAGTTCCAAGTAGATTTTTGATTGAAACCTGCAATTGCTATCAGTATTTCCAATCTATTACAGAGAAAGAATGAGAAAATAGACTTTTTTAAACCACTGTGTTTATTTTTAATTTCACCTGCATTTGAGACCTCCTGCTGGCCTACTTCTCTATGTTTTTCTCAATTTATATTCATTGTGAATGAGTTGGTGAGAGAATTGATCACTACATTTGGAATTCTGATGAATTTCTGTTCTTCAGCTGGATGCCTCTTTAACACAGTTATCTTTACTTTGTAAATATATATAACTCAAGAATGCACATTAGTGAAATAAGGTACTTTGTTTTAATGAATTGAGGACATTTATTTTAATGCTTTCCTAAGATCTGCAGGATACTATGAAGAGTTAGAAGCTATAGTACCATAACATGAAAGTGTTGCCTTATGAAGATCTTAATAAAGACACCAAGAATTATATTAAAATATTTATATTTAGGAGATTATCTTTATACTACTGTTAGCATTGTTGATCAATCTACAAAGAATTAATTATATAAATTTATTGCATTATAACCGTCTGAAGAAAGAGATGTCCTTAGCTTTTTCTTTTAGTCATATCTTGTGGTTGCCTTTGTACCATACATTTTTGAAACTTGAAAGCTCATACTATTTTAATGTCTTGTTAAGCTTCTTTTAGTTACGAAATTTATACTTTTCATCATGTACTCTGAGTTTCAAAATAAATTAAATCTTCCACATTTTTCTTTTTACTAACTTTTTCTGCTCAGACAATTGTTATATGATAACTTTCAGGGTGGTGAGTCATCCAAAGTGAGCACACCACGTAGACATACAAATACCAGACTAGTATCTATTCTTCTTAGTGAAATTAGCTATTGATTGCAGTTGGCTGTGTCCTTTATTTCTCTTTCTTACAATAATAACATGGAAATGTAAGACGTGTATTTATTGACTGGATGATTATAAGCATTTGTGTAGCACCTTTATTTTAAAATATTAGCTTTCCTAAAAAAGTTTGTGCCATGCTGACACCTACTTTAATAAATGAGGAACTATGCTTTTAAAAAAGTAGGATGTCCATGTGTACAGTATAACTAATAAAGAAAATTTGATATGATTTATGGAGCAAGGAGTTGTGCATGCGTGAAAATTGAGTATAACAACCATATATTTTTCTTGAGATCAGGATCAAATCAGTTATTTTTTCTATAGGCTTAAATTCTTAGGGACTATTTCCTTTTAAATACATTTTATGAATAGCAAAAGCAGTACAGACAGCAAATTCTTTCTGAACAGTTTTCAATACAGACTACAATATTTGTGAAAGGCTTAAAGTTAGCATTTTTGATTGAAGATTTAAAATGCTATAATAAATATCATTCTTTGTGTTTCCATAAAAGAACAGCACTTTCATGTGAATTTAATGCTCATGGAAAGCATAACATTGACTGGTAAAGAAGTGAAACCCTTATTTATTGTTGACAGGTTTTGAAAGACAGAAGCAGAATAGCAGTTCCCCCTGAAGCAATGGTGTGTCTTATGTGTGATGTGGAGAAAGATTTCCAAATATTTTATCTTTATAGCTCTGCAAAAACATCCAATGAGACCGTTGTTTGTGCAAGATAGGTAGTCAATATGGGCATGTAGTTTTCAGAAAATCACATGAGAACTGACAGAAAATTAAGTCAATGGGTTTGTACATTCTGTCAAGCAAAGTTTCATCAACTATTGACCTTTCCCTTCTGGCCACTCCACAGGGCCTGAAGGAGAAAAGCTTCATGGTCCTTTCTCTGGTGCCCAGATAATACATTCATGCTACACAAGACAATAAAAACTCATACTAATGGAGAAAACATGCTAAAATCTCACTCTAACTTCTTCAAATCCTCCAAAATCCCAAACTGTTTAATTACTTTGCCAAAGATACAGCTTTTAATTCTGCACCATTCAGGTTTTTGAGATCTGGTATGTTTATACTATTTCCCTCTATTTCCAGCATTGCAGATGGGTGAATTAAAACATGCCTTCAAGTACTATTATTTATGATTTCCAGAAATGTTGAATTTACTTACCTGTTCATTACATAGATACAATGTCTGTCTAGCCCTTAAAGGCCTAAGGAGAGGCAGAGAAGACAACTGCCCTCCAGGCACATTCCTTCATGACAGTGAAAACATATGCTTGCTTGCCAAAGATAGCATGGAAATATTTACAATATTAAAAAGAAAATTCAACTACATAAAAATATGCTGAGGAAAAAAAAAGCAAAAAAGACTAGTGATATATCTAAAAAACTAAGGTTGTGTTAAACCATGCTGAATCCCACTGTGCAACACTTCATGACAATGAAGAGAATAAACTAAGCTTGGAAACCAAAGCATTTTAATCACACATAAATGCCATTTTGACATCTCACTATTTCTCTGCCCCACAGGACAGATGACACAGTTTCTTCATGACTGTCAACTGCATGCCACCAGCACTGGCCCTCACACTCTGTGGTTTTCATTGCCTTCAGGAGTCTCCCATGTTGATTAGAGTTAATTGCTATGACTGAGCAATTATTTTCTTGTAAAGTTAATGAAAGTTCATGTGTCAACACTGCAGTGCACTAGACCAAAATTATGCTAATTACCGCATACATAGAACTATTTGGCTGAACCTAGGTTTAGCTACCTAAAGTTCTACAAAGATTATTTGGGTGGAGAAGATAGTGATATGATGGTTCTCTCTGGAGGTATGTAGGGAAGCATCTGGTACCATATTCAGACAATGTACACAATAGGAAAATGTGGCTAGGGAACCAAGCAGCATACTGCAAAACTGTATCTCGGTTATTAATTTTATCAAATCTAATTATTAACCTTTTTCATCTTATCTAGCAATTAATTTTCTTTTGTCAACATGTAATCTAAATATTTTGCATATATAGTTTTAAAAGTATCACTTCAGAATAAATGTATTGATTCAAGTTTTTTTTTTTTTTTTTTTTTTTTGGGCTGCATCATGTTCCCTTGTTTCATAGATCATATACTAATATTTTTAACAGGATTTCCCAGGCAGATGTTAAGCAGTTCAGCTTTGGGATTAGTACTTTTTCTTTTCTGCCTTCTATTTTGACTTTCTCTTTTAGGAGGGTTGGGCTGCCCATAAAATTAAAACAGTGAAGGGAGACAAAGAGACTGCATGATCTATGCTGAACGAGGGCAAGATATAAGTGAATTGTAATGTGTTCATAGAATAGTTAAAATTCACAGTTCAGCTACTAAGTATGTAGGTTGTTCTATATTGTATGGAGAAATGGTGGAATGCAGGAAAGTGGAAGAGAACCACTATTTTTCCAAGATCAGTCTTCCAATTTGTCTCTTCTCATGATCTAATGAGGACACAGGCTTTTTACATTTCTATGATTCAAATTGTGGATTCTTTCCTGAAGGTGACAAGACTACAAAAGGTCATAAAGATAGCTTAGACTGTAGGACTTTTGACCGCTGTCAGATTTGAAATGAGGTCCCAGTCTACATTCTCCTTGACTGAACTGAAATGTAAATATACTGTTTTAAATATGCATTGATATGGTGTGTCATGCCATACACTGGAAATTTACACTTTATACAAAATGTACACTCAGTACAGCAAAAAGTCCTCCACACTTTTTATAGACAACTCTCCAAATACCTTACTTAATTTAATTTAAAAAGATATATGAATCTATGCTTTCAGAAGCTTTAAATATACCTAATGTGCTTCATCACTGTTAAACCTCATCTATCCAATAAGATAAGTGTCAAATAACAGCATTTCCTAAATTAACGAGATTTTTAGGAGGATAAAGCTGAAGTAGAGAAAAAAGACATTCCCTTGAGATGGAAAGTCCTGAATTTTTACTGCCAGTGTTATATTCATGGCCACAAGGACTTCTCCTTATACTAAACAAATGAGTGGTCAAATTAAAACAACAGGTCGGCTTTTCTGCTGAAGAGTCTTAAAACATTTTGTAAAGGTCCAGAGACATCTAGAAATAAGATATTTTATATTTTTTTTTTCTATTTCACAACACAGTATTAAGATACTATTTTAGGTAACAAGTGTTAATTACTATCTAACTTTTCCCCTGTTCCATAGAGACCTCCACAATATCTTCTCAATTTTTTTAGACCAAAATTATAAACTGCTGCTGAAGTAATTATTTTATATTTGACTGTTTAGAAACAATATACACAAAACTTCATTAATTTTATTTTATGTTCAGCTGTAATTAGATATCAGGTAACAACTCTTGAAAACATTTAAAATTGTTTTAGCATCCAGAGAATTTATGAAAATTTAAAAACCCGGACACAACAACATTTTAATAAAAACAAGGTCAAAAGTTAAAAGGAGGGAGCTGCTGTGTCAATGAATTTACACTGATAGGCATTTTATTTCTCTTCTGGTTAGCTGGGACATTCTAATAACATATTGCTTCAGATTTGTATATGCATTGCTGTATTTTAGGGAAGTGTATTGTAATATTATTAAAAGATTGTTTATATGAGTTTACAATATTAAAATTCCATATTTTATTTTTTGCATATTTATTAACATAAAAAATATATGGTAGGCTGCTTATATACTATTGTCATTTGTGCCACAATAGCTAAGGATCTTGTCAGGGTTTACATTATAATTCCCTATTTTCAGTGGCATCAATAAAACTTTGCTCTTGGCTGAAAGTTGTCAAGAAAATTCTATGTTCAGAATCATATATTTTGCAGCAAAAGGACAATTTAAAATCAGAAATCATTTTACTGGGGTATTATTTTCCTTTTTTATTCTTTTTCAGAACAGCTGATGGTGCTGAAGATGTTACAGAAAAATTATCAGTCTATTTCTCCCCACTCTTCCATCAATTTATAGCAACATGTTAAGGGCAGCTGAATCACACTTTACATAAAACTCATATAATCCATTGCAGATACATGCTGTTACCTCCACTCTTTTTGTGATTCCCTGTGGGATAAATGTATTCACTTTCACTACTCAAATTTCATGCACTAGAAACTTTTTGCTAGGTTGCGTAACTTGTAAAGATTAAAAATGAGAGGAATTCACACGAGTTTGATTTGCCTGAGATCAAAACCAGCTATCAATTCATTAAAAAACTCCAAAAAGGTAGAGATGAAGAGTCAAAGAAGAGTTAGGAAGTGAGATAAGAAGTGAAGCATGTGCCTGCAGCACACAGCCAGGAGATTTCCAGGGACAGCACACAGTGCCAACTGAGCAGTGGAGTGAGTGAGTTTCTGCAGCGACCATTTGAAGCTATGGCAGAAGGAAACAAAGCTGTAGTGGATAAACAGGAGGGATGAACTAATGACTGGCATACTTAAAGATGACTTAGACACTTACACAGGCTTTTGAATAGCATGTGTCACTAATCTAAATATGTAGATAAGTACTCTTTCTTCTCAAACTAGATTTCTTTTAATAAATTACTTATTAAATTAGTGCTAGAGTATATGTTCAGCTCATCAAAAACATAAAGTCCAGTCTATCTCACCTAGACACCACAGTCACCACTCAGAATTTTACATTTGAGCCAATCAGTTCCTACATATAAAAGTTTCTGTGATCCAAATTTAGGGCACATTTAGCGTGAGGTGAATAACACCTTAGAAACAGAAATTAATCTTTTTTGATTATAAAGGAAGTCTAGGATAACTAAATCAAATGTAAACACTGTAGATAACTGAAGCTTAGCTGGAAGACATCCATTCATGGACATTCTAATTGAGACTGCTTTAGCTACCATGCTGCTTGCTCTCATCACTACCACATCATGTATTTAAATTAGAGGGCTTTGGAAGCATACTAAAGCACACTTTTTTCATCCAGGGCAGGGTGTCTTCAAATACCAATTTTATCCAGGTCTAAATACCCCATTACTATTTTGGAATGTAAAAGGTTTACTACTCTGCTGGGGCTTTTCTTCACTTGATTGACTTCTGGCCTCCTGCTGAAAACTACTTTCCAAAAGTAAGTATATATTACCAGTCAGCCTTAAGACACCAGCAAGCCCAGAGTCACTGATTGTCCCTTATAGTAATTGACCCTTTGGTGTTTGGCAGCAGCTACGCTGCTGGCAACTGGCCCAGTGCCATCCCCAGCCACAGCAGACTCCAAGCAGGATGGCACAAAGAAAATCCTACTTCCTTTCCTTCCTTATCTTCTGACAGCTGGACAATGTCAATATACCTTTCAGATTTTGTGTTTTGACACTGGAAATAAAAGGGGAGCTTACAATTGATTAGCCATTACTTAGTTTTAAGGACATATTTGTTACATTAAACTAAACATTTTCTTTAGGAAAAAAAAAAAGCCAAATTTAAATATTAGAGCAATGATCAATGGACACATAACACATACAGAAAATGTCAAACTGTCAGAGACCCTGCAATAACACTGACCATGCTTGGCAGTAAAATGAAATTAAAGATATATCTATTGCAGTGCAGAAAAGAGAATGCCTTTTCAGGAATGTCATATTCCTGAGTGTCTAGTATACCCTTTTTCCTTTTTCTGCATATGTCAGTCGGGGTGGAGAACTGAGACATATATGCAAGGTAAGAGCAGTGAAGAGTTTTACATGCTTTGTAAGTATGTGGGAGTATTTAGGCACTAACAACGGAACTAGCAATTGATCTCTTAATAGTCACAGACTAATCTTAGATATCAGAGCAAGCAGATTCTAAGGATGGAATTTAACACTGAAAATTGCCATAGATTTTAGATTCAATACACAGAGAATGAAGACAAATGGATATTTAAAAAAACATGGGCATGCAATATGCAAATCAAAATATTTACCTTGATTTTCTCCATTAGAATGGCTACGTAAATTAATATCTACCTATTTATTTTAAATACAAAATAAAACCCAGATGTGAAAAAATGTGAGCTGTTAGCAAGGAAAGAAACCCAGCTTCTGTTTAAAAGGAATTATTATGTTCTATATTTTATAGCAGCATTAACTTCTTGAGTTGTAACAGAAGAAAAAAGGAAGTAGGAAGAAATGAAGAAAATAGAAAAGCAACTTAGATAAATATAATTGTTCTGTTTTACATCTGTATTAGCTGTCCATTTTATTTGAAGGACTAAACATTTATTTTACTAAAATAAAAGTAATCAAAAATGGCTGGTGACAGAACATGCTACTTTTCTTTGTTATGGCTTCAAAAATTTTAGTACTAAGAATGTCTGTTTTGCATAATGTCCACTGGTGTTTGAATGCTTCAAACAATTGCAGTGAGTATTTTTTCTCATAGCTTTAGAACAAAAGTTAATTCTGCAGCTAGGCTCACCCATCAGACACATCTGCCTATATATAAACAAAGCATATCCACAAACTGAAATCTTTGGTTTGAAAAAATTAATCTGTTCATTGAAAAAGCAGTAAAATAACCACTCAAGTACGAAAAAGAAGTACTATTATCTCATATAAAGATAGAAAGGAGATAAAAAATGATGCTTCAAATTATTTTTAAGAAGAAAAGCATATGGCATACTCTATCCTACCACTCAGAGAAGTTGACCTGATTGCAATTAGTTGATCTAATCAAGGATTCCTGATCTAATTAATGTGTGTTTAAAATATGTTAACTGACAACGGTTGACATCAGATCTGAAATTCATTTAATAGTTTGAGTACCATTGTAGAATGTAATGGTTTTAATAAAGTCCTGCTATTTTCAACTCATCCTCTGCATGATCTTGATGGTAATCCTAGATAACCACAGTAAGAACTGTGAAAACCATGGCTGCAGACAGTACCAACAGGCATAATCTGAAGAAAGCAAGTGAACACTTGAGCACTTTATTCATGGGAGATAAAAATACCTCATGAGGGGAAAATACCTAATGAGGGGGATATTTTTCCTTTATTTGACATAGTGCTTAGAGACAGAACACGATATTTTTGGCCCTTGTATTTTACAAATGTACAAGAAAAAAGTAATAAAATATCTTCCTTATCTCACATTTTCACATTTTCCTGTAAATTATACTGTTTCTTAGGAGTAATATTAATTTGGGGTTAGATCGTGAAAAGATTTAAGCCCTGCAATGTCTAGCATTTTACTAAGCCTTTAAAGGATTTTCTGCCTTATGGAATTCCCCTATTCCACTGCCTAGACTTCTCATAAATGCTGGAGAAAACTGGGTGCCAAGAAATAAGGCAAATAACAGGGATAGGAGTTCACATCTAAAGATAAGACCCGTTAAAGCCGGTTGCAGAGACACTGAGCTACTTAAGACACAGTGGAAACAGGGAAGCCAGACATTTAAGTCCCAATGACAAGATGGCATTTCTGTACACTGCTTCCTGACATCACGTGCTTACTCCAACAACTGTGAAAGAACATGGCTAATAGAGAAGAAGAAGGTTGGTTTTTCTGTCCCTCTTTTTCTCATCTGTTCCCTCAAAACTTCTGCACAGTACAAAAAAATATCTTTTAAGGAAAAAGGTTTCCCTTACTACTTCCTTTTTAAACTTTTTCCCCTCCATAAAATTAATACATTTTTTTGACTAACAAACATAAACATCTTCCTTCCACTATATAGCTACTCTTTTGAACAGACTAGGTGTCAGTAAACAATAACTAACCTATGTTAAGTGTTCGGTAGAGCATGTAATCAGTTTCTTTCCTTATCCACTAGCCTGTGAAGTCATGCTTAAATATTGAATACTGAACATATAATCATTTTTTGAATGAGTGAAATAGAAGGAACTACAGTGCTGCTTTTGCTTCACCTGTTTGCAGAACAGAAACAAGCTTAGTGTTAACAACAACAACACAGGTATAGGAGACAAGGATGGGATGAATTTTTGCATGAGACAATCACAAAATCTGGAGAAGAAACTTTCTTTGCTTATGAAGCTAGACAAAACAACATATCCTTGTGTGACTTTGTGTCAGCTAGCAAGTGTGCTATAAATGTCTACTGAACTTGGCCTCACAGTTAATGTGGAAAAAGCCATTTCTGTTTTTGTTGCTGGTAATACCTAAAAGCAGTGCCTACTCATGGAAGGTTAAGACACTCTGAAATTATGGCTGTTGAATATGAGGTTTTAAAATCTAAATTTTAGATAACAGCATCACAGAACAGTCAAGATTGGAAGGGAGCTCTGGAAGTCATCGGGTCCAACTACTCTGCTCAAGCAGGACCATTTAGATCCAGTCACCTAGCTATTTGCTCTAGACTCCTAAATAGGATTCAGACACCTAAAGGAGTTTTCCAGATAGATTTAGGGCCTTATCCTAGCATGTCCTTTTCCAGGCTAGTCCCATCCTATTAATTTTTTAAACATATGTCATATACTAGTCTTTTGATAACCATCTTTTTATTCCTTTGTTCCTAAAGGCTTGAAATTATGAAATATAAATTAACCATATATCCATTCAGAAATAACAAATATACCAAAATAATTTATTACTATTCCTTAATTTTCTTTTCCAATTCCATTTGATTTCTCTCATCCTAACAGATGGCATACCAATTTGAAGTTATTCTATTGAAACACATTTGAATCATGGCTGAAAAGCTGTTGTGAAATTAAGTATTCATTGATAATCTGAGGCTGAAATCTTGCTGTCCCCTCTGTAGTATTCTGCATTTATATACTCTCTGCTCCAAATGCTAGGCTCAAAATTTTCAACTGATCTGACCAATGGAAGAAGCCAGTGGCTTTTTAAAAAGCAAATTACAAGCAGAGAAGTGTCCAGGTGATTGACATGTCAGCAGCACCCAATTTTTTGTAAGCCTTTGAGGAAACTTAATCACAAGTATAGTGCAGACACTGAGGTTACCAGACAACAAAAAATGTTCTGGATGTTTACCCTGTCTGAGACTGGAATAATGCTGGCAAATCACAGCTCAGGTTTTCGTCCGGTGCCTTGGAAAAACAGCTACTGCCTCCATGCCTGTAAGCAACTCTGTGGTCATAGCTTATGCCTGGCTTCTGTCCACTGATTGTGAGATGTTGCTCCAGCTGACTGGTCCTGAAAAGAAGAATCCAGGCCTCAGCTAGATTTCAGGGACACAGGCATTTGAAACTGATAATGATCAATAACAGTGATGTTGGCACTGGAAGTAGTAGTAGTAATATTTTGAACAAGGGCAATCATTATTTGGACATAAAAAGGGCATGGTGCTTGGACCATATCACAGCTGTCTTTGTTTCTCAACTATTTCCATCTATTTCAACTATTTTTGACAGCTCTGTAAAACTCCTGCCCCTGGCTTGTTTCCATCACATGACAATCTAATTGACAATTCAGTTATTTCTTTATGATCAATTCAGTGTTTATTTCTGCTATTTCTTGATCTTCTACCCCTAAAAAGTCCTCTTGTCTGCACTTTTCAGTATTCCTGATGAATCAATTATCCAGTTCAATACAGGATTTGAAAGCTGAAAACTCGTCCTTAGCTGACAGAACTTATGTATTTTATTTTGCTATCTCTATTCAGCAGGACTCAGAGATTCCAATGATACTGTACCTTACTGTACCTTTAAATAGACCATGGAAGATGATGAACGACTAAACCTTTAGATTTATTCTTTCTTTTCTTTGCAGGGAACTAGGAGATTGCAGAGGGTCTTGTCTCTGCTGCTAATTCAACTTGTGCATAATCTATAAGTATGGAAATCAAGGGGATTAATGATAAACCAGGTCCCTTTCAAGTGCTGATGGTATCTGGTGGTATTTGAGGTAGCACAGCAGAGCTATGGATGACATGTGAATGGCTGAAGTAATAAAGAGCATTTACAGGTGTTAAGCAAAGGCTTAAGGTTAAGTGCTGTGCTCATGACAACGCATCCAGTGTGTGTAGACCTAGTGCCCTAATGCTTTGGTGTGCAAAAGCTGGGAGAGACTTTCAGTCTGATTTTTTTTCCTTCCTTCCTTCCTTCCTTCCTTCCTTCCTTCCTTCCTTCCTTCCTTCCTTCCTTCCTTCCTTCCTTCCTTCCTTCCTCCTTCCTTCCTTCCTTCCTTCCTTCCTTCCTTCCTTCCTTCCTTCCTTCCTTCCTTCCTTCCTTCCTTCCTCCTTCCTTCCTTCCTTCCTTCCTTCCTTCCTTCCTTCCTTCCTTTCCTTCCTTTCCTTCCTTTCCTTCCTTTCCTTCCTTTCCTTCCTTTCCTTCCTTTCCTTCCTTTCCTTCCTTTCCTTCCTTTCCTTCCTTTCCTTTCCTTCCTTTCCTTCCTTTCCTTCCTTTCCTTCCTTTCCTTCCTTTCCTTCCTTTCCTTCCTTTCCTTCCTTTCCTTCCTTCCTTCCTTCCTTTCCTTCCTTTCCTTCCTTTCCTTCCTTTCCTTCCTTTCCTTCCTTTCCTTCCTTTCCTTCCTTTCCTTCCTTTCCTTCCTTTCCTTCCTTTCCTTCCTTTCCTTCCTTTCCTTCCTTCCTTTCCTTCCTTCCTTTCCTTCCTTCCTTTCCTTCCTTCCTTTCCTTCCTTCCTTTCCTTCCTTCCTTTCCTTCCTTCCTTTCCTTCCTTCCTTTCCTTCCTTCCTTTCCTTCCTTCCTTTCCTTCCTTCCTTTCCTTCCTTCCTTTCCTTCCTTCCTTTCCTTCCTTCCTTTCCTTCCTTCCTTCATTTTTTTCCTTCTCTTAAACAATGGAGCTTTTTTTTGAAGACAAGAGCTCAGTAGCTCATAAGGTAGTATATAAAATAGAAGGGAGAGTCAATATTAGAGAATAAACAAAAGGAAAACAGCCTGGTTTTATGAACTACAAATAAAGGAGGTAGAATTACCATTTACATAGTCTCTAATACCAATTTTTAATATTTCCATCTTTAAAATGCAGTTATTTTTGGATGTCTTTAGGTGACTATTTTTTTTTCTTTTGGCTGGGGAACAGTAGGAGAAAGAAGCAGTTAAAATGGGTGAAAGAATATGCTGCAATATGAATTCAAAAGTGTCATTTGAAATTAACCAGGAGTCCACACAGACTGATGCTTTCTTTTCGTTTGTGGTGACTCCTAAAGAATGCAATTAAAGAGGCCATAGTACACTCAGTTGTGTCATAGTACTGTGGTAAGCATTTTGCATCTGTTCCCATAGAAACAACACTGCAGAAACAAGTTGTTCAGGCTACAGTCTCTGTCACATTGGTATGGGGAAGCTCTCCCTGGCAGGCTAATAACTATAACTTTCTAGGTCTCGAAAGGCATTGTTTAGAACTGTGCTACTAAACAATGACATACTTAACAAAGCCCTAAGGTACCAAAGAAGGATGAACTGCAGATGGGATAAACATAGCTCTATTTGTAAAAATAATTTGGTATTTTTAGTGACATCACTTTAAAGAAAAACAAGATAATTTTGCTGGCTACAGACACAGCAGGGATTTTAAAATACCTTGAAATTCTGATCACCTGGAAAGCTGCAAGAAATCATAAACAGTAGAAAATTACTAATCAGACCCAACTGTGGTTTTGTTAAAATAACATTATCACTTATGGCACTATTTTTTAGTATGTAAATGAATGTTAATTGGTGATTTGTTTTTAAAGAGTTCAGATTCTTGTAGTGTACAAGATAAAAGAACCAGAAAATTCCACCCTTTGAATTAATTATGTGAACTGAGGTTCAATCAGATACTGACATTCCTTCCTCAAAAGTATGCAGTTTTTTAATGTCTTATCAAATGTTTCTGCTATGTTGTGTTAGAAAGGAAAAGAAAAAAGTCCTGCGTGAAAAAACAGAAGATAAAATAAAAAATTATAAACATATGAAAATATAAGTATCTACTTCTTCTTTCTTATGTGGAAATCCTTCACATTAAAACTGCAGGGGTTAGTTGTTCTACCTAATAGTTCAATAAGACGTACCAAATTAGAATATATTTTCTTTTCTTCTTTGGTCCATAGTAACAGACACAATAGTTAAGGATGAAAAACAGTTTTGGATATAACCTCTAATTTTCACACCTGCATAATATTTTAAATCACTGCTTTTAGGGAAACTTTCTACATTGTTCTGTGTTCAAATTAGTTTTTGTTTTGTTTGCAGTTCTTTTAGGTTTAATGGTACTCCAGACAGCTATCTACAAGTCAAAGAAAATTATGTTTGTAATTTTAAAATATTAACTATATTTGTTTTAAAAGTCCTGTCTAGCAACCTCCAGAATATTATATAGGAAATTTAAACCTAAGTCCAAGAATGGAGTTGAACTGATCTAGCAACAAAACTAGGCAGGTCAACTAACATGCTTAGAACTTGCTCCATAAGAATTTTCATTAAGGTTACTGCCTCTCTTAAGAAGATTTTTAGAAGTCACAGAGACAGCCAGTTGCCATGAGGGCGGACAGCTGGGAATTAGAGGTGTGCCTTTCAGTTGTATCTGGGCCATATAAAAAAGAAAACTGCATTTTAGGCAATTTTTTTTTTTAAATCAGCTCCAACTGGTTGGCATAAGCATGTTTCTCTTTGATCCAACATGTATTGCAAATCCTGCTTATAAGTGCTAAGTCACTCTGAGGCACGTCTTCAGAAAAGGACACTTAATTACAAGCTTCTGTTTAAATTTGGTCTTGTGGACTTGAAATGTGTGGACTTGAAAACCAATGAAGCTTTATGAGTATGCTGTAATTATTTTTACTCTGATGATGAATTCTGATCAACAGGAATACAGCACAAAAACATTTGCAAAGATTTTGTAAAAGAGCTATGTAGAAATTTTCTTACCACTTTAGATTAACTCTGGCTTTCCTTTCTACCATAGCAGACAGGGTGAACTTTAACCAATCACCCACAGAACAAGTGCTCAGTTCTGACTTAGTGATAAATCCAGATTTGATAGATCCAGATTTTCAAGTTTGTCAGATGGTTACCTTGATGTGGGAGATAAGAATACAGGAAAAAAAAAAAACATAGTTGCTGTGGTGGAAAGACTGGAAGATCATTGCAAAAACTAATGTTTGAATATCAAATTCAATCCACAGCTCTGAGGTAAGCCTCTGGATATAAAATACATAAGATGATGAAATTCCTGAGCAAAGGAGTCTGTGCCAGATACTCCGGTGAGCCATTATCCTGTACACTGTAATAGACTGTCTTTCCTCCTTGCTTTTGTCCATTGAATCCCCCTATGGTTTGCTGCCAAGATCAGAACTCTGGTACAGAGTTTATCGCATTTTCTGGAGCTACAGTCTTAATGGGTATGTCAAGTCCAGTTCTTTTTTTTTCCTATATTCTGGATTTCTGCTTTTAATATCCTGTTTTGACAACTGTCTCCTTCAGGAGGATCCTTTACTCTGACTCATGAAGGAGAGACACAAATATGCCTGGCTTACTCCCCACTCCCTGGCTGTGGCTGGTGTTGGTCAAGACCTTTCCACTGTAACTCTGCAATGTAAAGACCTTGCCATTGATGACGTGGATTTATGGTAGGGTCAGGCTCCATCCAGGAGGATAGAACCATTAAAGGTTACATCTAATTACCACCAATGATTCCTGCACTGCAATTTTTCAGAAGACACAGTAAAGAAGATTTTCATGACAAGTATAAAAAGCACTCTTCTGAGACAATGTAGCCATTCCTCCATTACTAAGCCTTATGACAAACTAAGAGTATTTAAGCCATTAAGGACTAAGGTATCCAGAAATTTTAAACATGCACTACTCTTTGACATTACTGAGCTGCTCTGGCTATTCTTAAAAAGTAGAACAAAAATAAGTTTGATCTCAGATAGGCACCAAGGCATCAAAAAATAAATCAATCTAAAAAATACAAATTTTATAAAGTTGCAACATAGCAGAAAATGAGGCAATCTAATGGGCATTTTGACAGAAGGTATAAAAGTATATAGCCTGGCCAGCTCCATATTTTACTCAGAAACAAACAAAAAAGCCCCAACCATTTTCTGAGGACTTTGGAACATTTTTAATAGCAGATGGAGAAAAGGGAAGAAACAACAGCTGAGAGCAGGAAAAGAAAGAAACCCACATTTTTTTTTTCCCATAAGAGAGGCAAAATACTTCTAATCTGTATTGTAAGTTCATATTCTTAGTGGTTAGTTGCAGGAGAAGCTGCTGATAGAGTCAAGAGGGATTAATGGCAGGAGAAAGCTGAAAGAAGTGTATTCTTTGCCAGCCAATACAAGTGAAAGTATTTGGAGAATAGGTGGGCCTGATAAAGCAACTTCTTATGAAGCTTCATTTTCTCTTAGCTCTGACAGAAAACAGCCACCTCAGTACTTCACCATTACTTGGCTAGTCAAGGTGAGATGAGATTGAGAAGAGGTTATGACTTCATTTTTCAGAAGCAGTAGTCAAAGTAAAAGGCAAGTAAAGGGCAAGAACTGAGCTCAGCATTTTTATTTTCCACATGGGACATTGTATATAACATTTGCATTTTATATCTTACGTGCAATTTTGTGAGCATTTCCCTTCTGTCATTTATGCCACATGAGATGGTTGAGTATTTGTTCATTGGAATTAGTGCTATCACTTTTAAACTATGGTAAATTCTTGCTGATGGGAAGACACATACTTTAACATAAAGAGAGCATAGCTAAGAGATAGAGGAAGAGAGGACAGAAGAGGGGAAAGAAAAGCCGAAATAATAGAGGGAGAGATGAACAGAGGAAGGCAGAGAGGAAGGAAGATAACATTTTTGACAACCTTTGATTCCTTGTTTGTTTCTTAACTTTTTATTCAATGATAAGCTACTTCAGAACACTCAGTCTTAGTTTCTTTAAGATAAAATTACTGAAATAATTTTCTCTGGTGCTTTGAAAAACTGAAATAAGGAGCATCTTTTACAAGAAAAAGAAAGGATTTTAAAAATTTGTTTCCGACAAAATGTTTTTTTAAATGCTCAGTTTTTAAAAAGCTGTTCTGTCTTACATCAGGAAAGGTAGAAGGTTGTTATGAGAGAAATCAGAACCATCTGTCTAGGTCACTTATGTTACCTTAATTTTCTTTGCTTAAACTTTAGTCTCCTAAAACCTCTCTTGATTTTCTAACTCTATAACATTATAGAAGTGTTCCCACCCAGACCATTATGGGAACTTTCAGATTTCTGTGCACAGAAAAGGATGGTGACAATGTAATAAATTCTAATATATATTTTTAATACTCTTAAGTAGTGTTGGGAAAAAAAAAAATAGGGAGACAATTTATTAAACCAAAAGTATCTCCAGGCTCTTCTAAGTCCACAAATTGGAGAAGGTAGTATGGGTCACAGGGATCAGCAAGAGGAATGATGCTGCATGGCAGTGGCTCAGTTTGCTGAGCAGTGTCCTTCCTCCAGATAGAGGAAACAAGTTTTCCTCACTCTGCTCCAGTGCAGGTAGTTGGAGAAATTCACAAGATGAAGAGATATTTTTTAATATCTTTCCTTATGTGGGCTTTATTATGAATAAAAACCTTATTTTTTAACAGTTTGCTTCATTGCATTTCTAGAAATATTTGACAGATACATGCCTGGTTGACATACTGGTTCTTGGGAATCCATCGAGTTATTGTATTTGCTTGTATATTGGCAAAGATAAAATCACCCTTTTAAATTTCAAGACAAGCTCTTAACTTCAGTTTTCATACTGTTTAAGATGAGTCTACATAATCTTCCAAAATTAGACAGAGAAACATGTTCTGTGCTGGACAGCTAAAATCTTAGCTAAACTCTTAGATATGAACAAACAAAAGCCATCGGAGATTTTATTCTTAGGGTAGCAAATGTATATTAAAAATGTTTTCCACTTTCAAAGTGCTACCTCCCTCAGAACTAACAAAGCTCCATTTAATCTTTCTAGGATTTTTTACTGATAAATCCATAATGGGCACTCTTAAATTTTAAACTCTAAAGCTCTTAAATTTTGTATTCCCCCAAGATCTTAAAATTTAAGTAATGAATATATTCGGGATTCTTTTTTTATTATTATTATAATTTTCTTGATGTTTTCAGTTTATTTTCAGTATAACTGGGTTTCTGTTTAAGGATTTTCTCCACAGGTATCAGGACTTGCAATGTTTCATCACAGAGGCTAAAAAGACCCTCAGGCTCACTGAGTGCAACACTTTGCTACTCTTCTCTTAGCAATACTTTTTTCTTATAAGAAAAAGGATAAATGAGAGGAAAAACTTTCTAGATCTGATTGTAACTTGTAAAGAGGAACTGTTTAAGATTGCCATTCTGGAAGATAACTTGATTAGGAGAAGCTGAAAAAGCAGTCTTCATACTTCTAGGGCAGGAAAAATTCTAAAAAAGACTAAAGAGTTCAACCAATTCAGAGAAGTATAAGGGTATATTTTCAGAGACAGTAACCAAAAGCAAAACTATTAAATATTGTTATTTACTTTAAAGAAATAAAACTAATAGCGTAGCTAAAACTTACCTAATTACAGAATCAAAATAGGAAGGCTATCAAGAGATCAGTTTGATTCAGTCATTCACCCTCCATAGAACTCAGATAAGAGAATGAGAAATATAAAACATAGGATTAAGTTCAGGTTACTAGGGAACAATTAAAAAATATAGCACAGGTGCATCGAGACAAAATTATAAAGAAAAGAAAAGGATATAAGAAGAAAAAGAAGCAACAATTAAGGAGTAAAGAAAGTATCACTATATCATCCTAGAAAGATCATAGTAGTCAGATGCAAACAATGGGCCAAGGAGACGCTTGGTCTGATACTAAACTACTAACCAATAACTTGTAGCCTCTTTGTGACTGTTTTCACTAGGATTTACTGCTGTCAATACTAGCAACAATTTTCATTGGGATAAATAATAATCTTAAATAAAGAAAATAAGCATTTAAAAGGTCTCAGAAATGAAAATGCATTTGTAGTCATCTGAGTCTTGTTTAGGTGTTTAAAGCAGTCTCAGAACTACTGGCATTATCTAGAGATGAGAAATTCTTCAGACAACTGAAGGAATGCAACCTAGCACTTATATTTAATAAAGGAAAAAATTAAGTAAATGGCAATTCTGTCAGGAAGAATATGGAATTAGAGTATCACATACTACACAATCATCAATGAACCTCTGCTCTGTAAAGGAAGGTAAAACAGCAGTTATAATAACAAAGGTATAGAAAGGTGTATATACGTATATCTATATATCCAAAATCCTGCTTGACTCAGCATCTTCCAGTCTGTTCCATTATTAGACAGACATAAGTGTGAGAGTGCCCAGAAGCAGTATGCATAAAACAGAGCATACAGGACATAGATGCAGTTACTCAATTTAAGTGCTATCAGTGGTGCCATATTTAATATTTTTGCTTCTTTCAAGCAAAAAAAATAGTGATGATTCATGAAAAAGCATTGTTTGATCATTTGTTGTATAATACATGTATGTTAACAATGTTATTTGTGGTAGCAAAACACTGCCTATAAACAAAGTTTATAGGCAATAAAGTACCAATTAGATTAAAACATTTAATCCAAAAGGATGTAAAGAAATTTTGGGTTGTGATTATCTGGTTACATAGAGGTATTTACTGTGTAAATATCAACATTTCAGCTTATTGTTTAGACTTCACAGGTTATGCAAACAAACAGGTTTTTCTTGGGCAAGTTCAGCTTGTCTAGATGAGGATGTTTGAAACACAGCAGATAAATAATGCTGTAGTGATGTCTCATTTTCTGCATTCATAAAATCATAGAATGGTTTGGGTTGGAAGGAGCCTTAAAATAATCTAGTTCCAATGCCCCTGCCATGGGCAGAGGCACCTTCAACTAGACCATGTTGCTCAAAGCCACATCCAGCCTGGTCTTGAGCACCTCTAGGGATGGGACATTCACAATGATCCTGTTCAGTTATCCCACCGTCCTCACATTATACATCTAATCTAAACCTACCTTCTTTCAGTTTAAAACCATTCCCCCTTGTCCTGTCACTACATGACTGTGTAAAAGATCCCTCTCAATCTGTCTTGTAGCCTCTTTAGGTACTGGAACCCTGCTATAAGGTCTCTCCGTAGCCTTCTCTTCTCCAGGCTGAAGAACCCCAACCTTCTCATCCTGTATTCATATGAGAAGTGTTTCAGCCCTCTGATCATCTTCAAGGCCTCCTCCTCCATGGACTTGCTTCAAAAGTCCACATCCTTCCCATGCTGGGGGGCCTCAGAGATGGATGCAGTACTCCAGCGGGGGTCTCAGGAAAGTGGCATAGAGGGGGAGAATCACCTCCCTCTACCATCTGTCCATGATCTGTTTGTTGCAGACCGGGATACAGTTGGCTGTCAGTGCACATTGTCAGATTATATATACATAGACATTGCCGATGTCTTTACATATATATATATAAATCTATATACTTTTGTAAGAAAATCATGGCCACATTATTCAAAGACTGGTGTGTTCCTAAACTCAAAATGGTTTATTCCAAACATATTCAAATGAAAGAAACATGGAAACTAGTTTTGGTAGTCCTCAAGGTCTTCGCTTGTCACTTTTCACTGCAATGCGTGGTTTTACCATTTTATTTTTCTTTTTTTTCCCACTAAGTGGTAAGTTTAACTGTAAGGGAGAGAAAAGCCAATGAACAGTTAGGGGAAAAGGACAGACATTAAAACTTGCAGAATTCCCCATTACTCAGCAAACTTTTGCCAACCTGACTTATCTAAAAGCTGACTGACCATCTAAATCATCAAAAGAATTCCCTTACTTTCTAACTCAGCAGTCGCAGAACAACTATTAAATGCACCTCTGGGAAACTTAAGGTTTATTGATGCATGCTTGATGTGAAATTTAAGTCCAGTTTATGCTACATGTCCAGAATATTGAATGACTGATATGCTCTGCAAAAAAATCTTCAAGACCAAAGTTTAATTCTAAGGTGAAGGCTGTTTTGAAAGACAGAGGTTTGCTTTTTGGCATGATCACCAGAATCAAAAGTAACATCTTTTCCATTAGGGAACTGAAACCTTCTCTGAGTAAAATGCATGGTTGCAGTTTCCCATACCTTCTTTAGATGGCAAAAAAGGAAGAAAGAGTTTGAAAAGAATGGGAAGTCTTTTTTCTGTAATGCAGACTTGGACCCTCAAGTGATATAACATGCTATCTAAATATTTAGATAAACAGAGATGCATATACATTTACAAGTGCTATAGAATGTATATGTTTCCTTTGAGTTTCAGGCCAGTGTAATACTTTGAGAATTAGACATTATTTTAATTGCACCGATTCCTAAGGGAAAGTCAGTCCCTAGCCTCTATTAAAAAGAGCACTCATTAAGTGTTTCCTGTATCCAGAGGAAGATATATTTATGGTTTGTGTATCACCTGTCATCCCAACCTCAAGTGCCAACCAATATCTAGCACTGACAAGGTTATTCTCCCCACCAAAAGTACGCTTATACATTAAAAATGTGACAGAATGGTAACTATTGTGCAGGACAAATGTTTCTTCTTTTATATGTGTCATACACAGGTAATGGCAATAAAAAAGGACTGAAAAAGAGCAGATAGCAAAATTAGTATTTGGAAGAATGTAAACAAGTGTCTCTGCTTTCCTCAGTTTTGTAACACTCATAAAAATGAGCCTATGCTCATTCCAAAACATTAAGATCTGGGGAGGCTAAAGTCTCATGGCCTCCCTGTGATGAAGCACTATAAAAAATTTAATACGAAAAACACGCCTTGATGCCAAAAACAGTGGCAATGCTGGTCCACATATATTTGGCCTAAATTGGGTTGTATTATATTAGCCACAGATACATTGTCTTAGCAGTATTTCATAGTTTTCACACTCTTCAGATCAAACACAGACATACAGACTCACAGTGGAGCAAGTAAACATTATAAAGTTCAATAGTACAGAGCTCTAGCTTTTCTGTAGCAGAATTTTGCTAGCCTCTTGCCTAACCTCTCCTCTTGTTAGCTAACTATCTAAACAAAGTATAAGGGAAAAAGAAATTAGTAACAATGACTTGTTTAGCAGCAGAAGAGAGTACGCAGGCCTGTCACCATATTCTTTATTCCTGGAAGTTCAATTTGATGACATGCATCACAAGTTGGCACAGGCAATATATGAACATTATCATTCTTCAACTCATACTAAAATTGGAACAGTTGTGACTGGTGTATTGGCTTTTGTCTGTCAATTGAGAAAATAAGACTTGAGTTGAAACAGATGACACTGATGAGTGTTGCTATGGGCACATTTGACAATAAGCATGTTATAATGGCGCAAGTTCTTGAATGCTGTCAGTATCATTTAAAGTTACAGGAGTTTACTGATCTGTTGGAGTAGCAAACAGAAGCATTTCTGGATTTTCTCACCAGCACAGTGAAAATAAAAACCTTAAGCATCACTTTTGCTGGTATTCAGATGACACCAGGGCCAGTTTTTAAGATGATAATGAATGGAAAATAGCATGTTTAGTGAAAAGTGAAAGCTATTACAATGCAAGAGCTTCAGCACACTGAGCTAATGGTGCACAGTGAGAAGGGAAAAGAAAAAAGAGGAAAGAGCTGGTATTTTACAGTATGGGGCAGTGGTTTTCTGTCTAAAAACTATGTTTTATAAGTCTGGCAAAAACCAGTATAAAGGTGTTCTGACATATAACAGCACAGATGGTTACTTCTGGCTATTGCGTGTCTTGCACAATTATGATGTTCTGAAATTACACAATGACATTTTTTCAGGAATGAGAGGCCTCATTGTAGTTACTATGTCACCAGCTAATATCTAATTTTCTTAGACATAAATAAAGTATAAAATTTTTGAGACTAAAAAGGCAGGAGTTAGAAATACCAAAAGCTAGGAGTTCATGAAGTGTTTGATGTGTTCATTGTGCACAAATCAAGAGAAATGCTGAAAATCTGCTTAATAAAGTTGTTGTGCATAGCACATCTTGAAAAAAGTTAGCATGTTTTGGCACTTGAGTTAAATATGTGGAGAAATGGGGTTTCCTGAAGAAATGTAGAATTTTGCTCTGACTGGCCATTGTTTCAGGATGTATTTATGTGTTAAAATACTTTTCATTTTTAAACTAATCCTTCTCTGAAGACAGGTTTTTTGAGTGAGTTTCCAATTAAATACTAGTTCCCTTGAAGACTCTTAGAAGAGCCACTATCCTGAGCCAATGCCAATATATAAAGAATATGGAGATATCAGAAGGTGTGTTCCTGAGTCATTTTTTGGTAGGTCTTTTTGTTTACTGATTAGCTGTATTTGGAAGAATGCTTGCTCTCAGCTCTGTGTATTTCCTTTTTTGTTGGCTTCCTTTCATTGGCTTTCACAGTGAAGAACAGAGCTTTTCCATGGTGTTTATAAAAAATATGTTTACTATTTTCTCCAAAACTCAAATAGTCTCAGAAGAAAAAGTGGCAGCCTAAATGGTGTTAAACTGCATGAAATTTTCTCCCAGTTACAACATAATTCAGAGTTACACATCAAAAAGTGGTTGCTCTAAATACAGGTTTATAAAAAGTTCAATTTCATGCTTAAGTCTTTCATTAAACTCTATTTTCCTGCTTCTAGCTTAATAATAACTTAATGAAAATAAATTTCAAAACTGCTTTAGTGTGTGCAGGTGGATTGTTTACAATGATTATTTTCCAATAATGGAAAACTTAGAAAAACTAATTACTTCTGCAGTTCCCAACCACATTCATGAACCTCTTCATAAGTGATCAGAGTTAGGGTGTGAGAGCAGAGAGAAACGAGGAATAAGCAGAGCATGGACTTCATTTCAGTTCTTGGCTTGAACACTGGGGCAAGTGGGGCGAGCATCACTGTTTGCACTGCCATGGGCAGTACTAAACAACTGGAAAGCAGTGCTCCCTCCCCTGGAGCCTTTTGCAGTGCATGTCAACATTGGCGTTATTGGCCCATCAGTCTTACAAGTGGTGTCATATTTTCTCATACCCAACAGACTCAGCATGCAGCTAGAGCTCCCATAATAGTTGCTGCTATGAAGCAAGAGAGAAAATTTGGCTTCAGAGACACTGTAACTCTCAGATCACATTTACCTGTGCATTTTACAGAACAGAATCTAGTTCAATAGGTACATTTGCAGTCATGCAGATGTGTTCCTGGTAGCTATAGATTCTACAGAGCTTTTGAAAGTAGGGCTTATTATTTCATAGCTGCTGTCTGGAGCTCTGGATACTGAAGGAGTGGAGGGAAACTGATACAGACCTAGTAATGGCATTTACAATAAGGCAGGTACATGATAGGACTGCAGCTGAAGGCAGAGACTTTAAAAGCTTGACTGATGAAAGTGAATGAAATCTGGAGAGCTGACACTGAGATGTGACACCAGGAGCCAAAAGATATCAGAAAAACTGAAAAATCAAGTCAGGAATAGTTAAAAGTTGCGGACATGAGATGTTAACAACCTCTCAGAATGGGCAGTCAGGGAATTCAGCAGATATTTGAAGATAAAAAGAGAGGCTGAGGGAACAGAACCCACTGGGAATTTAAATATAGGCAGTACACTGGGGAGGATGTGAAGCAATTAAAATGTAATTAAAATGTTGAATATACACCTATAAAATAATTTAGAATAAAATATTAATGAGGACACAATTCTGAGTCTTTAATCTCTGAACGCCTGGAATTCAGTTGTCACTTACAGAATTCCATTGCTCTTTTTAAAGTAACAAATACATTCTTAAAAAGGAAATTTTATATGTGATTGGACTGCTATACTTAGTTTTCAGTTGAATGTAATTCAGGTGAAAAATGTGGGCACAGTGCCTGTAAAGATTCAGGGGAGTACATTGACCACTCATAGAGGGGAGACCACACATTTTTTACCAAAGACTAAGTTGGACATCTTTACAGCTGCCATGCAGTTATTGCAAAAGACACACTGGGGGGTGTTGCAATTTTTTTTCAATGAAGTAATTTCTCTTAACATAAAGCAGTATTCTTAGCATGTCCACATTTTGTCTTTCCACCAGGTCATTGTCTCTATTACCTTATTAATGTATGAGCTTTTAATAGGAAAGCAACGTCAACAGAGATAAAAAGGTGATTTTCAGCTGATGTACAACCATTTGGCAAAAAGGATCTATGTAAAAGCAATAATTATTTAAAGTGGAGCTAATGCTGGTTACTTAGTGTTTGTGAACATTACATCCATCAATAGAATATTTGCAAAAGAGAATAATGCTTTTTCAGTAAGGTACATCTGCTGACAGGAAGACAGATCACCTTTCTATGTTTTATCAGATCATAGATTCTCATGTCTGTGTTAATACAGCAAGTAGATAAATGCAATAATTGTACAGTAGGGTTTTTTTCATCACAAAATAAGATGAAAATTAATTAGATCAACATGGTTTTTGAGCTTTACTGCAAATTTCTTGTTTGGTGATGATAATGATGATTAATAAATTAATTATAATCCTTCCCAGATATGGTACCTGAAACTAGAACTCTAGTGTGGCAGACATTGTAAAAATAAAAAACATACAACAAAACGTAAAGGCTGATTGCAGAAGGAGGCTGTATGAAACTTCACATTCTCAACTGGAACTTCAGACACTCTTTTAACTTTACATTCCTGGTGACATCGAACTGATCTTCTAAAGGTGGTCTCAGCAGTATGTCCTAAGAACATCTATGTCTTGCAGAATTTCAATAAAAGTCAAAAAACGTATCAAGGTTATAACAACTATAGTATACTTTAACACTGCATAATTCCAAGTGGGTAAATAGTAATTTTACCTAGACTACTGAATGACTCACAAAAATTCTCATAAATTCTAATTTTATCACCATGTTAAAGTCTGTATACTTATGTTTGAACAGGAAGATTAGGATAAAACAAATAATACATTTAATAAATAATATATTTTAATAAGAAATAATCTCACTCTTGTCATTTCTTACCTTGTGAGTGCTTTTTTTTGTTTATTTAATGTCTTCTGTATGTGTTTAGAAAGAATTTTCCAGATTGTCAAAGTGCAAAAATAGATATTCCAATAAATGTCATCATATTAACATCAAAATAATAAGGAACTTTAGGTCCTATATGAGAACCTTCCTTGTTTATGAAGTGACTGAAACTGAGACCAGGCTGGCATGCAGAAAAGAGAGGAAGCACACTAGAAAACCCTCTCGAAGTTAACCTATACATATATGTCTGTATCTATCTCTATCTGTATCTATGTATTTATCTATATCCATCTATATCTGTATCCATACAATAATCTAATGTATTCATAATAATGTATTTATATATTTTTGTCTATTTATATCTATCTATATAGCTATATCTTCAGTGGGGGTTTGGCAAAAACAAATCATGTCAGACTAACCTAACTGGTTCTTTCTATTCCAGGTTAACAGACTCATGTAGATGAGAAACTCTAGACTTTTGACAGTCTTCAATGATATTCTAGTAAACAACCAAAGCAAACATATTCTAGAAGAAACTGTTTAAGTTTGGAGTGAAACTGGTCAGAAAATTAAATTTGGTTAGAAAGTGTCAGTTTTTCACTGTCAAAGTGGAGAAGTTCAAGGACATAGGTATTCAGTTGCAAACAGAAAGGATAAGAGACAGCTGGCTAAAAAAATGACCCAAGGTGTAGTTGCATATATGGTATTGAAGTCAAGTTCTTATGAGTAACATAATACAAAGACATATAAATGAAAATATGGATTCCAAAGTAGGTAAAAATTAGTAAACTCTTATCTGGAGTCCCATGGCTATGGTACTTCAAGAAAGATTTGACCTATTTGAATTGAGAGAAAAATAGCAAATGTGAGAAAGGTCTTAAAAACATGACTTACTAACATTAACCCATTTGGTGTGATTCCTGGAATCCTCATAATCTCTTGCCATTTTCCTGTTTTCTCTTCATTTTCCATACTGGGATTCCAGTTCCCTTCATTATGTACCTTCAGGCTATTT
Organism: Vidua chalybeata; assembly: GCF_026979565.1. Classification (NCBI taxonomy): domain Eukaryota; kingdom Metazoa; phylum Chordata; class Aves; order Passeriformes; family Viduidae; genus Vidua; species Vidua chalybeata. The sequence continues at coordinate 49,571,982 of NC_071534.1, read as the reverse complement.
TCATCACCCCTGTCTTTGCCTTTTTTCTCCTCCAGGCTATACACTGAAAATAATTTCTCACCTATTCTCACTTTCAGTTCTTCTCCCATCTATATTTGGTTATTATAGTCACACATATAAATTTTTCCTGAGTATCTGTGACTAAGCAGAGTTACTGAAAACAGAAGAGAGTGAGATGGTCAACACAAGGTATAGAGACTTTGTAAAAGCAAAATCTCAGGGCACATGAAATCTGTTGAGGGTTTTTGTAAATAAATCACTATTAAGCATCTACCAGGAAATTACCATGTAATTGGTAACACAATTTGTAAAGTTCTTATAGAAACAAAAAATATTCACGCCTCACTTCCACATTCCCAGTCCCTGCTGACATGGTATATATTTCTTGCAGAAAAAAGGCTGGCCTCATTTTTATATGTCAACACAAAAAAAAATTAAAATTCAGCCTGAGGCAGATACCCGGCATAAAAAACTTTGATTCAAACAATTTAAGTTTAGCAATTTTGTAAATAACTGAAAGCAAAGACATATAATTGAAAGTCTCGACCAATCTTAGCAAAAGGCACTTGATGTCATAAACTCTACATGTAATATTTTTTCCTTAATCTAGCTGTATCCTATCCTTCAATTCTCCAGCTGGAGGCTCATTTCACAGATATTTTTGTCATTCTAAATAAAGTTCAATGACAAGAATTTTGTGACAACAGTGGGTGTTTATAAATAGAAGCTCAGGGAATAACCATGATAAGAGTATTTTTTTTTTCATCTCTGATGTTATAAGAATTTTTTTTTTTTTACTTCTGCCCCATAAGACAATTTTCTTTTTGTAAGTTAAAAAGTCTACTATTTTTCAATGATGACCCTCTGCTGTAGTCCTAACAAAACAACACTAACAATGAACTGCCTTTCTGACACATGGGAAAGAATAATTATTCTAGATATTATACAGACATTAATGTAGTGAAGAAAATAAGTGCTTTTTTGTCTTCTCTTGAGCATAAGAGTCTGTGCAGGCACAATTAAAACTGTGAGACTTTATTGTTCTGCTTCTCCTGGTGCTACAGAATAGAGAATGAGTACAGCTGTGGAGTGGTTTGATTTCTGTCTCTGGGTGCATATTCAGGAGTAGCTTTGAACTTTATATTCAGAGCAATGGATATAAGACCCCAACATTTCTATTAACATTTCTATTAACATTTCTGTCTTGACTAAATGGTGCTATTTATCTTTTTATTTGCTGCTCTGACAAAAAAAAAAATTATCATTTGTACTCCTATTCTTGCCTTGCTCTGACAATTTTAACCTTTATAACCTGTGCCTTATATAGTTCTAATGATAACAGTACATGTATCTTACACAAAGATCAAACTGTAAAATGTATTTTTGGCAATTTCTGTAAAAATTTCATATAGATACTAGATAATTCCTGTAAATCCATTGCAATTTTTACCAAGGTCAATGTTTAGTTTCTTGCCATCACCTTCAATAAATTGAATAATACTCTTTTCCCTACATAGTGACTGCTATTTCTTCTGTCTTTATTGTTGGTTTATAGTTCAACCCATGTAAATAGACAGTTTTGCAAAGCTAGAAATAATTGTGCCTAATGTGGAAGGCACACCATTCTAAGTCACACATGAATATAAGGAGATTTGTACCCTTTATGGCCCAAGGATGTCTACATCCATCTGCAGCATCTATGGGAGAGGACAGAAACACAGACTTTTACCAAAGATGACATTCTCGCCTTAAGACAAAAGTTGAACTTTATAGGCTCAGAATTGCCTGGGTCCTGTATCCCAAAGTGATTAATAGAGATACTCTATTGTCTGAAATACTAAGATTGGGCTGAGAATGATGTATTAGAATTGTTCATACCCTTTAATGAGGAAGTAGTAAACTTTCTTGACACTAATTGGAAGGTTGAAGAAGATGGTATTGAGGTGGCATGAACTCGTCAGCAGGATCTACAGCCCTTTACACTGTCATACTATGAAAAATGGAACCAGGCTCAATCTTTTACTCAATATGCAAAATACTCAATGAGCATAGGAATAAGATCTTAATGGATATTCTGTTGACAGTTTTTCCCATAAAATTATGAAACCACTTGCAAGAAAACCAAAGTCTGACTGAATGTTCTTGAGGACCTTCTGAGACCATAGAACGATCTACAAAAAAGACAAAAACCCTTGGCAAAATTCACTTCCGCCAAAGAAAAAGCACCTTTCTTTAATTTTTGTTGGTGATTCTTTTGGTGGTTTTTGTTTGGTTGGTTTGTTTTGTTTGTTTGAGGTTTGTTGCGGTTTGTTTTTTTTTTTTTTCATTTTTCTGGATATTCATAGCAAGAAACTTACATAAAGCAAAAACATTATTAAGCCAAGTTATGCATTTCTTCACCTGGGAAGAGAAAAAAATACAGATACATTTCTGGTAATTTCTTCCCATTCTCCAATCCTGCTGGAGGGTGCCCATCTGTTCTGATGAGCACTATAAAGCCTGGGTAAAACAGAATAAGAACAGAATTAATCACCTAGGCAAAAAAGGTGCAATCCCATCAACTGCCACTAATAGCTAGTAAATATTGTCAATAGCTCCCTTGTTGCTCAAGTGTTGAGCAATTAACATGGGACTCACAGGTTATCTAAAAGCCTCTCCTTTACAGTTTTACTCACAGTAGAGCCCTTAGTATTATTTGTTCATTTATGATCCCTTTCCCCTTTCCTATGGATCATTTATGAAGACTACAAATAAAAGAACTCACGTAAATGCACAGTGGATAGCAGGTTTTGAATATTTGATGCAGGCAACCTTCTAGATTATTGAAATGGGTACTAGAAATTTTAAACTATAAGTGAAGTACTGAGAACATAATAATGGTCAAGATTCTTGTATCTTCTACCATTATTAACAGTTTCAGCCAAGCTGTAAAGCATGTTGTTTGAGGAAGTGAAAGATGTTTGTATGGCTGTATATTTGTGAAATACTCTTCTTAATGGGCAGTGAGACATTAGTTTGTAAGCTCTTACAAGCAGCTATTAATCTTGGACTGAAGTTCAGAACCATTGTTGTTGAACAGCAGCAGGAAAAAATGTTACTTTTTAACATTGAAGTTCTGCAAATAAAAACCATAGGATTAATAACTCAATATATAGCAAGAGTAGTAGGGATGCAAAGAGACATCCATAAAATGGAAATAAAGAGAGATAAAAGAACTTTACAAAACTCTACAAGAAACTGGATCTCCACACTAAGTCATTCACAATATTCTTTATCTCTGCAGGGAAAGGAGAGGGAGAAAACAAGTCTTGGTTAATCTACTGCTGACATTTTGCTTTTCAGAAGTAAAATACTAAGACTTGGGAACATGGCAAACTGAACATTTTGCTTGCTACATGTACAGTATGAGTATAGCAGACTATTAAAGGGACAAAAATTCTGCCTAAACAGTATACACCATTTTGGACAGTTCAACAAATATTGTGAGCTATTTCTATTTCTAAATAATACATAATTAGCAAAACTTCAAGTCAGTAACAATTTTTAAGATAGTTTACAGAGCTCTGAATTATTCTATGCTTGGAGTATTTGCTTTGTTTTGTGGAAATTATATTATTGTTTCATGGGTTTTTTGCTTGATTATTTATCTTAAGACATTTGTCCTTGGTGCATTCACTTCAAATTGAACTCAAGATACAAGGTTACTCAATCTTTCTGGCAGAAAGATTTACGTCTGTATAGAAAATACTACAGTGAATATCCAAACTGAGTTGTTGCAGATAGTGAAGAAGATAAATTAATCATATTTTTGTAATGCTGAAATTATGTCTCCTTTCTTATGGTGATCTTATTGCAAATAATTGTCATCCTCCTCTTCTCAAAATGCAAATTGACATTTTTTGGTATCTAAATGGTCATGTCATAATCACAATGTTATAAACAAACTAATACATCAAAAGGAAAGAAGCATTTTAACAAATCATATTAATAGCAGTTATTAAGGTTCTTATAAAACTTACCCTTGGAAGATAAGAAGTTCTTAAATATTGAAAAGATTGTGTAAAAATAAAAATTCATATTTTTATGATTTGTGCCATAGGTCCATGTTGAAATAAACAGCTTATATTGTTAACTAGATTTATGTCAAGCACTATAAATATATATAATTAGCAAAGCCATATAACTGCGTAAAATCTTATCAACTGTAAACATATCCAGTGTTAAGAACAAATAACATGTGAATTTCATCTATGTATCACAGGAGTAGTATTTGTACTGGTTTTTTTACAAACACTTATGGCTAAAGGCATCCTAAATTTACCACTACAATAATTTGAATAATTATGTATTTAATTATTGTTGAAGAATCAGCAGATTCCAAGTCCTCTAGATGAGAAAAAATATGTTTAGGAAAGTGTTGCTTGAAGAGACTGGGTTTAGACCATGACTGACAGACTTTCTTAAGTTGTAGGTTTTAGATTTGTTAATGATGTTGAAACCTAAATCCCATGTCAAAATCTTTACCTTTATGATGTGTATTCTGAATTAAACAATAACCAAAAATATTGCCACCTGTCACAATGCTTCAGGCCCTTGCGAGAAAGACGCTCTCAATCCATCTTGTTTATGCTTATGTATATTGAAAGGACTGCAACAAGGTTTCCCTTCAGCCTTGTCTTCTCCAGAATGACCCCAGCTCCCTCAATTTTCTTGATAGAAGGGGTGCTTCAGCTCTCTGACTGTTTTTGTGGCCCTCTTCTGGACCCACTCCAACAGGTCCATGACTTTATTGTACTGATGTAGTACATGAATTAGTCATCTTTTCAAGAGAAAAGAGCAAAACCTATTTGATGACTCACAAAGAAGTTGTCACCAAATATCTGAAAAAGGTACGTTTCAAGTTATCATGAATGTTTTTCATGTACAGGCATATTCACCACAGTTATTGCATCCCAGAGCTTCAAAATAACAGTTTCTAATTGTTGATATTAATCTGTCTTTGAAAAAATGCACACTCTGACTGCTGCATGGGTAAGATTTATAAATGTAGCCACTTCAGAAGCAGCAACTTTGGTCATAACCAAGACATTTCTGTCAAATGTTCAGATTACCAAGAGCTGTGCAAATGACCTCATGTTCCATAACGCACACTTGAGGACTGCTCTCCTAAGACCGTAAAGATGACCAAGTGTAGTACAGTCACCATCTTGAAACCAGAAAGCCTTTAGCAGGATCTTTAGAACTCAGATTTCTCTCTTTGAAGCAGCAAACTTTCAACTGCTTTGCACAAGTCTCTTATGTTCATGGAAAACAGAGGACTTTATTGCTTAGTCAGTCACACCAGAGCTACAAGAAGAAATAACAAGGTATTTTTAAATTTTCCAATATTTCGAACAGCATCATTATATTTCATAAATGAAATGCAATTATGTTCTCATTCCATCAAGGCATTAGGAGGCACATTCTAATTGTATGCTTCTAAATACAGAGGCCAAAACCAAGTGCCACACCAAATGCTGCAGGCCCATAGAACATGAGCCCACAGAGCACCTTCTGGCAGGAATTCCTCTTAAACAGTGCTTAAGCACCACTTCAGCACTGCTTCTTAAAATGCCTTCAATTTCTGCACTGCTGTGGGCTCTGCACTGCCCTGGCTGGCAGCTCAGCACAACACAGCTGCTTACTCACTTTCCACAGTGGGGTGAGGGTAGAAGTGGAAAAATATGTGGGGTGAGGGTAGAAGAGAGAAAATAAGGGGGTTGAGATAGAGATTTCATCAGTAAGCCAATGCAGGCATATCTACTGGCAGACAGATGTGTGGATATTTCCATGAAAGTAGGGCTCAGTCCTTAATAACAGTTACTCGGGAACACAAATGCCATTACTTCTAGCACCTCCCCCATCTATGCAGATGCTTTTGCTAAGCATGACATCGCATATTGTGGAATACTGCGGCTCTCCATTGTTTCTTCCGGCTCCAGGCTAGAGACCGGGTTCGCCGCTTGTTCCCTTGCACTGTGCATTCAGGGAAGGTGGGCTGGCCACGCTTTCTGCTGCCGCGAGCGAGGGACATTGGCGAAGAGGCGAAGGAATGTCCAATTCACCCTGAAAGGCTTTAACGGCCGCAGTGGGCTGCGGCGGAGAAACCACGACCCGCGCTCCCAGCGCCTGCGAGGGGGAAATGGCGCCGAGACTGGGGAGGCGTGGGGTTTTATCAGGGGCGGGGCGAGGGGAGCAGGAGCCCCCCTCCTGCCCAATGGGGACAGGTGCCATGGTGATGATGTGGACCATGGCACCCAACGGGGATGTGGCCGGGGCGGACCCCGGGTTCCGGGGCGAATGGGGTCATGGGATCAGGGTGACCGACACCGAATTATCTGGATGAGACGGGGAGTGGTTACAGGAGTGGCAGGCTGAAGCTCCAATAGTAAGAGACTCGGAGCCGACCACTGTGGGTGGGGGGAGGGAAACGCGGGGGATGCGCGGGGGTACACAGAACTCAGCTAACTAACATGGATCAGAACCCCTAATCTGAACCCAAACCCGGGATGCAACAGAATGCCTCTCTGTTCAGTTGGGGTCAGCTGTCACTGCTGTATCCCATCCCAAATTCTTGTGCACCCCCAGCCTACATGCTGGCAAGACAGTGTGAGAAGCAAAACAAAACGGCCTTGATGATGTGTAAAGTACTACTGCTCAGCAATACCTAAAACATGAGGGTGTTATTGATGCTATTTTGGTGGAAAATCATAGCCTCATACAACTATTCCATCCCAAACAAAAACAGTATACTTTGTAGGATAGAGTATGAGAGTAGAGAGCAGTAGTCTAATAACTGACATAAACTGCTCCCTTTCAGTGTGCTTGTGTTAAAAAAAGTCCAGCTTCATGTTGTCGTCACGTGCATTTCCTTTTTCATAATTAGTATGGTCACATAAGCTGTCCCTGCACTTTTTGTGCATACAGCAGCTTTTGCAGGTGTGTACTTTGTGCCTTAGGTACTTTCTGTGCATTTTAAATAATTACACAAAGATTTATGCCTACACAACCATTGCTTCCCTTGTCTTGAAACTTCTCCTGTGCTACAAACTCTGAAAAAATAAAAGATATTACTTTCAGATTATGTAGCCTAATCTGCTTTTTCACCATCAACATTCAAATTTATAAGTGCTACTACAACTTCTGCCAAGCATTATTTTGCAGAATCATAGAATTATTTGAGTGGGAAGACTCCTCAAAGTTCATTGACTTCCAATGCTCCTACTACAAGCAGGTATGGTACCACCTTCTCACCTTCACACTGCTGCAGTCTATAATTTTTCTTTTTTTTTTTTTTTCCCTTCAAATGCCAATTCCAGTCTGCCATTGTGCGTACTTACAAGATGCGCCTGGATCTTTCTCTAAACTGTTGGCTAACTTTCATGTTATCAACATTGCTTTCTCATAAACTATAAATGCCATCATACCTTGTGAAATTTTCTGGAATCTTAACTTTCAACATATATCATTTTGCCTTGGAATTTCAGTATATGGTAACACCATGTAATTTGCATGAATAGGACCACATTTTAAAATATGGTAGCTGCAAAATATGCAGCTCTATATGCAGAAAACCTACATTGATACCTCTCCGAAAATGAATGTGCAAAGACTTGGGTGATTATTTGCAGATAAATATGCATAAACTAGATGCAAGTATTAAACATGGAACTCAATCTCAAAAAAAATCTTGCTCACTGATGAGAAATAAGCTTGCAATTTGGCAAAGTTTGCATGAATTCCTTCCCCATGTCAAAGCATGCAGCCTCGGTGGCTTAGGATCATAGCACAGAAGAGACACCAGCTTCAAAGGACTCTGACAGAGACTGGATTAGCACATTAGGAAAATCAATACAACCCACCCACATCATGTCCCAGATAATACAGCAGAACTGGGAAGAAGGAGAAGGGACTTATCTGATGTGATAAAATTATAAACTTCTGGGGTGAAATGACCGTGGCTGACTTTTAGGCTCCCACACATGTGCTTTTCCACTCCTCCTCACCAACAGGCCAATGGGGTGAAAATTAGATGGAAAAGCTTGTGGGTTGAATTATATACAGGGACATCACTCGCCAATCACCATCAGAGGTAGAATAGACTTGACTTGCAGAATATTAATTTAGTTTATTCCTAATTAAAAAAATATATTAAAGTAGGATAGAGAGAAATAGACAAAACTAAACTCACTTTCCTTTTACCCTACTCCTTCTACCCAGGTTCAACTTCACTCCTTTGTTCCAAAATCTTCTACCTCTTCCCCACTCTACTAGCTGTACAGGGAAGATGGGGAGAGGGAGTTGTGGTCAGTTCACAACCTTTTGTCTGTGCCACTTCTTTCTCTTCACCCTCTTCCCCTGCTCCAGCATGGGTGCACTCCCACAGGACTCAGTCCTTCACAAAGTGCTCCATCGAGCAGTTCTTCACCAACTGCTCTAGTGTCCATATGTCACAGCTCCTATCAGAAAACCTGCTCCTTGTGGTCTTCTCTCCACAGACTACAGCTCTTGCCAAGATCCTCCTCCTACATGGTCTCTTCTTAAGATGCAACTTCCTTCAGGACAGGTCCACCTTCTCTTGTGTGGGGTCCTCCACAGGCTGCAGAAAGACAGCCATGGTATCTCTACAGGCTACAGGGAAATGTCTGCTCTGGTGCCTGGAGTGCCTCATAATCTTCCTCTTTGCTGATTTTGGTGTCTATAGAGCCTTATTCTTGCATTTTTCTCACCACTGTGCACAGTGTTTTTTCATCCTTCCTCATATGTTCCCCAAGGTTCTACTGCCATGGTTAATGGACTAAGTTTTGGCCAGCAATAGGTCAAGTTGGCAGGGTTGGTCACAATCTTCCTCCCCTAGCCTGGATTGATAATGGGGGGTGCCCTCACCCAAGTGTACCATTTGGTCTTGTTAAACCATATAAGATCTTCATGGGCTCACGTCTGGAGCTCGTGGAGGTCCCTCTAGTGAACTTGAATCCAGACATTTAATATATAAGACTACCATGAAATCCTCTTTTAAGTCAGTACAGTGGGAGCTTCACCCATGAGAATAAAACAATAGCTGATCACATTTTTCTACTCAACTTTTAACTCAAGTTTTCTGTTTTCAAACTATCCTAATATAATTTTTAATTCCTGGAAGGCAGCTAAACTAGAATTAAGTATAACATAATGTTGTGGTTTAAGAATGGTACTCCCCAATTTAGTCCTCCCACTGAGATTTTCCAAACCATGCTGCTTCTTGCTTGTTCCCCCTTCCACTCCCCAGCATATCAGGCTAGAGAGAAGAATTGGAGGCACACCAGGAAAATGTTACAAGCTGAGATAAAACCAATTTACTGGAAACAGCAACGAGATAAGAAAATGAATAGTAATAGCAGCAGGATTAATACCAAAACTGTACAAAAGGGAGAGAGTGATTCATATGCCAAAATGTTCACTATGGAACACAAATGCAGTCGTGCTACTTACCCCAACCAGAAGGAACTTCATCTTCCTGCAAGAAACTCCATTCCCCTTACCCCATCAATGATGTGAGGTGGTAGAGAGCAACTTCCATGGCCTAGCCGTGACCCCTTCTAGCTACTGTAAAAAATTAACCCTGTCCTGGCTGGAACCAGGACACATAAATTAAAAGAGGAAGGGAGAGAAAGATGGTAGCCAAGAGTTTGTCGAACTCTTGTAAAGGGAGCTGAAAATAATTTAACTTTGCTTCAGTACAAATGTGGAAACTGGTCTGAAATAGATATTCCCCCAGACTCTAGTTTGAAAAGAGCAAATGGAAGCAGTGATTGTCATTGTTGGAAAGGCATGTTCTTATTGACAACAATGAAATTTGTAGCTGCTTTGAAACTAAAGTATGCTTAAATGAATAATTAGAACATCCAAACAAACAATTTCAGAGTAAAAAGCCTTTCCTTCCTACAGACATATTTCTCAGCGATATCTTTAATGCTGACTATTGTTCAGGGAATTAATGTTTAAACAGATAGATAATTAATGATCTGTCTAAATATTCCTGATTTTTGTTATGCTTAGCTTTTGATTAGATTTAATGCTTATCTTTGCTTCGTGTCTTTATTTACTACCCTGCAGAACTCTCTTGAAATGCATTTCTAAATTGTAGCTGCAAATACTGCAACATAGCAAGTATAAGTAATTTATTAAATTTAGAATTATTTTCTTCAACTATTTTATTCTTTCAATATAAACATTTAAATAATTGTGTTTTCACTTTTATACTTTTTGTTTTCCTGAATAGATTTTTATACAATTAAGTATATTCTTATGCAACCATAAATGTGTACTTAGTTTTACCACTAGTTCTTCCATATCATCTGGTATTTTAATTCCTCACATTTTATTAGGTACCACAAATAATAACAGCAAAACATGTATGAGAACTTAAACAGAACAAGATATGCAACACAGTTAGTTCAAAACAGAGAAGTGGTAATATACTTCCTCAAACTATTTAGTTTATACAGTTTAAACTATTTAGTTTATATAGTTTATATAAAGTTGTTGCTTAGACTCTTATGTAATAAAACAACATATTTGTGAAAGAATAACTTTATAAAAACATGTAAAAATTATAAATTTATTGGACTATTTATTTCTAGTGAATAAATACAGTTTCTTTGCTACAGTACTTGGCATGTAGCTCTTTATATCAAAAGAACTGTGAAAATGGAACTAGAACTAAGTATATAAATAAATTGTTTTGCTCTAATTTTGGCTTTTTTTCCTATCTTCAGTTATTAACTGTGTTGATGGTTTTGCTGGACAGGAGTATTCAAACAATTCAGTTTTAGTCATCCAAATTCTCTTTAGCATGATTAACAAAGGGGCTCACAGAACAGTCAGTGGTCCCCTTATGAACAGATGGCAGAAACTGATGCTGTTAGCATCAGATCACCCATTAAACTCTGGTGAGACTGCAGGGGATAATTCTGTATCCATCCCTGTAGAGTATTACTTCTCAATGCAGTGATTTAACTATGCATGAGAAAACTGAATTCAACTGTGGGAAAGGTTACTTCCCCCTGACACTTTGATCATTTGAGCTTTAGATATGTTAAAAGGCTGTATCATCCATTGGTAGGAGTGAAGAATTCAGTTCTGACCAAGGAACTTAAGAAGAAGAGCTGTACCTAATATTCTTTTGAAGGATTAAATATATACGTCATCATGTGCAGAGGAAAAAGGTTTTGTTGTTGAACAGTATATTTGGACATAGTTGAACTCCTCCACCTCTTTTCCAGTAGAGAAGACAGACCAGGGCCTTAATTGCAAAGATAAAATTGTGTTGTAGAGCCCACTGCCAAGCCCTGTGATTAGAAAATGAAATCATTGCTTGTTTACTTTTTCCAGACTATTTTATTATTATTTATGCATGGCTTTGTGCTTTGAGTTACATGCTTTCTCTTAATGACTATTTCTACAATGCAGAATGTGTAAAATCCTGCTGCCAGGGGACAGGTCCACAGTAAGTTAATCATGCACATTATGCTGCAGTTACACTATGACCCTCTCTGCTTTTCCACCCTGTCAAAAGTGATTTAAATTTTCACCTTACACTTACCAGTAGTTGGGTTTGATTTCCTTGTGAAAGTTTTATTTGCATCTGGTCATTCCCTGAAGTAAGTAGCTACATATTTGTTTAATGTATCCTTGGCATATGGACTAGCTCCAAAACTGACAAGCTCTTTAGCACTTATGGCCTGGATTTCAGAATTCATTGCCAAAAATGAATCAAAACATTTTCTCCTTCTTATCACGAGGAGGAAATGCTGATTCCTCAAAATGCATTTATATTGGCTTTTGCTAAATATCCATGCTATATTTTGAAATAAGATATTTTATCAAACAGTATGTTGTCTAATTCAGCTTTGACAACATCTATAATGAAAAATCATGGCAGATCCTTTGAAAGGAACAGACTGTACTGTAGACATCTTTCACACAATATGTGGAGTTCTATGGTATGCATGCCACTGAATTATGAACAAACTCTAAGCATGTGACTGAAATAGAAAATATTTATTAAAATTTCTTTAGAGAAGCAAATGTGAATGAAAAGAGTGAAGAACATTTTACCTCATTGACCTGAGACTCTGATTCGCATACAGGTGCAGTTGGTTCTCATAAACACAGAGGATGTGTTTGATTCTACCATAAGATCTCTTATAGCAATCTTCTGCAGGAAGCCAGGCTGGGAAATAGCTACCATTCAAGATATTTATTACGGAAATTAGTTTCTGGTGTTAGCCTTAAAGCATATGTTGAACAAACTGCTTGCCATAGGCTTATTGAGGTCAAGTGGGGATGGCTTACAGAAGAAAGCTTTATGACAGTGCTGTGTGCTTATAGACCTGCTTCCTACAGGATAAATCTGATCTCATTAAAAAAATCAGCACTTCTTTCTGCAAGACTTGAGTATTTCAAGGTGTATGTAACCTTTAGGCTACCCAGCCTGCTAATGTCTGTACCAAGAAGGCTATTGGGCCGTATTGTCATTTGCTCTTGACCTGTGTGCCTGTTGCATAGAAAAGAAGAAACAGGAGCAGGAAGTGCAGAGAGGAAGATTATGAGAACAGTGCATGTTCATATCCTGTCCTGTTGTGGAACTGGGCACAGCTGAGAAGACTTCAGGTCAAAGGCTATGTCAGCATAAATCTCTTTGTGAAACTGAGGGAACTCTGGTGAACCATATAATTCAGATGTGAACCGTATAATTCCAAATAGCTTCTTCAGGCACCCATGCTATTCAACCAATTGGCTTACTGCTAAATGTGAAATGTCCTTATGCCTCAAAATATCTAGAAGTTTCCATAGCGTGCTGTTTAGCTGCTTCAGTTGTTACAGAATTTTTTGAGAAGGTGCTCCTGGGATTCCATTGCCATAGGTACATCCTCAAAAGTCTCAATCCATGTAACAGCTAAAAACCACAAAAATTTTAGTCCGATGTGTGTGTCCTCATCAGTCAATAGTTATTTTATTATCCCAGCATGTGTAAGACCCCTGTTCAAAACTTCACATTATTTGATATCTGACAACCATCAGTTCAACCTGCAACATGCCAGTAACCCAGATAATGGCACATTGTTTCTCATCACAATTTGTCATTTGTGGCTCTGGTGTGAGTGTCTTTTACATTTTCACTGATGAAGAATCTTTCATGTGTAGAAATCCCATTTATTTGTGTTAGCAAGTCAGCCCTTCCAAATTCTAATGGGTAGGACATTTACATGGATATATGGCACCTAATTTATCTTTCAAAGAAAGAAGCATTCATGTGCACAGAATGGATCAATTTAAACACAAAATTTCTACACGCATCCTCTTGGAAGGATTAATATAGTTAACAGATTTTTAAAGGGAATGTGAAACTTGGTGTTTCTCCTCAACATCTCCTCCTTATGAGTTTATAAGATTCCTTGTCCATTTTGACCACCTCACTAAATGCCTGCCTTGGATATATTTATCTTCTTATAGCTCACAGCTCAGGCATCTTTCAGTATTGCAAAATTTTTTTGCTTAGTCCAGTCAATGTCCACAGGTCTCAACACTTACGGAACACATTGTCAACACTACAGCTTTAAGTTCACTTTAAAGGTATAATTGTCTGTTCCTGAAAAAATTCTGCTTTAACAGGATGTGGCAAATCATTACTCTTCAATGTAACTAAGAGCATACAACCTTCTCATTTGTTGAGAAAGCTGTCATCAGATCACAGAATAGAGAATCTTAAAATATCTGAGTTGGAAGGATCTTCAAGTCCAACTCCTGGCCCTGCACAGCACCATCCTTAAGAATCACACCATGTGCCTGACAGGATTGTCCAAACACTTCTAGAACTCTATCAGGTTTGGTGCTGTGACTGCTTCCCTGGGGAGCTGTACCAGTGCTCAAACACCCTTTGGATGAAGAAGGTTTTCCTAGTATCCAACCTAAACTTCTCCTGGCCAAACTTCAGGCCATCCCTCAGGTCCTGGTAATCACCAACAAGTTTTTCCTGTCTATTTGTGTGCATTCTCATAATTCATTTGCAATCAAACTGAATTTAGTCAAGTAAGAACGTTGAAATAGGCTTCAGTGCTAGGATAATTTCCATCTTGTGAAGTTGCAATCATTTTCTGTAAGGCTTTTAAGTCTATTTTTCCTGTTTTGTATCCTATTTCTCTTCACGTACACTTTCTATCACCTATACTGTAGATGTCAACAACTCCGGCATTGTTTAAAATCCAGCTGGAAATTAAGCTCCAAATAGCCACTGCCCTCCATCCACCCTCTTGGGTGAGAGACAAAAGGCAGAGATTCCAAGTTGAGAGAACTGTTTACTGGAAACAGTAATGAGATAAGAAAACAAACAGTAACAGCAACAATACTAATAACACCAGTGTATAAAAGAATGGGATTACACACAGAGATGCTCACTGAGCCTAACCCAACATGACTGCACTGCCACCCCGCACTGCTGCTTCCTCCCCCAGGAAAAGGAACAACTCCTCCAAGCAGCACCTTTTTCTTCCATCTAAAGCCATGTCCTCTTTCATTACAGAACTGAGAATCCCTCTGCCCCAATACTAGGAGTAAGTGTTATGGAATAACAATCTGGCTCCAAGTACCATACCCACCTGGCTCCAAGCTCTGCCCCCTCACAGCAACAGTGAGAAAATTAACTCTGTCCTGGCCAAAACTAGGACACACACTCAGAATTTTAAAAGCATACAAATTCTGAAATCCAAATACACTATGCAAATTTAAAAATTCTTCTTAATTTGCATTTCTTATCTCCATAAATGTTCATGAAAACAATTGATGAGCTAACATGCCTAGTCACTTTCTCATCAAGGTACACTGCAAAAGAATTTCTCTTGCAAACCGAATCACTGTAAAGCTCTTATTGATACAAATTAAATTCATAGGAGGCAAGAAGCCTCAGTTTCATAACTGAATAGAAAAATCACAAAGATGTTGAAGGTATCTTTTGAGAAGAAAAATTAAAGATTCTACTGGAAAATATAAGCTGCTAATTCTGTGTCTCATGTGAGTCTTATTTACGATGTCTACATTTACTTCAGAATATAGATGGAATGAACATACATGTAATAGGATTGGGTTGTTCTCTAGCAGTTTTGAATTATTCTGATAAAAGCTGCCAGTCAAAAAGCTGACAGAGACATTTTAGCATTTCAAAATTTACAGGAACTATGGGAGGTGGTGTCACTGAATCTGTGGAAGTGAGATGTTTTCTGTTAAATATTTACTGGTCCTGATAACATTCTAAAAAATGTTTCAGTAAATCATTTTCAGAGAACAGCCCTGTTATTCCCTGCTTCCACTCCTGCAAATGATCAAAGAACACATAAGGATATTAGTCTCTTCACAAACTCTTATTGGTGGAAGCTTTCCACCATTAAAGACAATGCCATTAACATTATTCAGTCTAAGAGTGCACTCTAATTCTTTAGAGCTTCATCTAATGTGCATTGCTCTGTTAGGTAATAGCACAAGTGAGGTGTCAGATGTCCATGCTTTTTCTCCAGCATGAATGACATTGTGATAGAAAGGGGCAGTAACCCATTTTAGGTCAGGAGAAAAATAGTCATGTGTACTGCATTTACAGAAGTGCTTTAGTCTTGTGAGACACAACCCCAGTAAATCTATCTTGCTTGTCTCTGATCCGTTAAGGCAGTCCGCTTGTTGTACTACTTCCTTTTAAATGTAGTGATTATATCTTTCCATGTTCAAACCTATATGTTCAGAGCCAGCTTCTTTTATGCACTCACACAGGTCCTCAAGCTAGTTAAAAATCAGTGGTGTAAATAAGCACTCAGAACCAAAATTACAAATGCAACTTGCCATCTGCATTTTGACCAGGTATGCCTTTTCATTTCTAATAGAAAACAAACGGTGACTGCACACACCAATTCCAACTAGACAATATACTTACATATTGTGTTAAGAAAACTTGGAAATTTGCATTTGAACACATATTTGCTAGACCTTTTCTGGTCCAGTAAAGTGCAAATAACTTTTTAAAACTGAAACAGTGATGAACCATATCAAGAAAACACTGCTCTGGCCAGACACTGTCACTTCTGCCAACTTGCCTTTGGGATTTTCACCAGGAAGAGTGGCTTACCTGCACAGAGGAAAAAAAGACTGAAACGATTTCACAGAGACATCTATCAATAAGCAGCCTTTATCTTTATCTTAGTGTTTTAAAGTGTTTGAAAGATCTGAGGTCTTTGTGGATACAATAGATGTTAAAATGCTGAACTGAGAAAACTGAGATATAGTTCTAAGGAACCGAATGGCATCTCCCCTGCTGCCCCTTCTTCCCTGCTTTTATAAAGCAATTTGGAGGCACATGTAATTATTAGCATATTAGCATTCAGCAGCAAGAGATGATCTCAGAGCAGGGCTGTCCTACTGTGGTTTCCAAAAGACATTGACAAAAGGATTTTCAAAAAATAAAGTCTTCTTAATGAATCTGAGTGAAAGTTCTTTGTAGTTTCAAACATTTTAGTTGACTTAAGTTTTAACCTGAAATATTATTTTCTGTTTGGATCAATAAATGGTTTAAAATTTTAAAAAATATTGAAAGTCTAATATTTTTATACTAACTGTGTGCCTGGTTTTTTATATTAACTGTGTGCCTGTCTAAATTGCTAAAATGAGATTTTTCTCCTGGCGGTTTTATATGAGTTCTAAAAAAATCAAAGCAGGAAAGCTAGAAGTTCTAGAAAAGTATTTTATTATTTAGCTTATTTGTGAAAATTATAACCAAGCTCTTCAGACTCTGGAAGTGAACTCATCAGGAAGTGATGGAGAACAATTTTTCCCCCATCTAGACATTTTCTTTAATTTAACCTTCTGCAATTCTCAACCATTTCCCATCCTTTACTGTATGTATTTATAGATAAATTCACATTCATCACAATTTTCATTTCTAATATAAAACTATTCTTTTTACTCTATTGCTAGAATTCTTAATATTTCAATATCTTTTTTTTTTATTTCAATAAAATATTTATTTCAATATCTTTTTTTTTTCCCTTTTTTATTTTTATAAATTTTTGGACAGAAATCCTATCTGCTGCATGTTATCGTCTCTTAGTTTAGCAGTGTGCCTCCTGGTTCTGATGAATATTTTTCCCATGAAAAGGTGTAAAAGTTTATGATGCCTCACAGAAAATAGAAAGAAGCAGTCCATTTTTATTGGTAAATGTTCACCGTGTGTACTACCTTCCTATAAAACAGCCCTTTTCTACATGAGAATTTTGCAGCTTATTTTTGAATAGTGTTTTCCTCAGCAGATGTTGAGTGTGAAACAATGACATGCTTGTTTTGTTATAATCAATGAATAGGGAGGGAGCAGTGAGAGTTCACATGTATTACTAGTTTTTAGATTGCCAGTCTACAGTAATGCTAGAGCTGGGGATTGCAGGCAGAGCTAGGTGTTATTGTAGTAAAACAAAACCCAGATATTCACTTTACAGCTCTCGTCTTCAGATAGAGTAATAAAGGACTTGTGTTCTGTCTGCAATTTTCTGCAAATCATTTGCACAACACTGTTAACCAGCAGATACACTGTGACAATCGCTAAAATCTTATTTTCAGCAAAACACATTTTGCTCCCCTCCACATGCAAACGTTTCCACATATGCTTCTGCTGTCACATTTACAAAATATATAAATCAATGTAAAATTACCATATGTTCCTGACAGGAGGGAATCTTTCCTAGTAACTTTTCACTAGAGTTTCAATTTTTGATATTGAAATCCAAATAATATATATTATAAAGAAGAGACATTGTTTTACATGTTGTTTGGCGTCTCAGATGGTTATTAAGCTCAGAGTTAATCCCTAATAAACTAGAATAGGGCTCCATTGTGAATTGTCCATTGTAATAAAATAGGGTATATCTGGATATTCCAAGACATTGAACCATATGATTCTATTGCCTATATCCTAAATGAACTGAATCTGAATATTCTCTGGACATACTTTTCTCAAACTGAAATAAGAAGGAAATTATGTAGCAAAACCAGGGACTGAACTCATTACATGAATCCCTAATTGTCAGCAAGGAAATCTAAAAAGGGCTCAGTAAAAGTTAGAATAATCAATATCCAGTCCATAAGGGCTATAAACAATTTAAAGACACTACTGAATATCATTACTACATAAGGACCTCATTAAGGAATTAGCTGAGCACCTAAGAATCTGCTATCCTATTAGAAAACTGATTATTTTTAGAAGAAATATCTAATTAATTAATGCTAAATGTGTGGTAGCAGTCAAATGTTCACCTGCAATTTTGTCTGTGCCATTATGGTATTTATGGCTCTGTGAGGATTCAAGAATGCAGTTAACTTGTCTCAAAGCTCTGACAAAGGGAGGGAAGTTCTCATAAGATAAGGCACCATGACAGGTACAGATGGCAAACAGGAAGGTGTAAATTTCAGGCCTACATGGAGGTGAGAGGTTTGGAATTAGCACGCTGGACAAGACTCCACTGTGCAAACTGTGGGAAAAGTGCAGATGGCAACAGGAAGATGCCAGGCCTGGTGAGGCAAATCTGGATAGTCTATCCAGACAAAAATTCCCACCATGGCAAACTGTGAGTAAAGGAAAAAACTGCTTACACACTGCTTACTCTGCATATCATCTCAAGTCATGAGAATGGCACCTATGCCTCATGGATACCCATGGACTATATGAAAGTGGTACCACCAGAAGAACACTCTGAGATCCCCACCACCGAGAAGACAAGGGCCAGCAGGACACTGCAGGGACCCACATGGCACATCTTTTGCTTAATCTCTGCCCACCACTTCCTCTGTCTCTTCCTCCCCCCCACCCCCTACCCCTTTTCTATTTCTGTCCCTCTCCACCTCACATTTACTGCTAAATGAAATCTGTTCTATTAACTTCAGCATATGGTCTCATTTGCATCTCAATTCAGGCAGAGGCATCTCATAATATGTGGATGCTAACACTGTTTCAGTGTATCATAACATTGTTTTGGTGTCAGAAATGGGATAATGAAAAGCCAGAGCTTCACGTTTCAGTCCTCATCAGTGAACAAGATAAGGCTCAGCTGAGTCTCAGTTTACATGAATGTAAATCAGCCCTATGTAAACCATGGGGACAATTTACATGGAAGTCCAAGTTGATGAAGGGCTCATCAAAGAGGGATACAACTTTCATCATGCAGTGTCATTCTCAAGACTAAAGCCAAACTGTAACAGATTACAGAAGCCACAGGTAGACAAATTTACCCAATAATGCTCACTGCCATTTTCTGAATCTATTCTTACAGCTCCAGTACAAATCATTCTTTACTCTGGATGAAAAATATAAAAGCCTACACTGTATTTTACAATTTTTTCATAACATCTTTTGGAAAAAACAAGACTAGCCATACTTTTCCTACAATTTCTCCCTTCCTTCAGTCCAACTTCCCCACTCCAATGTCCAGGTAAACTCTTTAAGGCAATATCTTCCATTGGAATTTTTTGTTAGTTGCCACTCTCCTGGAGCCTGTGTGAAACTTCACCCATGTGCTGCTACTAAACAGAATCTAATTATCAGATCCTGTCTTCCTATCAGTGGCAGGAGCAGCAACATCTTCCAGATTGGTTTGCTGATGTTCATATACAAAGCATCCAACATACAGAGAAGGTGAAAAGACAGAGGGAACAAAGCAGCAACATTTTTTCACTGGTGAAAGCAAAGGCAAAGGGGAGAAAAGAAAAAAAAAAAAACTGCAGTTAGAATTGATGTTAAGTGATACTATACTTTCCATCTATCTGCACCCTGTGTCTTCCATCCCCCGCAAATGCTGATGCCACTCATCAGTTAGCAAAGTAAATGGTTTACTAATAAACTAGATTAATTTGCTTGTTTAACTTTACCTGTTGAAAGTAATCTTATACCAAGGTGTCCTGTAAACAGTCAGCAGAATCATTTGTCATTCAATAGCCACACACAAAAGGGAAAGGAAGATAAAACAGAGGAAGATTTGATCTACTCAAAGAGAATAGAAAAAGGTGTAGCTTTACTAAAGTCTCTGAACACAAGCCTGCTTACAGCTAACAAGGCTGAGCTGAGCTACTCTGATCTTGTTAAAGAAAAAACTGTTATATTTCTCAGTTAGGAACATTCATGCGGTGGTTCGTTGTTTCTCCCAGCTCCGGGCAGCTCTGGCGCCTTTCGGCACCGCCTCCCTCCGGAGCTCGGTTTCGCCGCTTGCTCCCACCTGCCGCTGCTGCAACACGCCGGTCAGGGCTTGCCAGGTTCTGTCGCCCGTGCGAGGGCCCGAGGCAAAGAGGGAAGGAATGTCCAAATCACCCACGAGGGAAGTGGAAAGGTTTTATTAGCCTCGGAGAGCTGCAGCAGGGAGACCGGGACCCGCACTTCCAGCGCCTGCGTGGGGAAATGCCAACCAGGACCGGGGGGGAGCGGGATGATATAGGAGGTGTGACAGGGAGGGCAGAAGCCTCCTGTCCAATTGGACAGGCACTGTGGCGATGACGTGTCCACAGTGGCCAATGGGAATGCAGCAGGGGTGGACACGGGGCTTCAGGGCGAGTGGGATCGCGGTATCGGGGTGACAGACACAGAACTCCCGGGACGGGACAGGGAGTGGCCACAGGAGTGGCGGGGGGAAGCTCCAATGGCAGGCAGCCTGGAGCTAACCACCACAGGGCTGGAGGAGAGGGGAAACACGGGGGGTGCACGGGGGTACACAGGACTCGGCTAGCTAACATAGATTAGAGCCCCTAATCTAAACCCAAACCCGGGATGCAACACATTCAGAGATCATTTGCCATTTCAGACCTCTTCTGAATTGTACTGATCTTTTCCCTTGAAATTCAAAATATTATCATAAAATCTTCCTTCTGTAAACAGCATTGCAACATAGATATTTGACATATCCCTGGTGAATCAAAAATTTAGATGAGTGCATTCATCAGCTATGAGTGCATTCCCTGTACTATTTTGTTATTAAAACCAACAATACTAGTAAACCCCCCATGTTTTTTAAATAATTAAAACAATGACTTAATATTATCATCCCTTTGTAACTATTGATATGAGAGTGCTAAATTCTAAGGTTCCATCAATAAATGTAAAAAAGTATGTCCTTCATACCAGAAAGAGCTTCCTAGTGCCCATTCTGTTGTCTCAGAATTAATTTCAGAAGTAAGAAATTCCTTTAATTAACTATACCAATTGGGAATTTGTTCTGCTTCAAAAACATTTCTGATCCCATAAAATGCAAATGATCTTTGTTGATTTTTCTTTTATCTTGTTGCAACCCAACAGACCTCTGTTGAGGCTTCTGTATGGAGCAGTCCTGACTAGACTAAAATGAAGAGAGGGACAAGGTGGAAGCCGGTGTTACTATAGCTTACATTCATGCAACTGCCTCCAAACCCCAATTGCCCGAGGCGTTAACATCACTTAAAACTACAGGAGGTCCAACAGTCTGTGTTGCTGTTGGCACATTCTGGCTTTTGTCTGAGGTGATTTTCAGTTTGTTGTTGGCCATTAACATCTGTCTAACCTTTAGGGAGATGCTAACCTTTAAGTTATTGAGCAGCTATAAGATGCAAGACTTACTTCTTCTAAATTGTTGGCAGATCTGAAATAGATGCCATGTCAAAATTGATATAACATGATGATGACACTTCTCCAAGGCATTCCCAAACGGTACATTCAAAGTTCATGTTGTTAAATGGAACAATTAATGCAATAA
This sequence comes from Vidua chalybeata, assembly GCF_026979565.1. Taxonomy (NCBI): domain Eukaryota; kingdom Metazoa; phylum Chordata; class Aves; order Passeriformes; family Viduidae; genus Vidua; species Vidua chalybeata. The sequence continues at coordinate 49,550,164 of NC_071534.1, read as the reverse complement.
TTTTGACTCATATATCTTCACTTGTAAATCATGAAGTCATTAACCTTAAAAAAGCCAACCTGTTGTTCATGCCATCATGCTCATCTGAAGGGCTTGATACTGCAATAACACAATACTTCACAGCTTGAATGCCCCAGTGAAACCTGATAAATACAAGATTTTAATGCACTGGGAGCATTTTGTAAAGAACAAAGACAAGGCAGAAAGATATAAAAAAGAAAATAGGGCCAAAAACTCCCAGGTAATGTTAAACATAAAAAAATGGAAGGTGCTGATGGTGAACTTTGTCCCTGCATTATAACACAAAGCAGTTATGTAAAGGGCAGGGAATATAGGTAAAAAGAACATCTTGGCAAAAAACAAGAAGTTAAATCAAATAGCTAGGGAGTATAGACAATATCTGTAAATATTCTCTTGTGACAGAGCAAAATAGGTTTGAAGATAGATATGATTCGGTAGCCAAAGTATACAGTTTTTTTCAAGGACTGATCTTCTATTACAGTAATTAGTGAGAATTTTGGACAGAAAATTTTGGCCATAATAACAAAGACTCTTAATTATAATGTATATTTTACCTTAACTCTTATGGGGTAAAACTCCTTTTTACTGAAAATGCCTAATCACAGCATAGGTTTTTTATTTCAGTTGCTTTCTTAATCATGAACTAATTCTTAATGTGTTTTTTTCTGCCAATAGTTATTGATTTATATATTAAAGAAATACTAAATAATTTCCAAATGAAATAATTAGAAGTGTAACAACACATAAAAAAAGAAATTTTAAGTTTTTTTCAGTAAGTGCATGGATAAAAAAACCAACTTGAATCCTGTAAAAAATTTAGGCACTCTTTAACAGCATCCTGAAGAAAAAAATCAGAATTAAATCATCAGAATAAGGTTAAAAAAAAAGTTCAAAGAAAATGAGCAGATTAGCACAACAATGGTTGTCTATTACATAGAAAAATGTCAGAGGTGGAAATGACTGTATTCCACACTGGTCTGAGAGGAAACAAAGCTCTGAAAGTGAATGAAAAATGCCTTGATCATACTTTTTATTTTATCTCCTCTAATCAACTGTCAGCATTACCTTACTTTATGCTTATAAAGCTGTACTGGTTATACACTAAGCTGAAGCAAAATCTTGAATAGCAAGTTCTAGAGGACACAGAATACTATTTAAATTTACTGGCCCAGATAAGTAACTGGCATATAGCACTGAAGTTCTTCTTAAATCAATACAACTTAGGTATCTGACTCAGATTTCCAGAGGGAAATGATCATACATCTATGAATATCAGCCTGACATTGTCTCCTGATTTATAGGAAAGGTCTATAATTGAGCACACTCCCAATTTAGATATTTTAAACTTTCTGAGATACTGGCTCAAGTTAAAAGTACATCTGTTACTATCTATAATAGACACTTGGCAAACTTATCTCAACAAAAATAGCAGATTTAATATTTCATGGGAAATGATAGTTTGCAGCAGTTCAAGGCAGGATAACCCCCATAGTATTCAATCCCATAGTAGAAGAAAATAGTTGGTTCAAAACTATTTTGTGAGTTTCTTTACAGCTTAATTATGTGCAATTACCATAACCTTATTTTAAATTATATTTTTGGTGCTATACTAGCACTAATCTTCCACACTAGCTCTGATTTCATTTGTCTATGTGTCTTAGTCAAATAATGTGTGAAAAAAAACCGCTATACATATAGAGCTTCTAAATACATAGAGTATAACCATCACCTATGGTCATCCAAACAGACTGGATTTTTGTCTCCCACATCTCTTATCACCAACAGATTAATAGAATTCATTTTACAAAATATATGGGGAGTGTGGGATGCAAATTAAGCCACCATTGCGTACATAGCTCCTTTCCTTGGCAGTTCCCAAATCTTTTGTTGACTCCTTTAGATCTAAGTATTTCCTCTTAGCATTTCCACTGGTCATTGGAAGGTCCAGTGAGAATCTGAAAGACCCTTTGTAGGGTTAAAGCCATAGGATATTTTGTTGCATTAGCCACCTGTACCACACAGTTCTGCTTTGGCAATGTAATTTAGCATTATGCTAACCATAAATAAATAGGTTTAGAAAAACAAATACTTTCCCCAGTGTCCTTCAGTGATTTCACTAAATTTCAACCAGAGTCTCAGAGAGCTTTCTCCAGCCCAGCACTGGCGTGGTAACAATATTGTAATGATTGTGCATTTGGAAAAGTTATGTTATTCTTGAGAGTGACTTTCTTCATTTTCAAGCACCCATGAAATGAGATTAAAGGCATAATGAAGACCTACTCTATTCAATGGAGTAGGATGCAAAACAAATATTGATTTGGCATACTGCAGTGCCGTTCATGCAGTCCACCTCAGTCTGGAAAATATCTGGATTACCTTAAAGCAGAACTGACTGCTCTGCTAACACAAACATTTTGTTTCTGGCCAGCTTAGTGTGTGGCATCAACACTGATAGGTCCATACATCTGAAAACCTGGAAATACAGCCAATGTCTGCATATCAGGATAAGTCAGGCTGGAAGTCAGAGACACTGTGGGCTGGTGAGAGATCATCATAACACCAAGAACCCTGGAGCCAAGAGCTGACAAAGTGCTGCTGGTCTCCCTGGACGAGAAAAATGGAGCTGGAAGTTGCCGTTTCCTGTAAAATCTAAGATCTTCCAAGGAGTTTCTGATTTGACAAATGAAATATTTCAGTAAGTATTTTTCCAAACTTTGTCAAAACTTAGAACCCCAGAAGTATAAAACAAAAACAGATGTTAATTCTTAAACAGAAAGTCTTGGTCTGGAAATTCATGTCTTTGACATAAATTTCTGTATTTTACCTATTGAAATACACAAATTGTAACCACTGATAAATAGGTGCTCAAAATAAAAGTGAGAAGCAAGTAAATAAAAAAGAACTATAAAATTCAATGTGTAAAGGTGCTAAAATGGAAAGACAAAATCAGAAGGTAAAGAACAAATATTCACCATTTATAAAACATAATATATATATATATAAAATATCAATTTCACCCCATTTTCAACAATTTCTTATGTTTATGGTGGCAATAAATATTATTTGTATTCTAATTATTATAGTGCCTCAGAGATACAATTTCATAACAGCATGGAAGATATTTAGATATTAATTTCTTATATATTTATTTATTTTATTGGCAACAACTTTGATCTTTCTTCTTGTTCATGGCTTGGAAGTTTTACTTCTAAACAATTATTGTGTAACATTAATAATTTCCTTTTATTTTACTCATTTTATTTTATTTATATATGTTTGGTCTTTTAGGAGTGCAAGATAGTTCTACTGGAATGTGCACCATGGGTATATAGTATTATTTATGTATTATTTGCACTGTGCAGCTGTCATTAATAAATCCCTAATTCCAAAATTGCTTCCAGTTTTGATTTCCAGGTTGTTTCCTCAATGCCATTCGAATTAACATAAAAATAAAAAGTAATACATTTAGTACAGTTAAAAGGATATAAAGTTATGTCAAGAGAATGATCAAATAAAAATGTAAATTCTACACTATATTGTAGGAAAATGTATAAAATTATTTAAAAATGTGGAGAGTGTTTCAAAGACAACTCAGAGCAATGACATACTCAGAATCTGATGAAATTCCACTGCAGCAAAAGCCCATCTATACTTTTGAAAAAGTTTCACCTTTGTGAATATCACAGAGAACCTAAGTCTGCTCCTTTTTGATGTTTATGAATGTGTTAACTTCACAAGCAGTTCTACTGATTTCCTACTTCCCTTGAGAAATTGTCTCCAAAAGTGTCTCATTCCTCCCATATTGAGCTGTCTCCTAAATATCTCCATATCATCTCCTATTTGCTACCCAGCTGCTCAAATTTTGGAAATCCTGCCAACTTCATAGTATGCCTTGTTTCTTAGGACATGACGGCATTTCTCTTTTGCTTTTCTTTCCATACATCTGCATTCATTTACTCTTCTATTTTTTTTTTTTTTTTTGATTGCTTATACTGAAAATAGTAAATTGTAATAGGTATTTTACATTCTGGCTACCTTGTTTTTCCCTGTAAAATCTATGGATGTTCATGTCTGATGATGGCAGTCTCTGACTTACATATATCTGTGTTTTAGAGAGTATGACGATCAGTTTTTTTAAGGTAGGACTTTGCATACTTGAGGAAATCATGTGAATTTAGTGGCTAGCTCAAGCAATTTCTGAAAGCTTGAAAATATTGACATTAAAAACCAGAATAACTATAATAAGTGTAACAAACTGATCATAGCAATCATTAACAAATCTGTTGATCAACAGTATATTTTCTTCTTTGCTAAACATAAAACCCCGCTAGCCATATGTGTGGAAAACAAAGAACCAAAGCCCAACAAAAATTTAATGTGGCTGCTGCAGTTAAAGACAATAAAAAATGTTTATATAAATACATTAGTAACAAAAGGAGGACTGAGGATAATTTTCATCATTAATTGCATGCAGGGGAAAACAGTCACATAGGATGAAGAAAAAACAGAGGTACTTAATGGCTTCTTTGCCTTCATTTTTAATTACCAGAATAGTTTAGGGTACTCAGCCCCCTGAGCTGGGAGACAGGGACACAAAGCAGAATAATCTGTAATACCCTATAAGCCAAAGGGAAATGGTCAGTGACCTGCTACACTGTTTACATGCACATGAGCCTCAGGTCAGATGTGATGCACCTAAAGACCTGAGAGAGGGGTAAGAAGAGGTCACCAAGAATCTTTCAGCCATTTACTAGAGGTCCCAATTCACAAGGAATTAGAAAATGTAACACATACCTAAAAGAAGGGTGGGAAGGAGGATCTGGGGAACTGCAGGACTTTCAGCCTAAACGACAGAACCAGGGAAGGTCATGGAGTAGATGACCTTGAGTACCATGATGCAGCAGTTGCAGAACAACCAGGGGATGAGGCCCAGGCAGCATGATTTTAGGAAAATCAAATCCTGCTTTACATATCTGACTAGATCTCCTTCTTTGACAAGGTGACCTGAGTAGCGAATGAGGGAAAGGCTGTGGATGTTGTCTACCTGGACCTTAGAAAAGCTTTTGGCACTGGTTCCTACAGAATTCTTCTGGACAAACTGGCTGCTCATGGCTTGGGTGGGCATGTTGAGGAATACATTTAGTGCAGGTAGCTCAGTTTGCAAGCTACGGTGCAAGCTGAAAGTTGAGCTTAGGAGGGCAGAAGCCTGAGCTCAAGACCCAGCCCCAGGTTGTGAACTGCCAATCCTTTTGTGCAAAGGGTACAGAAACCTGTGGCACTGGCCAGGTAGCAGGAGCCAGGATCCAGACTTTCTGCGCTTAGACTGTAAGATATAAAGCTGAGAGGTTTCTTTGTTTGTGGTCTCTTCCAGAAGCACGCAGCTCAAGCTGTTATTTTGTTATTTAGTTATTGCATCAAGATTTAATTATTTTAAGGAAAGATATGTCTTGGACTCTGCAGTGGGAAACCTGGGCTCAAGGCAGTAAGAAAATCTGGTCTGGTTGTGTGAGATGTAGCTGCAAACGGGGTATATAGCAGCTCAGTCCCTCAGTCCCAGCTCACGTGGTGCAAGTGTGACTACCAGAGTGAATGGTCAGACAGGGAAACTTAACACATACACTTCACTGATCAAAAATCCATCTGGGTGGCCAGGTCCAGAGATTTGTTGTGAATGGAGTTACTTTCAGCTGGCAGACAGCCACATGAGGTGTTCCTCAGGGATAAGTATTGCATCCAGTCCTATTTAATATCTTTACCAATGATCTGTGTGAGGCGTGAGTGTGCTTTCAGTACAAGCTGGGAGAGAGTATTATCTGCTGGAGAGTAGGAAGGTTCTGCAGAGGGATCTGGACAGGTTAGGTCAATGGACTGAGTCTGAGATATGAGGCTGCATGGCATTCAACAAGGCCAAGTTCTTGTTCTGCCTTGTTCTGCACTTGGGTCTCAACATTCCCAGGCAGTGCCACAGGCTGGGAGCAGAGTGACTGGAAAACTGCCCAGCAGAAAAGGACCTGGGGGTACTGGTTGACAGTGGCTGAATATGAGCCAGCATGTGGCCAATGGCATCCTGGCTTGGATCAGAAATATTGTGGCCAGCAGTACCACATAAATTATCATCCCTCTGTTCTCAGCACTGGAAAGACCAAACCTCAGATTCCGTTTTCAGTTTTGGCCCCTCACTGCAAGAATAAAATTGAGGTGCTGGAGCACATCCAGAGAAGGGCAAAGAAGCTGGTGAAAGATCTGGAGCACAAGTCTGATGAGGAGCAACTGAGGAATCTGGGGATGTTCAGCTTGGAGAAAAGGAGGGTCGGGGGAACCTCATTGCTCTCTACAACTACATGAAAGGAGGCTGTAGACAGGTGGTGGTTGGTCTCTTCTCCAAAGGAAGAGGCAATCGTAGAGGAAGAAATGACCTCAAGTTGCACCAAGGCATATTTAGACAGCATATTAGGAAATACTTCTTCACTGAAAGTGTTGTCAAGCATTAGAAGAGGCTGCCAGGGAAGTGGTTGGGTCATCATCCTGGGAGGTATTTGAAAGATGCATAGGTGTGGTATATAGGGACATACTTTAGTAGTGGGCTTCGCTGTCATAGATTTATAGTTGGACTTCATGATTTTAAATATCTTTTCCAATCTAAGTGACTCTATGATTCTATCTAGCTGAGAGACAGTCTGTGCTTACTGCAAGATTTCAGTGAAAATACCAAAAGTCTAGATTAACAGGAAAGATGAGAGTCTAGAAAATTGTATTTGTCTTAAGTTCAGAGTATTTGTTGTTTGCTGGAAGATTTTTTTCATGGATCACTTATTTGAATATCAGCCTTTATACAAGGTTTTATTTCCTAGACATTCCTGCTTACTTCGGAGATAGGCTATATTCAGCATGATAGCTCTGAATGTGCAGAATGGAATATTAGCTTCTGTGCATGGTCTTCTGCCTTCTATAAAGAAGAATAAATTATGTAGGAGAAAAAAAAGTTATGACTTTATGTGAAACTCAGAATTAAGCAAAGTGTTTTGTGATGGATGTTTGAACACAGCTAAGAACCAGCTTTCCAAGTTATATGGAACTTTCTTTTCTTAGACTTTACTACAGTGATTTAATATTATGATACTTTAATGAGCAGAAATGTTCTGAAGCACACAGAAATAGAATGAGTAGTGACAGTTAGCATTCTTTTCAGTACATAAAGCCATTGTGGATATTAAGCCATTTTCTGGAGTAAAAGAACATAATCTGTAAAATATGTAAATTATTCTTTGCTGTGGGAATTAATGATTGGCTTACAAAAAAAGCTAGAAATTTTAATGCAATAATCCTACATATAGAATCTTACAAGTTGAATAAGGTTTAACCTTTAAAATTTAATTTCCAAGAAACTGGGTAAAATCCTCTTTAGTATATAGAAAATAATTTTCAGAGACTCATAATGAATTTTTGAGATCATTTGCTATCCTGAATGCTTCTAGATTTTTTAACTCAAGAAATTCTAACAATTCAGAAATTTCAGTGACCCAACTATTCTATTTAAAGTACACTTCACAGATATTGGAATATGACTTGTAACAAATTAGCATGAATACCAGAATTTATACTTAAATGCATACAATCTCTTTTTTGATGTTTAACCTCTTATAACTGTTAGTGTTTGGCTAAGGAGCTCACCTTCCATGAGTCTATTAACTACAGCAAGGTGGATCATTTTCTCTGGCAAAATCTATTCAAGGTGTCAAAATTCCAAGAGAGAGAACACAGGTTAAAATCCCATGAGAGCATGGGTGTTTAATTACTTCAAAGAAGCAGGACCTGCTAACTACATGAGAGGAAAAGAAAACAGTTGGATGTATTCCTTCTTGATTAATATGCTCTGAGATGAGTTTTGGTCAGAGTGTTCTTCCAGAGCCTTACTGATAAAAGCCCGTTTATTTGCCACTATTCCCAAACCTGAATCTTTTAGAGATCTCGGAGGAGTTCCCTAATGACACAGAGCTGAGATTACTACCTGCAGCCACAACAGTAACAGCCAGACTGACCTGGGCTTTTCTGCAGGATAATGCCAGAATTATAATTTGACTGACTTGAAGAATATGTAGACTAGACTTTCTATATAGCTACCAGTTTTGATATAAAAATCAATATAGAACTAGAGTTTCATAGAGAGCTGATAGACCCTCCTTTTTCCTGTCTCATGGAGAGACTGAACCACCAAATCCCCAAAGCAGAACTTTTACAGGACAGAGCCACACACATTTCACAGCCCAAAACAAAGTAAAAGTGACATCCTCTTCACTTGTGTTAGACTGATGCAGGAGTTTAAGCCTCTGAAAACATGCTAGCTACAGGAACGAGGTTCTCTAAAAAAAATCATCCTAGAATTTGCTCCTGTTCAAATGAGATGAGAGAACTTTGAAAGCAATAGCACCCCAAAAAGTGCAACGCTGTGACAAACTACCAGGCGCCAAACTCAAATAGTTTTTCCTGTATCCCTGCTCACTGCAATGAGCAATGACATAATCAGTTAGCTAGAAAAATAAACATTAAGAATAGTTCAAATGGCCTTAGAGAAGCTTTAAGAAAGATACTGGTTGGTATTTTATGACAGCTTGCTCATTTAATATTCTAGAACACCTACAAGACCATAGTAATTTATATTAATTGACTCATTTCCATGGCATCTTTCTGAAGGCAATCATATGATTCAGGGCTATGATTAAACCAAGCAGCAAACACAAACAGATATTCTTAACCAACACAAAACAAATGGCCCTTGTGTTATATTCTGAGCTGTTGCAGATCAGAGAGGAAGCTGGCATGGAAATTTCTACTTCATGAAAGCTGGCTACCCAAAGACTGAAAATTTGCAGAAATTAGTAAAATGTTAATGATTAGTCTAGTCATTCAAGTCTTGGGACACCAGTGGTTGCACTTATTTGCCCATCCAGATCTACAACTGCAGTATAAATGCCTAAAATTAAGCACAGATCTGGATATGTGTACTCAAAGCAACCCACATCTTTCAAAAAAATCAGCAGCTTTATTCTGCTTTGAAAAAAAAAATCTCTGTTGGTATTCCAAAGTATTTCTAACATGAGTGTAATACAGAAATCTCTTTCATATTTAGAATATAAAGTGACAGTTGTAAAGTCATTACTTAATAGGATTAAGTATATTTTTTCAATTGCAAATGACATAATCTAAAATCTTAGATATTATAATATTGACTTTCTGTCATTTACATGCCTGGCATTGAATAAAAATGATAGATATTTCAAGATTTGTACTGGTGACTCCACAAACAATGTTAGCTCTAGCACTGAAGTTCTGTATATTTGACGGTATTGACATTGTAATGTAATCAAAGCACAACCTCTGCCTATATACTCTAGAAAAATTCAGTGTTCCTCTGGGATTTTGTTTTCCCTCTTTCTTGCGGTGTTTCTCAAATATTCCAAACTTATTTCTGTAGTACGTAAAAAGCAACAGTTTAATTTATTTTCTTCAAGTGCTGTACAAGCTGTTCTCAGTAAGGTAGTACCAGTTATCTAATGAAAAATGTTCTTGCACTTATTTTAATATACACATATATACATACATATATATATATATAAACAGGGCTGATGAGGACCTAAAAAAATATGGTTTCTTTACTAATAAGATAAAAATTCTTATCTCTCCAAAATCAAAGAAGAAGAATACAGAATTCAACTTATTATACTTTCTGAAAACCTAGCAACTTTGATGCTGAAACTTGTCCTGAGTAGAGGCAGACAACGCAGAATGCTGTTCGTGTAGCTTGAATGACACATTCAAAAACAGGTTAAGAAAATGAATAATGGTAAAGAGGTGTGAGGATTTGAGGTTGTTTTTCTCCAGGCAATAGTTAGAAAACGGTTTACACTGTGTATCACTCAAGAGCAAATGTCTACATTTTACAACTCTATATAAGCCTCAGGAACAAGAGGACTCCCCAGTAATAAACCTCAGACTTAGCAGACACTGAAATTAAACAGCAATCAAAGATTTATTCATAACTTAGCTATTCCCTTCTTTTGGCTTTATTTCAATCTATAGCAGATTTTCTGCAGTCTGATACTCGGTGACAGCTATCCAGAAGCTAAATTAACATCTTGTCTTCCATTGCCAGTGCCAGAACTTAAAGAGCAGGATGTGTCTTATAGGAAAACATGCTGGTTTGTGCATTATATGCCTATGGGTGTTTCAATTTTCATGTTCTTCTCAGGACTTTCCCAAATATTAGTAACTAGATAAAATAATAACAATTACACATTAAGGCTCATCGAGAAAATCCTGAATTTTATTGAAAGAAACCCTTGATGCTCCAACCAACCATTCAATCCAAGCTTAGTGCCATACCTAAAACCTTAAATAGTGATTTATTTCTTAATAATCTGTAGCGCTCTGCATTTGAATTGGGAAAAAGATTATTTTATGCATAACAGTGAATCAAATTTTCAACACATATTGCAGATGTCTTCATGGAAGACTTGCAATTACAGTTATGTGAAAGCTAATCCTGTAAATGATGCTTAATTTCTAGAATTATGTAGTGGACGCAAGTCATTGAACTGGAAGATTCATTAACAATTCATTAATATTTCTAAGATGTATTTTCCATGCTTGTCTGATAGACAAAAATTTCAGGAACTTGTATGCCACCATTCACTTCAAATATAACACTATACCTCCAAAGGTCTTAATTTATTTTTGTTCCAAAAGCCATCACTGGTGAATTGAATTCAATGATTTTACCCTTTTCAGTTTTAGACAGATGCTGTGGAATAAATCCAATGCCTTAAAGTAGTGAAATACAATACCTAGTGAAAGTAGGATGAAGGTTGTTTCAAGGAACAGACATCTTGAACCAACTGTGTGGGAGATTGATATTTTTCCCTTTAACTATACTTTTAATTAATTGCATCAGTAGCCAGAAAATTCCACATTCTCTGCAGAATGTGAAGCAGCAGCTCGCTCAACAGACAAGTTGCTCTCTGAGACAAGTCAGATTCCTCGGGAGAACATGGCTGCACAGGATTATTTACAACACTCCCAGGCTGGCTTGTTGTTTTTGTTCCATTTAGTTCAGTCCCCAGTGACTCAGGATATTGTCACTGTTGCCGAAATTATAAATTTCATATTGATCATTTATTTTTTAAATGATCTTTTAGGTTTGACTCCTATAATTAAGCATCTTCCTTTAACAAAAGCAGGCAATTTTACATGTGAGGCAGGACTCCAGATATGTACACCCACATTTTCAACCAGCTCTGTATCATCCTTGTTTATACACAGTATCTACATACATTTTTGCATTGCAAATTTTTTGTGATTTCCTTGTGTATTGCCGCTGTTGTTGGATGTAGCAGCACGCCAAAGGTGACAGTATTTTGGTCCATTTTGCTTGAAGGTATAAAAGTAGATATATATATATTTTATTATTATTATTAATTTATTCATTTATTTCTATAACTCTGCATATATGTATGTTACAGGTGTGAGAATTTAATCTCAAAGCCTAGATGTGCAGAAGGTGGGATGTAATCTTTCCTCATTTTTGCCAAAATTCTTAAACCAATGACCTGAGTTCATCCCTCCTTCTCTTAGGTACTTAACAGAGACAATTAATTTAGAACCCTGGTACTGAAAGTGTCTCCCATGGAGAGTTACAGACATCTTGACAGAATTATTCATATCTTGCACAAGCTCACTCACTTTTTGGAAATTAATATCTTTTTACATTAATGACAGACAGAAACCTAAGGTGAACAGACTCCTAACTTAGGCAGCCAGCTAAAGATACAAAATTAGATGAGTGAAATTAAGTTCACCTAAATAATCTTTAGTCAGCTAAAGATGTCTCAATCAAAATTGCCTCATACTGTTGTCACAACAATGAGGGTATTTTTAAATCCAGAAATGGATTTAACACAATTTTAAAGAGGTATTTCCATTTTTGAGAATATTTTTAGCTGTAAAATTCTGACTCTTTTAGTGATGAAAAGGTTGTCTTTTTTTCCTTTTGTAATTTCAGAAACTTGGATAAGAAAAAGAACAGTGCTTTAGTTGCGGAAGTCCTATCATTGCCTCCAGTCATTCAAAAGTCTCTGAGCTGTCAAAGTGATGAAAGCAGAAGAAAGAGCTAAAAAGGGGAATAGTATCAAGGGACTGAGTGATTTCTCATTTGGAACTGTGGGGTTGAGAGTAAGGTTTAAATACCTGAAAGCAGGAAAAGGGGGACTAATCCTTGACAAGATGTGCATATGTACAGGAGATGACAAAAGGATAAAGTCACAGGCAAGAGAACTTTTGTGAGAAGTTGTTCTACAGTACATTTGGTTGACTAGCTCAGGTTACTGGCAGTGCTTGCAACTCCAGTTCTAATGTCACAGCCTTTCTTGTTCAACTTTGCAGGGAAAGTTGAGTTGAACAGTAGAAATGTCAGAAAGATTCAAGGCCATTTTTAAGTTTCAATATTATGTTTGACTTTTCGATACAGGACCCTGTATATGAGCAAGCAACAGATGTTACTATGGATAGGACTCAAGGTACAGAGATATACTGTTCAAGTTTTTCCCCCCCTGCAGTCCTAACTTGAAGTCCACTTGCCACTGATTTGTGAGGAGATAGTGCAGTGCTAGTTCATATTGCATGGTTGCTCTAAGAGATGGGTGAATATAAAGAATTTATGCAAGGACCCGCAGTTATTTGCATCCATATTCAATACCACATTTTAAACTAATTTTTGGAGCATAGTAACAATTTCCAAACTACCTTTTGCTTACATTTTTCCATAACAATCTGTAGGATAAGGGGTTTTTTAAACTAAACTAAAACTTTTAACTCCAAACTGGCAAAGCACTCACTGTGAAACACAGTTCAAAGCAGTTGCGGAAAGATCCTGAAAGAAAAGAAAAAACCAAATAACCAACCAACCAACCAACCAAAGTAAAACACTTGCAGTAGAGGCTGAAAATACATGCTTTTATTCCTTACTCTGTTACTTTGGAGCATAAGGGGAGAATCAAAACAAGATGAAAGAAAGCAAATCAAAATTCAACTTACTTTAAACAACGTACTTTAAAGCAAACACTCTCTTCATCCAAGCAGCAGTGTTTCTTCTCTCAGATACATGCATGAGACTATTTTGGTTCTCTACTAGGTGGCTGATGCTTTATAAAATAGCTATATTATTTTATAATTTCTCTTACAGAGTCTTCTCACAATCTCAATATTTTAAACAATCAATTCCCTTTCTGTAAATGCATTCCCTAAATCTTGGATACATTCCCCATTTCGTCATAAGTAGATGATGTGAGCTATTCAGGACATACTTTTTGCCTTCTTGTTCTTAATGTAATAGTTTAGAAACAGACTAAAACAAAATGAAAACCTTTTAACTGGAAACTTTCTGAGACACTAAACTACTATCATCTTCCTATACCTGCACAGTCCTATAAAGCAGTGTGTGTCATAGATTGATGAGAGTTAATTCTAGGGACACAGGCTAATTATATTGTCAGATCTAGCATGCATCTGTGATTATCTAAGAATTTAAAATCTTATTTCCTATTTTCCTCATCTTTCCAAATTTAGACCTTATGTAATGGGAAAATAAATGCAGCATAAAGGCTAAGAAAACCTCCATAGATAGCATGTATTAATTTATTTATTGGAATCACCTTCTTTTTTTTTTTTTTAATATGCTATCATAAATATTATATCTATTTAAGAAACATTAGAAGAATAATAGTGGTTTCATTTTTCTTAATAAGAACAATTCCAGGAACACAGTATGTGCAAAGAACACTATTGTTTAATATATGCCTGGGCATTCAGAGCTCCCATTTGCTTGTAAGGATGTAGAAGGCAATATTTACTATATTCACTATACTCATTATATCCATAAATATAAATATAAATATATTAGGTCATAATATTTAGTTTAATCAGTGTATTATTAGTCAGTATAGGAGTTTCTTCCCCTAGGTACTTCAAGACTAAAATACAACTGAGAACTATAGTTTGGGGATCAAAATGCAAGTGTAAGATAACAACATTGCATTTTATGTGAGTGACTTGAAAAAAAAAAAAAAGGCAGACGTTGGACTTGTATGCATATTGGGATTTCATGTTTTGCTGTTTCCTCTAGGGCACAAGACAGAACCCAAAAAACAAATACTTTTACATCAGGATAATTTTAGCCAAGGGTGAAAATATATATAATTGCAAACAGTGAATATCCATTCAGGAAAACCATTTGAATGAAAACAAGCTAAAATACAAAATGTCATGCTTAATGCTCCGTAACTTTAGGCTCCACTGAAGAACTTAGGTGCTCGGGGAGTGGTAATAGGTCTCAAGATAGGCAGGACTTTAAGGAACTGTTAGACATGCTCCATAATTCAGGAGACCACTGCAGCAGTCTCTAAAGTTGTGATGAAAGAGCAAAGAGCAAAGCAATCACTCTCAATGAGAAAACTCGTATCTCCTTACCTATCTCTTGCCTGCTACAGGTGCAAATTCAAGGATTTTTCTCCTAGTCTGACTTTCTAATTGGCACCTTTGGTAATCCTGAGTCTATCAAACTTTACGAAGTCCTCCAAGATCACATCTTTCCTTGACTATTGAGAGCAACCTGTAAGCCTGATCTCTTCTCCCTAACAGCTCCCAGCTGAGCAAACTCACTCCCTCCCAAAAAAGGCATCTGCCAGGCTCAATCTGCCCACAAACCCAAGCTCTGGCAGACCCTCTGTTGAAGTCTTTTCTCAATTATGTCATACAATAAGAACAGTTCATATCTTCAGTAGGTGGGTGTGTCAGTGTTTTGTGTTTTGATGCTTGCCTATAAGATAAATTCTTGCCTCTACCAAGAAATCAGAAGTTACCATTCCCATGTCTCTCTAGTTTCTTTACTGGTAGGTGCAATGACATTGTCTAACAGGCAATTGGTTTCTTCTGTAGTACAAATTTTCTTCTGTGATTCAAGTTTTAATTTTGCTTTGCAGCATTTATAATACAAATCTCCAATTTGCATATTTGCAGATTTTGTCTCATGCATTTTGTTGGTACATTTACCACTTTTGATTTATTGTTTTCAACTCTGCTATAGTCTACATCTTGAATAAATCTATTTTTCTTTTCTGATTTGGATGTTTTTTTGAACGAAAATATTGCTTGTAACGGATGTTCATTCTTTGAATTACAAAGGAAAGTAATTTATTTATTCTCTGCATTGTCGTGCAAGCTTCCTCTGCAAAAAGGCTTTTCTTTCCCTTTTCCCTTTCTTTTTCAGCTGAGATGAACTCTTGATAAATTAACACTTATATGCAAACAACCTCAGGAAAAAAACCTCAACAAACAATTACGATTAGACTTTTGGGATCAAGAATTAATAAATGAAATTACTTCAGTTTATTTTTAATATTTATGAAGATGCAATCTGTTTGTTAGAGTGCTTACAATGTAGCAGAAAATTAACAAAATGTGAAAATGGTTGGGAACTTAAATTACTAGCCATAATTACAATGTGACTTTGCATTCTCATGAAAAGAGTAGGAGACTGCAGAGGAGCCCATGGGGCCTTTTATCCTCAGCTAAATGCTCCTGCTGAACCTCCTTGCTATTTCCTTAAGGGATGTGATATCCCACTGCTAGGTGTACACTCAGTTACTGAATGGTTCAAGATCTAGAATATTGTGCTCATGTTTACTAGTCTCTTGCAAGAAGGATTCTACCTTTCTCCTTTACACAGATATTTTATGACAGATTTTATTACTTTTTATTCACAAATAGAGCTTCCATTTTTTTTCCTAAGCAATATTCACATACCATTATAGTCTTCCTTGAACAACAGCAATAAAAAAGAGATTTTAAAAATCCTCAAACCCCAGAGCATTGGTTTTTCACATTCAGCTCATTATAAATGAACAAACTACATAACTATCTTGTCAGTATGTGAGTGAATTTCACAGAGGAAAGTATCTCACATTCCACAAGGCATGGGTATAAGTGCAGAGAGGCTGTCCCAGAAATCTTTACATCTATGCTCAGTATAAATAAAGGACATTCATACGCCATTCTTCTTTCACTCAGACTTGCTATAGGACTTCACTACGAGTGCACACATTTAACCCTATATGTTCTCAAGATCTTTTTATGGTATGGTATACCTATATCTGTAGAATATATGTGTTTGGAACTACGCTACTTAAAGGGTGAAAAATGAAGAAATGAGAAGGTAAGGTTAGACCTCTAAACTGTGCTGTTCCTTGAAAAAAGTTTACGAATCTCCATAACTTGAGTATTAGGGAAAAATAAAAAAAAAAACAACAAGCCACCAACTTGCAATGAAAACTTGATAGCATTATTTATAAATATTGCATCAAGTATTTAAACTTAATTTAAAATTTAGTATGAAACAGACTAGTGATTCTATTCTCAGTCCAAATCTCAAAGTATTCTGAACACATGATCAACTATCATTGCATTTCTCATTAAAAAAAACTATGAAATAGCATGATTAATGACTTTAATGATTTAAAAGAAAAAAATACCCCAAAGAACAACAAATTACAAGTAATTAAGGAGTAATACTAGTCTTAAAAGAAATTGCAATATATTTTTCTAAGTGTTTAGATGACTGAAGGTACAGACTTTTTTTCATATACTCATGCAGTGTCCATGAATCATTTGCTAAGGTAATAGGTCAACAGCTTGGTATGCTGTTAAATACAAAGAGTGGAAAAAAAATCTTGGTATAACCATGCAATGGAAAGAAATTCTGGTGCTGGCATTAAAACATGGCCTCTGAAAAACACTTGTATTTTTGTCTCTGATAGAGTTTTTCCACATTATATTTTCTATTGCTCCCACCAAAAATGTTATTCTTATTGCAAATTAGCTAGTTTGGTGGAATTATGCCAGCTGTGACTTTTGGCACTTTTTCTACATGTCTGTAAAATATAGTTTAATAACAGAGCTGCATACAATGTACTAAAGAAGACATTGATTATTTAACTGAATATTTTCTATGACTTGCAATGGTTTGTAGTAGTAGGGATTCTGAACTGTCATTTGAGATTACTTCTCAAGCACTCATTGGTCACTAGAAAGATTTCTTACACTTCAGTTGGGGTACTCCGTGTTCCAGAGTAGGTTCCCTTGTAGCAGCAATATATATCACTGAAAATTGAATTG
Organism: Vidua chalybeata; assembly: GCF_026979565.1. Classification (NCBI taxonomy): domain Eukaryota; kingdom Metazoa; phylum Chordata; class Aves; order Passeriformes; family Viduidae; genus Vidua; species Vidua chalybeata. Next base: position 49,532,923 of record NC_071534.1, on the reverse strand, counting down.
ACTGCTTCTCAGGGGGGAAAAAAGGGAACACCAAAACCCAACAAACACAAAAACACATCATCCCCCACAAAAAACCAACAAACTAACAAAAAAAAAAAAAAAAACCCAGTAAACCCCTCCTTCCATTGGGATACAATATTTAATTTAAATAATTGAAATTAAAGTCTTCTTACCCTATTATTATACTCTCTAGAAAAGCTTAGAAAAAATGTTATAGACACAGTGGAAAACTGGAGTGAGCTCTTGCTCGCATCACAAAGCTGCCTTGTCTATAAAGTCATACAGGTTTACAGCCTGCCAAGTGCTGTAGGAATGACAGGGAAGAATAACAAATACTTAACTAATGAAGTGCTTGGATATTAAAAGGCCTGAAAAAAGAAAATAATGAAAAAGAGATGACTAAGAGTGAGGCAATTTTAAGGCCGTATTTGAGTTCAGTATTCCTAAAACAACCAAGAGTAATTTCTTCTGTTCTTTCCATCTTTGTCATTTACATAGTTTGCAAATTCCCATAGAGTATATGTAATTGGTATGGAAAGGACTGACAGGAATAATAAGATAAAATAATTTATTTTGTATGTTCCTGGATTTTTCCTGTAATTAGTAAAGGGTGGGATCAAGTGGTATAATGACATGTATTTAACTATTATGTCTGACTAAAAGTGGTCATTTCACAATTACTTTTATTTGGACTCTTCCAGGAAACCCAATCCACCAGAACATATGAGTGGTTTTCTCTGTACCTCTTCTGTTCTAGACAGATAGGATACTCTGAGAAAAAAAGTGCCATTGTTTATCTCCATCTTCCATGGAGACCTAAGCAGTAACTCCTATTTTTATATTTCCTTTATCTGTTTATTCCACCATTACACAGTAGAAGCTCTGAGTATCATCAGCACTTACCAGCCTTCATTAGATCATAGCAGCACAAGGATGTAGTTTACATTCTCTAGTTATTTTAGGAATTGCTTGACTTGCTGAACGTACCTCATTCGTCCATCCGATCTGATGTAAGCATCTGCAATACACATCTGTCTATGCCTGAGACAGAAGTGTATATTCTCTTTATAGCCAAAGGAGAGAAACAAATGTTTCTAGAATGCAGCTCACCACTGCTTAATGTAGATTTCCAAATTAGGTCAGATGAATCACACCGTAAAAATTGATGTACCTCTCTGTTGTCTGTTAAGCAATTGTTTGGTGACTGTTTCAGATACAGATAAATGGTAAGGTCTAGTCTCTTCCTAAATGTACCAAGGCTTGTTTACCTTATTATTTGAAAAAAAAAAATCCTGTGGATCTATTTTTTAATGCTGTTATTTTGTAAAATAAATTAGTGTTAGTTAATGACATTTAAATTGCTGACTGTCTGTTTAAGACTCGTCATTGTGTTAGGTCCAGGATTGATACATGGGAAGAAAGATATTCAATAGGCAATTCCATAGCCTAATTAAAGACATAAATAGGTATAAATTACAGTGTAAGTTTATAAATGGGCCCTCTCCTGAGAGTACTGCTTTCTGTGGGATAGCAACTTCCAGCTAACTTTTCCAAAGCTGGTATAAAATTTGCTCTTTAAAAAGAAAGGAGTTACATCATGACAATAACATTGTTTTAAAAATAATTTAGAAGTTAGGTATATAACTTTGAAAACCCTCAGATTAAAAAGAAAAATGAATCTGGGTGCTCAAAGTAATAGATGATTTGGTAATAGATATTGCTATTTTCTGGAAAAGCAGAGAACAGTAAAAATTGGTTAAAATGTTATTGTCTATTCTCATTCCTGGCACATGTAATTGAGGAGCCAACAAAGAAGGGATCTCTCCTGGACCTGATACTTACAAATAGGAAAGAATTGGTTAGCATGTGGAAGTCAGAGACAGCCTTGATTGCAGTGCTAACACTCAAGATCCTAAAAGGAGGGAGTAGTCCTGGCTTTTTGGAGAGAAGACTTTGGTCTCTTCAGGGACCTGATTGAGAATCCCATGGCACACAGTCTGAGAGAGAAGAGACGTTCAGGAGAGCTGGTTGATATTCAAGGATCACTTCCTCCAAGCTTAAGAAAGAGTCATACAGACAAGTAGGGAATAAAGACATCATGTTGGCTGAAAGGATGAGCAAGGGGCTTTTAACTGAACTTGCAATATTCAATATCAGAGTTGAAACCAGGGGCAGGTGACCCTGAAGGAGTTGACAGTTGCTGTCCAGTCTTGTAGGGACAGGGCCTGGGAAGCCAAGTGCTGGGTTTCCTGGATTTGAATCTAGCAAAGCCAACAAGAAAGGATTCTACAAGTACATAAATAGCAAAAGGGAAAACAGTAACCCTCTGCTGAATGGGGCATGGAATTTGATGACAGATAACATGGAACATGCAGAGGTACTCAAAGGCTTTTCTGCCTCCGTCTTTATCAGTAAGAACTGCATTCAGGAGCAAAAAGCACCTACGATCACAGGGAAAGTCTGGAGCAAGGAAGACTTCCTTATCCTCAGTGAAAAAGGACATCAGGGAGTACTTAAACTAACTGGATATATATTGGACATTGTGAAGTCTCCATTCAAGAAGATATTAAAAATCTGATTGGACATGTTCAACTTGCTCCCAATGAGCCCTCTTGAGAAGAGGTTTGGGCTAGATGATCTCAAGAGGTGCCTTCCAACCTAAACAATTCAATGATTCTGTTATTCCAGCTATAAACATCGGATTTTAGGGAAAGTAACGTGGATAAAATAAATTTATGTTTGAACTAAAGCTGAACTGGTAATGCAAAGAGTTCAGGGCTTCCACAAAGCCACATTTAGACACAATAGTTAATCTAAATTTGATGGACCTTGTTGCATCCCGGGTTTGGGTTCAGATTAGGAGTTCTGATCTATGTTAGCTAGCCAAGTGCTGTGTACACACCCCCCGTGTTTCCCCCCCGCAGTGGTTCGCTCCAGGCTGCCTGCCATTGGAGATTCCCCCGGTCACTCCTGTAACCACTCCCCATCCCGTCCGGAGAGTTCGGTGTCTGTCACCCCAATCCCACAACTCCGTTCGCCCTGGAGCCCAGGGTCCACCCCTGTCGTGTCCCTATCGGGCACCGTGGTTCACGTCATCACCACAGTGCCTGTCCCCATTGGGTGGGAGGGCTTCTGCTCTCCTCCTGCCACCCCCGATAAAACCCCACAGCTCCCAGATCTCAGGGCCATTTTCATCCACGCGGGCACAGGGAATCAAGCCGCAGCTTCTCCATCGCGGCTCCCTGCAGCAAATAAAAGCTTTCCAGCCTCACGTGCAGACAGAGTGGACATTCCTTCTCTCTTTGCCAATGTCCCTCGCGCGCAGTGGTAGAAACCGTGGCCAGCCCTGCCTGCAGCGCGGGACAGAGCTGCGCCCGGGAACAAGCGGCGAACCCAGTTCCAGAGGAGAAGCGGTTCCGCTCCAGGCGCTGGAGCTGCCCAGGGCTGGGAGAAAACAATGGAACGCTGCAGGACCTGACCTGTGTAGGTTTCTGACACAGTCAATGAAAAGGCAATCTTTTTCAGAGATAATACAGTGTGGAAAATCATTTGAAAATATTGTAACTCCTTTCTGGAAGGATTCTCTTGCTTCTGTGGCAAGAAGGACTTTTAAGAAAACATACAAACCTGTGGAGGTTATACAGCTACTCCCAGTCAGAACTTTTCAGCTGATGCTTTAGATTTCATTGTTAAAGCCCCACTTCAGGTCCTTTTTTTGGATCTAACCCAGAAAACTTTCTTCAAAGCCTGAATGCAGATGAGAGAAAATCTTTGAGCACAGTTTTCTCATTAAGCACCAAGCTGACAGAGTTTAAGTTCAGAAATATTAGTCTAATATTCTTTTATCTGCATAAATACATTTTTACAGGACATTTGGCCTTTTTCATTCTCCCAGTTCTCTAATAAATATTGAACTTCACAGGAACAGTGAAGGGCTGTTCTGATTATAAGAAAAGAGTAACACTGAGAGTAACTCTATAAATTGAATCTCTCTGACTCAGATTGTTTTATATATATATGATATCAGGAGCAGAATGATTGACTTTGAAAACAGAGAAAAATATAGAAACACCTTCAGAATATCATAGCACTACCTTGCTATTTTAAATTATATGAAAACTCTTGCTTTTATTTAAGTAAGAAACATGCTTCAGTTTTAAAGGTATGCAGTGAAAATGACTAAAACTCAGAAGTTTTACATTGCAATTGTTTCCCTCATTTAAAAGTATTTTCATTTTTCATTACTAGTTCACTTTTCATTACTATTATAGCTGGCATTTCTTACTGGGCAGAAAAATAGACAAGAAACACTTGGACCTATTCCTTTGCTTTGAGCATTTCTGAATCAATTCTACAGTGAAACATGCATCCATCAACCTAATACTTCTGCAGTCATAATCATCCCACTAGTCCTACATTATTATGGTGCTTTTATGCTGTAGTCCGTGTGCACATTTTTTATTTAATATTGTAATTTTTTTCCCCACTACAGATCTCAAATTATTTTAAATTCCCAGTTAATCTTTTTTTGTCTTTTGCATTTTGTGGGGTGGGATTTACTGGCCTAGTGATAGTGGTATAGCTGAATAGGGAGTTTAAGCAGTTTAAAATTGAATTCATAACTTAGGTGAAGAAGAAAATGAAGTTGAGGAAAGCATGAGTATCTTTAATTCTTGAATGGATTTGGTTTTGACCTCTTTGATAAAGCAGACATGTATTTTTTTAAAGAATGAGAGTGCTTCATACTGGATCTTATAAAGAAGATAATTAAACCAGAGAAGAAAGCAAACCAGTATTCATAAATGCAAAATTTACTTGGTGGTCTATTGCTGGCTGGCAGTCAAGAACCCACATGGCCTAGTTTCCACTGCACTGGCATGGGTCCTCCAGAGGATGTAGTTCCTTTGGGGTTTATCTATGGACTATGGCCCCTCTTGGGGTGTTACCAGTTCAACTGCGGATCACCTCCTACAGCTCTGGTTGCACTGATATTTTCAATTGGTGCTCTCTCTCCTTTCCTAAACATGTTTTCACAGAGGTGCCACCAGACTGACAGATGGGCTCAGCTGTATCCTGTGGTGCATTCATTGAAAGTAGCTGGAACCAACTGCAAAAGTAAGAGCCCAGTCAGTAACTGATTACCGAATTATAGAATTTAAGAGTCAAAAGGGGATGGATCAGAACAAGGGGCAGTAAGAAGAGAGGGAAGAGGGAGCAGAAAGCATATGAGGGAACAAAAAGACATCAGGAAGATATTATTTACTGTGAACGTAGTGAAGCACTGGAACAAGTGGTTGCCCCATCCCTGAAAGTGTTCAAGGCCAGGTTGGATGGGACTCTGATCTGGTGGGAGGTGTATGTGCCCACAGCAGGAGGGTTGGAAGTAGATGATCTTTACGGTGCCTTCCAACCCAAGTGATCTATAAATGCTGCTGAGCCTAACTCCTAATCCTTCCAAAAGGAAGTTGTTGTATGCAGAGCTTCATAAATAGCTGTGCAACATGGCAAAGGCATTCTGAGGTAGGCAAAGAATTAAATACTGAGGAGGTTGTGTACCAAATCTTCCTCTGTTTAGTCCATTTGTGGAGTTGAGTGTCTCTGAATTGTGTTGCAGAATATCAGCGCACTGGTGAATAGCTGTCTAGAGATTCCCCATTGGAAATACATAGAATTGGAGTTTATCAGTAAAGGTCTGGGTGCCTCTATCCTCTTGGAGTCCAGTGCTCATTAATCCTCCTAAATCTGAGAACCTGAAAAAAACAGAAGAGATCTGAATGTAAGGAAGATATAATTTCACCTTTTGTATTATTAGAAACACAGGTCCCATAGCTTACCTTCTGAAAAAGCAGGTATTCAAACTGCTATCTCATTTTTAGAGAAAATGCAGTCTATCAAAACTGCTGCTTTTTCAACACTCCCACTGAATCTGTGTCACTCTGCAGTAAAAAACACACGCTGCACAGAGAGATCTGGTGCCTTAGAGAGACATCCCAGCATGCAAGGACATTGAAGAATGAGGCATCAAGCAAGAAAGATTTACTGCATATCCCAGATAAGATATAGGATACTACGGAAGGCCTCCTGAGAATAAAAATGCCTTTTAGAGCCAGTATTTCAGAACCACTTATTATCAGACACAAAGATAACTTCTGATTATTAACCCTTGTGCTGGTAATTTTCAATTGCTGAGAAAAAAATTTACTGTTTAAAACTTCTTCACATACCCTGTTTATTTAAAAAGTGTTCCAACTCTGATGAGGCCTTATGCTTCTCCCTTATTTCAACCTCATTTTAATTTATTGCTAGACAATGTTCAGGACATGCTCAGAATCATGGTATCTGACAGAACTTTACATTCCTTAGCAGGTGAACTCCACAAAATCAGATGTAAACTCTTAAATAAAAATCGACCCTGTGTCATATCAGAAGCTACACAGCAAAACAACCAGTCCACATGATGTTCATAATACCCTCTTAAACACAAAGCTCAGAGTTGTGCAAAGCTGCTTAAAATAAAAATTTGTATATCATGGAAAGCACATGAATTATTTTGTGTTTGCTCTTGAATCAAGTTGACAAGATGACAAAAAGTACTTCTCTTTTTTCCTCCCATATCTAGTAATGTCTATTGTACACTTTAAAAACTAATAGAAATTATCACTTCCCACAATAATTTCCCCCCAGTCTTCTTGCCTGTGCTGTACTAATCAGGTCACTGCACAGAATACTACAATGTTTCTACCATGCATCAAGTTAATAAGGGCAGAGTTGGAACAACAACTCTTACATTTACCTCAGACGAACCTATGAAAATGTTCCAGTGTTGTATAACCATTTTAGACTGGCAAAAAACCCAAAAACCCTAGGAGTTGTGCAAATACGTATTCCGCCTATTAGCATTTAAGCACAGCAATGATACTCCAAAGATGCAATGGACAAATGTTATGCTAAGCAGCTTCAACTGCATGTTCAAGAACTCTTTTGAAAGCCTCTTATGCAGCTGCACAGTTTAGAAAACTAATACAATTAAGTAGAGCAACTGAAGTTTTTCCGTCTGTCTACCAAATTTTACTTTTCAGAATTAAGATGCCATAAAAGTGCTTGAAATCTCAAAAATTTAATGTTTTGCCAATTACCAAAAGAAAATGACAAATAGCTAAGTAGAGCTATTTAAATGTCCTCAACTGACAAGCTAAATTTCAGTCTGAAGCTGCAGAAATATTAACGTCATCTGAAGAGCATTAATGAAGAGAATGTCAGTGGAATTTCAACTAGAGTGGTAGTGTCAATGGCAGTTTAAAGATTTTGCTAGTGTGGCCATTTCAGAACTAATACTACTGTAATTTTAATTAATGTAGTTTCAGGTTTGTTTTTAAAATTTATTTAAGTGAGCACACTCATCATTTGAAACTCCCTTGTAGCTATACCTTAAAATATGATTCTGTTAAATAAGTTTCTAGATCACTTTTCTTCCACAGTCTCTACTGCATTGAGTGCAAGTAATTTCATAGTTTCTTTTTAATCATCACATGTGAAATGCCTACGGATGGTGCTCTATTGATTTTAGCTGTTTTGCACCTTTGACTAAATTTTCCTCTTGTTCAAAATTCAATTTTCTTCCCTCCATTATTGATGAACAGTTTACCTTTCAGAGATGGAGAAGGGAATAAACTTGTGATTTTAGCGTTGACAAAGAAAATGGTTAAATGTTTGTGTTATCATACATAAGGTGTGTCCACCTTGTGAAAATATTAGGTTTTTATACTGATAAAACAGATGACTAGAGCAATTCAGTCTTCTGAAGAAACAGGCAATTCCTTCCATATTGTTTATTTCCTGTGTTGACCTTCAATGCAGTTGAAGTTAGGCAGGCAGGTCCTATCTGTCCTATAGGAATAATATTCTGGGAGGCTTACTGTTTTTCTAAAGTCTATAAAATAACTCCTCCCCATTATAGTTTGAAATACTCCTGATATAGTCCAAAGCACACTCATCACTGTGCAAATAATTTGTAAAGTGCTGTGGAATAACTTTGGATAAATTTCATCCTGTAAGCATGTTGTCCCTTTTCCCCTTCATTTTGTGCTCAGTATTTTTCTTCATGGCAATTTCTTTTGTAGCTTTTTACTAGTCTGCAGTGAAAGTAATGGAACTATACCAGGCTGGTTTCTAAACTTCTCATCTGTCATACCCATTCCTGCAGCTTTATCAGCTGAAGTGTCTCTGTTACAGAATACACTAGCAGCTCACTGGCAGTTGCAGGAAAACTAATCTCAGCCTTGAGTGAACACACTTAGTGATACACAAAGCTTGGGAGAGAAAAGCATAGATTGTACAAAAAAAGAGACAAAGACAAGCACCAGAAAGCCTACATAGTTGTAACACTTTTCTAAGCAGTATGCTTAATTTCTGAAACAGTTTACTTTTAAGTAGGATTTGTAGGAGTTTTGGTTTTGTTCAGGTAATATGTCACAGCTGGATATCTCACTGCCTGCCACAAGTTGCCATCAGCCCTGAGATTCCCATTATTGTATCCACATCTCTTGGCCAAGTCATCTTTGCCTGTGGCCTGTCACAGCTCAGGCTCAGCACAGCAAGTGGCTCACATCAGTGCACACCACCGCCTTGGGGCACACTTGTGCTTAGTGACACTGACCTTTTATGATAGACACTGAGGAAGAAGGGATTCAACTCTCTTCTCCACTGGAAAATTCCCACAATGATGTCATCAGGGTTGATCAATGGCAGCTATTAACAATTTCCATTGTCTTCAGATGAAGTTGGCTCATATTTAGTATCATTTGCTTCGTCCTTACAGGCACCAGACCAATGAATCCATCCCAAAGGCTTTACTTGCAATTACCTCTTTCTATATTACCATTCCTACTTGTGACAAAATCTCCCTTATGGGAATTCCTCAATAATTGTTAGTTGGGGTCTATCAATCGTCTCTGCAGTGTTATCCTTATTTTTGTTATCTTGCTGAGCCTTAACATAAGTGAACAGTGCACTTTGGTGTATCAAATTTGGCTATATTCCTTAGTATCTTCCACATCAAAGTATTTTGTTATTCTCTTACCAGATTCTAGTACAATGTGAATAAATCCTGCAATAATTTTAACTTGTCTTGTGTGGTTTTTTATTCCTTGATTTAATTGATTTATTAGAAATATCCTCCAAACATGCTGATTTTTGTCCTTTTCCATCACTTCCCTTCTACAATCATTTTTACATCTTCTTTGTTTTTACAGTCTCCCTTGCCTTCTCCAGATCATTTGCATTATTCATAGTTTTAATACCTCAAATATTTTTACCTGCTTACCTAGAAATACTACATTTTAGTACACTCTATGCCCCTCTTTTCAATTACTAACATGAATTCTACTTGTAGCTTCTGATGTAATACAAATTTTCAATCTGTCTTATAAATTGTAGTTCCTCACAGAAGTATCTCCCTTAACTTTAAATTTCTTTCAAAATTTGATTTTCTAAAGAGAAATATTTTTTGTTGTTGAATCTCTAAGAAATTCTTCGTGCTGAAGACTGAAGCGTATGAAGGGTATGTATCAGAGGTGGGCATGTAATCATTAGTTTATGTGATTAAAGGCACATGTCCATGAACACAAATGAGTCCAAGGGAGCAGTGAGAGTTGGGGGAACTTCAGCAACCTCATCAGAGCTAAGGGAGACCCTGAGGTGGCTCCTTGCCAGGAGGGTCACAAAGGAGCCTCAGCCCATGGCCCCATGGTGGCCACCAACCTAATCCTTCTATCAGAGGGAGGTGATAACAGCCTTTGGAAATATGGGAGGCATTACTAGATGTCAGGAAGAGCCTTCTGCAATCAAAGGCAAGGAAAGTTTCAAAGAATCTGTCTTGTCCTCTCAGTACACTCCATTTCTAACTATTTTCCCAGGTGCAGGGATCTCTGTCCCATGTGCATGTGTGTCTGGGGATTTGAGTGCAGCAGCAGGAGTCTCAGGGCCTGTGTGTCTGAGGTGGGAGCAGCTGGAGAGATCACAAAAGGGGTTCATTGTGTTCAGGTGTGTGCTTCAGTGTGTAATCACTGGTGTACATCAAGATGGACCAGCCAATAAGTAGAAGAGGTTCAGAAGCTGGGTGTTAGAGTGGCCCCAGAGTCTGGGCTGGATCCTGGTGAGACCAGGAAGTCTGAAATTTGGCTACCTCAGTGACCAGAGGGTCCATGCCAGGTACTGGAGAAACCACAGAGTCTGAGGTGACCATATATGGGCCATAGATGGGCCATAGAACCAGGGTGGGTTCACAGTTTTGAACCAGGTAGTACAGCATGGCTTTTATATGCCTATGTGTGAGGCTGGGGGTCTAGGGCCAGCTAATGAACAAGCTGAGTGTGCAAGGATGGTTACTGGAGCAATCTGTACTCTGTGTGGGAATGTGTCAGCATGTCTTTGCATACAGGCTAGAGTACCAGCAACTGGAGTGGGGCTGTGGTCTTGGAGGCTTCTATGTTCAGGTGCCAGCAGCTGGGAAGGCTGGGATCCAGGGCAGCTACCGGGCAGCCTGAGTGCTTGAGCCCAGTTTCTGGAGGGCTACAAGTTGCACGTGCCCATTTTCTACTAATAGGCTTTCATTGTGATTAGCCAGAAAGGGGGACAGAATGAGTCATTCTGTGCTGTTTATGATTTCCTGAGTGCTGTGGTTTCTGTCTGTTTTATCTGCATGTATACAGGGGTGCATACGTGTGTGTGTTTGCCCTGGGTACATACATGTGTGTATGTGTTCCTGTTGGGAAGCTGGTCTTTGTGGATGCACAAAGCTGTCAGGCTGCCAGATTAGGCAGCTCCTCAAAGTATCATCTGAGAACAGCATGTTCTGAATAGGATTTGCAAAAACTCTTAGTGCATGGTTGAATGAATGGGAGATTTATCATTTGCTTCAACAGGCGTGGATTCCAACAAAGGAAGTCTTAAGAGCATAAACATTCCCTGAATCAAATAATTTTTCAAATTACTTTAAAAAAAAAAACAAAAAAAAAACCTGTCTGTGAAAATATACTGTGTGTTCAAGATGTGCAGCCTCTCACATTTACACCCTGTTCTGTTACACTATTTTGGACTTTCCTCTCAGACCTATTTTACAAGCTGTATATAACAGAAAAATTCTTTACTTACCCCAGCATATCTATGAAATTAATCAGTTCCTCTATATTTTCCATTAATTCTTGACAAAAAGTGTATACTAATTAAACAGGACAATAACAGGAGCTGTGGTTTTGACAGGAATTTTGGTATTATTTACATTGTGTTTATGCCATATGAATACCACTAGTATTCTCAGATGTTCCAAGTTATATATTTTCCTTTACTTTGTTTTTATCAGCACTAGAGGATATATTGAGAAATGAGATAATGTTTTTTTTCAGCAAAGATTAAAAAACAATTTCTCTCCATTTTCTGGAAAACATGAGAATTCTCTATTGAATCATAGGATCATAAAATATTTCAAATTGTAAGGGACTCATAAGGATAATGAGGTCCAACTCCCTGCTTCTCTCAGGACTGTCTAAAACTAGAAACTAAAAGTATCACCCAGTCGCTCCTTGAACTCTGGCAGGCTTGCTGCCATGGCCACTTTCCTGGGGAACCTGTTTCAGTGACTAACCAATCCTCAGAGGTGTTGGCATTGTTCAGTGCATCTATAGATGGTAAATCTAAACATGGAAAATCAAATTATATATTAATCACATATTTTACAGTGTTGAATATTGCAACACTCAGTTTGTCATTACTGACAGTTTTAAGAGATACTTCTCTCTCTCTCTCTTCATGCACATATAATATGCATGTATTCTCCTTGAGGATTATGGTACTCCAAATGATAATTTAAATTCCTTATTAACAATACAAGATGTCAGTCTAGTTGCAGGTATTCTTGCAGACGTCCATTTTCTGTCAATATTGCAGAGGCTTGGTATGTGAAAAAAAATTCCTATTTATAGAACCTCAGAAATGTAAGTTCAGAACAACTGTTTTATTCAAAGGTTTTTTATGCTTTCCATTTATACCTTGAAATATGTATATAACTACTGGTGTGTGTGTGTGTGTGTGTGTGTGTGTATTTTTGTTCATTACTGGAAATAACTCTGCATGAAATAGCAATAAATCTGCAATTTAAACTTTTAAGTGCTTGAGGTATAGAATGTAAGAATTAATATTTTCTAACTGTAGTCTCATAAGCAACAAATAGTGTAACTCAACTCCACTTTGAGTTACTTTAGTCTAAGTTCCTCCAAAAGACTTCAGGAATATTTTATTGAATATTATTTTTTATTTCAATGTCTTTATTTTTAAAGACACCCTATATTGAACATGCTTTGGTTACGTCCAATGTATTTGCATTTGGTTTACTTCTCATATTTTTAAGAATATATTTTTGAGTTCTACATTTGCAAGTTACATATCTAGTAAGAAGTTCTGCATTTTGATATAACAAAGAGAGTTAATATTTTCATTGCTGTAGCAACTTAACAATTGATGCTTATTAAAAATGTATCTTATTTGAGAAACTAATTATTGATTAATGTTCAGAAAGTTCTCAAACTTCAAAAGTGTTATATCTCTCAGGACTTTCTAATGCCTGTTGAACTGAAAATTAAGAAATACTTTTTGCATAAATCACTCTTCTCAAAATCGAAACAAAAGGGACAGCTGAAGGAGTTCTTCCTTAAATGCAATGACAACTTGTTCCAATACTCTCAAATGTTCAGCTAACTCCACAGCACAGATGTTAACTGAGAAGATCAGGTCACATTATCAATACACAACTTTCTCTATGACACCCTTCACTTCCTCACTTTTAATCTGCATATCCTGCTCACCAAAAGCAGCCTGACTGCAGGAGCACAGAACTCCATGGTGTGTAACCTAGTCCTGGGAAGGCACACTCGGTCACCTTTGGCTCACAGCACAGCAGAAAGGAGCTGGATCCAGTTAGCTGCAACTGGAACCAAAACATTATGTGAGAAATATTCTACTGAACAGTAGGTACTCTCCCAGGTAGACCTAGCAGGTTCATATCTGACTTCCTATTTAACTCATGTCCAGAGAGCACACACAATCAGGAGTGCTGTCATCAGACCTGACAATTCATGCAAGACAATTAATGCAGGGATTGTAATGGGATGGAGTGCACAGGGGGCCAGAGTTGCTACTCAGTGCTGCTGAAGTCAGTGCAGGGATGGTGGTGAGATGCCAAAGGATGCTATCCCCTGCAGTCTGTGGCATGTCAGAGGCCTCATTCCAGACTGCTCTCACAGAGTGGTTTTAGGGAGTAGCAAAGAACACAGATTTTACTACCAAGGGCATATTGGTGCATACTGCAAAGAGAAGTTTAACAGCTATTCTGTATACTTTAAATTTAGATGTAAGATGAAGAATTTGGAAGAGGAAGGGCTCTCCTGAAGCATGAAGACCAGTCCCAGCTGTTATAGCAGGCAATTGCTTCATCACAATGCCTTTAACTAGCTTCAAGATAGAACTTAATCAGTTTATTAAGTTTGAATTCCCTCCCTCCCCTCCATTTGCCCCCCTACATGTCACTCCTCTGATGGTTAGAACTGTTATAATTTACAACTTAATTTAATTTAAGAGCAGTTTAAATTCATCATTTTCTTGTGTCAACACCATCCTTTACCTAAAATAAGGCACCTTTTTTACCCTTAAGTTTATGCATATAATGTAGGCTGTGGGAAAGTGATTTATCACCTCAGTTAAATATTTTCTTATCCTTTGCTTTGGAGGTAAAAGAAGGAAACACATTTCTCTTTTTCAAAATAGGCAGGCTTTCCCCCACATGTTTCTAGAGCATTATTTTGTCAAATCTACTTCAGTATGAGTAAATATTTTCAAAACATGGGTGGCCAGTACTGCATACATCACTACTGCTTTCTGCAAATACTTTTTTTTTTACACTTGCCTCATCTGAAAATGCCTTTCCTGGATGCCATACATACAAATTATAGATATTTTAAAATAGTGCTGAAAATTAGAGCAGATTGTTGTGGTAACCTGCTATTCTCTTTGAAAATGCCTCCCTGAATATACCTTATAATCCTTGTCTTTTCCTAACAAGAATTCCTAAATTTGTTTATGAAACGTCATGTGCGGCGGCTGCCTGCCACAACCTCAAGCAGTCGAGAAGCGCCGGCTGGCACTGCCCATGTGAGGCCGGGTGGCCGCCACGTGAGTGAGCACTCCAGGGGAACGGCGTCTGCCAGCCTGGTAGTGCTGAGCGCTGCGGCGTGGGTTACACAGCTTTGGTAGCTTCACACGCTGAGAGGAGGCGAAGGGATGAGAGAAGGCCACTTGTTTGCGAGCCCAAAGAATCTTTATTCCCCCAGACGGGACAGGAGCAAAGTGCTCTCGGAGCAGATGCAGTGACAAAATGCTGACAAAACGAAGGATGGCAGCAGATTAAATAGGGGATGGGCAGACAGGAGTGGAAACCTGGCTCACCCAATGGGGACAAACGATAGAGAAACGACATTGATCATAACAACCAATGGTAACATAACAGAGGTGGGTACAGAGTCCTGGGACAAATAAAAAGGCTAAAGTGGGGTGATTGATACAGAACTTTCTTGAAGAAGCTGGGGGTGGTTACAAGATTTACACCCAACAGGAAGTGAACAAACCTTGACTGATGGAACCAAATAAGGAGAAAACAGGGAGAGGTGAGGAGATTGACAGGTAACTGTGAATCCGAGAGGCGGGAACTCTTGGGGTAAACAACTTGGAACAAACCACTGTGAGGGGAAAAATAGGGGAATACAAGGAACAAACCTAACTAACATTAATAAAACAACTGACTAAATAAAACCAAACCACAACAGTCACGTGAAACAATGTCAAAAGTCTTGCTAACATCAAGATATTTGACATCCACTTTTCTTCCAGGATTCACAATGCATGTTACCCTGTCACAAAAACAAGATGGCTTTGACACTTCCTGATTCTGGCAGATCCATGTATGCTCTTACTCATCACCCTTGTTCTCTTGTAGGAGTTTACTGAATTGTTTGATAACCTATGCATGTATTTTTTCTAGGAGCTGAAGTTCAGCTGTGGATTTATAAATACCCAGATCCTTCTGATTTTTTGCTTTCAATATATGGGTACCACATGTTTGCCTCTCATGCCACTGTTAAAAATTGCAAAGTCATTATATACAGTTTCTGTTTCATCTTTACTGCCATCAAAGAAATAAACATGTAGCCAGGACAGATATATTTAGAATCTGATGCAAAACTACCTGCCTGATAACACTGGGAAATGGAAGAGAGAAGTTAAAAAAAAGCAAAATATTTATTCAAGGACAGAGATTTCAGAAATGAGAGGTGTATGGCAAAAATGTTCATTGTTTTCCTTAAAATTACTATAGTAATATTACTATTACTATATAAAACATATAGCAAAACATTGTTTCAAAGGTGGTGCCAGCATCTTACACATACATGATAAAATCAGTGCATCTCTGAAAATGTTAACTGTAAATGAAAATATTAACACTGTTAAGGCAAGACTAACAAACCTTAAAAGTTATTACTGAAAGACACAAAAATTTAGCAATTCATCAGCAGTGCAATATAAAAAAGTTCTTACTTTCAAAATAAGAAATAGCAGGCAGAGGTATGTGTTAGACTGTCATTCACAAAGTCCTGAGTAGTCATGTGCAGTGGACTGAAATCTAACAGACTCATACATATGTGGACACTTATATCTTGCTTCACAGAGGTGAGTGGTGACTGGCCAGCTTAGTGTTATACAACATGTGGCAAGCCAGTCAGCAACTGCTGTAATCACTTAAAGATAGACTGCTAGAGTATGGTGCAATTGAAAATTTTGAAATATAGATAGTAGGATCAAAAGCTTTCTGAAATGTCTGTGACCTCATGTCTCACAACAATCTTGAAAAGTGAATTGAGATAGTCTTTTATTCTGAGAACTAATAGCTGGATATAATAAAGACTTATAGAGCAGCCAAAAACTGCCATTTAAGTGGTTTTTAGCTGCTCTAAAAGTCAACCCAGCCTTAGGATTGTTGTGTTTTATGTTAAAGAATCGCTGGATAAAGCCCACAAACCAGGTTAGGTAGAAATTTGTGTCCATGACTCACTATCCCTTTGAGAGAAACTCATACTACCTCTGACTCAGTTAATTTTGAATTCTTTTCTTTTCTTATGGTATTTCAAAGAAGAAAAAAATATTTAATCCTTTTATCATAGCTTTTATCATAGGACAGAATTAGACTGAATATTCTTGGCAGGAAAGTTTGAGTTTGTTGTTTCTTGGGAAGATGAGCTTGCCACAGTAGTCTATGAAAGGCTGATGCCATACACACAAATTTTTATTGAAAACACTGGCTGCAATTGCATCCATGTTTACTACTTGCACTCAGAGAATGTTCAACAGGTCAGTTCCTTCAAGAAACCTGAGGATGTGGATCTACCTTTGATCGGGTTCAGGTCTGAGGTAAATGATTGCGCTTCGCACAGAGGAGCAATTCTGGGTATTGATGTGGGGAACTTGGGACTGATGGCAGCAGAAGTGAGGTCTTCTTCTGATTTGCAGTTGGTGTTTACCATTGCAATTAAATTTTAGAAGTCATATTGTATGTAACCTTTAGTGAAAATAATCTACCTTTCACTTACATTCTTCTACATATAAACAGTTTAAGGTTGACTGCAATCAACAGAGTTCACTATTTTTGATGTAAGACTGATATTCCACTAACAAATTCATTTAGGCCAGCTGTATTTCTGTGACCAGCAACTGGAGTGGGGCAATGACTCAGAGCATACATGTTCAGGTGCTGACAACTGGAAAAATTGGAACCCAGGGTCAGCTACAGGTAGTCAGAGACTGAAATGTTATGGTTTGTGGCTCAAACATTGTTATGAAGGACTTTCGTTCATTATGGCAAAACTGTATAAAGAAGCTGCAACCACCAAAACCTCCCTGAAGATGCCTCTAAACTGAACCTTTGAATTATGAATTAGGCTGCTTAACTTGAGATAAGATAAAAGTGATACTATTGTTCAATCTCAGGTCTAGGGAGAAGGAAACAAGGCTGAGGGAGAAGAATACATCCACAAAAAAAGCCAAACCCAGCAGCTGTCTTGAAAGTCATCCCTGGCTGGGTTCAGGGTGGAGGAGGCCATAGACCACAGACCCATCTGCTGAGGCCACATTTGCATACACTCCCCCACAACCTAGGGGAGATGAGAGGAGTTTTGGGTGTGAGACATAACTTCTGGTCAGAGGGAGTGAACATCCATCCTCCCTTACACAAACTGTCTCAGCTGTAAAGCTCCCCACCCTGGGAAGGCCACATTCTGGGATTTGCATGTGAGGAGCAGCTGAGGAGGTGCCTATCAAAGATCCCCCCTAGAGTGTTCCCCTGGGGGACAAGAGAGGGTTCCCTGACGGTCCCCTAGAGACTCACTCCTGAGGCCTTGCACCTGAGGACTGCACATGATGCAAAATGATGCAACAGATCCAGACTCTGTTACAAGAGACTATGTAGAACTGCCCCCACCCCAGGGGAAGTGCCTGGGCATTCCCACCTGTCCTGGTTTTGGACAAATTAGGGGAAAACACCTCCAAAGGAGCCCCCTATAGGAAACCAAACCCTCTGCAACCTCCCCCCCACCACCGGGTTCGGGAGGAATTCCTTCAGAGGGGAAAGTGGAAAAAACTTGTTTATTAAGGCACAACGAAAAAACACTCCCCAGCACAAGAGAAATAGCCCAAGATGACCACAGATGTTTTCACCAGTCCAAGGGGGTTGAGCTCTATCTCTCTTCGCCGCAGAGGGTACGCAGCTTCTTTCGCAGACCCCGGGGAGCTCCTGCCCGGAGTAGGTCCGATGTCTTCGGGGGGGGGGGGGGAAAGGGAACAACGGAAACCGGGAAAAAGGGAAAAAAAAAAAAAAAAAATGGCCAAAAAGCAAGCCAGCGAAAAGCAGAGAAAAAAAGAGAGGAAAGCAGAGCCAGCAAAGCATGCAGCCAGCAGCAAGCAAAGCAGCAAGCAAGCTAAGCGGCAAGGCAGCAGCCAGCCCGGGGGTGGGGGGGGAAGGAAGACAAAACAAACTGAGGACAGGGAACAAAAACCACGATTGGGATAATGAGCATGAAAATGTCCTGTCCCCACGACACCACCTTGCCCAAATGTATATTAATTCACTGGACTGTATTTCCGGGGCGGGGGGGACCTTCACCACCAAGAAATCCTGATGGAGAGGATCAATAGGATACTGTTAGGATCCACAGAGTGGTTATATTTTCTACTTAATCTGTCTCTGTCACTACCTTTATCTCCCCCAACCTCTTTTCTATCTCTTTCGCACAGACACTCTCTCTCTTTTACATTTACTGTTAAATAAAATTGATACTATTGACTTTGGCACATAGTCTTGTTTGCACCTTAATTCAGGCAGAGGAATCACTCCCAAAATTTTAATAACCGGATCTCAACACTGGGCAGGCCAAGTGAATGCAGCAGCTGGATGTACAATCCACATTGTACATATGGATATGTATATCTTATCACTGACCTCCATCCTGTCCAGCCAGAGAGGGATGGAGGGTGTTGGTGCACCCTGTTCTCATGTGGGTGCTCTGTGGATATATACATGTATGTATATGTATGTAAATAGCTATGCATGAATGTATATGTAGGATATCAATGGGTTCTGTGTGTGTATCCCTGCTTAAAATCTTCAGCCTTGCCACTGTTTGGACATCAGAACAGCATTGTAATGAAATAATTTTGTTTATTGCCTGTATGTTTACATTGTTTTTCTTTTTAATAGGCCAGTTAATTGTGGTTACATTGTTTGCCTAACCATTTTGCTCCCTAAAGCAAAGAAAGAAAGTAACAAAACCAATAGAGCTTCAACTCTGTATTTGCATTAAGAGAGTTACAATTTATTTTGTTTCTTATTTTTTCAGACAAGTAAATTTTGGAACGAAGTATTACTTGGCACCCAACAAAAACTTTTCATCTGTTCTTTTTAAGCCCATTTTAAAGATTGTCTGTGCCTTTGTAACACAAGGAGGGAGAGAAAGAGTCCTTCATTTAGCTCATTTTTCAGCTGCGTAAGTCAGTTTGACTTGTAATGATATTGTTATTGAATCAGAAAACCAATCTTTGAATTGTGCTGATGAGAAATTATATTTTGCTACATTTTTCACATGATTTTTTTTCCTAGGTTATGCAGAAATAATAGAATTTAAGTAGAAGTCAATTATTTTGCAGTTTACTTCCATTATTTTGGAATATATATTTTTTGCTGAAAAAAGAATCTGTATCATTTGATATAATTTTTTTCCCAGTAGATGAATGAAAATCCTTAGTGATATATGAGACTGCAACTCAGATATTACAGGTCACTATGTTCATTTATACAGCTGTTTTCATTCGTATGTGCAATGATCACAATAGATTATATGGGGAGAGCAGAGACTGTATGGAATTCTCTGAACAAACTCAGATCACAAAGATGTCACAATTTGAGAGTCCAAGAGAATCAGTACTGTAAGAAGAACTCAAGGAATAATGTATTATTATAGTAGCAAGTACATTCAAATTAAATTGGTGTTTGGTACAGCCATATGCCTTCACAGAGCTGCATGAACAAAGGCTGATGATGTCTCAGCAGCCTGGAGGAAACAAGCACTTCCCTGAAAGGAAGTTCTTAAAACCATCCTACATGTTTCATGTGTCCTTCTACAAACTGTTGGTAGATTTCAGCTATTTTGCATGTTAGTTTAATCATATAAGAATATTAACATATTCTGATTTTTCAGGGTAATTTCCTATATAATTATCCTTCCTTGGTTCAAAAATCAAATATTTTTCTTATATCCTCTATACATGCACCTAATTTACTTTTTTTGCTCATCTAAGCAGTTCATTATCTCAAGCTAATTGGTCATAAGCAAACCTTAATTTCCTCATTTTTCAAGCCATTGCTCAGCATTGCATTTAAAAAAGAGATACCAGTTGATATCCATCTGCTGTACTTTGTTCAGTTTCCTTCTCTGAAAAAAAAATTGTGAACTCTGTTACACATCCAATTTTATACAAATCTGAACAGGCATGTTTGCAAAAAATCTGTAAGCACTTCAATGTTTTCATAACCTGTTGAGAAAAAAAATTCTCAATGAACACCACCACCTTTCTATTGTCTGATTTCAAAGGATGTGTCAAGCGTTGTTACACAATATGATAAACAAATTTTCTGTTCTTCATGGCAACAGATAGTTTAACTTATCTGCAAAGTACATAAAATCTAGTTCAAACCAAGGTTCTTGTATTCATATGTATTTAAAGAAATCAAGCAGATAATGGGGTTTTGACTTCTTATTCTCCCAGAATTCTGAGACTAGGCTCTCTGCAACTTCTCAAGGAGTTTGTGTGTCTCTTTGCACCAGATGTGCGTGGTGAGGTGCTGGCCAGGGGGCTGCAGGGTGGTCTCTGTGAGGAGAGGCTGGGGCTGCCCAGGGTGCACATGGGTGGCTCCAGCCAGCTCCAGCCAACACACACAGGGCACAGCAGAGCTTCTCGGCCAGAGACGGCTCCTCTGTGATACTGTATTTGAGAAAGGGCAGAACACCTGTATTTGAGAAAGGGCAAACAGGGAGGGGAGGAAGGAGTAAAAGTAGTGTAAAACAGCAGAAGAAACACCAAAGTCAGACGAGCAGGGTGAGGAGCTGCTCCATGGCAGAGTGGTTATTCCCTTCTACAGAAGGAAAACCTGGTCTAGAGAAGATTTTCCTGAAGCATTGCAGCCAGTGGAAGAACTGACACTGAAACAGAGGAAAGGTGTGAGAAGATGGGAATGTCAGAGAAAAACAGCTAAGTATAGACCCTTCCTCATTTTTTGCTTGCTGAAGGGACTGAGGGTATCCTACAGGGATAAAGAGAGGGATTGGAAATAAGGAGTGAAGTTAAACCTGGCAATGCAGGAGAAAAGGATTTGTGACCTCGTGCATGGCCATATTGGACCTCATGAGGTTTCCATTGGTCCACTTCTTGAGCTAGTCTAGGTCCCTCTGGATGGCTTCCTGTCCTTTGGGTATATCAATTATACCACTCAACTTGGTGATATCAAGCCATCTATATGTGGATTTGATAGGAAAGGGGGAACATCCGTCTAACTGCATTTGTGAAGTCTGGCACAGTGTTTGCATCTGAGTTATCTGAAATGGGTTAGTTTTCTTAGGGATAAACATTTTTATTTAATTAAAATTTATACTTTAATACAATTAAAATTACAAAAAATCTTATTCTTGTAAAGTACTTTCTAAAATTATTGAAGGATGTCTCTTTTCTACTTCAGAGGCTGGGGAGAAAATGTGAACTCCTTTCCCTTCTTCCCTCCCTCCCTATCACCCTTAGCTAGTATAGAGCTCTCCAGGGAGTCACTCCTACCTCTAAAATAGTTCAACCCCTTCCCTGAAAAATTGAAAGAATAGAATAATTGTCATCCTAGAAACCTTTTCTATTCACAGATGGGCTAGATTTGCCCTTACACAAATTTTTCCTCCTTGATGTCAATGCAGTTAATCATTCTCCTACTCACTATTGCAAGATCCAAGTTATTTTTAATGGGTTGTACTTCCTACTTCTAAGTAGTAACTATTCAAAAATAATGTTCCTTGAAGTACGTAGAAATGCTAGCAGTAAGTGGAAGATTCAAGAACAGGACTTGTCTTAGCCAACAATCTGAAACAGCATCCTTTCTTCTTCTCCTGCTTCTTTTCATTTTGACAAACATATAGTTTAGCATATTTACATGTTACTGAAATGGTAATTAGCATGCAGTTAGTTCCTGTGTTTGAGTTGAACTAAAGGTCTTTGGAGTAAATGGAAATGGTACAATTAATGTCAATGGACAAAGAGCCATTACATAGAGCAGAGGAAAAAGACAAGCCTGACAAATGTACTAAAATTTAAAGAAATCCAGCTTGGTTGCTATGCTTTGTCTACCAGGCAGACAGAATTAATACCACTGCTCTCAGTCTGACACTTTTTAGTAGTGTTTTGTTCACTTCTGAAAAGGAAAAAGAAGAAAATATATTTTAATGAGTGTCTGCTATGCTGTTAAATTAGAGGTAGTAATCTTATAATGGAATTTGTATTATTTTGGTAATGATCATCATTTAAGTTCTGTTAGTCATCTTTCTGAATGTTGCTTCTATAAGTATTTTTGACATACATCCAAGAAGACCAGGTTCAGGAAATTCCTCTAAAACCAAATAAAGGATTAATTTCCATTAAAGAGAATTAAATATAGGTTGAAAACAAAATCTCAATATGCCAACAAAACACTTTAGCTCCTTCCAGCAGAACATGTAATTATTATGCATCTGAAAAGGGAATAATGATCATTACTGAAGACCTCACTCATACAACAGGTCTCTTACAGCAAGAAAAAGAAACATATGCTAGAATAAATTTCTGCATAAACTGTAACAATAATTTGAGGTCTGATGTTTAAAGGAATAGGAAGAAACCTAATAATTACAAAGTATTCAGATAGAAAAGACAGATATATTTTATTCAAACAACGTTTCTTTTTCAAAATTTTAATATTTTTGAAAACATTTAGAGGAAATAGAGAAATTGATGGTATGTATTTACCATGAAATTTGTAATGCCATAACACTGAATCAGCTATCTCAATACATACCTAATCAAGTTGGATTGTGCAAACTTACCAGGGCTAGGCATCTGTAGGCTCATGGGCACCATCATGGTCTGCAGAGTCACTGTCAAGCACCTGGTCCAAACAGATGCTCCCATCTGTTTGGCTAACATCTTGTTAGCCATCAACACCCTGACGCCATCTCCTCCTTTGCCAGTTCTGATGCAAAGTAAGTAGTTCTTTCCTGCTTCCAGAGCTCCACCAAAATGTGATTCTGAAGATTTTTTTTAAATACTGTCAGGGACAAGAGAGCAATGAAATAGATAAGACCAGAGTAGTCAAAAGATATCTAAACAACCACAGATAACTCATAGAGAAGCTCAGGAAGTACATTGCCATTTGGAAAAGCAATGGAAGTTTCCACTCAAAATTCAGTCTCAAAACATCTACATAACTGTAAGTTTTATTCAGTCCTTTCAAGATCTTTGGATCTTTGCAGAGTCCTTCTTTCTACTCTTTTCTTTTTACGAGTATCATTGTGAAGGCTTTCCTTTTGGAAAATTCTGGATTTCTCAGTCAAGTAATTATTGACAGACTTGAGAGACTTGAAGTCTTTCAGCAGGTGTTCTGTTGCTGCAACATAATCTTCCTTGAGAAAACCCTGTTTCTACTTCCAGCTTAGTCATTGAGATAAGGGGCTGCAATTTCAGAAATAATAATGTTTTGTTATTAGCTCTCTGCTAATAATCTCTCCAACCCCAGAGAAAAATAGCAAACAGACAAACAGCCTCAGTGGAAATCCTTCTATACCCCAATGAAAACAATTTATGTACAGAATGCACACAAATAAAAAAAGGAAAGATAGTATGCATATATTAGAATCTATCATGTAATCTATTAAAAACACATTAGAATAAAAATTCTAAGTTCTTCCATAAAAATTTTCCAATACTTAATCTGGAAATTATAGATGGAAAACATTCTGTCACACTTGTTCTAAGAAAACCAGTACATAAATCACAGAGGAAAAGACCTTTATGTTTGATCACATTTCTTAACAGAAGGTAATACAAACTGACTTCATACTATCATATCTATGGTGTTTCTAAAATCCTAAATAAATTATTTTAATTTTAAGTAGTGTCATGATTTTGTAAACATATAAATCAGCCATACATTTTGACAGAGACAAAATCATCAATGATAGAAGTCTTTTTAGAAAAAGCACTAGTGAGTGTAGTAGAATGATTTTTTTTTTTTTTTTCAGAATTTCAATTATTTAAAGCCAGGGTAGTCCCATGAGATGCAGAATGAGTGACAGCTGATTTCCTTCACACTATATTTAGGTCTCCTTAATAAATCTCATGGTGCAATACTGGGCTTGCTGTGTCTTTTATTTTTTACTGTTCCTGTGTCAGGATATTTTACTGGTACCTCAGAGAATATATGTGTTCATTTTCTTCTTGGTATTATTCAGTGGGCCAAATTCACACCTGTTTTTCCTTATTTTGGTCTCCATCATCTACTCACCTTGAAAATTCTACAAAAGGTGTAAAAATCTTTTGACTCTGAGATTTCTACCTCTTGATTTTCTTAGAAATTGTCCAATTAAATTATATAGGGAGATACCGAGTCAGAGCAACCCAATACACTTAATTTTCTTAATAAAGCGGGCATCAAGACTCCACAGCTGATTCTTTCTCAAAACATTGCCTCACATTGTGGGGTTCTGAATTTCAGTTTATCCAGAATAAGGACCCAAAAAAAGAGACCAAGAACAACTTGCTGTTTAAGAACTGTGGCAAATAGTACTGCTCTTTTGTACTTTTTTGTTGGTCAGAGAATTTTACATTTTCTAAACTCCACCCATTCCTTCCACTGTGGTACTATTTTGGTTAATTTATGTGGAAAGCTACCAGATATTTCAGAAGCAATTGGTTTTTAGCAGGATGACCTGGCATTTCTGATGGCTATATTAGAAAAAACAGATCTTAGTTCAAAGATACACAATCATTTCTTCACTGCTTTCAAGTTATTTCCTTCTAAGTGTAGTTTGAGTATAAGAGAACATGAACTTATCTCAGTTTAGTGCTATCACAGGTTCTATGCATTCTATCTTGTGCAATTTCAAGGCAAAGTACTTCAGTAAAAGTTCAAACATGTTGGAAAAATGAAAAATTTGCTAGAATTGGCAAATTAATTTTCAAAGCAAAATTTGGAAATAGCCTTGGAAAAAAAACAACAGTGGTGTGTGGCTCATGTGTGGTGTGAAACAAAAGCAGAAGTTGACCTTAAATGATCATAAATTGCGTAAGTAAAACTGGAAAAGGCAGAACTTTAAAGTAAGTCTTCAGAATGCAAAGCTTGCACATCCATTTTTCTAAGCAGGATTTTAACTTTCATATTCTCTTTTCTTTATGTCTTTCCAATACTGAGCACCTTTGGAAATGCAGCTGATTCTGTGCTCTGCAGATTAGCATATTTTGTATTAAGAAACCTACTTACAGTCTTTTTAGGCCATTCTCTCTAATTCATGTTCATCTCTTTCATAGAGCTTTGAGGACAGAATGGCAGAAAGACAGCTAATGCTATGTGTCTTTTCTTTTTTTTCTTTCAGTGTTTGAAAGAAAGAATTCTTGGTCCCTCATTTAGATACTTGCTTGTCATTACTCTGTGTCTGTTTTCAGGAAGTATTGTACGGACTTGTAATCTTTATAATCTGCAGAATAATGCGGATTTAAAGGATTGTTCTACATTTAAAGTCTAGATAACATGTTCTTATTTTTTCTTTCTGGCAGGAAAAGAAATAAAGATGAAAAAAAGAGTGAAGATTTTATCTGAATAGTCGTTTAATCTTCTCTTTATAAAGAAAAAAAAAAACCACCTTAACTACTTCTTTCTCTTTTGTTTATCTCAGGAAGAAAAAATGACTACTAAATCCTACCATTCAAAAGGTACTTTCACATATTTAAAAAGCCTAAAAGGACAATCTATACAATATTGCTTTCTGGCAATCTACACTCTGAAAGGTTAAAACAATTTTTTTTTTTTTTTTAATTTGGAAAGATGTTGTTTGCTTTCTACTCTTGTTAGTTGGAGTAAACATCTAAGACTGGGATTGTCATAACAGGCTTTCTTAACTGCCCCTCAATAACATTGCATTCCCATCATGTCTTGATGATACAGAAAATTGTGATCCATCTCACCACACTATCTAGCATAAGTTCTGCACTAAGTTTTCCTTGAATTGAGATCTCTATGAATAGGAGAACAATATGGTTCCCATACTTGCATTATCTCACTAAACACTCTTTGAGCTTTGTCCCTGTGATATCTGAGTGTATAAACATGTAGGCATCATTGTATTAAATAATATCTGTTCAAATATTTCAATAGCTGAACCTTAGGAGGGGGTAAAAAAATCAGTGTTTCCACATCTAAGGTCTGATGATATAAAACACATTTGATGTTGATCTGAAATTGCATTTTTTTAACTTCCTGGGGTACACCTCTTCATCTCAGTTCACATGCTCAGAGATGATTCCATGAGCAAAGTTTGGTAGGAGGGTATAATGAGGACAGTCACCTTAACTATGTACTACTAAAACAAAAAAGTTGTTACTTCTGAGAAAATCACAAATATTGTATGCTGGCTGAGTTATCAGACTTAGAAAAACATTTTTTTTTCTACTTTCAGCCTGTTGGAGTTATATAGATAAAAATTTTAAGAGTAAAATTCAAGACATGGTATCTTAGCTAACCTTTGCTCACAATTCTCCAATGGTCATGACCACATAGCTTCACCCTTCAAGCAGACTTGAACTAAATCACTGTCAGGAGCTCCAAAAAGTGTCAAACGATAATTAATTTTGCACTGATATGTAATCAATTTTGCTATGAAATCAAGTTAGTGCACCAAATGGTTTTTGGGGACCATGAGCCAACAGCATTGACACAGGAGGCATTGCATTGTTTTTCCATGAATATAAAAGAAAATTTATTATAGTTTATGATAAGAAAATTCATTTTGGGAAATTATGGAAAATCTTAATCTCATAATTCCTGTATGCAATAGAAAAATACTTTTATTTTTGGATACTTTTGTTTTACTGTATTCTGAAGAACTTTTGGTTTTGGTAAAAGACTAGATAAATTCACTAAATTACTGGTTTTAAATAATTAATATTTGTTCAAGTCTAAATTATTTTTTCTTCTCATCATAATAGCAATAATTTAGAATTTACGGAAGTTAGTATGTAAATTAAACAAAATTTCAAAATCCTTACCTCTAGTATAATATCATTATGCCTTATTATAGCAGCAGACATGGATAAAAGAATCAAAAAAGTAGCATTTCTTTTATGTGCCATTATCTAATCTAATCTCATGAAATCTGGTCTACAATATTCATAATTATAGGCTCTGGAAAACTTTTAACATAGGACCACCACTTGATAGACTCCTTCATTGCAGAATACTTTTCTTCTTGATAGATCCAAATGCTGTATTTGTAACTCTGTTTTTTCTATTTGAATGCGTATTTATTCAATAAAGTGAACAAATATATGCAAAAAGTAAAAATAAATTAAAAAAGGATGGTGCACATGAAGGACACTACTATAGCAGTTTCCTCTCAAAGTCCTTGTTAAGACTGAGCAGTCTATGAAGTCTAAAATAAAAGAATAGCTGCTCACATGTATTTGACCTTAAGAGGAATCTGCAAACTCAGATGATGAAAATCATATAAAATATGTAATAATCTTAATGAATGAGATGTTAAATGAACCAGGAGATACTAAAGATGAAATTCATCACATTGACATCAGCTTTAGGGTACCACCCCTAGAGTTCCATTTAGCTCAATAAGAAATAAATTAATGATATGTATTACGATATAAAGAAAGTAAATTGAACTCTTGCTCGTAAACACTTGCACCATTTGTTCTAATAACTTGCTTCCTGCAATTAGAAAAGCCAATTTATGTAATTTTATACACCTAAAAGCTCTAAATGAGATGTGTGAACAGGTATGTTTTCATTTGAAAATAACTGAAGAGGAAATTTATCTTTAAATGTATTTGAAAGACATGCTTTTTGTAATTCCTGCTACTTCAACTCGTTTATATAGTATTACTTGTATAACCTGCATTAAAACTGACTAAGATGTTGCCTTTTGAATTTTGATGTTGCCTTTTGAATTTTGTTAGAGCTTCACTTATGAGACAGCAAATATCAGAGAGCTACAGGAAATGTATAGAAAAGTGTGTTACTCAACGAACCCAATCTTGTTACAGTGGAAGAAGCATGTTTTACTGCTGTATGCTTTCTTCTCATGTCTTTCAAAAAACATTATTTAAATACAGTTTCAGGAGTTTAGTATAAATAAACAACTTTCATAGATCACTTTTACCTTGTGGTTTAACAATTTTTGGAGAGGAAGCTGAGATAACTATTAATGTAATGATCGCAAAATTCTATGATCTCAAAATTCTTGAATTATGATGGATATTGTAACGTAAAGTTAATACAGGGGGACTCTTGATTTAAAATCACAGATTAGATCCTCTGGTGAAATTGAATTATCAGCTTAAATTAAGTTCCAGTTCAGATTCTCTTTAGCACATTTATATTTTGTATGTGGAGTGATACTGATCTTTTCAAGTTTAGTTCACCTAAAAGGCACAGTCTAGCCTAAGGTAGCTGGACCCAGATCTTACACTCATGGAAAAGAGAAAGGCACTCCAGCAGATAATTAATTCTGTCTTAAAAGGGAGCACTAAGATAAGAGAAATGACAGTGTGATCTATAGGTGTGCCCCAGGGGATATTCTGTAATGAGACTAAAACCCCAGCAGATCTCACAGTACTCCATGATGAGCTAGAGACTCCTCTAGAAAATGATTCAGAGCATCCAAGTTAGGCTGCAGAGGAGCCTCTGCTTTTCCATTGGCTTCAGAGATATTAAAGAGCCAAAAATGGACTCCTGACAAATCACATCCTTCTCTCCATTTCTTCTCATCCCTGGGTCCAGACTTTCTTTGTAAAGTGAAGCAACTCAACAACACAATTTCTGTCCTTTCTTTCCCCAAGCAAAACTAACAAATGTTTTATATGACACACATTTTGGGATGCATTTTTTCATACCAGTAAATAAATAATTTTAAAAATTGAGCAAAACCCTCAATTCAGTTACTTCAGAATGGCCTTTCATTAACTGCATGTTATCTTGAAATAAAATACGCTATAAAGTACAATTATTAAAATTCTTTGATGCCATGATATTTGGATCATTTATACTATAGCAATTGGTAGCTGACAAATCTTCCCAGAAAAAAAAAAAAGATAAATTTGACTATCTTCACTTGTAAAAGGTGATATATTTTCAATAACTGTAGAAAGAATGTGGTCACCCACTGTTAGATTCTAATGAGACAGAAGAGTAGCGTAATGTCATTCATTCATATTTGTGGAAATCTATCTTTGCTGCAGACATGTACTTCATTTGTACAGGGACAGCAGGGCCCAAAAAACTGCGGCAGCTAACTGTGCTGCCTTTTTCAGTAATATTTTTCTATCACTTTCTCTTGAGTCTGAAAGCC
Organism: Vidua chalybeata; assembly: GCF_026979565.1. NCBI lineage: Eukaryota > Metazoa > Chordata > Aves > Passeriformes > Viduidae > Vidua > Vidua chalybeata. The sequence continues at coordinate 49,503,635 of NC_071534.1, read as the reverse complement.
ACGTGATTTTTATTCTCATGCTCTATTCTAAGGTGCAGAATTATGACTTTGCATAGACTGGTGTTCATATTATTAATCTTAGAATATTTGGTGTTTTATAGATTCTTAGATTTCCAGAGAGAACATCCTATCCAGCTCTTTTTTTTTTCTATTTATTAGAGGAAACAGAACTTACTTAAAGGCATGAATTAAGTGGTAACTTGAATTGCAGATAATTCTCTACTTTTTTGAGAACATTCTATTTAACAAATGCTTCTGTAGAAAGAAACTTCACACATTTTAATATTTAAAATGCAAGTATTGTGTTGTTGGTAGTAAAAATCCTGTCTTCATGTTTCTTTTTGTATCTGTTTCTCCAGTTCTTATCTATGCTGATGTACTTAGTTGATATGATTCATAATGGTCATAAAAGCAACTCTATAATTTTCAAATTTATCTTTTTTTCTTTGGCTTCATAGGATTACTCAGAAAGTAACATGTTGGCACAACCTAGAGAGTTACCTGGCCTGAGAGTGTGTGGACATCATGACTATGGGTTTGAAGGATTCAGTAATACACAAGAAGACAGAGATTTTATTTTCTAAATTTCTGTACTTTACTACAGGTTAACACAAATGCCACAAAAATTCCTTTTAGCAAGTAAACTACCACAAATTCGCCACTAGTAAATATATTTATGATTAATAAAGACAACATATATTATCTATTATAGCTAATAGATTATAGTTTATTTAATCTGTATCAATAGGTATAGCTTATTGGTAATAAACAATTAAAAAATACTATCCTCAATCAGTAATATAATATCATTTAAAGAGTGTGGGAGCAATCAGTAATAGCAACAACCAGTAACATCAACAACCAAATAGGTATCAAAAACAACCTATGTATATAAAACAGATATATAGTATATATAAAATATATATGTATTATATATAGTATTATATACAATAGTATAATATATAGTATATAAATAATATATATATACTTTTATACACCTATTACAGATATACTATTATATATTTGTTTTTAATGAAGCAACTTGTAATAAATGCAAATTTGATTGACTACTTACAAAGAGGTTTGATGTGTAGCAAGTGAATAAGACAGCTTTCAGAAGGAGCCAAAGGGTGACCCCAAGGGGTCACACAGCCATCCCAGAGAGAGGAGGAAAAACCAAACCAAGCTGTTGGAAACACGAAACAGTGAAGAAAATGCAAAGCTCAATAAGTGATATGGTCTGCAGTGCGAACATGAAAACCAGATGGAGGTCCTGTGGTTGGTGTTGCTATGGCATTAGGGAGAAACCTGGAGTGAGGTGGAAGGGGCTCAATCTTTCCTTCTAATTGGTTTTGTACAAACCAAGAAATATTCCATACAATGCCACCACACAGAATGGAAAGTTTGACTACATACCCATCCACAGCCATACACACTATAGTGGTTTATAAGGTATAAAATGTACCCCAATATCATGCCTTACTGGGTAATGAGAACTTGACACAAAATTCATAGGCAGAGATCAATGGGTTTGTCATCCTCCCCTTGCTCAAAAAAGACACATTTTGGTTAGTCTTCCATCCTTGGCTATGCTGTGTTGACCCACGAAACTAAACTTGTGATTGCAGTTGTATTATTAATGCTATATATTCTGTAGTTACTGCATTTGTCACCAGCAATCCAAAAGAACCATATATGCTGCATTCAGTAAACAGTGCTATTCATGAACCTGACTGGCTCTTCTGAATGCAACAGGACCTAAAGTTAATAGTCTATTCATGCATCCAGATTTGGGCCTTTAGTTAAGCTTTTGCAACACAAACCAAGCACAAGAAGGAGGGAAACAGCAAAATAATAAAGTCTCACTTCACAAATTATCTGTGTCACAGAGTTTGGAGTCAGCCAGGAAGCCCCGGTGGCAATCCAAGGTCTCATGGAAAGTTTGTGCTGAGTGTTCATATTCACTAAATTACTATGTGCAGCACAGCAAACTCTCAGAAAGGCTCTATTTAGGATAAAACTCAAATTCTTTATATATCAGAGACATATAAGGATATAGAACATTACAACTTCAGGCAGCTAATAGATGCTGTTAATTCTGATTTTTCATCTGTAACTGCCAATTGATTATGGTTTTTTTGGTTCTTGTTTCAGTTCAATTTTTTTTTCTAAACTGCTTTCACTGTTTAACGATAAGTGGTCATTACACTTTCTTGAGTTTGAACTTATGAATCGTATCTCAGCACGTCTCCAGTTTCTCAGTACCCCAGCTGTACTGCAAAGAGGTCATCTGCACTTTTCAAGGATATCCTTGTTTGAAGGCTTAGTTCCCAAGCTTGCAGGTCCCAGGCTGGCCTGAAATTTCTGTCAGTGTTTTTCATCAGACAATTTCTTCTGTTCAGTAATTTTCCCTTTATAATCAGGTCATCTTTATGGCTGCTCACATCACATAGTCACAAATGATTAATTTAAAATACAATCTTTCTGATTATCTTTTCAACAGAAAGTTGATACAGATTAACCAACTTTCTGGTCAGTTGTGGTCCAAGATGGATGTGGCCCTTAAGTACTCCATGATCCTAAGATCTTTTTTACCTTTAACAGTTCTATGAATCTATGATTCTATATTTTATTTTGTGGGTGGGGAGGGCACCCATCCAAAAGACAAAAGAAAAGGCAAAAAGAAAAGCACTTTCCCCAGTAGGATTGTTGTAGTCTTCTTGATGTCACTGAATAAGCTGCCCTGGAGCAGTAAAACACATGTAATTAGGTATCCACGACACTTTTTATAAGCTCTCAGTACATCCCACATTACCTTACTTATGCTGTTTGTTAGAGTGAATAGGATACCTCTTGTCTTAATTTAGCCATATGAGTTTTTAAACTGAAATAGTAAGGGTGGCTCCTGTGTCAAATGAGAGAGGTAAATAGAGAGACTTGGCCCATGTAAAATCACTGTTTAAATTGAATAGCTGGAATTCCTTTCTGGCTATGTGTGTCCTTCTGTTGAATTTAGATTAAATGTAGTGCAATTTTCAATCTGCTAGAATCTCCTGGTTCTGATATAACTTTGGTAAGAAGCATTGTATACTTTTTCTACCTTCCTTACAGGTTGTCTGCTGTGGTTTCTGGTAATCTGAAACTCTCAGTCAAATTCACCTTGTCAAATTACAGTGCGACTGTCCATTCTTCATCAACTCCTTTTTGGCTGACCTTCACTTGTTTGGAAAGCTGTCATTCAATTGTTAAAAGATAAATTGAGGTCTCACTGATTTTTTGTTCCCCATGTCTATTATGTTTGTGTCTCCTGTCAGATACTTAAGATTTTTACTGGGATGTGTGCCTCTAAATTTGTATCCTGACCAGTAGCAATGCAATATGGCTGCAACCCATATCAAAAAGTACTGAATTTTCTGCCCATCTACTAGATAGAACAAGATTCAGTTCCATCTGAGCATTTTCTTCACAACCTGTCTAATATTTAGGATGTATGTCTGAGCTAACTTTATATACACTTTAATTTCCACTACAGAAAAAGTATAGAAAACCGAAAAGTGCAATGAACTTTGTGAAATTCTGAAAGAATAAAAAGAAAAAATAAAATCAATTGAAAAATGTAAAAAAAATAGGCAACCTGGACAAACAGTTTGAAAGATGCAGTAGAAGTACACTAAGCTTTATTTAAGTATTAAACTATACAAAAGAAGAGTTCAATGAATATATGCCGTGAGGACAATAGAAGAAAAGTTCTCCTTTGAATTTGAAACTTTTACAAACTAATCTTTTAGTGCTACCTGTTGATGAGTCCAGATGATTGGCAGACATAGTAGAATTAATGAATAGCCTATTTTTTCTAAATATGTAATAAAATATACTATTTATTGTATTACACCTCTTAAAAATCAAATTAGATTGCATTTGATAAATTTGGCTATCAAAGTATACATGATATATATTTGATTTATATTATTTTTTCTAAGTAATTTTTGAGACAATATCTTACATTCAAGTTTACCTCTTATTAATCATACCTGAAAGTCTTGCTATTATTTATGATTGGCAATTATTGAAAACTAAAATCCACTTTCTGGTGACCAGTAAACAGCTTTCTAGCTGTAATAGTGAGAGTAGAGAGTAATTGTGTAGGACAAGCTGTGGCAATAACCTCCAAATGATACTTTTGTTTTGAAGTCATTTAAGAACTTGAATCCTTTGTGTAGACCATAAATAGCAGTACTAAATGTTTTTTGAGATGTAGATGTGAAGGGGTCAGTTAGCACATCTATTCATTTCAAATTGCTTCCACTGACACCAGACCTGTCCCTTCATCACCCAGAGGGAGATGAAGAGAAATAATGAATGAACTAAAAATAGAGGAGTGAATCTATTTGAGGATGACCTGATAGAAAGTCATAAAGAAAGGCCGAGAAAACTATCTGGATATTTTCTGAACAGTAACCTAGGGTGACATTTGTCTCTGTTGAAGACATGGAGGCTTTTGACTGTCCTCAGAATTTCCCCTTTGCTTTCTCAAGTTTTGAATCCTTTTTCTTCTCCCCACCAATACCAACTTGATCTTTACTCCTCAACATTCAAAATTTTTAAAAAAACAAATTAAACAAAAGTATGACTTTTCCTAATATGAAAAGAGACAAGATTTTCGGTCCCTCACAAGACAAATACATGGTCCCAGTAAAGAACTTAGATAAAAGTTGTGGTTACAAAGCTATAACCCATATTTTATTCCCCCATTGTTACTTAGATGGGGGCAATATTGAAGGACAAAAGGATCCTGGCTAAGGGGCAGAGAGGTTTGAGTTCAAATGTGATTTATTTTGGAAATTACAAATAAATCTAAAGCAACGAAAGAAGCTTAAGAAGTTGGAATTTGATTTATATTTTATAGCATTATTTAATCCTACTGAGAGTAAGAAGAAAGGGGAAATTGAATTTTTATTTATGGTTTAAAGCATTCCAAAAAGTTATTGAAAAAGGGACAAACCTCCTGCATAATTTCAGTTCAGAGTAATTAAATATTGGAGAGGCTCTGATTTCCAACAGGAATTATAATATAGCACTTTGAGACTTTATTATGTACAGACTTCTGGCAAGTATGTGAATAATACATGAAATTGAGAGGAAACACCAGAGGATGAGGGCAGGAACACCTGTCTCAAATGTCTTTTCATTCCTGTCAGAAATAATTTCTTAATTAGAGTTCATTTTGTTGCTCGTAACATTAAACACTCTCAGGGTGAGCGCATGGTCCAAGTAGGGACTAAAATAAATATTAATGCACCAAGCCCCAAGAAATTGATCATGAAATAGCATCTCTAAAGTGTCAGGGAGCCCAGCAGAGAGAAGGCAGCTGTGACTCCCTGCTGTTGGGTCCATGCTGAGCCAAGGGGAGAGATCACCTCCCTCCACCTAGTGCAACCCAGGATGATGCTAGCATATACTACCATGTCTACCATGTGAGCAGACATAGAATCTGAGTTCTTGTTAGAGCCAAAATTATGCACTCCTGTGATGTGTCACACTTCAGCAGAAAATAAAAGTCCAGAGAACTGTTGTTAGGGAGGGTGGAAAGATGGAAAATAAATTTGAATGTACTGCTCAGGCTAATAGTCTGCCTCACAACTTCTTTTTTAGCATTCTTTTCAAGCATTACTTTTCTAGCTCAATTTTTGTAATATTCTCTAAAAAAAATTGATGGCAAATCTAGGAATTAAAAGGACAATAATCTAAGAGCACAGAAAGAAAAATCTCTAAATGTTTAAACCACAATTAAGTGCCAGAAAAATGTGGGAGGAAGCTCCCCAGTTCAAGGAAGAAAAGGAACTGCTAGAGTGGGGTCAGTGAAGGCTACAGATATGATTAGAGGACTGAAGCATCTCTCTTATGAGGAAAGACTGAGGGTGCTGGGCCTGTTTAGCCTCAAGAGGAGATGACTGAGGGTGACACTCAACAATGCATACAAGGTGGTGTCAAGAGGATGGAGCCAAACTCTCTGCGATAGTGCCCAGCATCAGGACAAATGGCAATAGGCAAAAACTGAAACAGAACAACTTCCATCTGAATGTGAGGTAAAGCTTCATTACTTTGAGGGTTACAGAGACTGGAAGAGGCTGCCTTGAGTGCTTGTGAGGTCTCCTTCAGACTTACTCAAAACCCACTGCAACACAACCCTGTGAAATCTGCTCTAGGTGAACCTGTTTTAGCAGGGGGGTTGAATTAGGTGATTTCCATAGTTCCCTTTCAACCTCAGCCATTCCACTGTTCTGTGAAAGCCTTTAAAACTGCTTGGAAGGCTTTCTAAAGTAATACTTTTAAATGTGCACATAATTTTTGTGGTGACTGGAAGGCTATAAAGTAACTCCAGTGCAAGCAAGTTTTTACTTCCACTCCTAATATTTCTCCTGTGACACAGGAATAAATTGGGCCCAAAGTGTCAGCTTAAGTGTTTGTGACTAACATGGGAAATTTAAGAAATATAAAGCCTCTCAAACCATGGAAAAGAAAGCCTGGCTCTTAGGCAATGTATTAGATCTTTAATTTTGCTTTACTTTGTAGACAAGAGCAAACACTGTTCTTTTTTCCTTGGCTATGAATATTTTTTCAACAGATGCAAGCTGTTATTACTGCTTCTAAACAACTAAATATTGGAAAAAATAAAGAAAAGAGATTCTATTATCCCTTCCTCTATTCTGTGGTATCACAGAAGTGTAGAATCAGTTGTAGAGTTAACAAAAGTTTGACTGTTTGGCTCAGAGCAGAAAATTGTTATTAGCTACTTGGCAATAAAGAAAAATGAGACCACCCCATCAGCACCCAAACCTTTCGGCTTCTAGAAATTGCTCCCATTGGAAGCATGCACTTGTTTGTTAAAAAATGACCTCTGCTACATTTTCTGCAGGAATGAAAAAGAAAACAAAGCAACTACTCAGGCAGTGTAGTTGGAGGAAAAAAAAATATTCTGGTCCAAAAGGAGTTTACAAGCTTAATTTTGGAGGTAAGCAAGGAGTGATTTGAGCTCAGCTTAAACTAGTATCATTTTTCCATCCATCTACACTTCAATATTTCTATCACATATTTCTCAATTTTAATATTAATTGGTTTCCTTTTCATTTATAATTTCTTTAGTCATCACAATTTTATAGAACTGGTGATGTAAAATACTTGAATGTTTTGAGAGTAATTCACACTGTTAGGGTTTGAGGTGAGATTTTGTTCCACTTTTAGAAAGCTGTGGGAAAAGTGTTTCAGGTGAGTACTAATTCATTGCCAATTACATAAAAGCTCATACTACATGTTCACTTTTTAGTCAGAAGAGCAAAAACACTTTTCCAAAAGAAGTGAAAAGACTGTCAGCCAGAATTTTGGGAAGTATAATGGAAAGCCTGGTTGTGAGTATACTTTGAGAATCCAAAATTAGCAAAGATAACCACATTAATTATTTTTTCATCGTGTTTTCTCTGAGATTTGAGTTACTTGTGGTCTATTCATGAACTGCATGAGCACATGGACATAAAAGGCTCTAAGGTATAATACATCTTGACACATGCATCCTGTCACCATGAATGAAGAAGGTGTGCTGTAAATTAAGCCATGTGGTGGCTGCATTCATAAATAGCTCTAGGTGTCCTTTAGTTTGTGCAGATGTTAAATTTGATGTTCCACAGAAGGCTGGGAAAACAGCAATGAGATTATAAAAACTGATATCAAGATTATGCAAATATGCAACCATATGGGTCTGTCAAAATCAGTTAATTATATTTCAGTTAGTATATAATATTTCAGTTAATGAAAATAATTATATTTGAAAGAGCCTGTTGAACCTTAACTATTGGAAATCATAACTGCCTACCGTTCCCTGACTTTGTAAGTTCTTATTCAGGAATCCTCAAGAAATGCTTTGACATCAAAAAGAGTTTGTCTGAGTAAAGATAGTGTCAAGCACTGCAAGGATGCAAATTATGAATTCTGTATTATAACCAAAAATCCTAATTTCAGGGTTACTGATATTCATTCCCACTAAGAAGAGTTAGCTTGCCAGATTTCTGTGTTAAAAGATTTTAAATGTATCCTTAGTAAACCCAGCCTTCTAAAACCACAGTATGATACAACAAAAGCGAATACTAATAATATCCAAATATTGTCAAAAGGAAAAGTATCCTTGCCAAATATTAAAATGAATCACATTTTGAACAAAGAAGCAACCATGATGCAGTGCAATTACTACAATGCCATTCTCATTACTTACTAATAAAAGCTGTGCAACTTTTTACCCACAAATAAAGTCTCTGAATACATGTCTTGTTTTTTGTTTTTTGTTTTTTTTTTTCTTATGGATAAGATGTTGATAAACACTGGTAGCCTAACAGCCATATTTTCATATTTCTACTAAGATAATAAACGAGGGAAATTTTTCTTCTATATAAATTTAAAAAAAACTTGATGAGGACAAATAGAAGTATGAGTAACAATTCCTTTAGTAGTCAGAGCTCTGTGTTTGGTTTGTTAGTTGTAGTACATATTTGGGGGGTTTATTTAGATTTTAAAAGTGTTTTGTTTTTTTTCCCCCCAATGTCATATTCTGTTACATTAAGCATTTTAAGTGTTAGAGTAAGGATTAATCAGTGACATTTTTTTTTTTCTCTGTCTATATGATGCAACTAAGAGGAAATGGTAGGGCAGTGCTCTCTTTAATTAGTACACACATTTTAAACATATTGAGACAGAGCCATTTTACTATTGGCATCACTTCTTGGCTTAGGAACCACACAGTCATAATTCTCAGGGTGATACTGGTGGGCTTTGGCAGAGCTGTACAGTACTGAGACCTCCAGACTTTGTAGAGGACACGACCTTGCCATGGATCACCTCATCTTTCGTTGTTGGAGATAATGTATACAAGCAGAGGTCATAGCCTACATGTGAGATGTACAACTGTTGAGCTGAATGAGGGCAGTGCAATGTCCACAATTCTTCTATGATGCATATGTTTAAAATGAAAAGTAATGCAAAAAATAGGGACATAAAGAGACTGTTGATAAGATGAGCTCTTTTGGTTCCAGTGAGCAGCACCATTTATTTTTTTGGTTAGAAATGAGGTACAAAGCAAAGAGTATTAGTCGTGTTTTAAAGGTTGAGGGGAATGTGATAAGAAAAAGCCTGTGGTAGATCGTTTGAGATGAATAGCTCAGCACTTTTAAGAATTTAGTGTCTATTTTTCCCATTCTTCAGCTGGGAGCTCAGTGACTCCTAAATCAAGATCAGGAGACCATTCAATTACAAAAAAGGTTAGATTAAAAAATGCACATGCAGACATAATCCTAAAGATATGGAGCAGGTCAAAAAAGTAGGAAAGGCCCAAAAGGAAGTATTTTACCAATATGCTTGTACATGTAGTACAGCATTCTGAACTCAAATATCTTTCGTACCTGCAGCAGGGATGTTGAGAAGTAACAGTGACCACATTTTACGGTGACTGAAAGAAAAAATTTTGGGGCATTCAGATGTGGGTGTGGCATGAAAAAATTGTACTGTGAGAATTATTGAATGATGGGTCATAGTCCAGAGGATTGTGAAGGAAGAAACATATTAATTGTAATATCTTTATCCAGGTTTCTAACATCTTTTATGGTGGCATTTTTAAAGCTTCATCTTTGCAACCAAATTATAATCTGTATTACTTCTTACATTCAAAATAAATGTATGGGATTTTTTTTTCTATGTTTATATATTTTAATTTGCACCAGTTTGGAAACTCCAACTGGATAAGAAAAGGTTAGTATTTAGTCCATGTTATTTTTATACCTTTTGCTCTGGTGGTGGATTCATAACAAAGGGTATTTCTTTTTAGCCAAAAACTTGCTGTTTAAAGTCACCATTTTAGCAGACAAGTGAGTTTTCTTTTGTGTGTGCAAAGATATATCAATGTCTATACTGTTGATCTTACTAATGAAAATATGTTGATACTCAAGCAAATGTATTTTAGCTCACAGCATTACTTTGATCCTAAGATGCTTAACTGTACAGAACTCTTGCTGCAGCATCCTGTAAATACCCATCTTTCAGCTACCATTTCATTAGTTTTCTACATTGTTTGCATGCACATTATTTGCTTCTTAAACTCAAACTGCAATTTTTCTTTTTTTTGAAAGACTTTTTTTAGTCTTTCTATTTAATAATTCATTTTTTTTTAATTAATGGTGTATATCCTTATCATGTTGTATAGGACTGGGGAGACTAGAAGAGCCAATAAAATGGAACTTTTTAATAAAAAAGGTTTCTTTTAATTCTTCTAGATATTTATAGATTAACATGCATGGAAAAATCCATTTCCACAGGTATAAATATTTTTCCCAGGGGTCTTCGGTTTTATGAACTGTACACTTCCTTCAGATACCTAGATTACAGACTTAAAGTGGGCTTATAGGATGTCTCAGTATCCTTATATACAAGGTTCCATATCTAATATTGGATTTTGTCAGGTTTTAAAAATAAGGATTTTAAGAGATGTCATTTTGGTCTTCTTGTTAACATCTCGACAAAATGTACTTTTTCCTCTGCTCCTACAAGGTTCCATTGAAGAAAAATATTTTCATTAATATTCCCCATTACCTGCAGAATTCAGTTTAACTAATCTGGAAAGATCTTTCTTCCAATAGAAGGCCAAAACCAAAATAAACCCTAACCACGTGTTGGGATGGTGCTGGGCAGGGCAGGAGTTGGACTTGATGATCCTTTGGGATCCCTTTCAATGCATTCTTTCAATGCATACCTTTCAATGCATTCCTTTCTGTGATTCTGTGAGTTAGGAGTTGGAGGCAAAGCACTATTAAGATTATGATTCAGACAACCCTGAGCCTTATCAGTGTAAAAATATATACCTGAGATTGTGACCACAGAGATTAGTCTCCAGCTCTGCTTAAAAAAAAGGAAAGTAACAACATCCATAGTCCAATAATGTGAGGTACTGATCATACGACCAAAGCATTCTGGTCTGGAAATAGAGGCTACTGTGATCATTTATCCCATGTGGCAATTCAGAATTCTGTCACTTTTCTACACAAATTTCCTCCAAGGCAGGGTACTCATAAGCAGAGTGGTAAAACCAGATGGATTCAAGACCAGAGGAAGAGAGCATAAAATCTGCTATTCACAGCCCACCTAGTAATTTGGCAGTGACGCCATAGGAGCCAGGGCTTCTTCATCCCCTTGTGAAGCCAGAGCTCCTGCATCTGAACTGACATTTCCAGTGCTGGAATCACCTCTTCCAGAAAAGGAGAGTTGATTCTTTGCACACGTCCTGAGAAAGCTGTCCTGCTGCCTGGCAGAAATGCAAAAACCACATTGCCAACCACAAGAGACCAGATTTAGCACACAGAGACTGCCCTAAGCTTCAGACCTTTGTGTCCCTGTTCATTTAATGTCTCATTTCTTTTAATGTCTGTATGGCAGTCAAAGGAAGGCACTCATTAAAAAAAAAAAAAAACCACAAACAAAAAACCCAAAACCAAATAAACACAAAATCCAAATAGGACTTTTGTTTTACACTACAATAATAAACCAAGATCCCCTTTAAATTGTAGTTTTCACAAAATCCTCTGGCTTTTTCTGTGAACTTACTGCTTCTTAGCCAACTTTCTCATTGAGAGATAATTAAGTCAAAGTAAGCAAGAAGAGATATAAGAATATAACTTTTCAGCTACTAAAGAAGGTTAAACATGCTTTCATGACGTTTGACAAAACCATCACACTGAAAGATTTTCAGGATGGGCATTATGCTTTTTTTCTATAAATTGGTAGTGCTTACTAAAAAAAAAATAGAATTTTTGTCTTGATTTGAAAATACATTGTCTCCAGAGGTCCAAATATAATGGAAAAGATGAATTTGGGGGATGTGTTTTTTTGTGGATATTGATTCTCAATAACTTTGCCTTGTGATGCATTGTGTGAGACAATGCTGTTCAGCGGGAGCTCATAAGTGATCAAGGGTATTTAATTACATGAAGCCAGACATGCAAAGATAAACTGAAGTAAACGAAAAGATGTACTACATACAGCAATCAAGATCTGTGATTTGAATTTGGCTTGATTGTGACAGCTGAATTGTTTCAGAAGCAAGTTTTTTAATTTCAAATGAAGCAAGTAAACACTTTTGTTGATTTGCTAAAAAGTCTGAAACCCAGAAAGTCTGTGAACCCTATTCATGTGATATAAGTCAAGATGAAATCTTGGTTAAAGATGTAATCTTCCTTTTCTTACATCTAAGGCATCTTACACAACATGAACAATTATATTTCACACTTGTGTTAAATGGATCCATGTATCTCTCAAATTTATATAGGATTGAAGTCTACATAGTTTACAGAATTTACATAGGATTGAAGTTTTAGTGTCAAATGGAAAAAAAACAGTTATTACATTAATTGAAAAAAAACCCACAGCTGGGAAGTTTCAAAATAATCTCCATCTGTAGTCCTTTATATATGCTTTCAATGAAAGCATGTTGATGGAAGGAGAAGGGAGTGGGAAATGGCTTATTCCTGATCAAGGGCTCAAAAGGAGAGAATTTTTTTCATGTTCAGGACCTCTTTGAGTAGTTCCAGATATGATTATTTAATGAATTTGTGGCCAACAAGTGTCAGCACATAAAATCAGTTACAAAGGACAGCATTGTAAAGCTACTTGTATATTAACACCTCAAAAAAAAAATGGCTTGTGATTAAAGGTGGATAGCTTCAGTGGAGTGAGCTGAATAAGACAGTAGCAGCTAGCCAACAGTTTAATCAATTAACCAGATTTCTAAAAATACCCTGACCTTTTTAACTTCCTTTTACTTGGGAAGATAATTCTCTGATATAAGAAATACAATTGGTCTGTGCCATGCATTTGAGCCTTGACTTACAAGCGCTTTAAAACCACTTCTTTAAAGAGAGAAATACATTGGAATCTGATTTTTATGTTTGGCATAGCACCCGGAAGGTCTTTCTCTGTAACTACAAGAAAACATATGTCACATGGTTGCATTGCAGCAGTTCAGAGTTTTTGAAGTCTTTGCACAGTCTTCACTCAGGCCCCAGTGTCACTCACTCAATTGTCTTGTACAATCACCTATTTGGATTTCTGACAATGCACTCTAAAATTCATGAACTCAAAAGAATTTTTTGAAAGTATTATTTAATATGTAGTACAAAAATATCAACAGGCTGAGACAATTTCCTTGTAGAACAATTCTGAATCTGATTACACCACAAATTAAACAGTAAATGTAGCAAAAAATGGCTGATGCTTAGAAAGGATAGAGGTGAAGTGCTTTTTTAAAATCTGGTTACAATGATTCAGTTATGATTTTGTGATTAATATTAAAGTAAGGGACTTCACTTTTCCATTTTGAAGACTGCTTTTAAAATATTATACCTCTACACTAATATTGGAATGTTAGCAGTGGCATAAAATATATTGCATGGAAACATCTTATGCTTCCTATTGTATTCTAGATACAAAACATACTCTATTCATGCTAAGACAAAAGGTAAGAGAAGTAAAATTGTACTATAATATTAGAAGGGAGTTTGAAAAATCACCTGAGTGATCATCTTACAGTGAAGACATCCTAATATATATTCTTCTAACTTGCTCTTGAAAACAACTTAGTTTTAAACCAACATGCAGTAACCCGGTCCTCTGTTTCATAACATTAGAAAGTTAATATCTTATCTATAGCTTCTTCTTACAAGAGAAACAGATTTCTACTCGTCCTTTCCAATCATCTTCATTACTTCTTCATAGCAACCTACAACAATTAAGAGACTGTTGTTCCACTTCCTGCCTCCAGCAAAGGCAATTTGATTATTTTTTGCTTCATGTACTCTCTAATATGCCTGCCATATATGGCATCCTCTTCTGGGCTCTTTTTTTATTTTTTTTTTCCTTAGACTGTGGTGCCTAAAACTGACTGTGGCATTGGAACCAAGGATCACCAGTGCTAAGTAGAGCTGAATAATTGTATTCCCTGTTGCAGAGGGAAGAGAGAAAATTTCTGTCAAATGGTGGTTGGCATCCAGTTGTCTGCTTCGCTCCACTGCCCCATTATGGTCAATGGTAGGGTACACTGTGTCCACATCCTAGCCTTTCGCACATAAGGTTTTCTTTAGTTTAGTTTAAATGTACCTTTATTGAAAATTTAAGCCAGGGCTTTAATATTTAAATATGTGCCTTAACTAATTTTTAATTATTTGGATGTAGAAGTGATTTAACTATATATTCTAGAACTGTCTGAGATCAAAGCTGACCGGTTTTCAGCTCTTTTATCCCTCCTTTTCTTTACACTTTTGAAGATAGGTCTATGAATTTTCTTGTTCCATTTTCAGTTCTCTAAGGATTTCCTACACACAGCAATTTCTAAAATTACCTTCATATATCAAATTCTTCACACAGTGCCATAAACACTTTAATGTGATTTTGAGAAATGTTTGGAACCACCATCAATAATTCTTCCTTTCCAGAATCAGACCATTTTTTGTCAAATTATTGAATTTGAATTCAGACTTCAACAAAGAACAAAGAGAAAGCTCCAGTTGTTATTTGTTCTTTTTTTTCCAATTAGACTTGGATCAGTATTTCTTCTAGTTTTTCTCCTATGCAGTTTTAGGATCTCTTAGTTTGTTCTTTAATTTCTCTTACTAATTGATACTCATATGTTCTGTCCTATTTCTGGATTTATCCTTTCAACTACAAGGTTTCTTCTTTCTAATCTTTTCAGTTATATGACCCTCAACCATAGGACATTTTTATATGATTTCTTTTTGCTTTTCAAGTTGCTATGGACATCCTGAATAGTGAAAGTATTCCTCCAACTGTGCTTACCATCTTCTTCTTGCATTAACTCGTTTGATACTGTGCATTAATATTGTTTCTTCCAGTTACTGCCAGATATGCTGCATTTCTGTCTCTCTCAGGTTAGCTTCCCAAGTGATCTATCATATGAGTTTCCTGAGTTCTCTGTCAAAGCTTAGCTTCTGAAACTACACTGGTTTTAGTTCTTCTATCACTTATTTCCTTAGGGTAATTCACTTTATCATCTTGTGATTAGTTTCACCCCATACTACAATACACCTTTTTCATCTCAATCAATTCTCTAGTTAGTCAGAACTAAATCTAAGTTAGTTGGTCCCCTTCTAACCTCCTAAACACAATTTTTTTCCCAGTACATTCCATGAGCATGATTGTCAATCTATAGCCTATCATGGCACTATGTCATAGTAAAATTCTCTGCTGACACAAAAATCTAATATTTAAATAGGCTAAGAAATGCTTCATTAAGCTTCTTGATAAAGGTCTGTATGGATTACTGCCATTATTCCATTCTTCTTGTTTTCTTTAACAATGATAAAAAATATTACTTTCTGAATCTTAATAAAGCTTAGATATAAATATGATGAACAAACACAGTATTTCTTTCCTTACCTTTCTTTCCTGGAATATCAACTCTACAAGGAAAAAAAAAATATTCCCCAGAATTTTTGTGATATTATTCATGTTATATAAAGAGTTTTAGCAAGACTTGTACATATTCCAATCAATTTAGTGTTCTTGTGTTTCATTTCCAAGATATGGTATCTTGGTATTTTGCAATCAGCCTCAGGTTTGCTCTATGATTCTCTAAACTCTGTACTATAGTAGCAGCTGGACATTGCTATTTACACAGGTAACATTTCTAGTGGAGACACCACCTCTACTAGGTGAGAGCCCCTTCATCGTTTCCACAAGTCTTTTATCTTGGATGGAGGTTATTCATCGATAAAGAGGCCAGGTAGGCAGATACTTCACTCTCCCAGCACAAAAGAAGCACGAGAGTGCTTGCTGATAAAGATGTTTAAGGGAGATGACCTAAACTGTCAGACAGAATTTCTGGACTTTTGTGATAAATGTATGAATAATTCCCCATTTCATAGAGTTATTGAAGAACAATTTGTGTCCTACTCTTAGGTGATATAAATTTTCATTCCTCAGTTTACTTCATAGATAATATTACTTAATTTCAAATCCTGTTACATTATTTTTTCATATTACATATAAAGGTTTGCAATGGTATTGCATGGTAGTTGCTCACCTAAATTAAAAGAATTTAATTGCATGCAATGTAGTGCTAGACAGCAATGACCAGGACTGCAGTTTACCGATTTGAATCAACTCAAATTTAATCTGACAGGTGCCCATTAAGTATAATATGAGTTGGATCAACTCTTTGTCACAAACAGGAAAGGAAAATACTCTTCAATAACATGTGGGGAGTTATGTCTAGTGAAAAAATATGACTGTAACAAGAAATGAGCTGAAAATATCTACAACTAAAATGCTCCCAAGAATGATTGAATAGTAATACTTTAGCAGAAGACCACATCACTTCCTTTTCATACCCTAACCCTTGAACAAACTGGATAACTCAGCATCATCTTTGTGGGCCCTAGTGGGATACTTTTAAGTGAGTGTTCACTGATGTGAAAAACATCATCCTAAATGTGTCATCTCAGATATTTTGCAAATCAAACTGTTGTTTCCACACAGTAAGAGCTAATTCTAACTCTGTCATAAACCTCAGCTGTACATAACTGTGCCTCCTGAGATGGAAAGCAAGAAGCAGATTATAATTTTTACATACAAATCTGTTTTCTCTTTGCTGAGGGGAGACATAATCTGTGCTTGTTCTATGCTTGGCTCAGGAAGATTGCTCAAAATGACACCACAGAACCTGTGCTGGTGCTCAAACTCAGTGCTACCAATTTCTGTCTCTACTCTTCATTTCTTTAACCACCTGCATATATGCAGAAGTTGTGGTTTGAGAATGGCTAGTTTTCCTCCATTCAATTTCTACTGTTATAAACAGCAGGAGCTGGGGAGGAAAGATCTATGCAATCTCTTTCTCACTTTAGTAGGTGAAAAGGGTGGACATGAATTATGTGTGATCTAGAAGTGACCAAGGAATGTGAATCACAGGTATGAGAACAGAGAAATTTATTAGTGCAATTACAATTTCTCTTCTCAATTTGTAATATTAACAATGAAATAATTTCAGGTATTGACAACAGATCAAGCTGTCCAAGAAAACATGTGAGTGCCAGATACAGGAAAAAAAAACCCAAAAAAATGCACAAAGAATCTTTCTTCTGTAATCATAAACATTTTGAAACAAATTGACAACCAGACTGCAAAATCAGTTTTGTGAAATATGCAGCCAGTTCAGATCTTTAATAATGGGACAAATTACAGCTGGTTGTTTTCAAATAGCTGCAGTTTAGAATGTGTCAGCATTTCTATTGCAACCTCTAATTTGGACTTATAGCTTAGCTGTACATGTTGGGAACTTTTGCTGGTTTTGTTTTGCACTGAAGCTTAGTTTTCTTATGCACTTTCACCAATAAAATATTTAACCTTATAAAATGTAGAGGTTTAGAAACTAACTGTAATACAATCAGTGTGGTTTGTGGTTTCAGCCATATTGTACTTTGAGCACAAGATAAGAGCTGAAATGTTGGTTTCAGACAATGGTAACTTGATAGTGAATGAAATTTTGTATATCTGTCAGTGCATTTTTACTTAAAGCATGTGCAATTTCAATTTAAGTGCATTCTAAGGTCCACTGTAGTAGGACCAAAAGGTTGTACTGAGAAAGTCTTTATGCAGGTGTACAGATGTCTCAAGCAGAATCATGGGCATCTTTTTAAAATGCTGGTTTTTGAGGAAGAACATATAGAAACTGATGACTGATCAAGGTACCAGTTTTCCAGATGGAAAGCAGCAGACAGTTGAGAAAGCTGCTTATCTCCCTCACTTCAGTAGCCCTTGGCTGGCACTGAGTATGCCTTCTCTATTATGAGGCACAGCAGTAGTTGAGGAACTGTTCTTTGGAGGCTGTAGAGACTCCTATGATCATCTGCAAGACTTGTCTAATGGATTATGTATCAGAAAATTTATCATGTATTTTAAAATACACACTTTTGTATACAGTTGATACCTGTTTTGTCTGAAACCTACATTCACTAAATGTGTGTGAAATTTGAATAATTTTTAAAGGTATTTTAGACCCTGAGATTGGCTCAGTTGATCAGAGCATGGTGATAATAACACCAGGCTTGTGGGTTCAATCCCCCATGATCCCTTTATTCATGATTTGATTTTATTTTATGATTCTTGTGGGTCTCTTCTAATTCAGAATATTCTGTGTATCTGTAGTTTTATTAAAAATTTCTCAGCAGTAACATTCCACACAGTATCGTGCCAGAATTGTAGCGAGAATAACAATTTACATTTGTATAGTTTCTTTTCTCCTATGGGATGTCTGAGTTGTTTACAAGTATTAATACTATTTGGTTTAGTGGCTGTTTGTTTTTATTTATAAAGAACCTAATCACATGCTTACATTACCTTGCATTAATTTTGTGCTTTGAGACATTTTTTGTGTGCCTTGCTATTTTTAAAAAATAACCTGTATTGTTTGATTTAGTTTTGTTGCTGTTCGCCATAAGTAACTATTGTAAAAATAGTTAAAATCAAATACTTCCAATCATACAATATCTCTTGGTTTATAATTTATTTCCGTGCTAGCAGCAGCAGCAGTGGCAGCAGTAGTTCTTGTGGCATGCCAGGAAGACCAGGAGGCTTGCAAGGTCTCTGGAGGCTGGGTGTCTGCATGGCCAATTCAAACCACAGAAAGCTCCATGGAACTGGCCCTGGGGAGTGCAAATGACCAGGAGTCACATGACTAGGGTGTACAAAAACAGAGAAGGGCCTGGGAGGAGTGGCATGGAATTTGGCTGCACAGTTGGTGCAAGGAGAGTGCACTCTGACAGCTCCCAGGCTGTGTCCTGCCCTGCTCCCTCTACAGCTGTAGGCTGCAGCCCTGACAGTCATCCCAGCCAACTACTGCCTGCACAAGTCCACCCAGCTGCTTGAGGATTCCAGGGAAGTAGAAGGGCTGATTAGGCAGAGTTTTGACTTCTTTGGAAGTATAGAGGTAGAGACAAAGCAAGGGCTGTGCTGCACAGCAGCCTGGAGCCATGTGCCGGGACAGCTGGGAGCAATTGGAGGTGACCACCAAGGCAAAGCTTCTTGTCAGGGAAGCTGCTGCCCCTGTGGAGCACTCCACATTACTCCATGATCTGAGGGAGAGGGCAGTGCCAGCTCCAGCTGCTCAAAACCCTCAAGGGGGAGTCAGGCTGAAACTGGAAGAGACCATACCTGTTGCACATACTAAATGATTAAAAGAAGCAGAGAGTGTAGCAGTGGGTGACTCTCTGCTGAGCCACCCATCTGATGGGCTTATCAGTCAACAGAAGTTTACTGCTTGGCCAGGAGCTGAAATCTGGGGTGTCACAGAGAGACTGCTGCAATAGGTTAAAAGCACAGACTACTATCACCTAATTCTTTTCCATGCAGACACCAATGGCACAGTGAAACATAACCCAGGCAAGTTCAATGAGGACTTCAGAGCCCTGGTGGCGCAAGTGAAGAGGATGGGGTCCAAATGGTCTCATCTTGTCAGTCAGGGACAGAGGTGTGGGCAGAAGTAGACATGTCATGCAGGTCAACACCTGGCTTCATGGCTGATGTCATCACCAGGGCATTGGCTTCTATGATCATGGGACATTTTTTGATGAATACAAATTACTAAGGAGAGATGGGATATCCCTATCTAGAAGAGCAGGTGAATCTTCACTGGAAAATTCAGACGGTGAATTGCACTATATATAATGAATTGGGGAGTGGGTTGCCAAGTTACAACCCTTGTGTACTCACAAGCAAAAGAGTGGAAGAACACACCTACCACAGCAGTGACACACTGCCCCAAACCCTCCAAATAGGTTCCATGAAAAAGACGAGAGTCAACAGTCCGACCAATTGCATCTCTATACCAATGCACACAATATGGGTAACAAAAAAGAGGAGCTGGAAACCACAATGGAGCTGAAAATCTTTGATCTGATCACTATCTATGAAACTTGGTTGGATGAATCACATGACTGGAACACTGTAATTGATGGCTATAAACTGTTCTTGAAGAACAGAGGTAGAGGGATTTGCTCTACCTAAAGAGATGAATTGATTGCACAGATCTTTCTTTGAAAAGCAGTAATACATATGTCAGGAGTTTATGAGTAAAAATTAGAGATCAAGACAACAAAGGAAACCTTGTGACTGGTATTTAGCAAAGAGTATCTGATCAAGGGGAGGATGTCAATGAAATGTTTTTATTTCAACTACAGGAAGCATCATGCCTGCAGACCCTGTTCCTGATAAGAGTATTTCAGCCACCCTGACATCTGCAGAAAAAGCAGCACAGCAATCTGCAAGCAGTCCAGGTAACTTTAGGAATGCATGGAGGACAACTTTCTAATTCAGGTGATAGTAAGCCCAGCCAGAGGAGATTCATTAGATCTGTTGCTGACCAATACAGATGAACTTATTGGAAAGGCCAAGATTGGTGGTATCCTGAGCTACTGTGGTCATGCTCTGATGGAACTCATGATCTCAAGGGATATAGATTTGTTATATCTAAAACAAATAGTAAAGACCCTGAAATTTGTAAAAGTGAAATTTCAGTCTTCTAAAGGATCTGTGGATGGGAACCCTGGGAAACTGCCTCCAGAGATAAAGACATTTTTATTAGAACACAAGAAATATCAATTCCTATGTACAAGAAGTCAGGTAAAGAAGGCAAGAGATAAGCATAGCTGAGTAATCACTTCTTACTCAGAGAGGGAAATGTATAGGCAGTGGAAACAGGGACACACATTCCAGGAAGAATGTAGAGACAGTGCCCAAGAGTGTAGGGATGGGATTCAGGAAAGCAAAGGTGTAGCTGGATCTAAATTTGTCAAGTTATGTGAAGAAAAAGAGCTTCTACAGGTATGTTAGTCAGAAAAGAAAGACAAAAGAAATAGTACAGCCCCCACTCACCAATAAATGAGGCAGAGGATCTAATGGCAATGGACATGGGGAAAGCTGAGGTACTCTAGAACATTTTGCCCCAGTTTTAACCAGAAACCATTCTTTCCACATTTCTTGAGTCCCTGGATCTCAAGGCACAGGGTTCCTGGAACCCAGTGTATCTGACAGTATACAAATCCAGAGGACCTTGTTAAATGCATTCCAGGATCCTGAAGGACTTGACCAATGTAGTCTTAAAGCCAGTCTCCACCATACTTGAAAGTATGATCATGATCAGGTGAAGTCACCTGTGGCTGGAAAAAGGGGAAATATCACGTTGATATTTAAAAAGAATAAAAAAGAAGGACCCTGGAACTACTGATCCACCAGCCTCACCTCTGTACCCAGTAAGGTCACAGAAGAGGTCCTCCTGGAAGCTGTGTCAAGGCATATAAATGACAGGAAGTGAATAGAGATGGCCAATATGTCTCCATCCATGACAAATGGTGCTTGACTAATCTAGTGGCCTTCTGCAATGGAGAAACTATGTTCATGAATAAGGTAGGAGCAGTTATTTTCATCTATCTTAATTTCTGTAAGGCTTTTCACATGGTCCCACATAACATTTTTGTTGCTAAATTGTAGAGATATGGGGTTAATGGACACACTATTCAATGGATAAAAAAATTGGCTGGACATCTTAATCAAAAGTGTTGCAATCAACAAATCAATGTCCAAACAGAGATCGGTACTGAAGTGGTGTCCCTCAGAGGACTGTACCAGGACTTGCTCTGTTCAATACCTTTATTAAGGAACAAGGTAAAATGATTTAAAATTGAGAGAGTGTAGGTTTAGATTGGATATATGGAAGAAATTATTTGTTATGAGGGGGGTGAGATGCTGGAACAGGTTGCCCAGAGAAGTTGTGAATGGCCCATGACCTCACCTAGTGAAAGATATCCCTCCTCACACCAGGGGATTTGGAAGTAGGTTATCTCCTTAGATTGCTTTTCACCCAGCCAATTCTATTAATATGAGATTCTATGGTTCTGTGTTACAAGAACCTAAGAGCTAATGTAGCTAGGAAACACCAGTATACACTATGCTTCAATAAATTATTAGTAAGAAGTTCTTGGGCCTTAAACAGGAACTTTAAGTTTTTGCTCAATCTCAGCATAACTGTGATTCTGTGAGATTGTGTTTTTAGGTTGGTACTACTGCTGTTGAAACAGCAGACTTTCACAACTGACTCTCATGGGGAAAAAATTGCATATATAATTGCATGCAAAATTTAAGTAAAAGGGGATCTGGAACAGCACACTCTCTATGACACTGATTTCCACCAGTGTCCTTAATACTGAAGACTATTTTGTTTTCCACTGAGTCCAGTTTTGCTTGTCTTAAATGTTAAGAAAACTCCTGAGAGTTTAATATTTGACTAATTTAGATGACTGGTCATTAGCTGCTGCATGAGACTTTTGGTCTTGTCTTTCTTCTACCAGCACGGAATAGTTCAAATATGTCAGACATGCAAGGAATATGCCATTTTATTCTGTAATGAAGTTTATGTCACTTACAATGCTCTGCTGAGATTACTTAAATTGGAGAGATGTGGCCTACCATTTATGGTATTATCTACACGGTTTACAAGGAAAATGTCCATGCTGTGGAAAGAAGCAGGAAAGGAAGTTCCCTACAAATTATGACCCTATATTGGTCACTCACAAGAGTAGTACTATGTATACTCTGTCCTTTGGGAGTCTCAGGGATTGATTTTACAGTTTCCACAGGAGGAAGATAATCTTGTATATACAATCTTGTATATACCCTGTGCATCTGAACTGTAAAGATTTTTCCCTTTTCTAGTCTCACTCAGATCTTTAGGTATTCATCAAGGACTCACATATCTCCCAACACTAAAAGTTGTTGTCCCCCTTTCCTAACATTCACAAGTGTTGCAAAAGTGAACAATTGTATAAAAACCAAAAATCTAAACCCATGGCAGCCCTTTGGACTACCAATATAATTCTTAGCTGTTGGGCTGTTCCTTCCACAGCTTATGTAAGGATGGACGATTGACAAGGCCACCTATGACTAAAATAATTATATATAGTCTATTCATTGGCAAAATGTTACACCTTATATCTTAAAACTCTCAAATATATTCAATATTTTAATAATGTTTTGCACAAATTATACTACACTCTAGTATGACTTTCACTAACCTTCCTGCTAAGAATTCCTTATAATGAATGTCACAAGCTGTTCAAACAAGTTCTTTAAAGAGATCATCTTTGACAGGACCAATTTGTTACCTTAAGATGTGATGTAACACTTTGTTCTGCTGGCTGGATTCTTCTTCATTTTCTTCTCACTGAAATAATCCATCCTTCAGAAACACATCATTATAGTCTATGCATTTACCTTAATGTGGAAAAGAAACACATCTGGAAACAACTTATCTTTTAGATACTTTCTTTTCAGCTGGTCCAGAGCATTTGTTGTATAATATTCTTTCATGAGGTTATCTTTCAGAAATGTCAGATACTTTAAAAGACTACAGCATATTCATTTTTTTTTTTTTTACAAACAGTCATGGATACCACAAAACCAGAACAGGAGAGTTGCTTTTTAGTTAAAAGTAGGTTTGAAGATCAATAACATAAAGCAAAGATACCTGAGCACAAAAGCATAGTTTTGCTACTAAACTGAACCCTAGTACAGTTATTACATTTTACTATGTGTCCTGATAACAAAGTGGGATGGATATTAGTTCTGCTTAGCCAAGGTATCTGATTAATTGATATGAATTGGATAATGTCTTGATTTTCCATGTATTTAATAGCTGCCATTACAGGAAAGATTGGCTTGTTGTCAGCCAACAGCATTAGCTTTCCCTGAATTGTGGTTAAAGGTCATAAAACAGCACTTAGTTTGATTTATTTTATTAATCAAAGCCATACGTGTTTTATAAAGGTATCATGATCTTGCATTTGATATCTGCAGTCTGATATGAATCCATCTCATCAGCCTTTAAAACTTTCAGCACCTTGAGGAAGTCTTCTTTGATACTGTTGGCACTGTCCTCAGAGAACACAGTTTAAAGGCACCCTTGAAATTTTGCAAGTAGAAGCAAAGCTTACTTTATTTCTAATAAAAGAAATAATTATAAGCAATCTGTAAGACTTTGCAGAGACATGGTATTGACAGAAAGTTGGAAAATTTGGACCTAAAGGTCCACTATTATATATCAACCAACCAACAGCATCACTGCTTAAATTTCCATTGACCTATGCAGAACATTTTGTACCATTAAAGGGTTCAATTAAGTCCATTTTATTAAGATAAAAGGCATTTTTACTGAGTTATAAAAAGCATAAAGTTTGCCCTGTACTTTTGTCCTGTACTTTTCTCTAAAGTCACACTAACATATCTCAAAAAAAAAAAAATGCAAGTAATTAAAAAAAAGTCTGTTCCTCGACTTAAACACAGAGATAATTGAGTAATAAGCCTATGGTTAGATAATACTGCTGACTCACAAAGCTTTTTTCTTAAAGAATGGAACAATAGCTGAAGTTCTGAATTCAACAGACAGCTGTTCTTAGAAAAAGAGAAATTTACATGACATAATAGAAGCTTAAAACAAAACCCCCAAAACTTACAGAAAGGAAGAAATAATTACCTCAGCCTGTTATCTGAGAGGAAATCTTCAATATGAGAATTAATAAATTTTTAACATTCTTTTGCCCTTCTCAATAATGATATCTGTAGTTTTTCTTCAGTCTGAAATGCAAAATACTAATTCAAACAAGACCCTAAATGGCATATGGATAAGCAAGAACTGTAATTCTGATTTTGCAATTTCATTTCTTAAACAAGAACACTGTATATTTATGGAGTTCTCAGATTTAAAATGAAGCTATGCATGGATTGAATGGTTTCCTTTAGAGACAAATCTGTGGAACTGGAGCTTGCAGTAAGGAAAAAAATAGTAATTCCCAGCTGCAGCATCCAAGAGAATAACGAGTGTATCTACTATAATATTTCATTTCTAATATCAAGGTAATAATACATTTCAAAATATTGAATGTTAATTACCTAATGCATAGCACTAAGAGAAAATAGCAGTTACAGAACTGTTCATTGTCTAGAAATATTAACTATGTTTCAATTCTCGATCAGAAAACAGCCAGGAACCATTTTGACAATTTTGTTATATTTTAACCCTTGTTTAAAAAAACAAGCAGTATACATTTAATATTTCAACATTTTATGATTTTTCTAACAAAGATGTGATGTTCCTGAAGATGAACAGTTATTTTGTGAAGGGGAAAAATTGAATATTTTGCAAATTACAGTGCAAATATCAACAGTACTCAAAGTATTATATTCAGTACTAATAAGAATAGTGTTAGTACAATTTCCAAGCCACCTGCTCAGAAAATGGTTTGCTACATGATGTCAGTTATGTCACTTTTAGTTTCAGTAGTTAGTCAGACAAAAGGCAAAGAAGAAAAGCAATTTCCTTTACAAACTTTGAATTTGTATGGGGTTTTGTTTCCAGAAAGTAAGTAGAACTGACAGAAGGAATCAAGCATCTGAGTTGTAAGAAATTGATTGCCTAAATAATTTCATTATATTTTTGAGCAATACGGTCCCTCCTGTAAGACTGTAATTTCTCTAGGCAGAGAAGCTTATTGATCCTTTTGAATGTGTTCACTCTTACCTAACTACTCACTTGTTTGACCCACATCAATGTAAGCAGTCTATAAAAATTTTGACACATTCTCAAGTTTTATATTCAAATTTATCATAAATTATATCAACATAGAAAAATGAATACAAAGGTGTGAGGAACAGATTATGTGAAAAGATGAAAAATTCCGCTTTAAATTACTCATTGCTGTAGAATGCTGCAGTGCCAGGACAACAACTAGGATGGGAGTAAATGAAAGGGGGTAAAAAAGCAAACTCAAGGATATCAACACAAAATGTACTGGGTTTGACTGGGATGCAGTTAGTTTTCTTCACATCTATCCATACGGTGCTATTTAGACTGGTAACCAAAGTGCACCAATGTTTTCCCTATTGCTGAACAGTCCTTGCCTGTGTCAAGCCTGTCTGCTCCTCCCTCCATTCCTCAGCAACAGGGCTTGGAGTAAGCAAGAACCTGGGACTAGACACAGCTGGGACAGCTGACCAAAACTGACCAGAGATACCCCATGCCATGTAACATCATGTTCAGAAATCAAATGTGTATCTGTGCATTTCAAAAGAGAGCCACTGCTTGGGGACTGGATGGACATTGGTCTGGTTGTGGTGACTGAATATTTTTGTGTCCCTTGTTGGGGGAATTCTTCCTCACTTACTAAAGTATCCTTTCTTAACCCATAAATTTTCTTGCTTTTTGCTCTCTTAATGCTCTCCTCCATTCGAAAGGGGAGTGGAGGGTTGTGGTGTACAAGTGACTTGGTGGGGACTTAGCCACCTGGAGTTAACCCACAACACCAAGGTAAGAGTAATTGCAAAGCAAGAATAGACAACCATCAATATAATTTTTTCTTCTCTATCTTTTAAAAAGGGATGGAAGTCAATGAAAGACAACCACACCTGAGTCCCAGAACTATAACTCAGCAACTATCTGTGCTATTAGATCTAACCCTTTAATTTAAAGACTGAAGGACTTGTCTGCCAATATAGGGCAACATTATAGATTACATCTTAAAAATGTGGATGTAATGGAGATTGGATTCCTGGCAATTTCATTGTGTTTAATTCCATCGACAGATAATATTAAAGCCACGGTATCAATGACCAAATCTATATAACTAATAAAGAAAAAGGAACATACTTCAGCTTTGGGATACTTGTTATTCATACTACTTAAATTATTACTGTGTTGGTTTTACTTTGGCTGCTTGCAAAGGTTTTATCACCAGAAACAAATTCCTTCTCCTTCCTCAGGTTCTAGCTTTGCTGTATCACTTATTAAACTACCTGCCAACTTGCATAAGATAGACCCATTACAGAGATCCTAGCTCACACATATCAGTATCACTGCCCCTTTTTCTCAGGTTCCTAGTTGGTCTGTGATGTGTCTGGTTCTGTTTTTATTAATGCAGGTGGTTAAAAATTTCACTGTTCATATTGTTTACTGATTGATTCAATTGTGTTAGTGATTTGTAAAAGAGAATAGTATTCTTACACCTTAAATGCCAGTTTTCAGTAACAGAATAGAAGAGGTTTCTCACAAGAAAATCAAGAGCTGAGTACTTTGAATACTAATATAGTATTACGACAATAATTTCAAGTGGTTGTTTACCTAAGGGTTTGTTCCAATTGATATCCTATTGACAATTCTTTTTGCAGAATGTGGGAAGTTTTTTGTAATAGTAAGTGCTTCTATTTATGCATAGAAGTATTTAGCACAACCAGCAGGAAATTGCTAGTAAAGGGAAGAATTGGCTTATCAGACCTAGATCAGACTTGACTCCACTCAGTTTTGATAGATGTGAACTCTATTTTAAAGCCTAGTGACTGTGCTCACAATTAATAGAAAGCAGGAAACAGTGATTTCTCAGATGCCCTGATACCCAAATGGTTTGGGAGTGCCTGAAATATGGGTGACCCTTGCAAAAATCTTTGTT
This sequence comes from Vidua chalybeata, assembly GCF_026979565.1. Lineage (NCBI taxonomy): Eukaryota > Metazoa > Chordata > Aves > Passeriformes > Viduidae > Vidua > Vidua chalybeata. The sequence continues at coordinate 49,476,051 of NC_071534.1, read as the reverse complement.
TTACTGAATTTGAGAAGGAAGTAGCTCTCTGTAGCCCAACAAATCTCCTATGCAACTGCATCATGTCTCATTCTCTTGTGCTGAACCTGGTCCACCATGTACAGTAACTTAATATTGATTTGGAGTATGGATTTTTATCATTTCACATGGTTGCATAATCACAACTGAATTGCAGTATTTGCCTGCCCTGCTGAATATTTAGGTTATGTAATATGGAGTAACATCACCTGGAAAGACTTAGAACAAACTGTTCCAGAAAGGCCTATGAAGTGATGGTTAGGGCATACTTGCTATAAATGACTGTATTTCAAAGTCCTCCTTCAAATTAGGTAGAATCAGATACACATGAAAATTACTCTAGAATGGGCATGAAAACAAGCCTCTCACAACTTCAGTGGAATGCAGTAACCAGGGGGTAACTTGAGTAACCAAATGGGGTGTGAATGACATATCCTTAGAAAGAAGAATAGGTGAAAGGATTGTCAAATGTGGAAATCTGGAAGTACCCGAGTTACCTAAATAATTTAGTGTCTTTGGGACTCTGTTTGTAAAGTAGATGAAGAACAGCATAATTGCAAGCACATAGAAAATTTTATTGGTGGAAAGTCAAATTTATTACAATAAAATGCAAAAATTATTATATGTATATGGGTTGGAAGTATTCAAAAGTGATGAGGTGATTAGGAAAATTATCCAGGGACATTCAAGTTCAAATCCTCAATCTAAACCTGAAAGAAGTATTACTTAAACTTCTACCTCCTATATCCAAAGCGAATAGTACAAACATATTTACTGGCCTTGCTGAATTTGCTTATGTTCTTTTATTTCCTTATGACTGTTTGATACATGTTATTTCTAATACATTGTGTGCATATGTTTATGCTTTTCTTCATCCAGTGCTGTGTCTGCAAAATCATTACTCTGTCTCTAATACTGATATTTAAAAATACCAGATACAATTAGTAACTTATCTTCTTCTTGGAGTCAAAACTAGAGTAGAATTTAATATTGCAATTATATTTCAAATTGGTGAAACCTGAGGAAAGCAGGTTTATGAACTGTGCCTACTTGCATTCTTTGATTCTACTACAAGATGTCAACTTACGCTTCGATTCACAAACAAGCACAATGGAAATTGTAACATGGCCCTTTCTGCTTTCTTCCAATGTGGTCTGAATATCAATGAAATCACACAAGGTGAAATAGTTGTCTTGAAAACCCTCAGAAGCAGAAGTGTTAGCTTTGTGGTATTACAGATAAGTCTCCCTATTCATTTGCTTGCAATCTTCTATCAATTGAATTTCTTTACTCCAAAACCAAAGAAAATAAAATATTAAGGAAATAAAAAGACAAAACAAAATAAATCTATTGTCTCACAATTTTTTAGACGTTTGAAAAAATTATAAAACTTCATTCTCTTTCATTTCCACAGTAAAATATTTTGAAGAGATTCAGAAATCAATTTGCACATTTTCTTTTGAGAAAGTTATTTTTTGATTAAAGATATATGATAGTCTGTTATTTTACAGTTTGTTCTCCTGTAGTATATTTTAATATTCCTTGTTATAAGTTTGTAATGGTTCGTTCTCTGTACCCAATTTGGCTTCCCGAATGGTTCAGTCCTGAGTTGTTTACCACAGCTTTCCCTGCCAAAATCTATTTCAATCTACATGTCAATCCACCTGTATACTGCCCTTGTTCCCTTGCCTTACCCCTGTCTGTCAAAGATAGCACACTCCTTTGGTTCTGGAGTGTTCCCTGTCTTTCACCCCTTCCTTGAAGCAGAATTGGATTGTAAGGTTTGCTCCCTCCCCATGTTGGCTTCTATTGGGGAGCCCTTACCCTGCACCCCTCCCCTAATGCCCTCCTATGGGTCAAAGGCTGTGTCCTCCCCGTGTCCCTCTACCCTTTAAAAGTAGTCCCTTCAGGTTCAGATTGGTCACTTGCTCTGCCCCACTTTGACATTAAATCTTTGGAGACTCAGATAAGTGTCCTTCCCTTATTCCTCTGCCTTGGTTTCCTCGTGCTCTGTGCCTCTGCTGTGCTACCCACACCGCAGCAATCACCGCCACCTGCAACAGTCTCAGCAGAGACCCAGAGGCGGCCACTCGCGTGTCTGCCCTCCAGCCACAAGCAGGACAGCTAGCTGGCGAGCCTCCATCCCGAGTCCACTGAGAGCCAGACACAAGGATACGCTTCTGTTTTTCTCCTGGCTCTTCAGTGGCAATTCTGTAACTAAGGGAGGGTAACTGTACTGGAGGAGGACATACTGAAAATTTGCATTTGCCACCTAACCGAGATTTATGAATGCAGGAGATTGACTCATCATTAGAAGCAGGTTAGGAAATTCAGCTTTGAAATACATTAAAAAATATCATTAGAGAGAGGGAAAAGAATAGCATAAAATATTTTTTCTATGTGCATTTTGTGAAAAGGCTTATTGTTGCATCCCGGGTTGTGTTCAGATTAGAGTTTTATAATGTTAGTTAGCCGGTTCTGTGTACCCCCGTGTTTCCCCCCGCAATGGTTCGCTCCAGGCTGCCTGCCATTGGAGCTTCCCCACGTCACTCCTGCAACCACCCCCTGTTCTTTCCTGAAACTTCCTTGTCAGTCACTCCATTCCCACGTCCCCGTTCATCCCGGAGCCCTGTATCCACCCCTGTCACATTCCCATTGGTCGCCATGGTCCACGTCACCACCACGTTGCCTGTTCCCATTGGGCAAGAGGGCTTCTGCTCTCATCTGCCTGCCCCCTGTAAAATCCCATGCGCCCTCGGTTCTGTCGCCATTTTGTCCACACGGCACTAGGGAGTGGCCACGGTTCTCCATCGTGACTCCATGCAGAGTCTCCAACCAACCGCAAGGGCAGGGTGTGCCTCCTTCGCCTCTTCGTCTCGTCCCAGCGCCGGCCACAGAGCATGGCCAGTCCCACCCCGGTGCGTGGAACGCAACAGCACCCAGGCCGCGCGGCAGCCCTGGTCCTGCCGAGAAACAGCGCCCTAGCCAGGCCCTCCAGAGCTGCCCGGGACCAGGGAAAACAACGTAACGCCACTGCTTATCAGTTATTTTCATTTTTACTGTAAGGGTGAAGCTGCAGGAGGGCAGATAGCTCAGGTCAATTCAACATCCTGCTCAAAAGAGGGCAGCCCAGGGTCTTGACAAGTTGCATTTTGGAAATCTCTAGGGAGAGAGATTCCTCCACCTCTTTGTGCAGCCTTTTCCAGTGCCTGACCTCTTTCACAGTGAATAATATACCCAAGTAGAATTTTTCGTATTCATGAGTTTGGCTACTAGCCCTTGATCTTTTGTTGTACACCTCCAAGAAAAAAATTGGGTTCTGTCTTTACTGTAATTCCCTTTTAAGTAATGGAAGACTGAAATTATATTCCTCCTTATCCTTGTTTTCTCCATGCTAAGCTGTTTCAACAGCCTTTCCTGATATGGTGTGTACTTCAGCCTTTCCAATTGTCCTGGTGATTCTCCACTACATTCTGTTTGTTGATATATTTCTTTTACGAGGGGTCCAAAATCAGACACAGTACTCCAGGTACACACATTGAATTCAAAATCACTGGATGAAGAAGAATAACCATTTGCTTCAATCTGCTAACTACACCCTTGCTAATACAGCCCAGCAGGCATTTGGCCTTCATTGTTGTAAACATATCTTGGTCAGTTCTTAAAGACATGCTATCCAGACAGCCTGTTCCCTGGACTGATGATGGGCTTTCTGCATGCCAAGTAGAAGACTACTTTGTATTTATTGACCATTAGGAGATTCTTATTAGTTCATTTTTTCAGCTTGTTTATTCTTTCATCACCAAGAACAGCCTAACTCTCAAGCATATCAACCATGGTTCCCAATCTGAAATAATACAAGAACCTGATAGAGTGAATCGTCATCGAGGTTACTGTCAAAGTTGTTAAAGTATCATCCCTTTAAATCAATTCTAGAGGGACATGCCTTGATCACTAGGTACACTTTGACTCATTGGCCATTATCCTTTGGGTCTGAATGTCCAGATTTTTCACCCTGATTATACTTCACCTATCTAATCTTTAGTTTGGCTACCAGGACGCCATGGAAGACCCCAGTATAATAGAGATAATTATATAATATTGATATAATAAGGCAAATGGAGTTCACTGCACTCCCTTCAGCCACAGAACTGGTCATTCATTCAGAAAAGGAAAACACAATTTGCCCATAAGAAATTGATGCTGACTATACCCAGTAACCTTGGGTTGGGTTGTTTGGGTTTTTTGTTTCCTTCATGTACCCTGAAAGAGCTTTAGGATATTGAGAGTGAGTATTAGCACTGTAATTCTGCCAGGTACTAAGGCTGGCTCTTCTGTCTGCCTAAGAAGAATTTTGGATGTGCTTACTTTCTGGGGCCTCTAGGATAGGAGGTTAAGTAACTTTAACTTAGGTAATTAACTTTTAGTGTCTTTGCATGTATGTCAGCTACCTATATTCCGTACCATAGACAACGGAGGATACGGAGGATACAGATACCTAAAAGAATCTAGTGTCACTGGAGAAACCTTAGGATACCTGAGGCAGACTCACTAAACTAGAAGATGTGACCCATGACCTGCAGAACAATCATACTTTCCCACATAACTTGAAGATCAGGGAAGATATTGCAAACAATCTCAGACGGAAATAAATACATGTTATTAACAAACTGAATCGTTCCATGGACAACTGTTACAAATCTGAATCACCCTCTTGGCTTCCACTAGTGGTATTAACTTAATCTCTATGGCTTGTGATAGAAGCATAAGTTATGTTTGTAGCATAAATGAAAACACTATCTTTTCAACTAAATTTTGCCCTCTCTTGTCTGTACCTAGTTTTCACTTCCACAGCATTGATTAACAGGGTGTCCAAAGAGAAATTAATTGTATGTTATTAGGTTTCAAGTAGGTTGAGAGCTTTGCTGCTTGTGTATTACAAAGGTGTGTATAAAATGGAAGATTCCCCCTTGTTCAGGTTGATGAGAACTCAAATAGATATGAATTGCACAGAGAGACCTTCTCAGATCTCTTTGTGCCAATAATACTACCAACCTGCTTGTATTTTTACAGAATGCACCTCCACTGTACAAAGAGTTTTTGCTAAGAACATTAGGAAATCAATGAGGGTCACTTATAAACTGCATTGTGGATAATAAATTGCATTATTTATCCACAGCTTTATGAAAAATGAAAAAAAAAGTGTTCTGAAGTTTCCCATTTTTAATAACATGAATACTGTATCCTTTAGAGCATTTATGTTATTGTTTTGTTGTTTAGTGTGTTTTTTCCCCCCTTTTCCTTATCCTTCTTTATTTTGTCTGAAATCTGTATATTGGAATTAAAAATGTATGTAAGTACATATGAGACCTGTATAATGTCCTTGAAAATGCAAGTGTGAAAAATTATATATGGAAGAACAAAAGTACAACAGTCATTTCTGCATCTGGTACAGTATACCAAAGTTTGCAAATTTCCTAAGTCACTCTAGGACAATGGTTAATGTTACCAAATTCTGCATCTCATCTGTACAAATTAATAGTAAAAATAGATATTAATTGACTCAGTTCTGCCATAAATTTAATTTGGGTTATAAACATAATAACTAACCTGTAGTAACCACTTAGAATATTCTTAATAATCAACCTACTTTCTCAAAACAGATGACTATTGTGATAACTTGTACAACAGATGCCTACGGTGATAACTTGTACTACACTGCTTACATAATTTCTATAAAACACTTTCTTATAGCATCTAAGAATTTGCATTATATTTTTATCAAATCAAAAGAGGGATTAAAAAAATCACCACTGGATAGAAGTCACTGTTAACTTTGTGAAGTGTAGTTTTGTCAGAAAAGAATAGTGATTTCTAACCTAAATAAATTAAAGTCCTAGATTTACCCTGAAGAAAAAAGGAACGAGATGATTTGCAATTTGAAAAGAAAAAATATCAAGAAAACAATAACATGAATAATATTTGGAAACTTTATTACAGAGACAAGAACTTGAACAGTTTTGAAATCCTAGCAGTTTATTGAGACAAAGTAAAATGTCACTGTCACTGAAAAAATAACAAAAAAAATTTAAAAATTAATGTTTCTGGATGCTAGCTTTTAAGATTTTGCTCGTTGCTAAATAATAAGGAATTCTGAAAGCACGCAAAACTAGCAATGTTATGAATTAAGAAAGGGAGTGGAGGAAAGGAAAAAAAAGTATATTTCTGAATCATGCAAAAATTTCAGTGTTTTTGTTGATCTGGTTCTGACAGCAAAATATGAAATGCCAGTTCTCTGTGACAATTAGCAGCTAAACAGAAAACTTCTTCCCATTTCATTTTAAAGATGATATAGTGTGATGTATAGATCTATATATCACAAGTTGTCCCTCTGAATTTAATAGGCCTCCTTGTACAAATAATGTTCTCCGTGGCAGACTACGTATCAAATTTTTTTTTCAAGATCTGACTGCTTGGTTCAGTCCTAAAGATGTATATAATTCCATCTTTTCAAATTTGCATTTAATTGCTTTAGGAGCAAGAGAAGAGAGGAAAGAAGATTTGTTCTTAGCATGAAGCAAACATACTTCGAGAGAATTATAACTGCCTTCTATGCAAATTGAAACAAGACTCTGAAAATGACAAAATTAATTTTTGTCCTCTGCTAATCTCAAATAAATACAAATTGAGAACTGAGCAATATGCTGTCACTCTTCTTCACAGTTCAAGAATATAGCACTGATGATGAGCTGAAGTCCCGGGCCATACTGAAGAACATTTGAATCCAAAATTAGATATTTCTTCAAATATGGAACATCAAATAAACTCTCAAACTATACATAGGCAGCAGGCATTATACTTCTGTCATTAATGATTCATTAGGAAGGGGTGGGTGTGTGTGGGGAAGTGGTGTGTGTGTGTATCTCTTATTGAATTGTGAATTACTGACTGCAATTGCTAGCAGACACTGTTTCCAAATATGCAATTTAGGTATTAAATCTCTTGGAAAACAATTTTCCATGAGTGCACAATTTCTAGAACCCTACTAAGTTTAACTTCTGGGATTTCCTTATCAGAGGCTTGAAAACTGTATTTGGTTTGCATGACGAGGCTTTGGGAGTGGTGGGCCTACAGGGCTGGCTTCTGTGAGAAGTTGCTTCCTCCATGTCTGGCAGAGCCAATTCCTGGCAACTCCAAAGATAAATGAGATACTGGTCAAAGCTGGAGCAATTAGAAATAGCAGTAACACCTCCATGACAGCATATTTAAGAAGGAAAAATAAAGATATTGCGCAGATGTAATGATGGCTGGGGAAAAGTGGGGTGATAATGTGTGAGAGGAGCAACTCTTCAGACACCAAGGTCAGTGCAGAAGGAGGAGGAGCTGCCCCAGGTGCTGGAGCTGAGATTTTTCTGCAGACCATGGTGCAGACCATGTTGAAGCAGCTGTGCCCCTGCAGCTCTTGGCATGGAGATGCCAAGATCCATCTACAGCCCCTGGAGGAGCCCCACACTGGAGCACCTGGATGCCTGAAAGAAAGAAGGCTGTGGCACCGTGGGAAACCTCTGCTGGAACAGGGTCCTGGCAGATACCTGCAGACCCATGGAGAGAGGAGCCCATGCTGCAGCAGGTTTCCTGGTAGAACTTGAGACCCCATAGAGGACCCACTCTGGAGCAGGCTGTGCCTGAAGGACTGCACTGAGTGCAAAGGGATCCACATTGGAGAAGTTCATGGAGAACTGTTGTCTGTGGTATGGACTCATGCTGGAGAAGCTAATGGAGAGCTGTCTCCCAGGGGGGGATCCCAAAGTGGAGCAAGACAACAATTCCTCTCCCTGAGCAGAGGGAGAAACATGTGATGAACTGACCATGACCCCCATTCCCTGTTTCCCTGACAGAGGAAGGTTTTTTAAGGTCTTATTTTAATTCTCATTATTGTGCTTTGGTTTTGTTAGTAATAAATTAAATTAAAGTATGTCTAATTCGAGCCTGTTTTACCAATACTTGGTGAGTGATCTCTCATGGTCCTTAACTCATGAACCCTTTGTTCCCCTGTCCAGGCATGGAGGGAAGTGATAGAGGTGCTTTGGTGAGTGCCTGGCCTCCAACCAGCATCAACCCACTACAAAAACACGTTTGACATTGATAAAACACTAAGATTCACCCACTGAATTACACATAGAAAACTCTCCAGGTGTCATGCAGTTTGAGACAGATAATTGCTGTTCATACTTAGTAGTGTAAACTGTTGAAAGAAACTCCTGTTTTTCAAGAAACTTCTGTCAGCTTCTCAGACATCTCACAAAAATTAATCAATCAAAATCATTCATCAAATCAAATCAATCACATTTAAAAAAAATGTGTACATTCACTCATGTGACAGGCAAGCAGTTCCATTACAATAAGATTCATTTCTAATTCCAGTTAATTTTAGGGGTTTTCTTTAAGTTTAATTAAGCTTGTATTTCCACATTCCACTTTACTGTGATCTGCATAGCTCACAGTATTTTTTAAAATAATCTGCATTTCATCAGTCTCATTTCATATATAGTTAATAAGTAGAAAATCGTCTTTGGAAATTAAAGAAGCCTTTTACATTATCTGTATAATTAACTCAGTATTGAATTAATAATGGAGACATAGTAAAACTAAATTGAAGCTTTGAAATACAGAATTACAAATAGCAAATATAAAGAAAACTATAGATGAAAGAAGTATGAGCAATAGGCCTACTTCAGGGGGAAAAAATCATGAAACTAAATCAGTGAATTTTGTGTGTGTGTGTGTGTGTGTTTACAAATAATCTCCGAGTTATGGATATTTCTGAATTCAGGCTACAAGTAGATTGTGCTACACTTGCAAGTTGTATTGCCAAAGAAATTATGAATATTGTATTTCACATGTAACCTGATTCTGCTCTAAGGGAGCAGATGAAATTGTAGTGTCCCATTAGAGGCATCTTCTAATACGTTTTATTCTGGCAGAATAAAGGTTTAATCTCCAGGTAGTCTCAGCTATGTGATTTATAGCAAGTCTGAGTTGTGTCAAAGAGCCCACTCAAGCAACAAGCCTGCAAATTCTCGGAGTCCTTTCTGACTCTCATATATGGATATAGATTTTGCTCCAGTTGAATTCAGTGCCTCAGTCTGGAGAAAGAGGAACTTATATGTTCCCTGGGTTAGTTGCTACACAGATTTGGATCACGACAGCTGTGGCATGTATCCAAACGGATGAACTGTAAGCTTCATTCCTCAAAATAGGTGTTCTCACCAATCCTGTTCTTACCTCTATTTTTTCCATAGTGGAACTCTTCACACTATATGGGATTAATGACCCAAAAGATCAGAATCAGCTAATTTTTTGAGATGACTTTCCTAATACTGAATAATACAAATTATTACTTTTATAATTTGTTTCCTAGCAACATTTACAATATTAGCATCAATCCTGAGAAAGTAGCATTTTATTCTACGGGTAATTTTTACAACAAACCATCTCTTAACCTTTGTTTGCCAATACTGCAATATTTGTACTACTGAGATGTCATCTATGTTTTGAATGATTATGTTCAAAATTTTTATTTCTTTTCCTGTATGTCAATAGAGCTGGAACAATTTTCAGATCTTGTTTAGGTAGAATGCTAATCCAAGCTTTAAAAGGAATTCTATAACATAAGAGGCAAACCTACAGCATATCCAGAGAGAATTAATTCACTTCTTTCTAACGGAATAAACAAATTTCTGCATGAATAAAAATGTAATATATTTCTAAATGAAAAGTCAAAATCCAAACCCACAACTTATCAAAACCAATTCCTCAGAAAAACTCAATTATGAATGTAAATTGCATGCATAGTAGCAACATTTTTCAAATCTACATCATCACCTATTTCCTCTTAATACATATCAGTCTTATTTTTATTCCCTTGCCAAGTGACATGAATTATATAAACTTTACAATTGAAAGGGAAGAATTTAAAAGTGAAAGGAAAGCATAATTTGAATGTAAATGAGAGAATTTAAACACATTTCTGAGGGATGCCTCTGATACTTGAAAGACTTTTCAAAATGAGATTTAAGTTGATACTAACAGTGTGTGACTGGAATGTAAAGGTTTAAGGATGTTCATTTGCCATTGATAGGATATCAGAAATAGGCTCAGAAAAAAACTGCCTGAAGACTTAGGGTTTCAATTATGATTAGCAATAGTAACTCCTATTATAATTGCTGTAGCTGTTACAAGAGACCATACAATTATGATTCAGTAACAAAATTAAAACATTAGATTATTTTAGAATGAACTTTACAGAAACTGCCAATAATCAAACAGCATCCCAACTGACTTTCTACACCTAGGTCCCTTGATAGTTCTTTCTTGAATCATGGCTCCTTCCACAGAATCTTCTAACCCTTTGAGTAATATTTTACAATGCAAAAATGCCTAGAAGTCTCTCAAGGTCCTGTTCTTTTATGTGTAGTTCCTTGCAAAGGACTTATTACCTCAGACAAGAGTCCATTATTGAGGGAAGAACAGGGTCAGATAGAGCGAATGCCCTGTACACACTCATCTAGTTTAGCCTCACTTAGGTTAAGACCTAATGTGCCCGTGATGAGACAGAAGTTGTCATAAACTCCATCCATTGTCACGGGGAAGAGAGAGACATCTTCTCATCTGGGATTGTGGAACCCTCAGTTACCTGGAGACTACACAGAGACCAGGGGGAGACTGTTTTTCTAGCGGGATCCTTAATATCAACACATTCCAGTTTTCCTCATTTCACATTGTGTGTATACACAAATAAACATAATCTTCAGATTATTTATGGTAATTATTCTAGTGCAAGGGAAATCTGAAGAAGGAGAAACTGGACATTCTGTTCATCTGACTGCCAAGTGAAAGGTACTTTGCATACCTCAAGCTACTCATGGGACATAAACTGAAACTCAGATGCTTCTTGCAAAGGGATGATTTTAAAGTTGCTATAATAAAACTGGAAAAGTAAATAGGAGCAGAAGAAATAAGGTACTATGAAAGTTGAGTGGGTTAAAATGTCAAGCATAGGAGGCAATTTTTTATATTTCATACTTGTTCTCCAAACTGAAAAAAAATCCCACCAGACAGATATAAAATGTCTTGTCTAAAAAAATATTTGTGTGATATAATTTTATAAATATACCTACAAATGTCACTGTAGTCATTATTTTCCCATTAATTTGGTACTGTCAGGCCATTATTAGAGAGTACCGTACTGCAATTCACCATTTTCTTTAAATTCTACTTTTACAATTATTTTTTTTTTAATTCTACTGCAGACTGTGCTTTACTCCTTCATAAGAAAACAGAATTTCAAGAAACCACAAAGTGGACCAGACAATAACATAATTCTGGGAAATGTGCTATATACAGGTTCAAATTCTGAAGTTGATAAATGCTTTATGTGACAGAATTATTGAGAGAATTAAATATATGCAATATAATGTCTTGATATTAGTGGAGTACAAAACAATATTTCTTTCAGAAAGAGATATGGAAAGCTCCTATAAAAGCTAGTGCTTCATTTTGACAGGAAAAAAAAAATACTTAGATTGAACAGTGTATAGTGTGTTCTGGTTTGAAAATCCAGCTAATTTCTCATGAAGCCATACAGCTGATATTCATATTGAGGATGACTGATAATCCTGAAAAGAAAGAAGGTAGAGGCGCTGCTGTATCATATTCAGTGCAATATCATCAGTAAAATTTCCTCATGGACAAACTCCTCAAAACAGGCTCATGCCTTAACTTTTATGAACACAATAAATTTTGGCCTATCTTCCTTGTTTTCTTTCTTTTTTTTTTTTTTTTTTAACCAGAAAAGTTGCACATTTTCTACTTTCTGTTTACTTCAGTGGACAATATAGAATACCAGAATATTAGATGCAAGATACAAAATGCCCGTGATATTTTTGGGCATCACATTTAAAGAGATTCCTTCTAGATACTTGGCAAAGTTTAGTTTATTCTTCAGGTAATTTATAGTTTCAACAACAAAGAGCCTCTTTTTAAAATTGAAAAAATATTGTTTCTGTATAAGCCCTAGTACTGGAATCAGTGCAGTAAATTGGTAAGGGTCCTCATTATATAGTTAAGGCCTGTTAATTTTAGCTTGCATCTGAAGTGCTTTGCTAAACTGACTGTATAGAGAGAGCAGAACAGACGTACTCAGATATAGAGTTAATATTTCTCCTTTTCTCATAGAACAATTAAATGCATATCATTTTCTTTTAAGAAGTTTCTAATCCTACTAAAGGGAATTACAGAAAAGAAAAATATTGCAGGAAATATAAAAATTGTAAAATAAAACAATATCTTTGGAAAAAATATTGCATATCTTCTTGAAAATGCTAGTATCTAAAAAATAATCCTAAAAGTAGACAAGTTGCATAGCTTAGTTCTTATGCTATTTTGTATTTGACTAAATATAATAAATTTTTACATTAAAAAAATTATTACAGCAAAACAATTGCATGACAATATATACTTTTGTCTTGGGCTAACCCTGGCTGGATGCTAGGTGCTCACCAAAGTCTCTCTGTCATTCCCCCTTCTCAACTGGACAGAGGGAGAAAATTAGGACAAATAGCTTGTAGGTCAAGATAAGGACAGGGAGAGATCACTAACTAGTTATCATCACAGGCAAAACAGACTTGACTTGGGGAAAAATTAATTTAATTCATTGCCAATCAAATCAGAGTAAGTTAATAAGAAATAAAGCCAAATCTTATAACACTTTTCCCGCACCCTTCCATTTTTTCTGGATTCAACTTTACTTCCAACTTTCTCTACCATTTTCCCCCATGTGATGTGGAAGGATGGGGAACAGAGGCTACAGTCAGTTCATCACATGTTGTCTCTGCTGCTCCTTCTTACTCAGGCGGAGGATTCCTCACACTCTTCCCCTGCTCCACTGTGATGTCCCTCCCACAGGAGGCAATGCTTCATGAACTTGTCCAACATGGGTTCATCCCATTGCCTACAGTTCCACAAACTGGTGAGCTCCATTAAAGAAAAGACAAAAGTTAGGTTCATGATACTAAGAGTTCAGTGTGACATTTATCTAATGAAGCTTCAGACATCTTCCGGAGAGACATCTGTGCTTGCTGTCATTATAGGATCTACCTCCATATGTCCAATGGAAAGGAACCAACACTTTTATGCTCTTACACTCCCAACCTATTTGTAATTACTTCTTTAGTGACATGAATCATACATGTTCTCTTCAGAACTTAAAAAAAGTTTTGTGAGGTATCTGAGACGAATTTCTGTTAATTGAAGTATTTTGGAGAGTGGAGGATCCTTTTTGGAAGATATGTGAATCCTTCTTGTATAGTATTAATGACAAAGTCATCTGTGACTGAGAGAGATGGAACTGATGACTTATGCTGTTTCATGGGTAATGTCTATACAAGTAAAAAAAAAAAATGGTTCAGAACATGAGCTCATAACTGTCTGTGATTGTGGGCACTGTCTAAATTTTAGCACAGTTTTAGTCCATGGCATGGTTTGTGCCAAACTGTCTCCCAGACAATTGCTGCACTGTCAAGGTAACTGCATGTGTCAGGGACGATTCCCAATTTGAATCTGGCCACCCTCTTTTGAGGGGAAAAAAGTGCCTGATGATACACCATTTAACATGACCTTACAGGCCAGAGGGTTTCCATGGCATGGTTCAGTTTCTACGGTAGGCCTCTCCTTTCAGTCCATACATTATTACAAGATTTAGGGCAATGCAAACACAAAATTGTTCCATTTCTTCTAGCCCATTTTGGTACAGATCTTCCTAGGAATTTCTAGAAATCTAAGGTCTTGTGTAATGTCACATAAATTTTACAGGAACATCTCTAACAATTTCATGGAATTTCTGTCTTGTATCTGAAGAGGAAATATGCACTTCTTTTGCAGGTGAAACTCCTATAGACTCCTCTGAGAATTCTGCCAATGGATGTGAAGAAGAATTAGTTCACTAGTGATTTTCTGTGACATAATTAAACTTTATATCATCAAAACCCTGTAGATCTAAGCAACTTCTAACTCTAAAGCTGTAAGGAACTGAGACATGTAAACAACACCTCGGGAACACATTTCAAAGGGAATGGTGATTTTTTTGGATACAGTGGAAAATACAACTGTAGCTTTTTTTTTTTTTTCTCCCCCCCAGATAACAGAATACATCAAACAGCAATGGAGAAAGATAGAAGAGGAAAAAGGATTTCAAGAATTTTGGAAATTATGAATGTTTTTCCCACAAGGAAAGAAGGAAAATTTTGTGAGAATGGAAATTTCTCTAGCTGGAGGTATAAAAACCAAAACTAATAACAATTTTATTTTTATCATGCATGCAGAAACTGACAAAATGTAGTGATATTTTAAGAGGGAATGAAAAATTAATATAGGTAGTTTAAACTGTTAAGCAAAGTGTTACACTATTTTATGAAATTAAACTTTATGCACATTACTATGGTATCTATGAAATATACTATAAAGAAAATATACCAGCAGAAAATATGGCCCATCCTGATGTTGGCTAACTGCCTGGAACTATGATTTGCATCCAAGGAAATCTAAACTGCATATGCTAGCTCTGCAATTGACTGTGTCATTCCCTACATTGCTTTTATTATTACTTAAAGTATATCAGAGTAGTGTTTCAGTTGAGAATTGACAGTCTTCTACCTTAATATAAAATCAGCCAGTACATAGAAATCAAGGTGGTGTTGCAGTAAAGAAATTGTGTTCAGAAAGGCAAATTTGCTAAGCAATGAAGAGGAGAAAGAGCACAGAAATGTCTGAATCATCACATGCAATTCATGGATCTCAGCGAGATCCAGCATGAACTTAATCCCATTCTTTCTTTTGTATTTCCTTGTGGAAAGGTTCTGACATAGCTCTTCTGGCAGTGATATATATTGTTTAATTTCCAAAATAAATTAATGGCCAATGTGAAGGTATATATTCTTTCATTTCAGTAGTACTCTGTAGTTTAAACACTCTTCCTCTGTCTTTTGTGCTGTACCCCACATTGACACATTTAAATTATTTTCTTTATATTACTAAAATAGTAATGAATATTCTTGAGGTGGGTTAATGTTGGCTAGCTGCCTGACATCCACCAAGCTGCTCTCTGACTTCCCTTCCTCAAAAGAACAGAGGAAGAAAATAAGACAAAAAAGCTCATAGGTTGAGATAAAGACAAGGAAATAATTTGCCAATTATTCTCACAGGCATAACCGACTCAGAAAAAATGAAAACACCTTAATCAGTCTCAACGGTTAAAATTCCCGTTTTCTCTACCACCTTCCCTTCTAGCCCCTGACAGCATAAGGGAGAAAGAATGGGGAGTGTCAGCCAGCTTATAACAGCTGTCTGCTGCTCCTTCCTCTGACACTGTTAAGCAGGACAGGAACAAAGAATTCTAGATCATAAGGCTAAGAAAATGAGCTCTGATTTATTTTAAATGTACCGCTCTATATATAGAGAACATCGAGAAGACTAATTTCATTGGTGGTAGAGCAAAAACATGTCACACCATTGGTGTGCAGTGAATGACGCACAGTGGCAGAACATTCTATAAACAATGTGAACAACAAGATAGATTAGAGAATTATTTACATTCTTTCCCAACTGCTTCCCAGGCTCTCACCTGGTTAGAAAACCTTTCTCTTTCTCTCTGACTGAGCTGAGAATATCCACATTCCTCCTCACACTTCCCTGCTCCAGCTTTCCATGGCTTTCCATGGTCAGGTGGCCTGTCAGGTACGTGTTTATTTAGCTGGAGTTCAAATGCAGAGTTGTTGCAAAGAGGCTTCTCTATATCCCAAATAAACACAGGGGATATTGCCTATCTGACTGGCATCTCTCCTACCACTCTTTGTAGGACCATGTATTAAAGGTTTCTCTTCCTTCAACTTTTATGTTTTTATGTTTTGATATTTTGATACCCATATATATTTCCAGACCCTCTATTAAGGATAACAGCACAGTAATTCAGTATTATATTTTTTGCAAGAAAAGGTGACTAAAAAAGGCTTTCAAGCCTTTGAGTTTTGCCTTTAGTGGTAAAGATTTTGCTTATAAGAAAACTGATGTTTGCATATGTACCATTTGGGCCCCTTCATTCCAAACCATATGGGCCTGATGTATTCCAGGGGGGTGGATCTGATCTAGTGCCAGTGGAGCCAGGCTGAGAAGTTTGTAATCCACTCCCCAATGCATTTGGTTCTTGAAGAAGTTATGAGATCTGACAGAGTACCACAATATTGAATAGATGAAAACTGCAGTGACCGTGTGATGGTCTGCCTGAGCAAATGAGTCTTCGCAGAACTGATTGTGCCAAGATATCTCAGCTGTTTTTCTCTGGTGCCAAATCAAGTGTGACAGGGTTTATTAGTTTAGGATCAAGGTCATGGTAATATAGCTATTTTGCTTTAGCGTCGATTCTTCACTTGAGGATTGTGTCTGATCTAATAAATTCTATAGAATTGAACTGGTTCTTCATAATGCCAGTTTGGCTGCCTGATCTGTTTTACATTGCTTTGTTATGCTGTGTTTTGAAGCTTGATAATCCACAAATTTTAAAGAGATGATTCATGATTGGATCTCTTTGACTACAGCTCACATAGTTTTGATCAGGCAAAAACAAGAAACTGCTTTTAAGAAAACAAATGCTTACTGATAGCAAAGGGCTCTACTTCACTTGATTTCTCCTTTTTTGCTTTTCTCCTTTCAGTGAATCAGGCTGAAAAAAGCCAAAAATCTTTATTTTTAAACATCCTAAAACATGAAGCAAGTAGGTATTTACTTTCTCTTCACAGTCAAAGGTGCACATAGCAGCTTTGGTTCTTACCTTTAATATTCCCTCTTGTACATAGAGTTTAAATTTTCTAAATCAGTAATTCAGCCAATGTGTCTTCTGACATGAGTTACTGCTTACTACTGCTTGCTTGAGGCAGAAAATTACCACAAGTTATTATGGAAAGCCAAGAATCAAATAATCATATTTCATGGTTAAGAAATAATTGTTACATTTTTATATAAAAATAAATCTTCCTCCACAATTCCTATCTCATCAAACATGCTTATTATACTAAAAATATTCCCCAGAATTATTTGTGGAAATTAATTATTCAAGCAGTTTGTTCTAAAGTTTGGGTTTTTTTAAGCACAAATGTTTTGAAATGATGCACAGAAAAAGGGTGTTTTCTAGTTCTATGACTGTCTCTAAGAATTGGACATTTGTGGCATTAATAGCAATGATTAGAGACATAGAAATTGTCTGCCTTTCATATCTTGTGGTATCAAGTTAAAATGCACTCCTTCAGCAAATAATGATGACAGTAAACTCAGCTGTGAGAAAATATGAAGAACTGTTTTGGTTTAACTGGGCAGCCACACAGCTCATTCCACCCCAGTAGGATGAGGAAGAGAATTTGAAAAGATGATAAAACTAGGTGATTAAGATAGTTTAACAGTACAGAAAAGGAACAGCTTTCAATGCTAGTCTGCTAATTCCTACTGCTCACACTTCACTATCAAATTGATGTGTTAAAGAAGGTAATAGTTGCATGGCAGATATGAAAAAAACTTTTAGTGTAGGTCAGTTAAAAATCAATCAAACTAGCTAGAATTCTGAAAAACTCCAGCTCTATTAGTCCCAGGGTTTGTTAGTCTACTGACTGTAAGAGGTATTATTTCTCTGGAGCAACTGAGAGACACAGACAACTTAGAAGTAACTAGCACAAAGAAATGAATTCAGGATCAATTTGTTTAGCTATCAAGATGTTAAAATGCTTTCCATGTTTTGTTCCATACTGGGGTACATAAAAGCCTTTTCCTTTCATTCCATACATTATCACTGTGGGTCTTTCTTCTGAGTTTTTGCTTAATAGTATAGTAGAGATGCATCAACAGCAGATACTTTTGCAGACAAATCCAGAGATAGTATTTTTCATTTGATAAGTGATGAATAACAGTAATTATAAAAATATTAGGCAATTGAACCAATTTCCTGTACATTCTGATAGTGCTTTATGCTTATAATTTGGAACCAATAATCAGATGTAGACCTCTCTTGTTTTATTAATAAAAAACCAGTCTCACCATTTATTATTCATTAAAACTGTGGTGGAATAGCTAGTTAGTGCAGGGACTGATTTGTTGCAGCTTACTGCAGGAAATTTAATTGATGGACAGTCTGTTTCTGAAACATTTGCTCAACCGTGAATCTATTGAACAACTCTAAAGCTAAGGTTATTAATTACCTTAAAACTGGATCAGTATTGTTTCCCTGCACAGCAAGTAGTATGAATGTATCAGATTCACAGAATATTCTGAGTTGAAAAGTACCCACAATGATCATCCAGTCCAACTCCTAAGTGAACAGGCCATATGGGGATCAAACCCACAATGCTGGTGTTATCTGCACCATGCTCTGACCAGCTGAGCTAATCTAGAATCTAATGGTTTTACCAGCATTGTATTTCATTAGAAATAGCCTCAATAGCCTGTCTTAGATTACACTACTAAAATTATTTCTGTTTAAAATGCACAACTTCACTTCCTTACTAGAATTCAGATCAACCAATGGAAAGAGAAAAGTCAAATGAAAAAGTACTAAGGAATTTATATTTGGAAAGCAACACTGGAGTATGCCTATGATTTTTTAGCTATGCCCTTAATGTGAAAATCTGTGGCCATTTTAGCCTGATGACAGTGAGAGAGAAAAAGTTCTGTTATACTCATCCCCGTGAAAAACCTGGAGACAAGAAAGAGTTCTAATAACTTCTTGGACTTCTTGCATTGTGCAAAGACAGGCAGATCTCATGTAACATGCTTCTTTGTATGTATGGAACTTTAAAAATACATTAATGTCTTTAATTTAAATACAGGCATTGGGTTTTGATTATTTACTCTTTGATAAGGCCAGTAAAATCGGTTTGAATGATGTCAGTGATGAATTTAACTGTAAGCCAAAGAAGTCTCAATAATTCAAGCTGGGACACACAGAGAAAGGAAATGGAGACAAGAAGCAAATGTGAATAATTTAGAAATTATATACAAGTGGGGAAAAGTTTATAGCTTGTACAGCTGTGGTTCATTGCAGCACATTTTTCAGTGATTATCTGTCTTATGGCACTGACTCTTAGGAGAGGCACAATGGGATTATTTTTTTATGGTTTAGTTTAAGTTGCCTGATGTCTAAAAGTCTATGTTCCTAAGTATAGTCCACCTCCAAACCTCCTTCTCTCTCTGCCATGTGTTGGAGCAGCAAAAACGTTTTGTCCCAATTCAGCACCCCTAGTCAGTTCAGTCTACCAGAAATCCTGGTTGCAAGGGGACCCCTTCCCTTGCTATTTCCTGAAGCTGCACAGACAATATGTTATCATTTACCTCCCTTACATTGTGAAAGCTGGAGACAAAAGGTCACCTTCAAGTTGATCCTAGTAAGATGATAAGACAGCAAATGCTTATAATATCCAGCAGCAGTTTGGATCCTAAAATGGGAAGTTCACCATCTTAAAGAGATGGTTTCAGAATGTTTTTTTCACATTTGATAGAGATTTTCATTGCTTCTTCTTGTATATCAAAATGATGGAAAAATAGGAAAAGAGAATCAATATAGAACACAGTATTTTGTATTTTAGAGGCTCTGAGCTCTGTCAAAAATAGCTTATTCCATTGTACCTTACTTGAATTTAAGTGCATTAAAATTCATTAAATTTAGAATGGAGATAAAAAACTTGTTGTTGCTATATCTTTCCCACTGCTTTATGCCACTTTTTCATGGTTAAGTTTGAGGTCTTTTCTGCATTACAGTGATCTCCTATAATTCATTTAGCAGTTAGAGAAATTACAATGACAGAGCAAATCAGTAAGATATAATGTTTAGATCTGACTCATTGCCAGCTCTGAGCACCCTGATCAAATGCTTTAAATTTAATATTTAATGAATAATGGATAAAATAAGAAACTAAATGACCTGAAAAAAGAGCAAATGAAAACCACTCAGGAGAACTTGCATGTTGGAAGGAAAAATGAAGTAGAGACAACTTTAAAAGTTTTAGTTTCCACTTCCTGAGTTGCTTGAAATGTCAATTCATGATGTCTTAATCATAATCTCAAACACAGCACCTGCACACTAGGGTGAAAACTTTAGAGCTGGCATTGCTAACCTAGGAATTAGCAGGGGTTAGCTTGACTGTTGTCAAAAGGGGTTTGAAAAACCAACCTTTCAAATTTAGTACAACAACTCCTGATTAACAGAAAAGAAAAAAGGTTAAAAAAAGCACCATCACTGGACATTCTTTTATCATGAAAACATGGTGAAGGAGTTATTTCACTATTCACTACTCATTCTGAGTATCAAATTAAACAGGTCGTTTTAACTCATTTCATGATTTGTTTGTGTTATGTCAACTCGATATGTCTTTTACAACTTCGATTTTTAGTATTTTGGAATTCTGTACCTTTCCACTTGTGTTTTTTCCTTCACTGAAATGCGATGATCCCTTGTGTCAGTGCTATTTCACTGCATGCTACATGACAATTGCAATCTTTCAAGGGCTTTGACCACAGCATAGTTTCCACTGTCGTTGTATTCCAAGGGAGCAAATCCTTTACCATCCTAGAGAATTTTGCTTGCACTTCCATCCACATGTCTTGGGCATATTTAATACTGCCAATTTATATTTCAGTTTTGATATGGCACTGATATATATCAATGTGACATTGTCGACCTTAATGAATTCTGCTTCCATTTTGGTTCATCATGAACTGATGTAGTTTAAGTGGTTTCACAGTGTGTCAGAATTAGATACAGCCCAGCAGGATAATTCACAGAGCCACAAATATGCACATTCTTTCCCTATCAATTTGATAGAGGAGTTAAGTTCCTTAGAAACATAATCCACAAAATCTATGTGTGATGACAGAAAACCACTCAGAGCAGGTATAAAATATAGTGGTGACTGAGAACTCCAGAACTTCCCACTAGCTTTGATGAGTGACTCAGGACTTGAACTTTTAAGCTCTTGGATCATTTGAAAGCTAAGATGGGTAGGCACCTAACCGAGCAAGGCACACTCTTTTTAAAACTGGAGAAGCAGCCTTAGGTCCCTTATTTTGAAAAAAAAGCACATTTGGAATCAAAGTAGTCTTCCCAAAAGCATGGAATTAAGGTTCATTCCCAGTGACAGCCAGAAATTATTCAGATGCACCCTGCTACTTTCCAGAGGACTTTTCAAACTTCCAGATAGGATATGTCATCCCTGCAGGCAGACCCATAGAGGGATATCTGGTTGGTGTTTGTAATGTGTCTCCTAATGAGAGAGACACAGAATGAGATTCTGACTTCAAGATAAAGACATAAAGACAGATGCATAGGGAACCTTTAGGACAAACAAGAGTCAGATCTGGTAAATCCAGACAGTTGCTTGGGTTGAGTGCTGATATCAAAGTGCTAAGCATCTCTTCCCACATAACAAGCAATAGGATAAGAGCAAATGGCCCCAAGGCTATTCCAGGGGAGATTTAGATAGGATCTGAAGAAAAATTTCTTCACTGAAAGGGTTTTCAAGCATTGAAGTAGGCTTCCTAGGGAATTGGCTATCATCCCTGGAGGTGTTTAAAAGACATGTAAGTTTGGCACTTAATGACATGATTTAGTGGTGGACTTGACAGTGTTAGATTAATGGTTACACTCAATTTCAGTGGTCTTTTTCAACTTCAGTGACTCTATTGTATTCTTTTCAGATATAAAATGGACTGTAGAAGCAATGTGAAATCTATTGACAATACAAATACTAACCTACTCAGAGAATTTAAAGGTTCACAAATTAGCTGGCTCTGACATATCTCACAGTTAAGATCCAGCAGCTCTGAATGCTGCTACTTAGAAATGTACTTCCATGGCTTCTCATCCACACTACTGTAGGAGACTACCAGTTTCTGATGCAACAGACAGTAATGTGCTGTTCCTCAGTGGAAACATTCACAGCTCAGGATTCACTAAAACAGACAATGAACATTTGTCAGTTTGTCACTCACTGTGCTTCACTGCTCACACAATTTCTTTTATTTCTGACAAGAAAAAAGACAGAGCTTCTTAGTCCAAGATGATAAAATGTTTGTATATCACCACTTCTTAAGAAGCAGAGAAGGACTTGAGGATCTCAGATTTACAAAATGAAACTTTGTATTTAGGTTATTTTCAGAAATGTCACAGTTCCTTTTTTAAAATGCCTGAAGTATTCAACTGCTTGATATAAAGAAAGTGACCTAGGTCCTCCTCAGTCCCACACAAATGATGCAGCAGGTCATAATAGAGAAGGACTCATGTCATGCCACACATATAACTTGTCTGGATCTCATGTTTGCACTGAAATTGTAACACGACAAATTTGGAGACTATCTGTCTCCAAAGCCTGATCTGTTACCTCCACTTTGATGTGAGAGCACTCATTTTCCATTACAACTGTTTTGTTGTTCTGTTTACAAATGAAAACAGTTGGAAGTCAGGAAAAATGTCTTTTAGCTGACAAGCCACTCTGTCAGAGGTCTGACACAATAGTAAAGTGTTCCTCTGTCCTTGACTTCTCAGTACAACAATAACCTTTCTTTGCTTCAGATGAGTTTTACATGGAGTTCTGATACCTCTTGCCTGAACTCAGAACTTCGATAACTATAACATTGTGTGTGAAATTGTAGTCAAGATTATAACATAGAAAATTTCTAAATAATGTATAAAGTATGCTGCAGCATAAATTTAGCAGATGCTGTAAAGCTAGGCACCTTTCTAAATATTTAATCCTCTTAATGTGTTTTGCAGCTAGATGCTCTGTAGAAGTAACCAAATATATACTACTCCATACATATTTGAAAATGCACTGAATATAATTTAATAATAATATTTCAGACTGGTACACATGAATCTTTAGAATTCTCCTCTGTCACAATATCACACCATTAAAAAGCATGTTATTAAAATGCATTGACTTGATGTTTCTCTTATTGGCTTCCATACATTTTTTGTTAAGGGAAACAGTAAACTGCTGAGGTTATTTTGATTTACATTTTCAGTAGAGGCATGGAAAATTATAACACCAGGTGCTTCTTCTCAGTTGGATTTATTTTGTCAACATGCTCAGTGCATGAGGGAAGTACTTAATTATATTAGCTGCAAAAGGACAGTACCCAGAAATGTCATAGCACAGCAGGACAGAGCCACCCTACCATTCTCAGGAAGATGACTTCTAGTCAGCAGTCGCCAAGGAGAGGAAACTGCTTTGGCACTGGTGCAATAATATTTAGCCTTTCACTTGCCATATAAACATGCCTAGGAGTGTAGCTGGCCAAACCCCAAATATACTGCAGTGTATTTTCATGAATAGTGCTTTTGATAAAAGAGTGAAATGGATGCCTGCTATGTTTTCTTTCACAAAGGTCCTCATAGCAGAGCTAATATTACAGATTCACTGATAAACTTTGCAAGAGCCAGAGCTGAAAGCTACAGACCAAGTGAATTAATCAATTTTTTCAGGATCTAGTAGAGAGGGCACTGCTGGAACATTCATTCTTTCCCTGGTTGTTTACTCCAGTCCACATGACAGAAAAATCATCTGCCCCAGTGACTTGTGGGAAGGAGAGCTGAAAGCACAACTGAAAAAAAAAAAAAAATCAGATTTTTTGCTACCAATAAAGATCATTGAAACAACAGAAAAGTAAATCAAGCACAATTTTTTACATTTTTATACATTTTCAAGATGATGTAGGGCATGCTGCCTAGAAGTTTAAATTAAGATACAATTTAAAAAGACACCTCAAGACACACAAGGCCTACAATACCTGCAAGAATATAACCACCAAATATTTTTCTGTGGGAATTAGGTCCAGTAGTCTCTATGTATATATTATTTTATTCTGAGCATTTGTTTAAATATTTCACCTATGAAAACTTTAAATCTACTCAATAAACTGAGCAATTATAAGTGCTCAAATAAGTGCTCAAATTTAATGCCAAATTATTAGCTCATGTATTAGAAACAATTTTTTTTCTCCTTTTGTCTTCTGCTGTGTAAAACTTGAAGCATAGCTCTTAACTGTTCAGGGTGAGGTTGGGTAGGCAGAAGACCATTACATTCTCAAATAATTATAATTTGATATATGACAATATTTTATATAATACAGTTTGATTATATGAATAAAAGTGAACCTAGTCAAAATCCAATAATTTCAAAAATCTAACTAATGATAGAAAACCTTTCCATACAGATCAGAGTCATTAGAACTAAGCAAAACATTACTAAAATTTCAGGATCTTTTTATTTCCCTCTTTTTCTACTTCTTTGCCAGGTCATTGCAGGAGTCTGTGCTTCAGTTTGTTAAAAAAGAAAAAGGTTGTATATAACTGTGTCAAACATATATAACATCACTTTTACTATATGCATTCAATATATATCATAGATACCTGACCACAAAATTAAATTGAATTTACCTTCATCTAATTTCTGTATGCTAATGTGATTGATCAAACACTGCCTTGGCTTGGATCATTTCATTTCTGAAAGTGACTGTAACTAAAAGAAATGAGAAAATTTTTCTAGTGACTTGTGTTCATTGCTTCAAATTTTGAGGTAACATCTGGTGTGAAAAATTATGTCAATAATCTGTTGCCATACAAAGGTTAATGTTCTTAAGAACAATAATATATGCTCTAGCCTACCCATATATATGGTAACTTCTGAATAAATGGCAAGATTCCTCAGATTCTGCAATTAATAAGGAACTTTCATGTTACAGACTAAACCATTTTCTCAGCTTTTAAGATATCTTGTAAGAAAGTTCTAGAACTAAGATTAGAGAACTATTTTTACAGGATCTGCTATGAATACATGTACCCAAATATTCACATAAGAAACTTATTTTTTCTCAAAACAAATGAGGCATGTATAAGAATACAAACCTCGGTACAAAAATATATCTTAATAAAATATAGCTTACTAAATACTTCAAAACCATTAGATGAAAATGAACACATTTTTCTTTTACTTTGATTTGAAAACTTTAGTAATTTTTTAGTGTGATTCCATACCACAAATTGCCTAAATTATTAATATATTTTTCAGAAAAATAACTGCCTAATAATAACCACTGGTCTGTATTTAAACCTTGTCTGTTAAAAAATATGAAATAGCAAATGTACCACATAATTTACTTTTAAGTCAACTTCAGAATATTTGAGGAGATGGACAAATACAGGAAATCTAACTAGTAAATTGAAAATACTAAGCATAAATATCATATAACTATTTCCCAAATTTTCATCATTGTTAATATTTTAATTGGAGGGACAGTTTAGTATCTAGTATTTTTGCTGCAGTTTGATATATTTTGCAGTATAAAGATACTAAGAAACTCAATAGAGTTTATTCAGATTAAATACTCTTGATTTATGGGGAGAAAATGTTGGCATGAAATTTTCACCCTTCAGAGATTAATGGATGTGAATTTCCAAATCTGAGAAATGCTTCTTCAGCAAGAAGACTTTCTTAGCTTTGAATCAAATAATTATTCAACTATGTAAGTATTTAATTGTTCAATTATTGAAATGTTTTTCCTCTTTTACAGGTCTGTTTATAACCTTATAATTTTGTCAAAATACTGTCAAATTAAGTGGTTATTAAATGTCAAAGGTAAGTATCTCCATGGTACAGACTGGAAGCTTACAGCTTCATTAAAGCTAATGGATTTGAATATTTATGCTACCTCAAGATCACACCCTCTGATTCTTTTTCAGATAATGGGACGTATAATTAAATGATACATATACACCACTTTCTCCAACATCACGATAAATTATTATGGTAAAAACAACTCAAGCAGGCCATGACAGATCAGCACTAGAGGAGAGACTCCAAGAATGCCACAGCAATTATACACATTATTAGGCAGTTAAAATTAACATGTCAGATCCAGAACTGAATCATTTGTCCTTAAAGTTTGTAAAAAAAAAAAACCACTCACTGCAGACTGTGGTTTTTTTTTTAATTTAGAAAGACTTTGATAATGCATCTAAATATGAAGTAATCAATAAATGCTGTCATAAAATAAAAAATATATGACTTTTACTATTTTTCAATTTAGTGTGAATTAACTGCTCCTTGTTACTTGGAATGCAACAAACCCAGAAAGTTGTGATGTGCTTGTGATAAAATTTGAGTTTTACTGGAAGGACTCTTTCTTCCCTCTGCAAAATTTTGGAGTATTAATAGTAGGAACAATAGCAACTTTGCTACTACAGTCTAACTCTTTTGAAAGTAAAAAAAGTACATTTTACTAAAATTGGATTTGATGGTGGAAGTGGGGAAAACAAACCTATTGCAGCATATAATGTATTCAAGGGAGCTCAAACTGAAAAATAGGACTTGCTGAAAAATACCTAGGCATTCATAATGCTATGAACTCCTTCTGTTTAACAAGTGGTACTTCAACTGCTGACAGAAAAACCAGCAACGTGAGGCTTGATAACAATATTCTCTGAATTATTAATGCTGCCATTCACAGAGATAGATTTTCCATTGACTGCTATCATTTTGAACCCCTATATCTCATCTTAATTTGAGTAGCTGCCTGATGGAAGTCACGTGTAGACTGAAAAATTGGCTTTTTCTATCACAATGTTTGGTTGAAAGAAGGATTGCTTCTGTTTACTGTAACGTGTCTGGAGTCTAGACAAGAAGAATGCTTTGTAACAATGCTAATATTAAAATCTCATTATTCTTGGAGGGTTAAGGTAGCTCTTTATGATAAAACAACTATGTATCTGTGTGTGTGTGTGTGTGTGCATGTGTGTGCGCCCTGAGGGTGTGGATTCATCTTACCTAAGTTTAACTATTTAATTAAGGTTCCTAAGTTAGTAAGTGAAAAGGGTTGCATCTTGTCTAAACTAGATCTTTGAACTGAACAGGATTAGTCAAGTAACTAGAACTAAAAATCCCATCTTTCTTACAGGCAGTAATTAGAGAGTTTCAGAATACAAATCATTTGACCTAGGAAGGCAGGCATGTCACAAAATGTCCACTTTCTCTATTGACTATAAAGATAGTCTAAATGACTGGATGATTTCACTGAGTCAGAGTCATCATTTCCTCTAAAAAGTGCACCATTATTATCTAACAGACTAATAGCAACAGTGCAAAACTACCAAATGCAGGTACCAAGTTTGGTCAGTCCAGATCCTTCCAATTTATCACGGTGAAAAAGGAAATTAAAAATAGTGTCTGCAGAGTCCATAGTCCTGTCAAGAAAACAGTCTCTTGAGAAAGCCTATTAATGACTAATACAGAGGAAAACTACTGATGAGTGGATAATGACTGTTGTGTGCTTGTGAGACAAGCATTTTCTGCTTTGTAAATTGTGACCTCTGAATGCCATGTATGACAAGTATGGCCTATATTACTGTGTGACTCCTCAGCCTTTGTACTTTGTGTTACAGTTTTTATCTGTCTCAGGCCTTAGCTGAGAATAAGAGGCCTGGAAGAGTTCCTTAATTTTAGTATTTATCTGAAGTCAAAATAATTAAATTGTATATAGAAAAGACCTGGCACAACCCGAAGTGTTTTCTTCTCACTGTGGATTTCTGTTACACATGCCCCTAGAGTGAGTGAATATTCTGCTAAAGGGAATGTAAAAGTAATGAATCACGGGAATCTATCCCTTTGTCACAGAACAAAGATTAATCAGCTGAACTACTATCCCAAAGATTAGAAGTCTAGAGTGATGGTTATCATTAGCAAAGTTAAAGGTTTCACTGTCTGATTTGTATACTGTAACTCTCAAACCTCACAGCGCTACCTACAGTCGAGTTCTCTGGGGTCCAGTTAATAATTCTGACTATCTCACTAGCTCGTTGACAGCTTCTTGCGGAAGGTCATATTCTGATGAAGCAGATACTTTTAAACACTCCTTTTGCTTTTGAGATCTAATCTAAAATACTTCTGAGAGAAAGATGCTCTAATGCTTGTTTTTCTTCATGTATGCATTTGAGAAAATGTATATATAAAAAGTAATGATATTTTCACACTGAAAGTTTACTCAAATATCTGAAATCTGAAGGTAACCAGCTGTATGAATCTGGGCCAGGCGAACTTCACTGGACTTAAAAGAAAAATGCATTCTGTGTCCTTGAAGATTTTGTCATCCCTTTTTTTTTGATTGCTGCCACATACTATGAATTTTGATTCAAGAAGGAGCACAGGGCTTTCTTACCCCTTTTCACCATTTGTAAAATGAAATTATTTCCTATTTTAATGTGAAGACAAATGGAAAGACACTGGAGAATTGCGGCGTCACGCTGTTTTTCCCAGCTCCGGGCAGCTTCGGTGCCTTTCAGCGCCGCCTCCCCCCGGACACTCAGGTCCGCCACTTCTCTTCTGCATGCCACTGCTGCTGGCACGCCGGTTGGGGTCTGCCAGGTTCTGTCGCCCGCGCAAGGGTCCAAGGCAAAGAGGGAAGGAATTGTCCAGATCACCCACGAAGGAAAGCGGGAAGGCTTTATTGTCGCGGGGAGCTGCGGTGGGGGGTAGCAACCCACACTTCCCATGCCACATGGGGGAAATGGCGCCAGGACCTGGGAGGGAGCGGGATGATATAGGGGGTGTGACAGGGAGGGCAGATGCACTCCTGCCCAATCGGTGCGGGTGCCACAGTGATCACGTGGAGATGACAACCAACCAGAACACTGCAGGGGTGGACACGGAGCTTCGGGTCGAGTGGGATCTTGGGGATGAGGTGAGGTGACGGACATGTGATACCCGGGGCCAGATGGGGGAGTGGTCACAAGAGTGGCAAGGGGGAAAACTCAACGGCAGGTAGCCTGGGGCTAGACACCCTGGGGCGGGGGAAGACACGGGGGATAAACGAGGGTACACAGGACTCAGCTAGCTGACACAAATAAGAACCCCTAATCTAAACCCAATCCCAGGATGCAACAGGGAATGATGAGCCCACCAATGAAAATATATACCCTTGCTGTAAAATTTGAATAAAATTCAAGAACGAGCTCTAAGCTACATTTCCAGTCTGATATACTACTACAGGTTCTTGGTGGGCTGATCTTTGTTGTTTGGTTTTATTTAGTCAGTTGTTTTATTAATGTTAGTTAGGTTTGTTCCTTGTACTCCCTTATTTTTCCCCTCACAGTGGTTTGTTCCAAGTTGTTTACCCCAAGAGTTCCCGCCTCTCGGATCCACAGTTACCTGTCAATCTCCTCACCTCTCCCTGTTTTCTCCTTAGTTGGTCCCATCAGTCAGGGTTTGTTCACTCCCTGTTGGGAGTCAATTCTGTAACCACCCCCAGCTTCTTCAAGAAAGTTCTGTATCAATCACCCCACTTTAGCCTTTCTATTTGTCCCAGGACTTTATGCCCACCTTGCGGCGTTGGCTTTTGTTCTCCCTGGCTGCATGCAGTTTTTGGGAGCCCGGCTGTGGCGTAGCTTCCACATGCTGCCGGGGTTTTCTGCCGCGGGTTCCCGGACACAGCTACCGTGTCCAGGGTGCATGGGCTGGCCAGTTGCTGTTACCGTGCGCTAGGGATCCGGCAAAGAAGTAAGGAATTGTCCATTTACTCCGTGCTGGGCTGGAACGGTTTATTGGTCACGTGGTGCGGTTCGATGGAAAGACCCAACCGCTCCTGGCACTCGCATGGGAGAAAATGGTGCCTGTGTGCTGGTGGGGTAGGATTTTATGGAGGGGCAGGGTGAGAGGATCCACGGCCTCCCATCCAAAAGGGGCGATTGCCGTGGCGGTGACGCCAGCAACAGCGACCAACCAAGACGGTGCTGGGGCGGTTCCTGGGTCCCAGGGCTAGTAGGGATGCAGCATCAGGGAGATTGGCAGGGAACTCTCTGGCAAGGATGGAGCGTGTCCGCCTGAGTAATTGGGGTAAGCTCCAATAGCACACAGCTAGGAGTGAACAACCGTGGGAAGGGGAAACACGGGGGATGCACGGGATTACAGAACTTGGTTTATCTAACATAAATTAAAAACCCTAATCTAAACCCAAACCCCAGGATGCAACACACCTCTGTTATGTTACCATTGGTTGTTATGATCAATGTCGTTTCTCTATCATTTGTCCCCATTGGGTGAGCCAGGTTTCCACCCCTGTCTGCCCATCCCCTATTTAATCTGCTGCCATCCTTTGTTTCGTCGGCATTTTGTCACTGCAACCACCCTGAGAGCGTCTTTGTTCCTGCCATGCCTGGGGGAATAAAGGCTATTTGGGCTCACAAACAAGTGTCCTTCTCTCGTCTCTTCATCTCCTCTCAGCGTGTGAAGCTACTGAAGCCGCATAACCCACACCGCAGCACTCAGCACTACCAGGGTGGCAGATGCCGTTCCCCTAGGGTGCCCACTCACGTGGTGGCCACCCGGCCTCACACGGACAGTGCCAGCCAGCGCTTCTCGACTGCTTGAGGTTGTTGCAGGTAGCCGCCACAGATCTTGGCTGGCTGATACCTTCTCACTGTCCCTCTTCAGCAGAGCAGGAGGAGAAAATAAGATAGAAAAGTTCGTGGACAGAGATGATGATAGCAAGCTTACCATCATTGAAAACAAACTTGACTTGAGGAAATTTAATTTAATTTATTGAAAGAAAAAGTTATTAGAATAGTAATGAACTACTGAATTAAATGACCATTCTGCCTGCCTCTTCTTCCAAGGCTTCACTTCACTTTGTGATTCCCAACACTTTTATCTTCCACATGCTGCCCCAGCACAGATCCTCTCAGGGAAGTGTAGTCCTTCAGGAACAGACCACTCCAGTGTTGGTGCCCCACAGGCTGAAGTTCCTGCCAGCAACCAGCTCCTGCATGTGTTCCTCTGCGCAGGGCACAACTCCAGCACGGACCCTTCAGGGGCTGCAAATTCATTCAGGGCATCTCCACCTGCTCCAGTGTGGAGTCTTCCAAGGCTGCTGTACTGGTATCTTCTCCACAATGGTCATTCATATGTTGCTGGGGGACAAGAGCTTCTCTACGATTTCCTCCAGTGGCTACAGAGGAACTTCTGCTCCAGTGCATGGAACACCTCCTGCCCCTCTTTCTTCTCTCATGTTGGTGTCTGACGGGGCTCACCCCCAGATTGGGGTGACCCCGGGAGGTGGTAAAGTCTCTCCTCCAACCCAGGCCTTCAAAGAAAGACTCAGTAGTCTTCAGTCATCCGGTCTCAAGGTAGTTTATTGCATGTTGTCTCAAGGTACACACACTCCCTAACATTCTCTCTGACTCCTTCTCCCTCTCCATCTCTCTCTTTCTCTCTCTCTGTCTCTCCCGCCCAAGGGCTGGTGCTATCTTTTATATCACACATTACATATTAAATGTTTATAGTTTTTCCCCAATGCCTATCACCTATATTGAACAGTGACTTTCTACTCTAAACTAATCTGTGAGTGCCAACATCACCAAGTACATGGAAGATAGGAAGGAGAAAGAAGGAGGACAGGGCACGCCCAAATCCCTCCATCTTAGAACTTCTGACCCCCATGTACAAAACTCAGACCCCTCTGTACAAGGCTTAAAACCCCCCTGTACAGCACTCAAAAATCCTTCCTTTTACTTTGTGACTACTTCTATTATAAAATCTAAACTTTTGTGATTTTTTGTTCTTCCTGCAAGGTTGGTAAATTGTTCCATGGGTCAAATTCAAAACCACAGGGGTTTCCGGCTGCCTGCCAGGGTCTCAGATGCTTCTGACTTGGAACAGGAACATCCAAGAGTGTCTGAGGGACACCTTGGGTTCCGACAGGTGTCTGCAGCATAGTTCCTCTTACATTTTCCTCACTTCTCCCTTACCCAGCTGTGCAGTTGTTTTGCCCTTTCTTAAAAATCTTTTCCCATTTGTACCACTGCCTTGGTCAAGAGGCTCAGCTCTGCCCTGTGGTGGGTCTGTTGGAGTTGTCTGGAAATTGTTTTCTCCCACATGGGGTATTCCTATCTAATTCTCTCAGAGGGCACCCCTAAGGCTCCCTTACAACCAAAAGTTTTCTAGAGACACTCAATAAAAAGTTTAAAGCAAATAAAATTCTGTATAACTCCCTTGCATGCTGAAGCCCACCAGAACCCGGGCTAGCTCTATACACTTCAGTAGCCACAACAGGAGTGGGGAACAGCTGGGGACTGGGGTTTGCCCACAGCTGAACCTAAAGAGCTGCAAGTTCTACAGTGTATGCTCTTACAGCCATGGCAGGGACCAGGTGAAGGAGTAGGCTTCTTGTCCTGAGGTTTCACAGGGAATGTTTACTTCAGGTGAAGGAGGTAAGGCAGAAGACAGCCCCATGCACCTCCGTGCAAGGGATTAAATACAGATACAAACCAAGCGATGGATACAGAAAATCAACCAATAGAGGGATTTCAAGGGTGGAGCAAGGGGATTGCATCAACTCTGTGGGACCAATCAGGATAGGGGGAGGAGAGGGAAAGGTCACATGGGTCAATGGGGATGTCATGGATTAGGGGATTTTCAAGTGGGTGCTTCAATCAGGGATTGATTGGCCTAGCAGTGAGTGGCAAGGAACATTCAGGAAAAAGGGGCAGGGTTGCCTTAACAGCAGGGTTGACTTCACAGGCAGGGAAGGGACTAGAACAAAGAGAGGGGAATAGCTTGAGGGACAGCTTTAAGGGAGGGTACAACTTAGGGAAAATGTGGGGGGATAAGAGAATGAGCCATTTAACAATAACTTAATGAAATAAACACAAACCACAACACTTGCATATGAATAATAACAAGGTTTAGACTAAAACTTTCAATAATAGCATCTTGAAGGCACATCCTGAGAGGCAAATCTAGTCCTCAATAACTAGCTTTGTTCTGACTGACAGACAGCCCTTGCCTTTTCCCTCTCCATGTGTAAAAGGACAGTCCATTCAGCTACAGCTTTGGGGTTATACAGTTTATCCTGCTGCATGTGCTTCCATACCATATTTTAGACTCCAAAAATTCAGCAGCTGGAACCACTGTATCTTTAAATCATTATTATTATCCCTCACAACTGATCTGAGCATCAAATCTGCTCATAGGAATAAAATGGAATAGAGCCAATAACTTTGTGAAAAATAGGTAAGACCTAACATTAAAAAAAAAAAAAAAATAGAGTTGACAGCTCTAAAAGAACCAGAAATCATGGTTAGTAGGACAATACAAAGAGGGACTATAGAAAATTTTCCTCACAACAAATTGGTTTTGAACCTGAATGTCACTGGCTGGCATATGACTACATGGGAGTTATTTACTCATAGTATCATCTGAACTAGAACTGTCATAGAGCAATGTGGTGTAAATAATTTGCAATAAGCACAATGTCAACTATATAATTTAACTTTAAGGACTATCACCTGTATAAAACTGAGTGCAACATATTTTGATTAGGACAGAGTTCCTTATAATCTCAGAATTAATTCTTGTATGATGTCAGCTGTGCTATATATTTTTTTCACTGTCTAATAAAAAATAATATAATTAAAACTCATAACAGGGTTCATCTATTGGCAATAGAGGTGTGTGTTATCACACCAAAGTACTTTTGTTTCAATATACTTAATCCTGTGTATTTTCTTGAGAGTCTAGATAAAAATGACTGGGAACATATACAAAAAAGTTAGATAAACACTATAATATTTGAGGTTTTTAAAGTTTTTTGTGTTTTTTTGATTGCTCCCATGGTCTTTTGAATCATTGAAAAAAGTTAAATCTGTTATTTCTAATGTAATTTAAAACTCACAAAGAAAGCAGTGACTTTGAATACTGAATTTGGAAAAAAAATGTGTATACAGTTTTTGTCTATTTTATTTTAAGACATTGCTGCTGAAATATTTACAGAGAATAGTTCTAAGGTTAAAAGAAAAGTAGTGAACTCATTTCAGATAAACCATAAAAATATTTAGGGCCCTAGAGACAAAGGGGAGGAATATACTGATCTGAGAGACAGCATGCCTAGACTTCATAGAGGTTGCCAAAAAAAGTAAATTAATGTTCATGAACCATAAATTTAATTCTCCAAAACTTACAAGAGCTTTGGAAAGAATGTTAATATATAAATTTTTGAACTTACATTGGACTTAGATGTTGCAATTTAAAGTATATAGCAAAGTTTCAGATAGAATTTTTTTTATTTGAGTTGAACAGCAATTAATAACATGAGTCCTGATCAATAGAAGAATGTGTTTGTATATGTATATGTAGGCAAGGACAAGTGAAAAGATATAGGCCTTTATTACGAATTAACAGAAAAGTGGTAGATGGAAAAAAAGTAATATATTTTATTATACCTACCAGTGTTACTGAGGAGGGGAAAAAATCAGATATAAGGAGATGTTATTCAATTTCATATTTCAGTAGAGTAGAGTAGAGTAGAGTAGAGCAGAGTAGAGTAGAGTAAAAAAGCATATATCCTCCATACATATTTTTCAGATCTGGCTTGTCAGCCACAAAGTATGACTGTGTTTTCCATTGGATATGTAGTAGATTTTAACTCTATCTGTAGTTCTTGTTTCAGTTTTTTATTATGGCATAATGAAAACCCTTGGATAGCTTAAGTTTCTTTAAACATTTAAATATATGAGGACATTGAAGTCATGCTAAGATGTGGCAAAATATTTTAGTTATGCAAAAGCATTAGACCCTGAAAAATGAGCAGCACCTTTAGAAACACTAGGGAAATTGACATTATTTGACTAATAAAAAGGGATGCAAGAAGAAAAATTGCATACTTGCTCAAAAAAAAGGTTCTGCAGGAAAGCAAGATTTACTAACATAATTGTACAGAAAAGAGGGAGTAACATTATCTAGGGAAAAGAACGTGAACATCAAGGGTATCAGTTATCTTAAATTACTTGTTTTTCAAAACTGGAAAAAAATAAACATTGAAAAACATTTGAAAATTTGTATCTGTAAACAAACTCATTTACACACTGTGCATTCTCACTTGGGAAGTTATTGCCACATATTTTGAGGCCAAGAAATTTTCAAACTCAATGTGTATAAATTGCATGGTGTGAGATTTTTCCTACCATTTTAAGAATGGATTTTAACTCCTGCGCTTCAGGACTTACAGGAAACTCTGATAATTGAGAAAAGACCTAAGAGTGAGGTAGGATAGTCTACTGTGTGTTCTGTGCATATACTTTTCTCAGAAGAGAAAGTATGGGCAACTTTTAGACATACTCAGGCAAACAAACAAAAAATCTGATATACCATAGGAATTCTTACAAACTGAGAGATGCAATAGAAAGCTCTCAATATCACTTATTGCTGTCTAGCTGAGTGCAAATGCTTTCATGCATTCAGATGCATGCAGTCAGCGTTACCTTGCCTTTCTAGCTCCAACTCCTTAAAATATAAATTGCTTCTCTTTTAGTTTTCCAGATCTTTTTGTACTTCAATCTCTTACAAAAATATGTACCTCTTCTTATAGGAGTTTTGTTACTATAATTAGGTCTTTCTCTGCTTGCAAGCTCATTATTTATTACCAGTTGAAATTATCATCTGTCAATATTTTTGTTGATTCCATGATTGTCTTAATTTCTTTGACCTCACATTTCCTTTCACTTAGACTTTCTATCAAGATTGAAATATAAATTCAGGGAAAAAAAATATAAGAAAATCCATGTGAAAGCAGCAAGATCTCTTTACTTGCCGTCTCAGACATTTAGAATGCAGACTGTGCATCAGGACGAGAGAAAAAAAATGACATTAAGATACTTGGAGAGTGAAGAGATACACATGCAAAGTATAATCAGATAGGAGTATAGAGAGAGATATACAAAACTGGAAAGAGACAGATACAGAGACAGCAAAATGATAACCACATATTCAGCCATAATTACTTTGAGGTTATGATATGTACACTGTAGTGTCAGCAACTAGCATTGTCTACTGGAAAATATTTACATATATTATTCACTGCATAAGAGAAGAGTTTAAGGTGATCAGAAAATCAGATGACTCCATATTTATAATGTGACTGGAATAATTTCCTTCAGGTTTTTCATAGTGAATTTCTATTCATATATAATGTTAGATGCTAACCTTTAGATTTCTAACTGCATACCCTTCTTATTTCTGTCAGTTTCTACAAAATATGTAAAATGTATTTGCCTACAAGAATAGCATTAGAAGCTAAGATTTGAAAATCACTGTTTTGGTCTTCTGTCATATGGTAGATGGGCATAACTGCCCAATAATAACATGGAACAGCATTTTTAAGAAATCCACTTTCCTTTTTCCTGTATTTCAAATGAATTCTTAAATTATTCAGTTACATATAATGCATCAAATTAACTGTTAAAGGCAACCAAGAAGTTTTTGACATGTTTTCTACCACTAGAAAATGCAGATTTTTTTTTTCAAGTTATGTCAAAAAAAGAATTTGTATCTGCTGCAAAGTTTCCTGATTGTTATAAGTATTAGGAACTCAGGAGCTTTGTCTTAAGCCAGCGTTCATTTGGAGGAGAAAGAGATCTGAGTTTTGGGAGCTGTAAGTATTTTCAAATTTCTTGTGCCTGAAACTTAGAATGTCACATGGAGACTGGGGCAGTCAGGGAAATTCATCATGTTTATTTAAGAAAAAAGTTAAAATAGACTAGTTTATTTTTTGTCAATAGAATGTTTGAATGCTTTCTAGTATTCAAGATATTTCAAAACGACAGATTTTAATTTTAGTGTCTAAAGATGCTTAGTTATATCTACAAATAAAGAATTTCCCTTAAGTGAAAATTCCATTTTTCATGCAGCCATCGTTTCTCTCTATTGGATCACAATTCCTCACTCTAATTAGCTATCTCACAATACTGACATAGAGGAAAAGTGCAAGAAGAAAACAAGTTCTGGTTCAACTAACAGTTTGTCTTCTCTTCCCCCAGTCCCTGCTTTTATAGAAAATACAGTAGAAATACTGTTTTGACAAGAGTAGAATGAAGACCTCATAAAAGTATTATTTCAAAATGTGTATTGCTTATGAGTGAAAGTTAACTGGCTTCAACTGCACTTATTCTTTGATCTGCTCTGTTATGTTATGATCTGTTACATCAGTAATTCCTCAAGCTAAGGGCTCCAAAATACATCTAATTAGGTATTGAACTGACAGCAGAAGTCTTAACTATCCTATGCAAGTCTAGTCACAGGAGAAGGTGAATTTCTCTTGTGAGGTTGTGATCATTCTTGCAATAAAAATTCTGTATTTCTTTCTGATGTGCGTTTGTCAGTTTGCTAACACTATCTAAGTCATTGGCGAATCCTGAGGTATTTAGAGAACATTTTGAGAACACCTTTCTGAAATTGATGTCGGTTGGGATCCAATCAAATATCACATTTCAAAGAACTTTCTGAAAGGTGTCTATCTTCAGAAACAGCATCACACTAAATGTCAGCTTTCACTGATAACATGAATCATGAATGAAGATATTTGTTAAAAAATATTCCCATGCTATAGATATTGCTTATTTGAGTTTTTAAACTAAAATTTATTTATCAGTATTCTATGTTGTCATTAAATGGAGGGCATTCATACATGTGGAGATTTATTATAGTATTCAGAAAGTCTGTGTTAAATACCACTGTGTTTAAGCATGTCTATTTACAACTTACATACTGGCACCATAGACATTAGATCATTTTTAGCTTTACAGAAAATTACATGGAATGAAAGAAGCCAAACAAATCTTATTCAGCTCAGTGTTGCAATTAGTTCTGAAAAAAATTCAATTAGAATGATGTAAATGAATTCACAGCTTTGATCCAGAGTAAAAAGTTGCACAATGTAAATACTAAGACAAGAGGTCTTAATAATCTAAAGAAATTCTGGAAAGTACCTACAAATACAAAGTGTTTGCCTGCAAATACACAGTCACACTTGTGTCTCAGCTACTTTAAAATTAATAAGAAATTTTGCAGTAAGAATACTGACCAAGGCACAACAGGATTTTCCAGAGATTAATGATATTACGGGTCCATTTGTTCTTTAAAGATGCCTGATAACTCAGCCCTCATCAGGGTAGGCAGTGGTATCCCCTTATCTCTCAAAGGTTATGTCTTTTCTTCCCTATTTCACAGTGAAGGTAAGTAAGTGAAAAAAAAATCAATTTTATTTGGAGTTTCTAATATTGTCCTTCAGAATAGTTCTGTAACACATCATGCAAAAGAAAACTAAAAGAACAGTGAACAATGCCAGATGCTAGTAATGTTAATAATGATCTCTGAAAGATTCTGACACATAATTGAATGTGAGGATTTCTCTCCTGACTAATCCCAGCACTTATTTCAAATGTGGATACTTGATAGATATTTGGTCTTGCTGTTGTCCTTGACCCTCTCCAGTATGAAACTGTTGCCTGTGTTGCACTATTTGCTACAAGAGGAACAAAGTTAGGAATGAATTATGATGTCACTGGAGCAGCTTTGATGAATATTCTTTTACAAAATTAAAGATTATCAATGTTTCAGATTTTGATTAGCATTTTATTATAAGACCATGCTACTGGTGCAAAGTGTATATGCCTTCTGTAAGCTAAATTCAACTCTATGTCACTCTGAATCCAAAATAACTCTACTAAATTCCGTAGAATTTTATTTCTGCATATAAATGCCTAATATAGCTGCAAGCAAAAAAAAAAAAAAACCAAAACAAAACCAAACCAAAACAAAAAAAACCCAAAAAAACCAAACAAAACAAAACAAAACAAAACAAAACAAACAAACAAAAAAAAAAACACAAAAAAACAAACAAAAAACAAACAAAAAAAAAAACCCCTCTATTTTATATAGCTGTCCTATATAGATCTATCTGACTGGACCTACTGTTTATTACTTAATAGTTAACAGGTAGAAATACATTTTCAAGAAGTTTCAGTATATCAGACTTTTTAGGATAACCTCACAAGACAAATAAATCTATCAATAAAGGTGCCTTCCATTTAAAAAATAATATAGCCTCTCACTTTTGTGTGCTAAAGGAAGTATATAGTGTTTTCCAGTGGAATATAAATTCCACTTAAATGAAAACTGCCTTTGGTATTTGCATGAATTTATGAAACTGTGAAAATGGGGTTGGGCTTAGCATTGCACAGTAATCCACTGAAGGATTATTCTGAGGCACAAGATAAGTACAAGTGCTTAAAGTAATCTGGGCACATGAAATAAAAACAGCCAGAGGAAAATGAAAGTTCCTGTTTCTTTATCTCCCTTTCAATTTTGATTAACTGCATAGTTTGACTAACAAATCACATTTCAATTTTGGTAGAAAGCATTTTGATAAAAAGGAATTATACATAAAAATGGAGAGAATCTTTTTTTCTTTTTTCATTTTTGAGCACTGAAAGATGGTAGCTATATTTTTTCTTTCTTGATAGTCTTACATATTTTCATATAAAAACACTCCACAACGGGAAACCAACCAGCTGATTTTAAAGAAAATATCCAGGCAGAATTTTGTGTTCTTCTATTATAATTCCTCTTGGAAACCTTACAAATTAACTTTTGTCCTTTTTTCTATGAATGAGTTATTTAAGGACAGGTTTAACTTCTTATCTGTGTACTGATATCAGGTTGGGGTCTCTCAAGAGTTTTACAAAACTGGATATGAGTGAATTTCTCACTAGATATTTATTGTTGCAATTATAGAATGTCAGTATTGATGTAACTGGTGATCCATGTTCCACATTACTGGGTTACCATATTTCTTGGATTATGGGAATAAAGATTGTTTAAGAGAATTCCAATAGAAGAAATTGCCAAGACCATGTATTTAGATTCAAGAAGCAGTTCAAACTCATTCACATATTTATAGGACTGTAGTCTTCCACAAATATTAATTCAAACAATAGTAGCCTTTGTCTTATTGAGAGCTGGATATCACAGGCTGAATGATGTTACTGAAAACAATATTTTCACATGGGAAATAATAAAGCAGTCATCCATATCAGGACTAAAGGATAACCACATTAGTTGTCTAAATCAAACTAGTCTTATGGTAGCTTCTTAACCATGTACTGCTGAATCCTGTTCTTCCTTACTGATTTCCAGCAACAAAAATGTCAAATGAAGGTATACACTTTTTAATCAATGCTTCTATATTTCCTTCCCTCCATAATGCAGCTGCCCATGAAAGAAGAGACGGCCAATATTCCTATATCTGGCATGAGGGGTGATGCAGCATTGTGGAGAAAGGAAAGCTGCTCTCTCCATTGGAAACATCACATTGAAAGCTGTGATGACTGTGTGAAACCAAGTGTCACAATAGTCACACAAATTTGTGTTGCAGCGTGCAGCTACACAAACGGAGCAAAAGGGCTTTGTGAATTTGAGATGGGAGTTTCTGTTTCCTAAACCTAAAGCTGGAGTTTCTATTCTGTATTTTTACGTGTATTCATCCTTCCCCCTGGAGTTATTCCCATTGGATTTTACCTATAATGTATTCACATTGGACATTGTTCTATTGGTTTCACCTTATCTCTTATTTTCCCCTATAAAACCTTTGTCCGGACCCCAGATCGGGGTCACTTGTACGTGCGGTGATCGGGCAAATACAACCTACTTTGGACTGCACAACAAGTGTCCAATCTCTTGAGTCTCTTTATCCCGGTCTTGCTCACGCTCTCTAAACAGCTCTGTCCGTAT
Organism: Vidua chalybeata; assembly: GCF_026979565.1. Classification (NCBI taxonomy): domain Eukaryota; kingdom Metazoa; phylum Chordata; class Aves; order Passeriformes; family Viduidae; genus Vidua; species Vidua chalybeata. The sequence continues at coordinate 49,435,336 of NC_071534.1, read as the reverse complement.
CAAACGAACCCACAAAGGTGTTTGTTGCCTCTCTCTCTCTCTCCCGGCTGCTCCCGGAAGTGCCTGGACAGCGCCCCGGGAAATAGTCGCCGGGCGAAAACAAGGAAGTCAGAGAGAGAAGAAAAGAACGAAAAGCAACAGATTTGGAGCCATAAAGAGAAAGACAAAAGATAAGAACAAAGGAATGGCTTCCCACACTTGCAACAGAAAAAAGACCTTAAAAAAATAACAACAAAAAATATTGTTCTACAGACTTTTTACGTAAGATATAGGAGTGAATCTATAGTGAAAGTTGAGGGTTTGGAACCCTTGTGATACTATATCTGTTTTCATTCATTGGCTTTTTCTTCCCTCTGATTCATATTGCACATTACTGAGATCTCTGGAGAGTTGCAAACAGAGAATCATGGAATGTCCTAGGTTGGAAGGGACCCACAAGGATCATCAAAAGTCCATTTCCTACCCCTGATGAGGATCACATGAAGAATCATCAAGTTTCTGAAAGCATTATCCAAGTACTTCTTGATCTCTGTCAGGCTTGGTGTTGTGACTACTTCCCTGGGAAGCCTGTTCCAGTGCCTGATAACCCTCTGGGTGAAGAACCTCTTCCTAAAATCTAACTTAAACTTTCTCTGATACAATTTTCCTTGTGTCCTAATGCTGATCACCAGAAAGAAGACATCAGTGCCCACCCCTCTTTTTCCCCTCATGAGGAAGCTGTAGATCACAAAGAAGTTTTCCCTCAGTCTCTCCTTCTTTCAGGTGAACAAGCCAAGTGACCTCAGCTATTCATCATAAATCTTCCCCTCATCTCATCACCATGGGTAACCCTGATTGGAAAAGTGTGCAAAAATTAACTCTGTCCTGTCAAAAACCAAGACAAAGAAGAAGAAAAAGAAAGGGTGAACATTGGGAGTTATGGTGCCTGTCTTCCCAAGACAACTCTATGCATTATAGATCTCTGTTTTTGTGAGGACTGCTGGACATCTGCCTGCCCATGGGAAGTGGTGAAGATTCCTTGTTTTGCTTTGCTTGTGCACAGAGTTTTTGGGTTGTGTATTTAAACTGTCTTTATCTCAATCACAGGCTTTATCAGGTTTACCTTTCTGATTGTCTCCCCTACCCCAATGCAGGGGAAGTAAGTGAGAGGCCAGGTGAGGCTTGGTTGCTGAATGGGATTTAACCATGACAACCATGGAACAAAGTCCACATGAATGTCACATTACCTGTTGCAAGAAATCTTTTGGATTATTAAGCTAGTTGCTACTTCATTTGTTAATTTGAAAGCTGGGTTACAACACACAGTAAGTTGCAGTTATTGGTACATTGTTCTGTCAAAGACAGAAGGAAAATAATAAAATGGCTGAAGTCAATGGTATGAAAAATATCCTTGATTTCAGACTGACCCCAAAGGTAAGACTTGATACATGATCCCAGATGTGAGCAACAAACAGCCCAGATGTAAGTACTAAGTAAAATCTAACTGAGTGAGACTGGAGGCCTTCTTCAGATAAGTTCCAAAATTCATGCTATTCAAATAACTTCTACAAAGGAAAAGGCAAGTGCAAATTTTATCTAATTTCTTTCTTTAGAGATCATGCAACTTCACTTTGCACTCCCTTTTTATAATACTTTCCCCTCTAAAGAGATGGTTGATGACTGGACTGGAAAAAAGAAATTGTAATTCAGAGTAGAATTTTATTTTAAAACATACACTGTTTGTCAAAGACACATCCACAAACAGGAGAAAATATAAGAAAATAAAATAATATTCTCAAAAACATGTTTTTTACTTTACAGAGAGTGTTTATAGCAACACAAATCCATGCAGCAGAAACATAAATTTTGCAGAGTGTACCCAATATGAAAACTTTTGAAGTAGATACATAAAAAGTTTGAAGTGAATGACCTAGTAAATGGTCATCCAAACTACATGCATTTTAGGGAACAAAAAAGATATATCCAGTGTTGTCATCTGTAATATGCCTTGACTTTCCACTCCAAGATCCTGGCTCAGAGAAAGTTGGTTTCATAGCTGGATTTCTGTACTTAAATGCAGTAATAGAAGATAAAATTGATCTGCTGCTGGCTAAGGATGCTTTGTGTTTGGAGCATTTTTTGGTTTGGAACTGGACAAGTTTTGGCTCATCTTGATATGGACTTCATTTGTTTGACATGATCTTGAACAAAGTTCCTCTGTAAGTATTCTTCATAATACTTTGTACAAAATTACAGAAAACTGATTATTTGACTTTTAAGTATAGGCACTGAAATGTGGTGACTCTGTTTATTCTTTGATCTGCGGCTGAAATAATAAAGAAAAATCTAAAACCAAATCAGAATTCATCAAGGGATATGTCTGAATTAAGCTTTATCTTCTTCATTTTCAAAAAATAATTTCCATAAAATAAAGAAAAAAATCTGGATTTTTTTGTTTGCAAACTTTCTAATGGGAAAATTAATTAATATATCAAACTATCTATTTTTGAGTTTCTATATCTTTCCTGTAGAAAAAAATACATTTATGCATTACTCAGTGTTTATTTGCCACAATAATTACTTGCTTTAATTGCTTTCTTTTCATAATTATTTTATTGCATTCATTACTCCTGGATAAATTTTTATTTCATGAACGTAATGTTTTCTTTGCTTTTCCTTCAAAGCAGAAGTATTTGGAACATACGGTTCCAAATAAGTATCAGTCTTAAGAAATATTTGTTTAAAATTTCCATCATTTCATTTATAACACAGTAAAGATTGATACAGAGCAATTCACTGTGCGATTATGACAAATTTTCCAGATGTGCTTCTTTGAGCAGTACCACAGCAAATATTCTTTTATGATTGCATATTGCCTCTATCCTCTCACTAATTTGTTATCTTTTCTAACTACTCTAGAAAATAAAATGGTCAGCAACAGCCATTAAAAAATTAGATCAGTCAGATTCACTGAAGTTGTAAGACATCTTTAATGCTCATTTGCTATAACAACCAATATTTAAAAATGCAAGTGTTGAATCAATATGTAATTATTTCTTGCTTTTTTTTCTAGGGGAGTAGTGACTACTTTCATAAACCAATAAAACAAGGTACCTCTATGGCATGCAAGATGGTCAATGTGACCATACGCTCAGCCAAAATTTCCACATTACAATAGGAGTCAGCAGGCTTCCTCATGCTTCCAAAGCATTTGGAAGCATTTTGCAAAGATTTTGTTTTCATAAATTCAGAATTAAATTTTAGCTTTAAAATAAACTAATAAATGTTACTGAAAAAACCTACTACATACTACTAAAATAAGAGACTAGAAAAAATCCAGCAAATGTCAATTCAATAGTTCTCAAGAGACTATTAAGGTTTCTTACTTGTAAACATAGAAAAGCATTTTAATAGCTGTAAATATTTAGTGAACTTGCCATATGTTATCAAAGAATAAAATATGAGTTTAAATATGTGAAGAAGTATTACATTAAAAACCACTCACTGCTGAAGTAGGAAGCAGCTTACAAAGAAATTAATATTTTTCCTAAGAAAAAATGGTAGCCTAGGAGAATAAATACAAACTTATGAAATAAAAGCTAAACATATTTTTTTAAATAAGTGTAATTAAGGGTAATTTAGGTGCTTTTCAAAGTTGTTGACTAGAAGAATTATAATAAAACCCCTCAATTATGACAAATGAAGCATATAAAGTATATAAATTATGCAATTTTAGTTTCATTTTATATGGTAAATACAGTTTTACTCAAGCCCAGATTCTAGTACTTAGTAGAAAAAGCAAATAAATATTATATCCTTTTTAGTAAATATATAAAATTGAGATTTAAATATTTAAGAAGACTGTCCAATTTCATAAGAATGAAACATGTTAAACTGGAAGATCTGTTAGGAAATATTTACAAAAACTCTTATTAGAAATGAAAGAAATGTCCCAATTTACTTTGTTAACAAAATAATTGTACAATCCAAAGTACTTGTGGTAACTATACAACAATTGAAACAGCAAAGAAATTATAAACAAAACATCTCTCACAATGAGAACATAAAACTGAATTCATCAAAAGTTTATAGCCAGGATTTTGAAACCATAACAGGAGGATCTCTTTCTACAGTAGTCCAGTGTCATGATTGTAACCTCTGACAGAAGCAGCCACCAAAAACCTCAAGCAATGATATCTAGATGAGAATTCAACTTCCTGCACTTTGTTAGGTGATGCAAGTATTTTAAGACATTCCTCATTTACTGTATCAAACAGTCTGCTCAATGGCTAGTAAACCCAGGTCCAGATAAGCAGTTAATAGGAATTTTCATAGGAATATTCAGGGAATATCTCAAGTATGAAAGGACCCATAGGTATCACTGAGTTCAATTCCTTGCACCTTGCAAGACTGTCTAAATCTAAAATGTATGATTAAGAGCATCATCCAGATGAGTCTTGAACTCTAATAAGCTTGGGGCTGTTCAGTGACTAACTTCCAGTGAACAATCTTTTCCTAATGTCCAGTCTGAATTTTCCCTGATGCAGATTCATTCCATTCACTTCTGTTCTAATGCTGTCCCTCTTGAGGAAGTCGTAGACGATGATGAGGCATCCCCCACCTTCTTTTCTCCAAGCTGAACAACTGAGTGACCTCTGCCACTCTTCATTAGTCTTGTCCTCAAGACATTTCACCATCATGGCCACTCTCTTCAAGGCACTCTAATAATTGGATAATCGTCCTAAAATGAGATGCCCAAACTTCTGCAGGGGTTGCCAAGGTGGAATCACACTAGTGCAGAGTACAGCAGGACAGTCACCTCCCTTGACTGGTGGGTGATGCTGTGCCTGATGCACCCAAGGACAGGGTTGGCTATCAGGGCATACTGCTGACTCATATTCAACTTTCCATTGATCTGAACCCTGAGATCTCTCTGTTGAGCCAATTTGCATACACTCACTCTTGTTAAATTTCTATGTTCTTTTCCAATCTCTTCCTGTATTTTAGCTCATGTACAAAATCAGAAAATTAAAAAAAAAAAAGCAAAAAAAACCCAAAAAACAAAAACAAACAAACAAATAAAAAAAAACACAACAACAACAACAATAACATCAAAAAATACTACAAAAGAAACAAAAAAATACCAGAAAGAGCTTTGTCACCTAAAAATTGTCTAGTGTTTTTAGAAACATAGAAAAAGACTGTGTACTAAATCTGGAATTTGCTTTGAATTCATGATGAATAAGTGCTGTGGGGAGTGTTCTGCTCTTGGATGTGAAAGGCAGAGCTTGATCATTGAAGTTTTCATTTTCTGCATGCACAATACTTCCTTTAATATCTTATGTAATTGTATATACATTCTACTTTAAAATGAAGCCTTTAAAAATAATTTCTAAGCAGCAGGGGAAAAAGGTGCATTACAGGAAATAGACTGCAGAACAGCAGTATTAATTTATAGAAAACGCTGAATAGTTTGAAAAGATAACTGTTTTCCATGAAAAAAATAGGAAATACATGCAGGAAAAAATGACAGGGAGAGACAGAAATAGATAAGCAAACCTCTCATATTCAATAGATTCTGTATAAAAGCAATCCTACAACAAATTGTTGAAGATTAGTTGTAGAGATCTACACTGAGAGTTCACCTAGAATAAAGCCAGTTCAGATACAAACAGTGGTTAAAACTACAAGCATGCCACTTTTCAATGCAGATCATCCATCAGCTTTCAGCTGGTACTGATGAGCAAAAGATCTCTTCACATAACATGGATTTCTGAATTATTGCTGGGTGCAGCCTTGTGACGCTTAATCTGCCAATTTAATCTTTAATTTGACCACAAGTTTTCTTTTGTTTTCCTCTTATGTTTTTCTTTCTTTCTTTGTTACTATCTTTGTGTTTGTGCATTTGAATTCCTTCAATGTATCGGTTTCAAAATAACAAGTATGTTTTCTCATCTTTAATCTCCCATCCTCTTATCTTTAATCCCCTCCCTTGTGATGGTTCTGTGTTGTTTCTTGCTGTTCAGGAATAAGATAATTGAAAGGGAAACTGCTATTCTTATAAACTAATGAAAAAGGTTTTAACTTTTTTTCTTTAGGAACAGTATTTTTATTTTTACAGTCCTACTGTATGAAGATAAAACTTATTAACTCAGATTACCCTGATAATTAATCTTTTTAAGATTAAATTCCAAGTTTTTGACTCTGTCACAGAAATGAATCATCAATTCATCAGATGTATTGATTAATTCAGTTTCAGAGACTGGTTATTTAACACTGGTTATATGCATAAAATGTGAATATGAAGGAAGTAATTTTGTTTCTCATCTTCAGAACAAAATTAGTGATGATTGTTAATTGAAATATTAAAAGTCTTTCCTTTGTACCAAAATCATTTGTCAAAAAGACTTTGAGAAAAAATAGTCTAGATTACATTTAATTTGAAATTATATAATTTCTGGAAAACACACTCAAACCTATCATAACTACAATTATGTTTTTTTTTTTTCATTAGAAAAAGCATAGGAAGAGGGAAATGGAGACACTTCCAATCAGCAGAAGAACTGTGGCATCTTTTCTTTTTCCTTAATACTATCCCTTGTCATCTCACTGCCTTGTTTAAACACATCATTGATCAGAACAAAAGATCTTGAGCTCTGCTCAAATACGAGGACCTCCAGGTATCACTAGTGAGTGGTATCAACAGCTCTGCTTTCAAGGAACTTCCTTGCCTTTGATGTAGCTCTGAATGATACAGTACTGCTGGACACACACTGAGCTTTCACGAGTGTAATTTATCCTGTTATACACTTGGCTTCTGAAAGAGTTGAATGAGGTACTTTTTCACTGCTAAGTCAGACAAACCTGACAAAACCATAGATTTTCTCAGAGACTATAATGTTTTCCCATCACACTTTGTTTTCAGGTAAATTCCCAATGTCTGTCCTCATGGAACTGGGCAGTTGTAACACCTAGATTTTGGCACTGGCTCTCCTTCTCAGATAAGGACATTTAGGTGGTACTGAATCACAAAAATGTTGCAACCCGGGTTTGGGTTCAGATTAGGGGTTCTGACCTTTGTTAGTTAGCTGGTTCTGTGTCCCCTTGTGCATCCCCTGTGTTTCCCCCCTCCCTGCAGTGGTTGGCTCCAGGCTAGCTGCCATTGGATCTTCCCCCTGCCACTCCTGTAACCACTCCCTGCCCACTCTTGAGAATTCTGTGTCCGTCATCCCGTTCCCACGATCCCACTCACCCCAAAGCCGCATGTCCGCCCCTGCTGCGTTCCCATTGGTCGCTGTGGTCCACATCATTGCCACAGCGCTTGCCCCATTGGGCAGGGGGGCGCTCCTGCTCCCCTCGCCCCACCCCTGATAAAACCCTGCACCTCCCCGGTCCCAGTGGCCATTTCCTCCATGTGGGCGCTGGAAGCGTGGGTCGCAGTCTTCCCACTGCAAATCTCCACAGCTATTAAAACCTTTCCACTTCCCCCGTGGGTGATTTGGACATTCCTTCCCTCTTTGCCTCGGGCCCTCGCACGGATGACAGAACCTGGAAAGCCCCAACTGGCATGCCGCGGCAGCGGCACACGGGAGCAAGCAGCGAGCCCCAGAACCAGAGCCGGAGCTGCCCGGAGCCGGGAGAAACAATGGAGAGACGCACAAAAAACCTCAACCTCTGTACTTCTGGGTGCGGCATTTGCTTTCACTCTCTCTCATTACTCAAATAGAAGGCAGTAGAAGAGCGAGAGCCTTCAAATTTTGGGATTTGAGCACAGCCTACACATGGGAACAGGGTAAAAATGAGAACGCAGAGTGAGACATTAAAAGGAATTATCTTGACACAAACATGGGTGATGTCGCATTTGCAGTCTATTTTCTATATCTAAGAACAATTCCTTATCAGTTTAAGCAACACCATATTATGTGAATAACATTTAAATATCCATCTTTTTGTTCTCAAACACTGGCAAATAGCTTAGCACAAGTTAATATTTTATACCCTGGATGTGTTTAAGTACTGAGCATATTTGGAAGTTTATGAAAACAGAGCACTGTGAACTGAATTTTTTTCTTGTTTGCCCTGTACTACAGTGATACTCATAATAAGAAAGAAAACAAACTCCTAATTATATTATATTACTTATGCTCATGAATTTTTTATGTGCCTCGGGTGTCTGGGGAAGTAAAATGTTATAGACAGTTGTGAGATTTATTCTTTCAGTACTCTTATTTGCAACAGGGCCTATAAATAGAATTGCTACAAAACCCTGTAAGAAAGCTTTTATGTGTGGGTTTTCCAACCAATTTTTTCATATGAGAAATTCACAGAAATTTCACAGAATCACAGAATTACAGAATCACAGAATGGGTAAGTTTGGAAGGATGGTTTTTCTGCTCCAACTTCACTGCTCAAGAGAGGGTCATCACAGGGCACACAGCACAGGATTGCGTCCAGATGATTCTTAAATATCTCCACTGAGGGAGACTCCACAGTCTTTCTGGGCAAAATTTTCCAGTGCTTGGTCACCCATACAGTAAAGAAGTTCTTCCTCATATGTAGGTGGAACCTCCTGTGCATCAGTGTCTGCCTGTTGCTTCTTGTTCTGTGGGTTGGCACCACCAAGTTGAGCCTGGTTCTCTCCTGTTGATACCTACATTCCTACATTTTAGGTATTTATATTCATTCATTCTAGATATTTATACTCATTGCTGAGGCTCCCTTTCAGTAGCCTCTTCTTGAGGCTGAACAGGCCCAACTTCCTCAACCTTTCATAGTAAGAGAGATTTTCTAGACTCTTGCCCATCTTTGTAGCTGTTTATTATGCACCCCAGGATGCCATGGGCCTTCTTGGCCACAAGGGCGCTGATGGCTCATGGACAGTTTCTTGTCTTCCAGGGCTCCAGGTACTTCTCTGCAGAACTGCTTTCCAGCAGGTTGGCTTCCAGTCTGTGCTAGTGCATGTTGTAGATCCCTCCCAGGTGCAAGATCCTGCATTTGCCCTTGCTAAATTTCCGATGGTTCTTCTCTGCCCATCTCTACAACTTTTTAAGGTCCCTCTGAAGGGCCATAGAATCCTCTGAGATGTTGGCTGCTCCTCCCAGTTTTGTATCATCAGCAAACTTCCTGAACTTGTACTTCATCCACGTCTTTGATGAACAAATTGAACAATACTGGGCCTAGTAAAGAAAATCAGCTAGCTCTCAATCCATCCCTCTCTTCACTCATCCAACCTACACTCCTTTTTTTTTTTTTTTTTTTTTTTGCCTATGAGGATTTCATGAGCGACAGCATTGAAGGACTGACTGAAGTCAAGATAGATAGTATTCACTCCTCTCCCTTCATCCATCCAGGTAGTTGTTTCATTGTGGAAGGCAATCAGGTTGGTCAAACATGACTTACCTTTAGTGAATGAATGCTGATTACTCCTTGTCTCCTTCTTGTCTTCCTTGTGTGTAGAGTTGTATTTGACTGGGTTAAAATTTTCATATTCATCTGAATCCTAAATTTTTGATGATTCCATTACATTTTTCAGAGAACATCAGTAACACGGTCAATAAGGTATAGAATATTTATTACTAAGTTTTGTTTTCCTTTGTTTTTCCTTTGTCCCTATCCTCTGTATAAAACCAACAAACAAACAAAAATCAAAACAAAAGAAACCCCAACAAACCTCAAAATAAACCATGTCACTTTGGCTATATAGGTATGCCAGAGTGTGTTTCACACATTGACGGTTTTATGAAGTAATTTAGATGAGTCTTTCTGGGCCTTGGCATTTGGACAAGAGGTGAGCTCTCCTAAGCTTATCATCAGACACTGGCATATAAAAGGACTTTATCCTTATACTAGATTATAGTAAATACTTTAATTTAAGCAACTCTAAAGAAACAAGGACACTCTTCTCCTGGTAAGGTGTGTCAGAGAAGTATTTTCCCATTTCTTCAATATTTTCACTTACTCCACCAAAAAAAAAATCAATTAAGTGAAAGCCATAATTTCCTTTTAAGCAAACAAACTCATTACAGTCTACCTGCTTGGTGTAATTAAAATGATTTTTTTTTACTCTTGTTCCAAACTCTATATTTGGGTGTTTATACACACTTTTATTTACTCTTATACAGATCCATCCATCTTTTTTTTCCTACCATTTGTATTTCAAACCACTGTTCTTGTGTGAGGAAAACAAGTTTATCAGAAGGTTACTCTAGTCAAGTTTATCAGAAGGGAACTCTAGTCTCTGATCATTTTTAGCTGGGCACAAGGTAGAATTCTTCTGGCATGCAAAATCCTTGTCCTGCCCTGAAGTAGCATCCTTCGTGCTGTGCAGTTCCTTATTTCCTCCCACACCCACATCACAGTTGGTTTAGTAAGATGTGCCAGTTTGTAGTGTCAGAAGCAGCCTCCAGTGAACAGATTTGCAGGAGCCTCTCATTTTGGCTGACAAATATATATTTTGGCTGTCCAAATTCTAGGTAAAAAAAATATAGGTAAGCCTTAAGTCAGGAGTCAACTCAGCCCTTAATAGTGCTGAAAGTGTTAAATTAATGCATTATGTAATTGACAATAAAAAGGTGATTAACAAGTTTTGTGTCTCAGAACTTTCAAGTATCCAGAAACAGATCTGTAAAATGAGTTAGACACAATGTGGAACAGAAGATCTTCTCAATGGGTTTCTGCACTCTTTTTTTTATGTATTACAAGAATTTCTAGGTATCTTCAGCATTGTTGCCCCAGAATCACTTTCTTGTATGTATCTAAATCTTGCCTACACACTGCTACAATCAGACACCTGGAAGACCAGCATCTGTGTCCTTTAAGGGACCCATGCAAGAGGTGTGCTCAGATCACAGATAAAATAAATTAGAGCATGAAGTTATTAGTACTGTATAAAAACATAGACACCATCCATAAAACAGCATTCTAGTATGTTAATCACCCATGAAGTTGTCTTCTCAGCTTGATAGACTCAAACCTACACCCTTACAATTAGAATGCCCTTAAACAAATTGAAACTATTTGTATATATATAGCAAGGAAGGGAGGTAGACAGTGCTGGTTATCACCAAACCTTTGTCTGGTGAAGCTGTGCAAAATCCACAAGCTCATTAAGTCATTGTTCTAATTGAAGAATTCTATTTTTGTCATCTAAAAAATATTAGTTAAAAATATTGTATTCTGCTTTCTGGAATGTTTTTTATGTTGAAGAATAAATGCTCACACATGCAAAGGTAACTGCTGGACACTGATAGAGCATGGAAACACAGATACACCTGCACTGCCTGACCCATGTTTTCAGGTTCCTTTTAAAGAAAACTGTTTGACAACACAAAAAGAGACTTGTCTCCTAAATGGGCAGACATCTCCTTGAAGGTAGGAATCATAGGTCTGGAGATGACCTAAAGAACCAAGAGGCCACTATATTAGCACTTCCTACCACAGCTGAACTTTAAAGTGCTTTTGGGGACTGTGTGTTTGGACTGTTCATAGTTGATTAGTGAATTGACCACTTAACCACCCAGATGCAGAGGGTGTGCACACCATCACCAGAGGCTACAGGTGGGTGTTGGAAAAGACAAGGGAAGAGGCAAATCCTTTGAGGTGAGGTAGTGCTTTTTATCATGACAAAGTCCTCACACAAGTAGCTCAGCTGTGAAAACTCCACTCCAAAGGACTGGGACATTCACACATAGCCTGAAGGTATTCATCCCTGCTAATGGACCATAATTGACTCAACTTCACTGATGTAGGATTCAGTGTAGCCTCTTAAAAGAGGTCATAAACCATTACATCATTTAGTGTAAAACTCCCAACCTGGGCATTCCCAACTGAACCTGAGAGGATGTAAACCCAGTTTGCTAGGCTTCTCTTACTCCTAACAAATCAAGATAGTGGCCATTACTCGGACAAGACTAGGACCCTCACAAGACTGGAATAAGAGGATTAATGGGATTCTGTCAGGATCCACTGAGTGGTTATATTTTATCTACTTAATCTGTCTCTCTGGCACTTTTTCTCTCCTCCCTGCTCTATTTTCCTATTTATATCTTTCCCTCTCTACATCATGTTTACAGTTAAATAAAAATCCATACTATTGACTTTGGCATATGATCTCATTTGCACCTTAATTTGGGCAGAGATATCTCTCTAGTAATTTTAATTTTAATTTTAATATTTTAACAGGGTTTTAACTGGGATTAGGATTCATACTGGAAACCAGGCTTCTGCAACTTCAGCACTGTGATATCCAAAATTTCTATTCCTGTTGCATCCTGGGTTTTGACAGACTGGAACCGCCAGCCCTGAGACATTTCAAACAACTTTAGGAGCTCCAGCCAGAGGAGCAGCCTTCAGTGTTAGTGAGGGATCCAGACTCTAAAGAAATCCAGCGTCCATTTCCACTTTTGACTTGGGGACGGGGATACGCCTGTGTGTCCACGCATTCAGGATTCAGGTGGATCCCCAGGAGGCATGTTAAACCCTACACAGCAGAGCAGTCAGTGACTCGGAGTGATACAGTGCCAGTGCATGCAACCTGTGATCCCACCAACCTAGGGGTTGCATCCAATTGCAGACGCCGCAAGGAAGGAAAAGATTCTACCTCTCCCTAACCAATACTTCCCTTACAGATGCCTCAGCCCAGTTATACCCCTAGTTCCTGTGTTAATAAAGTTGTTTCCCTGATTTCCCTATCGCTGAACACCCTGAGAAGAACCAGCCCCAGCACCATCTCCAGGCCCTCTCCACCTGCGTAGCAGTCACCGCAGTTGCAGCAGCAGAAGAAGCTGGGAGAAGAGGCCACCGCTTGAGAGACTGAATCAACACCACTGTTTTCTTTTTATATTTTATTAAGCGGGGAGATGTGGCATCCTGGGGTTCGGGTTTAGATTAGGGGTTTTTAATTTATGTTAGATAGCCAAGTTCTGTAATCCCGCGCACCCCCTGTGTTTCCCCTCCCCATGGTTGTTCACTCCTAGCTGTGTGCTATTGGAGCTTACCCCAATCATTCAGGCGGACACTCTCCATCCTTGCCAGAGAGTTCCCCACCAATCTCCCTGATGCCGCATCCCTACTACCCCTGGGACCCAGGAACCACCCCAGCACCGTCTTGGTTGGTCGCTGTTGCTGACGTCACCGCCACGGCAGCTGCCCCTTTTGGATGGGAGGCCGTGGATCCTCTCACCCCGCCCCTCCATAAAATCCTACCCTGCCGGCACCCAGGCGCCATTTTCTCCCATGCGAGTGCCAGGAGCGGTTGGGTCTTTGCATCGAACCATGCCACGTGACCAATAAACCGTTCCTGCCAAGCACGGAGTAAATGGACAATTCCTTACTTCTTTGCCAGATCCCTAGCGCACAGCAACAGCGACTGGCCAGTCCACGCACCCAGGACACGGAGCCATGTCCGGGAACCCGCGGCAGAAAACCCCGGCAACACATGGAAGCTATGCCACAGCCAGGCTCCCAAGAGCTGCGTGCAGCTGGGGAGAACAAAAGCAAACAGTGCATATTCCCTGGAGTTCTCTGACATTTTTCAATATATAAATATAAAAAATCTGTAAATACTAATTTCACAACTTGAAACTTTGAGACACTTTTTGCCTTGTACTCTGAGACAAATAGGTTTCTCTTTACCATTATTAAGAAAAGTTCTGCAATTTATATTAGAAGCTTAATGTCATTGGTCAAACTCCAAAATCTCTAAATGTACTAGAAACCCATCATAGAGTGTTGCTCCTCAACATGAAGATGTAACATTCAAGAATACATTTAAATTGAAGTTTTTTGGGTTTGGGACTGATTCTTAGAAGGAACATATGCACAGATGTGTGAAATACTCATGAAATAGAGATTTTTGTAGTTCACTTAAGTTAACAAAATCAATTAAGCATTTAAATTTTAGCTTGCAGAATTATGTGTTGAATTTTAACCTTTTACTTAAAAAACCTCTGCCATGGTACAAAGGGCATATGAAAATGCAAATTTCTGAAGCTTCTTGCATAAAGAACAATACAAGGGATGCAAAGATCCCAGATAAAGGGGATCCTCTCTCTCCAAGCCTATCAAAACTGAGAGACATACTCAGATAAGCACCAAAGGACCAAAAGCGCACACACAAAGGAGAAAATTTCAAAAGTTCAGTCATGAGGAAGACTACAATCTTCAGCCTCAGGACCACCAAGGGATTCCCATGAAACCACCACAGCAAACCACACATGCCCAGAAGGGCGTGGACCTATTTAGCATGAGAGGTGAGGACAGGCGGGGCCAGGGGTTGAATATGCATGGAAAGGTTGTGTAATGTGTTGCATATGGAATACCTTTGTGAATAAAGATGTGGATCAGACTGAGGCTCGGGGCGCAAGGTTTTGGAGAGATATCCCACTTGTGCCAGGTGCTGCCATACATACCCACTTCATAACTACCCCAGGTTGTGGAGTCTATTTATTTATTCTGTGTATCGCTTCACTCAAACCTCTAAAAGTTCCAGGAATTCTAGGTTTAATTTCTTGGTCAAATGTAAGTTTTAGTTTTTAATTTCATCTGTCAGATAATGTAAAGAAATGCTTTTGTTTTTCCAGCCTACAAAATGGAGGTTTTGACATTAGGAGCAGAAATTTGGATTTGGGTTTATTATTAAGTTCTATTATCAGGAAGTTGTTTAGGAAATAAAAGGAGCTGTTTAAAAGCTCAGTAACAATATAACTAAATTATATTCATAATCTGCAGGTAGATGAAAACATGCTACCTAACTGCTATTAGTGCTTTTGGAAAAAATAGGATAAACTGTTACTCAGAGCTTATTACAGCTGAATTTCCAGAAAATTTCATGTCATATCTCTTTTGTTTTTCCCAACTTAATAAAATAAATGCTGGATGAGATTAACTGCAGTTAATAAAATTTTGTTAACAGAGCTTGTCAAAGTTGTCATAATCATTCTCTGTTACCAAACTGACTGTGAAGTGACACCAATGTTCACGTCCAAATTGTTTGGCTTAGTTATTCTGTGAGTAGTTTCAATAAAAAATTTCCAGTGACAGGATGGCAGTGAATGACTATTTTTTATATGTCATCATGCAAAGTCTGCGGTGGTAGTTCTGCTCTTCAATTGATAGTTGAAGCATTTTAAATAGGATAATAAGAGTTATTAAGTTGTGTATTAACAGGAATTTTGTCAACAATCTTTACTATTTCATTACATTTTGTGAATAAAAATGAGGGTCTAATAGTAACTGTAAAGAAAAATTATCATAAAAGACAAATTTCTGAATTCAAGAGAGCCCCCATAAAGTTGTTCAACTAATGATCAGATAGGAGATGAGAAAATAGACAGGATCAACTTTCCAAGATAGGTTTTAAAACCTAAGCTGGAATGCACTTTGTTGATTAAAAGTTCATGCTACTAGTTTGGTCCTTCACCTAACAAACATATTGATTTTACTGAAGTGAGGATAAAGACCAAAACATCCAATCTCACTTTTGGTCTCTAAAGACTTGAATTTTTGATCCAAAGATAATGCAAATAAATGGGAGGCTTTTGTTGTTTCTCCAAGGACTTTTTTGGCATTCGTATATTTATCTATTGTGAAAATAACTCTCATGGAGAAAAGTTTCAATCCAAAATCAGATATTTTAGAAGCAATCTTGCAAAGTAGAACTTTTGCAAATTTTTATGAATAGTCAGAGAAAGTAAATGAAAGTATTTCAAAGAAATACTATCGGAGTTCTGTAAAAATAGACATAGGGATTTACAACCAGAAAGTATGAAGACGAAAACTATTATGGGGTTACCTTTGATGTTTATTTATCTTGTGAACTGTGTCTTTAAAAGATTTGCACCGGTAAGGAGAGGGAAGTATTGTATTGATCTGAGAATATTATTGCAATATTTAAGAAAAATAAGATTCTAAACTTTTTTAAAATAATAGGTAATCGTCCATTATTAAAAAACATTTTTGCTCCATCTGAAATAAGAATTACACTGTTAACAGTACAGTGACTCTGTATAAGAAAAAGGCAGAAATAGAAATATAGTCTGCAGTATAAAATTTGTTATTTGCACAGCAGGTGAAAAACTCAGTTTTTTGAAACAGTGGGTTAAGTCAAGCAAAACAAACCCCTTTTAGGAATCTTTCTGTTTATTTTTCATTTGTATTTAGACAAATAAAGGGATATTTATTTTGAATGGTAACATGCTTTTGTTAGAAAGACTTAAAAACTCCTAGTTTAATCAATGTGAACTTTTAAACATGAAATACACTAAAGAAAATTACTATGGAGATCCAAATTTTTCTTTGTTTTAAGAGACATGATAGTCTAAACAAAATCAAATCAATTCTACTACTTTTCCTTATGGACATAGGAAAAATATTTCTAAGATAAATTCTCATGTCAGGCTGGCTATTTTAAAATATTTGGTGAACAGTGAGTGAGGTTGGCTGGTAGTTCTTCAATAAATAATCAAAATATTTTGTCTGAAGTAATCTTTCAGCACAATATAATTTGCATACAATCTGTTCATAATTTCCTGGAAGGCTTCCTCTTCAGAAAAGTTTCATAGCTCCTATGTAGAGCACCTGTCTGTATTTAACAGTATGGTGGGTATTTCATGTGACCAATAGGTGAGCATTGATCCTCTATTTTAGTATCTATACATCTATTTTAATATCAGATACAATTTCCCATAATCTGAAATATTCATTAGAAACTAATTAAGTGTATTTAGTTTTCATGGTAATACCGTACTATTAAAAAAAAAAAAAAAGTTAGATTCAGATTCATAGAATATAATGAGTTGGAAGGGACCCACAAGGATCATCAAAATCTAGCTCTTGGCCCTGCACCAGACAGCCCCAGACAGAGCTACACCATGTGCTTGAGAGTGTTGTCCAAATTCTTCTTGAACTCTGGCAGGCTTGGTGCTGTGACCACTAAGTTAGAAGTAGTATTTAAGAAAATTGTTACTGTAATGAACTTTGTATCTGATGGATAATAATTTTTGCTCCTCAACGGCCCTCTCATTTAATTCATAAACATCCATATATAACTTGTGCAAAGCACTACATCTACTAAAATGAAATTTCCCATCAAAGAGTGATGCGGAAAATGGAATCAAGGCATCTGACCATTTCAATATTAAATGGTTCAGTTACAGATATGCAACACATTTTTACCTTAAAAATGTAGTAACTAGTAACTAGAACCCTATCCCAAGGGAATTTTTTTTTTTTTTTTGTGTCATGTGTCTCTTTTGATATTTTTCAGTCACGCAGAAAAACACAGTAGCATTTCAGTTGTGTGTCATTTTCATTCAAAGATAACACAAATGCAATCAAACATTCTCATCTTGGATATATGGATGATGGAATGGCACTGAATATGCCTGAACTGAAAATGTTCTATGATTCCAATCTAAGTATGTGTGCCAATAGAGTCCTGGCTAAGGCCAAAAAGATTGGAGTAAGGAGAGAGCTGTCTTCTCTTTTTCTCCCTTCACTGGCTATGTTAAGTAGCTCTGAAGCGCACATCTTCCGCTTTGAAGATTGAGATTATATAAGAGGATATTCAATGGCAGCAGCAGACCCAACAGGAATGGCTCTAGAGGTTGAATCAAAGACTCTTCTTGACCAGCATCCAATACTTGCAAAAAAAGTATGTAATAAAAAAAAAACTGAAGAACATACTGCGTTACTTTCAGAAATTCTTGGGTCATGAATTCCTGAGACAAAATGTTAATTGCTCAAGGAGTAAATCCTCAGTATGTTTTTTTTGGAGGTACTAAGCAGAGCTGTCACTTCTGAGGCTTCATTCCCACAGTTCAACAGTGCATCCATGGCTCTCTCTTACCCAGGTGATATAATTCCCATGTCATGAATAGATGGAAAAGTCAACCAAAAAAGTATGCACTCAAAGTGCTGATTGCAGTAACCTACACAGAAATCTCAGAGCTGGCTAGAAGTGGCTCTGTATAGCTTAGGCCCCTAAGTTTCTGATGTCTTCTTCCAGAACCACCCCTGCAGTACTTTCCCCTACCAAAACTTTTCCATGTAAACCAAATACATTCCATTCTTTGCCATTGTAAATCACATATTTAAGAATTATCATTCAAATACATTCATAGCAAAATCTACAATCTTTAAAAACTTCACTTAAATTGACAAAAAATTTTCCCCACAAAAATCAAAATAACTTCACCACAACACTGAAAAAGGTGGGTAATTTATACCCAAATCATCCCTTAACTACAATTAGAACAACAAAAATTCCCTATAATCGTCAATCCATATTTTGCCCATTACTTCTCTCTATTTCTGTCCTTATCTCAAATTCCTTGAAAGCTTCATATTGGGTGCCATAAAAAAGACCGCAGTGTGTTGATCAAATGGCTGTCAGGTGCTCACCAAAACACTCTCTGTTCCCTCAGCAGAACAGCGGAAGAAAATAGGATGAAAAAACTCTTAGGCTGAGATAAAGGTAGATTAATTCAGCAAGCAAAGGCCTCACATGAAAGCAAAGGAAAACAGAGACATTTATACCCTACTTCCCAAAAGCTGGTGATGTTCAGCGAATTTCTGGGAAGTAGGTCCTCGATACACATTGTGGTTGCTTCAGAAGACTATTGCCTTAATTACAAATGGCCTCCTTTCTTCTTTTTCCTACTTTTTATTGCTAACAAAATGTTAAATGGTATGGAATATCCCTTTGGTGAATTTGGATCATTTATCCTGGCTATAGCCCATCCCAAACTCTTGTCCCCCACAAGCCTTTTTTTTTTTTTGGAGGGATATGGAGGTGATTTGAAGAGACATTCTCTAAGCTTGGGAGTACTGCTTAGTAGTAGTTAAAACATTGGTGTGTTATCAACACCTTTCTAGCTACAGATACAAAGTACATTACTATGAGATCTGCTGTGGGAAAAGTTAACTCCATCCCAGCCAGATCAAAGAAAAGCAGGAAAACTTGTGGAAATGAAGTAATTCTAAAACTGGCATATGAAGCTGTTGACAATGTTGCTCACTACCAATGATTTTTTTTATTATTACATTTTGACAAATCTGCATAATGTTGAGGATATGTTATCCTCATATATTCAACACATATGTAAGACAGCTATAGTGTCCTTTTCAATATATATTCTTCATTTGCTACGAACTGTGTTCAGTTTACCATTGAAGCTCTTACCATTAGTAATATCTGGAAGTCAAATCCTGGTATTAAAATATTATTTGTATTTTAAATACAAGAAAAAAAAAGTCATTAAATGAACTCAAACAATAAGATTGGGTGGCTGAATAAAAATATTTTCTGCCTTTCTAGATAATGTTTAAATTTGTGTGGGATTGTAGCATACAGATGTTTTAGAGGTCATGTTGACAGGTGCAGTTCTCATGTACAAAGGATTAACCAGCTTCCTAAAAGCATTAACATCTGGGTATCAGGTCATGCTTTCATCCCTTTTGCAAGGGTCAAAATGTGTAGTATGGACTGAGGCATCAAAAGCAAAACCTTTACAAAGATAGCTTTGTTCCAGATGGCAGGTCTAGGGAGGAGTCTAAGGTACCATGTATAAGAACCTTTAGCATTCATAGACTTTTCACTTTTGATCTCTTATATTCTCAATTCACATTTTATCAGATTAATGCATCACATAAAAAGATCAGTCATGCTTATGAACATCCTCTTTTGTGTGACCTAATGAACACTATGTCCTAATTTTGGCAGGGCCTTCCAAAGTTTACTTAAAAATACCCTGCTCAAAGCACGATCACTACTGAAATGTTGTTGATGACAAATGTTTGCTTGCACTTTGTTATCAATGGTCCAGGGGTAAAGTTTATTAAATTTGTAACTCTTTTACTTGTCTTTTCTTATGCTTGCTGCATGGTGGATACAATTTTTTTTGGATACTTTCCCATTATGACAGAAATTGCTGGGTTCTTTCCTTCTGAGACAGCAGTTAAAAAATGATAGGCTGATGCTTTATGATACATCTGTATATCAGAAGAACTTTCCTCTGTCTCTTCTCTTCTGTTAGGAGCTGCAATAACTAGTACCAGTACACCACAGTGCAAGGCCTCCCACTTCACTTGAGCAATGTGATTTGCTTTTCCCTTCAACATGGTGTAGGGCTTCTTGTTACATTCCAACACGTTATGCCTTCACTGCAGATCAGAAGAGACTTCCCAAGTAATCCGTTCAGCTTCACAGTTTCTTTCGTCTTTGCAGAAAGCTTGCAAGCATTTGAGGGCTGTAATCATGTTGCCTCTTTATTTTGGTTTCTCAGAACAATTACAGTCTGTTTATTCTTCTCTTGCAGTTCATGTCTCCTTGATCTTGGATGAAACCTTTTACTTTCCACGAGACATTCTCCAACCACTCCACATATTTTTGGATTTAGGGGCTCAAAACTGGATTCAAGCCTCAAACTATGTTTTCTTCTTTTTTATCAGTTTTCCAAGTAGACAAATACTAGGTTACATGATGAGATTGCTTTTCGTTAGCTGACACTTAAAACATGGGAACTTAGCACTGGGAACATATACTTTGGCAGACATTCATGTCAATGTTTACATGTATAGTTGCATCTTTTCTATTGGAAAGAAACTCCTACTTTTATCTTAAGTTTTACTCTGGAACAAACATCCAGCCCAACATCCATGCAGTGCATGCTCCCTAACATCATTATTGAATGGCTTTAAACAATCCATTTACAGAAGAAAGCTGGTGGCCAGACACTTTTTTACCCTGAGGAACAGTAGTTTGACAAGTGACCCTGAATTTCTTCCAGTAATGTATACAGCAAAAAAAAGAACTGGCCCAAACCCAGCTGTCGGGCTTTGATTCAGGAGCGAAGACTTTCCAAGGCAGGAGTTATCTATCAAAATGGCAGCCCCATACTCAGGGAAATATATCTGATCTAAAGCTGATAGAGTGTGAAATCAAAGGTTGTGAATGGCTACTCAAGGGGAACCAAATACATTTCTATGGGGTTGCAGTACAAATGGTGTTGGTAATAGGTTGTGGCAGGACAAAGAGCAGCTGAATTAAATACCAAGATATAGCATGTAAGCTTTACTGGATCAGGTAAGTGTAAGATGGCACACTGACATTAGGAAAATTATCTCTTTAACTTTTCTGTACTAAGTCACTGATTATTACTTTACTTTGTCTTCATCTCATCAATTTACCTGATAGAAAGAGTTCATCCAAGAAATACCAGGAGGAAGCTCTGACTATATAATTATTCTGGATGAAGACTCTTCTTTTCTAAAAAATTCATACCGTGAAGGACTAATTCATTTAAAGCAAATGCTGTCAACCAAGTAACAGATTAAGTACTGACAACTGTTCACTTTACTTACAGTTTTTGAAGACCTCGAATTTCAAATAACATAGTCTGTTCCGTGATATCTTCAAAACATTGAATGTAATGGACGACAATAGCATGTTAGCAGTGGTGATGATTAGTAATCAGTCTTTTTCATATAAATATTTAAAATGTGGATTTTAAAGAAAGGTGAATATTTTTCTAGGTTAATGCGGAATAAGGTTTAAAGTTATAAATATTAAATTTAATTTTAAAAAATTATTAAATTTTTCTTGGATTTTATATTTGGGGTTTTTTTACAAGCACTGAGATCACTATTCACAGAATTCTGCTAGAAATAGTAATTTCAAAACCAATTACTTTAGCTAAATATATTAATAATTAAGCCTATGTGTATGCAAGTAAAGGAACTGCCCTATATGAATCAAAGTGGAGAAAAATATTTCTTCTTCTTACAGTTTTTATTAAACTGATGTATTGTAAATATGATGGAATACTTCTGTACACCACATCTCTCAGGTATAAAAGTCAGTACTTGCTTTTACTATCATTCATTTAGAGAGCCAGGAAAGGAATTTCTGAAATGTTGCAGTTGCAAAATCAATGCAGTTGCATTGCAGTTGCTTTAAATCTCTATTTTAAATCATTATTTTATGTGTCCTAATTAAATATACTATAAATTAATTGTGTTTAAATATCTAAAACATTACACAGGTGTCCTTATTTTTCTAATAAAGCAATTCAAAATAAATAGTGTCAAATGACTACTAAAATTTTATGGTTTGATATAGTAATAAAGACATTGTTTTAATAAAAAAATTGCAGTGGTACACTAAAAGTGCAATGTTTATGAAATCATTTAGATATTAATGTATAGACTGTGAAGAAATTGGGAAGGGACAAGAACACAATTAATACAAAATGTTCTTGCTATATGGTATTTTAGAGTAAGATTAACACATTACTGGATGATAGTAATTGTATAGCATATGCATCATCCAGTGCAGCATTGTTAGTATTCAAAATCACTGCCACAGTTACTTTTGTAATGATAGGATAGAAGCTCTTACAGTGATGACAATATAATATCCATTATTATTCCTTTTTCTTTTTTTTTTCCATTATCATTTAAATCAACATTGCAAATTCAAAACAGCATTGGGAGACCCATACAACTGATAATACAAAAATTTCTGAAGGAGATTTGATTACATTTCTATTAAAGAAAATGTTGGCATTTAAACAATCTTCCTGTAGTCATCTTTGCAATTTTCAGAAGGTGAAATAATGCATAATTTACTGATGAGGTGTTAGATCACAGTGCTTGCAGAATTTTATATATTATTCACTAGGTTATATTCCAGTATTCTGAGAAAATGCAGAATAAATAAAAAGGTACCAAAGGAAAGATGAGATATTGCCCATGAATCTTTGTTTAATTAAACCTTTTTGGGGAAACAAATAAATGAATAATAATGCATCAAGTTAATAAAATTCTTTTTCCATTGACTCCTGAAAAATAATGCTATCTTCAAAATCATGTCATTTAAATACATGCCAAATAAAAAAGCCTAAAGAGCCTAGCTTAAGTGAAAATATAATCTTAGCATTATTTTATCCATTTTTTCAGCTGTCTTAGCTCTTTAATAGTGAAAAAACCTTTTTTGAGTCTCACACAAAAAATATTGTTGTCACCATCCAAATATTTTAGTTATTCAATTTATGATACACTACTCATTTTTCTCCTAACTCCTGCTTTCAGCAGTAAAATAATAAAAATAAAAGCTTTATGAAGACTCCAAATGATTGTCTTACTACAGGAAGTACTGTACTAAGAGATAGTATCTCTAAACTTGAGCAGCACAGTGACCACAGCTCAACTGGCCAAGCAGAACTTTACGAAGACCATCTTCTAGCCCTGAACAGCCTATTCATATGAAGTCATGCTGGAGACTAACTTATCTCAGATCTTTGCTGTTTCTGCTCTTGATTGGCTTTTTATGCCTCTGGAATGTGTTTTGAATAGATCTTTTAAACATTTTGTAGAACATCTTGTCCCTAATATTTGGTTCTCTGAGTGTCATGCTTTTACAAACGGCACTAATACTATCATTATAGCTACTATGACTAGAAGTAGCAATTGTGAGCATGTGGTATTCTGATTTCTCCTTGTCATCCGTAATAAATGCTTAAGGGATGGTTTCTGCAGCATCTATATTGGTCTTTGTAAGGGTGGCATGGAGATAAATCTTCTGTAAAGAAAAAATTCCTTGATATGACTGCATGAAGAATATTTTCTTTCCTGAATGCTCAAATATTTGGTTTTGTTGGTCTTCTGATTTTTGACTATGCCCAGAGATTTAATGGAAGGGATAATTTCTTCCTACAAATCAGTCAGAAAAATACCTGTATGTTTCCTATAGAATGCCTGAATACTTTACATGCTTTTTGGGACTCAATCCCAATTTTTTCTCACTGCATTCCATAATTTTTTGTACTATTGGCATTTTCAGGTATAATAGCAAATAATGATAATTCCTTGCACACTGTTTAGCACCTGGAATTCAAGAGTTTCTGCTTATCATTTGGGGAATGCTTTGCAATGTCACATTCCTTGTCATCCATGAAAAAACAGTTCTTCACCCCTCACACACACATACAGGGAAATATTTCACAAATATTTCCCTGACAATGTGAAGGTGTACCTATTGTGTTAAAGTAGGTGTCTTCTGAAGTGACTTATTAGTGAACAGAGCTGGTGCCACTCCTAGGCCCAGTAGACTATCACTATGCAGTGCTCTGCTAGCAGCATATTTTGAAGATAAAGAGAAAAATAAAGGCAAATGCAGAAAAGTCAGTCTCTAGAAAAGTCATAAACTGCACAAAATTGAAAAATATCCCTAGAAAAATAGCTAGAGAGTTTCAAATTTGCTTACAAAAATGCAGATTCTATAAGTGATTCCCTAATGCTACAGATGAATTATATTTCAAAAACTGAAAATATGATTTAATGTACTAAAAATTCTAGCTTTTAATCATGTTATTATGATGCCTTTTTGCTTAAAGACAATAATCATGTTTCCAAAATAAAAACTATTGTACGATGTTAAGATAGCAGATCAAGAATTACTGTGTGATAAACCTGAATAAAGATATAATTGTAATGATATTAAATGGCCCATGGTTATTGAATGCTTTTCAGTATTCTGGTTAATCCCTTTTAAAAAGTGCACTAATCCCAGAAAAGTTCTGAATTGCTACAATTGCTTTTCAATATATATAACCTTTTTGTAAAATCAGTACAAGCTATTCACAGATCATTTTAAAAACAAATACTGAGGTTTAGTCAGTTAATTTTTTTAATGATTTAAGATGATGAATTTTATTATACTAAAAATTGGATGGTTGAAGTATTTATTTTCATCCCAGAATAACATTATTTTAGGGAAAAGAGAGGCTTATGGGTTTCTGTGGGGTGAAAAAATGCATTTATAAAGGTTAGTCACAGATATGTTTTCTGATTAAACATAAATAGTTACCATAGTTGTGGAAAAGTAGTAGGAAGACTACTACTATACTGTTAACATAAAATGGGTTTTTTTTAGGATACATGATAGTACAGAATGATCACAAATATAAATTTTTAAGGTAGTTTCAGAAAATAAATAGTGTTCTTATACCCTTAGATTACATTTGTCTAGGTTTTAATATTGAAATTCATGAACATAAGAGCTGAAAAAATAATTTAGAGTTTTTTTATTGGAATAAATGGGATTTCACTTATCCAAAATACAGACTCTAGAATAAGGAAGATTTAATCTAGAAAGACAAATTCATGTTTAATTTTGCTATTTATGCTATCACGTGTTGTAAGGCGACATAGTCTCCCCCACTACCAGCCCCTTTTTTTTTTTTTTTTTTTTTTTAATTGCATTATCATTCTCAGTTATGTGGCTCTGGTTCTATACTACACTCAACTACTAGAAATTAGATTTCAGCCATCAAGTCATTGATTTGCCTTGTCTTGAAATATGTTTCTGGGAATCACCGCTATCCAGGCACAGTTGTTCTGGGAATTCAACTGAAAAGCAGCATGTCAAATAGGAATATATGAATAGGAGTAGAATCCATATCCAGAGCTATGAGTGCTTTTCTCTTATTTTGTAGACAACATCTATTCTGAAGGTCCTTGGACAGTCAGGATGTAATGATCAGCTTGCAAATATGTTTGGGACAAAACTTCAAGCTTCTTTTAAAGTATAACCAAGTCAATCTATAAACTAATTTAATGAGGATTGTACATCAGCAGAAAATAGATCACATGTAGGACAAATGTGTTTTAAATAAGGATGCCAGAGTCTTTAAGTCCACAACCAGAGACAGGAAGGATGCAAACATTGCCTGTTTCTAATCACTAACATGTCTGACTCTTTGCATAGGGATAGTTTTCTTTGGTTATTACAGAGTCAATCATATGTGCTCTCCAGGCACACAGAATGAGAACTGCTTTCAGCTTTAAGGACATATCCACTTTGTATTTTGGATGGGAAAGAAAGACATTAAGATTCATTTTCTTGTGTTCAGCATGACTTCTGCTCTTTTCTATATTCATTTTATGACATCTGGTTTCAGTATGTTTTCCCTCCAAAACTTTTGAAGATATGTCTTATTTTAGCTTCATCTGCAATTATTTCTAACATCAGTATTTTGTATAATATGCTTTATATATTCTTGCTTCATATTATGTTCTGCTCTATGAAATCAAATCAGGCTTGGTTGCTATGTGATCATGGTGTGTTTGCTTATATTCTGTCTCCTGCATTATTTCTACAGCCTTTTAACTCTAATACTCTGCCACAGTGCTTCTAAATCATTTTATCCCAAAATCAAATTACAAGAAAAAGCTGGAGAAGAAAAAACCCCTCTCATTCTCCTAGACGATTCTATTTGCTTTTCCTTATAATGTGTATCAGTTTTTTTAATATAGCTCATAGATTTTATAGCTTAGCTGTGTTTCTTATAAATAACGCAGATGAAAAGTTCTGTATGAATGTAATAGTCTAATTGTGCATTTAGAGAAATACAAGTTAAGAATCCAAGAGATAAGCTACTCATAGGAAAAGTAAGCCATTTACTCTGCACTTTTATAGTATTTGTGATTTAACAAATAGAAAAATAAATAAAATGAAACACTTCCAAAGGATTTAGTGTATCAAGTAATTTTTTGGCTCACTTACTAAAAGTTCATTATAAATTCAGTTCCCATGAAACACTGTAAGCATTTCGCATTGGCATTGATATGACTATGAAAGTGTCCCAACACATCTGTCAGGTCACAAGTAATATCTTTACCTTGCAGGGTAGACTGTGTTGTAAGAGATGTTACATGAGATAAAACTTGCACACAGGAACAAAAAATGTTGGAATGATATTAAAATATCCATAGTAAAAATGCAAGTAGAATATGTATAATGGTTTATGTGTGTATTACACATTTATATAAATACTTAAGTATTTAATGAAACATAGTACAGAATCTATGCATATATATGTGCATAAGTACATATATTTTCATGCTTTTCAATGTTTTGCAAAAATATTACATGATAGAGGATTTGTTAAAATTAGACATCTTCAGTTATTCTGAGAACATTATTTCTCTCCTGTATTATTTATTTAGGCTTTCTTTCTGAAGGATTTTTTTTTTTTTTTTTTGTGTTTCAAATGCAAATTCAGATGCAAATTGTCTCAACAACATGCCATGATTAGCAGCAATCCCACACAGATTGTGCAGAGGGAATGAACAATTTTCCCAAATTCCTTAATAAATCCACTAAAAAAGCAAGCTTTCCCTGGGCTGAATTTTAATCCCTGAAGAGAATTCTCAAGTCATTTGCAGTAGCTGATCAAAAGATTTATCTGAGTTATTTTCTCTCTTTTGATTCTACCACCCTTCAAATTCTGGACATCTTGCTCAGTGATGCAGAAGATAGCATAAAGTAATTCAAACTTCCATTACAACTTACACCATCTTGTTTCTTGGCTTCCATGAGTGGGTACTTATCATTCAGCTACCCAATTTTGAGATCCCTCATGCTGCATAAAACTGCAATATATCTTTGATAATATGAAGTAGCAGAGAAACTCACATGTAAAACTGCTATCATCCTTCTGCTTTCATATTGCTGCCTGGCATCACCTTGCAGCCACGGCTTCAGATGTGTAACTAGAGACTCTGTCCATATCATCGAGAAAAGACACATACAAGTCACCGCTTCTTTTGACTAATAACACAAACTTGTTAAATCAGGAACATCTCACATTGTGGTCTTGCCCATAAATTGATTTCTGTTTTTCTTAATGTACCCACATGAATCCACTCAATGGATCTTAAATATCTGCAGCAAAATTTATGAATATTTAAGTGAAGACAAAATGCCACAACATCAACACAGTTTTGAATTTGTTTGGCCAAATCCCTGATTTTAGGTTTTTTATTTCCTCCAGGCTGCTTGTGATGTAGGGAAGAAGATGTAAGGAGAACAAGCATTCCTAGCCAGATGGGTTCTTGTGGGATACTAACTCCATTTTAGATGGTTTTTAGTTACTCAAGAAAAACTAAACATAAAGCCAAGGGAAAAATAAAACAATCAAATCCAAAACCAGAACAAAACTCCAACACATTTATCCTTTAAGATGTTATTTCACTTTATTCTTCCTCATTCTTCTGCAACTCAAAATCAGTTGTTGAATATTTCTGAAAGTCTTGGGAGGTTAGAAATTTGGAAGATATAAATTCTTAAGCAGATATTTAGAGTACAACATTGGAACATTATAGGTTATACATCATTTTAAAACAAATGGAAGCTGTTGTCCACAACTGGCTAGTGTTGTTTCCTATATAAAATTTAAAAATGTGATAGCAGTTGAGGGTCAAAAGCTGAGTATAAGTTTCTTTTATATATTGCTGAATTATTTTCTATTTGAACTGTAGTGAGGTTCAAAGTTTGTACATGCTTGACTGTCAAAGTAGGTGATTTGTGTTAATATGGATTCAATTTTGTACATATAAATGTATAGTTACTTGAAGCCAAACATTTGTTCATTGCTCTAGGAATACAGTAATTTAAATTTAATTGTGTTGTACACACCCTGTTTCCCCCAAAGTCAATTGAGTCAGTAGTAGTTGAGTATGATGGTTGGATCTGGTCCAATTATGTGAAGATAATAAGGGTGAAAGTAACCCCTGCAATCTGGAGAGGATGAGAACTTCAGATCACAGTGCTTTAAATCGCCATTTTGGACACTCTGCAGTGCTGAACACTAGGCTCTTGATAATTCATTTACTTAGTGGCACTGTCTAATGTGAACTGCACAGTGATGTGAGCTCGGCTTTTAGAACAAAATTTGCACTGCAACTACAAAAATAACTTTTACAAGTGCACCAAATTGTTGCTCTTTACAAAACAGCATTTACCCATGGAATCAGCATTATTTTCACCAGTCCTTTTATAAGTTGAAAGTATTTTATTTTCTTCTATTTTTTCTAGTATGATAATTCTGAAAAATTAATTTTTTTTCCCTGCTCTCTCTACTTCCTTTTTTTTTTTCTTCAGCTTTGTGCCATTTGAGTTGTCTAATTATTTCAATTCTTTCCTCTCGGTAAGATGAGTAAATATATGAATGCTACTAGTGTCAAGACAGGAGAGATTACCAAGTCAGAAGAGATGGAACAACCCAATAGCAAACTATTTGGATTCAGATATTGACCTTTTCACCATTTGAGGTCCTGAACGTATTCTTTGTAGAACGTAACCTTCTACAGAAAGCTAGGTTTACCAATTGCTCTCTATTATAAAATGAAGACACAATATTCAACAATCCTGCTATAAAAAGTAGCAAGTTCCTCCCTGACTTTTACTTGATATTCCTTTTCTGTATCTTCAAGGACCTCAATAGTACTTTTTGCCACAACAAAGAACTAGAAGTTTTTATTTGGGACAATAATAAACTATGCTCACTAATTTATTGTCCAAGTCAATGCTCTCCTAGAACCTTCTACTATATAGCTCTAAAAATGTATTCTTTCTTCCTCCATATTTTTTCCTGCATTTGATAGGACTATACAATATTTTTCAGGTTTAGTTGTGAATTGTGTGCTTCTTTCTAATATTATGAAGAATGGAGTGTTGCATCCTGGGATTGGGTTTTAGGGGCTCTTATTTGTGTTAGCTAGCCGAGTCCTGTGTACCCCTGTGCTTCTCCTGTGTTGTTCCCCCCCGCGGTTTCTGGCCCCACGCTGCCTGCTGCCGGATCTTCCCCCTCTGCTGCTCCTGTAACCACCCCCCCGTCCGGCCCCGGGAAACCCCGTGCTGGCCACCCCAAGCCACACGATCCCGCTCAGCCCGCGGCTCGGTGCCCGCCCCTGCGGGGTTCTCTGGTTGGTCGCTGTTGCTGGCGTCACCGCCACGGCAGCCGCCCCTATTGGCCGGCAGGCCATGGATCCTCTCGCTCCGCCCCTCCATAAAACCCTATCCCGCCGGCACCCCGGCGCCATTTTCTCCCATGCGAGTGCCGGGAGCAGTTGGGTCTTTCCATCGAACTGTGCCACGTGACCAATAAACCGTTCCTGCCAAGCACGGAGTAAATGGACAATTCCTTACTTCTTTGCCAGATCCGTAGCGCACGGTAACAGAGGCTGGCCAGCCCACGTGCCCGAGACACGGAGCCGTGTCCGGGAACCCACTGCAGAAAACCGCGGCAGCACGTGAAACTACGCCACAGCCGGGCTCCCAAGAGCCGCATGCAGCCGGGGAGAGCGAAAACCCATGCCGCAATGGAGGGTACATATCACACTTGTTCTTTTTCAATTACAGAACAGAAATCATTATTAAATTATCTGAGGAGTTAGGCATGTCCAACTGTATTGTTATCTCTATATAATTAAGAGGTAATCTTAGTATGTTCAGGAGCAAAGCTTCTCTTTGTTAAGTGAGATAAAATGCATATTTGGAATGAATAGTTCTGTTTTAATTATGAAAATATACAGTGCTACCTGGACTTTGGAAACAGAAATGTCCTGTGTAATCATCACCCCACAGACTGCACAGTAACATCTAACAGTTACCCCAGAAATTTAAAGCTGCTCACCAGAAGACCCTGAAGAAGGGCTCAGGTCTATGGAATATTTATAAACTACATTTATAGGTAATTATGCTGCTGTTAAGAGGACTAGCTAAGATACAATGTGAATATATGTCTCTTTGAATTTTTGATCTAACCACTCTTACCTAGAGTCCTAGGAATTAAATACATTCTTAGAAAAGAAATCCCATCACACAGTTCAATATTACCTTTGAAGTCTAAGGCATTAAGAGGATTTTTAGAAGAACTATGAACCCTCAGATTTTTTGTTCTCTTCATAAAATCTATTCAGCTTGACAGTTTCAACTTTTTTCTCAAGTATTTATCTGCTGTTTTAAATGCAGCAAAAATAGAGAAAGATAGATGGAAAGATGGAGGAAGAGAGAAATCCTTTCTCTGTGAGCTAAACAGAAGGGTGGATCAGCTAATTATGCAGCCATTGCACTTAGGCACTGAGAATGTTCTATGTCCTATTAAACAGGATGAACCACGCCCCCTCCTCCCAAATCCCCACCCCTATATCATGTACATATTCATACTGAAATTACAAAATAAACATACAGCAGTGTAGCCCTGGACAGATTTGGGAAAGTTAGAGGAGGACATGCGCTGAGGGAGAAAACAAAGCTGACTTGGTCAAAAGTTCTCCAACACTACTGGGAAAACTCTTTATGCAGGTTAATTCTATTGGCCAGCAGGTAGGCATGGCAAATGTGTCCCATGCTGGAGCTGTCAATGCCAGAAATTCTATAGACTGCAGTGGGTATCTTCCTTTTCCCTCCAGCACTGTCAGAAAAATCCCTTCCCCTCCATGTTTTCTGACATACAAGGGCCCAGTTGTAAGAGGTTGTAATTAGAAAGGAGAAATGAGGGCCGCACCCTTACTCAGACCTTCTAGAGTGAATGTTTTCCACTGAGTAATTTGATGTTTTTAATACTACTGGAGTTAAAGCAAGGAAAGTTCTGGTCATCTGGCCACATAAAAATTTCTTTCATCAAGTAAACTGTTAAGATAGGGAGGAGGTTAGTGGGACATGTCATGAGAAATTATAAAGTTATCTATATCTTAATAACAGACAATATGAATTTTACATTTTAGCTGCTTGGTTATCCTGCAACTGTCAAAGAAATTACAAATGTATCAAATGTTATGCTGGTTATGAACTGTCAAAATATTACTGCAGACCATTACAGCTTCTGCAGAATCCATGAAAAAATCTGTCATGAAGAAAAATCCTTCTGAGATTTGTTTCTTAAGGCAAAAATATAATTGATTTTTAAATAGTTTAGAGAAAAAATGCTAAGAAATTCTGCTTGTTTCTAAATGATCACAGCATGTTTGATAGAAATATAGTCTTGAATAAGGAAATAACACTTTAGGCAGCTTGCAAAGAACATATTAGTTATGCTTCAATAAAATCTATGTTTCATGCTTATTTTCCAGTTTACTTTGGGGTCCTAACAAAATTTTTTTGGTATTTAATTTTAATTTTGGAACTGAATTTTCAGAATTACACAGAATTTTATGATGTTAAAAAGTTGGCTTTGTAAAGCATTCACTCTGATTTTAAAACTTCAATCAAGTTCCATGTTCAGCATCATTTTAGTTATATTTACTGATATGATTGCAATTACAAATGCTTGCCCTATAGGTTATATGGGAGAAAGAGCTATTGTAAGATATTTTTGTCCATGCAAAGACTTCATATTTCAATAACCTAATGGCAAAATGTAACTTATTTTGAGTAATGACATAAAACTCTCAGTCATTAATGTGTAGAGATGAAGTGTTCTCATCATTTGAGAACACAACAGCAATTCTTTGCTGCAAAAATAATTTCTTTGCTATATACTGCAAAAGAAGTAGGTACTTTAGCACACCTGCCAATCTGTGGAGGACTGAAATACCTGTAGTTTTGTGACATTGTACAAAGAATTGTTCTGTTTATATTTGGATATCAAATGGCTTAGCTGACAAATTAAGCACTGCTCTTCTTGAAAAAAAAATTGTTGGATAAAAAAGATTATATACATTAATAAACAAAGGAATAGAAAGATGGTATTTTACTGGAAGTTTTCAGTTTTGTTATTGAGAGTTGCACCTGCTGTCCAATAGGCCAGCCACTTGCTTTGAAACTTTAGGAGAAACAGGGCTGACAGGGTGTCTACTTTCATCTGGTTCTGCATGCATTTTGTGTTGCTCACTAGAGGCTGGGTGAATGCAATAAAATAATTTCTATAAGCATTTGCCTGAGTCTGAATTAGTTTATTTTCTTCCTGTACTCTTTCTTATGGTTTCTTCGTTGGTTTTTGGTTTGGTTTTTTTTTTTTTTTTTTTTTTTTTTTTTTTTTTTTTTTTTTTTTTCAGGAGAGGTATGTGTGCATTGCATGGATATTTGCAGAAAGAACATTTTATGTGTGTTCCAAGTTTTTATGTGAGTACATTTTATATACTGCAGTAAACCACTTCAGAAAACAGGGTATATGTTTCCATACCATGCAAGCACAGCAGTGATTGAATTAATCAAGATGGACAGGCTGGGGAAAGTATGTGCAATTACACTTCATGAAAGAGAAGAGAGAAAATAAATCCCATCATTTCAGGCATGTTGCTTCGGGTAAATCTAGAAGTAGTAAAGTCCCACTAGATTTTCAGTCTGCTACCACTTCCTATATCAATTTTTCTCTGTGGCAGACTTAAACCATTAGTGATTTACAGTACTCATTTCTCCTGTTATAGCCATGCTTCTGTAATTAGAGATCAGACATCATGCAGTGTGACATCATGTAGTGGCCAGTCACAACTAAGAAATGTAGCTCAGCTTCCTAACACCTTCTGTTGAAAATCCCTAGTAAGCCATACATACTATCTCATAAACAATACTAGAAGTTACAGAGACAAATATTTCCTATCCATTTCTCAATTTTCTGTTCACCTGAATATTCTAAGCAAAGAACAGCCGACCCTTGCCTTTGCTGAAAAGCTCAAGCTCACAGAAATCACCTTTAAATAGATGGAGGAGGGAAGGATCTAAGAACAGATGACAGAAGACCAGAAATAAGAGTGGCAATAAGCAATAAAGTGATAACTTTCAGGAGCAAGAAATATGCAACATGTTCTTGTTATAATAGAATCGAGCTAGAAAAAAACATACTGTTAAGGCGGTTGGAAATTAATGAGTAACAATAAGACTTTGGTTTTCATAAGGGAATATATTAAATAACATATCAAAATATCAGTGTGATCAAGTGATCAGTGTGATCCAGGGATGGTGTGATGTTGAGAAAAGAGTGGAAACTGCTGTCTGTAATCTGTTCAATAAATCTAGTAGTATAGGTTTTGTCTTATGTATAAATAAAATGTTAAGTCTTATTTGAAGGGTAGTGACCCTTTTTTCCTATGAATTTTATTTATATTTATAATTTTATTTTCTTTGAGGTATCTTCTTCTAAACATCTTTCACTAAAATCTATGTTAAGCTTTCCTAAAGACAGACATTTTTTTCCTTGTCTTCCTCATACCTCCATGTCTCTGCTCTGTGTGTCTCATATTTCTGGATGAAGCTTTAACTGGCACAGTACAGATCTACTCATTTTATACTATTTTGGAGAACAAATCTTCTGAATTAAAACATCAACTCTATTCATATTTATCACACAAACAAGAAATATCCATGTGGTGAAGGGATGGGGTTTATTTTCATCCAACACATTTGCACAGTCCATTAGTGATGTCTTCTTTAATGTAGTTCAAGTCCCTCATTTGTTTAATCTTATCAAAATAAATGATTGCTTATTTTTCTACTTATTATTCAGAGGTCTATGATAAAAGCTACTGAGCATTCTTCTTTTACAACCTAGATTACCTAATATAATGGTTGACTTGGGGCTGGTTGCCTTTCTGATTCTACGCAAAACACAGTGATAAAACTCCTAGATTAATGCTGAAGTGTTACAGGAAGTAATTCCTTTATGTATTGTTTATTTTACCACATAAGCTTCCTGGTATTCAGAATTTCCATCTGTTCCATATCCTCTTTGGTTTCCTTTCTAATATTCACATACTATTTGCTAACTTTTAAAATACCCCAAAATCTAGCTCAGAATTTTGAAATCATCTCCCAGATTTTGAGCTGCAAACCTAAATATTTCTTTTTCACATTTTCTTTTCTTTTTTACATATGTACAACAATGAAACAATAGACTGCATTGAATTAACAGAAAAAGTAAACTTTCAAAAATGCAGAGTTCACCGTTCTGTAAGAATGCATAATTCCTCTGTAATCCAGAAGACAGTTAACATGAGCATATCATCACAGTCTATTCGATAGCCTTTGCTATATTTTTACCACACAAATATTTGTAGATACTTGCCAATCATTTCCAGTCTGTGAAGATAGACTACTGAGATCTCATATTTTTGAAAGATTCTTATCCCACTGTAACAAAAAAATACTTTGGCTTTTACTGAGCTCTGTCATTAGAAGTTGCCTGCCTTAACCTTAATGTTGGTGCCACTTTCATGACTCCAGGCATTTCATGAAAACTGGTAAAATCCTTATGTCTTTCCTAAGACAGCTGGAAGCACAGTGATCACAGGTGTATAAGGGCAGGGAAATGACAGAACTAGAGTGTGCACCCTCTTGGTTTCCTCCATCATGTGAATTAATATCCTAAGAACTACAACTTACAAGTGTAGTGCCTGGCACACTTAATTCATATAGCTTCTAATCTTTACCAGGGGTCTGGAGCAGAATGGGTATGTTGAGAATGATAACGTTTCGTAGCCTAAAAAAGGTATGACACTGACTTAATTTAATCACTTACTTTTTCTGTGTGGAATTCCAATAGCCGAAGATTTTTCTCCCTCAAGTCTTCCTGTTAAATGGAGATAAAATCTGTCTAGGGAATGCATCAGTTTGCCGCATAAGCAGTGCAGAAATCTGCTGAAACAGTCTGGGAACCACAGCAGACTGTATATATGCAGGAAAATGGAGAAGCTGTTTGCATGCATGTTTTCATCTATCTTCCAATATTAGATGTGTTTGCTAAAACCTCTGTCGTCTATCATTGCCCTCACACTAGTAAACCCAGACTTTCTGGTAAATTGAAAAACATGGATTTGGCTGATTTGGCATACTAATATGATTGATAGTCATACTGTAATTTTTACTCAACTTGTGGTTCTCCCAGTGCAAGCATCAAGGAGTGGGTCATTTAAGGATGTGTAATCTGAATGGACAAATTAAAGACCGGAGGAATATTCATCAGACTTTGACTGTATGGCTTGTGATGAACTGTGAAACCCAACCAGTGCTTATAGCTACTTAATAGTGCTTTTATTTCATTGCCTGCCTGCTCAAATAAATATTGGTTTTATATTTTTGTAGTCTGATTTTACTTGGAGAACAGGGTTGCAGTAGTAACCAAGTCAGTTTAACCTTGGGATTATATTTGCACATGTTTGTTTAGCTGGCAGCCTTTTGGTGTATACACATATCCTCTCTGTCCAATCTTTTCCAGCCCTAAAAATGTTAAATATCTTTGCTTTATGAAAGTTTGATCTTGATAGTGTTGAAATAGTTATCAGGCAGAGAAAAAAGATGAAATATTTGTCTTTTCAGACAGTTAGCTTTCTTCAGGGGGGAGAATAAACTTCTGTACTCCAGTGTAAAATAGCCTGCTATCATACATATTCATGGATTTCAAGTGCTCAGAGCACTTGATCTTGCAGACTGCTTTGTATTAACACCTCCCAATGAAGTCAGTAGGAACTGAAATACATTAAGGAACTCAGATATGCAATCTTGAGGGTATGCTTAGGTTTTGAATATTGAAATATGTAAGCTGAGTACAGGAGTTAAATATCCTACAGCAGGTTGTATCTTCTATCAGCAAGGATACAACCTCCTGTCAATTAGGTTCACTTCTATTATGCATCACATGTGAAAGAAAACACATGATCACACACAAACACGTGATCACATATATCTATGAGAACAGACACATTTCTTGCCTGCCTTACATATAATTTAAGTCTTTCGCCAATAGCCTATGGTCTCTTTCACAGACCCTGTTTTACTGCAGTTTGCAAATTTGCAGTTTTATTAGGCCACGGTAATACAACAACTCAACATTTTGCGGTTTCCTTGGTTAGATTTCTGAGAAATGTGGAAATGATGCTTTTCAAATGTGATAAAATCTCCAGAAACTGTATAACCTTCTGCTTATTAACAAATCAAGCAAAGAGCACATGGATAAAATGTTAATCTTCTCAAGTTCTTTTTTTTTTTTTTTTTTTTTTTGAATGCTTTGATCCTGTCCTGCAAAAGTCACCTGGAATGTTAGAAAAGGACAATGTATTATTGATACTTATTTCTTCAGTTCTAATAGAAGAAATCCAAAGTTTCTCCACAGGAAAAGAACCCAAATCCTAGACCTCAAGGTCAGACTAACATTTTGTGCTGGCAGATGCTGAAAAGACCTCTGTAATCCCTGGTTGAAGAAAGGGGAAAGGAGTCTTCACACTTAGTAAATGCTAGATTTTCCAGAATGGAAGGCTTCTTTTAGAGGTTTGAGAATGGAGAAATAATCAAGATGACTGCCTTATGCTCTATCTGTCAAAAATGTTCATCTCTTTCAACTGAATCTTTTCACAGTGTTCTGCATACTCTGAAATGAGTTCAGCTAATACAAAAGGAAAATGCTGTTGAATGCATATGCTAGTTTGTGCCTGTGAGCAGTTATTTCAACAGAATTTCACCAGACCTCCATTAACCACCTTTCAAAATTCATACTGCAGGCCTCTAAAGAAAGTGACTTGTTCATGTTTCAGCTATAAAAGTAAATTTATTCAATGCAGAACACAGGCAGAAACTAATAAAAAGAAGAACTGCTCCCAATCTATTTGTGTAATTCATACCACATATTTGAGTTGCAGCAGAAGTTTAGGTCAAAAATGTATCTTATCAGAGACCAAATGCCATTTTAGCGTCAATTGGTCTGATTATTTCCACTTGCTCCATTCTTTCATACTTACTTCTTCATATACTTTGTCCATCCTTTGAAAGATCTTGCATATTCCACCTAAATACTTATCTTTACTACTGTGTAAACATCTTCTCGAAACATCAACTAGATATGGTAATGTTTAAATTCATACATGCACATATTATATATATATATATATATATATATATATATATATATATATATATACGCATACACATAGCAGCCTAATAACATTTTCTAAATGCTGTCAAACACACATGTCCACGGGCACTCTCATGATTGTCTGGCAGGACTATCTGACCCTATGTTTATATATATATAATATAAAAATATACATTTATATACAATATAGTTAAGAAATATATATTTATAATACATTATATAAATATACATGATATACTATATATTTAAGAAATTGACATCAGGCAATCACAGAGCAATATGAAAATATGTGTGTTATGTGGTTTAACAAAATGGCAGCTCCCTGCCAAAAAATAGTGGTTAAAAGTAAATGGTGTCCTCATGTGTAGGTTGGAGAAGGCCTCCTGAGTCTGGTGTTCCAGATGAAGCAACAAGGGTGGCTGGTTCAGACAATCATGACAGACAATGTGAACAGGAGAAAGGGAGTGACTGCTGGAGCAAATGGCCTGTGAGCCTGGCAGGAGTATGCTGAACTGTCAGACATTGGGGACAGGGCACCATCACTTCTTGCCCACAGTTATCAGTGGTATCTGTCCTACTGGCCAACATGCAGAGAAAACAAACAAAATATCCAGAATAGAAAACAGATTTTAAGGGGTTTTTCTTTTTCTAAAACAGCTACATTGTGGTTGAAGATTGCAAAATCTTCTGTATCATGACACATTTTTATCCTTATCACAACTCAGTTTGCTTTCTCCATCTGTCAGTAATTCCATAAGCTGTCCAATTTTGAATAATGTTTTACTAGGTTTAGGGTTAAATCAGGATAAGTATTTTGTTTCCTCCACATATAAAATACATTGCTCACTGATCACAATAAAATCATTGCTCAGCGATGCGAAAGTTTTTGAAATCCAAAATAGCAGACATTTCTGACATTTTTTGTGGAAGCAGAAATATTTTTAACATAATTTATATTCTTTCACAGCATTTGCAATCAGTGATGTAAGAAAGTAATGAAATTATCAACAAATAAAATATACTTACATATTTTCATCTTCCAAGGCTGTTACACATTCATTTAAATTTTTGGTAAAGAGGTAATATTGTGTATAATTGTATATTAAGATTGCATATTTTTTAACCATATCTCCCTCTAAACACAAACATAGTAGAATTCTAAGACTAATACTATTTCTGACTTCCATATGTGATGCCATTAATATTTATTATTATTAAGCCAGCTGCATAATCAGGGTTTATTAATCATCTAAATAAACTCAGCTTTGCAGAAAAAGAAACCCCATAAAATCAAGACAGTCTCCTCTGCAAATCCTACAAAAATGCCACTCCTTCCATCACCATCCATCTAATCAAAATTTGAAGCCGACCTAGCAAACTCTGCCCAACAGTTTGTGTCATGCAGTTTATTCCCTCATTGCAAAATATATTGACTATAGAGATTAACTATGGATAAACTAGTGGAAAGTTTAGCACCCTCAGCCCTCTACATTAGGAACTCCCTTTATATATATATATATATATATATATGTATATGCTGGATTTGGTAAGAATTTTGTGATGTTGACTTTTAGTGTACTTATTATAAATAATTAAATTACCTAGTTTTCAGCTGAATTTTAGAATCCCAGAAAAGACACATGTCATTTTCAAATGCTGAGATTTTTTTAGAAAAAAATAGATAATCTGAAATTCAATTCCCAAATTTATTATATACTATTCTTATAATTCTTTATTATATATTATTCTTATAATATTCTTATATATTTTATATTATTCTTATATCACAGCATGTCTGAAATAGTTCTCAAAATTATTTGTCATTCTTCAATAACTCTCAAAAATATCGTTAATCATTGTTTTTATCCATTCTACAAACATTGCATGTTATCTGTTACTCAGTTATATAATTTTATAATCTACTATACATCATCTTACAGCATGTTGGTTTAGACTGCTTTGAAGAAGTACTTGGTTGTTACCAAAAGTAGTATTGAGTACTTGCTTTATGTTCTCAATAAATCTACCAATCTGCAAGATCAAAAGACAAGAAAGAAGTGGCATCTAATATGATACTGTTGATACATCATCTTTCTCAGGTAGTATTTTGCTACTGGGATATCTATGTTCTAAACACAAATATAAGGCTCATTTATGCCAGTACTATACCACCAATCACAATGAACTCTCAAAAGCATCCTAAACGCCTCTTTCATGGAAGAGAATAACAAAACATTAGGAAACACATGCTGACACCCACATCAATTCAGCCTAATCAGACCCAAAACACTGATGCATTTCCTCATGTACAAATATGAGAACCGCCTCAGACACTCTTTGCAAGTCCTCTCCATTCAGATGGGGGAGAAGGTCTTGGGCAGCAGCAGCTGGCCCAAGCCTGGAGGGAGAGGTGAGGCCCTTCTGGGCCTCCAGAAATTTTCTCTTCTGTCTTGTTGTGAGCAGCTCCAATAATAGTCGTAACACTGTTCATGCACCACTTGGCAGGCCCAAAGAAATCAAAGTTTTTTACTTTAGAGAAGTCTCTGACTACAGTGATACTGATGAAAAAGATCTCTTGGTAATTCGAGTCAGAAAAAAAAATCTGAATATTTAGAGATAAGGGAAATAGATAAATGAGAGGAAGGAAGGAGAAACAGACTTCTGAGTACAGAACTCCCCTAAGTGATACATCTGGGATGACATTGCTTTTTTGTTCGATGACATTAAAACAACTGGGACCATATCTGCCAATCTGGTGTAAAAAGTAATTTACCCACTGACTTACCTCCAGGTTCAATCCAGGTATTTTTTACCTTCTCTAGCTCAGTTAAAAATAATAGAATAAACAAAACATCCATTACCATTATCTAAATATTTTAAGCTCTTATTCATACATAGCACATAAAGAAAGGCATGCAGTAGAAAATTATTTGAAGAACAGAATGTTAAATTGTTGCAAAAATAATTACTAAACTCTTTGAAATGTAGTCAGACACTCCATCTATTTTCCAAATCTGAAAATTAATATAGTTTCTAATTTGAAAGATTCTCAAATGAGAATATCCAGCTGGGCTTTTATTTCCATAAGTAATTTTTGTTCTTTGATAAGGTAGTAAATAAACAAGTATTATAAATATCTAACAAGCATATATCCGATATTTTAACCATTTTAAAGCTTGAATAATCAATTCCTTATTCCCTATGGGAATAATCAATTTCCTTAAACAATTAGACATAAGAAGCATAGCATTTTGGGCCAGTTTTAGTATTCCTCAGGTAAAGGAATATAATATTAGACTGAAGACCCAAGTGATTCTTGTCTACTGTGAAGTTTAGTAATGGCCCTGAAAGGCACAATGCCTAGAGCAGATTATTGTCATTATAATTTAAAATTCATGCAGAAAAACAATGGAGTCTCACTAGACTCTTTTGATGAGGTTTTGACATTAAAATCAGAAAGTTAAATCTGGAAATCTACATTAATTTTGCAGTAAAGGCTTCATTCCCTTTGTCTTTCTCTTGATACCAGCTTAGTTGTGATTTTTGTCAAACAGGAAAGCTTCTGTTCTGGGCAATCACACAGCAGTTAGTTGACAACTGGAGCAGAATCTGAAGATTTGCACAGTCCTTTATGGAAGAATAGCTCAGATATGTTTGTATTGTCACTGGTTATTATTTCAGAAATAATATTTTAATCAATGCAAATATACTTAGCAAGCTCTTTTAGAACAGAATGCTTTGTGGCTCATGTTGTTTACTACCTTTAGCCAAAATTCTGGATAAAAACCCTCAAGTATTGTCTCCAATATAATGCAAAAGGAAATAACAGCCAGCTAACCTTATTTAACTCTTCTTTACAGGCCTAACACAAACAACTATGAGTTTTTGCTTTGCTGCTGCAAATGGATCCCAGGAATCGGTCAAAGTTGTTGCCTCTTTACACTTGTCATAAAAGACAGCAGCACAAATCGTGTTGGGAAAAACTGAGAATAAAATATTTGTGCAGTTGTTATCTCTGCTTCATAACAACAATAGCAATTTGCATGCACACGGTTTTCCACAGATTCTGAACTACTGGTAGAATTAATCAGCCATTCATTCTTTTGTAGGAAATAGTCTAACAGTTTGTGAGACTAGACTTGCTGAAAGAAAACTTTTCTGGAATTGGATACTTGGAATTTAAGAATGAGTCATAAATATTTTACCATTGTAGAAATATTAGGATAATAAAATAAATAATTAATAATAACTTGTCTTGCATCATGCTGTCTTGCAGCAATGTTTTGGAATTGGTATGTCTGACTGAGGAAATTAAAAGGTGCCCTTAGAAAAAGCTATTACGTTGTTACAAAATCTTTTTTAAAGGTAGTGACAGAATTACGTAAGAGTACAGAAAACTGTACATTCATATTTTTCATTAAGACATGCTTAACTGTTTTTTTCTTCTATATAGTGCCTTATATTTCAGTAGAAGAATCCTGTTGCATTTTTGTACCTTAAAAACAGTCTTTAGAACTGTTTCCAAAAGACAGAAATTCTAATTTGCAAGGAAGGCTTGTGTATAAGCAAACGGTGGAAATTATTAGAAAAAGAATTAATATGTTGCTGACTGAGCTAATAAGAATTATCAACTATCAGAAGAATTAGATATGTACTGTGAAGGGAAAATGAGTATAAATATCTGTTCCTCATATTTAGTACAAAAAGACAGTCTATTACATACCTCCAAACACTGCAGCAAGAAAGTAGGGGCTTTGATGTCAGATTTTCTAACTGTAGCATCTGAATAATATAGATTTCCCCACCTTAACTTGGTGAAAACATACCTCCATTCATCCATGTCAAACAAACATCTGTCAGTATTGCTGCTGCTTTGGTTAGAGAATGATGTTGCCCTTCTACTAAATTATGTTTCCTTCATTAATGAGAGAATTTCCAGACAGGTTAGGCTGTGTATATATGTTTGTAGTCATCACTCCAGTGAGGTCATATCTATAGAGTTTGAAAAACAATTTTCATTGAAATGAGAAGTGCATTTGAGTAGTCTCTGTGAACTTTAGTGCAGATCTATGAATTGGGAAAATGCCTGAACTTGAACAATGTTGTCCTGTATTTTCTGTTGGGAGGAGGGGCCTCTTGCAAGCTGAAGTTTTCCTATCTAAGACAATGGTTTTTCACTTTGTAAAAAGCATTAGAAAAATTAATCTTAAAAGAAACACTTCAAGGAGAAAATACTTGATTCTATTATTGACAAGGCTTTATATGATCAAGTTCATAGTCAAGTACTAGAAATATGCATTGGACATTTGCAATTTTGAAATTATTTATGAGGAAATTACCAGCACAGTTTATCACACACACACACACACACACACATATATATATATACACATACATACAGATATGAATATGTACTATTCAGAAAAATAATAATTTTCAGGCCAAACACTGGAAACTATAGACTTTTCTTTGTAGTTTGTGAGTTAAAGTCAGCAAATTTTGAAGCAGAATGAACTTGGGACCAGGAAAAAGGTCTCTATGGAAACCTCTGCACTGAGGGGCATTCATTATCCTGTGATCGGTCCTACCAATTCATGTATAGTCAAGAGCCTCCTGCCAAACTTCAGTTTTTTCCTGCAGGCCTTGCTTCATCTCAAGGTAAGCCAAAGCTTGAGGGAAAAATTGCCTATCTCAGCCTGGCACATGTTTTGGACTCAGTAAGAAAATGAAATTGAGCCCTGGAGCTAGGAGACAGTCTTATGAAGCAATCTGTGAAAATAGTACCCTCTCCACATTATTATACCTCTATGTCAATTGGTTTTAAAAATTCTGAGTACACATTACCATACCAATAGGTATTTCTCCCAGCATTTCCAAATTGACTTTTATTTCAGTCCAGTAAAAAAAGTAGGTTCTGCTTCCATGTTCAGAACTGGATCCAGTGTATTGCAGAAGATAAGTGGTCAAACATGGATTTTTCCTACTTCTGATACAAGTTAATCACTGCCAGCATTCCACAGCTGTTACTGCATAGCCTATGAAAGCAAGTTACAGTCAATTTAGCTTTCTTTATGCAGTAAAATTGCAAATGGAGTTTAGTATTCTGAAACAAGATCCTAGGTTAAGAAGTGGTTTGATATATGAACCAAGCGAAAAATCTTACTTTTTTTTCCCTGGTAACTAGAAAAGAAAGGGCTGGAAATCTTTTGTTTTGACATGCAGACTTAAAAAATTAGCAAAAAACCAATAAAGAATGAAAATATACAGAAGGTAGATAGTTCTACAACAACCTTTCCTATCATATTTTCATGTCAATAATGGTTAACAAATAAAAAAAAAAGGTAGACTGTCTTTCACAAGGGAAAGTTTTCAATAGTGTTTCAGTTTTTATTTTCACTAGCAAATACTCAGAGGTAATCAAATCTTCACCAGCATAAATTTCTATTTCAGTTGTATGCAAGGACTTAAACAGAATATATCCCATATTAATAAAACTCAGTTAAACGAAAGGATTGAGTTTACCTGAAAGAAAAGGATCACAGCTGATATTCCAATACTGCTTTTACTATTTTCTAAAGAAATTCACTTTCTTGAATTTCTGGAATTGTTTATTTGTTTGTTTGTGACAGGTTTTTTTTGTTTGTTTCACATTTCAGTTGAATGAGAAAGCATCAATAATCCCAGGAAAATGGAG
Organism: Vidua chalybeata; assembly: GCF_026979565.1. Lineage (NCBI taxonomy): Eukaryota > Metazoa > Chordata > Aves > Passeriformes > Viduidae > Vidua > Vidua chalybeata. Next base: position 49,391,020 of record NC_071534.1, on the reverse strand, counting down.
AGCTGAACTAACATAATCTCATTACTATGATAGTATTTGCTCTCCTTCAATAATCTGTATCAGCCCCTCTGTTTGTTCCTTCTTGCTTAGTACTGCCACAATGGTTGCTATCAACATCGGCATGTGATTTTCTGAAATTTCTGAGAAAATAAAGCAGGTATGTGAATAAATGCAGTAGAAAGCTTTGTTCCAGTTTTTTCTTCCATCACAGAAGCATTACACAGGGTCTTCTGTTTGAGGAGACATTGTCTAGCTATGCCTTCTGCTGCTGTGGTGGATGTCTCTGCTCCCGTGTCTGACTTATCAGAAAAAAAGATCTTAAAGATTATGCATTCACATATCGCATTGCCAGCATCCAGCTTAGTACATATCAGCTTTAACAAGGTCTGCATAAGTTTTCTGCTTCAGAAAGTTTCAGCCATAAAGCAACAAAAAGCTGACCTGAGATCAGATGTCAACTCAGTGTTTGTCCTTCAGAAAACAGGAGTGTTTTCTGCTACCTTCTGGTTTGGTAATGTAGGGACAGGCAATCTAATCAGGGACAGGCAATATCTCATAATTTAATGTCTTCAGTTATTTACACTATAACATTATTTTGAAAGTCATCAGCTGACCTGAAAAAAAAAAAAAAGTAATCTCAAGGTTACGTAATTGAGCACAAAATGGAAAACATGAGCATGACAGTGGTAGCCATCAGTTCTTCATTACAGATATATGCTGAGCAAAAACTCTTCCTTTGTCACTCCCCCCAAAACCCTAAAGAGAACTAGAAAATTTGCAGAGGATTAAAATTTGCAGAGGATTAAAATACACTTCTAAAAGTGTAGAAGCACAAGGGAAAATTTCATGACCATCAGGCATTTGACTTTTCAAAGTGAAAATGGAAAAGAGAACAAATGAAATGGCATTGCATGTGATTATACTGTTGTATTTACTCTATTTAGAATGTACTTTTGAAGTGAAACTTCTGATCATCAGCATTTTGTATATTTGAAATTTAGAAAATTTTCTGTTTCTGTTTGCAGGTCCAGCCAGTAGCAGGACTGAGCATGAATTTCACACATGCATGTGCACACACACACACACACACATGCACACAAAGGATTCAGGTTCACTAGTTAAATATCCAGACAACCCAGTCTATCGCTGCTGTCACTTAGACTTTGCAAATCATGCACACATAGAAAAGAGAGTGGCATTACAAAACAAAAGTAGTGAGGCTCAGTCATACAAGTGTACTGACCACCCATTTGCTCACATGCAAAAAAGCTTCCTCCTCTCTTCTTTGTTTTTCATAGTTTTACTTCTCTTCCATCCACCTTGATCCTTCCTTTCTCCATCTTTGTCTGCTCCTAAATAAAGAGTGTACACATAATTAGTGTTTTTGTCTGATGGTCTCTGTTTTGCTGCATCCTTATCCAATTTTGGTAGTACTGATGTTTGGTCATCTAAGCCTTACCTCATATTACCAATATGGTTACTTAGGTGCTCCTCCCCCAGTGGGTTTCAATGCTACTCACAATTATCTGTGAATCTTGGCTGTTTCTCAGATGCCTCCTCCTTAGCCATCTGTGCAATGCAGCCATTCCTCACAGCACTAGCTGTAATTTCTGCCAGCTTCTCACTGTGTTATTTATGGTGTTCAGCAATTTCTCACGTCACGTTCTGTAGCTTCTCAGAGTCTGTTTGAATAGCTGAACTTCATGCCAGGGCTGCATATCTTAACACCTAGCACCAATCATTTTGCTTTATGGTTCTGCTCTTCTTGAATGACATTGCTTAGTAATATTGATGCAGCTGCTACAACCATTAAGTGCCACAGGAAAAGGAAAAAGAGAATTCACATAGTACACTCTTGTACCTATATCCATTGAGGGTAGTATGGGGTTCAGTTAACCACAGAGCAAAGCAACTTTTCCATAAAAATTAATTTAAATGAATGGGGGGTAGACGTGCAGAGACTGAAGAAATGCATAAAATGACAAGAAAGTTGTGTATGTCTGGATGTGTTTGAGGTGAAAAATACTTTAAATTGTCAGTGCTAACAGACAGCAGCCATGTAATTTTTAACTACAAAGGAGTTCATCCTGACTAAATTGCAACAAATACAAAATTATTAGTAAACCTAAAATAATTGAGCAAGCTCTTAAAGAGTTTGTGAACATGCCTTTTAAATGGTAGAAGGGGAAAAGAGGTTTAACACTCTGTATTCTTCATTACATTCTCCAGTACAGACTCTAAGTTACTGTGTGATTCACAACATATTAAGACACCTAGATAGACTTACATGAGACTGATGTTATATCTTTTGTTAGACCTGAGTAACCTTTAATTTTTCAACAAGAATCTTGGTCACTGAGTATACATTGCCATATGCCATTTCTAAATTTCTGAAGAGATGAAGACACCAATTAATACTTTAATAGTTTTCTAATACTCAGTGTCTGAAATTGTCCTTATTGTTGGTCACAAACAAAAAAAAATCTATCCACAATTTTCATCAATAATGATAAGCATTAAAGAGCACATTCATACATCTTGCAAGAATACAAGATGAGATGGCAACATGGGAAGACTTAAAACAATTTCGTAGCTTCATAGTAATTTGCAACTCAAACAAAAATCAAAACATTAAAACAAGAAAAAGAAGGGTGGTTGTAATTGATTTACAGTACCATTTTCCACAAATTTTCTTAACAAAAATTAAAAATACTCCTAAGTCTAAGATGGAGCATGAGAAAGGGATGATGAATACTTGATGGATTATTAACAGGACTGCAATACAGATATGTTTCTACATAATATATTGTAGCTATGCAGAAAATACCCACTGGAAATCATAAGCTCATTACAGCATTTGTTCTTTTCTGGAGATGTGAAGGTGTATTTTAAGGCCTGCATTCTGTTTTTAATTATGAAACCTCCTACTTTCCTTAGAAGAAAAAAATACTTTTACTATCTTAAGAAAATCACCCAAATAAAAATTAGACAAGGGAATCAGAGCTATACATGTCAATAAGAATTTTGCAATTTACCTTCCTGAGATTAGACTAAACACATTTTCTTCAGTAGTGTGAATAAGGAAGGGGTTGAGCAAAGAAGACAAAAATCTAGGTGAAGTAAGCACCGAACTGGACAAATGCCTCATCTTCAGATTGTAAAATGGAAATTCTAATATGACATTTAACATGATAAAAAAAGAGAAATTAATTTTATGGAGAACACTAAATTGAACCCAGCTTTTCTTTTCTCCTTTTCCTTTTCCTTTTCCTTTTCCTTTTCCTTTTCCTTTTCCTTTCCCTTTCCCTTTCCCTTTTCCCTTTTCCCTTTTCCCTTTTCCTTTCCCTTTCCCTTTTCTTTTTTTTTTCCTTTTTTCCTTTTTCTTTTTTCTTTTTTCTTTTTTCTTTTTTCTTTTTTCTTTTTTCTTTTTTCTTTTCCCTTTGTAAAGTAACATCAACAGTAGACAGTTTGTTGGACTCCTCCAGGTGAGGGTCCACACAGCATGGGAATGAGCACCTGACATTCTGACCTCATGAAACTAATGCGTGGATGACATGTGAACAAGGCATGTAGAAGTATCAGGGATGAGAGGATCTAGGGAACTAGTATATCTCTTGTTGGTCCAGTTAACAGAAACAGCTGACTCCCTAAACAGGTCTAATAATCACTTAATAGGATAATAATGACTGATATTTTTAGAATATCATAAAAATCAGGAGTGGATAAATGTGTAACATGTGTACATGATACTTATTCATTAACATAAAAAAATATAATTGCCCATTTTCCTTTAATGAATCAGCATTAATAGTAAATTATTGCTTAGAAGTCAACATGCTACTGTGTCTAAGAATATTTTATTAATTTAGTGTCATTCTACCACTGTTATGCTTTTTAATGAGTTTGTTTATGGACAGCAAGAATTTTGTTACTTCATAATGCAGTCGCCACCATTACAGCCTTGTAAATGACGTATGGACATTTTCTTCATCTCATTTGGTGTGGGACTTTTTGGCTGAAGTAAACAAAGGGATTGTTAAATGAGTGCCTTTCTTCTCACAGAAATTGCATTATATCAGTATGTAAATTAATTAAGGCTTGGCATCTTTTATTTAATTCTAATAAAATGAGAAAATACTATATAACTCCTCATACCCACTCCAACAATAGCAATTCACTTGGGCTTAATTTCAAACTGTTGAAGATCCATTAATTCATTTTTATTTCCTTAGAAAAATGTCTTACAGTGGCTTTTTTATCATTGTTTTTCATTTAGTCCCAGAAGGATTATTTAATTGTCTACAGAATAATTTATATCTTGGCTTCATAATCTCAGAATGCAAGCAAGCACTTAAAACTTCAAGAAAGAAAGCTGCATGCATAGTACTAAACCCTGTTTCACTTAGAATCATTTTTCTTTATATCTTTTGCTTTTCCTAAGGTTTTGATTAGAGCAAAATTAAAATTATCCAGCTGTCATGTTCAGTAGTCATTTTGTAGCTTAATAGCCTTTTTACTGGAAAAACAGCCACAGACTACACAAACCTGAATTATTTCTTTAATTTTTCTATTTACAGGTAATTATGATATGTCCTGATACACCTCTTCCAAAAAAGTCAAGGTGTGCTAAATTCCAAAGTCCTGTCCATGCCTGTATTCACAGAAATTTAAATAATGCAGAGACATGTTTTTTCCTTTACAGTATCTTTGTAATGGGAAACAGATTGAATAGTTATCTAAGGAAGTTTGAAGAATTCTACATAGTCTTTTACAAAAAATCTTGACTTAGAAACCTGAAGACTCTTACTAATGATATTGTCTATGAGCAATAAAATTACAGTACTTAATTTAGGCTATTTCTCTGAGAGAACAGGGGGCTCGTAGTGGGGCAAACACATTCATATTCTCTGGTTTCATATTCTCTGCACTGATACTCAGAAAAATAAGCTTCAGTTCAAGAGGGGTTTATGATGTCTTCTAAGAACACATTTCCTGGACATCCAGAGAGCATAAGGGACCTCAGACTGAGACAACTAATAGGGTCCGAGGGGTGCATGACACAGTGGAAGGAGGGGCTGCCAGTTTGATAAGAATTACTTTTGTTCATTATATTATATCAACAGTATTCAGCTTTAGGGCTTCTTCAGAAAGCCTTCAAGAACACTAAGCTGCTTGTTGTTTTTTTTCTTTTCTTTACTTATTAAACTGTCTTTCACTGAACCCAAGAGATTTCTTGTTTTTCCTCTTCTTATTCTCCTCCTTGCTCTCTGGGGCAGGGTAGGGTATCTGTGTAGGGGCTTAAACTACTGGCTGAGGTCAACCCACCACACCAAAACCAAAATATGATATGTCCCCTCAACTTCCCATTTATGCATCTGCAAGTCCATGTGTGGGCACACAGTCTTGTCTATAAAAGCTGAGCTCCATTCTTCAGCCAGAAGTCTGTACCAGAGTGAATGGACCTGACTTTAAACTTACCTTTGCAGGAAAAAATGGAAGATTACACGCCAGCTTAGTCTAAAGCTAAAGGCTGACTAAAAATATATTCATGAGGAGAAGAAAGAGAAAAATTATATGATGGGCATAAATCCAGTGTCTCTGCTTATAATCTAATAGTGTATCCAAAAATTCATTAATAAGGAAAATTAACTAGTGCTAAAAAGAAATAATTTCTTTTTCTATAAATTTAGCAGTAGAAGTGCTGCAGGCCAGTGTTAGCTCTCAGGCCACAATGTTTGATTTGACATTATGGAATAATAGGCATCTGGACCCCGCTATATACACATCAGAACAGGAAATAAGAGAAAGAGAAGTGTGAAGACTTGAAATAAGATAATTTGTATTAATAAAGGAAAAAAATATATGCTGCTGCTTCTTCCTGCCTGCTTGCTTCTGCTCATCTTTGTTCTGTACCTTTTCTTTATCTTATAAGCATCCAAGTCAAGGTCAAGTTTCATCTAGTTATCAGAAAGATGTGATCAAGTGGAACTGAACTGCAGTATATGATATTGCCCTTCTTTTTCCCCTAAATAGTCTCAGGTTCCAGGACTGAAGCCTTACAAAATGTAGCATAGTAAATAGTTTATACCTTATAAATGCATTACTGGATTTGGATTGCTATGAAGCAGTGTGCAGATGCCCCTGAGGAGGCTGGTTGCTCAGACCATCAGTCATTCACTGTCTAGCAGTGCTGCTTCAGTAATTTTTTTCTGAGCATCATCCTGCAACTAAGACAAAAATATGTTTTTTAATCTTATGTGTTCTTTCAAATTAAATTCATGGTGAAAGAGGATACAAATCAGCTACATTCTCCTTGAAATTCTCCTCCCTTTTACCTATTTCATCTATGCAATTCCTCCATGGTGCTTTCCCTATACACTGTTTCTCAATTATACAGGCATGTCACTGCAAAGTGGCATCATCAACAAGAAATCAACAATTTCTTCTGCAGCTCATAGGAATTTGAAGCAGCAGTGCTAGAAAGTCCCTTATAGTCTTAAAAGTGTACAAGAGTTTTGAAAATGGGAAAAACTGCTTTTAAAACTAACTGTTTTAGTACGAGCAACAAGAACTGAGGGATAGGTTTCTTGAATTATGTGGATACTGTCTCAAGAACTCATGGTGTGAAATGAAGCTCACTCCTTACAAGAAGTCAGAAAATTGAATTTTGCTGTCTAACTTAATAGAATGTCAGTAAATCATTACTTCTCACAGAAGAATTACAGTTTTCTGTACTGTCTGTCTACTTACTAGACTAGGAATTAGCAAACTGATTCAGATAAGAAAGGATAGGAAATCCATGTTCTTACTAATACAAATTCCTGAAGTCTCTCTAACTCTGTGAGAAAAGACAAACTGTCTACTTTCCTCTGTCTCAAGTTAGTCAAAATCTTGGTTATGCAAAGGTCATCTGAACTTTCAACAAAATAAAAGCTGGGATATCACTTCACTGCTTGTCATCTGTGTATATGGTGTATCACGTAAGACACACCCCAGATATATGCAATCTGCATCTGGAAGAAAATATAATTTTGATTCTCTCCGATTCTTTTTAAAAACATACTTTTGTGAAAGATAATAATTATAATATAGGAGTTTTTTCTTTATATATGCATGTGTGGTTACCGGCACAAATATTTCTTCTGTTTGGTTTGCAGAATCACATCCTAAATGACATGGAGTAAGCCATTTGAGATACAGAGTAAAGAAGTTGAGAATGACATGAAAGTGAGAATGAAGAAGATAATCAAAATTAGAGGAAACTGAGGACTTTTTGGCAGACTTGAGGAATGTAGGATTTAGCACAGAAATTTATTTTAAAATTTCAGGAAATAAGCCAATTGTTTACTAAGCAGGATTTAGAAAGAAAGAACACGCTCTCCTACAATGATTTTTCAAACATTTTTCAGTGTTGAGTGTTATTTGCTTCTTCTGAGGCATCTGGCTCTGGCCACTATTAAAGATACGTTGGCTGGAAAGGACAAATTAACTAAATTAGGCTGGCAGCGCTTACATTCCTATGACATCTGGTGTTTCTGCCATGTTACTGATATGTCATTTTGACAAATTATGTTACATCATGTGATAGTAATGAGCAACATCATAAAATCTAAGCAATGCAATGTGTAGTGACTGCAACAATTTAAAACAATCTGTTATTTTTTTTCAGCTGTCTGTTACCAATTTAGAAGTTGAGAGGAATAAAACAAAAGGTTAATTTAAGTCCAAATCTAACCTCCAAAATATATTATTGTGTCTTCTCCAATAGATTTACTTCTATAAATACAGATCTGAGATGCAAGCCATGAACGATGATTTAAGGATATCTAAACAGAATGTAAAATTCTTTATGAAGCAAAAAACTAGGAGAAATTAATTTTCTAGCAGCCTAAACATATTGACTATATTCACTAATTTCAGTTCTGTTCATGATTGAAAGTAGAGAATGAGATCAGACATAATTTCAGAAATGATGAAGCAAAAAATAATTTAGTGTAAATACTCTGCTCTAATATGAATTAACTACAGGGTGAAATCACCAACATGCCTTTTCCAGACCTTTGGAATAATATCCAGCCTTGTGAATCCAAACAGTAAAACAACAAATTATACATGGACTTATAAATCATGAAGCTTGAATCTCAGCATTCTAGAGCTCTTGTGAAAGCTCTCAGACTGCTTTTTCAGCTTTCATTCTTACTGTTGTACCAGAAGAATGGCCGCTCTGCAGAAACTGTTAGATTCACCTTCTTTAAAGAATACAAAAAGGCTTTTTAAAAACTCTTTTCTGACTTCTTTATTTTTGGCTTTCACTACTATCTCCCTGCTTTACATCTGTTTTGGATTGTGTGATGGGTTGATGCTGTCTGTGTTCCAGGCACCCAGCAAAGTCTCTCTATCACTGCCCTCCGCAACTGGACAAGGAAGAGAAAACATAACTGAAGGTTCATGAGTTGAGATAAGGACCAGGAGAGGACACTCACAAAATACCTTGTAATTGGGAGAGTTTAATTGTTTCTTAGAAATTTGAAATTGAAATTTTTTTCTCCATTCAGGCTGTTTCAAATATTAGATAATATCACTGACTAATAAAAATAGGGGTGGATTTTCCCATGCTTCCAATTTGGAAAGCGGTTTGGGACAAAAGACAATCAGTGGGTGTCTTTATCTGGTGCTAAGTTTAGCTGTTGTTTTAAAATCCAAAACAGAGACATATTTGCTTTTTTCAAATATTTTAATGTATTTCATTATGTGCATTTGATAGAGGTGTTTGTTTAGTCACTGTTGTCTAGGTATTCACAAAAACTCAGGATTAGATAGTACTATGATGACAGTAGGTTTATTTTACAGGTTTATTTTATTCAACAGTTGAATAAACAGTTGAATGACAGTAGGTTTATTTTATTCAACTGGTGACCACTCACTCTAGAAATCAAAGTAATTCTTTTCCATTTCAACTACATTCTCCCAAGAAATCCATCCCTAAATCTGTTACTAGAAAAGCAAGATAATCAAAGGCTCCAGATATCTCCACAGTCATCATCCTCAAAAGTAATTTGACATCTGTGAATGTACTTTACCACTAAAATCAGTTCTAGATCAACCAGCTACTTAAAAATCTACAACTGGCAAGTAAAGGAATATGAATTTTCAAATGTGCTTGGAATAGCTCATGGCAAAAAAGCACTTTAGTAAATAAAGGTCCATTATCTTTTCTTTCAATAAACCCATGCTGCTACAATATTACACCTTTGTAATTAAAATACCAGCTGTTTGGCTTAATATCTTCATTCTTAATACATTGTCATCTCAGGAAATGAGCAATAAGACTACAAAATCCTTCAGTTCAATCCATTTTGAATAATTTTAAATCATGTGTTAGGTGTTCAGAGAATTGTCTGATCTCATTCTCTACTTTCAATCATGAACAGAACTGAAATTAGTGAATATAGTCAATATGTTTAGGCTGCTAGAAAACTAAACATTGCATTGCAGTGTTTGTAAATATACAAAATAAATATTGTCTTGTTTGTAAATATGATAAAAGTTTGTAAATATGATAAAATAATTTATCTTTTTATAAGAAGAAATTCTTCCACATAGGTAATTACAAAAAATATAGTAATTCTGTTTATTTTCTTATAATGAATAACCAGCATTTACAAAATTTTTGTAGACATCAAAATAATATTTTGTTATTTGATTTGCTTCTCAGTTTCTCATTTGGAACCCCATTTAGATCTGCAGTACTTTCAGAGAATTACAGAATCATATAATGTGTGAGGTTGGAAGGGAATTTTCATCTCCTTTAATTTCATAAGTTTCTACAAGCAATGCAAAAAACTACTTCCAATCCTTCATTAACTTTTTTAATAAGGATGAAATCTTTTTGCCTCCATATCTGTCAAATATTTTGTTTGTTTCTGAAAAAAAAGAAAGTTAAGAGAAAAAACAGTGTTATGAGATTTACTGAACACTACAAATAATATTCCTTAAAAATCTTAAGACTATCTGTATTGCCAAGCTATCTAGACATGTACAGGCCTAGCTAAAATTCAGAAACTTTCTTGAAATATTTTAAAAGGCTTAAAGTTCATTACCTATTTACATGATTGACACTGAGAAGATTTATACTGGACTACACAGAATTGCAATTTATTAGAATCTAGAAATACCTACCACACAAAAGTATGAAATTTAAACATTATTTTATTCCACTGTTTATATTTAATGGCTCATTCATTACTCAGTGTAAAATTCTATATGAAGATATGTAATGAAACTGCCTATTAAACCTACTAAGAATTATGTCTACAAATCCGAAGCAAAATTTGAGGCAATGTTAATTCAATATATAAAATTATTGTGTAGTAATGGTAAGTTAAACTGAAGAACAGCACAGTTATACTGGGCTCTTACCTCTGTGTGAGAAGATGATTTAGGAGTAAAAAAAAGAAAAAACATTCCCCCATATTAATCTCCTATTAACAATTCATTCGATGAGAGGATTTATAGGCATCAAAATCATATTCTAAGGAAGCACAGAAGAGGGCTTTCAGTCTAACTGATCAACAGAAATGAAAGGACAAAGCGAAAAAGGCAAAATCCAGGTTTGAATTCAAGTTGTATATAAAGAGGTTCATGTCTTCTTTGCCCCTGAACAGAAACTCATTTTCTGTGGCTGCCAGTAGAAGCCGTAATTTATTCCAGCCTTTGCTAGAAACTGACTGGCTGACACATCTGGAAAAAGCAGCTTGCTCTGAATCCCTCCTCTTACAACCCCAGGTTTAATCTCAATACTTCAGTAAGAGTTCCAGGAGTACAGAATAAATGCCTTTCATTTACCACTCAAATTCCACCTGCATAAGAAGAAGCCTATCAGCACTAAGAATGGAAGTAAGCAGAGGATTAGCTTGGGTCAAAGAAGTGGTTGTTGCTGCAAATTATCTACGTATAGCATTGCACTAGATGTCCGTCTGAAACACTCATGCATATGGATTGCACTTACCCAGCTACTGTCCAGGAGCCACTGGGCTTACATGTGCGACTCAGCTCTGAGGTTCAGTTGTCTGAACCTCAGATGCCTGATCACAAGGAGCCTGATCACTAGGATGCCTGATCACTAGGATGCCTGATCACAAGGAGCTTTATAGATCAGACATTCACACTTGGGAAGATTCATCAGAGACTGAGATGCTATAAATGCCTGTCATCCTGGAGAGTCAGCATAGCGTCTGCATAAATAAATCCATAATAATAAGAAATGCAAAGTTTCCAGTGTGCTGTGCAGCCATCTTGAGTGAACATATTTCAGGGACTGCAGCCTGAGAAAAAATCATGACAGGATTGATGAGCACAGGTAGACCTTCATTAATCTCAGAAATTTTGAGGTGTTAGAGTTTAGTAAATGTGCCTACATGCAGTATCAGATATTTAAAATAAATTGTTCCTGACTTAACAGAAGCCCAAGTATACATCAATTATGTTGGCTCTGTAAGTTCAAATGATACAAAAAAAATTCAGAAAAAGTTAAATCTTCCAGAATTATGCCCGAGCATAGTAAAAAGTTAAATCCATCAAAAGAATTATTTATTACAAACTGTCAGATTACTAAGATAATTTTTTCCAACTGCATATGTCTTTAGGTTTCTGCATTTCAAGGCTCTCTACTAGCATGTCTATTTTTTCTTGAAAAATAAATCCAGAAACCAAAATGAGGGGGCTGAGAAAGATGCTGACTATAAGCACAGTGAATCAGGTAGAAGGTAAAAATATCATTCAGATACTCCTGTTTTACTTGTTCAGTACTGCAAGTATAGAACTTCTATGTTTTCTTCTGGTTTTTATCATTGAAATTTTTAATAATTTGTGTTGTTCTCTGGACACTAGGAATACAAGAAATCTATTTCTTTCAAGAACCAAACTGCTCTGTAAAATCAAAAACTTTAAAAGAATTGCTGGAGGGCTTGTGTATCTCAGTGCAATACCTACAGAAGTGGGAAGGAAGTTTGCTAAGCTAAGCTAAAACACCTTGGGATTTTATCTGTAGATATTGTGCATAATGAAATAATGGGGTTACAGGGTATGTCATTCTCAATTTGAGAGAAAAATGACATTAAATATTGTTTGAATTGTCATAGTGAATATGTTGTTCATTTAGAAGATCTCCACATAGTTCATTTATATTTATGGCAGTTGTAAGATATTAAAAATAAAAATATTGGAACATAAAAGTACTGTGAGAAATAATGACATAAACCCCACAGTATTACATCATTTTAATGACATAAACCCCACAGTATTACATCATTTTAATAGTTTGAAATTTTTGGTGTTCCTAATGTAGTTTCAGTTGCAATAGATCATGCAATGTAATTAAAGAGACAAGGTAATAGATAAAAGATGACCAGGACAGAAATAGGCTTTTTGGATTTATAATTTTGAAATCAGTTCCTCAATTTGAAATGAATGAAGAAATGGAATTATATAAGTATTAAGAAAGTAGATGAAAGGGGAAATGTTGAATCCTGCTGAAGAAAGACAGGATTCTGCTGAAGCTCAAAATGAACAGTTATTTCATGTCATACCAAGAGATTACTATTTCCAGTATGCTACATCCAAAAGCAGGCAGTAGAGAAGAACTGTGGAAGAAGATTGGGTCAGACTGAGCAGGAATTGGTACTCTGCAACTCCCTCTCCCAGATGCCTGAAATTCCTATTTCAAGAACTTTCTGCTTCAGAGCTGGAATTTATTAATCTCAGTGATCTTCCTCATCCCTGTTTGTCCAGCAGGTTTTTTGCATCCATGTAAATGATTTTGTCCCTATATCAGAGAGTCCACAAATATAAATAAATGAGTGAAGAAAAATCTTTTTTCTCTTGTTTTAAATGCCAGCTGCCACTTGATATGATAACCTCTAGATATTTTGCTAGATGGAGGGGATTGTCCTGCTCTGCTCTGCACTGGGGGAGCCCCACCTTAAATATTGTGTGCAGTTTCGGGTGCTACAATGTAAGAAAGATATAAAGCTATTAAGGGAGCATCCAAAGGAAGGCAATGAAGATGGTGAAAGCTTTAAAGGAGAAACCATATGAGAGTCTGACGCCACTTGTTCAGCCTGGAAAAGAGGAGACTGAGGGCAGAACACATCATGGTGCACAGCTTCATCACAAAGGGATGAGGAGGGGCGGGTTACCAGTGACAGGACCCAAGGGAACAGCATGAAGATGTGAGGGGAGATTTAGGAAAGAGATTGGGAAAAGGCTCTTCACCATTAAGTTACCTACTGCAGTAACACAACAATATTCTGAGGCCAAATATTATAAAAATAAAATAGAACTTTATTTATAAATTCAGTTGCCCTCTCCACAGCTATGGACCTTATTTCTTACAGAACTGTAATTTCTTTCAGGACTTCTCAAATCCTCTGACTTTCTGTACCAGCATAGCTGCCAGGAACTGGCTACTTAATTCAATGAAAGTTGAACTTCAGATCATGTTTCACTATTTAAGTAAACACCCTTCTTTTCAAGACTGTCTATCATTCGTGCTGGCTGTGCTTAGAGTTAACTTTGACCAAAAAAGTCACCTTGAAACTCATTCAGCTCACTCTTAAAGGAGTATGGCATGCCTAATTCCATAAATCGTTCTTAACATGAGTAGTGTTTTATATCCAGTATGACTGATGCCTAGATCAGCTGTCACCAGCTGCTAGAGACTATTACAATCACTGGAATCCAAGACAATTTTTACCATAAAATAATGTAAAGGATTTAACAGCTTAACATCTGTAAGTGTTCATTTAGGAAATAAGCAACTTGTCTAATATTGGTTAAACTGATTTAACTACAGTATGAAAATAAATGCCAGTTTTGTTTTCTTCATGGTATGGCCATTTCTAGTAGGGTCTACTTCCTGCTGTGTGAAATGCTTTTGTCATGGTAAATTTCTACATTCTAAGAACAGTCTGTGTTAGAAATACACCAGGGTTTAATGAGAGGCTATTGAATTGAAGAACTAAAAGAAGCTATGGCATGACATCAAATATTAACTAGCACTGCAGTGAGCTTCTTATGCAGGTCATCTCAATGAAGAACAAATGTAAGATATATAACAACAAGAAAAGGAATTAAGAACTGTGAAACACAAACCTTTAAAAATGAGAAGAGCCTTTATGCACTAGTTAATGGTACAATTATGCAATTACAATGCTGTTTTTTCCAATGGTGAGCTAAACTGAAGGAAATATAGAGGGACCAATTAGATGTTGCCACATCTAGGTTCTAAAAAAAAGACAATTAATCCTTCTTCAATGTTAAACTTACTCATTATCACTAGGGACAGAGAAGCCAGATTTCCATTTTTACTAAAGAGGTGTGTTACACTTGCTATTTTACTTTGTCTTTGTCATTATTTAAAGAGTAATTATAGCTCTGCTTACTGGAACAGTTCTATTGTAATCCTTGTTTTCCAGGAGTTTATAACTTGGTGAATTTGATTCCCCTTGGAATGGAACTCAACTTACAATCTGGTTAGCCTGGTCACATTTTGTTCCTAAAAGGCTTACTCAAATTGATTAAGCCATATTATGGCTTAACAAAACAGGAGAGTTCTTTTCACAGATTCTAAATTCTTGTGTATTCCAGCTACACAACATTAAGACAATGTAAGCGACTAGTCATAAGCCTTCAAATGAGAACTTCTAGTCTTCTTCTATACTGAAAGACTTCAAGGAGCAGATTTATTCATCCTTAAAAAGAAGCTAATCCAAATATGCATATGCTACACGTGTGAGCCAATTGCTACATAGACACTACAGAAACAGATCAATTCTCTAATTAGAAATGTTTCAGTGTTGTAACCTTGAAACAAGTTCACCTGATCATGGAGCTATAGTACAGATTAGGCCAGGTACAGCAGGGTCAGCATGTCCTTCAGAGACCTTGCTCTTATGTTCTCTATTGTCTTGGAATAACCTTTTCCACTTTTCAGCTGATTCAGCCACCTTTGAATGCAGTTGGATTTCAAAGCCATTTTGAGGTTTCTTTGAAATTGAAAGAAACATGCAAGTAAGCCAAGAAATCTTAAAAGAGAAAAGAAATGGAAAACAATACCTAATACAATTTCCCCATTTTGCAGAGCTGTAAATATAATGAAGTACAGTGTCTTCCCAGAGTCTTTTAGAAACAGTTTTTGCTCTCAGCAAGACCAACGTAACTGCTCTTCAAATAATCCACTGCCTGAATGTTCTGAAATATAATCATTCCAGTCTTGTTCCCCAAATCTCTAGTTTCTATTCCTGTATCATCTATCATTTACCTGCATTTCTTACCCTACAAAAAAGAAAAAAAAAAGAAAAAAAATTGTCAGTTAATTAAGTAAAAAAATTATGTAGAATGTTTAGGAATTGTTAATTTCAGGGTTGCATCGTTACATTCTGTTTGTATAAACTGATGTGGCAGAAACAGTAAAAAGCTTGTGGCTTGAAGAACAGCACCACTGTTACAAAAAAAAGATCTGTAACAGATAGTTAGAAACACATAATAGTTATTAACAGATAGAAATAACAGATAGATAGTAACAGTTTTGGAAAAAAAACACAACAAAAATAAACAAATGAAAAACTACAAACCCAACAAAAACAAACAAACAAATCCCCAAATACTTGCTGTATCAGGGAAGGAACCAGAAGATAGCGTAGGGGAAAAGCTGAACAAGAAGCCAATCTCTCTATGGGATCCGGAATTCCTAGGATCTTATTAGAAGTAAATCAGCTGATGTTAATTTAGGTAGTTTGGGATTCCATAACACCATAGGCACACTGATACAGTGTTTAATAGGTCTATACAATTTGCTTCTCATCTGTTGTGATGTGTTTGGTCCCATTTCCTTTTGGCATATTTTTCCTGGTCCTGAAGCCTATCGCTGTCCTTACTTTGCTTTATTAAATTGTACAATTTCTTTGATGATAATCCTTCTCCTCTTCCTATATATTTTTGTGAGTGTTGAAATCAGGTGTGAAAATGAAAGCAACCTGATCAATGAAGAAATGTTAAGTCTCTAAGTAAAAGACTGAGATAAAGAAAAGAGATTCACTTGTGAGGCACATATTAGTTTTAAAACAGAGTATAAGAGAAGATAATAATCAAAAAGAGGCCAGAAGTGAAAAGGCAGAATAACAAGAAGCTCAATGGAAGCTAATGATGGCACTTCCTACCCCTCAGTTTATCACTGCCATGAGCATTAAATTTACCTTGAACCTGAAATCCAACATTTTCTCACTTCAAGACAGCAAATTAGAGTGAGAAAGTCACAAACAGGGTGGTAACAACACTCTCCAAGGCTGAGTGACATTTCCTCTCACGCTTCCAAATAGACTTATCTTATTAGTTCAGTGTGTTGAAACTTATAGGAAGCACATTATATTACATTAAATGGTACTTACCTACTATGGGAGTCTAAAGTCAGTTGTATGAAATGAGCTGAGGAAATACAGATATTATCATTGTTAAAACCAAGCCATAGAAATGCAATATTGAATCTACATGAAACTTGAAGAATTGATGTCCTAATACCATCATAATAAAACAGCGTAATTCTTATTCTGCAGCAGATCCACTGGGATTTTTTGAATTGGTATTTTTGAAGGGAATTGAGCAGTCATTTTCAGAATAAAATACATAAAATCATAAGAATGGGGAGACAAATAGTATTGGGTCCTCTTAGTCTATTGTATAAAATTTTCTTAAAAAGAATTAAGCCAATGTCTAAAGCCACCTATAGTGGAATTTTAAATATTTAAGCATCCACACATATTACAATCAGTTAAGAAACAGACAGATGAACATTAGAGAACAAATCTCAGACAAAAGAAATGGGAAGAGTGAAGAAATCATTCCCCCTAAGTGATCTTAAGGTCAGCCAAAATTTATTAAAATATCCAGCAAAGAGAACTAGGTCAAGTTAGTTACTGAAATCTTCAAATCACTGTCATGAAGAAAAAAAACTCAAACCAGAACAAACTCATCCTTGCTGAGGAAAACTAATGACTCAGTGCCACAAAAAAAAAAGAGAATAAGAAAATTGTTTTTATAGTGTCTTTACCAATATGTGAAATAGATTGAAAACTGTTACACTGGATATGTGTGGGTATTCTCAGCTCAGTCAGAGAGAAAGAGAAAGGTTTTCTAACCAGGCAAGAACCTGGGAAGCAGTTGGGAAAGAATGTAAATAATTCTCTAATCTATCTTGCTGTTCACATTGTTTATAGATATGTTCTGCCACTGTGTGTCATTCACTGCACACCAATGGTGTGACATGTTATTACTCCACAACCAATGAAATTAGTCTTCTCGATGTTCTCTATATATAGAGCGGTACATTTGAAATAAATCAGAGTTCATTTTCTTAGCCTTCTGATCTAAAGTTCTCTGTTCCCGTCCTGCTCAGCAGCATCAGATATGACTTTTTGTTTTTAAAAATATTACATGGAATTTATTCTAAGATTAAATTCCTTTCTCCAAATACTGAAAGCAGCCATTGCTATAAGCTATGGTACTAAAAAAATAAGAAAAACCCAAAGAATGGATGTTGTGTGTGCTGTGAATGGACATATATAACATGATATTTATTGAAAGAAAAAATACTCATTTCATATTCATGAAAATAAAAAAAAAATCCCATGAGAGGGGAGGGAAGGAAAGTCTTTTTGATCCCATAAGGCTCTGTAGCCTTTGGTGATGCAGGTGGCAGATGCTGTGAGTGCTCCAACACTGAAGGATAAACACTGACCTTATGTGTACATATATGCAGAACATTACCCATATGCACAAAGGTAGCATTAACAATATTTAGAAGTTTAATGGAGCCATTTTATGATTTTTGAAAATTGGAATGAATTCAGAAAAGGGCATTAACAATAGTGATCTGGGTCCTAGAAAATGCATCATATCATAAATTAATTTATGAAAAACCAAGATCAGCTTACATAATTTGTCCTATAAAAGAGTAGTGGGGAGGTAATATTGTTAATATGCACACTGGGAAGAGATTTCTGGCACTGTTTTTCAAATGGAAAGAAGGTGGTATAGGAAGACAAAGTGAAGGAATGTTTTAGGCAGGTCAGCGAAGAAAAAAAGTAAGGCATTGTGATTTTTTTGTGTTTGTTTCTTGGGGTATTTTAATCATAATGACTGGAACTATTGGGTAATCAGATAGGCTCAGTGGATTTGAATGACTTGAAGTACTTATATCAAAATTTAATAAACTGGGGGAAAATAACCAAGTTTCAAATAGAAATTATGCCTATTAAGACTGAAATATTTTAGCCTATTTTATGCAAGAGATCAAATGAGATGGCACAGTATTCACAGTAGTACATGTACATCAAAACCAGTTTTAATTTCATTATCAAATTCTTTTGGTTTTTTAAGGTTCTTAGTAAGGTTGCAACATTTGAAGCTGCGCAGTAATAGTGAAGTCATAATAAATATATTTGCTCTGAACTCTTTATATAATTCCTATTTTCTCTCAATTCCCAGATATTATCTAGATTGTTGTTAGTTCACTCGAAGAATATTTTGGCATGATACAAAGCATGTAAATTTGTGGCACTGATACAATAATAGGAAAATCATACCTTAAGTTTGACTTTTAATAAATTAAGTATGCCTTTTACAAAAATATGTGTTGATGGTCACAAATTTTTTTTTTCATTTCAACAAAAACCATATCACCAAAATATGTGGTTTTCAGAATTTTTCAAACTATTCAAGGTGATATTTTGAGGGACACCTAAATGAAGCTCAAAAACCCCAGTATACAAATACTACCCATATCTGTGCTTTCCATAATGAAACCTCTAATCAGTCCAAATACTACAGTGTTTTAATATTACTATTGTTTTAATAAAATTTCATTTCATATGTTAAATACTGCAAATAAAATACAACATAAAAGTCTTGAACTCAATCAAATTTTAGCTCATTTAGTTTTTGATTTACATGGCATTTTACTTGTTTCTGGAAAATTTCCTCATTTTTCAGTAAAAGGAGCTTGTGCATTTCATATTTTGAATGCATTTTTCCAAATAGGCTATAAACACCTCACATGATTAAAATAAGAATGTGAAATAAAATATACTTAGATTTTAAGCTCACAGAGAAGAACAAAGGCTAAACATTATTTTATAAGTTTATTCTCTTTGACAGGTTTTTCCTCTTTCCAAAAAGTTCAACATTATGTTGAACATTAGTTACCAGCTACCAATGTTGTGATGTCTTTCTACAGAATGCTTATGAAATATACAATTTCCTTTTTCTAATATGAAACTATAAATCTGGCAATGAATTGCAGCAAGATTTATTGTTTCTGTTACTTTTAGTATTTGTGACTCCAAGAAGAGTCAAATTAAAATGCACTGGATCACTGGGTCAGGACTGTAAAAACAGAGCAAATTAAGTGAATACCAGACAATATGAATTTTTGAGATGTGTAATGTTTAAAATCACTCAATAAATGATAAACTCTTCCTAGGTTGTATGAAATTCTCCAGGCTATGTTTCCTATTTCTTCCACTCTCCCAGTTGTTTCAAATCTATTTCTTTTGCAGTGGTCCCTTGATTAGGAAATCAGACGCAAAATAGTTAAGAAAACCGCTGCTTAAAAAACTACTACTTGTCTAATGCAGGTTAGTTTAAGAGTCATGCTATAATACTGATTTACATAAAAATGCTCAATCAGTTGCCAGAAAGCAAAATCAGAAACCAGTATCAGAGGAATGGGGTAAAGAAATAAAGTTCAGACTTAGTTCCATCCCTCCATCCTCTGACATAAATAAGGAATAAGGCTATATCCATATTATTTATCCTGAAATTATTTGGTATTTAAAATTTCATTTTTAAAAATAGAAACAAAAAACAGCCCACAAAAAACAAACAAACAAACAAAAAAAAAAAAAAAAAAAAAAACAAAAAAAAAAAAAAACCACCACCACCCCAAGTCCCCCAGAAAGCCTCTAAGACTTTTCTCCACTATTCCTATATAGAAACAAACCATGGCTTCTATTTCTGTATTTGCAGTAATTTCATGGGCAAGATACAGAATGCTGAAATTCAAATTTACAGAGACATTGAGTGCAGTCTGGAGATTCTACATTCCAGCACTATCTAAGTTTTGGTATGTGTCTCCTAAGCATCATGATGGGTGATGTTCATATAGATGGATACTGCCTGGCATTCACTTAGCAGGCTGATGATGTGTGGACCACATAGCATGCCTGAACAAACATGTCTTGACAAAATCAATGAAACTGGTGTTGAGTTGGACCTCTTCTTCTATGTGTATTTTTATTAATTTCTTTGATGTGACTATCCAGAACAGATTCCCGCAAGGGACCAAATTTGTTTTGCCCAACTCTGAACTTGGCATCCATTAGCTCTCTTACTATGCATGGTTTCATTTTGTCAATTACTTTCTCATGGTAGTATAAGTCTTCTCTCTCTAGTTGTTGCACTTGGTAAGATCTGGTGGGTTTGTAGACATCCGTTTTGCTGACTCCAGGGGAAAGCTATGTGAGTTTCATTACATGTATTGATCTCCCTCAAATGGAGAATTTTTTTTCAAAATTCACTTTGTTAATAGTTGATTTTTGTACTGAGTATAAAGACTTCTCTGTTTATTTATCCCAGTGTAAATGCATATGTTGTCATTGATCATTTTAGTTATAAAGTGTTGTTGCAGTGTGTTCTTCATACTTATAGTGATTTTAAAAAATCACTCTCTTTCATTCAATATGCCTCCATTTTTTTGTGTTTAAAAATAAAGGGGTTTGGACTGAACTTGTATTTTGAGGCTCATTTCTTTCTGTTTGTACTTTTAAGAGTAAGCCTATATAGCTGGAATTAATGTAGGAAAGTATACAATGTACTCAGAGGAAAACACTATTATAGTATGGATACAGAAAAGAAGTAATTATGCATTTTTAAACTCAGCAAAAAAAAAAAAAAATTAGGTCATGATCTAATCCTTAATATGTTTGTCTAACTTTATTCTTTGTGATGCAATTAGATTTGACATCCTCTTCAACCTCTTCAATCTTTGTTTTTATCACTGTTGCAACTCAGTACATCTTTATTAGAATGTTTGATTTTTAAAAGCTTATAGTCAGAAAGCTACATATTTGCAGCTGACCCTATAAGCATTTAACTTGTATTATAGAATCATAGACTCATAGAATATGGGTATATATACACCTAAATATATGTCTAAACCTAAAGAAAGAATAAATCAGAACTGAAAGTCAGATCCTACAGAAATTTGAAAGAAAATATATAAAATCTTTACCTCAGAAAATCTTTACAGCCTTCTGTAGGCTGCTTTCAGACTGGACTCACATGGATAAAATTCTCTCACGCAGTCCTGGAATAGTTTGTCTGTGAAGCATGTGACATAACTCTGGTGGTATACAGTACTTTGTCTTTTCTGTAGGAGAACCTGCCTGAGTCAGAATTCATTTAATTTATCATCAGCATTAACAAACTGATAAAACCTCTAGTGCTGTACTGCACTGCTATGAATTTTTCTATTCCCTGTAAAGCTAATAATTAGATGTCATTCATGATTGTATTGTTTCTGACTGAGCTGGAGTTCATTTTCCCACAGCAAGCCCTCACAGTGCTGCGCTTTGCATTGGTAGCTGGCAAGGTGCTGATAAAACACCAGTGCTTTGGCTACAGCTGAGAAGCACCAGCACAGCACCAGCGCTGTCTCTCCACATCCCCCACTCCATCAAGGGGCTGGGGGTGGGCAGGGCCCTGGAAGGGAACACAGCTAGGCTAGCTGACCCTCATCGACCAAAGGGATGTGCCACACCATGTCACATCAACTCAAAAATAAGAGCTACAGAAAGGAGGAGGAATGGCGGGTATTTGTCTTTTACAATGTTTGCCTTCTGGAGCACATTGCTATGTGTGCCGAAGCCCTGCTTCCTGGGAAGCGCCTGAATATTGTTTGCTGATGGGAAGTACAGAATAAAGGTTTGGGTTTTTTTTTTTCTTTTGCTTGTTCATGCAAACTTTTGGTTTTCTTTAGCAAACTGCCTTTTTCTAACCTACAAGTCATTTTCCATCTTATTTTGTCTCCTTGTCCAGCTGAGAAGGGGAATCATAGAGCTGTGCAGTAGGACCTGGTGTCCAACCAAGGTCAATTCTCCACAATAACACCTTTAGTGGAGCTATAACTACAGTTTTTTGCTGTAACTCATCAAACACACAAACCACAAAAAAACAAACAAAAAAAAACCCACCCAAAGCTGGAGAATGAAGTGCCAAAAAAAATTTACTTTGCTTTATTTTTTTTCCCTGAAGTAAATAATTGTAAAATAATTACTATCTACTTCGACAGAAAGCAAGTCTTTTTGATCTGAAACATCACCACCATACCAGGTACTTAAGAAAGAAACAAATTCAAGAAATCACTAGCATCACCAAAAAGCCAAATGAGTATTTTTTTCTTTTATTCAGAAGCACAGTGTCTAGGGATATTTATCAA
Source organism: Vidua chalybeata (assembly GCF_026979565.1). Lineage (NCBI taxonomy): Eukaryota > Metazoa > Chordata > Aves > Passeriformes > Viduidae > Vidua > Vidua chalybeata. The sequence continues at coordinate 49,368,471 of NC_071534.1, read as the reverse complement.
GGAAACAGAAATGTACTTCAATTCTTGTCTTTACCTGAGGAGTTCAGTGGAGTTCCACTCCACTGAAAGCTGTTGACACCAGAAAACGAAGGACTTTTTTTCTGTACCTCACCAGAACTTCTTAAGATGCTTCAAATATTCAATGCCAATAGGACTATTAGAAAAGCATCTGAATCAATTTCTTATGTACAGGAAAATATTTAAAATGTATGATTATTTTCTTTGAGCCATATTCCTTTTGACAGTATATGAAAACATCAAAAAGCTATTATATCTTTGTATCTGGAAATTTCAGTTAATGAAAAATTCAATCAGTCTTTTTTGATATCTCAAAAAAAAAAAAAAAAAGCCTACATACTTTTCTGGTTTCAAGATCCTGGGAAGATACAGAACAACCTGATATATAGGCAATCTGATGCACATTTAGTCACACACCTTATGGACCTCCTTGCTTATATGTACCATGCAAAATTATAGAATCCTCTTTTAGGCTCTTGCGCATCTTATGCTGCAATTCCCTCAGACATATCAGTGATGTTTAATGTGGTTTAACGAACTCCAGTGAGACCTTAACTGAACAAAGAGCCACAGAGGCACTTAATGAGGTATGGAATCAAGAATCATCACAGAAGGGAGAAATACCCAGCAGCAGAGAGTGCAGAAAAGGCTGTAATGTTATATGTTATGAACACTAGTAGGGCGAAAAAAAAGTAAAAAAATTCTATGCTATCTTCTCCTACTCATATTCTTGAGCACTGCCAATAAACCTTAAAAAAATGCAAAACTCTTATAATGTAACAATTTCTATGCTTGTGTTACATGAACTGCTTCTTGGTGATAACATTTTTTTAATTATGTCTGTGAGCATCATAACTTATATTGATGAACATGGATTGGCATAGCTGTTTAAGCCTATAATGAACCAAATGTTATACAGAATACAATTTTCCTCCTCATTTACTTTAATTATTCTAGTTGTAAATGCTGTTGCCTTCCATGATTACTGAATAAATCTCACTGTAGGATCAATTACTACAGTTTAAGAGTTAGACTTAAGAGTTGTTTTGTAATTATGTATAGTTTTTGTGCCATTAGATCTCAGCATTATTCTTCCTAAAATATTTGGAGACCTAATGACATAGAGAGTCATAAAAACATTAGAGTCGATGTCCCAGGACAATTAAATACTGATCTTTTGTAAGCATCTTACTACTTAACTGAACCATATTTTTTTTAATTTGGCCTCTTTAATGTTTTAAATGAAAATACAGGCAAATTAAATAAAATTTTGCTTATTTGTGCCAAAGAGTAAAAACATCAATAAACTCAGGTGGTAGAGACAGATCCATAAATATTGCATAGTTCTACCTTGCAGAAAGAAAGAGTGACCTAAACATTTTTTATTATAGTTTTAGAGTTTCTGAATGGTTCCTGTAGAAATGGACAGGTATAACACTTCAGCAAAAAGAAGCAATTAATTAAAAATCTACTAGCTGGATTCAGAAATTTGTTGACAACTGAAAGCTATTATTCAAACAATAATTTATTAGCATACTAAACTGATCCTAATTCATGGTGCAATCAGAATGACCCCATTAGTGTTTAATCTCTTATCACAAGATAGAAGGTTAGGACCTCAAGTTTTCTCAGTTGATATATAATCCCAACTAAATGAAAGACTGATTCAGAAGCATTGTGACAAATTACCATATTGATATATATGCTAATCTGCTCTGCTATCCATTATAGATGTTCTGAAATTAAAGCTTGCATCCCTCATTTTATTCTGTGGAAAAAGATCAAGAAAAATGACCCCACTTCTGTTATCATCAGCTGTTATGAACAAGCAAAATTTGAAAGATGAAATGAAAACTAATTCATGAGCCAGTGACCAAATTCATAGATGGAGTTATAAATTAACCCAAATAATTCTAAGTGAAACTACTGAAAAATATAAATTGGTATATTTACATGTTTCTTATGTGCCGCTTACTGTACAATTTATAACTGCTTCAGCTGTCTCCAGTTTGATTTTTTTCTCATTTTAATTTCCTTAAACTTACCAATAAAGGCCTAATTTGGAGATGATGTGCAAGCTGACTTCCTGTATTATTGTTTACATCCAATTGCTCTTGTCTACAAGTGTTACATCTGATGCAACTCACCAAGAAACAAGGGGAGGGGAATTATGTCTCAGTAGAGTGCTTTTACATTCATACATTTTTGCATCTTTTAGCAAGCAAACGTGACTTATAAAACATTAAATTCTTTACACACAAGCAATACAGTTGTGTGCTGTCATGTGGAAGTAACCAAAAGCTGTCCAAAAGTTGCTAAGGGCTTAACTCATCAGCATTTGATAAAATGCAGCAGAATGAAAGAAAAATTTTATATATTTATATATATATATAAAAAGATCTGAAAGAAAGAAAGACAACTCTGAACAGCTGAGTGTCACCACATCTGTTTTACTGACCAGGCTTGGTCCAGCCTGTAAGCAAATATGTAATTTTTTATTTTTTTAATTTTGCAAATCAAATGCAAAAAACTCTCTTTGGACTTTTATAGAATGGTTTAACATGATTAAATGTATTCATAGGGTGATTAGATCACCTTCTGCATCACTAGTGCAAAACTTAATATGTTCTTGACAGTGTTTTTGTTTGTAATGTATCTTCAAATTCATTTCACTGGCCATCCTCAGTATGGTTCTGTGTAACAGGAAAATGGATGGTGAAAGCAAACAAGAAAGTCAAGGACAATCTGTTCTATTGCCCCAATAACATCTGTAGATAGTACTGTACCAAAGAAACCAGCTAGCTGAGCTTCCACTGGGAGCTAAAGGAAAAGAAATTTAGCAGCCTGTTAGGTTGACAGATTTGTGGGAGCAAAGAAAGTCAATCTGCTTTTTCCATTTTACCCCTGTAAAGTCAAATACCTGGATGAGGCAGAATGTTTTTAAAGGACCCTTTATTCACATTTCACCAGCTCTGCATTGCCCCTGACAAACCTTCCAAACCATTGTGCAATGAAAACCACATATTCCCTCTGTATTTGGGACAACACAATAATTTTGAACAGAGGCCAGTTTAACATATAGTAGATAATGATGAAAAAATTCAGTCAGTTAAGTAATAGCACTTAAAATTATTTCATATCGAGATCATATAACAGGATCTGTTTCTTGATTTTTGAATGGATATTCACCATATATGATGCTAATCTCTTCACTTTGATATTTGCCAATTTACTAGTTTCAATTTATTGTTATAAACAATTATTTTTTCTAATCTATAAAAACATTTCTATGAAAAACATAAAATAATCTTTGATTTTTTTAAAAAGAAGACTTTCTTCTAAGGGTTCAAATAGTGACTCTAAATTCATTCTGGTAAACTAGGTGCATTTGAAATTGAACACTTAGGAGTGCATTTGCCCCAGCTCCAGTTTTAGTCAGAGTGAAAATATGAACAGCTTCAGAGTAATTTAAGTTCCTCCAATGGGAATTGCTCTTGGGAGAATCTTGTCTTTTCCATTGACTGTAGTGAAAAATTAGGACTTCTACAGGAAAATATAATTTGTTTCAATCCTGTTGATATTGGGTTGTTCATGCATTCTGTATTGCTGCATGATACTATCAGCACCTGTATGAATTGAAGACCTTTATATACATTTCATATATATAAATGTATAATATTTTAAATTAAACTTATAGAGCTTCTTATTTTTTTCTCATTTTCTTTTCCATCTTCTCAAATAAATTCATTACACTTCCAGTTTGTCAAATTAATTGAAGTTTTCCATGTTTTTTAAACTCAGTACCTAAGCCGATTCAGAAACATAAAAGTAATGTCTACAAACACAGATATGCATAATGGACATCCCCAAAAAGTCAGTACTGCAGGAAATCAAAGAAAAATATCCCAAAGATGGGATATTTGTAACTTGTAACACCTACAAAGAACAATATTCCAACCTTAGATTTTAGCTATATTGAAAATGAGTCCTATCACCATTTTAGAAACATGATTGAAATATTTTAGAGCCCAGATGACTCACAAAAATGAAAAAATATGTTATGCTAATTTGAGTCCTCTTTTGAAATACACCTTATCTGACATTTGGTGTAAGTTGCTGGTTAGCTGAATAAAGAATTAGTGGTAATCCTGTTTCTAGAGTTACCTGATATCAAAACATAAAGAGACCTTTACAGTCTGGCTACTGAATAAAAAAAAAGCAATGGTCACATCATCCTCTCAGTTTTGTAGCCTTCTCTCATGTCATTAATGAGCTGTGCTTTGATAGAGCAATAATGCCCAAAAGTAATGCTGAGTACTTTCATCACTACAGGTCTCCAAATTAGTGAAATGTTTTTGAGCAGTTTAAATTGTGATGGAGAGCATTTAAGCATTTAAATGCCCCCAGCTTGATTGCTTTCTTAGACTAGGGTTTAAATGTTTTGCCCCACTGCATTAGTGAAAAATGGCCATCAACCCAGAATAACCTGAGGTGGGCCATTTAGCAGGTATTGCAAAACAGTACATGTATTACTATTATGCTGTCCAATAATTGCACCTTAACAAAAAATGCAAATCATTTCCTACAAATGTTGATTCATTTTCAATATCTGAGGGCAATAATAGGAACTAGAAATATGTTCCAATGAATAATAGATTATGAAAGAATATCTTGCATCATTTAATCATTTTTCCCTTGAGAAAAAAAATAGTCATGCTTTTGAAATCCTAATGTTTCTTGCCTATTTGAGGAACAATTATGCACTCCACAGGCATAGTGATATTTTAATTTATTTTGCTTTCCAAATTAGTAAAACTGTAGACTTTCTATTCTAGACATAGCCCCAGAATCCAGAGTTTTGGGATGCTATACTACATCTTTCCTATATGTCTCTATACAAATAATATATCATTTTTATACATCAGGATTAAATTTTAGAAAATTCTCCCAAAGCAGAGTTGTTGCAGTCTTTTTAGAAAACACTAAATGGGAATCATTTAGGGTACATAAATGGAAAATATTCTTGCCATACAGCTAGGCACACATGAAAAATTCAAGAACAATTTATCTTTCACAATGACCTTTTTGGCAGAATCCTATAATAAATTCAAAATATTTTCATATATGGAGAGAAGCTTTATTTATCAATTGCAAACATATTTGTAATAATTCAGTCCTGTAATAGTTCTGCTTTGAAGGATACCAAGTAGTAGACTAGTACTGTCAATACCTAAATGTCCAGAGTCATTACCAGCATAAACTTTTCATTCTTATATTTGAAATATCCTAAGGATCTCACCCATTGGACTTACCCACTATAATGGAGGACAATAATTTAATGTAACTAAGAGAAACCTACCAGAGCCTGACATGCTTCCATTGTGCACCTAGATTATAATTTTAGGGAATCTTTGTCTGTGCGGAATAGAAGTTTCTTCCTGATGCCTTTGTGCATCTTCCCTACAGAGCACATTCTGATGAGCTTTATCTGCCAAAAGATGCCAAATTGAATGTCTTTTTTATTCAACTTGAGCTAATGACTTCTGTTTTTTGAAATAAAACAGAAACTGAGCCCTATCTCTGTAACTTGTATGGGTTTATTATCCTCTACACATTTTTTCCTTTAATTGCTAATTAATTTGTATAATTTCTTGTCCAGTTGAGATTATTAAGAGGTGTTTTGAGTGAGTATGATGTCAAGATAGATATCTTTAGACCTTCCTACTTCACAAACCCCAAAACATAGGCATATCAGCCACACTGTCAGAGATACACACCTTTATTTAGTGAATCACCTTATGCAGCTGTACAACATAAATTATTAATTCACTTTTTAGAAGCTTTTACTCAAAGAAACATTTCTTCTTCATTTAGCTCTAGAGGAATGGACCACAAAAGGTCAATCCAATGAGAAGAATGACATAAATGTTGGCTATCAGATTAATCTATGAAAGCATGTGGTCCACACACACAAATGCACACTCAGAATCAACCTGTATCTGCCTCCACACTTAATGACCAGGTCTGATGAGCTGATGGGTCTCTTATGGGCAAACTGTACAGATTTGAATACTTCTGTCTGCACAAAGAATAAAAAGAAGCAATAAATAAACATGGCAACTGCATTATAGCAGATTACAGCTAAAATGTATGCTGATTCATTATGCTTTAAGACTGCAACAAGTTAGGTACTAGTGAGGTAGAAAAACAAAAGGAGGGAGCTTCATGGTAAGAGAAGCAATATGCTTCTACTAAATAAAGTTAAGAGTATAAAAATGTTAAGATAAGAGGACTTCTATCACTTAGATAAAAATAAGAAGCTTCTTTTCAAAGAAAGGGTGAGACTTCTAAGCTGGTGTTGATTAACACAGTGAAGATATTGTCCAAACTGAATATATTTTCTTTTTTTTTTTTTTTTTTTTTTTTTTTTTGCATCAGGTTCAGGAGTAATGGCAACCATGGCTCTAGTAAGTAACTGCATTCAGGCAAATAAAGTACTATCTAGAAAGGAGATGCAGAGGTGAAGCTTGCAAGAAATAGCAATACCTCCTGTGGGGAAGACAATAAAAAGTAACTCAGTGGAAAGATACCCAAGGAATATGAAAATAAAAAAGACATCCAGGTCTACTCATTTATGAACATGAATATATGTGTGTGAATTAATGTTCCTTCTGGGTATCATGTTTATTCTGAAATTCCAAATAATATTATGAAACTGGCATAAGATTAGAGTACTAGTACTGCTCAGTCAACTGAAAAGACAGTTTTGACTTGGATCAGCCTCATAACTCATATCTGCATGCATTGATTTGGGATGCTATACATATCCCTGTATCTCAGTATTGAGTAGTATTTTTTTTTTCCTCTTAATAAGCCATCTATTTTGAAAGGTACAGTATTAATCTTCCTGGAAATTTTACAGTATCTAAGAGCATCACTCTATATACTGGTATTTGAAGTAATGTAGAAAAAAAAAAGAAGAAAAATTTACAAGAAGAAAAAAGCCTTCTTATCTAGCAGAAAATATTAGTGAAATGTTTTTTGCATTTACAGTGAGAGCAAAAAAGCTTGAAATAGATTAGTTGTTAACCACCAATGGTGGATGTTTCCTGAATTAGTATGCAGCACATATGAGCAATCTTCACCAAGCAAAACAGCAATGGGTGCATAGTAATTACATTAGAGGAATGTAGACATTATTTAGGAAGGCAGAACTTGAAATGCATCTGTGGGGGCTGGATGATATGTGAAACAGAAATCCAAGTTCTGCATGTGAGTGAATACATGTGCACAGCCTCACACAGCCATTCACGCTCTACCATGTATAGGAAATAACCTTCAGTTTTCATCCATGTCACACAAAGAGATAGACTATTCCTTTCAGCTTATAAGATTGCAAAGAATACAAAAGCAGATCAAAAATCATGTTGCCAACTAAATTAATAAAAGAATATTCAATAGGTATAAAATACTTGTAATTGTGTTATAAAATATTTGAAAATTTTTGAGCATTGCGTACTTCATTTTATCTTCTATGTATTTCTCTGTAATTCATTTCGTCTATATTTTTCTGCATTACTTTCAAGCTTTTCAGCTCATTAATTTGTTGTCTAATTATATCTAATTTCTCTTTCAAAGTAGTATACCTACTTTTCAAGAACTACCAAATTTGTACTGTCAAATGTTCTGAGAATTTGTTCAATACACAAAATTGTTTCACTTCATGTAAGCTCCAACATACTAATTTAAGAAAAAACGGAACCAGCATTTTCTGATCTACAAATATAATATTATCATCTCAATGTCATCTTCTTATTGTCTTTCAGCCCCTGTGGTACTTTATGAAATTAAGCAACAAACAGGACTTTTGTCCTTGATTAGAATGAAGAGATTTTTTTTACTAGATTCTGTTAAAAGTTAAGACCATAAGTACTTAACCTGTTTGAAAAGCAAGATCACATCCATATCTGTTCTTTGGCATCTCTTTTATATCTACGAAAACATACTCTTCTTGGCAAAACTTCAAAATTTAGAACTTGCATTGTCTTTGTTTCTGGGATGTTACACATTTGCAAAATCTTTTAATATTTTTCTTATTCTAAAGAAGGGCTAGGATGGCTTTCAATTTACCTCTCTGTTGCTGGCTGCTGTCTAGAGAGATATGAATTATCGAGTTGAAATTCCTTCAGTTGAGTTTTGTTCTCAAAAGGAAGGGAACTTTATATAGAAATTTGGTAGTATGTGTATCTTTTGTAAGTGGATTCTGTAAAGTTACAGAAAGTGTTTCTGTTGTAAAAAAAATCATTCACCTTTGTGTTTAACTGTGCTGTCAGACCCAGGAACAATTCTTCACAGCTCACATGTGGATCACAAACTGGCAAATCCTATTTTTTTTTTTTTTTTTCACAGAGACAAGACTGAACCTACAAGCCTTCTTTTCTGTTAAAAGAAGATACAGCACTGTTCTTGCAAGAGTATATCTGAAGAGGACAGCAAAATTTTATCATCCTTACTTTCCTAAAGTAAGTTTGCATTTTATAAGCCTATGGAAGTACATATTGATCTTGTAGTTTGTTGGAATCTGGAGGGCTGGTGAATTCAGAGGCTTATATTCACTGACTTTTGAAAGCTGTGCTACCTATAGCAAATCTTGGAAGCAAAAGAAAGGGAATTTTTAATTGTGACATCTTGATACATTTTCTAAATTAGGTTTTTATAGTTAAACTTTATTTTTCTTAGACAGGGGAAAAAAATAAAAAAGGAAGAGGACTTTCTGACCCTTATACTTTCACATTGCAGCTGGAAGTCCAAAGAAAAGTGTCCAAAGAGAGCTCACAATTAAATCAGCTCTGTTTGACATAAATCTTTGTAAGATCTTGGGAAAAGGATAAACTGTCCCATATAATTATTGTCTTCCCTAAATTGTGGATAGAGGATGACATCAGTGCTTAAGAATGGAATTTTCACAGCTGTATCCAAAAGAGTATTAGCCTTCATTTAGTGTGTTAAGCTCTTGTTTGTTTTTCAAACAGAATATGCATACATTAGCCCAGTAAAAGCCAAAAACTTGAGATAATTTATTGGAAAGCCCTTCAGAAAGCTTACTATTCAAACATCTTGATCATCCAACTGGATACAGTCACTGACATTTTTCCAAAATAGGCTTAGGCAGAGCAAGAGGCTTCCCATCTGTCTGAGGAACTGCTATCTCTAAAAGTAGCTGAGGGAAAATGGGAAGTACTTGCTAGTGCAAATATGTTGACAGCATCCGAATGGGAGTATATGAAGGATTGCCATTTATCAATTTCCATGGATTCAGAAGTAGGGATTGGCCATCAGGGGAGGTTCACAGTTGTCTGAATATAGGCATTGCTACAATATGAGTTGTTCTATAGCTTCTCATCTGGCCAGCAGCATTTGTTTCAGAAAACCTTGCTGAAGAACCTTGTATTTATTTTCCAGACACATGCAGATACTTGAGGCACCTAAATTGATTTAATAGACACGTATTTTGGGAACTGAATCCTACCCTAAAAGTTTATCAGTTTATATTCTGCTGTATATTTATCATTTGAATACCAGGTTGCTCCTAAACAGAACGGAACTGTATCCTTTCCCAAGAATTGTGACTTCCCAACAAGAAATCTGAAGGAATGCAATCACTTGTGGACATCTCCACTGAGAACAATGTTATAGCCATTACTCTAATAATATGCTGTAGGAAAATTATGGATGACCAGTGAACAGAAAGTCAGCAAGAAGCTTAGTTAATTTATTTATTACAGAGATGCTGTGCGCCAGACTGTAATTAAGATTTCTCAGGCTCCCAAGCCCATCACCATATACTCAGACTGCTGCCTATAAGACATGCAGCGGGTTTTAGTAGAAGATTCTTAACAGTAGTTCAAACTTTAGCAGCTGTTGTGCTGTTGGGTTTAGGACTCTGTAAGAAAGGGCCCTAATCTGCTCCTCAGCCACATAATAAAGCTATCTTGACTTGGCCTGGCACAGCCAGAGGCTGCCATGTTATTTCTACAGGTTTATAAACCTGCTGATGTAGCCAAACCACCGCACATCAGAGGTTCAGTGATGTTCAGTGGTTCTACCTACCTAAATCACTACCAATTTTTAAAGAACTACTACTACCAAAAAAGTCCTCAAATACATTTCCCAAGTAACATGGAAATTAATGAATGAAAAAAACCCAAGATTAGCAAACAACATCCTCATTTGATGACAGGTGTAGGAGATTTAAATACAAAAATATAATCTCATAAGATTAAGTTATTTTCACAATAATATTGTACCAGTTTGCCTCTCAGGAGAATATGTTGATGAGCACAACAGAACAAAGAAGCTGGGTCAAACCATGTGTGACACTTGGGGTAACATTTTTAATGTTCCTATCAATAGGACAGAATGTTATTAACAAAAGAGTAGTCACTTGCAAATGAGGGTGTTAAGTTTTATCCTTTTCAGGGACATGGTGGAACTGCTCATTGATGATGCTAGCTATCCCAGGATGTATCAGAGAAGCCTTCCTTCAAAAATCTACATTCTTCTACATGTTTACCAGACAAAACAGACAACGCTTTTCAGTGTTTAGAGTCCAACATAATTATGAGTAGTAGACTGGATTAGAAGAGTGTCTAGGTAAATGAGTGTTGATAAATGAGCATTCACTTTAACTGCTGACTTGTAAAGTTCTACTGAATTAGATTAGGATAATTAACTCATTGCTAAATGGCTGAAAATCTTTAGGACAGCATAGGGGTTTGGTTTATACATTTAAATCTTAACTGTATGACTGCAGAGATAAAACATGCATTAAACACCAGTATCAATGTGTGTGCACCTTGGAAACACTGCTTACATCTGCATTTCCCAGTGAAACAATGTATAATTTACTAATTCTGGTGACTTTTATCCCTCTGAGGAGTTCAAAGACTTTCTGTGCTAGGCAGTATAAAAACACACATTTGTAATGGTAAATACAATATATTAACTAGTGTCTCACATTGCATTGGATGAAAAATTAAGTCTCAGAGGTGTTTCTGGCATTTGGAATACAAGTTCTCATCACTTTTTGACATGGGACTACTCCTCTGGGCCTCCTTTTCAGAGCAATGTTTCTTGTTGTGATGCAGTGATGATGGTAAATACCCGGTGGTGGGTATTTACACATGCCTGAAGGAGTTTAAGTACTGTCTTGTCAATGTCATACAGTATATCCACCATAACTCCTCTATAGAATTCTCAAGTTTCTTTCCTCCAAAAAGAGAAGAACATATGCATTATGTAATTTTATGGAAAAAATAAGAACTGGGTCATTTGACCACGAAGAGATTGCGACACTAAAAGAAACTAGAAGTGTGAATTAAAAGAGCTGATGTGAAACATATTCAGTAAGCACTCAAAGCTGCAATGCAGAACTCTAAGCCTCTATTCTTCATCTGCAAGTCTTTACTCCATATCCATGACCAATAATATTCCCAAATGAATAGTAAATTTCAGAATAGGTCTGTTAAGCCATGTCAGACGTGAGGCTACAGAATCTCAGGAAGACAATACAGAAATACAGGTAATTATGGTACAGGTCCAGCTGTAAAGGAGTAAGAGACTGGATATAATTCTAGGTCAGGTTCAGTATGAGAGACGGGACAGCTCTGCATCTTTGAACTCTAGTGTCTCAAACAACTGCAAGCAGGAACACAGTCTCATTACAATTAATTCCAATTACTGACATCCTGATAGTAGAGATGAGCATTTGGAGACAAGACCACTTCAATTTCTGGACTCCATTACAGCTGACATACTTAGTCATGAAGAGATATGAATCTAGAAAATAATGCTGCAGTGTTTCCATCAAAAGAGGAATTCATGTCATTTTCTTCACTTTTGGGTCAAATGCGCAACATGAAAAAATGTTATCAAATCAAATGGGATAGGACTCCATGACTTTGTACAAGCAGAAAAACTGATGTTTCATATCAGATGAAAAAACAAATACAATTAATGGTGCATTGAAAAGGATGTTATCAGTAGAACATAACTTGCTGAAACCTCAAAGCTCTCTACTAGATTAACAACAAGATGATAATTTAATATTTAGTACCTAAAACCTTTGAGAAAACATAAGGGGGAGTATTTTTTTTCTTAATTTTTTATATATGGCTTGATTTAATAGCTGAATTAATAAAAAATGCTCTGTGGATATTTAAACACCTGAAAATAGTCAGGAAAATTGCATCAGCATTCAGAAACCCACCAATTTATCAAAATGGATTTTCTTCTTTCAAAATATATATTTTAATCAACATTCCTCTTTGCTGTGTCTTCTAGATCACAAACTGTTTCATTGCAAAAATTTCTCTGTATTTATGAAGGTAATTTTTCATATTATGGCTTACCACAGTAACAAAAGTCAAAATATTTTTAAATGTAATGAAGAAAATATACATTGATTATATACTTGAAATTGCATTGGAAGTTGATAATAGTTAGAGCAATTGTTAATCCAGGATGGATAGAATTCAACACCTGTTTCACTTTTGCATTTTTTGATTCTGGGTTGTGGATGAGTTTCTTTGGAAGAAACTCAGAGGAATTGTGGTTTTCATTGGGAAGGAAGAACAGTGTGTGTAATGAGTATGTGGAGTGAGAAGGAAATCTGTGCAGCTATATATTACATCAGATTTTTTTCTGTCATTTTCAATTATCTTTGGAGAGCCTTTACTACAATGTCACCAGCTGCTCTTTCAACTGATTGTTCAATTTTACTAAATAAAATGTACCCTATATAGTCAGATTTATTCCACTGTCTTGTTAAAAATTAAAACAGAGATTATAGCAAGCCAATGTACTTGTGTTTTGTCATGACACATCACAGGACACCAGAGTAACCCAGGTTCTTGTTAATAGATTCCTTGGGGTGGATTAGAGTGAAACAACGCTGAATGATTGATGTTTGAAAATACACACACATATATAAAAATATTTTATGGTTTATTTTAGAACAATTTGGTTGCAAAGGAAAGCAGGTGTGTAGGTGTTTTGATTGTTATTATCTATAGTAATAATATGAAGACATTGCAATATGAAAGTACAAAAATATAACCAAGGATGTGTGCAAAGGAAAAGAGAGAGAGAATAAGAGTGTGAAAATCTCACCACCCTGTCAACCTCCCATGAGTCTTGATTGTTGCAGCTTAGATGTCCCTTGGTCAAAGTGATGGCACATCTGAGGTGGGGGTGGAGGGGGAAGCCTCCAAAACACAAAGTCCAATGGACTAAAATACACTCAGTCTAGGTGGGAACACCCGGATACCTCCCCTCAGGGAGGAGCTTTCAGTCTTCTAGTGGAAGGCCTCAGAAATGAGTGTAGGTGTGATCCAGAAACATTTGATGGTTTGTGACACCTTCTAAGACATGACAGCTGCCTCTCAGGCTTCTGAGCCAGGATGCCACATCAGCAGCTCTAACAAAGCACTCTGATGCCTCCACAACTGGGAAATGTTTTGAATCATTGACCCATAAAAGTCCACTCTCTCACATGCTTCTATCATTCTTCCATTTTTAACACCTTTTTTACTGTTGTTTTTATCAGCAACTAAACAAAAGGGAAGTACATGAAGTACATGGGCATTACATATCTTGTATCTTATCTTTCAATCTCTGTAATTTCTTTTTCTCAAAGGCCTAATCTGTAATGAAATTAAAAGATATGAAATATATTATTTATTTTATATACATTGAGCTAAAATTGAGTTTGCACCAAGATGCCTACCTCTAGCTTATATGAATGAGTAGAGCAATCTTCCTCAGGGAGGAAACCACTTCCTTCTTTACAGTACTGTATTGAAAAAAAGCTGAATTATCATACAAATCTATTTGGTTTGATATACTTTTTCCAGTTTATCAAGTAGGATTTCATTTGTAAATCAATGTCTCGTTTCAAAGGCAAATTCCCTTTTAAATTCCCGAAAATCTTTGAATTTAGTCTCAGTCAATACACCCTTGTACTCTGCTTAGATTGAGACAGAAAACAAGATCCACAAAAGTTGTTTGATCTCTGTTTAGACTTCATAAGAGTTATATCCTGTTATAGATGTATTGCAAACACAGAGGCATCTGATAAATTTAGAAACTATTTTTAGAAAAACATATTTGTTTTTCTAATTATTTATATTATTGAAGGCATTATACCACTTCAACATGTAAAGATTATTCAAGAATATTTGAGAATAGATATAGACTAAATAAAGTCTAACTTAGGTTGCTTTCTCAAATAACCTGAGTTTGGCTCTTGCCTCTGTAGACACACCTTCTTTTATGTACCAACACAAGTGGGAAAACTGAAACTATGTGAGACCTTAATTTTTGAACTTTAGTGACCAATGGCTACCTAAACATATATTTTTACTCAATCTAGCAAGGGCAAACTCACAGTTCTGTGATGACTAAAAATTGAACAGAGCCACACAGCTGTGCTGTAAATTGTCAAGCCAAGTCTGAACATGTGTTTGGCAGGTGTTTGGCACAGTGGGCAAGAGAAAATATTTCATCATGATTAGGAAAAAATGGTTCTTGTAGAGATTAATTATTTAACTCCTTTCTTCAGGGATGCAATGTCTTTTTAAGCAGATAGTATGAATATGCTTTATGTAAGTGCATTGTTTCAAAGACACTGGAAGATAAGAAAGAGGATTTTTTTTAGTGTGAAAATTCTTAGAGTCCAAGATAGCAATAAGAGGTTATACATTAAAAATTATTTCATCTATCCTTTAATCAGGGCAGCCAGACCTCAGCAAATGTCTACTCAGTAATTCTGGGGCAACACAGATACACATTGCATGCATCATTTAGCTAAGAAGTAGTGGCAGCCAAGTTTTATTGTGAGGCTGGAAAGAACATTCATGAAAGGGCATCTGGTGACATAAATAACATCCCTGAGTATTGAACTGTGACTTCCTCTAAGAGAAGAAAACCTCCTTCAGCAGGTTGAATGAGGGATTTCTAAAATTACAGTGTGAAAAAATACACACCTAAAAATGTATCTAAAATAATTTACATCACCAAAGAAAACAGCTTGAACAAAGATTAGCCATTATTTCTGCTTAATTTGTTATTTAAAATTGATTTATGCTGCAGTAGATACTGACAGCCTTATTCTTTGATTTTCCCTCTGTGATTAAAAAAATGGATTCTTGACTTGTTAGGGCGCTGGATTTTATGACACTATGTTAATAGTCAATCACATGCAATTTCTATAAGTGCCTCATCTAATACAATCAATAGTTTTTTTCTTGTTCCAGGTGTCATCTCTGTGATAAAATCTGTCTTTTATGTGGCTGTAAACTGATCATGGGTCATAAAACATAATGAGAGCATTTCACAAAATGAACACATCATTACTCATTCTCAGTATTCACTGAATGTACAAGTAAATGAAAGCAAGTTAAATTTTATCTTCATATATAGCTAAAACTTATATTCAGTTAAAGGCTCACCTAGCTAATGGTCCATATTCCATTCTTACCCATGGTTAATTTGATGAATTGTTAAAGCCAAATTTTCCCAATGGTTATAGGGTGTCAAATCACTCAAGGAATAGGAATGAAAAATTTTGAGTAATCAGTTACACACTGAACAGAAGAAGACTGAAAAATCTGAATAGGGTAGCTTATGTTTTCCTGATAGACTAGTGATTTATGTCCTTAAGACTTTTTGTCATCAGAAGAAACCTAAGTCATTGCATTATTTTAAACTGCGACTGACAATGCTAATTATTTTATTGGAAGATGTAGGCTTGTTTATATTTAGTAATGATGTTATTTCTTCCAGTTTATGGGCAAGTGAATAAATATTAATGAAAAAATATTTTTGTTTTATAGACAGGAGTATAATTAAATATCTAAAAACAGAAAAAAAATCTTAATAGATACTTGTACACATGAAGTTCTGTTTAATATCTAGTATCAGTTTAAAGTTCAGAATGGGAATAATTATCAGGGGGTTTTCAGTAACACATTTCAAGGTAAAGCAAGTGAAATCATTTGATGCTAATGCATAAAAACCCTAGATTCACAGAATCACATTTTATCCTATAGTGTTCAATGAATTGTAATAAACCTCAGGAACATCCAGGATCCTACTAGGTCTGTAAGATGCCACAACTTCATAGGAAATGTTATCTCATCACATCTTGCCTTGCTGGATCTTCCTGTATTTTAAACCATAGCCATCAGCTCCTTTCTCAAAATAACATAAAATTCTATATTCAGTGAACCACCAGATAGAAAATGCCACAGAAGTCAGGAGATCCAAATTCAGTTTATTCTCTCAACGACATGAATGTCAATGCACACCTTCCAGAAGACCATAAATCTACTATGATTTTCTATGGTGGGTCTTTCTCAGTCCTTACAACTGAAACCATTTGATTTTGAATTAATAAATATTAAGACAAAAAGGAACTAATTAAGAACCTAGAGTTGAATACATATGGCTTAGCTTAAGCATCCAAAAATTATACCTGTTGTCTGTTGTACTCACATGGGTCTCTTTTTATAATCAGTGAAGAGAAATAGGCACCAGAGGGGCATTTGTCTTGTGCTGCTATAGCCATATAAGACAGCTCAGATGAATTTCCTTTTTGGAAGTTCCTGTTTCTCTTTGACTGTGAGTGGAGCATAGGTGACTATGCCATATTTGGATGTATAAATTTTATATGTCTAAAGTTATATGAAATAAATTCCAACCCCAAAGGCTAAGGCAGGATGCTAGGACATGAAGTTATAGAATAAACAGTCATTGCTCAAATTGTCTTGAAGGGTTTTTACAAACTAGAACTCCACTTCTCAAATGCCCTCTAAAAATCTATAAGACTAAGCAGATAGCCCAGTAGAGGTTAGAGACAGGAAAATATTTCTTTTGTGGAAAAAACATGATATCTTACATGGGATACCTGAGTATTTATCTTTTGTGATGTCTATGCTATCTTCTTAAAAGGAACTCTCACCTACCTCATATATATTTAACTAATGAAAAACACTTAATTTGAATAAGAGTTACCTCATCTAAGTTTTCAATTTCATGTGGCACTCATTACTAGCAATTAAATAGTTTATTCCATAAAACCTTCTGATTGAGCAGTTACTACATCAGAAATTGGCAGCACTGTTAAGAGACACACAATAAGACACATCTTTCACTTGTTCCATTGCCAAGAAGGTGAAGAGCTTTGTACAGCCTCTTATCCTGCACCTTATAAACTTACAGCTTGTGCTTGGTGAACTAGAAAGCAGCACACTGTAGAATACCAAGCTAATGAATTATAGACTAAAATATGCAAATCTATACTGATTTGCCATGTTGCCATGAATATACTGGAGTTATAATAACTGATGCATAAGGTAAGTTATATGTTTTGTGGGTTTTGTGTTTCACCATCGCTGAAATGTAGGTGATAAAGCATTAACTTTTTCTGAGGTAAGTATATGTTAAGAAACCAAAATATAAAGCACTCTAGTAGTTCACCTGTTGTTTGTCAGATTTGATTAATATTTGCCCAAAACAATTGAAGACAAGCCTTATATCATTTTTGGCTTTATTGGCATGTAAAGTATTTGGCTTTATGCAGACAAGTAAAGACACAGGCTCTAACTCATGCTAAATAATGTGACCTGTCTCAGCCAAGTTGAAGTTTCTGGTTGGTATCTTTCCTCAAATGATACATGTGCAAAGACTGGGGGGGGGGGGGGGCTCTGATGAGACATGCCTTCTTAAAGATCTGTTCAGACAGATAAAAATTTATTATTTCTTCCTTTTCTTTTGGCACTTTCCCCAATCTTTACAATGGGGAGGCTTGGCTCTGCTAAGTGTTATCTGGATCTATTCCCATACGGGCCACCAATTGTTCACCAATCAGTGGTGGATGGGAACTGACTGTCATCACCAGTTTGTTATATTACTGTAAAACTTTCACACCTTCTCTGTGTGAGTTCCCAGGGGCAGGTCCTCGCAACACTGACTCCTTTTCTCTTTCTTCCACACAGCTGGCTGACTCCTACCTGTCCCTATCACAATTACCTGACCCTTGGTCCTCACAGCAGTACAGCCAAGTCACTCCAACTCTCCTTTCAAGCTGATCTACTAGCTGACCCACTCTTTTATAACACCCATCCTTACTGGCCACAGCTCTGACCTATTAAGGTCAGGGATGTTCCTACTCTTTGGTAATTAGTACAGCTGCAGCTCCTCAGGGGCAAAATTACCTTCAGCACTATCTCTATTCTCCTACAACCCATCCTCCCACAGAGTGTCAATAGATCTAGATACACAGTGAAAACCGGTAAGATACTGTTATTTGGAAAGCCATTTCTTTGGATATGACCTACACATGCCTAAAATTTCTCAGCTGACTAGCATAAAATATTGATGAGTTGGTGTTCTGATTTTAGCTGGGATAGAGTTAATTTATTCTCCGTATCTGATACAGTGCTGTGTTTTGGATTCCAAATAGAATGGTGTTGATAACATATGTTCTGGGGTTTTTAAAATTATGTTTATCCTAAATTAAGGGCTGTTTTTGTGTGTGTGTATGTCCTATGTTCTGCTAGTGAGAAGGTACGAAAAAGAAACTGGGAGGGAGCATAACTGGGACAGGTGATATTCTACATTATAGAAAGTCATACCCAGTATATAAACTGGAGGAATTACCTTGAAGGATAGACAATTTAGGTTTAGGAAGGAGAGTCTGGCATTGGTCAGCAGGTGCTGAGCAATTGCATTGTGCATCACTTGTTTCTAAGGTTTTTTTTCTTTTTTCTTTTTTAAAATATTTTTAATCTTTTTTTTCAACTATTAAACTGTTCTTATCTCAATCTACAAGTTTTACTTTTGATGCTCCCCCTCATTCCACCAGGGTGGGGGGAAAAGAGAAGGGGATTAAATGAGTGGCTGAGGGGTGCTTAATTTCTAGCTGGGCTTAAACCACAACAGCTTAGTCATGACTGGCTCTTCAATGAGTCAGGAAGAGTACAGGGAGAAATACATTCAATATGTTTTCAAGCAATAAGAGGTGCTCTGGGATAACTTCTACACCTCAGAGTACCTAGAACTGCAGTTTAGCAAAACCTGGGTGTCACTAGTTGGATTCTTCCCGTACTCACCTTGGTACTTATGCTAATTAAAAAAAAAATCAAATAAAAAATGCTTCTATTTCTCACAAATTACTTGGTAAAAAATATTTTCAATCTTTAATGAACATTAGTTAAGGTCAGATGTGACTTTTACTAAAGTGATGAGTACAGATGATATTTCATAACTAGAATGCTGGGTAGAACTTTCCTCATGTGGAGAAAGTTCTGGTCAGGAACATATATATTGCAACTACTAGGACCTGGTTATTCATCTACGGAAATATGGGGGGAAAACAGTTTCATCACAGAACAGGGATTTTGCACAGAAGTATGTGAGAATTCTCTAGGAGTAATGCTGAGAACAAAGCAACAATGCAATATGATTTCCAACAGGAATGAAACTATTATTGTACTAGAATGGGTTTGTATGAAAAGTAAATGGAGTTCACTCTTTTCAGTGTCAATAGGCCTCTGCTTATTCACTGGTTCATTTTTTTCCAGATCTGAATACTACCACTTAGTTTAGAAAAGAAATAAGTGTACAAGACAGTAAGAGCTAAAGAATAAGAATGGTTCTAAAAATAAAAAGAATGGAAAAATTATTTCACTGATTTTAGTAAGTGTAAGTAGGAGATAACTGAAGGGAACTGTCTCCAGATGAATCCAAGATCACTGCAAAGACAATAAAAATCTGTTCCATTACAGATAAAGCAAGTAATGATCTTAAACTGAGACAGCTATTCTAAGACATGAGCAGAAGGGGTAAATTAAAGTTGCACTACAAGCCTGACTTTTGACCACTTGCCTCCTTGAAAGTTTGATGTTCTTTTTGTATATTTAAAACATTGTACTTAAGAGCACATATGAAAGAAAAGGATTCAGCCATTATGTTTCACTACTCTTTTTTGAATAAGTAGAAATATATATAATTGCTCTAACAAGTGTAGATTCTTCTTCTTAAAAAAGGTTCACTAATCCCATCTCCAAAATCCTAATTAGGTACTTTAGAGTGTTTTTAGCAGTAATACCAATTTTCTCAAGTTCTTTGAAGGCAATAGCTCTCTTTAGAATGCAATTTGTATTTTTTTTTTCTTTTACAACAGCCCCAGAGGTGAATGTTATCTCGTAGTAATACACACTTTATTTTATCTCATTGCCTGAACAAGCAAGGTATTTTGTGAATAGAATTTTTAAAAAATCCTGCTTTCCATGTTGCTCCTTCATTCAGAACACATCAACATAAGCAAGGGGATTTTTCTATTCTTTGTATTTCTCATAAAAATCTGTTTCCTCTTTGGTGCCAGTATGACCCTTAATTGTTATCATATGAATAACATTGGAAAAATTAAATCATATCATTCTACATGTACTACACCAGACACTTTGAGTGGCAACAGTTTAAATTCTACTTCTGAATAGTCTGTTTCGTGTTCATGACAAAATATGGCACAACAGTTCATTTCTTCAGTAAAACACAAATTAACAGTGTAGGACACTTACATATTTTACCTTTTCTGAGGCACTATTTAAATTTCAAATATTAAGACACCAAAACAAGCTAACTGTATTTCTCAAAATGTCTTTTTGATTCATACCTGTATACATGGAACTAAATATATAGATGTCTATTTAGTGCAAAGAAATCACTTATCAATCATACACAGACCCAATGTGTTAGGCGTGCTTTCCCCCCATTATCAAAAGATAGGTTTTTTCAATATGCATCCAGGTCAGAAAATGGGGGGTTTTGGCATTGGAAAGAATTAAAATTCAGAATATATCATGGAACTTTATATATAAGCTTCACGGTAGGAAAAAATTATCAGTTAGTGCTGACTGAAGGCAGATACTTCTGTGAATATTGCATTAATTGTCCTTGGAAATGTCTATTTCTTTCCACTAATTGAAAAGGCAAACCAGGCAAACAGCTAATGCTGGATACCCTTTGGAAAGAAATCATTCAGTGAGCTGAATTCCATCAGTAGGATCTTCACTCTTCAGTTTCTGACAATTTACAAGTCTACTTTATATGGCCTCAAATCTAAGTGAAGTAAGTATTGCATCTGAGGGTTCAGTTAATCTGGCAATACACATTTTGTTAGTCCAGGTTTCCCTCACAAGATTACTCCAAAAATTCAAAGGCTATTTTTTAAAGGACTACGCTCCAGCAGTTTTCTCCACGTTACCATCTTCCAAATGCCTCAGCAGCTACCCAGTAGCTTGATATTTACTAAGGACTTTCAGTTCTGAAATTCTGAAACATTTTTGCAACTCCTGTCAGAGGACTTGCAAATCTTTAAGAAATTTAAGGATGGCAGTTTATTTGATGAGTAACTGTAAAAATGATAAGCAAAAGTCCCAATTTCTGTAAATCAAATATTGAAGTATAGAGTTTATGTGATTATGAAATTATATTTGATACACACACACATACACACACATATATATATATATATATAACAAAAAAAAATACACATTGAAAATCTTTTGTTAATATGGTTTGTACAGATAACCAGAAGCAGCAACAAAATTCATACTTTTCCAGGAACACCAGCCAAACTTTACAAAGGGTAATTATTTTCTTGCCCTTTTTTCCTTTCTTTTCCCCACTTTGATTCCTTTTGCAGGATCCTGATGAGATACCATCTAAGCCTGGTTACAGCCTGTGGGCCTGTTTCTTTCCATTTTGTCTTTGTTTGGTCATCTGAACATCTACACAGTGTCTTGTTCTTTAGCTTTTGTCAGATCAAATTAGAATTAGGAAGTCGCAGCAAGAATGGTAAAGCCCTTTATGCACAACAGGCACACGGAAAGAAAGAATATCACTGTAAGGATCCATTTTCCAATCTATGCTTAGTCGTGATAGAAATAGATGCATCTCCCTCTGGACTTCCATAACACTAACTATAAATAAAGGGTCTAATTTTAGCTTGTTTCCTCCTATTTCCTCCATGTTCAGAATTTATAGCCTGGTAGCTTTTATCAGTAAATTTCTCCAGATGATATTAAATTTAGAGATAGCCTAATTAGTACCATAATAAGTGGCACAAACTTAATGCTGTGTAACAATTGCGCAGGAAAAATATGCCTTGACATGATTTGCTTCACTGAATGAGAATGGCATGAGTCTGTATCTCACCAGACTTAAAGTGTAATGGCAGAATTGTAGTATCCCTATGATAGCCTCACATAGGAGTTTCAGTTTCTTCTCGGTTTCTTCTTCTTCACTTTCTTCTCAGTTTTCCCTTTGTATTTTTCCTGTTATTATATATTTTTAAATGGATATAAAGTCACTGCACAAGCAATATAACAAAATAACCAATCAGATTAGAAGCAAAACTTTAATATAACATTCTAGTTTGAAAGGGATCAAACAAATCCCCATTAAAAATTCAAGTTTGAAGGAAAAGATAAGAAGAAATTAGTATCCCCCATAGTAGTCTAATAAATTTTTCCTCACCTACAGTGGAGTGAAAAACATTAATTGATCCAGTAGATAATAAAAGGGACTGAGAAACAGAAAAAGTGAGAAATACAGTGCCAGAATGCTAGAAATACTACAGTTAGAAGGAGGAGCATCAAAGGATAATACTTTTTTGTAAGGAAACAGTTCCCATTGGATCTAAACTTGCAAGATTAACTAAGCATCTTATGTTGCCAGATAGAATCTTCAGCTTATGTGAGTTTCAGGGGGAACTTGGGGTTGCGTCAAGAAGGGCTCAAGAAGATCTCAGAATCTGGCAGAAATTGTCCCATATTAGTGTATGAAATCTTTAACGTGAATAAACCTGACTAAATGGAAATGTTATATTTACTTACAGGGTCAATGGAGGCTGTTGCCGCATTTTGCCAATTCAATGCCAATTCAAAATAGGCCATTTTCTAGGGTATGTTTTAGGCAAATTCAAGTTGAAATATTCTAGAAATAGATATTTCACTTCCTGAATTAGTATGTAAGCAAATAAGATCTTGCATGAAAATAACTGCCAAATCTGCTTTTAAGGAAAAGGCAGGAATAGTGGTATCTTCTGTGAAATCTGTTACCCAATTTGTTTAAGGTGAAAAAAAGTCTTATTTCTGCATGATGATTGTATTAATGATTGAATGTAAATTGAGGTCTTCAATGAGTCACAAAGTCAGCAGCAAAGTCACAAATTCAAATGAAGACTCTTCATGGCCATGTGCATGTCCATAAAAATTCCAGATATAGAGCAAGGACAAAACAATTATTTGCTCTAAAACTCTGATGGAATTTTAATGATACATTCAAAGTGACTTAATGGATATGCCCTGGAAGAGGGGTCTAAAATTCACTACACTAAAAATACCCTCATAATAAATAGTTTTATTGTGTGGCCCTCTAGAAAGAGTGACAAGGGAGGAAATGGGTTCAGAGTCAGCTACATTTGCCTCTGTCATGGTTTAAGACAATTTATAAGGCAGACTGCTCTTCCCCCAGACAGCCAACAACAGGGAACAAGGACAAAACAAAAAGAAACCAAAAGAGTCCAAAACCAGTCAAATGCCTCTTGATCCATTTGCTCTGCACCATCCAACAGGATGGCTCTCCTGGTGGAAGCATCTCCATCTACAGTGGCAGATGGAACTGGTCAGGGCTGGAACTGGAATGGGGGCAAGGTAAAACTGCAGCATCAATTTCTCTGCTTCTTTTTCAGCTGTCTGGACTCAGTTGGTGTTGGCACTGCAGTACTGAGTTGTTTTTGTGTTGTGAAAGGAAAGAGGCAGACATACTGGGCACTGAAACCCACAGATTCCATTTGCAGAATTTGTCTTGAAACTGTTTAAGACTGAGAAATACATTTTCTTGGAGACCTGAGGCAAGCAAGGAGCCTAGAGAGAAACAAAGGAAGGCTTCAGTTTTGACTCAGTGAAGCAACTCTTTAGCAATCTGGCAAGAATGGAAGGAGAAAGAGGCTCTGCATAAGTGGCCTCCAATTCTTGAAATGACCCTGGCACCCCCCTCCTTCCTGACCCAGGCCCAGACAACCTGGTTCTCCTTCTGGCCCCTGGCTGTTAGAGGGACAGTGACAATCTTAGTCATATGATGTAGCATAGATATGGAATACATATTTTTTGGGTTATCAAGGATAGTTGCCTATTCAAGTCAATAGTGCCTGAAAGTTTGCAAATAGGCTCCCTTAGTTCTGTATATTGTTTATTTTTTAAGGGATTTTGATCAGGCGTGTTTCCCAACTCAGAAACAACAAATTCATTAAAGAAATGTGGAAAGTAATTAACAATTACTGTGTTGCACCCAGGAAATAGACAGATACAAAACAAACTGCTTGAAACTGTTTCTTGATATGTTGTATCACAGAATTATCACAGACTTGATTCTGTAAACACTATAAAATAATTATTTAAATTAAAAGTATAATGTGCTTTATCTATTTATCAACAATTTCTGTGATCTATGTGCTTCTAACAGTACTTTAAAATAAAAGGTAGCATCCTGTCTAACCAATCAACATGCAGAGAACACTGGGCAGTAAGATGACCCACCTTAAATATGGCTTATATTGTCCCTAATGCAAGAGTCCTTTAGTCTTTAATTGATCAAATCTCCAAAGTCAGTTTTCCTAATTTACATATATTAACATGGGCATGTCTTTAATTTTGCCCAGCATTTATTCATAATCAACATGAGGTCATTACCACCAAATTATAGGTGCAAAGCAATACAAATGTTTGAAGGTTTTTTAACCTAAGAAGAGGAACAGAGAAATTAGATGAACTGGTAAAGTGACATAGTTGAATGACTAGCAAAGATGTGCCTTCTCTCAGTAAAAACAAGTAATTAATGGCAAAAATGGAGGATTGTAAATCTGGACCTAGCTTGTAAAAGGTATCAGAGATAAATCAGTAGAGTATCAGAGATAAATCAGTAGAATATCAGAGAGTTTGGCTTTAAGCCAGAACCACTGATTTGAAACTGTAAGAAATGTGGCAGGAAGAAGATAATTTTTTCAAAGGAAAATCCTACTTACCAAATTTTCTACATTCTTTGAGCACATCAGCAACATGGAAGAGCTGTTAAGACATAGTACATTTTGTTTCCAAAAGATCTGAGCTATGTCTTGACTGGAGGTTCTTTGGAAAGTAATGAGCCCAAATTATTTTATGAATATGGATGAACCATGAAGGTAGAAAAAATGAATTCTCAT
Source organism: Vidua chalybeata (assembly GCF_026979565.1). Classification (NCBI taxonomy): domain Eukaryota; kingdom Metazoa; phylum Chordata; class Aves; order Passeriformes; family Viduidae; genus Vidua; species Vidua chalybeata. Next base: position 49,343,126 of record NC_071534.1, on the reverse strand, counting down.
GTTCACAAATGGTAATAAATTGCACTTTTCTTACCTTTGGATCTATGTGTTTGTATGGTCATTGTGTAGTTACCACTATAATCATAGACATGCAGTAAAATTAATCCCATTTCCTTTGCAGTCAGTCAATTTGCTTGATTCTTTTGCTGTTTACTGTCAGGAACCTACATACACCTGTCAAAAGGCAGAATTTTGCTTCTGTGGAAAGTGTTGACACACTTAATTTATTTCAGGCTGCAGAAATTTACGAACACTCACTGTCATCAGTTGAGATCAGTTTGGAGTTTTGGTGTCACATTTTCCATATCAAAAGAGACAGGACTGTTGTCTGTCAAAAAGAGATTTATTTATGGACAAGAACATATGACTTGAGCAAGAAATTCAATATATTAAAAAGAATCACCAGGTTAATCAGTAATTTCTGCAGTCACATGGTTTATTTGGTTTTGGGTGATACAAAACCTGAGAGCATTCTTCCATCCTTCAGTTTTAAGAAAAGTCAAACAATCTGACCTGTATTATTTCTCTGCTTATAAGTCCTGTTGCAGGAGTTCTGGATGCCTTTTTAGGTCTTCTTTTTACTGTCTATTTGCTCATTTGGTTAAATACAAGAAAAGCTCTTCTTAATGGTGCCGAGCAATAGGACAAGAGGTAATGAGCAGAAACTGACGCACAGAAGTTCCACCTGAACATGAGAAAGAATTTCTTTACTGTGCAGGTGACTGCACACAGGAACAATTTGGCCAGAAAGGTTGTGGAGTCTCCTTCACTGGAAATATTCAAGAGCTGCCTGGACATAATCCTGTGCCATGTGCTCTGGGATAGCCCTGATTGAGCAGCAAGGTTGGACCAGATGACCCAGTGAGGTCCCTTCCAACCTTACCCATTCTGTGATTCTGTGAAGGCATAAGTTGTATCAGTGAAAGCAGTAAAACAAAGTGACAGAGAAAAAACCCTTCACATTCCATCCTTCATTTCACATACTACCTGAGAAAAACAGAAGGTGCTCCACAGCTCCTTTTTACATTGCATTTTTCATGTAGATGTTTTCAGTACTTGATTTTTCATGGCTAAGGCATAAGCATTCATGTATGTCAGACTAAATATTGAAAATATAAGTAATTCAGACATCCTGAAAGAAAATACTAATTTTAATTACTAAAACTATTTAAAGGTTTCCATTTGAAATGCTTTTACTTTATCAGTGAATGATTTACTATTACCTGTTAATGCCATAGAGGAAACAATACAGACCTGACACACAATATTACTTAAATTGAAACACTTTAGTTGAAGCATTAAGTTGAATTCATTAAAACTGAATTTGTTTTCTTTATTTTCCTGTGTTTTTCATTTTGTTAACATTGAAGGACTATGTTATAACAGTGATAATATTTTTGTTTCCATTTTTAATTTGTGATAAATTATATTTTCTGGTAGGATAATTTTCTGTTAAATTCTTTTTGTGATTTGTGATGTACCTATAAATAAATGATGGAGTATACATACACATGCATAAAGGTGTCTGAACAAAACAATGACTGCAGTGAAGAGAATAACTTTATCCTGTGTTGTGGGAAATAGCTTACTACCTCATGCTGCCAGCAGGAAAAAAATTTTCTTTTCTGAGTCTTCATAGCAAATATTAAATTTGCTATATGTTTCCTGGTTAGCCCAAACAGTTTTCACTGTGTAATTTAATACTTGGATATAAAAACAAATAATAACAAAATGGTTTAAAATACATGCATTTATGTTTCTTGCTGTTACAATTTTTGCAGCATTTACTGCTACAGAATGGTCATGGAAGTTTCACAAATCTGCTTCACTATTTAGTTAACATCATTGCAGAAATTAGCCCTGAAGTGCTACAGATTTCTACAACCCTAATGATAGTCTGAATGCAAATGTAATTGATGTCTTTCTTCTCCCAGCTGTTACCTTTAGCCACCTGACATTATGTCAGCAATGAGAATCAGATCCGAAATAAAAATTCCATCACTTTCACAGAAGGATAGGAAAAGCATTATGAGAGTCTCAAGGCTACGATACCAGAAAATGTTTTTTCTTTTTCTTTTCTCAGTCAATTATGCTTCTTTTTCAACCTTTTCTGTCTAAAGAGAACCAGCAGGATCATTAATACAATTTCTACAGGCAGCCTGGCATTTGCATTTTCTAACAGAGGAAGTGACAACCTAAAGCATTTCCCTGGTCTGTTAAATCCAGTATCAGACCTCTAGCAGTGGAAAACACTAGCTGCTTCAGAATAAGGAATAAAAGAGTTCAGTTGTGGAATGTTTTAGGGATTTGCAACTGAGGCTGCACAACGAGCAGCATACATTTTAGAAAAAATTGTTCCATTACCCCACTATTTTCTTAGATCAAGATGAGTTGTATGGAAATATTTCCCTGCTTCCATTGCACCTGTGTCCTTATAGAGATCAACATGAACAAAGGGCTGACAAGAATTATGTCATATATTACATTAATAAATTGTATATAATTTGGAGATTTGGCCATTTAAAAATCAAGTGTCTGAGTTTTATTTTCTCTATCAGTTTGTGTGGTTTTCTTTTCTCATTTTTTTTCTTAATTTCATTGTAATCAATGCACAAGAATCAAAGATGCTGACCACAACATAGCAGTACCCTTCAGCATGTATCTCACCATATCTTCTTCTAGTGACAGGGTCTTCACACAGCAAACTACTAAACATTTGAGGAACTCTAAAAATAGAAGTAACTTACCACAAGCACATATAGCTTTTAAAGGACAACATATATTCCTTCTAGTCAGTTCTTCCCAGGTGATTGGTAAGAGATCTGCTTCTGTGACAGTATTTGGGTTGTACCATAACAGAGGTACTTCTAGTAGTTCTGTCATATCTGTAGTACCTCTCTGGGTACTGCTGTTGTTGTGGAGGTGTTATTTTCTGGTTAGGGTTATTCTTTTTTCTGGTTTTTTAGATGTTGCACTGACCTATATTCAAGACCTGGACTGTTTGAACACATGAATGCTATGTAGAAGCAGGAATGCATCGCAGTATAGATGATGAGTGGGTGAAGGATGGAGTTCTTGAAAGTACTGGAAAGGCTTTGAAAAATACTTGAAAGTAATGAAAATATGCTGGCAGGACTTATGAGACAAGGGATTCTAAGACTTTGTCAGTGTATGGTATAATAAGGGTGAAAAGGCAGTTCTCTGCAGGTGCACTAAATTTCTGCAATGAAGTGCTGATGAAACTCTACCAACTGCTTTTGCTGTGAAAATGTTTTGGAGAAATTTGACAGAACAATGTACATAAGGATTACTTCAGTGTGTAGATGACATACAAAGCACACAGGCTCTCTGTCAAGACAATGTAAGATTGCTGTAAAATTACTGCAGAAAACATTAATTATTAATTAACATATAATGATTGACCATAAGCCCACAACACCTAGCCAATAAGAAGATACCTGCTACTGAATATATTGTATTGCTCTTTGACTAGCCCAACATTGAGACAAGACAAGAATAGTTCCCAAAACATTTGTACTCTTAAATTTCTGCAAGCTTCATAGAATTTTGGGAATACTAAATCCTTAAAGAGTTGTTCAGAATCACAGAGAATATGTAATAGTCCCAAACCCTTGATTCTTGAATATCTTTCTCCCTAGGTTAAACCCCATGTTCTCTTTTTTTTTTTTTCTAGAGATGTTATTCAGATATCTCTCTTCTGCCTCATGAGTTTTCCTCAGACATTTACTTTTGAAATATCTTTCTATGACAAAGCTGTTTGAAGTTAATCAAAACATTTATAAATGTTATGAAATCTGACAGGCAAACCAAGAGGCTGTACACATTCAGATCACATATCCAGGCATATAAATTCAAAGTGTTAATGAATACTACTGAGAGCTAGTAGTTATATTCTACATATCAAATTCCAGCACTTGGGCAGGCAATGTTATCTTCTGGCTGCATGGAGTTCTGTCTGTCAATTTCTGGAGTCATATTCAGCCATCTGCCTCCCAATGCAGTTATGGAATATGACTTGCTTTTTGAGTCCTGGGAAGGTACTCTTTTAATAAACAAAAAAACAACAAACTAAATAATTTTATAAATCAATCCAATTATTTTAAAAAATTTACTGTTCATGAATATGCTCAGGTTTACATGCTGTCATGCTTGTCTTGGTGAGAGGTCACTGATCTCTGGAGGTTCTGCCTTCAAAACTCTTATCTCTCCTTCCATTAAGGTGAAAGTTGTCTTTTGGTATGTGATGTAATGGGTCTCTCTTAAGAAAGACCCATTTTCTTGCTCCACAGAAATAGATAAGCCTGCTTCACTAGTTTCATCATTTGCAGAGTAGACGATTTCACTTAAAATGAAAATTTTAAAGCTACTCAGATAAGATTTCATGGATAAACTACATTTGAATTAATGCTGCATGATGGGGCCTTCTAATTATAGGTGTTCTTGAAGTAGTTTTTCATCTTATTTAACCAGATTTTGAGACCATCACCTCCTCTTTTGTGATATAGACTGCTTTCCTACATAGAAATATCTGAATTCTTGAGATAGTGCCTCCTTCCTCTTCCCCCTGTAACATTTTATTATCATCTCTCCAGACAGACACAGGCATCTATTGCTGTTCTGTTAAATTTCGTTCCCTCCTTAGATCTCCCTCAAAGCTGAACACGTAATTTCCTTTCAATTCCTTTCCTCAAATTCCAAGGATGGAAAGAAAAATAACATAATTTTTATTCTTATGCATATGGAGATTGTGTGGAATCTTTGCAGGCAGGTATTTGTCTTATTCTATGAAATTTGTAAGGCCCACAGCAATATTACCTGTTCTATGCCTGAATGTTTTCTGCAATAGGATAATGTCAGACATTTTACTATTCTCAGGAGTATCTGCTGTCTCAAGACCTCCACCCTGACTCTCTGACTCATTTCTCTTCTGGTTTGGTGTGAAATTCTATATAGTGAAGTCTTAAGTGGAACCTACTTTATCTTTTTCTGATCCATTAAACAGTGTGAATGGAATTTTTCTCTTCTAATGTAGCATTAGAATTTAGAAGTCTTGACTTAAGGTAGGTATGTAGGCTCCTGTCCCTTGTGGCCAGTGTCTTTTAGTCAGCAGTTCAGTCAAATTAATTAATCGCTCCATGTGTCTACTTTTCTCCATTGATAACAGTAATTAGCTTAGAGGTACATGTTTAACTCCTACATCTGCAGCTGGATCAGATCAATCTCTATGTACACACTCTGTGGTTACACACGATGGTACTGCTGCCACTGTAAAGATGCTCACACTGCTTTTAACAATGCAGCAAAGCAGCTATGACAAGGCATTCAACACCAGCTGTAAAATCTTCCTGGATTAGGTCAGCTGCTGAACTGTTGTGGCACACTACATGGATAGAAATGTCTGCTTTAAATGTAGTCCTGTTCAAACTGCAGCCATTGCAGAAATTCTTTAAGCTTAGATTTTTATGCTACTATAGATTTACAGATCTTCACATATTTTAAATTCATTCCACCCAGTCTGAGAGAAGCAAGAATTTTCATGCTGATAAAAACTCTCTTAAGGAGTTCAGGAAACACCTTAGAACAGGAGTTCTCTAATTACCATGGCATCACTGCAGAGGAAGTAATTCAAGCGGTGACTCTGTCATCTTGGTCCAGGATCTTCTTGTAGAGAGTCTAAGGTGGAGATTACTATAAATCTACAGAGATCTTCCTTATCTACAGACATCAGCCCGAAATGAGTGGCTACCACTACTGAGTCTCTGAGAAAAATACATCCCATCCTTTACACAGTACTGGAGATTTTGGAGAGATATTAACAATTGGAAGCCTATGGAATTTTCTTGTATATCTTTTCCCAGTTAAAACTCAGTGAAGTACTACAACTTTAATTCTGCATGTGAAATAATCCTGAAATGTAATTCAGACACCACTAGTACAAATATATAGACATATATGTATACACCTACTGTACTCAGTCTTCTGTGTATTAAAATTATTATTATCAAGGAGCTTTAAAAAAAATCACTTTAAGTAGCACTCTAGAGTCCTCTATATTTCATTATAATGTTTTAAAAACATAATTATGCTGAAGGAAATACAATAAATGAATTTATTTATTAGAAGAGGAAACATAGTTTGTAATAAAACCAATTAATATGTGTGAGTTTAGCTATGGTAATTGCACCTGGAAATTAATGAACTATAAACTCTGCAATGACTTCACAACTACAACCCTGCTAATAAACCCTGGTTTTCACATGCCAGCAAAGAGCTCAGTTGAATCTTCTACAGTAATTCTTTCATATCTAATCCAGATTTCTTTTGTGACATACAGAGGTCAAGAAATGCAGTGGACTAAGTCAGTATACCATTTTAGACTAATTGTCCATTCCAACTCTATTAAGGGAATTGCATATGTTATTTTTAATATAAAACATGCATACAGAAAAACATTGCTTCATATTTCAAATAATAAATTATTCATCATATTTGAATGTATTAATTAAATATAATATGCTATACATTTTGAAGCATCTTAAATAGCCCCATCTCTTTTACAGATTTTACAATTACTGAAACAGGTGTCGTTAGCAACAGATCTCATTTAATACCATAACAACCTCCTTATAAGCATTAAGAAACTAAATTCATTTGAAATCCCAGCAAAAAGTTTAAAATCTTTGGCTTGTCTTCTAACATGGTAATTATTGTATTTTTTCTGTGCACTAAGAACTACAAAATAAAATACACATATTGAAACAAATGTGTAGGTATATAACTTTCCACTCATAATGTGAATATATATGTCTGGAAATGATGAAACCTCATTTGCCATGTTCAGCCAGAGAGGGGTATTTTGCAGAAATATCTGCAGCTAATAAAAATAGTGTGTAAAAGGTAAAAGGAATTCCAATGCTTCATTCTATGCTGAAATATGTAAGAAACTAAAAAACTTTATATGACAGTCAAATTTTGACCAAATTCAGTATCCAGCCTTTCTCTTTTTATTTCAGTAATCTGTACTTGTCCAAGGGAAAAAGGTGGGGGAAAATGTAAACTTGCCTTTTGCAGCACTGAGAGCAGCTCCTGCCTATATTCTACTAAGTCGGGCTGTGCTGAGAGTGGTTGTTCACAAACCACTCCTGGCTTCTGGTCTAGATGAAGTATCCAGTATAGAAATCTTGCAGTTGCTTTCCTTTTCCAGGCGAGCTTCCAAGAGTGCAATCCTGAAGACTGCAGAGGGCAATGTAATAGAATTGCCTCTAGTGACTTTAAATTCTCCCTGTCTAGGGGACTGGTCAGTTTGACTATTTTGCTGCCATCATAAAAAGGCACAGTGAGGCTGGAGTGGAAGGCCTTGCTCTTTGCACTGCCTTGTTTCCTGCGAATTCTAGCATATCATTTACTGCTTTCATTAACCTTCTCTGAAATTCTACTATTAAATCTTTTGAAGTGGTCCTATGAATGTCAGACTCAGTGCCTACCCAGCTTGTAATATTGTTTTGTATGACAGGATTATGGTATTTATATGCCATTTTTCAATGCCTATGATTTGTCCAAGCAACCTGTTTGCAACAATACACCAAGAAGTGGTCTTCATTGAACAATCACTCACATTCTTCTTAAGAGGGGTCAGAGTTCCATGTTAAGTTCTTTGCATTGCTGATTGAGTAGAAAGAGAATCCTTAACTCCTGACAAGGAAATGAAGGGCTTTATCCTCTCAGGAACACTCAAATATGCATTGAGCCAGGACCAAAGCCTTTTAGAATTCAGACAATTTTTTTGCAAGTGTGTATTAGCTAACATTTACCCAAATTGAATTCTGTCTGCCCTTATGCACCACTTACATTAAGCATTTCTAAAAAAAACTAAAGTCCTTTCTTTTGCATATCCTTTCAGACAGATTAAAAAATGACATGAGAAAGATGAAGATGATGAGAGAGGTTTAAAATTAAACAAAGGAAAATGTGACCAAGTACAGTGTTTTGACAGATGTAGAGGCCCTCATCAGAAAAAAGGATTGAGCTTGGCTAACTGCAGCTAACTAGCAGACCCTGGGTTTTGCTCATACAAACAGAAGTGTGGCTACCCCCATTCAGATCAGCCCTGTTTATGGCACTAGCACTACCTGCTATCCTGAACCATGTGCAGAAAACAATCCAATGATAGAAAATGGTTCACGCGTTAAATCAAAAGGATTTCTGTTTCTTTGTTTCTTCCAAAGTGGTTTGGTTTGGTTTGTGGTGGTTTTTGTGTTTGTTGTTTTTTTTTTTTTTTTTTTTTTTTTTGTGGGTTTTTTTGCATTTTTTTTCCTGTTTCCTTTTGGTGCAGATATTTCAGTTTAATATCTCTCTTCTTAAAAAAAAAAAGTCTGTTTTTCAAATCCTCCTGAGGTCATGGCATCTAAATTCACAAAAGGTATAAAATGCCATAAATTAATGATGTCCAATATCTGCTGACATGCTCAAAAGCCACTATTTGATATAACTCACGGATCCCACCTCCATGGCTGCTGAGAGAGTATTCAAGTTGGGTGCTCCTGTTGACCAGCACCTTTAAACAACTGGGGATCCCCTGTGCCAGAGCCCCCTTGGGGTTCTTGCATATTGGCATATACTCTGGGATGTCTCACAGGCAACCTGTGTATTTTCTGTGTCCCTGTGAGGTAGCATAACCCATTGTATGCAAACCTATTTTCAAGAGATCATGCTTTCAGAGGATCATAAACTAAATCCGTGGGGATTTATTACAATATCTTGGTGTTTTTTTAGCAAATCCTGTTGGAATCAATGTTGGTGCAAGCACCTGACTACTTTATTAACTGTTGCTCTTACAGTTGCTGATATTGAGGATAATGACCATTGCTGGTTAATTATATGCTGTAGAAAACAGTTTTCTAATCTCCTAATCATTTTTCTAATCTTTCTAATAATTCCATTTTACTCAGTATCCTTTTGTGTTTGTGTAATAAGAAGAGGAGAAGAGGGCATAATGAAGTATCTTTTCTGTTCCATTAAATGTTTCCTGTCACACAATGTGACAATATCTGTGACAATGTCTTCAAAGGTATTCCTAAATATTTCTGTATGTTCAGCTTCATTGAAATTGCACACCTGGTATCTCACTATCAATTCAAATTGTATTGCCAAGAGCTGTTGAGTTGATGCATAGGAGAGTTCCTCAGATTGCCAGGAATCTGTTTCTGTCCTCTTCCTTTGGTCACCAGCAAATTTTTGCAAATAAAAACTGTTAACTTGTTTTTAAAGAATGTGACTCCTAGATACAAACACATGTTATTTTGTTTGTCTATACCTTTTATTAGTCTGCCAAAAAACTTCCCTTTCTTTTAGTTTCCTCTATCTTTATGTCAGATTTGTGGTGCAGAGAATTGAAAAAAGGAAAAAGGAAGAGAATACTGATTTTCAACATATTCAGCTAGAGTCATGTTTCACGATGTTCTCATTTAAATTATGAATGAATTTAAATTATGAATAAATTATGAGAAAATGTGATATGACATGCAAACCTATGCAGAATAGTGCCCTGAGACTTTCAAACTGCTTTTGAATCCCATTAATTAAAACTATGTAATAGTGAGTAGAGAGAGGCTGGATTTTCATAATTTCTTAGACCTCCAAAGGCCATGCTTCTTCCAGAAGTATTTGCTGCTCATGTCTCTGCTTATATACTGCTCTCTCTCACGAGTAGCCCACACATACAGATGAAGTGAGAATGCACAGACTTTGCAATGGGTGAAGTGTTCCTGTTCTTCACCAGTCCTACAGCTGCTTCATGAGTGAAGCATGCTAAAACTACCCAGGAACAAATTCATCTTCCCCAGGGTGAGAGATAAACCAGGGTCTATGATATCCATCCTTGCTGCACACAGGCAAGAACATAATCAGGGCAATAAAATGGCCTACAGCTTTCACTGCTGTAAATTTTCTACCTCTATTGAAATCAATGGAGCTGGGAAAATTTATATTAGGTCAGGGATTTGTACCGGCAGTTTCAGGTCATGATTCTTCTTTGCTTGTAACTTGTGTTTCTAGTTACAGCTATGCAAAGTAAATGCAAACCTTTCCATTCTGCACTGGTTGTGCTTTATGCCTACTATTTTCAATTACTGCTTATCCTTTCATCCTGCAGCTACCAGACTGTGAAAAAGTTTTAGTTGTGTGTATATATCATGTGGTTGCCTAGGCCTTTTAGGGCAGGGTAGTTGCAAGCCTTTAATATTACAAGTCTAAGTGACTGTAAACAACTTTGTGGCTTATATGAACAAACTTAAATCTTCCAAGGATAAATAAGCTGTATTCATAGAATCACATAATCACAGAAAGGGAAAGGTTGGAAGGGGCCACAGTAGGTCATCTGGTCCAACCTCCTGACTCAAGAAGAGTCAGCCTGGATTGACAGGATTGCACAGGATTGTGTCCCAACACTTCTTGAATATTTTTATATTAGATTCCACATATAAGCAGAGTGAAGAGATTAGATAAAAATCTAAAATAATGCAGGTTGTGTAATAAAAGAGATGAATAATTGTTCCGAATCCAAATTTGAAAGAGTTATATTGGTAAATTCATAGAACTCTGTATGTTTGGATAGTCTCTCACTGATACACAAAAGGTTCTGATCTGAGATTGAATGATACCAAACAAAAGTGTGATTCAAAGGAAAAACATTTTTTGTTTTAGGGGAATGTTCTTTCTTCATAGGACAAGAAGGACTGATATCATCCTTTGAACTAAAACATGAGGCTGTAAAATCAGAATGACAATTACAAAATATACAAAGTATAGTAAATATTGCACTGCAGCAACTTTCACGTAATGGAAGAGACAGTAAAGTTACTTCATACTATTTGCATGTTATCCCCAGTCCCAGTATTGAAACATTCTGTAAGTGATGAGGTGATATGTTCAATGCAAAATTTGATACTGAATTTTTATATATCCTTACATGTGTCAAGGCAGATGCTGTTGTTACTTCTCATAACTGCATTAATTTCTTTGAGCTATGACTCTGCCTTCTCCATTGTGTCTTTTTTTTTCCTTTTTTTATGGGAGTGCCTCAGTCTTTCAAAGAGCATTATTAAATTACTTCAGTCCAAAAGATATTTTAATAATATATGCAATGAATAAACAATGAAAAGCTCCAGAAGTGGGCCCATGGGAATGTAACATGAATGAGTTTTAACAGGACCAAGTGCAAGGTGCTGCAGCTGGGACAGGGCAACCCCCTGTATCACCAAAGGCTGGAGAGGAACAGATCCAGAGCAGCCCTGCCAAGAAGGACTTGGGGTGCATGAGCAGGCAAAGTGCCCTCCCAGCCCAGAAATCCAATTATATCAATTGCATCAAGAGCAATGTGGGCAGCCGGTCAAGGGAGGGTATTTTTCCCCTTCTCCACTCTGGTGAGACCCACCTGGAGCGCCACATCCAGCTCTGGGGCCCCACCACAGGTAGGACATCAATCATCAACCATGATGATTAGAGAGTTGGAGAATCTCTCCAGTGGGTAAAGGCTGGGAGAATTGGGATGGCTTAGCCTGGAAGAGAGAAGGCTTTGGGATGACCTAATTGCAGCCTTCCTGAAGGGAGCCTGCAGGAAGGATGGAGCCAGACTTTTTACTAGGGAGTGTAGTGACAGGACAAGAGGCTTGGGTATCTTCATTGCCAGGCTGGACAGAGCTCTAAGCAACCTCATCTAATGAAAAATGTCCCTGCTTATGGCAGTTGGGTTGGAAAAAGATAATCTTTAAGGTACCTTCCAACCCAAGCCATTCTATGATTCTATGATGAATTTTGCATTATAGATGACCCATTTAAATATCTTAATATAGTCATTGGGCACCACTGACTGTCCAAAATGGTTATATCGGAACTTATGCCCATTTTTTCCTTCAGCTGAACTGTCTCTGACTTTATTTAATAAACCAGTAGAATTCCTCTCTTGTATCCCTGTGTCACTAGATACAGCCACTTTGCAACTGAAACAGCAAAAAATGGCTCTTCATGGAAGCCAAATTGCTTCTTAAATTGAAAATATAACGGGAAGTTAAATGGGCGTAGGGATATTCTTTGTATCACACAAGCGTCTTTTGCGAAAACATTTCTAAGACTGACATGGTGGTCTGGGCTGTATCCTTACAAGTAGAACAACTCTGCTCCTCTGCAGTGATATTCATTTTGAATTGTCTCACAGAGAAGCATGGCAAAAGGAAGCAGAAAGAACAATTCTATATAAATAGATACAACATCCCTTTCCTAAATATCTCCACCTCAAAAAACAGGCTGTTTTTCAAACAATGGTAGTTTAAGCCACCTCTTCTTGTAATCCTGCCAAAGCACACAGGTTGTACAAATCTGCATCTTTCGAAGATGGTGACACACGGGTGTGAATATTAAAAAGTTCTGGCCTATTACAACTTTAATGTCAAAATACCAAGAAAGTACAGTCTCATAAAAAACCCAAACAATCTAAGAAATTAAATGCAACTGAATTTCAAAAATAACACACACTCTTTAGCAAAGAACAAAACACAAAACCCTGCAGTGTATAAGGATTATAAAGAAGAATTTGAGGACTGTTTTTTTTGTTGGATTTTGTGTTTGGTTTTATTGTTATTTTCCTTTGATATTTCTTCCTTGCTAATTTAAATGAAAAGATCATATATATAGCTAGCACTTTGGAGAAATGAGAATTATGAGATTAACCCTAGGCTTGTACAAAAGGAAGTACTATTAATCTTTGCTTATTTTTCAACTGCATAATACAGATAAAGGGAATTTTATTAAAGTTCTCTGTAGGAATCAGGAACTGTATTCTGATATTAGTTATTTTGTTCTTTTTTTCCGGCTAATATGATTACCAGTAGGACAAAGAGGTTAAAGAGAATATTAAGACAAATGACATTAAAACAGATGCCAAGAAATGTTTTTTTCATAAGGAGAATCAGTAAAGTGTAGATCAAGCCTCCCAGACAGGACTGTTGAGGCAAAAACTCTATGGTAATTAAAGAAATTTTTATATACCACCATGGAAATGGTATACTAAAGAATATTATTATAGGATCAGTAAGGTTGGAAAAAGACCTCCAGGACCATTGAGTCCATTCTTTGACCAATTAGCAGCATGTCAACTAAACCACAGCATTAAGTGCCATGTCCAGTCGTTTCATGAAGACTTCCAGGGATTTTGGGCAGCCTGTTCTGATACTTGACCACCCTTTCAGTGAAGAAATTCTTCCTGATATCTTACTTGAACCTCCCCTGGTGCAGCTTGAGGCCATTTCCTCTTGTCCTGTTGCTGGTTGCCAGAGAAGAGAAGAGAGGAGAGAACAGGAGAGAATGACCTCCACCTGGATACAACCTCCCTTCAGGTAATTGCAGAGAAAAATAAGGTTTTCCCTGAGCCCCCTTTCCTCCAAGATAAACAAACCCAAGTCCCTCAGCTCCTCCTCATAGCACTCAGTCTCTAGGTGCTTCACCAGCTTCATTGCCCTTCTCTGGACTCACTCCAGCACGTCAATGTCTTCCTGCAGTGCGGAGCCCAAAACTGGACACAGGATTCAAGGTGTGGCCTCACCAGTGCCAATGCAGAGGGACAATCACTTCTCTAGGCCTGCTGGCCACACTATTTCTCATACAGATCAGGATGCCTTTGGCCTTCTTGGCCACCTGGGTCCATCGATGGCTCATGTTCAGACAGTCATCAACCAGCATCCCCAGGTTCTTTTCCACTGGGTAGATTTCCAGACACTGTGCCCCGAGCCTGTATCTTTGCATGGGGTTTTTGTGACCCAAGGGTAGGACCTGACACTTCACTTAATTGAAATTCATACCATTGGCCTCAGCCCATCCATCCAGCCTGTCCAGATCTCTCTGCAGAGTCTTCCTACCCTCCAACAAATCAAAAATCCCACTCAGTTTAGTGTTATCTGCAAACTGACTAAGGATGCACTCAATCTCCTTGTCCAGATGATCTGTAAAGATATTAAACAGGACTGGCCCAAATACTAGACCTGGGGCTTTAAAAGTGTAACAACCTAAAGACCACAGTTGCCTGTGTCAAACACTGTCAAGGCCACAGAAGGACTTTGCCATGAAATAAGCACAAGTTGGAGTGACAGGATGGCAATAACTCCAGGCCTGGCAGAGGTGAGATCTGGGTAGCACATCCTGGGTAACACATTCAGACAAAAATTCGCTTTATGGCAAACCATGTAAAGAAGCAGCTGCTTCTGCACCTATCACAGTCAAATAGAGATCACCCCAGGTTATGGGACAGATGGCATCTGTGACCAGCAAAGTGCAAACACACCCAGGTATGCCTCTGTGGGTACCCAGAAGATGGACTGTAAGTTAAGTCACCATGATGGGAACTAGAGATAAGATAAAGGTGGTATTATTGTTATCTGAGATGTTATCTGAGATGTTATCTCAGACTGAGGATGAGGTTATCAAAACTGGGGGAGTGGGAGAAGAATGTATCACTCAAAATAGACAAAAAGAACTAAGAATTTATGTGCCATAAGGAAAGCCAACACAGCAACTGTGCTGAAATCAGCTTGCATTGGGTAAAAGATAATTCTGTCGGGGGAGATTGTGATCACCAACTCACAGCTGACCAACTCAAAAAAAGAGAAAGATTGAGCATGCCCACTAACTAGCATTAGAAGCAAGCGAATAATTTAACCAATAGAATAAGAATTGTGTAGCCAATGAGCATTACTTCCTTTGTTTGCTACAATGTAAAAATACTGGAAAGTTTTTAATTACCTTGAGACCCCTCCACCCCTCACCAGCCCCAGGTGAAGAAGGACCAACAGGATACCACAGGATCTATAGAATGATATCTTCAGCTTAGTCTGTCTCTTTCTTTCCCTCTCCTCAATTTTCTGTTTCTTTCTATCTCTCTACCTCATGGTTATTCTTATATAACATCTGTATTATTGACATCAGCATACGGTCTCATTTGCATCCTAATTTGGGCAAAGGCGTCTCTCGATAATAGTATAATAACAATAAGTCAATATGCTTCACTAATTTTCTTGCGGATTTTTTTCACTTTAAATCATATTTGTTTAAGCTTGAGGATATGTGGGGTTTTTAAACCATAAATGGAAAAAGAGAGAATGAGAGATATAAAATGCAGGGTATATATTATATAAAAGAGTAATGAATAGATGAGCCTGTCTTTAAGACACCACAGGTCACACTTTGTGTATACAGTGTTGAAATAAGAGCTGATGATTTTTCCAGAGTTATGATAACACTATGTAAACTTTTGACCTCATCATCTCAGTTAAACTGGCAATATTAGCATAATCAGCTGTCACTCTGTTTTCTCTTTGTTTTCTCCCTTTTTCCAGACTGAAAATCGACTGCCACTTGTTTAATAACCACTTCAGAAAAATGGCTGATTCTCGCAACTTATCAGACCGGCACATAGCTCCAAACTCTGCAGTAAAAATCATATGGGTTATGCCTGTATCTTCTACATAAATAAAACACGCAAGTACCAGCACTGAGGAGTAAAAATAGCTTCCAAATACTTTTCTTCCCATGGCAACACTCATCTAATAACAGGTCAAAAATTAAGGCTAAGTGTTTAGTTAATGGGTGTTGCAAGTGCAGGAGCACATCTGAGGAAACCATTACTTTAATCAAACTGGCACATGTTGAATCAATAAATATTTGCAATCAATCTTTGCAAATATTTGGGTAAGTAATATAGCTAAGAATGGCACACTTTATCCAGGCCATTCAGATATTCAGGAGCAAAAAAAAAAAAAAAGAAAGGAAAGAAAGCAGGATCTGACTGATTCTGAAGCCTTAAAAAAGTGTCTTTCAAATAATTTTTGAACTGTATAAAAGCACAGTAAGCAATTCCATCCATTCTGTAACTCTACTCACTCTATAACATAAATTTATATAAATACACTAGAAGCACTGAAATTAACTTAAAACTTGGAAATAAATACACCGACTAACACCATCAAGAGAATCTAGTCCATAAAGCAGATATTTCCAAGTGAATCACTACTTCACTATGACTTTGTTGTTTCTATTGATGTTCTGAAGTAACGGCCTTAATGCTCAGAATGACAAACATTTTGAAAATATTAGGGGAAGAGGTAGCAAGAGGGAAGCATAAAACCATCAGAGGAAAGAGCAATGAAAACTCTTTTTCAATATTTTTTGTACTGTTAAATACATTTTGAAAGCTTGTGTTGTGCTTTGAAAGACAGAAGATACTACAAAGCAGAAAGCCGTGCCTGGCTATCATCAGAAGTCGCAATTTTTCTGGCTAGAGTGCACTCAACTCAGTGCAGTCCTTGATCAAAGGATGGTCTCCCTGTTGGGAGCAAAACAGCAGAAGTGCCTTTGCATTTCCCTGTGAATATGGACCATACTGTAGGTTACATTGACAAGTTGACAAGCACATCTACTTCTTTGAAGCTACCTCTCATCTTCTTGTGCAGATGAATTTAAATTACAGATAATTAATTGATGTTTGACTGGACCCCTTAGTTCATTAACCAGAATAAGAAAAGATCTGTTGCTCTTATAACTAGATGGATTCCTTCCACTGGTAATATGAATGGACTTATTAGACACGGCTTCCTAATGATTCTGCTCTTGGAATAGTGCTATTAAACAGAAACTAAAGCTTCAGAAGAAGATAAAGCCTTTATTTCAGAGAAACATGCTGCTGATTCAGAAGGGTTGATCTGATGATCCAATAGATCTTTGCCAACTTTAATGAAATGCTGTACCAGTTCAGGAACATCACCAACACCTGCATTTCAAAGGCAGGTTATTTGTTCTCTGCTAAGCTTCCTGTGCAATGCTTCAGAATAACAGAGAGAACAGCAAAAGATCCATGGCTTGGGAACAGTGTGCTTTAATCAAGGCTGAATTGAGACCTGACCAGAATAGTAATGGCATTGAGCAACAGCTCAGGATATTTCTTTAACATCGTAAAGACAGATGGGGATGGTGAGATATGCTGTACTCAATAGTAAAACTTTTCTTTCATTCACATAACAGCTATTTTGTGGATAGAGTTCACTTCCCTTTGTACAATAATAAGGGCAGTATGCCAGGGTAAGCTTTTAAGTCATTGTGGCGGAACTATACTCAGTCACACATCATCAGCTGTGTAGCAGGTAGAGCTGGATGGTCTGGAACAAAACAGCAGTGCTGCAACTGAACATCCTTTGCTGTTGAACCAGCTGTGCAAAGCTGAGTAATGGGTGCTTCCTGAAAAATAGCTAGCAATTTCTTTTTCCTGCTGGCAATTTATCTGAAATGGAGATTTTCATTCACCCTCCCTTCATGGGTTTTCATGTGCATTTTTTGAAAACTGTTCAGCATTGGAGAGCAGTGCCACATCAGAGGTAATTAGCTTGATTTCCTGGTTGGGTCCATCTGGGTTCATCCATGTGCCCTTTCCGGATAACTTTGAAAGATTGCTTTCTTAACACAGATCTGGCAGAAAAGCAGAGGCTTCAAGCATAACAACTACCTACACATTTTGTGAAAAATAGACAGCTGGCTACATTGCTGTTTTACTCAGATTTTTCTAGGTAAAATCATTGGTACAGAAAAGAGTTTATTGCTCTATTTTCCTGAGATTTGCACCAAATGGTTCAAGTGAATACCCCAATATTGTAAAAAGATAACACACAAACTTTCAGCATATTGTAGTCTGGAAAATCCACTGATCAAAGAGATTCAACCTTCATTAATTCTGATCAGAAGCATTACCTTCTGGACTCATACTACCTGAAAGATCAGTCTGACATATATTCTGTAGCTTCTACTTCTCAAGACACTAAAAGAAAGCTTGTAAACTGCCTCAAGTGTGTTATATAAACCAAAACCACAACAAATAATCTGCCCTCATATTTTCACATAGTAATTTTAAAAAATAAAAACAAACAAACAAACAAAAATATTCTGGTTTAGGAAACGCATTCTCCAGTTTTCTCTTCCTGCTGAAAACACCCCAGACCACAAGCTGCTTGGTCACTTCACCTCTCCTGCTTCTGTGGTGGGATGGAGGGATGAATGGAAGGCACAGAAAAGGTAATAATGGCTTGAGATAAGACCAACTTACTGGAATCAGCAGTTAAATAACAAAAATATAAAGTAACAATACTAATAGTAGAGTGTACAAGAGAGGTGAAATGATTCATACATGATCACACCTGACCACACACTCTGACAAAACCCAGAAAGACCCTACACCCTACTGTGCATGGTGTGGGGTGGGGTAAAATAACCTCAGGATCCTTGCCCTGGCCCTTCTGGCTGCTGCAAAAATGAACACTCTCCTGGCTAGAACCAGGACACCAAAAAAAAAAAAAAAAATCTTTACATTATTGCCTGGGAAAATAGGAGAAAAATAAATTTTTTCCCATTATTTTAATAAAGTCCAAAACAGAGGTCTAAATTTATGCTAATAAGAACATTAAATAGAAGACTTCCAATAGAAGACTTTAGTTAATCTCTTTAGACATATGACTTTAGTGAATATTGTAAGCCTTCTTCTTTCTTATTCAATGATTAGCTATAGCAGAGTTACCCAAATTAATTTGTCATGAAGATTTACTGCGAGTATAAATTCATCTTTCTGTGTAGACTGTTCCAATGCAGCTCATTGGACAAAGTAAGTATAAGTAAGCCATAACCAGCCTTTAAAGTATCAGCAAAATTTATTTGCACCCAAAAAACTCCAACATATAATAGAATTTCACAGCATCTTATATTTTTAGAATTTTTAGAATGCTTATCTTTTTTTCTGCATTGATAGACTCAAAAATGTTCAAGCTGTTAACAATTTTTGTAGGATGGGCTTTCCACCTTGTATTCTTAAATATTAAGGTAAGAATATTATTGACCTTCAGTGCTAAATACCATTGTTGTCTGCATACTATTTATTCAAATCTTAAGGAAACCTTTGTATCTGACCATTCAGGAGATGCTCTGGCAGTCACACTTGCATCGCCAGAGATTTTCAGTGCTGGGAGTGGAGCCCCTTCACACTGGACAGCTCCAGTGAGCTCCAGGGAATGCCTCACTTGATTCCCTAGGTACACCATACCCACAGAGTTGGACAAGGTTTCCTTAATGGCTTGACTCTCAGCTTCCCATAATGGCATCTCAGATCTCTGGATCCTTAAAATAATTTAGTCATGGTGCAGCATATGCTTGAGCTCGTGCCTGCAAGGGAGACCCTGAACAAAAACTCCCTGGGCTTTTATAGACTTACGGTCTAGGCACCCTATGCACTGATAATCTGGCATCTTCCTGCTGTGTCCTCATCTCCTGCTGTGTCTCTGAGTGTCCAGTCACCTGGCTGGAGCCACAGGCCCCTGTGCCCTTTGTTCTGCAAAGTGTTGTGCACCAGTTCAGGGCCTCTTGCCACAGGCTTCTGCCACCCACAGGTCAACCTCACACTGCAGTTGCACACAGAGCTACCTGCACTAAATGCCTTCCTCAGCACAACTTGAAAAATGTTAATTAATTGGTTTACCTGCAAGATATAGAGTTATGAACCTCTATTACCTATATTTATCATTGCTTAAGAACAACTATTTCAAGAATAAATGACATTTCTATTCATTCCCATACCAAAGCAGACAGAGAGTTTTCTTTATTAAATATGTCACTGATAATTATTGGTTCCAGGTTCAGCAGGGATACACCTGGCATTTCCTTTTGCCTGTGTGCCAGCTGATGTCATGACTGTAATGTTCTTGGCTGAAATGTAAGCCAGTTTCAAGAGGAGGAAAAAGAGTGATCCTATTTTCATAGAAAAACATGGGAAACATATTTTATGTTGAGGAAGGGTTTCACATCCTGGTCTCCCATGATAGGACTCTGTGTTCCAACTGAGGAATCTCATGCCAGTGTTGTCCCCTGAGGCTGATGTATAGGTCAAATGGCATGTTGCTCAAAAATTCTATCTTGCTTTATTTCAGAATAAATTATGTGAAATCTGCACTGGCTTTGGATGAGTTAGACTAATTTTCTTCATGGTGGCTAGTATAAGGCTGTGTTTTGGATTTGTGCTGAACACAGTGTTGATAACACAGGGATGATTTTGCTGCTGCTGAGCAGGGCTTGCACAGAGCCAAAGCCTTTTCTGCTTTTTATGCTGCCACACTGGCAAGGAAGTTGGATGCGCATGGGAGATTGAGAGGAAACATAAAAAGGAGAGGTGACCCCAAATGACTGAAGGTCCATTCACTTAGGAGTCGGGTGTGATGGTCCTTGATGGTTCCCTACAACTCAGAATACTCTCTGAAGTCTGTGAAATCTGGATATGTCATACCATAAGACATTATGGTCAATATATAAAGTGGGAGGAACGAGGAAGAGGGGGGATGTTTGGAGTGATGGTGTTTGACTTCCCAAGTCACCATTACATGTGGTGGGGCCCTGTTCTCCTGGAGATGACTCAGCACCTGCCTGCCCATGGGAATCAGTGGATTAACTATGTGTTTTTCTTTGCTTGAATGCACAGTTTTTGCTTTCCCGATTAAACTGTTTTTACATCAACCCTTGAGTTCTTTATTTTTTTCCCTTCCAATTCTCTACCTGATGCCATTGGCATGTGAGCAGCTATGTGGGGCTTCATTGTTGGCTGGGGTTAAACCATGACACATGCAACTTAAGCTAGGCGTAATGAAATTAGGCTAGAGAAATTTGTTACTCATCATTTATTCCTTAATCATATATGATATATGCATCTTAACAGGTCATCAATATTCGTTGATGGTTATGCAATTGATTGCCTTTATGGAATGCCATTTGAGTTTCATCTTCTTACAGTGAATGATCAATAAAGTCATTGACAAGTCAATAACTGTTTACTTCTTACCATTCATTTACTACTGTATTTTGATTGAGCAGATGACTGTTTTGATTGTTTTGGCTTACAAAAGTGGAACATGAACTGTACCTAGACAAACTTTAGTGTTCCACCTATGCAAAATGAGAATGTTAAAACTCTTCCCTATTTTGTATCTTCTCAAAGGTATCACAGAAACATTTATCATCTCTACCTGAAATATGATTTCTCTAGACAGTTTTACGGGGGCCTGATTCCTAAATTTCTCTCATCTATTTTTCCATTTACATTTGGATGTTCTAGAGATGTTCTAGAAACATTCCAAAGCTAATATTTCTAGATATTAAGATTAGAATATTAAGATTGTATTTTCTTTTGGATTCACAGCTGTATTGGGTTTGTATGGCAAAGTCCTGGTATTGGGGAGGTTAGAGGTGTGAATTCTGTGAAAATCTGCTGGAAGCTTCCCCATTATCAAATGGAGCTAAGACAGCTCCAAGATAGACCCATCACTGGCCAAGGCTGAGCCCATAATCAACAGTGGTAGCACCTCCGGGATAACAGATTTAAGGAAGGAAAAAAGTTAATGCACAGGAGAAAACTGAACACAAAGAGAGGAGGGAGAATATGTGTGAAGAACAACCCTGCAGCCATCCATGTCAGCAAAGAAGGAGGGGAAGGAGGTGCTTCAGGCACCAGAGCAGAGATTCTACCCGTGGTCTCATGGTGAATACCATGGTGAAGCAGGCTGTCCCCCTACAGCCCATGGAGGACCATGTGGATGCCCAAAGGAAGCTGTGACTCCATGGGAAGTCCATGTAAGAGACTTAAAAATCATAATTGTCTTAAACACTATTAAGATCATGGAAGGATTTTGCCCACTATGGAAAACTGTACAAAGGAGCTGCAACCACCGAAGTTCATCCTCCCCAAATATGCCTCCTTGGTTTCAGAAATTTGGACTGCGAGTTAAGCCACCTGACAGGAACTTGAGGTAAGATAAAGGCAGTACTGTTGTTCAATTATCTCAGGTCTAAGGAGAATTAAACAAGGCTAGGTCCATTTGGGAGAGGGCACAGCCCACAGCCTCATCTGCTGAGGGATTTACATGCTCTTTCCTCCCAACCAAGAGGGAGGAGGAGAGGTTTTGGGTGTCTGGTGGCAAAGCCTCTGGTCCACATAAGACAGAGGGGGTTAACATCCACCACCAGAGGCTGATAAGAAGCAGACCCAGCAGAGACAGGATGCTGCTGTCTATCATGACAATTGTCTTCCCTTACACAAACTGGCTCAGTTGTAAAACTCCACCCCCTCTGCTTGGGTGCTCCCAGTATACCAGCACGTGTATTAACCCATTGAACTCTGTGTTTCATTGGACCCCCACAACCAAGAACACTAGAAGAAGAGGACCAAGAGGATGATGTCAGGATCCACAGAATGGTGATATCTTTCTACTTAATCTGTCTCTCTGCCAGTCTCTTTCTTTCCCACACCCTTCTCTTTTATCTATTTCTTTCTATCTCTCTCTCCCTCACATGTACTGTTCAATAATGTCTATGCTATTTGACTTAGTCATATGATCTTGTTTGCATCTTAATTTGGGCAGAGGCATCTCTAATAATTCAATCATAACAGTCCATGCTAGAGCAGGGTCCTGGAAGAACATGGAGAGAGAAGTTCATGCAGGAGGTGTAGGAGAGACCCTTTCTGAGAGAGAAGCTTTCACTCTTTCTTTCTCATAATGGCTTCATTTGGAATTACAGATTGCACAAGTTATCTTTTTAATTGATAATTAAAATTGTTTAATTCAAGGCCAAAATTCAAGGTTGTAGTTGCTGGCATGTTTAAAAAAAAGGAAATATCCTAGTGTTCTTTGAAAAAAAAAATCTGAGTGTACTTGATGCCATCTGAGTGTATTTGATGCCATTATTAAGAAGGTCTGTTATCACACTGCTGTGCTCTTATTCTTGTGGCTTTCCTTACAAGTATTTGAGTTATTGTCATCTGAGATAAAGGACACACTTGTAAAACAGAAAAATAAACATTCTTTACAGTCTTGCTTATATTTATAATGCGAGGTGAAACATTTAATGCAAAACCCAGTAGATATCAGAGAGGGCATCTTTATCACAATAATATTTACAATTTTATTTGGTCCTGGAGATAAGGTTTCATTTCTTTTGAGATTCAGTCCTTGTTGTGCCATACTTATTATTCGTCTGTTATATCAATTTCTGGTTCAATTTATCATTCCAGCTTAGGTGGCAAGAAAAATATTCTTCTCCATACTAAGGACTAGAAGGCCCTCCACTTAAATCCTATTCTGAATTTTGAAAGATGTATCAAGGTAAGAAGAAAAAGAATATAACAGGAGAACATCATCATACTTTAAGCATAATTTTCCAGGTCACAAATTATGCAAAAGATTCTCTTAACTTGTGTTCCTGTTGTTTTGGGGTATTCTTGAGTGCAAATATTTCACAGTATTAGAAAAATATACAAACACCATGTTTGAGCATTTTTTTTTTTTTTTGTAAGAACATGGAGGTTGTCATGCTTTTGATAAGGTGTGTCATCCTGAATATCAAAACCTTTAAAAATAAATGTAACAAATCGTAATTTTTTGAGTTTCACATGTTTCTTACATGTGAATTGGTACAGAAACTGTTGTAGAGAGATTAGTACCTAGGGCTAACAAAATGGGTATGCAGCTATTAAACAATGATTACTTTTTAACAGAGTTGTAGATATTGCAATGTTTTGTTAATGCCAGAAAAAATTACATTTGCAATGTTGGGACTTGCTGCTCTTGATATTCCACAATAAATTAATGATAGTGGGGCCTTTGAAAGGCTATTCACCTTATATATAAGAAAAGAATCATCACTATAAGTAAAAGGCTTTGCTTTTTTATGCACTTTAATAAATAAACTCACACAGACTCAGACCCGTGATTTCCCAGTGGGAAAAACTGCCACCCTGCACAATCCAACAGGTAATGGAGTCTTCATGGATCTTCCATCTTCTTGAACAATGATTAAAATTTGAAGCAACTCTGAGAAAAATAGATAAAAAATTTCACCTTTTCCATAAGACCAGTACCACATGGTCATCTGTAATGATGAAACATTTCACTTAAAAAATAGAGCAAAAAATAATAGGGAATATTGTAATAGCACCACTAAAATACTGCATAGTCTTAACTGCATGAATAGGCATATGAAAATTTTTAAAAAGTAAACAAAAATAAACAGATTTATCTTGAATTTAAAAAATCCAATTTTTTATATTCCCTTTCAATTTCTTTTTTGAAATTAACTTTTTCCAACACTACATTTGTTTTGTCTTAGCTTGTGTTTCATTCCACCAAAAACAATCCAAATGAAACAAAATCATTACTAGTTTTAAATATACTTCTGTAATATAATTAAATATTTTTCCATAGTCATGCATTTTTGCCAATGATAATGAAATTGAAAATTTTGAAAAGTTTTGGTCACATATTCCATAAACAGCCATAGGCAAAAGCTTCATTTGTTAATTTATCTGAGAATCTTCACCAACTGTTCAGCACATTGGGAAGTTTTAATAATGGCCCTTTAACTAGTTTCACAGTTCTGTAGTTCTAAATTTTTATGTGTTGTGACATACAGATAATGTTGCCCCAGAGCAGATTTATAAAATGTGTGTTTTTGTTGTTAGAGTTTTTTTCATTCTAATCATCATTTTAAATGCTAGAGAGATGGCTATTATATTGATTTGTATTTCAGCATCCTGAAAATGTCTGTTTAGATTCAGCAACTTTTCAGAGATTAATTTACAAAGATACACATTACTTGAATATCTAAAAATAGTGTTGCCAAGCAACAAGCTAAAATACAAGAATGTTACTAGAAGAAGCTAAAATACATATTAAATTTAACAATATATGCAGATGAATTCTATCCTCTAAACCTGGTATACTTTTCTGATGTCATATTTTCAGTATGTAATTTTCAACTAACATTCATCATGAAACAGGTTCTTCAAAGATCCATGCTTCTGAAATACTTGCCTTTCTGCTGTGATTGGAAGCCATTGGATGAATGTTTAAAACAATGACAGTTGTGTTTAATTATTCATTATGCTACTGAACCAGTATTAGTATTCTGTGGGACTCTGGAGTAATATTGAGCAGTGATTGTGGTGATGTTTCCAGATCTAGTTTGTACTTTGAAGCTTATGCCTTTCTACACAGACCCTTTCCTGAGGGACAGTGTGATATTGGCAGGACGGCAGAAATGGTAATTGTGTCAAAACTGTAAAGTGAATGACAAGGTGCTCTAGCAGGAGACTAAAAGAAAGTGCAGGGTTTAATTACAGCTTCCAAATCTTCACAAACTCTGAAGAGGGAGAAGTCTAGACTGTGCATTTGGCATTGATTTCTGAGCCATTATTAACTTTCCAGAAACACTTCAATGTTACAAAAGATAAAGCTTCACATAACAAGAGCTACACCTTTCAGTTCTGCAATCCTAGATAGTCTAACTGCTGCGAAAAAGTGTCACCTACGAAGCCAGAGGCCATTATGTAAAGCAGAATAACTACTTTCATGCCTGTATAGATTTACAGTAAATTTGAAAACAGATTTCCACTTCACATTATAAAAATGTGTACTTGAAGGTTTCCAAATCTTTTCTATTTCCCTTCTTTGACAGAGCCTTTCAGTGGTGAAAGTTTAACCCTTCCGCAGCAATTTTCAATAGAAAAGGATCAAGCTGAATTCTAGCAGTGGTCAAATCATACACTATGGATTACCAGCAGCTTTTATATCACCTTTTTAAAAGCTGTGAAAACAAGCACATACAACAGTCAATGACATAGGAATACAAATAAACTTAATGAAATGTAATACACTTTTTGCATCCTCTGAGAGCAAAAGTACCTAATGCATTACTGATCTCTTGCCACAGCAAATACCATATGGGGAAATAAGAAAAGAAACTGAAGGACCAAGGAAAGCAGGACACATAATGTCACATCTCATGTGACATTGTGGGGTAGGACTGGGGCAGAGAGCCAGGCAGAGCCAAGTAGCTTTGCCACAGAAGAGCCCTGGAGGATGAATGGTATTGCTCAGGCATGGGTGGAGCAGCCTAGGGGCAACCAGTAGATATGCAGTGTGCATGTGGAGATTTTTGACTGTGAATCTCCCTTTAGACAAGGAATCTTCCACAGCAGCTTAACAGTGTCCTGTAGTGATGACTAGAGAGATCTTCTAAACTTCATGCTTTTTTTCTCTTTCATATGCATTTTATGTCCATTGCTTGTAAATTAAATTTCAGCTTATATCGATTTAGTCTGGCAGCTGTATTTCTCTCCAAAGTTTGTTAGGTGCTCTATAGGGTCTTTCTGTCCTTTTCCAGTACATCAGAAAAGGAAGTAGGTCCAGCTTAATATCTTGCATCCTAACAGAAATCTATGTTTTTCAACAAACACCTTGTTTCTTGGCTGTATCTCAGCTGAAAGTTTGCACAAGCAGTGATTCCCTACAGGAATGTTGAATTTTGTATTCTCATTTTCTAAGGTCACCTGCTGCACCACTCTGCTAGCACATCCAGCACAGAAATATATTTGTCATAAGACATCTCTTCGAGAATTTTTCTCTTCTAAAGAGAAAAAAACATATTTTATATCTGTCTTAAGGAGTTTACATTGGGATTGTATCAACATCTGTATATAAATTACTGTCTCACTCCTATTTGCTTCCTGCAATAACAACCCATTTGGGATTATTATTCTATTCATGTTCTGGCAGTGCCTATACGACTAAACAAGCCACTGCCTGAGAACACTCAGAAGCTGAGACACACTCATCTGTATTGTTAAATTAATAGAACAGCCCCTTGTAAGGTTAACATCTGTACCAATTTGTACTTTTACGAGCGACCCCCAGACATGGTTTGGGAGCTAACACATGCCAAACATCTTTCCCAGCAGCAGACTAAATAAGCTCAATAGTAAAAAAAAAAAAATTTCGCATGCCTACTGGCCTTATTTCCTAATTTCCTACTACAGATATAGTAGATGATTCCCATAAAGTTAGTTTAATCTCTTTTTTAAAGAAGGTGAATATAGACCTGCCTACAGTCAAGGGAGTGGCTTACCCAGATTATTCCTGTCTTGAGTTTGACCAGCAGAACTATGACAGGAAACTGACATGCAGTGGGACCCCTAAATATAGTGCTTACAGTGTCATGCTACAAACATGCTATTTCCCAGATTTCCAAAGAGTCAAATGATATCTTTTCCATCAGTTTTTTTCTGCTAGTAGAAGTAAATATAACCAGATTTTTACATATAGAAGAAACTAAAATGACAGACAAAATAATAAAATATTCATTAGTAATTTCCTACTTAAGCTACTTCTTTATTCAGAAGTCTCCTGTGTTACCATACGAGATACTTCAATTTCTCAGTTCTGTTTTTAACAATGAAATCAGTAGCTCAACTTATTTTCTTTCTGTGTCATTTTACATTCCTTCTTCAGAGAACGAGCGAGGCTTCTTCAACCATCACACCAACAGGCTCAGTGTGATTATTTATTATCAGTCTTTCAATAACTATCTGATCAAATATTGTCTTCAGACACCTATTTGTCTCATCTTAAACAAAGACATATCTTAATGAACACATGCAAATATGTAATTATTAACTTGATGAAGCTGATAATAAAATCAAAAATGCCTAAGCTGTATGTAGATTAATTTTCAAAAATATCAGGCTTCAATAATGTTATTTTGTGTTCTTAGACTCTAAGACCCTGATACCTAATAAATGATGGCTATGTTCAATAACCTCAACTATAAACTGTAGGTTAAAATATGAACTGTAGATAAAACACTTTTAACAAAGCCAGTGAGCAGACACTTAAGTGGGTAGCTTTGAATGGTGAATTCACAGAACTGGTTGGTGTGTACCTGATGTGCTTGCATGGACATGAAAATAATTTTTACATTTTTTTTCCTGCTGACCAGCAACAATCTTTTTACACACCTTTTTTTTTTTTTTTTTTTTTTTTGCTAGAATATTTTTTTCTATTTAAATAAAATGTATCATTAAAGAAAGAGGAAAAAAATGCCTTGAAATTAGCCAATTTGAAACTCCTATGGAAAAATGTCAAAGGGAAAATTATGGCTTCATGGAAATGAAGAATTTCCCCTTTTATTGAGATGAGGTAAAGAATGCTTTTGCAGTTTTCTCCGTCATTTCCCATCAGCTATCATAGATAGATATAGCTAGATCTAGAAGTTGTTCTATGACTTTTACTTTGGCAATAAAACAGAATTAACAGGAGTGTTCTCTGTGTTTGAAAACTTCCTTTTTTTCCAAGGTGCTACTTTAGAAATGAGATTTCTGTTTCCATTTACTTATTTCCCTAGTCTGTTCAATCTGATTCCTAAACAGCTTGGAGCAGATGTCTGTCTAGCACATCAATACTTTCCCAGATTCAGACAAATTATGGTGCTTCTACTACTCAGTAGCATTCTACTCCCTTTTATTAATAGAGCTGTTACAAATGCTGATATGAAGTCACAGGAAAACGGGACTATTGCAGCCTGGTAACCCAGCTTATGATTGAGGAGCTGATTGCTGTTGCCACTGAGGGCGCCAGTTTAAGTATTTTTGTCAAGTCCTTAAAGGAATGATTCACAGAGTGAAACTTGCAAAGGTATAAATCTTGGAAATTCCAGCATTCCATCCTAAAATTTGCATCTTTATCAGATAATTCCTTAAATATCCAAGGCAGTTTTTTCCAAAGGTAAGGTATTTTAGGTAAACCAATGTATGGTAGGGTAATGGACTTTACCTTCTTATTGATAACATTGTTTTTTCCAATTCAATGGAAGTAGATATGTTTAAAAATGACAGATACTTTGGAAATGCTAGCATTCTACTTCCATTTTCTGTGGAAATATTTCTGGACAAAACCACACAGGTTGCAAAACCAGCCAAAATAATTCTAAAATTTGCACTGATTAATCATTGTAAATGTCTGCTGCATTTGTTAAATATAACAAAAATTCATGAAAAATAAAACTATCAGCACCATATTTCTCATTAAATACCGCAAGGCACACAAATTAATTAGGGAATATCAAAAATGTAAAAATCATCAAAAGAGCACTATATCAACAACAATCGACAGCTAAGAAATGCAACCATTTTGTCAATTAAATATTTTCATTAGAAAATAAACCCCTACTTTTTCAACACCTATTTTTTAATTAAATAACAAGTTTATTTCATGGCAATTAGAAGTCGACTGAGTCACATCCTCCAGTTAAAAATCTTTACTGAAGTCTAATCCACAGTTCTGTCAGCAATGCACTATATTCCTGAGATACATCTTACTCACCCTGGTGAAACCTTCGCCTTTGCTAAATGTGGTTGCATGTCTGCGTGTGGGGCCAAAATGTCAAACCTCAACATCTTTGTGTTTCCCCAGAGAACTGTGTCATCTAATTAGAAGTAATTCTTTAATTACTCTTTCAATTACTCAGATGTTTCTTAACTCATTTCCACAAAGGCTTACAAAACTACCTCACTTCTGACAGATTCTTCACCATTAACAGTTTTCCAGAAGATGTATGTTTGTTGTCAGTCATGAGAATAAATGCAAGAGGAGAGCTGCTGGAGAAGAAAATCACAAATAATTTCTTCCAGCCCTACAAGGCTGATAGTGGTGGATGAATGTAGGTTGCCCATATCCCTTACACAGTGCTAAAACTGAAAAGGAGTCTCTCCCACAGCATGGATTTTACAGCCTTATCAGGGGGTGTAGGCTGAAATGTTAATTTATTCCACAAATTCCTTACACTGTTGTTCCTCTAACTAGTCCTGCATTTTCTTCTTCTCTGATAAACTTTACCAACATTACTGTGCAATAGCCTATGGTTTCCCAATCTGCTGACAGAAATATCCAGATGGGCTGAGCTGGCCCAGCCCTCTGCTCAGTGGTCTACATTTAAAAAGACTCGGTTTTATTTTGAGTTAATTCTAGTGCCGATTTTCAGGACTGGCTGAGAATTTCCACAAAACTTAAGAGAAGTTCCCTAAACCAAATAAACCATTCTCTTGATACAGGTAATTTATAATTAATGTCATTCTGGATATGTTTCCAGCTGATAATTTCATGCACACTTGCACTTTTTCCTTTAGTGTAAATGTTGGTCTAAGTTTGCTGGAATGTAATTTAGAGCTTAGAGTCATTTTGTGCCCCAAAGATATTTTCATACATAGTTCATTTAATCAAGTTTATTATTCTAATATAACCTAGTTTAGGTGCCTCTAGCTATTTTATTAATTTATAAACTTCTCAAGAAGACAGCAGCAGAACATACCAAAGATGACAGCAATTGCTTGTATTTATACTGCTTAGAGGGTGTCACTTTCTTAGCTTGCAGGAAACAAAGGGTGCCATTACTTTCCTCTCAATGGTTCTTTCATCTTCTTTCATTTCTAGTGTTCTCTTCCATCCATTTTGAAGTGTGTAGGTCAGTCCTTAAAATAACCTTAAGAGTCAGGATGAAACTGTAGGATAAAAAGGAGTTTAAATTTACAAAGGAATTTATGTAGAACTATTTTCCCTGGACAACTCTAGCCTTACACAGTATCACTTTAATAATCCTCTGTTACTCTTCTTCCTTTCCTTGCTGTCATCTTCCAAATGTTGCAAAAATGGCTTCTGAGGAACTTTTCACATAATTAATTCATTATGGTTGTCTTTAAAATGCAGCACATCCTGTAGTCTTATAGCCGTGATTTTTTTTTCTGGTTTGTACATTTTGTTTCTCACTGTATTTAACCTATTTCATGATGTCATTTGAAATCACATTACTTCAATTATCCCCTTAAAATGAAATAATCTGAGTGTACTTGGATTTATTAACTTCTCCTGACCAGATTATCTACTGAAGTAAGTGAGAGTTTGAACAGCAGGTTTGTACTTGGTTGTTGCTGGAATTTTTCCTGACTTTTTAAAAAGAACTATTTTTAGAGAGACATAGAAGCTAAGAGAGGTATTTATTTCTAAATAAGTGTAACAGTCTACATTAGATGGTGTGACTTTAAAATTATTCTCAGAGCTATTTATCTTCTTTGAAGAGAGCTCTTGTTAATATTATTTTGTCTTCGTTCACCTGTCTAGCCCTTAGCAAAGGAGGCTGAGTTTTTCACTTTTAAAATTTACTGGGTTTCTCCCCAAGTGCACAAAGATGAATCAACCCAAAAGCAATTTAACATAACCTGTTTTCCCAAAACTATAAATTTTCAATTATCAAAATTTCTTAGGCAAAGGAAATGCAGTGCTTCTTGTAAATGATGACCCTGAATTCTCTTCTCATTTTAGATTTAGAGACA
Organism: Vidua chalybeata; assembly: GCF_026979565.1. Lineage (NCBI taxonomy): Eukaryota > Metazoa > Chordata > Aves > Passeriformes > Viduidae > Vidua > Vidua chalybeata. The sequence goes on along the minus strand of NC_071534.1, from coordinate 49,311,832 downwards.
GCTAATGGCTTTCTATACTGGTAGTCAATATGGTGCACACATACCAAGAAAAACCTCAAATTTCTCCTAAAAGTATGAGACTTCCTTGTGAAAATTATATTTGATGCATTCTGAATAAAACAGTGATTGAAGAAACATTATGCATTTGAAATAACAAGAAAGAAGAGTGAGATAAAAAGCTGGATCCAAATAGGAACTTGGGGAAGAACAGGGATAGCAAAGCTGAGTAACTTCTAGGTCCCAACAGCGCAGACCAGAGGTTAAATTGCCTAGAATCCCTAAGAGGCCATGAAAGCAGACTTGTGAGATTAAATGAATTTGTAATGTGTGTGTTTGGGGCGAGGGTACAACCACAGAAGCTAGGACAGAAGTTAGTGCTTGAATAAACCAACTGTAAAAGTCTAAGACTGAGAGTCATTCCCACTTCCTTAAGCTGAACCATCTAACTTGGGCATAAGGGAAGACATCTCCTTCCACTTGAGGTGTGTACTCTCAAATGTAATTTAAAACATTGTCAAGGTTAATATTTTCTGTTTCAGTGAAGTAGCAACACTTACCCTCTCATTTTAGCAGTCAAAATTCTAACACTGAACACAGAGATTTTCACTATGATGGGAGTTATTTCTGGCATGACTTCAACTACATAAGTTGCTATATAGTATGGGCAGTCAGACCCACAATATAATTTTCAAGCTTTTCCTTATTTCAAAAAGGATCTGAAAATTATTTGGTGGGAGGAACACAGTCATTAGGGAAAAAGTCTCCTTATTTGTTAGGAAAGCTAGTAAGGTGGAGAGAATTCCAAGCTCCTGTTCCTTCAATTAGTCTTTTTGTCTTTTTTTTTTTTTTTTTTTTTTGTTCCCGCTACTATGAATGTTATGTCCAAAATATATCAGATCTTAGAAGGAAGAAGGAGTTTCAAGGGCAGAATTATTAGTGAAGTCCCAGCAATAGCACTCCTCAGTCAAGCTGGAGTTGTTGTGTCTTTCTTAGTCGGTATTACTGATTTTGGAATATTTTTGGAACATTTTAGAAATGTTTATGTCATAATAATTAATCTCTAATCCAGAAAAGCATGTATGATATCTAGCAAAAGCAGAAACTAAACCACAATAATTTCCAATACCCTCAGGGGAAGCTTTTACCAAAACACTTTTTAGTGTCCACCTCTACATGAGACTCCAACTGAGGTGTAAAATTCAAGAACTGAATTTTTCTTGAACCCACTGTCACAGGCAGGAGCACTGTTTTATTCATACTTTTCAGCCTCAATAAAGCCTCTCTTAGATTAGGCTGAGAATTGCCTAATGTATGGATTGTTAAGTCTGGGCTAAATGCCAAACTGTTTTGCTCTCTTAGGACTCAGTTCTGGGCACAAACACAAGCAGAACTTTATGGATATAGAAAGCATTCATGTCAAAATTGGAAGATCTTTGATATAAGTAGTTAAATTATATTCAGAAAAATGTAAACAGATATTTTCAAACCTGAAATATAAGTTTGTTTTTATTATTACATTTTTTTAAAGTGCATTGACATATTATAACTGTCCTCCACTGTAGCTGGTACAATTTTACATGCCATAAGTCAGTGTGGAATTTGTCTTGATGTCTGTCTACAGGCATAATATTTCCTACCTGATTATCACCTACAGTACAATTGTTTAGTCCAGGGCCTCTCAAGATTTACATCTGTTAGGCACGCAAACATGGATATTGTATGTTTCTATGTACATAGAAAATGTACTCTATAATTAATTTGATTTTTGGGAAGTTGCAATTAAAAATTCAGTTGCAGGACAATTTTATCCTACTCAGGACAACTCCCCTGCCATAGAATATCAGCAACATAGTGAAATAGAGGGTATGTATTTTACTTTTTTTAAGCAAGATTTTGCGCTGGGGGGGCTCTGATTTGCTCACAAAGTGAGTTCACTTATAAATGAAATACAGCTCTTAACAACTCTTAGCTAAAAATTAAGCTTTAATATCCAGAGAAGCCACTTCATAAGCAAAATTCCTGAGGACATCCAGTTTATGTCATTTAATGAGTTTGTTTGGCATCCTTGAAACAGGCGTCCACTTACCAGGAAGCTTTGACCATTTGTGCTCACCTCACATTAGACATTAATTCACAAAAACTGGATGTTTGTTATTATATAAAAGTAACATTCATCTGAAAGTGATTAAAACAAATCCTGCAAGTGACCTGGGAACAACGAAAAATAAATTTCTTCTCATCTCAGTGAAATGTGTCATACTGATTCTGGTCTGTAGACTAATTTTGTTGTCACATTTTTTGGATCTTTAATGGAGTAATAAACTTACAAAAGATACAAATTTTTCTGTCATACTTCTGAGATATTATTTATTTACATTCTTGTCTATCAAAGTTGATCTGTTGTTTCTTTCTGACAGCACAGATTGAAGCAATCGGGAAAAGCTCCCTTGTACAGATTCAATTAATTGGGGTTGTTTTGGTTTGGGGTTTAGTTTCTTCCTCTTTTTTCATTATTCATCACTATTGTCAATAAAATTTCTTAGGCATATGTCAAAATACCCCTGTACTGGTAAAAACCTTTGTAATGGTTTTAACCCCAGCCTGCAATTAAGCCTCTTGCACATTCCAGCCTCTTGCTCATTCCTATCTCCACTGCTACCAGTAGGATAAAGACCAGAAGAGAAAAATTGAAAAAAAAATTATAGGTCAAGATAAAGAGGGGTTAACAGGTGACAGAAATGGAAAAAAACCTCAAAGCCACCTACAATACAACACAACAAATAAACCCAAAGAAAACCATCCATGCAAGTGATGCAAAAGCACTCACCTACTCCTAGTCAGCAGATGAGTGTACAGTCAGTCTCCAAGAAACAGATACTATGGAAAAAGTACACCATCATCCCTCCAGTTTTGTTTTTATTGCTGAGCATGACATTATAGAGCACTGAATATCTCTTTGGTCAGTTAGGAACAACTTTCCTAGCGGTGTCCCCTTCCAATATCTTGCCTATTCCTAGCCGATTTGTTGATGCTGTGGAAGCACTGTTGATCAACAGGTATAATATTAGGGGATTCTAGGCTTTGTTGCACCCAAGTGACTCTCACAGTTCCCCTTGAATTGGTCAATGACTCCTACTTCCTGAAAAGCTGTGGAAAAGTCTTCAGGGATTTTTTTTATTATTTTTTTTTACTGTGGAATTTAATAATACATATAGAATTATAGAGTAGATTGGAGGAGATCTTAAAGATAATTTATGAAGCATTAAAACTAGAGTGGACAAGAGGCTGTGAACACACATTCATACACTGCTGTACTGATAGTGCCAGCAACCATTTGTCCGAATAAGTCTAATCTTGATTTCCACTTTCTGAATTTTTATTTTTTATTTTTTTCAGGAAGGAATAGCAGGAACTGGGAGAGTAAGATAGTGAAATACAGCTGAAGTTTCAATGCAAGATATATTTTATGGTGCAATATCAGAAGGAATAATATATAATTTTAAATTATTGCACTTAGTAGAATCATTGTAATTATAGATATTATCATAATGAAGATAAATACTTTTAATAAGCTATCTGAAAATTTATTTATTATTTTACATCAACAACATTCTTAAGATAATTAATCTGGATTTAAAACTGCATAGGAGTTGATAACAGCAACTTAAATTTCAAACAGGTCCCAAGTTGCCTTTCTTGAAAGATTAAATAATTAGAGCTGTTATTTGCAGGACTAAAAACACTCATATGTAAATGACAGCTGTGATCATAATACAGTATTTGATCAAAAGCATTTCAAATACAGCCTAAAAAAGGAACTTTGAAAAAGACTGGTTCAGACACATAGTTGTGTGACAGCAGTAAAAACAAACTCGTTAGAAGAGAATTAGCAACTTTAAAAACTAGGACTTAAAAAAAATATTATTGGAGTTCACCTGAGTCTTCAGAATTCTCTGCTATGAACTTCTATATACTAAAAAAAATTTAAAAAAAGCTTGTCTGAATTATTTAACTGCCTGGATTATTTAAATAGCAGCTCTCCCACACTGATTATTTTTTAATTTATTTTTATTTTGCAAACCTTGCTTCAAATACATACTTCTTACAGAAATTACATTTGGATTTGTCACCTGAAGTAAGTGTTTTGGACCAATCCAATTATAACAGAACCACATTTTAACCACAATGACAAAGCCAGCAAATATCATTAGCCCCGAGGATAATGAAAAATGAAGATTGTTATTTTAACACCTTCTTTTTGTAATCCAAATATAGCACATAGATATAGTATGTTGCATTGCAGTAACAATATCTGTCATTGTTAACACATAGAAGAATTTAAATGCCAAGTTAGTGATATTTGGAAATTTGCCCTTTGGTGTAGTTCTGTTCAATAAGGCTAAGCTGTTGTGTTTCCTGCACAGTGTATGTTCACAAGTTGCACGGTGCTGTACCAGCCTGTCATCGCAAGCACAAATAAAGATATTCAGGCAGAACATCTTATAAATGTAAAACATTCTACTACATAATACATTTTAGACCTGAGATAGGACAACTAGAGGAAAGTTGAACAAAATAGAATTCCAAGTTTCATAATTAAGTCTGTCATCTTTGACCTTTAGGTAGCCAAAATAAAATACCTTTTTAGCCATTATAATGAGAGTTTTACATAAACAACTTGAAGTCTATGACATTTCAAAATAGTGAAAGAGTGTTGGAGGGGTTTGTTCTTTATCTTTTTTGTATACAGCATAACATCACAGCCAAACACGAGAGAAGGTTAACAGAACCATCTGTAAGTCACACTAACTGCTTAACTTTTTCAGACTGGAAAGCTGTCTGTCCTGTAATATAGCCATCTCCACGGACGTTTAGCTGAGAGCTGTTGCTCAGCCTATCCTGAAGCCCATAAAATGCCAGGCCTCCACAGGTCTCCTTGGCGTGTCCCTCTCCTGCTCAGCATGGCCTTTCAAGCAGGCATTTACTAGAGAGGATTATGGGGCAAGCATTCAGAACTGAATTACACCTTGGCTTGATGCGTGATCTTACATGCCCCTTTAAAATGCTTCAGCCTTTTAAAGGAGCCTGAAAAGGGAAAATTAAAGTAGATTCACACCTTCAAAGAATGTAAGACACCTCAAATGCCAGTGGTGCCAGAGCTCCAGTGATTTTAATTTCATAATTGCTGTTGTGAGATCTGTTTGAAATTATGGGAAAGAACAAGAAGATGGAATGTTGAAAATGTACTGCAAGGCTCAGAGAGAAGAAGAAATTTAGGTTTTCTGACTATAATTTATTCTTAAATTTAGATCCAGCATATCAATGTGAGACAGAAGGCTGTAGTTTAGAGGTTCATTAAGAGTAATGCATTTTTAGAAGAATTTGAATGAACAGAAAATACAGATTTGGCATAGGATAGAGGGAAGTCACTTCTTCCCATATATGAGTATGGAAGAAAGCACAAAAATGAGAGGCAGAAAAAAGTTTCCAGACTGGCACCTCAGTAGCAAACAAACATGAAAAATAAAAGGCACATGACATCATTTACAAGGTAGCTTTTTTGTTTATGAATTTTTTTTAACAAATTACTTTCTTCCTCTGGACAGCTGTGTTAACTATCACAATAGATGACTGCACAAAGAATTAAACTTTTGAAATAATTCTTATTTGATCCTATCCTGTGCATCAACAGACAGCTTGAACTATGTTGGAGAGACTCATCATATTTATCAGTATCACACAGTGGAGACTTAAAGACAAACTACTTTATATCTAACTATATATATATATACACACCTAGAGACATATTTATATATGTGTGTGTGTAGAGAGAGAGAGAGAGAAAGCGTGTAGTAAGCTCCTGTGTGGGACACAGAGTTTGTCAGCTGCACCACCTACCTCTTTATTTTGATGAGTTTGTAAACATATTGATACAAACAACAGCTCTGTGCTTTTCCCTTGGACCACAGACCTTGTTGTGCTGGGGGAGCTATCTTCTGTGAACAGCAACGGAATACACCTCCCGCTCCCTAGCTGAAATTGTTGTCAATAGTTTTATAATGTAGGCTCCCCTGGTCATAGCTCATCCTTAAGCCACTTAATTCTGGTAATAATGTTAACTCATACTGTTGGCACACTATGGGGTCCCCTGGCGCGTCACTTTTCCCGCCCTGACCGGCTCCCGAGAATGCGGTTTGGTGCCTCGGCTCCTCGTCAGGGTCGATGCCGCCGCTACTTCCGGGCGCTTCTGCGGCTGTGCTCCGGGATGGGCTGGCTGCGCTTTGTCATCGGCGCAAGGGAAAGAAACAAAGAGGCAGGGAATTGTCCAAACCCATCCGCATGGAGGCTGGACGCTTTATTGGTCACAGAAGCTGTGATGGAGAAGCTGCAGCTGCTTCCAGCCTCACTTGGACGAATCTGGCCCCGAGGCTGGGGTGCCGTGGAGGGATATAGGAGTGGGACAGGGGAGGATGGGAGCTCTCCGCCCAATGAACACAGACACTGTGGCTGTGACGTTGGCACAATGGCCAATGGGCACATGACAGGGGCAGACATGGGGGTTCAGGGCCAGTGGGACCGCGAGAATGAGGTGACGAGCACGGAACTGCTGGGGACCGGACAGGGGAGTGGTCACAGGAGTGGCACGGGAGAAGACCCAATGGCCAGCAGCCTGGGGCTAACTTCCGTCGGGGGTGGATAACACAGGGGATGCACGAGGATACATGGAACCGATAAACTAACAAAGGCCAGAACGCCAAATCTGAACCTAAAACCCAGGATGCAACAATGGGGCTCATGGAATCTGGCGTCATCCTGGTCTAAGATAAAACAAACTTTAGGTGTGGAGATATTGAAATGTTCCCTGAGGTGTCCAGTTCCTAGGTGGCCGGGTGTGTGATAAGATTTGGCAGATGCTTAGGGCAGTCATCACCTCCCATTGCCTGGGACTTTATACCTAAACAGGTAATCAATCCTGAAAAACTGAGGCATCACCTGATAGAAGGGTGCCTTGCCTATCCCAGTGAAAACCAGCAACTTTTCCCTCTGTACTGGGCCTTGTCCTGTGCCTATCGAGCCACAGTTCAGTATTCTCAGAGGACTGTAGTTGAATTAGGAATCTGAACTGCATTTGGGGACACTATGGCTGAGATAGGTACTTAAACAACAACTACAGTAATTGCCCCAGTAGTGGTTAAGAAAAATGGATAAGGCAAGCTACAGGTCCACATACCGATTAGAAAGGAAGGAAGAAGAAGCAGAAGAATCAGGATAGGAGAGGTCAGAGTTGGTCCTTCAACAAATTAATTGAAAGGAGTGAGCAAAATCAAACAGAACACCAAAGTTACACAGTCCCTGATCTCATCAGAGCTTTGAGACTTTTGAAAAGATTACAGCCTCCAGCCACATGAGTGGACTTCTGTGCTGGATAATGGCACTGACAGTCAGCAATTAGAAGGTCATGAAGCCAAGCAGCTGGGATCCCTTGCTAGAAACTGAGAAATTGAAAGAGGAATTGAAAAAAAAAGAAGCAATTTGTAGTTTTTGGAGACAGCCCCTCTCAAGTGTGAGGGCAAGATATCCATTTAGGGAAGATATTGTGAACTTCCTAAGCAAGTGGACCATTGCAGATGAAGGTATCCACTAGTTGAGTGTATTAGCAGTGCTGAAAGTCATCTATAGTAAAGTGAAAAGTGATAACACCCCTAAAGATCCAGAGGATGTCTGTTGCTTAATGGCCATATGGAGGAAGGTGATTCAAAATGCCCCTGCATCACATTCCAGCAGCTTGGTAGCAAACGTATTACCCAGAAATAGGTACACCAGCTGTAAAGGTAGCATCCTCCTGGCTCCGAAACATAGAAGAAACTTCCACATTTCTATGGGCCAGCACCTCAGCTCTCAGGGGCAGCCCAAGAGATTGGTCCTCTCCTGCCTCAGTCAGAGGGAAAAGAAGCCACAGGCAAAGGTCACGTGGCACACTTTGATTCTTTCTGTGTGATCAGGGGAAGACATGAGGAAGTGGTGTGGTGAACTTACCTTTAAGCTGGAAGGTATGTGTGTGAGCTCAGAGGGGAGAGAGCTGGTAAGGGGTTACTCAAGAGGGCTGTCAGTGTAGCTGCCACAGAAACACAAGAACATAATCAATCAGTGATCTCCCAGACAAAGGATCAAAATCACCTCCTTTGATCCTGGTGAGGGGACACCTGGGCTGGCATCAAAAAGATCAGACAGTGAATACTCTGACCAGGAAGAGGAATAAAGGATGCCTGCCTTTGGCCAGGAGGAGGAAAGGAATGACTGGGCATACTGGGCTATGTGGATTTGATGGCCTGGCACATCAGAAGCCCACTGCAATGCAACAGGAAAAGAGATATTAGCAGCCTATGAGAGGGTTCAAGCTGCCTCAGAAGTTGTTGAGACAGAAGCTCCTCTTGGTACCACAAGAGCTGGTGCTAGACTGGATTTTCAAACACATCATTCAACTCGTGCTACATGGAGTAAGTGAATATGATTGATTACATAACAAGCCTGAATGGGGAAACCTAGTTGCCCAGGAATCCTGGAAGAGATGAACTGGCAGAGATTCTGCAGCAGAGAAGGAAGGCAGAGATTCTGCATCATTGCTGAGAAGGTGGCAGGTGCTCAAGAAGCACCATCAAACAATGAGTTATCAGGGGACGAAAGAGGCTGTGCTTTATTTACTGATGGATCATGACATATATAGAATAAGCCTCTTTATCTTCTCTTTGCTTCTGCACATGCAAAAGTTAACTTTTCTTTAGTAAACTGATTTTATCTCAACCTCCAAGACATTTCCCATCTTATTTTCTCTCCCCTGTCTAGATGGGAAGGGAAATGATAGAGCCACTTGGTGGGCACATGACATCCAGCCAAGGTCAACCCACCATACCCACCTAAATGACTCTGTGATTTTATCAAAAAGCTCAAGCACCTGTCAAACTGAACATCTTTTTTGAGGAGGCTTCTCATTGCTCTAAATGTTCTAATGAATTTTGTCTATCCTGGATACCCTGTAGCTGAATCTCTTATTTATGTCATGTATGGAGTTTTAAATCATTTTTTATCATTAAGACAAGAAGACATTTTATATGACTCTTAAAGTCCTCTTTATTTGTGTAGATAAGTCTATTTTTTTTGGTCCTAGGGAAGACTGCCATGTTTAAAGTGACAAGGTTGCTGCTTGTCATGAAATAGTAAAGATCTATGTTTTCTTCTCTGTGCAAAACAGTTCCCATAAGACATTTTGCAGGTTTTCATTTAAAACACCCATAGTCGTTTTTTTTTGTCTCCTTGGAATTTATTAATATTATTTTTTCTCACTGTTCAATAAACAGAATAATCCAAAACAATTGGAATATATTAATATTAATAAAACGTCAAGCTGTAGACATTCTGAAGTAACATTCTGGGAATAAATCATAGATGAAATAACATCTGGTGAATAAATCATAACTACAGATGTGCACACATTTGCCCACACCTAGGATCTATTATAACATAAATATATGCATGCATCAGATATATGCATTAAAAACATATTGATTTTAAAAAATAATTCTTGTCAGAAAACTGTGATGGCAGAAATAAATAATTCTGCCATCTGCTCCTTCTCTTGTTCTTTCTAAATAAAGTGTGACTAGTTACATTCTAGCAAAAGTAGTAAAAATGACAAGAACAAAAATAATTAATTTCTGACATAAGATTCTTAGTTACTGGGCCAAATACAACAATTCACCAGCAATTTAAAAAAAATATTAAAAGTGTTTAACTTCTAGAAGTATTTCAGAGAGACCAGTTCAAAGGCTGAGTCCATAGTGCTTCATGACATCAATTGCAGATGTGACAAATCTTCTAATGCCAAGAGTCCTCTTTCTTAATTTAAACTAGGCTTTTATAGACAGCAGTTTGATGCACAAAGGATATTCTTACTTCATTTTTGAATAATTGGATTGAGCATGCATTGTGCTTCATAGCCTTGGCCAGAGAACAAACAACTGGGCTTCCCGACCTCTCTGAATGCATTCACATCTGACTACCTGTAAGGTGTTTCCATTTCCATTTCAGATGCTGCTGCCTATAAACAAGAACATGGGTACATTTCAACTACCTAAATCTTCCATCTGCCAACCCTTTGAACATATGTCCTCACCTGACATCTGTAGCAAAACAGATGGGATACACTGTGCTTTGGCTGGACTATACACCCTACAGACAGGCTGGATCCACACTCTGACTAGGATCAAGGTCCCCAGAATTCCCTGGGAGTCTCTTCAAACCTGTTTCTGATCTTGATCCAAGTGTAAGAAACAAGCCTGAGTGTGGATGAAGGCATGGATCCATGCTCAGAATGGAGAGTAGGTATTCCTGTTATGTGCCCAACACTACACTGAGGAGAGCTGCCAGAGGTATTTCATTTCTTCTGCAAAGTATAAGACAACCTCATTCAACAGGAGCAATGGATACAGGATTTTTATCTTAATATCAAAACTGGATGTACCAGCTCTTCATGTGTCAACTTTTTTTTCACTGGCAATTGCAAGAACTACAATTTGTTCAACATCTACAAATGTAACCAGCAACTTGCATTTGTCAGCAGAAAGTGACCTGACTTATGAAATTCAAAGCAAAATGCTCATTAGCACTCAGTAAATATAGACCACTAAGATGAGTCTCCTCCTGGTACTTCAGAGTGCATGACTCTAATTCAAGATGATCATGCTCTGCCAAAAAGCCTATAAATACCATTAAAAAGATTCAAACAAATGCCAGAGTAATAAAACAATATCTCTTGAACTTTAGAAATTATTATAGGTATTAATAGATTTTATTATTTATTTACAATTGATTCTCTTAAAAAAAAACCACATTATTTAGTTGCATTGAATTAGGCACAATAATATCCATTTTCCATTCTGATTATAGTTTCAGTGAAAAGGATAAATCTCATAATTAGTTCATTTTCTGTCTTCAGAAAGGTAGGACTTTGCTATCATCTGAAGAATCCATTACTATTTCCCTCACAAATACTTAAATATGTGCTGAAAATTCTTCAGCAAAAATAGACAGAGCTTCCACCTAAATTTCATATAAAGCCACTATAAGCACTAAGACAAATTTAAAAAAATATATTTCTATTAGCACTTTTCTTTGTTTGTTTCTCTTAAAGGTCAACACAATTACCATGGGGTACCTGGAGTGCAATTTTGCTAACAACTATACTGCCTTTTCCTCTTTCTGGTGTTCTTCAGCAGGCTCTCTGTCCCCATCATCAGATGTTCTTGCACCAAAGCCAGACAGGAGGTGTTCTTGGCAGTTACATGATCCATATGTCAAGGCATGGAAGATTTTTTTTTTAAGTGATGGGCTGTGTCTACATACCCAAAGATCCAATTTTTGTCACTAATCAAGTATTTTGCTGGAGTAAGAGGAAAGCTAAGCAGCTGACTACATGCTCAGCATGGGGACTGCTTCCTAATTTTTGTCTCTGTTGTCAGAGGACAAGTTGTTTTTTTTTTTTTTAATTTTCAGCCAGTTTATTTCTTTGTGCATTTTGCAAATAATATCTTTCACTAGTTCCTAATGAGATCCATATGCAAGTCATTCAAAGGGTTATAGCCTCATGGCCAAATGTGATTCAAAGCACACTGGCCAAAGAACCATTCACAGAACATTAATCAGAAATTAGAAATAAACTAAACTTCTTTTCTACATAAAAGCAGTGAATTATTATTGGCTGCTATTCAGCAAATAGCAGGCTTGCATTACTCTTGACAGAGATTGCCTATCCATCTGGCCACATGGATGCCTGCTGCCTGATTAGTGCTTTTATAGGAGTTTTGATTTGCTCACATTAACACAAAGTGTACAGTTGTGTCTCCCCATTTAAAGTCAGAGCAGTCTTCCCAAAACATGTCAGTATTCAGTAATTGTTGGGAATTTGGTTGTTACTGGCTTGTCTAGGCAAAGCATTCCATTTTTACTAAGCCTTCAACTAATATTCCATTTTTACTAAGCCTTCAACTAATATTATTTCATAAAAAGGATATACTCATAGCTTCTCTTTACTCATGTCAAAATCTAAAATAAAAAAATATTTATAATTTATTTGAAAACTCAAATTTATGTGCTGAATATATAGGGAAAATTCAATGGATGTAGGTATTGCAATGTTTAGAGCTTGAAGGAGAAAAAGAACTAGGAAGAAAACTATTTGTCATCTTAACTCTTTCCTAGTATCCCTGAATACTTATTTTCAAGTAGGAGACATTCTACTTGAAACAGTATCTTGAGATATATATTCCTGTATTTTCTAATCTGGTGCAATCATTGAGTCAACACCAGAAGTTTAAAATGCATGGCAATAATTGGGCTCAGGCATCCACCTGATCATCTTAAGCATTCTGTGAATCAGGACGAATAGCATTATGTAGACCAAAGAAAAGAAGCACTGAGTACTGTTTTGTTTTGTTTAATCCTATTCTGAAATAAAGATTATTAGGAAGACTACATACATAAAAGAGAATTCTTTATTTTATCCCAAGTAGTTTTTTAAAAAAAGACATTAGCTGGCAAAATATTGGACCTTTAGACTTCTTTATTAACACATATATACAATTTGCACATATATGCAAAACAAAATAATTGCATCAAATAACAAGCTTCCCACATTACACTTAGTTTCAACTGAGCTTTCTCTCCATGGCACACGAGATTCCTTTTTTTTTGAATTGGATGAGAACAGAGTTCAGTTGCTGTCTCTTTAGGAATGGAGGGACATATTTAGTCTCAGCTTTTTCCAGTTGGTCCTCCAGTTAGTGTTTCTTCAACCATTTTTTCCCTTTCAGAAAATTTATATTTTCTTTAAATGAAAGGACAGACAAAAGAGCAAAGAAACAAGAGCTTTCTTCTGTCCTTTCCTTCCAGAAGTTGATCCAGTCAGTGTTTCTCCCAGGCCCAATTCAGAGTTAGAAATGACACATAACCTGTGCATAAGAAAATAAGTCCAATTTCTACCCCAGTACTGCACAACCATTTTTCTCAAGATGAATGTGGAAAAGAGCTCCTCTTAGCTGCAGTGAACTTATCCTCTCTTCTTTGTTTGAAGGAGAAAGCTCTTCTGCTTTCTATAGGTTGATTCTCTTTATTAGTAGTCAGTTTAACTAGGCATCTTGCAAAAAATGGTAATAGCTTTCAATCCTTTTGATGTCACTTTGGAGGCTGCAGTTGAACAATTTGATATCAGTGGAAGGCTCAGTTCAGTTGCCTATATATTAGATCATGTAATGGGGTTCATACAACGAAGATATAAGCAAAGTCTAGATTTCATAACAAATACCATTAGCTACCTCCAAAGAAAAAAAAAATGTCAAGCACATCACCATGATTTTGAAAAAAAATTTAAAATTTACAATTTATAAATGCAGAAACTTAAGCAAACACTTTGAACAAACAAGAGAAGGCAGTGATTTCATTAATAATTTTGTGGTCTCCTACACAGTTCTGTGGTCTCCTCCACAGACCCTGAGAAGTTCTTCTAGTTTATTCTCTCTCTCAGGGATAAAAGAAAGGCAGCTTAGTCCTCACTAACACCACTTGGCTCAATTCTTCTTAAATGCATCCTGAGACTGACTCCCAGTCTAGCTAGTCTCCTGCTTCTCTGTCCTTTCTGTTGCAAAGCTTTGCTTGTGTAAAATCAAATGTCTCCAGCTGCTCTTTAAGCCTTTTTACTACATACTTTCTCCCCAGTGAACAAAGAGAGGACTTTCCTGATTGTTTTTTGTATACTTAGAGTAATTTGCCAAACCTATACTCGGAGTCCATTGAAAAACATCCTATAGTTTTGCCTCTCTGAGTTAAATACACCCCTTCCCTTTCCTCCTCCATGTAATTTTTTTTCAGCAGAAGATGTAAAATTGCACATTTCTATTTTGCTGAAATTCTCACAATACCAATTGTAAGACTACCTCTACAGCCTGTTTTCAGTGGGTTTAATTGGAAGTATTTCAACTGGTGCCTTCAGTTGGAATGTCTTAGATTGGCTCAGCGAAATATCTTTCTACTTGTCCTCTTTTCATCTCCTTAAGTATAAGCATATCTTTGTGTTGCTATTAATAACCACTCATGTAATTGATAAGAATTGCCCAAATGTCAGCTGAAATACTGGAGCACATTGAAGGCTGTTAGACAAGTCATCAAGCATAAGAAAACTCACAAGTTAAATATGAAGGAACTCATGGATTTCACAGAGGGCTATTGCAGTCCTAAAACCGCAGATACCAAATTCTTTCCCATTATCAGCTCTCAGTCCAAGTTCTAGTAGTATTAAATAAAATAGTTCTCTACTTGTTTGTGTGAAGTATAAATAGTCCCATTTGTGAGTCCATTCTGTTGACAGATTTCACTAAGACAGCAATGAATTCCAACTTTTTAACATCTATAAAGAAAAATGTAAAGTTTGTGGAAGCCATAAGATCAAGACACAGGAAGCTATGTTCTTTGTGGTAATTTTAATAATTTTATAATAATTTAATAATTTTAATTTTAATGCACTTCTGACATCACAAACACTTCTGACAGGGGTTAATTTCATATCTGTCATGATAGTAATTGAGTCTCAGTGTAACTAGAAGTAATGGCTTGGGTCAAAAATACTTCTCAGAAACACAGATTTACTTTGTAAGATCTCTTGGTATGTACTGTTTCATCAAGCCATGACTGTAGGAGAAGCTGAATATTACAGCTGTTGCGCTGACTGACAAAGACCCCATTACAAAAATTGTCCTAAAGAACCATTCTAAAAATTATTTCTTTCATATTAATTTGTAAGTCAGGACTGAAACAACATAATTACTTGGCTATTTTGTGTTGCATCCCAGACTTTTGGTTTAGATCGGGGTTCTGATGTGTGTTAGCAGATTCTGTGTACCCCCGAGTATCCCCCCTGTGGTAGTCGGTTCCAGGGTTGCCTTACCAGGCAGGCCTGGCCCCCCTCCCCCCTCTCCTTTCCTGTGGGTCCTTTCCTGCTGTTATCCCTCCCCCGTGGCCGGGGCCACCCCGGGCCCCTGGCACCGCCCCTGCCGTGCCCCTGTTGGCTCCTGCCTTCCACACCACACCCCCGTAGCCCTGGGACCGCCCTGGGCCCCTGGTGCCGCCCCTGCCGTGCCCCTGTTGGCTCCCCTGGGCCACGCCCTGCCCCGGGACCGCCCTGGGCCCTGGTGCCGTCCCCTACTGCGTCCTTATTGGCTTCCCCAGACCACGTGACACCCCCCCACTCCACCCTCATAGAAGCCCCAGGCGGCCGGGGCCATGCGGCCATATTCCCCAACACCAATAAAATGCTCTCAGCTCCTGCTGTGGGGAATTTGGTCCTTCCTTCACCCCCTTTTTCCAGGTCCCTCGCACGCGGCGGTAGAAACGGCCAACCCACCTTCCCGGAGCGTGCAGCGCCTGGGAACAGTGGCGGGACCAGGATCGGAGGAGCGGCAGTGCCCCGCCAGGCATGGTGGCTGCTCCGGAGCTGGGAGAGACAGCAGAATGCCGTAATTTTGTTGACCTTTTGTTATGGAAAGTAGAATAAAAAAAATAAACTTTTCCTAAAATTGCAATAGATACAGGGATAAACACAGAGCATTGAACTATGCAATATGGACATTTCTCCATAAAAAGTTTTCATTTAATTGTTGTGTTGTTAGGTCAAATTTGCTTATGTTTAAAATAGAGGTGGAAGTAGAGAACAAATAATTAGATCTGTAATTTTCTGCTGTAGGTTCATCAGTCAGAATATGGATATAAAACATAGCATGTGATCATGATAAAGCAAATGAAATCCTAGAATGTATGAAGGGAAGTATTACTGCTAGAGATAAGGAAGTGTTAGTGCAATTAGACAAGGCACTGGTAAGACTTCGTCTGCAATAATGCACACACTGTTCTGATAGCCTATGTTTAAGAAAGATTAATTAAACTGCAATAGTTGCAGAGAAGGGCTGCTAAGATGATCAGGGAAAAGAGAGCTTATCTTGTAAGAGTAGACTAAAATAACTTAATGGAGCCTGATAGGGTATATCATTGCTCTCTATAAATACTTCTGAGGTAGATAAATGCTAAAGAAGGAGAAAGCTATTTAAACTAAAAGACAAGGTTGACACAAGAGCAAATGGGTATAAATGAGAAAACTTAGGCTGGAGATTAGAAGAAAGAGTGAGGATCTGGAAGAACAAATCTTACTAGTTTAAAAGTGAGACAGGACAAGTACATAAAATGTGTTTGTGTAAGAATAGGAGGGAAGTTGTCAGGATGACTAAGAAAATCCTTTCTGCTCTCTTCTCAAATCTTACCTGTATGACCACCTGTATCATCCACATTAAGAACTCATAAAAACAACCCAAATCCTGTTGTTTTATTGGTAAATAATAAAAAACTGACACTATTGATTAGTTTGGTAATTCAAAATGCAATGTATATCAAACTTCAGATTAATGACACACAGAAAACCTACTAAGTCTAAAGTCCATGCTTAACTTGACTGTTTACCTCTGTAAAAGCACACAATAAAATAGGGGCTTTCATGGAATATTCTATCTTAGTGTTTTTGTGGAAATAGAATTTTGTATATTCTCAGTCCTGTCTGTTCTGCAGTGTTATTTTACCCCTCTTAAATGTGTCATCACAGAAGTCCTACCTGTGTCACTGATGTGCTCAGCTTTAGCCGGTGGTAAGTCCATCTTGGAGCCAGCTGGAAATGGCTCTGTCCAACACACAGACAACTTCTGGTATCTTCTCACAAAAGCCACACCTGAAGCCCCCCGATACCAAAACCTTGCTACTTGAACCAAACATGGCAATATATTAAAAAGATGCAAAACTCCATTTTTTTTTCTTCTAACATTTGAGAGTATTTGGAATTGAACATATTGGTAAAATAGACTAACTATACCATAGCATATACTCTGTAAAGCTCAGCATTAAAAGTTTATCAAAAAACACAAAAAGAGAATATAGCCCACCCAAGGTCAGATCATGGGTCCATGTGGCCCATATTATTTAGTCTGCAGTCAGTCCAGTCCAAATTCAACCCAGTAGACATAAATGGACTTCTGGAAAAGAAAAAAAAAAACAGTACAAGTTTATATGACATTTCCCTAGAGTACTTTCCCTGTCATTTTCTGGTATTTCAGCTCAGGGACTTTGCTGAGCCATGTAATTTGCCTGATATTTGTGATTTGCCTGCTTTGTGACCCTCAGTGTAATCCTCTAATTAAGGTGCTTGCCAATCTTCCCTTGACCTACACAGAGTTTTATACACACACTGTCCTTTGATACAGGGTACCTGTTATGATACAGTTATTAAAATTGTTAGACAGATACCTCTGCCCAAATTAAAGTGCAAATGAGACCATACGCTGAAGTCAACAGTATGGATTTTATTTAACAGTTAATATGACATAGACAGAGACCGATAGAAATAAATAGAAAGAGAAAGCAAAGGATCCCCATTGCATCCCCATGGATCCCCATGGCATCCAGCTGCTCCTCTTCTTCTGGTTTTGGCAGTGAGGGTCACACAAAATATAGAGTTCAATGGATACATTTGGTCCAGGTAGGAATGCCAAGGTACTTCCCCTGGAGGGGCAAAAAATTTTATGCTGTCTTTTGCAACAGCCTCTGGATCTGTTGCATCACTTAACATCACATGAAGTGCTCTGGTGCAAGGCCTCAGGAATGAGTCTGGGGGTGCGTCACGGGTCTCTGGTGGTTTATGACACCTCCTCAGCTGCCTCTCATGTGAATGTCCCGTGTCTGTGTGGCCTTCCCAAGGTGAGGGAGTTTCACAGCTAGTGACAGGTCACCAGTCTGATGTCACCCCATTCACTACAACCCTTTGTGCCTGACCCGTGAGCCCATTTCTCACGTGTATGATGTATTTATCCAGTTGAGTGCTGGCTATTTTGTCCAGAAGGATACTGTAGATATAGTATGAAAAGCCTTACTGAATTTCACAAATATTACATCAACTGGCTTCCCTTGATCAACTAGATGGGTTACCTTGTCATAAAAGGAAATCAAGTTTGATAAGCAGATTTTTCCTTTATGAAGCCATGATGGCTGTGACCAGTGACTGCATTGTCTTTCATTTGTTTTTCAGTATCTCCCAGGATTATCTTCTTGAGGATAATGTTCTTTACTGTGACTTAGTACCTTACATACTCTTTTGATGTATCACTTTTCAAGATACATTATCAACATTTGGCCTTTAAAAACTCAATCACACAATTACATCCCTATATTCACATTAAAAGAATAGTTTGGAAATAGAAAATTTCTTCACCCTGCCCATCAGAATGTTTTGGAGTAAACTAGGTTGGACTCTCATCTAGCATTTTGTCCCCAGATATCTTCCAGCTCTGTTTTGGTCAAGAATGAGGAAAGCAAAGAGATCCTTGGTTACCATTTTTTTAACAGAAGACTTCAATTATACTATTGTAATCTGTCATCCCTAATTAACAATAAATCATCTAAAATTAAAAAAAATACAAACTACTAATGCTGAGTCAAATTATCATTATAAACTTTCCTGTCTTCTCTAAACAATCCTTCATAAATCCATACAAAGCAGTAAGTTAAATTATCAGAAAGTTACTTTAGAATGAGAATTCATTAAAGACAGTGACAACTTAGTAGGAGACAATGCACCACTCATTTCAAAAGCTTATTGAGAAGCCTTACTTGATCAAAAAGTTTGTTTACTTGGGGAATGGGTAATTTAATTATCTATCTTCCTGACAAAAGGCATCCTTGTTGACTAGGGATGTAGGTATTAGCATATAAGGAATTTTTTAGTTCACTTAATCTAACAACCCAGCATCAGACTTTGCCTTATACATAAGCACTGAAAAGTCACAAACCAAACCAGCAAACAGGCAAAGGTTGAAAGACAAAAGAGGACATGATGCTGAAAATCTCATTTTCCTGACATCAATTTTGCTGAATTATAGCCTTCCTCCACTGCGCTGAAGGAAAACATTTACCTTTGTAATGCTGTTTGAAGTGCATATATAAAACGTTTTGGAAGTTTTAAACAAGGCAATATAAGTTATTCTCTCCTGACTTAAGAATGTGCTGTCCTTATCATTGTTGCTGTAGTCAATTGTCTATCCCACCACTTGGTGCCCACCTCCTTAGTGAGCACAGGACTGCTGGGAACTACCTCAAATCTGGAAACAGACTGAGCTATTTCTTGATTATTTTTCATGACCAGTCCTCTAGGCTACTTCCTTGCCCAAACTGTAGCTGGCAGAGCAGTGGTGAATTGTTTGTGAACCTTGCCTCAACAGATATCCCATCTTCCAAGACAAATCTTCCCTTGACCACAACATGGAGACATTATTGAGATGAGTGATATAACTGGCAAAGAAAGATTTAGAGAAGGCAAAATAATGTTTCTGTGGGATAGAGCTTGGAAATGTGTTCTGTTCAAATGCATAGAAGGTAACCCTACATGGCGGACAGAGGGAGTAGGAAGTTCTCAGGTAAGTAAAATCAACAAGTTTTGGAAATATTACAGAATCCTAGACTCAAATAACGTCTAAAGAAGAAGATTGAAATTTTTTTTGCAAGAAATTCACAGAAAGAGAAAAGGAAGGATCCTTCTGTGGAATTTGGAAAGTGACATGGAAGAAAAAAAATTGTGAGAGGAAAAACTCGGTGTATTCCTTCTGGGATCTCTGCCGAAAATATCCAGTAGCCTTAACCTTCAGTTTAAGTGGAATGCTTTACTATTTTTCTTGCTGTGTGTCTTTCTCAGAATTATTCTTCCTTTGTCTTTATAATCAAAAGGGGTTTTTTTTGCAAAAACCTCTGATGCTTTAAAGCCAAAAGCCAGCTCTCTATGGATTATGAACTGATCAGTAGAATTCACAATCTGTTCTTGTTCTGTGGAGGGACCCAAGGAATTGCTTCGAGGCACGCATACATCACACAAATGACAATGTTCCCTCACCATACAGTAGCTTCTGCTGTAACTGGCACAGCTATAGAACAGAGTATTTGGTCCACTGCAAAGGGAGCAATTTCACAGAGTCTTGGATATTGCCAAGGAATACTTCACTTTTAGAAAGGCAACATAAATCTGCAAGTCACCAAGCAAGTACTTAGGCAGTTCAAGTAATTAATTATTTGGATGAAAGATCATAAAATAAGTATAAAAGCAAGCAAATATAATCTCTGCATTTAAATAAACTTATGATGGCTTTAAAAATATTTTTAGAAACATTTAAGTATGATTAAATTACATCAAGTATGGAATAATACAGTAAAATTCAGATAAAAACAGTAGCCATATAATGCTTCTTACATTTTGTAAGGGGAGAAACATAACACAAATACATTTGCAGGCTTTTTTTTTTAGTCTGATAGGTGTTTGTGCAAAATTGGACAATATTTTGTTTTTGTGTGTACAGCATGTGAGGACATTAGCTTTGCCTGTTGAAGTTTCCCTGAAAATAATGCCAGTATCAGCAATCATTTGATTTTTCAAAGACCTCTTTTCACTTCATAATGAAAAGTTGCCTAAGGGGGTGATCCATAAAACATAAATAACAAGTTATTTTGTGCAAATGCAGCATTTATACTTTCTGCATAATGTAAACACTAACTTATGGTAGATATATTTTACTATTGTTCTAATATCTTTTAAATGAGTTTTGTTTTTTAATTTGGGTTGGGTTTTGAGGTTTTTTGCAAGAAAATTTGGTAGCTGTTTAATTCTGAGATAGAACAAGATAAAATAGTGGTTTGGGAGATAAGGATTAAAAATATATATGACATTTTAAACAAAATATTAAATGCTAATTATTGATTATAAACAATGATATGCAAATGCAAAATAAATGTTTACTAGATTGTGCATGGTAGGAAGGACAAAGATTGAATACTGAGGGGAGTAATGAAGGGGTTAAGGCCATACCTTTGTCATATTTCTGCTTTCTTATTTCTCTCTTTATAATGTTTTTCCAATTGGTGCATCTGTCTAATTGCAAACAGCTGCTGGCAAGATAACAGATTTAGCTGTACTTTAGCAATGCAATGGCAAATGCTGATATCTTTTACTTCAATAATCAGCATATCCTCATTCAAGTAAACTTTCAGTGGGTTTGGCATTTGATCTGTTTTAAGAAGTCCTAATATAATTCAGGGCAATCAAAATTGTGATTTAAAAGTTTCACAGGATTCAAAGAACAACTTATGTCAGTTTCATTCTCTTTTTTGTATATTTCAGTATCTGAGAATTGAGCACTGACAACATGCTTGTCCTCTTCTTTTTTTTTTTTTTTTTTTTTTAATTTTATTTTTTTCTTAGTAGAGTGTGCATGTTTGAGAAAGAAAGATGCACAGTTAGATGCAGTCTTGGTGTAATTAATATTTCAGTTATTCTGAAAGCATGAAACAAATATCTGAAAATCCTTTATACTCCAGAATGGCCACGTACTATATTGCAATTGAACTTCCTTAATAAAGGTGGTAATTCCTATTACTGCTTTAAAATTATTTAGGACTCTCACCTCCTACCCTTTATTTCAAAGAAGAAACTTTCTCTCAATAGGCTGGATTGGATCTTTGAGTGTTAACCATCTATCTGTAAGTCCTCTTACTGCTGATACAGTAACGAATGCATTTATTGTGCACAGATTTATAAAATATTGCTAAATAAGGTGGCTGGTTACACAGAAGGTCAAAGTGCAAGCCTGAAAGCACACATCAATTCCATTAATTTATTGGAAAAATTAATTTCACAATCCTTCCTCTGATTTACCTTGAAAGCACTGTTTCATTTAAAAAATATCCAAAGATACTGTGCTGTCTGGCAGGTCACAGTTGCAATTTTATGGTCAAGTAGTGGCCTTAGCAATGTTAAGGTAGACTAAATCTCCAAATGAATGAGTTTCATGACAGACAGGCTAATACAAAAAAATCAGGCTGCTATACAAATTTTGCTTTACACCACAAGTTTCATAAAATAGAACTCAAAGTCGAGCACATTGGGAATGGCCATCTGTGCCACTTACAGGCATCAAGAAACAGTAAAAGAAAGAAAGAAACTACTATTCAGTCTACATTTCTGGACCTGTGCAGGGCAAGAGAGAATTAACTTTACAGTCTATATTGAAAGTGTCTGAACTTTCAACTGGAGTAGGGATGGATAGGAAATCAAAGGATCTATTCTTTTTACAGGGATCAGGCAATCATAGAAATTTCTTTCTTGAATTCAAGTTTATGTATTGACTGACTGTGTGTTGTGGTTTAACCTGGCAAGCAGCTAAACACCACACGGCTGTTTGCTCAATCTCCTCCAACAGGACAGGGAAAAGAACTAGAAAAAAAGTAAAACTTATGTGTTGAGATTAAGAGAGTTTAACAGGACAGAAAACAAAGGGGAAATACAAATCCAAAACACAGCACTGTACCACCTACTAGGTAAAAATATTAACTCTACCCCAGCTGAAATCAGGATTCTGTGGTATATATTAGGTCCAGGATGAGAAAGGTAACCATCAAAAAACCCACACTTACTTGAGCTAGAAGCTATGTCCAGAGTGAAATGTATTATCATTGTTTTTTCAGAGTCCTGTTTTTAGAATTTGATAGTGTTGTTATAAATTCTGTCCATTTGTTTGCTCTAGAAATTATGAGATTTAGAAAATGCTAAGTTTTTCTCCCCAGTGAATGTATGCAGAATACATTAACTTTTGCACTGTGACTAGTGGTTCAGAACTTTCTGCTGCAATCTTTTTGCTAATGACATTGGCAAAAACCTAGTTTGGAACTGTGGTTTCGATATGTCCTCAATTCCTATTAAAGCTGTGTAGGAAAACTAAAAATAACTCTGAAGACAGGAATGAAAAATGTCAGTTCAAGAAACAGGGTAACATGACTTTTATTAGCTAGCTCAAGTACAGACTAGAAAAAGCATAAAAGACCGTATAGTCCACAACAAATGTACATTTAGAGATTGTGTCAAAATGTACTCTGTGCTCAAGCAGTATGGCTTGATTTGCTTACCACTCTACCTTCATTTTGTCATCAATGCTGATGCTGTAATCCCTGTTACATGCTTTATAAGGAAATAACCCATGTGGCAGGGCAAAATTGGGAAGGTAATAAAGAGTATTTCTGCACTGGATATATTCTCTCATATTCACAATCGCACAGATACACAGTTCTGAATTCCTGAGTTGCATTCAAAGCTGCCAGGCTGCTCACATCTGCCTACATTTATTTGTAATTACTTTCCTGAACAATATCATCTAGGCAAGGAAATGAGGGCAAGCAGGGGGTTGAAAGTCAACAGCTTTGCTGATAAACACAGCAGGTGTGTATTTCATGCCACTTTTGTAACCCAGACAGCTAACTTCCCTTTTCTGAAGTGGATCCTATAAGATAGATTCAAAAGGCAGCACTATATTTCAATGTAAAAAAACCCTCTTTATTAATATTTTCAGAGACTCTGGAGGAATAAAAATCTTCAATTGAAATAAGCCTTTTTGTCCCTTTCAAATCTGGAAATCTTCATATCCTTTTTGTTGTTGAATTCACCATCTCTTGTTTAGTGTGCTCATTGAGTATGGTCTTATCATCTCAATTTGACATGTCTACTCTCCCAGAAGCCAGTTCTGCAATTTATTCCTAGTTTATTCCTTGCTCAAGAAGGAAAAATTCCTTGTTCATCTTTGAAAAATAACTGAGGTAATTTTCTACTTCACAATCAACTATAGCGAAAACATAATCAAGACATTTTTATGAATAAATATTCAATCAGAAAAACAAATAATTTGGTTTGTTTTCTTTTTCCTTAAAGGCATTGTAGTCTGTCTAGCAGAGTTTTTACACTTCTTTGTGCACACTACAAATAAATCATTCAATATGTGGTAGAAGTCAGCTGGATGTGTTTAGTAAGATATTCAAATTTAAGTTTAACCTTCTGTATGGTATAGAAAATAAATAAGACTTTTTCCCATCTTGCAGAAGTTTTGGAGTTTTTTTGTAAATTGGCTGAATTTGTCCAATTGAGTGGAAAACAACTGCATAGACAGGGAGTTGTCTTTCTCAAAAATAAACTTATCCATGTAATTTTTGGCTAAACAGTAGAGAATGTCTGGAGATTCAGGTAAGATTGTCAGTCTGTCCTTTTTGAAGAGATATCCTCTATTCCATCCCCTAGGGAATTCTAATCCAGCTGTTTCTTGAAGGACCAATTCTTAGTGCAGCTGACTTTTGCAATAGATGATCAATACCTAACTCTGCAGCTGATAAGATTCAGGCAGCATATGAAATGTTCTGAGTAGACTTTTACTGGTGAGAAATCAGTGAAATGAAAATAGGCAGAATATTATTTCCCTTTAAACTGTATTTAGAGCAGTGACTTGTTTGGTTTGGTTTTTTTTTTTTTTTTTTTTCACAACTTTAAAACAGAACTTTCTACTGTCTTGTTTTCCCCATTTCTCCAGAAGACCGTTTTTAGGTCTTTTTTGTTTTAAGCTAAATCTATGGAACAGCAACTTATTAACACTTGTACTTTTCCATTAATTACAGCAGTGCTGCTTCTGCCCCATCCTTGCAAATATTGCGTTAATGTTTTAAAGTTTATTGGAAAGTATTAGAAAGGGTTTGGAGGTCCATTGTCACTATTTTATTGAGGATGGCCAAATGAAGCGACACATAGACTCCAAGGTCTTCAGAAGGCAAATGCAATTTTATTATAAAACACACACTTTTTATAGACAGTTACAATACAGGTGGACCTGATTGGTTCTCAATCAATATCCCTCACATCATTGGCTAATTAGGAACACCACCTTTCCTGTAAACATCTTACAAGAAAACAACACCAACTGTAAAGATGAATTGTTTTAATTCCTTCTCTGAACTTCACAGAGCAATGCCCGGGAAAGTTTATCTGACTTTCTTCTCTGATCAGTTCTCAGCATCCACAGTCCATGACACATGGTATTACGTAGGATGTATGTTGAATCTTTGTTGTTTAAGGACTCTAGTCTTATCAGTCTCTTCCAGTCTTCAGCTCTGAGAAGTAGCATTTTCCTTCATAGTCTATGTATATGTCTCAGAGCACATCCATATAAACCAAAATTATGCATGATCAAATGACAGAAACTGAAAAGCTTCATGGGTAAAAAAATCTGTGTTCAGAGACACCTACTTATATTTCTCATGTAAATAAAAATATACCTAGATTTTTAGCCAAATGTAGTTATATAAGTATAGACTTTCCAAAGACAAATTATTGAATTTTATAAACAATTGATTGAAAATATCATGTCTGTTTGAGGAAATAAAATAATAATAAATAGGGGAATTATTTTTTATTATTTATTTTCTGTTCTTAGCAGTTAACTTGTTTACCAGCTTTGTTTCTGCTACATGACTCAATGATTTAAAATCTAGAGGGGAGAAATTAAGTTTCCTTATTTTAAGTATTTTCTGCTTCTCTTCCAAATTATCAATGTTATAATAAAATTCTTCCTGAGCATGTCTTGATATGCTTGGGAATGACTGCTTTCAAAAAAATCTGTTAACAAGATTATTCACTACATATTATGCATATTTTCTCTGTGTTATTCATATGGGTCCATTTCAAATACTTCAATATTGCAAAAGGGAAAAAAAAATAAAAATATATAAAATTTAATTTAGTAGAGAATCAAGTTCTTTGACAAGAATTATGCTCAGCACTGATCTCAGTGCTTTCACAGTAATGGAGGGAGGATTTGTTAACATTAAAAACACTGAACTGACACTTAGAAGTAGAAATACTTTCTAAAAGATTTTTAAAAAACAAATTTAACCTACAAAATTCAAAATACTTGGTAACATTATGAAGATCATAATAACTTCCAACACATCCCTCTTCCTGAAATGAAATACCAATGAAAAATTTTACTCTACTGAACATGTCTGTCAAAACGTAGGATTTGAGAAGCTGACAATTTACAACTTGTTTGTACAAGTGTGGCATCATTGCTGCTGTATACACTCTTAGATCCAAATCTGTTCCATACTATCACTGAAAATCTGGTTTTTCTACCATCAGAGCAGCAAATTTCAAAAACTGATCATTTTGGAGAGTAGGAAGCAGCACTTCAAACAGCAGACACAAAGATGTTGTCAGGCTTTAGGAATGTAAGTGCATCAGCCAATATAATTAAATTTGATGATCATCTTGGTAACACCCTCATGAGAAACTTTTTAGGATGGTGTAATTTCATTCTTTCACCTGTCAGGTATGACTGCAACCTAATAGCTTTAGCTGTCAGCTTAGTACATTTGTGATCAAAAATAGCCCATAGTAGCTGTCAGTCTTATTCTTTGTAAAATTCAATATAATAAAACCATAATTGCAAAGCTTAGAATGATAAAATCATGGAATGCCTTGGCTTGGAAGGTTCCAACACTCCTGCCATGGACAGGAACACCTTCCACTAGTTCAGCTTGCTTGGAATTCCATCCAACCTGATCTTGAAAAATTTCTAGGATGGGGCATTCAAAATTTCCCTGGGTAACCTCTTCCAATGCCTCACTATGCACACAGTAAAGAATTCCTTTCTAAAATCTAGTGTAAATCTACTCTCTTTAAGTTTGAAGTCATTCCCCCTTGTCCTGTCGCTACATGCTCTTGTAAAAAGTCTGTCGCCATCCTTCTTGTAGGCTCCTATCAGGTACTGGGAAGGCCACAATTAGGTCACAGCAAAGTTTTCTTTCTTCCAGGCTAAGTAATCCCAATTCTCCCAGCCTTTCTCCACTGGAGAAGTGTTCCAACTCTCTAACCATCATAGTGCCCCCCCCCCGACTCACTCCAACAGGGGTTCCAGAGCTGGATGCGGCACTGCAGGTGGGGTCTCACCAGAGTGGAGCAGTGGGGCAGAATCCCCTGCCTTGACCATTTGTGACAGCACTTCATCCTGACATCCATCACAATCTCAGCCATTGACCACTGGATGTGACTGTCCATTCAACTTCTAATCCATCTAACACTCCACCTAGTGAATACATTTCTCTCCAGTTTAGAGAGAAGAATGTCATGGGGGATTGTGTCAAAAGCTTTACAGAGACACAGATACATGACATTCGTAGCTCTGAATACTCCTCCTGAAAAGAAATCGGAACTGACAATACTAAGAGAAGAATAAGAAAATATGTGCCAGGAAGCAGTTTGGATATGGTTGCAGGCTGCTTCTTCTCTGCTTTTGGTTTTCATAGTCTACAGCCAGGGTCCTGTTTGCTGCTCACATTGAACCAGGGAGTATGGACATACTTATGGCATGTTTATTATAGGCTGAATCCCACAATTAGCACTCAGTCTAGTTTTCACAATCAGACGCTCTCTTGATGCTTTCTACCACAATTTCCTTTACTGGATTTCCAAGAGCCTGAAAAAGGTTGTGGAGGAAATGCTCTGACAGATCTCATTACACAATATGGCTTGCCAGCATACCTCTGACAATCTTTAGTAACAACTCCTGAATCCTACTAGTCAGAGAAAGGATAATTAAACTCATTCAGAGCCAGCTCTGCTTCTACCAGAGACAGTACAGAAGCTTTTTATAGTAAAGAAACAGCTGACAATAAAACTGAGAAGCCCTTGATGCAAGAAGCCTGTAATATGTATATAATTACATGGATTGGTTTGACATTTGCTACACATGACAATGATAAGAAATACTATATTATACTATATATACTATATTCTATATATTCAATTTTCCTTTTGCTTATCATTAGGAAGTTAATTATTTAGAAAAATGTTTGCTGCTACAACATGAATAGATGAAAAACGTATTATGGGTTTTTTTAACTGAAGTTTATTTTAACTGCATTAGCTTTAATGGAAGAAATAAAAATGTTTTATTCTGTAATTGCTTAATTCCCTCATCTCCTATTTTTGACTTTCTTCAGGGAAATAAGGACTTCAGCCGTTTGCAGTCCCATGCATGCCAGGTAGAAAATGTTTTAAGGTCACAACTCCTCCTAAAAAATGTATCCTAGTTTCAATAACATTTTTGAAGTGTTAGAAATCTATTAATTTTTTTTTTCCAATCCATACCTTCAATTCAGCACTGTGATATGCTCACTATATTTTGACATTTGAAAATATCTTTATGATTTTGCTGTGTGAAAGAGCAAAATGAAAAATTCTTTCAGTCTTCAATTTGCACGTGGTTGGTTAAAACCAGCTGGAAATTAAACTCCAAGAAAATGGTTCCCCTTCCTCCCACCCTTCCTGGTGGCAGAAAATATGGGTAGAAATAACAATTTACTGAAAAGAAACAGCAATGGAATAAGAAATGAATACTAACAGCAACAATATTAGCAACAAAAATATGCAAAAGAGAGGGTGATTTGCATACAAAATATGCTCACCACCTTGGCTCAGTTTGGCATGGCCACTGAGACAAAGAGAAGATGGCAGATGTTTCCACACTCCAGCAGTGACACACAGCTTTTCCTGAGGCAGAGACAAGATGGTGGACATTTCACACCTAGCACCACATGGCCTCCCATGACAACAAAAAAGCAGTGACAGACAAATCCCCCAAAAACCCAGACTGTCTGCACTGCACCGTGCCGCCTGCTCCTAGACCGCTCATTCCACTGGGCTTGCTATGGTCCACAGTATTCAGCTGGGCTTGGTGGGCATGACTCAATCAGATCCCTTCAGGTCAGTGCCCAAATCTAGGCTGGGTTCTCTGCTTGGAATTGCATTCTGCTGAGGTCCCTGAGGTCCTGAGGTCCCCGAGGAAGAAATGGAATAAAATGTCCCACTTCTGGCATACATTCACCTTTTTTCTTTCCCTGAACCAGGACCAGCCAATGATGATGTGTTTGGCATAGAACAGTAACCAAGCCACACCCACAAGGCTTTAGGGTCTGCCCTTTCTCAGCACCTGTGAACGAAACTGGGATGTTCATTAAGATTTTTTTTGTATTTAAATGCTTCAAGCGTTTACATATATTTTGATCAGTGTAGAATAGTTTTTCTTCTCATTCCATAAAGGATAACATTGCAAGCTAAAAAAAAAAAAAAAAAAAAAAAAAAAAAAAAAAAAAAAAGAATTCTCTGTGATGATAAGGCATTTAATAAAAGTAGAATGAACAGATGAACAGGTTGGAAGAAATCTTGACAGATAAAGTAATCCATCCCCAAACGAGGACTCAGCATGCCTTCTATTTTATTAAGGTAACCAGTTCTTATAACCTGTCCGTTAGAGATGCTGCACTACTTACTCAGATAAACTATTCCTGTGCTTAACCATTCTCAGCTTTAAAATACTTCTACCTGATGTCTCCCTTACCTCCTCCTTCCTTAAATGAAAGCCTGTTGCTCATCACTATATCTGCAGAGAATAACAAGGATGGATTATTCCTTTTCTTCCTGCTACCTTTTTTGTATTTGAAGATGACTTCTACATGTCCTCTTAGCCTTCTTTTTTCTAGACTAAAAAGCTCAAATCCTTTTTCATAGGTCAATTTTCATGGAGTTCTGATCATTCTCAGTCCAATATCATTGGCAGTGATATATGCCACTTTGCTGCATATTGACAATGCAGCAGTAATCAGCTTCCAAAAGATGATCTTTCCTCACTGCTTACTGGCTAGCTTCCATAGCTGGAGAAAAACTCTGAAATACAGCAGTAATAAAGAACACAGTAGTGTCTCACACTTTTCTACTCTATCAGGATAATACACTTACTCATACCATAATGTTATCTAAGAGAGACAGTGGATATAGAGATTAAGATAATGCAATCAATATGAACATAATTCTTATCACTTGCTACCAGAAGCAAAATCTGCTTTCACTACATTTTTAATCAAATCATTTAAGAAGAAATTCCAAATAATTTTTAATTTAATTTTTAGATTTATAAAAATAAAGTATCTGGTACAGATTATGGTTAAAGAGGAGATAAAACTCTAAGACCACAAAATAAAGATCAATATCAAGGTGCAGTACACATTCATAACATTGTTTTTTCAAAAAGTAATTTATTTTGATAGTGCAAGATTAGCTCTCCTGTTTTAAAATAATTCAGAAGACATTGTCCCCACATGAAGCATAAACCCCTGAATAGAGACATAATCACCACAGACAATAATTTTCTCATCCAAAATTGTGAGGAAAAAATGGATTTACTGTGTAACAAATTTTGATTAAAAAAAAAATATTGGTTGTCATTAAAATAGTAAGAGAAAGTACAATTTAGAATTCAAAATACTAACACTACTTAGGGAAAGCATACCAAATGTTTTAAGTGGTTCCTACAAAGAGCTCTGCTCTCAGATTTTCAAACAGAAGTATCAATATTTAACTACATATCTACCTATCTATTTGGGAGAATTTGCCTGTTAAAAATACTGGTGAAGGACAAGGTTGATTTTCTGAAAAAGAAGAAAATATGTGTGAGACATAGGAGGTACGAGTCAGAGGAAATGTGTTTCCTGGTAGCCATGATAATCTGAGGGAAGTTAACTTAGATTTTTAAATATTATTACTCTATCTCAAAATTAATCTGATCCACTGAAGCAGAAACACTTTACATAAAGATACAAGCTATTCTGGGATATTCAGAGCTGCATCTCTGAGCAGCAGCAGTTTTGACTTACGTCTGTAACAACAGGCTCAGAAGCTCTACTGTGATGGCTGTTTCAGGATTCCTGCCCATCCTAATCAAAATTGATGCACATAACTTGTCCACTAGCATGGCCATCTGTCAGCGTGGCATATTGCCCACTCAAAAGGTATTATGCCAATTTCAGTGTTCGAGCCTAAGATGGATTTAGAAGGCAATAAACAGAAACAACATTGTGCATTAAAACCAGCAAATAATAGTCTATCCTTTGGGAATCCTTTATCAAATTATACCTGATACCTTAACAATCTGTGTTACAATCCATATCTCCTGACCTGAACTGGAGAGAGAATATCAAAACAGCTCCAGAAAGTGTCAGCAGATTCCTGTGCTGCCAAACAGCCAATAGATTAGGGAAGTGATTTCTCCCTTCAACACAATGTTCATGAGACCACATCTACAGCACACATCTAGTGTACAGGTCAGCCTCCCAACTAATCAAACAGATCACAAAGCTGGTCAGAGGCAGGAGCACTTGCCCTGTGATAAAAGACTGAGGAAACTGGGCTTATTCAGCCTAGAGAAGAAGTTGCTTAAGGGGAAATTAACAGCATCCTTTCAATAATCCTGGTGATTCTGACGAAGACAAAGCCAAGCATTTTGCAAGAGTGCATGGTGGGAATATGAGAAGCAGAGGGCACCAACAAGAACAGAAAAGGTTCTGAAGGGGTGTGGGAAGAACCACTTTCACTGTGATGATGGCCAAGCAGTGGGATAGGTTGCTGAGCTGTGAAGAATATATCCTTCAAGGCTCTGAAAAACAGACTAGCTAAAGCCCTGAAGAGCCTGGTCTGACCTCAAGGCAAACCTTCTTTTGTGAAGGATGCTGTCCTAGAGACCTCCTGGGATCCATTCCAATCTGGATCATACTGAATCCTCCATGCAGTCAATAAGGAAAGTGATACTCTTTCAGAAGATACCTTAGACCATCTCATTTTATATTTTTGTCTATCTTGTATCAGAAAATAAAAGCTTCATGAAACTAGAAGAAAAATGTTCTTTTACAGAACTTCCTGCAAACACAGTAAATAAAGAATTCAGGGTCCAGCCTCGTTTGTATTAATGTAAATGTAGAGAGCCTGGCTACTTGAGATTTGTGTTCCATGAAACCCAAAGACAAATCCTGACAAATCAGATTTCCCTCTGATTCTTTTACATGAACAGTGATTGCTACTGAGACGAAAGAAACACTGGTACTGGATGGTGTAAAAATATCCATGAAGAGGACACAGCTGTCACTGAAGCATACATAGGATTGATTAGCTACTATTAGTCTATGGTAAAACAAATCTCTATTAGATTCTCATTTTAATAAGTAGAACTTTAACAAGAAGTTATACCTCAGTTAAGCAATTCACTATCACTCTACAGATGTATTACTGTAAACATACATAAATATACACACAATAAAATGAAGGTAATTACCTAAATTGCATCTTGCTTTTAAAAATCTAATTTCCCTGCAGTTTGCACATTTTTATTTAAATTGGATAGGAAAAATTAGACAGATGAATTTCAATTTCAAATTAATTTTATTGTATTTTCTACATCAATATTATTGGGGAGCAAAATTGAAGTCATTAGAAAGCGGTTAACAGAGCAATACAATAAGCAGATAAAGCAAAGTATATAAAAAAATAAAACAAAGTAGTTCTCACATAATTGGCAGTCCTATTTCACCTTTGGTAGAAATCTTCCAGTACCACAGCAATGGGAACCCAGGCTTGCTCTTCCTCCCAGTTGTAATTCTACATTAAACACTATGTTCAATCTCATAAAAGCCACGCTGAATTCTCACAGATGAAGAATTCTTGAGGATAACGTTTTTGCAGCCAACAGCTTCATTTGGTAGCTGTTTCCAACTCAAACTGTAGCTCTTGGCTTTATTCTTTTTTTTCTTTTTTTTTTTTTTTTTTTCACATTCTGAATCCTATCCATAATCCTAGCTTTAATTAAAACACTAATTTATGGTTGATCCATAAGTCTGGACATTTCAATAATGAAATTTCCCTTAAGAAAGAGAGAATTTATTATTCCTCATGTTATTTTAGGGGCCTTTTTTCCATTCTACTCTCATCTGGGCTCTGGCCTTCTTCCTAGACACCCTGGACTTTCCCCAGACCGTAAATTCCTTGGACAGAACTCCTTCAGCACTGACTTTTCAAATCAGTCCCAAACTGAGCTCCTGGATTTCTCCTTTTCCTAATCTAATCAAAACCATGATATTCACACTATATGCAATCCTAGAAACCGTATATCCATTAATTTCTTGATGTCCTAAATTTCTGGCAGCACCCCTGCTACTTGGGCTTATTTTACTCAGAGAGCAAGCAGAATTTGAAGATTAATGTTAGAACTGAGAAATGAGAAAGTCTAGAACTTCAGCTGGAATAACCAGAGCAGGAAGGAAGATCCTACGGGACAATATGACAAAATTATATACTTTAGGTGAAATCAGGTAAGGGTTGACAGAAAGAGAAAGCTATGCTATAGATTGGTGTAATTTTGGTGGGGAAATGATCCCTTGGACAACCATGCTTGTATGACAGGTTGTCTGTTATTCAGAGACTTCCTCCTGTGAAGTGCTGAATAAATAGAATTCAGGAGCGAACAAAACAGATTTCAATCTGTTCTCACATTTGTGTAGATGGAATTTGCACAGGCATTTGTTACCAGCTATAACAAAATAAACACAGGATACAGAATTATTAGCTTCATTCAGCGTTTTACCTTCATTGTTTTTTCCCTGTTCTAAAGTACAGATTTCCTAAAACTCAGAATCCCCAAGATGAAGGTCTTTATATCTTTGATATACCAATTAATGTCTGTGACTCTTCACCATAATGTTTAATTTCCAACCAAAGATTTTCTTGAAAATGGTCAAGTGATGGGAAGGCATTTAATAAATATCCATGGAGAAATGAATAATTTATATAAACCAAATTTTACCCCAAGGAAGAACAAAATTAATAGACAGTATCACTTTAACAACTTTAAATTTCTAGGTTATATATTAGAATTAAGATGTTGTTTTCATCATTACTTCTTTTGCAAAGATTAGGCTGTGTATGATGTGAAAAACCATCCATTCTTTTAACTAATTTTACATAAAGTGTCTCAAGATTTGCCAACTCACTTAAGTGCATCAATAGGTTCCTCTGGTATTGCAACATGAGTATATAACAATATTTCTTGTTAAATTATAGTTCCAGGAATTCTAAATTTCATTATTTCCAGTTTCCTTATTTTATGTTTCATTATTTCCAGTTTCATTATTTTATGAAGGATTGAGCATTTTCAAGCTTTGTTTGGGGGGGAGGCGGTTTGGGTTTTTTCAAGTTGGCTTGTGGTTTTTTTCTGAATTGATCTTTATTTTGGACAATTTCTCTGCAGTATACTAAGAAGTTGTACTAGGAAGTTTTTAATTTTATTTTTCTGATTCATGCGGAAAGTTTTTGTTGGTCTTTTTAGCTTTTTGATATCAAGCAGTCCTACAGTGTCACATGGAATAACAAGAATATTTTGAATATGCATGAGAGACTGGTTAGAGTTACAATGCAAAGAATTATATTACATCAGGGAGAGAAGAAACAGGCCTATGGAAGACAACCATCTATCAGACAGTCCTGCCATCAGTATCTCTGAACAGCAGATCTGACCTAAAAGGTCACTACAGTTAAAGAAAGATTTTCTATTCACTTAAGTGGGATCAGTCACAAACTGCCGAGTATAACAGATACTTTCTAGCTGTCACAGTGCAGATTTCATCCTGGACTCCATTGCTGCATGCTCTGACTTTCTGTCTCTGTGCTGATGATTAGATACTCCCATGTAACTCACTGTTGAATACTCTACATGCAGAATGATATGCCACTCTTGTAATAATATCTCCCATTTTTTAGCACTTTAAGTTTCTGTGTTAAAGCTTCTCCTTGAGTGTCTCCCAAACTATTTGCACAAGGCAGTAAAACAACTTTTTCTTAGGTTTTGAGTAGCTATTTAAAATGTTATGTACTCCATCACGTATATTCGCAATGCATCACACCCTGAGAAATATTGTTCTTGTCTCCTTATCTGCAGCAGAAAGGAAGGTATTATACATAACTTTCTTTTTCCCCTTTTTCATTCATCCACATGAGGTACCAGGCTGATATTGAACTCCTAGACCAACACAGTGCTGGCCTTTTTATGACCAATTTAGCTAACTCTCCAAGAGCAAAACCTCTTTTGGTTCTTTATGCCTTCCTACTTCTTCATATTTCCAATTTACACCTGCTTTTGGATTATATGATTAATTCAACCTACTTTTACATTTCAAATTCTGAAAGATTAATCTAAGCTTCTAGTCATGGTAAGAGTCTTCTTCCATTTCAGGCAGGTGAATATCCCTCTGGCAGTGTCTATCTTTCCCAATTGATTACAGAGGAAGCCAGCATTCCTCGATAAGCAAAATGATACTGGAATCAGCTGCCAGTGTACACTCACTCTTCATCTATTATTTTCCCCAATATCAAGAGTCAAATTCACTAACCTGCTGAATGATTTTGCATTTTTATTATAGATATTGACATAATAAATCTATTACCTGGCGTCCTCATGTCATCTTTTACTTTTCAATTCATGCTTAAAATACAAAGAACTGAGAACAGCATAAGACAGCTAAGAATTTGATCAATATGTGTGTAGCATATGTTTTGATGATATCACACAGACTAGGATGAAGAGGTTTGGTGTGTCTGGATAAGGAAGAGTGGGATTTAAACATCACAGAAAAGAAACTAAAAAAGATTAATGGAATTATCCTGTGGTAAAAATTACAAGGAATAATATGTTGTGTAAAGAAGTTTAATTACATTAGACACTGCATAAAAATATATTTCATATGAAAGTGAGAAATAACAACAAAAGGACTCAGATATAGAGGAAAATAAAACTTTGAAGGGATAACATGCAGGAGAAAAAAGTGACAGCAGGATTTTATTTGTTACAACTTTAAGACATGAAAAAAAATGTACATTTCAGGAGGTCAGAGGCTGCACCTTGTATATCTTTTCTTCTTGTGACAATGGCAAGATAGTTGAGTCTTGATATGTGTCCATACACTCTTCCTTTATGCCCTCTCTGCTGAGCAATGTAATTTGTCCTAAGAATACCAGGTGGGTATTGCAGGAGGAACTGTCTGGATGTTTACATAATTAATGTATTCCAGACATGGGGGAGCTGAATAGGTTTTGATTGCCTTTGGTGCACATGCATAAGGATATAATATACTACTGCACTCTGGGTCAGCTGGGTCAACTTGTCTCCAGAGGTTGCATATAGCTTTGTGTGGACCAACATTCCCCACACCCACTCTGCACTCTGTCAGGGATATCTGCAGGGTACACACAGCATGAAAACAAGGAACACTTTGTTTTGGGTGAGTGTGTAAAAGTGCTAAGATCTGATCAAATACAGAAATACAGTTCTACATGGGTGTTTTGTTGCTTTGTAATTTGGATTATGCAAGGCCAAAGACTAAGTCTGCATGTCTCTAGGAAAATTTGCTTATTTTATAGCCCTTTAGATGTAGACTGTTGACTAAATCAACAGATTTAGTGGACCTAGACACACCTAGAGTTCCCTGGGAAGTTTAGAAAGCAACAGGGTCTCACTGAAGCACAAGACTCAACACAAAGAACCACAACTTTTTTATATTGTAATCCATTGTAATACACAGTAGAGTTGTTATTTAGGTTGTATTAGCAATAAATCTAATCATAATCATCCACATAATCACTGTGTCCTACTTCTAGCACCTGGCTGAGAGCCTACTCTCAACTATGTCACACTGCTCTTGTGCCTTCCAGCAATAAGGCAAAATATAAAACAAAAATCTCTACCATTGCTCCAATCTCTAATTAGAACTTCCATTTTTGCTAGTGAGCAACTTATGCTGAGAATTGAAGAATCATACTGCTGATGCTGCTTTTTCCTATTGAAGTATCATGCATCTGCTAGAAAGGCTAAATTTTTTACCACTATTGTCCAAGTTCTAGAACTACATACTTTTATTTATGTACACAGACACACACACACTCAGCATCAAGGTCTGGGAAAGAATATTTGATCTCCACATTGTAGAGGCTAAATAACAATTTCTTTTTGATGGCTGTAATATATTAGCACCAAGAAGTAAATCCAGAACAGTGGTTTCTAAGTGACAAGCAACAGTACTAAAATAGCATTTAAGAAAGGTACGTGCTGTTGCATCCTGGGGTTCGGGTTTAGATTAGAGGTTGTTAATTTATGTTAGATAGCCAAGTTCTGTAATCCCGCGCACCCCCTGTGTTTTCCCCTCCCCGCAGTGGTTCGCTCCTCGCTGCGTGCTATTGGAGCTTACCCCAGTCACTCCTGCGGACACTCCCCATCCTGTCCAGAGAGTTCCCCGCCAGTCACCCCGCAACCCCACTAGCCCAGGGACCCGGGAACCGCCCCAGCGCCGTCTCAGTTGGTCTCTGTGGTGGACGTCACTGCCATGGCAGCCGCCTCTATTGGACGGGAGGCTGTGGGTCCCCTCATCCCGCCCCCCATAAAATCCTACACCATCAGAGCCCCAGCGCCATTTTCTCCCATGCGATTGCCGGGAGCGGTCGTGTCTTTCCATCGAACTGCGCCACATGACCAATAAACCATTCCTGCCAAGCACGGAGTAAATGGACAAATTCCTTACTTCTTTACCGGATCCCTAGCGCACGGTAACAGAGGCTGGCCAGCCCACGCGCCCGGGACACGGAAGCCGTGTCCAGGAACCCGCGGCAGAAACCTCGGCAGCACATGGAAGCTACACCACAGCCGGGCTCCCAAGAGCTGCGTGCGGCCAGGGAAAACAAAGCAGACGCCGCAATGTGCCACTAATTCTTCCAAAGACTTTAAAAAATGGGTGGGTAGTGATAGATAAGCTGGCTGCTACTAAAGCAGTGACTCAGGGAGTGTCAATCTTCCTTAGCAAGTAGAGCCATAAATGAGTCCCCCAGAGTGACAATTTTCTCATTAACATTAAAGATCATCTGGAATCCCATTTGTAACACACTCATGTCTAGAGCATATAGAAGGTACAACATAATGAAGCTAACTAAATTGGGAACAGGATGAGGCAAAAGTCTATTTTACTCTCCTTTGGAATGGATTCTTAAAATATACTTTTGAGAGCAGGCATGAAAAGAGACTAAAAATGAAGATATAGTCAAATATGCAAAAGGGGGTTGTGAGTCATGACAAGACATTACAAGAATGGCAGTTGGAAGGAATTATTTCAATAAAATACACTTAAACCCTAGAAGACTGCCCTTCTTTTGTCTAAATTTTTTTGGACTAGTTGCAAATAAATAGGGAGAGATCTGAAAGGTGATTGGAAAGAGAGTCTGACAGACAATCATTGATAAGAAAAAGTGACATGAAGGTGATTGTACTTTAACATCCACCAACCTGTCTTCCATATTCTGATCTTTAGATTAAAATTACTGAACTAGCCAAAGGAACAGAATAAAAATTACTTCAATCAGCATGAACATAGGATATATGGGAAGCAGAAGTGTATGGTCTCATTATTTCACGATTATCACATTAATTCATGTTCTGTTTTGATAAAGAAGAGACGTCACATACCATGGTCCAATGCTGTGAGCATAAGGAAAACATCTGAATAGATTCCTGTGTCTTCGTATCAAAAAACATTTTCTGTAAAAATAGCATTACAGAGGCTGTTTATTCTATCCTTTTTTTTTATTTCACATTTGTGAAGTTTTACTACCTTAGTTTCCTTACTTGGAGGAGTTTTCACATGTTTATTTTCCTTTCTTATGCACTTTACAAAAGTTTCTGAAGTACTATGTTGTCAATTTTTGTAGCATGTAGAGGAAGATTTTTGAACACACTTCTGAAATAACATCCTACTATCCAGCTTGATGGGTATCACTGTGAATATGGAAACCTCAGTCACTTTCAAATGCTTCCGTTTTTAAAGAAGAGAGGAAATGCACTCAAAATTTAGCAGGGGAAGAAATCACTCTAATCTAAAAACTAGGACAAGGTAAAGCCCAAAGACCAGGATAAGTCAATGTACATGAAACAGGTATTACTAGGTGTGTTGGCTTTGCATGGCCTGATTTTTGGTAGCGGGGTGGGGCGGGGCATGGAGGTGGCTTCTGTGAGAAGCTGCTGGAAGCTTCTACCATGTCTGGCAGAGCCAATGGCTGATGGCTCTGAAGATGGACATCCTGCTGGCCAAGGCTGGGCCAATTAGAGAGGTCAGTAACGCCTCTGTGATATTTAAGAAGATCAAAACAAAGAACAAAGTGGGAACAAAGATTTTCTAGTCAGAGAAGAGGAGGAGGTGAGAACATGTGAGGGAAACAACATGGTGACACCAAGGTCAGTGGAGAAGGAGGGGCAGGAGGTGGAGATTCCTCTGCAGGTGGTAGTGAGACCCTGGTGAAGCAGCTGTGCCCCTGCAGCCCATGGGGATCCACGGGGGATGCAGAGATCCACCCACAGTGCATGGGGATCCACAGGGGATGCAGAGATCCACCCACAGCCCATGGGAGGTGCCCATGCTGGAGCGGGTGGATGCCTGGAAGAGGCTCTGATCCAGTGGAAGACCCAGTGGAGGAGGAGGGCCCTTGCTTCCAGGCTGGAGCAGCCTGTCCTTGGAGGACTGCACCCTTGTCTAGAGAGACCTACGTTGTAGCAGTTGTGGCAGGACTACTGCTTGTGAGATTTGGAGACACACCGAAGAAGTTCATGGGGAACTGTCTCCCATGGAAGGGACCCATGGTCTCACAGGGGAAGGACTCCACTCCTGGAGCAGTGGAAGAAAACCTTGGGTAGTTTTCTTGGGAGACTCCCTGTGCTGTCTGTGGAAAGGAGGGAGGGGCCAGGGGAAGAAAAGGTGTTCTTTAAGGGTTGATTTTACTTCTCATTTTTCTCCTCTGACTCTGTTAGTAATAAATTCACTTTGTAACTTTAAGCCAAGCCTGTTTTGACCCTGGAGTGTTTCCTTCTGGTCCTTATCTAAACTTATGAACCCTTTGTTAATATTTTTCCATCTCCTCTGCCCAGCTGTGGCAGGGCAGGATGAGCGAGCAACATTCATGGGGGCCTGGCATTAGGCCAGTGTCAAACCATGACACCAAGTATCCAATCCATTCCACCACTCTCTTGTTATCAAAACAACTCATAATTTGTAATGAATTTACCAACATAGCACATGTGATAGCTACAAGAAAGACGCAGAATCATATGGAAAATAAAGTTGAGGAAGTAAAAGGAAGCAGCCTGAGGGTTTTTGAGATACCTAAATTAGCTCAGATACAATATTATGTATTCCTGACATATCTATAATTGTTATAGATTTTCTTTTGTAATATAAGCAAAGAAAAATTGCTTACAAAAATAAGCCATTTTCTTTCCCTGTAATAATTATTTAATTTCAATAGATTTGCCCAAGTGACTCATTTGTACCAGTCTATCTATGTGATATTCAAGGCTAAGTCTTGCTCATATAACACAAAGCACTTCCAATCATTCATTGCAAATAGTCCACTATAATTGCTTACATATTCAATGGCAACCTTAATGCTAGAATTTCCCAATTTTTCAGAGGTTTTTCCTTACAACTGGAATATTTTAAGTATTTTTCAAGCAATTTGCTAGATTTTAAGAAACACTGTAAGTGAAAGAAGAGCTTTCATCACACATATTGTAAGAACTCTTCCTTTTAGTGAGTTGACAATCTTTAGACTATAGGTCCTTCTTATTTTGTTGAACTTCGTAACATCATCAGTGACGTTGTCACCCTCCAGGGAAGATTTAACAGGAAAATGAGATATCTGCTTTACCAGTAGATTTACTTATTCATTAGTATGTTGTCTTTCTGAAAGATGTGATGATTCTGAATCCTCATCTGAAATTATTCTGAACTATACTACTGAGTGTCTTCTGCTTTTCTCTTTGCCACGATTGCCACCTTCACAGATTTCTCAGACACAGTTTTGCTTTTTGCCTTTTTCCTGAGATGTCCCTTTCCACATTTCATTCTTGCTTCTTCAATTATTCTCAGTTCCCAAATCCACTTTCTCCTTTTGATTCAAGGTGACATCTCAGTCTCTCTCAATTACTTAAATCAGGTGCCATCCCACACATTTTGGGATGGTATGTGTATAAGCAATTACTTCCTTTCCCACAATTTGTCATGGTGGTAATTTTTTGTCCATATAGGTTATGCAGATCTACTTCACCAGGCCTGGCATCTTCTGTTATTGTGTCCCATTATTATGTCTACATAATAATGTAGTTTGCACAGTGTAGTTTTCACAGTGGAATTTTGTCCAGTGTGCTAATTCCAAAGCTTTCACCTCCGTGTAGGCCTGAAATTAACACCTTTCTGTTTGCCATCTGTGCCAGTTATAGTAGTTTATCTTCTGGGAACTTCCTTCTTTCAGTGTTTGAGACAATTTACTGCATTTTTTAAGTCCCAACAATTTTGCATTTCATTCTTTATGAGCAGTAAAAGGTGACTGTTCAATAAAGAAATATCTGAGCATATTTTCTTCAAATGGATCTTTCAACATTCAGACTAACAAAACATGAAGTGAGCATGAGAGGATAAAAATTCTTAAAAGCTCTCAGCAAATTTTACCATATGTTTTTATAAGTCTTAGGGAAAATTTCAATTAAACATATACATATTGGAACAAAGATGCATGCAAAAATATTAAGACATTTTAGAAGATCTTTCAAATCCCTGCTACACAAAATATAACTTCCTTTATTTCAAAAGAGGAATGAGTCACCTATGACAAATATTCTGAATGCAGTTAAAACATTTCTAAACATTCTGATATTATGATTTGATTGGAACATATAAATATAATAGAAACTCAGGAAAAAATCTTCTGTGGATATTCTCAGCTCAGTTAGAGAGAAAGAGAAAAGTTTTCTAACCAGGCAAGAGCCTGGGAAACAGTTGGGAAAGAATGTAAATAATTCTCTAATCTATCCTGTTATTCACATTGTCTATAGATATGTTCTGCTACTGTGCGTCATTCACTGCACACCAATGGTGTGACATGTTTTTACTCTAAGACCAATGAAATTAGTCTTCTCGATGTTCTCTATATATAGAGCAATACATTTAAAATAAAGAGAGAGCTCATTTTCTTTACCTTCTGATCTGGAGTTCTCTGTTCCCGTCCTGCTCAACAGCGACAATCTTCCTCTTGCATTCAGTAAAATTTCTCTTGTGAAAATGTACAAATGCTGAACAGGGCTGTTGAAAGATTCTTCACAGTCTATAGCTACAGAAATACTAAGAACTCTGAAAAAGAAGTTCAGAGTTTTTAGGTATTTTTTGTACCATTCAGGGGTAGGCTACTGTAGCAGTGTCTATATGCAACTATTAAATCTACCCACAAATATAGCAAAGCCAGAGCACAAGATCAAACACTAGTCAGAAATTAGTGACAATGTTTAATTGCTAGGAGCTAAGAACCTCATATTGTGCTTTAGCTGGGCAGATAGTAAATGTCAGGAAGTATTTCCAAGGGGTATTTTGTCAAGGTCCATCTTTTCAGGAGGTGAGGGAAAGAAAATTAAAAGTATAAGTGGGGCAGCATGCCACTTGGCCCCAAAGCACTATTAAATTAGTGTTATAATTGATACCTGTGTTGCACTCATCTGAATACAGAAGAACCAAAGGCTGCACAAAACACTGTGAGGTCAATGCTTTTTTGGCCTTAGCTTTCCCTGCTATTGAGCCTATGGATTCCAGAACTGATTTGTAAAGCTTCAGCAAAAAATTTTATTCCACTCTCTCTTATTTAATATCTACGTTCATGCATATCTTAACATCTCAAAACAGTTCTTTTTTGATTTACCACTGTGTGGTTGAGACAATCACTTCAGTAGTACAGTCAGTGTTTCCACTGACAACAAAAAAAACAAGACCATCCATTAAAATGGAAAATAAAAATCTTGAGAACAATCCACTGTTTTCCTCTGCCATTCTAATGTTGCTAAGATTTATTTTAGAAACATAGCTAGACATTTGGCAAATAGATTGAGTTTGATATTGTCAATATGAATACGTATATTTTTCTTAGCTTGTGGATATGACGAACATTTTGGATCAGATTGTAGATTCAAATTATACTGAACTTTTAGGATCCATGAAACAATAAAAAAATGCCATTTTATGGTGCCAGACTCCAGTTTGGTCCCAAGATACTCATATTCCTTCCACAGTGAAGGATGGATGCATGGATGATGAACATGCCTAAATAAAAGAAGAAAAAAAAAGAGAGAAAAAGAAACAAAAAGAAAATAATAATGCATGAGAAGAGATTTCAAGAGGGTTGTGTTAAAATTTTAGGGTTTTTTACTTACCTCAAATTGATATGGAATTGTCTTCACTCACTCAAACATTTGGTTTCAAAGCAGAGCCTTTACAAAAAGTATTTATCCAACTTGCAAGTGATGACATTTATAGGATATGCAAGGCTGATTTCCTCTCAAAAATGAGAAATTTGAATGGATTTATTTTTTCTAAGTCTAAATGGTTTCAAAAGTGTCCTTCTCAGCAGAATATCCTGAGCACCTTACAGAGGCTTCAGTTTTAGTGCATTTTCTATGAAAGAGTCTTCAGCCAAAAATACAAGATTCAAGAACTTGGGAATAAACAGAAAATGAAAGAGCTCAACACACATTGTGAAGGATCATTCTGGGATCTAGCAACTGTTCTAATGGTCATGTATTTTTCACAAGTATTAATAATGAATGCAAAATAATAATCATTATTTTAACATGAGCCAAAACCCAGGAAGTGTATGTATCCTCCCCTTTGCATGGAACCCAGTAGGCTAGGTAGACTCAAATAAGCTCCCTGAATGAGGACTCTGATTTCACAGTCACAACAATCCTTATTTGTGATTTTCAAATCAGTTCAGGTCTTTTATGGTGCTATGAAAGCCAGCTCAGCTGGGATGCACAGTGCCAGCATTTTAGTACCATTTAGCACAATTTAGTACCATTTAGTACCACAGCCACATTCAGATGCAGAAAGAGTCTACGGTTCTTCAAACACATAAGAGGCTAGAATTATTTTAGAGAATTTTTGTCTTACACCTCAGAAATGCTGT
The DNA here is from genome assembly GCF_026979565.1 of Vidua chalybeata. Taxonomy (NCBI): domain Eukaryota; kingdom Metazoa; phylum Chordata; class Aves; order Passeriformes; family Viduidae; genus Vidua; species Vidua chalybeata. The sequence goes on along the minus strand of NC_071534.1, from coordinate 49,267,935 downwards.
TATATTTAAGCCACACTGTATGCCTAAGCTCCTTACGTTAATAGGAAATGCGAGCATTCCTGAACTGAGCATAACTGAACTAAGCAGGCAACAGCTACATCCAGACTCTGAATTTTAATGCTATGAAAGTCTAATCATCAATAAGTATATTAATCAAATATAATTGTAATAGAATAAAAAACATACATACCTGTCACTATAAAAAGTACTGTCTCTGACCTAAAGGAAAAGGAAAGGCAAGTGGCATTAATAGTTTAACCAAGGAAAATGCAACATATTAATTTCCGTTTATTTTAATAATTGACAACAAATTGCTCTAAATTGCTATATAGCACCCAAATACTTACTCACTACTATGCATAATAATATGATGTAAATTGCTATATTTAATCTATTTAACACTCCAAATAGATGGCTCCAGTGTAAGATGTTAATGCAGTATTTATTAATACTTGGTGACAGCACCTTCTTCACTAAAGATTTGTTATTTATTGATGTGACCAATTCCTGTTTAGAATACTGACAGAAATGACAAGTTCAATGTTTAGTTTAAACCTACAATTCCTCTGCATGTGCATTTTGATTGCAAGTGTAAATATGACATGGCCTTTTTTCCAGCATCACCGCTTTCTGTTGCTCTACTGCATCTTGAAAAGCCAGAATCAATATTCTAGCTGTTTGTCTGCTCGTTTTTAAAAGCTGGCAACAGTAAAAACCAGACCAGAACAATACAAATATTAACTTTAAAATTTATTTTAAGTCCTTTATTATCCTTTTCCTTTTTTATTCAGAATTGCACCTTACTAGCATAATCCAGCCTTGAACAAATTGGAATAACTGGAATAATCAGCAAAATTGGTTAACTCTCATATTAAAAAAAAAAAAAATTAAAAATTGTGTCTTAACAGTCTTTCCTAAAGGACTATTAAGAATTAATACATTTTAAGACATTGATCTTAGTAATATATAAATTTATAAAATCCTTCTCTATTGTCAGACGGTTCTTGTTGTCTTTGTATGCTACATCACTCCTTAAATGTCTTCTTGTGACAGAAACATTCTTGACACACATTTAAAAGTGTTAAACAGACTTCCCAGTTTTGTCCCCAGTTCTTCCCACTTCTTTTGCTTTTTTTTTCTACGTATTTAATCCATTTGAAAGTTCACCAGCACTTGGTTATAAAACTCTATATTCATGTATAATAGAGATAAATGTTTCAGTCCTCTGTACCATTTCTATTTTAATCCTCCCTTAAAAGATTCCAAACTTAGAAGCCCACTAATAAACACTAATAAATAAGGGCTTGTATCAACAGAATATACTTTAGTAATTTTCTTTAATCTCATTATTTCAACTCACTCTTCTACTCCATCCTGAATTAATAGAAAGATTTAATTCACATTAGGAGCATGACATTTGAAGTGAGACTATGCAGTAGGAAATAAAAAGCATTTTAACATCAAATAGTGTTTCTATAATGTACAAGGAAACAAAAGGCTGTATTTTCTCAGTACTTAAATTACTTAGGTGTCCAATATACAAATGAAATCTGAAAATCCTATTGAAAATTACAGCCTTCAGAAGGACTAAATGCTCTAGGAAGGTAATTAGCATCAATTTAAATTGAAACAATAACTGGATATTTGAGAATGGAATGTAAATTAAGGACAATAGTCTTGTTTTTCACATGGACTAGTAAATCAGATTTTCTTGATTTTCTTTTGTAAGTAGTACGGTGAATACATGACAAATTAATATCACACAGACTCATTTAAAACTGAAGTCTATCCAATTCAATTTTTTTTATTTGTAAAATGAGCATAATAAAAATGGTATTATATACTATCTGTTACTACATACCATTAGTCATTATTGGTAAGTTTTTTGGGCTATATAAAAGCATTTTCATTGTGTTTCTGATCTTTCTTTCAAAAAATTACTTCATGATCTACTACTTCACTTTTTAAAAGAGATTGGGAAGGGTATACGTAACATTTAATGAAAATAAGAAAGGTAATCAATATAACAAGGTGGAATGCTTTAAATTTATTGTGTGCTTACTTAATCTTCAGAAAAACATTTTAGAAGTACTTGAGCATAACTGCAGAATGATTGACCTGTTGGAAAGAACCTCAGCAGATCATCGTGTCCAACATCACTCTTTGAAGCATTGTCACCACAGCAGGTTACTCATGTCTATGTCCATTAAGGATGGACACTATGCAGCCTCTCCATACAATATGTTCTGTGTATGATAACCTTCACAATGAAAAACCTCTACTTTGTATTTAAGTGAAATTTCCTGCATTTCAGTTTGGCACTGCCCCTTGGTATTTCACAAGACACCACTAAGATCCTTTCTTTGTCTTTGCTCCTTTCCCAAGACCATCAGAGATCCTCCTGAGCATTCTCTTCTCCAGCATGAATCATCTCAACTCTCTCATCCTCTCTACATAGCTCAAATGCTGCAAATTATTTAGTGTTCCTGGTCCTGTGCTGGATTCCAATATATTCATGTCCCTGTCATACCAGGGAGCCTCAGACTAGACACAGAACTCCAGTTATGGCCTCCTTATAAGAAATCCTTTTCTAAAAAGGAATGAGAAAATATTTCCTTTTTAAAAATCAGGCTACTCTTAAACATAGTTCCTAAAATGGCAGGATTTTATTTTCCAACTTGAAAAAATTTCTATTAAAAGCTCCTTGTCCCTAAATATTTTAGTTACAGCAAGACCTGAATGAAACATTAACAAGGATACAAATAGTTTAAAACTTAAGGAAAAGTCAGTATAGCCTCCTGGGCTAAGTGAGGGTTTTCCCCCAAAGCTTAGTAACCAAAGCAATGTAAATAGAATATTGACAGCACAAGGTTTGTGTAACAGGCAGCTGTGAAAAGTCATAGCAAATTATCAGCCTACTTAATCTGAAGCATCACAAAGACTGATTTCAGTATTTTCCTTGCCCTGTTTCACATTCATCCATGTCTTCTTTTGATTGCAGAGTTTGTTTATGGGTTTATCATTAGAGTTTCAGAACACTTCATCTGTCTTTTTCACTTGGTACAGAGTAGCTACTAAGCAAATATTTTTGTCATAAAATCACTGAAAATTTGACAGTAGTTGATTCTTGTTCAGCTGTAACTTGAGCTGGGCGTCTTGTTTGCATTTCATGAGTCTGTGTTTGATAGATATACAAATATTTCTTTTACCAAACTTTGTGGCAAATGGATAATAAGATAATAAATAAAGAAAAATTAAATAATTTTAATTATTTAATAATTAAAATAAATAATAACAAATAAATAAATAATAACAAAATCTATAGCTAAACTTTGCTCTCTTGCAATTATGCAGTATCTGTGAAAACAGTTGTCCAAATCCTCCTTTCATTTTTTGCATCCAAAAGCCATCCAGCATCAATGAGATTAGATGAAGTCTGTTTTTCTGTTAAACCTTCACAGTTCTCAGAGTAGTAATCAGGATTACTAGAGGAGATAGTAATTAAGTCCATGGCCCTTTATCAGAAATGGCGAGAATATTAAATTAAAATATTAAATAAAGTCTGTGTGTGACTGGAATGTGTACCTCAGTTTTTAGCAAATAGATAACAGAACACAAATTTAGAGATATGCAAGACAGAGAAAATTAGCTGCTTGGCAACAAATGTCAAAGATAGTAATGTGCTAAAAATTAGGAAGAGTTTTAGAAAACATTTAGTTTTGACCTTGTAAAATGAGCTCTGTAACTATAGAGGGAAGATAATGCCGCCCAAGATAAGTAAAGAAAAGGTAGAAGCACAACGTAAAAAAATGCTTGACAGAAAAATCATAGTTGAATTCATGAGTGGCCAAAAGGAATCAAAGGTGTGTAGAAAGAGACAGCAATGTGGAAAGAAAGAGAAAAGGACAATCCAACCAAACGCTCTACTGAAAAAGGAAGCTATGAACATCTCATACATCAAAGTATACTGAAGGAAACATCAGTGAAAAAATATCCTTTTAAAACCCTCTATTACTTTATTTCAACAGATCCAGAACAGATACCATATCCTCACCTCTGCAAGAGTCAGTGCACATTGACATCTGAAAATAAGGAAAGAAACCTCATTTGGTTATAAATTAAAAAACTCCAAAGAACTGAAAGCCCACACTTCCAAAGCAAACAGTTATTATCACTGCCTATATGAACTGTTCTATCTCTCATAGGGTGCTGTATGCTATCTAGAGAAGGCGTCAAATGAGGAAAGTATGCTGTATATGGATGATAAAACAGAGGAATAAATAATATATATATATTTACATATACATGTGTATGTGTGTGTGCGTGCGTGTGTGTGTGCGCTTATATAAATACTAACTAAATCTGTTGATATTCAGTCTAAAGACAATTCATTACAGTGGTTATGATGATACTTTACTGGAGAAATGGAAGGGGAGAGTCAGAGAGACAAAGTAACCTATTTGACATATTCAATAAGAAAAATACGGTCAGATCATCTCATACCACATTTGGATTCCCCCTATCTGAAAATGACTCATCTAGATGACTTAAGAACCAAAGTGGCTTGCTGCAACACAAGATTTTATACAAAAGGGGAAAGTAAAGAACAAAAAGTAGTGAAATCAGAATATTCTTGTCTTTAGAAAATGGTATGGACTGCAAGTTTAGATTTCTATTCTTGTTGCAATCATTGTCACAAGGACAGATTCCTCTTGTGACATGCTGTGTTCTCATCTTCTGTCAAATAAATAAAATCAATACCTCATTAAATTTTCAAAGTTTACCTGTTGATGGCTGTGGAATACTGAACTATTCTATGTGTGAACAGCTATGCCCACTAATAGAGATATTAGACCACTGTCTTTTGAAGTCTAACACTTACTAAAATTGCACCCCCTTATTCTCATAATAAAGACTACTATAAATAGGAGGTGTAACATACTGTATAAGCTTTCATTTTAATTGGGAAGAAGAAATTTTGGACTCTATCCCAGATGGCTCACAACAACTTTCTGATAATAAAGACACACTTGCAATAGCTGTCCTTTTTTATCTAGTTTATAATGCCACAATTAGTTTTGTTATGCCCTTCTGAGAACTGAAAATTAATAATTAATATATAATAAAAAATATAGAACAGAGAATTCTGAAATTACAAAATTGTGACATCCACAAAAGCAAATCTACAGAAACATGGAATTGTTACAATATGGATTTCAATTTCCATCTACAGTCAGAAGAAAAGCCCATCACTGATTTTCATGAGAGCAAGATTTGAATAATTGATCCTGCAGTTTGACATCAATAAGATGCCCTTTCATGTGCTGTTCATGTTGATTTGATTCTGCTAATCTCTTTCACATTTAAGTAATTCATAGTTAATGACTGAACTGGGTGATTAGCCCTGACAGGTTTAGATTCTGAATCCTGTGACAAATAAAATGTTATCACTAGAATTTAGGCACATTTACTAACAAGTAGGAGGCAAGTGTTGATAGCTATTTTTAAACTGAGGACCTCCAAATATTTTCCAAATCAGTAAACTATGAGCAAAACCTCATAGTTTACTAATTGTAGTATTAGAAGAAGTAGTAGTAGCAGTATTAGCAGCATCAACCCTTAACTGCAGAGATAAACAAAACAAACTAAAAAAAAAACAACTATTAGGGCTGACAGAATACATTACAAATACTTTTGGATGTACAAATGTTACTTTTACATGTCATGGGCTTAAATCATATTTAGTAAACACAAATATGACCAAAAGTGGACCCTTCCATGTTATTATACTGCTTTGTTTGGCAACAAAAGTGAGGAGCCTGTTCTGCAATACTTACAGGATCTTTTATATTACCTGTCTCATAGGACAATACCTTGAGCACTAGGATGTTTCATATTCTCAAGGTATTGGCCTGATTTCAACCTACCAAACAACCACCATGTGACTATTCATCTTATTAAGTGGTAGCTTAAGTGAAGTATAGCAATATGGTAACAACAAAACAACAAGGTGAGACAAAGACTGTATCTTGTCTTACAAATTCATCACAATGTCCTTAATATTTTGCTTCCCATTTACTTATGCAACACCATAAAATATTTTTTCACATGCTCAGAAACAAAGACAAGGCCCATATGCTCGAAACCATCTTTCTAATTAATTAGTACCTGCTATTCAAGTTACTTAAATTCTCTGTCTCACTGGCTTTTTTCCTTGAAGCTAGAAAGAGCAGATTTATAAACAGATTTGAAGTAAACTTAAATTTTAACAATCACTCATGTTTCCTCCCACTTACTGTTTTTTTAAGCCATCCAGCTCATATTTTAATGACATAAAATATTGTGTGTCCATGTTTTACTGCCATGGAAATGACACTGGCATCAACCTCACCTCCTTGCCTGGTAAGACCATGTGTCAGATTTCTCATATTGAAACGTATGAGAGAGAGAATTGATTAGACAGCCAAGGGCAAATCATACCTGAACTAACCTAGGGGCCTTCTACCATGAAGTGGCTGCATCAGTGGACAAAGGAAGAACTATGAATATCATCTACCTGGATTTCTGCAAGCTCTTTTATACAGTCCCTGACAGGATCCCAGCTGCTGAACTGGAGAGATAAGGGTTTGAGAGATGGACTGTGAGATGAATAAGGAATCAACTGGATGGCTGTGCCCAAAGAGTTCTAAGCAATTGCTCAATGTCCAAGTTGAAATCAGTAATGAGTGTATCCCTCAAGGGTCCATATTGGGACCAAAACTATTTAATATCTTCATCTGTAACATAGGTAATGGGACTGAGTCAGCAAGTTTGCAGATGACACAAAGCTGAAAGGTGTAGTTGGTATTCTTGAGGGAAGGGTTGCCATCCAGGAGGATCTTGGCAGCCTCGAGGAGTGGGCACATATGAATCTCATTAAATTCAACAAGGCCAAGAGCAAGGTCCTGCAGTGGTGTGAGGGCAATCCCCAATGTCATTGCAGACTGGGGGATGAATGGGTTGAAAATTACCCTGAGAAGAAGGACTTGGGCATACTGGTGGAGGAAAATTTGGACATGAGCTGGCAATGGGCACCTTTAGAACAGAAAGCCAACCTCATCAGACCTGTGTCCAGCCATGTGATTTTCCCCCTCTACTCCAGTCTTGTAGGACCTCACCTGGAGTACAGCATGTAGCTCTGGGATCCACAGTACCTGAAAGACATGAATGGACCTGCTAGAGTGGATCCAGAGAAAGGCCACAAAAATGGTCAGAAGGCTGGAGCAACTCTCCTATGAAGAAAGAGTGAGTTGAGGTTGTTGAACCTAAAGAAGAGAGGGCTCCAAGGGGACCTTAGATCAACTTTTCAGTATACATAGGGAACTTTTAAGAAGGAGAGAGAACATTTTACCAGGGCCTGTCAAGAGGTCCCCCTAACCCAAGCCACTTTATTATTCTATTTATACATGAAATTGCCATAATCCTCCTGCCCATGAGAAGATAATTCAGACTTATTTTGGAATGAGAAACCCACTGAATTCAGAAGAGATTTTTTTTTCCCCTCTTGCTCTACTCTGAAAGTGATTCCATTGTAAAGCAAAACCAATTTCACAGATGTACCTGCCTTTCATGACGGAATATATTTGCTCAAAAACTCTAGGCTGGCATTATGCCAGATTATTGGTATAATAATAATAATAATAATAATAGTAATGCTTATTCTTACATATAATTGAGTGGAATGCTTACCTGCACGCAGACTGATAGATCAGACTGTGATGCAAACACAGATGACACCAAATCTGGGATTTTAACACGTAATATTTAACACTGCCAATCACTGCCAATGAAAGGTGATACCCAGTAGTATTATATTGGTTTACATTGTTTTAGCCAGAGATTGCTCAGGAGACCTTGAGAATTGTTGAAAACAGTTCTGAAATAAAACATACATGATCATATTTCAGTAATAAAAGATTGCAAGCTGTTGAGCTGAAAGGGGGAATTTTTCAGTTAGAAAAGCACATCTCTCTTTCAATATGCAAGGCACCTGTCACCCAACCAGTGATAAGAAGCCAATCTCCTATTTACTTTTTACTCAAAGCATTTGCAACTTGCAATCACCAGTTTCATCTATGATAAAAATTGGCAATTCATGACAATTGTCTTTTTACCATTATTTTCCCTTGCAAGTCAAAGAGAAAAACAATAAAATACTTTATTCATGTGAATGTCATTTTCTCATTTAGATATCATAAATAAATTGCCTTTTTAGTACAAAATGAAAACTGGGAATTATTATTTAATGAAGATTAGTATCCACAAAAACACATATGCATGACTTCTCACAGTCATTTTCATATTGCTTTTTCAGACTAATTTCCTTAATTAACAAATGTATTTTCTTCAATTTATCATTTCTCAGTGTTGCTTAGAAGTTGATAATACAACAATCTATTAATAAAAAGCAGTAATATGAAAGAGAAGCAGAGAAACATTGTTGCTTTGTGCTTTGGCAAGAAATAAAAGAGGTGTAGGTAAGCAATCTTTAGAGTGCTGTCTCTGCTTAGATTGGATTTCACAAAATATGACATCTTTTCTGGTAAGCGATTGTCTTAGTTTTTTGTGCTTTGCCACTGAATGACAACTGTTTGCCTTTAGACACTTACTCAAATGAAAATACAGTGAGCATTTTCTTCTGAAATCCTCTTACCTTAATTTCCTTGGTTTCAGTAAAACTAAGAAACTTGCAGGAATATCTAACACTTTCAGAATTGAATGCAAATAAATGCTATGGGATTTTTTCAATTAGTTTTTCAAGTCCAACAGAAGTTCACATCCTGAAATACCTTCTAGAAGAACAGACACAAAGTGTAATATTTTTTTCTGTATTAATGGTAGGGTCCTAATGGAACCCATAGAAGCACCAATGAAGATCTAACACATTCCTGGAGAAGAAAATCTGTCTTCAGAAACCCTTAACTTCCTGATTGCCAGAAAATGGAAGTTTATATAAAAGAGTTATTAGTATTTAAGCTGTTTCTCATAGTTTTGGAGGATTTGTTTGTTTATTTACTTTGTTTTTAGCAAAGCATCAAATAGTAGCTTTGCTAGGAGGAGGCTTGATCTGATCAACTAGAATAACTTGTCACATTTTCAGTATATGTACTAATAGCAAGAGAAAAATGAAACCTGATAAAAATTATAAATAGCTCCTGAAAGAAAGCACCATGCAGTGGTCTAAAATATTTGGAAGCAAGTTTAATAAAATTTCAATGTGTTTTCTAGGAATGCCTCCAGGAAAAGTAGAAGTCTTATTATGTAGGAACAGAATCAAAATAAAAAAATAAAAAGCAAACTATAATTATAATTTTAAAGATTCACTGCTAAATTATGATTCAGATACTTCTAAACTTTCAACTTCCCCATATCACTGAGTTTCATAAATTTAGCAAATACTTAGTTTTTAACTAAACATTAATTTCTATTACGCCAACACCAGCAGCAGTTTCACCTGACCAGCAACTCAGTCTCCCAGTCAGAACCTATGGCATCTAGGAGCAAAGCAAAAGGTGTATAGAAGCCATATATCTCACATTTAGACATTTATAAGCAAACATACATATTTATATGTATTAATATTGAAGTTAAATACCCCTCCAAATGAACAAAACTTTGGTATTTTTGCACCAACCACAATTTTCCATATCCTAAATGAAAAGTCTGCAAGTAAAAAAAATCTTTAAAATATCTTCTTTCAGTAAGAAGGTAAGAAATTTAATAGGCTTTGAACATATTACTTTGTATTCTTCGCTGGGGGTGGGGGAGGATAGTGGTGGAAATAATAACTTGAAACACTAGGCAGCTTTTAAAAACACTGTGATTCCGGTTGACGTTTAGTCTCCTCAACATATAGTACAATAAGACAATAAGGAAAAATGCTAAATAGATGATACCGTAGAAAACTTTTGATTTTAAAAGTTTTAGGTTTTAGAATGCTGTGCAATTTTTAGTTGCACAGCATTCCAAAATGAATTGACTTTTTCTTACCATCACATGGTTTTGTTTATGAAACTGTGGAAAGAGAGTATAGGAACATATATTATTTAGTACTTTTATTTCATTTACAGCTAGAGCTTTAAAATGAGGAACTAAGGCCCCACCGAGAAAACAAATAATGACAAATTTCTTCCTTAGAAAGTTTAGAGTCCAAAAGCCAATGGTATAATCACATTTTTTGTCACACTTAGGATATCTTATTACAGAAATCAGAATAGCCACAAATACTTTGAATTCTTTTAATATTCAGGGAAAGGTCATTACATATACATATATGCCTAGCAGAAGCTTTTTAAAAGATAAATCAGATTTTTCAAATCTTCTACTAAAACCAAGTAGAATAGCATTCTAAATTGACTATATTTTAGTGAGATTTGCTGAACAAGTCTTTCAGAATTTATCATTCATAAGTTTCCTCCCATCTTAACTTTCCTAACATCTTAGATCCCAAATTGGAATATACAAGTTGTTGTCTAAGAGCATGTCTTCCCAAGCATTGTGAAGATATCTGAGATTCTTATTTATTTGTGTGTGTGAATTTGCAATTAGAGTTTTTTTTTTAAACAAGTTATCCGCTAACTTGTTTTGAAAGGAAGAATATTTGTTGTCAGTTTTCATGTAGGTAAGATTTCCACTATCTTTGGATACATATTCCTGAATATAGTTACATTTGTAAGAAATATTTTAAACCCCAGCTATCACTCAGTTGAATACCTCAGGTATCAGGGAAGCTACTTTCACTAGTAATGCAGAGCATTTTTATGAAATTCTCAACACAGAGATCATGCTATAAAAATTAGTACACATAAAAATCTGCCATTTTTTAAAATCTCAGAACTACATTTTCTAAAATATCCAGAGATTTGTGTTCTAGAATCTGAATGGCTAATCTGAGACAACATTAGCTGAAAGGGCTGAACTCACCTCCGTGAAATATAATCTGCATGTTAGACACTTAGAAGCCAACATTCAAGCCAATGATCATCTATTTTAATTTTTTATTAGCTTCTAATTTTAAATTATCTATTTCCAGAAGTGAAATGTAAATTTAATTTAATCCATAAAATATGAAAAACTTAAGTGTTGTAAGACTATGTCATGAACTATTGACTTTTACTATACTATACAGACAGAGGGTAATATTGCTTCTGTAGACATTCCAGGATTCTGTTGTGTGATATATATATAACTGAAGATGTGTTAAAGAAACAAATCTATTAAATACTTTGATTGCTAATAAAACTTCTGAAGACAACAAAAATATTTTAAAATAATCTTTAAACATGCTCAGCTCAGTATAGATGTTCCCACATGCAGGAAGTCAATCCTTATAAATTCAAACTCACCAAGACTCTAGCTGCTGTTTTCTGTATTGGTTGTCTCTGGACACAACAATACAGAACATTAGAAAAAACAAACAAATTAGAAAATATAAACACACAATCCATAAAAGTCTACACTCTTCTATTAACTACAGGTATGTAAACCTGTAGTGGGAGCCTTTATGAAAATCAAAAGACAGAATCTGGCTCAGTACCACGAATGAAATATCCTTATATGACTTGCTTATAAAAACCCTTGAACTAATAGCAATAACAAAATCATACCAATATTACCAAGGTTAGTTTAATAGTGAAATTTCTTCTATTTGTATCACCATAATATTTTTCAAAACTATTCACTGAGGAGAACTTCAAGCTGAAGAGTCACCAAGTGTTGATTAATAGCCTATTTAACTCCAATTGAATTTAATGTAGCATCCAGTCATCCAAGTCATTTTCATGCCAAGTTTCACAATAACATCATCTAACTGACATTGTAAGAGATGTCAAATCAGATGGCAATGATTAGTGCAGATCATATTCCTTAAAATTACTTCACACAAAAATATAAAAATTAAATACTGAAGGAATGGTAACAATAGACATCACCTTGGCTTCAAAGAGGAAACCCTGAAGAGAAAAAAATTTAGTTATAGTTGTCTCTGTAAAATGAACTTTGCATTCTAATTCTGAACCATTCACTTTAAGAATTTGATCCTTTACTTACTTGTTCATATTGTCCCCAGTTTCTTGGGGCAGGGCAGAGTTTTTCACTGATTTGTAAGACATAACACTTTCTTTTCTGTTTTCAGGACTACTAGCTTCTATCATCTGCAGGAACATTGAAATGTGCCTTGGAAACCATCAATAAAATGTGTCTCCTTGGGCAGATCCTGTGAACTTCATGAAACACAAGACAAGATTCTAGTTAGTATGTTTGTGGTCTTTGTCCAGAAATATACAAAATTTTCATTCTCTCTGACAGCTTGAATTTTCAATGAAATTTCTCATTTATCCTAGAAAAAATATCTCTTTTCTAACATCCTCTGTAACGTTTTTATTCTACTTTTTTTATTTAGATTGTTTACTTCTCCATAGATACAGTTTGATTCAAGTACATTGTTGGTAATATGCATCTCTTTCAATGCGATCTCAAAGCTATCTTCATCACTGCAGTGCAGTTGACATCTGCCAAGTAGAAAGACCAAATGTTACTTCATTGTAGCCAGAGTTCAAGCTGTCCATTCTCTGAATGATGAAGAAAAGGGTAAAAATATTAATTTTAGCATACTACATTCAGATCCTGAACTTACACTTTGTTTGTTGCATTGGATATCAAGAGAGCACATCCTATTTCACTAAAGCTCCCATTACACACAATAATGCTGTTATGAATGCTCAAATCTGACCTAACTCACTGGGCCTCCTCTAACATACATGTACTTGGGTAACAACATTAAATTTTCTTTCCCAGTAATTTTCCCATGAAAAGGATGACTTGGGATTAACAATTTCCTCCACAAGCAAGACTTGTCTGAGCAAATCTTTCCCATAGCACTGAATCAGCTTACTGTCTGTTTTTATAATTATTGAAAAAGGAAACAAACAAAGCAAAAAGAACACAAAATATTTCAGCATATAGTACCAGCTTTCTCACTCTCAAATTACAATTCCTTGGCATTAAAAGATTTACCTCTGACAGTTACTGATAATTTATACAGTAGTACATATAGGTAAACCTAAGCAGACCTAAGTATCTGTCAATTTATACCAATGTTTGACTTTTGGTAAGAAATGAAGCAGAGAAATATTAGTTAAAAATGGAAAAAAAAATCAGATTAAACCTGTTATAGGCTTTTTGCATAAGGTCAAAAATAGGTACAAATTTTCATCATATAAATTATAACTATAAAATAACAGCTCTACAGCAAGGGATATAGGAGATGTCTTGCTGCTGCAGCAGCAGCTATGGCAAAATCACCCTCCTCAGATGTAAGGTGGATACACATCTCCATCCCAAAGTTACCTCAGATGCAAGATGCACACCTCTATCCCAAAGTTACCCACCCCCAAGGTACAATTACCCTTCACTGAATATGATGCATGACTAGAGCCACTCAAGCTCTTCCTAAAGATAAAGAAATAGTATAAAAATAAGTTAAGAATGGGGAGAAGATAGAGAAGACTTTATCTTAACTTCTGGGATTGACTGACAGGCTGAACCTGTCTTCTCCACCATAGGGACACCTACTGGGTAAGACCCATACCCATGTATGATGATTAGCGATTACAGTATGTCTGTATATTGCTTTGAATGTTTTTGGTGTTAGATACTGTCACTAGCGATCTTTGAACCTCAACCTGTCACAGTGTTATTAATAAAGAGTTTTATTAATAAAAATAATTTACTCTGTAAATTATTACTGTGTAATAGTGCAAGGGCACTGGCACTTGTTGGCAGCAGGTAACATACTCAAATAAAAGTGGGGAGAGCCTGGAGAGGGTATTTCTTACTCTGTTGGTCTGTGTCCCTTAACAAGTTAGTCAAACTGCTCTCTGATCCAGCAGATTTCTTAGTGGAGAGTCTCCATAACAGGACATTGACAGACTGGTTCTTGGCTTTCCTGAGGCACTGACAGAGTAATGAAAAACAAAATGTTTGAGGAAATCTCTGCTTTCACATTACAAAGAGAGATGCTGACAATATATGCAGTTAAGTGTATTTGCACACAGCATGAGACAAAGAAGAATTTAGCACAGTAGCTCAAGGTTTTGCTCTTGTAATCAGAAGAACTATCTGTGTTTGGCAGCAAGCCAGACATATGCAGTGGGACTGTACAGCAGGGCTGGAGCCTAAAAGTCTCTGAGAGGACAGGTGGAACAACTGAAAAGTAGGATTTGCTGGAAAAATAATATATCTCTGTACCAGTTTGCAGTTGAAGTGTAATTAGCTGTGGATACATAGAGGTATGATCATGCTCAGCTAGGTAGCTGACACCGTCAAGTTTGCAGCTCTTAACATTCCAAAGCAGTTACTCAGAATCACAAAGATCATTGTAATCTGTAAAAAGTATGCTTTTAGAATAACATGCATATAGTAAATTAAATATTGATATTTATCCATGTGTTCAGACACATAGATACCACCCATAGGTTTTCTGAAATAATTGAAATGTTTGCAGTGAATCTTTGCCATTTTTCAGTCTCAGTGTGTTTCAGCTTCTAAAATTTTAAATTTCACCATTTTCTTATTTTAATTTTTTTTCCTATAAACTTCCAAATGTATGACAGAGGGGAAAAAAAACCAAGCATGGGAAAACTTCAGCTGTTACAGTGAGCTTTTTCAGAGTGCTAGAGCAACTGTAGTCAGAGAACCAGTGGAAGTTCCAACAGATTCTGAACTTTATTGCTTATTTAACACTGTAACAAGTGCATTGCAATCATTAAGTAGAGATCTAACATGCAAAGCAGCAACAAAAAAAAGCAATAGTTTTTAGGAAACCTCCTAGGCTAATTTATATCATGAGGCCATTAAAATATTCCAGATACTAAACCATGTTTTCACAATTCAGTTGAAATAATTTCAAGGACCTACTAAATTATAGCATTAAATAGAAATGCTGCAGTGTTTTCTTATTAATTTTGTGTATAGGCAGAGCTCTTTTTTTACAAGTTTGCTTATGTACAATCTATCATATACCTTAAATTCATGTGCTTCTGTGTTGCATCCCTGGTTTGGGTTCAGATTAGGGGTTCTGATATGTGTTAGTTAGCCGGTTCTGTGTACCCCTGTGCTTCCCCCCGTGTTTCCCCCCACCGCGGTGGTCCGCTCCGGGTCACTTACCATTGGAGCTCACCATGCCAGTCCTGTAACCACTCCCCTGTCCACTCCGGAGAGCTCGGTGTCTGTTTACCCCACTCCCGCAACCCCATTCGCCCTGGAACCCTGTGTCCGCCCCTGTCACGTTCCCGTTGGTTAACCTGATCCACGTCGCTCCCCCATAGCCTGCCCCCACTGGGGGAGGAGGGCTTCCATCTCCCTTGGCCTGCCCCCTATAAAACCCTATGCCTCCCTTTGTTCGGGGCCATTTTCATCCGCATGGCACTGGGAGCGAGTCGCACTTCGCCACCGCAGCTCCACGCCACAATAAAAGCTCTCCAGCCGACCAC
The DNA here is from genome assembly GCF_026979565.1 of Vidua chalybeata. Classification (NCBI taxonomy): domain Eukaryota; kingdom Metazoa; phylum Chordata; class Aves; order Passeriformes; family Viduidae; genus Vidua; species Vidua chalybeata. Next base: position 49,252,405 of record NC_071534.1, on the reverse strand, counting down.
GCATTGAAGCGTACAATTCCTTCACTTCTTTGTCTCGCCCATCACGCATGGCAGCAGAACGCAGCCAGCCCACCCCAGTGCGCGGGAAGTAGAAGCGCCCAGGAATAGTGGCTGCCCCAGGTCCCACCGAAAAGCAGCACCCTAGCTGGGCTCTCTGGAGCTGCCCAGGACTGGGAAAAACAACGCAACACCGCACTTCTGTATGAAGGCAAAACGCAGTAGTCATTTGATTAACACTTTAGACTTATTTATGAAGCTGTCACAGACTCCAGTGTTTGTAATTTGTCAACCTTCATTTTTACTTAGTTATAATCTGACAAAAATTAAACAGGGCTCTTGTCTTACCATCACTTGGAAACATGGATTCTTTAAGGCTTCTTTTTCAGACATTATCTAGAAATACATAAGGTATAAAACATGATGCAAATATTACCAGCTACTGGAATACTATTAGGCTACAATCTTACATCAGTCCTCTAAACATCTCTATTCATTTCCTGTCTTCATTTCATTATAATGACAGAAACATACTTTGAAAATAACATGTTACTGAAGTTGGTCTACAGAAACTAAGTGGAATATTAAGTTGTTCCAAATGTGAATTTTCTTATGTCTGATTTGCAGTCCATTATGGAAACACCTAATCTACTTCTTTAATATATCACTTAAGTGGACACTCAGTCAATAGATGAACAGTAACTTACGGTTTGATCATGTAAGGCCAGTGACATCCTAAATTCCCAAGATGATGGGATCTGAATATTGCCCATCATGTCACAAGGTCTTAACCTTAGGCAGAACTAAGCAATGGATAAATGGCTTAATTTTGTCATTTAAGTGAAGGCTAACTATGTAACAAAAGGAGCAGGTAAATGACTCACAGAAAGTTATTCATCCACATAGTCAAAGAAGAAGGAATAAGATTCAGATGTTCTTGTTTTGCTCATGATACTACATCTATCTAGATAACAATATTCTCTGTCTTTTCATCTCTAAGGAATTCAAATTCTCTCAGGCTTTGCACTAGTCTGGTTTCTCCTGTCACAGGACCCAGATCCAATCGTTTGTTAGTAGAAAATCAGTTTGCAAGCTACAGCTGTCTAATACATGTAAAATATGTTCTCAAAGGTTCTAACACCTGTCCAGCATGGCCCTGAATTTGTGTTGGCTCCACAAGACTTGTAGTTAGCTCAGCTAAGACACACCGCCATCCAACATTCCTCTGGGAGGGAGCTCAGTTATTCTATTATGGAATGTATTTACTTCTATTTATTCCTTCTTGATATTCTATCCATATAGAATGTTGTAATTCTGATACTAGTGCTTCAGTGATCTATTGTTCCCCATGAGCTCCCATGCATATACTTTTTCTGTTTAACTTTTTTTCCCTGTCTGTTTTCTGTTGGCTCTTGAAAAATTCAGACTAAAGTAAAGAAATAATCATTACTGCTTAGAGTAAAGGAAGAGCTCAAACACAGAACATTGCTAGACTCACTGCAGTGGTTTACCTTCTGCTTCTTTTATTTATTCTCAGACTTTAGGCTACTTCAGCTTTTTGTTTTCTCACTGATCTTCGGTCTTGTTTTTTCTGTAGTGTTGCATTCCTTCTTGTCCCCATAATCTCCCAATCTTTATTCTATTTATCCCTAAAAAGCCTGTCTGGTAACCAGAATTGAATTGAAAATGAAATAATTTTTAAATGTATACATTTCTGTACAAATGTAGTTATTATAGCCCGGAACTGCCCTTGTGCACCTCTGTGAAATGCTTCAATTAGGATTGGTCTCTTCAGAAAATCTTTGTATAGACAAAGAGCTAAAAAGGCACTTTGAGAGCCCATCAATGGTGTGATTCACTCTCTGGAGGTACTTCACTTTCTGTTTACCAGCGGGAGAATGGTAGGGATGACTGTGCAGTAATAGTGCTTCTGGCAATGCCTCAGCCAACTGGGAGGAATCTGGTCTCATTCATAGGTAAATGACAGGTTGAGAGATAAGGAGGTAAGTAATGCTGTTGTTTTCAAAAGAGTATCTTGCCTCTGACACCCTCACTGGTCCCCTGCAATGTGGTACCAGAATTCTCATAAGCCAGTTTATCCAGCTAAGCAGAAATTTGCCTGGGTGTGCTTCCCTTATGCCCTCCACATATATGGAATGAAACCAACCCCAAAAAGCAGTCAAAACTGCATTTCTCCAGAAATACGAGATGACAAATCATGTTTGTTTCTTATTATCAAATACAGAAATTAAAGTGGGAAAAAGTACCCAAGTAGACTCGGGCTCTTCAAAAACAATTGCACAACAACAGTAGCAACCTTATAGCATTTCTTCAGAGACTGAACACTTACATTCTAAGGGAAAGCATTATGTATGTAACATATGTAACATTGCCATCTAGTGATGTCAGCTGTTACAACGTGCTTGAACAGCTCCTAGATATACGCACAGCCACCTCCAGTCACAATAACCTCCTTCCTTCTTCCTGGTCTTCGTGATTTATTTTTTTGGCACTCATATTTATTAGACCATCTCCTACATTTAAACTGGAATTGCATAAGAACATTTTGAATGGGCATCTAACACAATTTACAGGTTTGCCAGTAAATGAATAAGGGAGTTACTCAAGGAGGCTAGGAATAATCTCATTTTACCTCTAAAAAAATGAAAAAGTTTGTTCTTATAGATTTTTGGTTGCAGATTACTATATCTGCTTGTCGTGGATTACAAATGGTATTCAATTTAGTAGTACCACTAAAATCATGCTGCCACTCGTTCCCCTACCCCCTCCAACTGGAAGCACAAAAGGCAAAGATCATGGGTTGAGATAAGAATAATTTACTGGAAACAGCAAAGAGATAAGAAGATGAACAGTAATAGCAATACATTAATAACAAAAGGTAAAAAATGAAACAATTTACATGGAAAGCCTATGACAATAGTCAGTTGGCTCTTCCCCATTACCTTTTCTCTCCACCCAAAGGAACACCCTTCTCTAGAGAAGTGAGAGCCCCTTACTCCTGCCCCCGGCAATGATGTCAGGTGGAATAGAACTACCTCTGAGCCACGGTCCTCAACCCACACCCCCTCCCCACCACTGAAGGTTATACAAGATCAAATACATCCTCTATCTTCTGTAGGATCACCTTAGACTAGATGCCAAATTTTAGATCAACAACTGTAGACGAGCACATTGGCACACATGAAATTGTATCAATGTAGGCATTCAGAAAGCTCAACACACCTAATCTTCCTTAATATTCCACCTCACCACTCAATCTATTCAACTGTTTGGATGGCTTCCCTATTTTCCCAAAGTAGAGGGTTTTCCAGCATAGAATACACTGTGCAATACCTCAGCTTCTCACACACAGCTCAGTGGTACTCATTGGACAGATGGCATTCTGGGGAAGCAGGCACGTGCCATAAAGATGTAATTGATACATCTATGCCATCATAACAACACATCTGCTCTTGTGGTACATTAAAATAGACTGATAAAAATAGCAAAATATTATAGTAATTTTTTAATATAGCTACTGTCTCTATAGGTCCTCCTATGACAAATTGATGCATACAGGTGAAAGCATTTGTTCTACTTTTATAAAGGACAATGGAGGAAAAGCCTTGAACTTTGATGACACATTAATTATATGTTGAACTGAAGGTCACCCCAAGTAATTTTCATCCAAGTGATTTTGGATTTTTTTTTTAGATTAATATTTACTTACACTTTTTTCTTCCTTCCTTCTTTCTTCCTGTTCGGGAAAACACCAAAAATACCTTGGAGATGTTCATATATCTACCATTTTGTATAATTCTTGATTGAGCTGGAACATGAATCACACTATCTGCAGGAAGCTATAAGCTCATACAGTCTGTCACTCAAATATACAGTGTGAGTGCATTGCCTTACTCCAAAATGTTTCTTGTCCCTCAGACTACCAGAATGCTAAGTAAAGAGCTTTAATTTTATGTTTAAAGAAGGCTTTTATATAAAAATGTACAATTTCATAAGGCACAATTCTTGTGAAGAGCTAGCAACTTGAACATATTCATGAATTGTAGTGCCTGGAATGTTAAATAGAATAACATTTTGTTTGGTTTTCTTTATGACTTACAGAGACACTTTATGGAAGGTATTGAAAATGTCAGCTATACTTATGTTTATATAGAAATATATGAGCATTTCATTTTGAATTGGCTTTAGGTTTACAAAAAAGAATAAAACACAATCACAGTCAGAGACTTTCTTTTAGAAAAGGCAAGTGCATATTTGCTTGATAGGCAAAAAAGGACTGGGAGTTGATCTTGAAACTTTAAATTCCAATTCTTTCCATCAAAAATTGTACCATGTGTTGAAACACACAAAAATACAAAATTGCACCCTAAGTATATGTAGACCTTTTTAATCACAAAAAATTACGTGATGAATTACTGTACATTGTGCTTTTCTATGTAAATGAATGATGTGAAATTAAAATAAATTAATAAGGGATACAAAAAATGTAAATGGACACCTTTACCTGTAATCTTTTCTGAAAAACGCTCCTAGATCCATTTATGGTAGTAATAACTTTTAGCTAAAGCAGCCAGCTTGTATTCAGGCAATGTTATCATTATTCAAGGGAGAGAATTATATATTCTGGGAATTGGAGTGCATGCACAAAATTTGACATTGATGTAAATTATCAAACCAATGTCCAGAGGGAGCATGCTGTAAATAGGAATCATATCTTTAATTCAATCCTCACTGGTATCATAGCCTGCCTCTAAAACAGATTAAATTAGAAGTTTTGCAGAACAAAGTGAAAGGTTTAACTCTAGTCTCAAACAAAGATTTATTCGTCTGCCACAATACAGGGCAGTGTGTATCTACCTTTCTCCAAGACATAAGCTTTGAGTGGATGAAAAAAAAAATTAAGAACCAGTCTCAAAAAACTTCCCAGTGAAATAAACTAATTTAAACTTCTCTCCTGCCTTACCTGTGGATAATCTCCTCCATCCAATGTCTCTTTTCAGCTGCATGGATGGTTTCTTTCTCTTCTATACACTATCCCTTTCTTCTAATGCATGCACTTTCATGCAGAGATGGTGGTTTTGGCACAGAGTCTGCTGAGGACAACTGACAGGATCTGTGCAGTAAGTATTGCATGACATGGAGGTGTTTCTCCCTGCTATTAGTCACCATGACTAATGGTGAATTTCAAAAGGTAGAGTAAAGAGGTAGGAACCCAAACCCATGAGTAGAAATCTTCTGTAATGATGTCCTGGATTCATACAGAATGCATTTTACAATTGAGTAGCTGTGTAATTTTAATCTATCTGTCTACATATATCTACATATAGGGTTATTCTTGTTCATTTAGTGTAGAAACCCTTTGAGGCCCCTGTTAAAACCAAATCTCCTCTCATACTGGGCATGATATTTACAACAGTAAATACTGTGAATGCAAATGTTGTCACAAAAACCTCCAGCAGACTGAGAAAAAGCAGCACTACTATAAGAATTTTACAGAAAGAAAACTGAGAAATTAAGTGCCTTGCAAGGTCAAGGTCAAGGCCTGCAGAATCCTATAGAAGACAACTTGTCCCTGAAGAGCACATCAGTATGAAATCTCTGCAATGATGAAGAACAGTCACTTAAAGATGTTTCTTGAATGTGTTAGAGTAACTCCTTTGGAAGCTAAACAGTGATAGTTTTATCAGCTGTATATGAAACATTAATAAGTACAAAAATAAAAACTAGAAGAAAAATGAGATGGTTACTTCAAATAGTAAGTTGTTTAATCCAAAAAGACACTGACATGAATCCTTTCCTGAAAAATTGTTGATGTTCACTGGAAATCAAATTTTGTTTGAAGACAGTAGTATACATGTTACTTTAATAAATACCCACAGCAATGAATATTTATCATTTTGTAGTTTTAATGATCCAGAAGACACTATGTATCAGTGCTTGCAGTGTTATTACTAAAATTCAAATATAACTACAGGCTTTATAAATAATGTTTTTGAAAGAATAGTACTTTTAAATTGTACTAACTATGGTGAGAATATGTGTTTCTCAGAATAGAAGATTGTTTTGAAGTAAATTATCCTTAAGAAGAAAAGTTAATGTCTTAAAAATAAAATTATTGCAAAGACAGAAGAGAGAGAAATTTCAAAGATACAGATACACAGTGTCCAAAACACAGCAGTTCCAAATATATTTTTGTTTAGCATTTGGAGATATAGAGTAACATGCAAATTCAGAGCAAACAGATTCTATGAATGATTAATTTTCTAGCTTTATGTATATAAGCTCTTCATTTTGCAAGGGAATGGTCAGGTGAACAGGAAATACTATTGAGTTCTTCTCTGGCTGGCTGCCATGCCCCAAATGATGGCTAATAAAATTACACCAACACCTGAGAGATTGTCTTAAAAGTAAAAAAAAAACATTTTAAGATGAGAATCTGAACATTGTAAGTTTATCTTAAGAAATTATATACATCTAGAAGTTACCACTTTTTTAGAGTACAAATGCTCTGAGCTTTGACTTACTTTCCATAACAGGTTTTCTGTTAGCTATATAAATATTTTAATGTCCTATTACCTTTATGCAGTGAAAGCTATTTACACATATTAAAAAGTTTCAAAAACCAGTGTTTCTGTGCTGAAAATATCACTGTGTGGTTTTCTTACTAAATCATTAATTAAACTTTTCAATTGTGATTGGTTTTAATTGAAAAAGAAGTAAGAAGCAACTAGAAAGCATTGAAAGGATAATTAATATTAGATCCTGTTCTTTATTTCTTCCTTTATAAATCAGATAAAATTATAGGAATGGTGAATGCATTCATTCAATATGATCTAGCAGCAAAAAAAAAAAAAAATTCATCAGTAACATTCAAGGATGATGGAAAAAAAAGCTCTTCAATTTCTAGGTGCGAAATAGCTACCTTTAGTTCTGTAAGCAAAAATAAGCTAATTTCTCAGATTATCTTGTATAAAGGATTGTTCCAGAAAAATGGTCCAATCAGTCCCCTGATACAGCAGAAATTCATCATCATCAATTACTATAATCAAGGCACACAAGGCTGTCTACTCATTTTTTGATGCACATCTACTATCCAAGAAAAGCATCTCAGCTGTAGAAAATGCTTGATGATGTAACAGCTAGGCTGCAGATCCTGGTATCCCTCAAATCAGAATTTTGAGATGCAGCAGGGAATTTTCACATAATCAAATTGATGTCTCTGCAGTTTGTTATATTAGAGACTTCCTCTACTGAAGCAGTCTTGTGGGATTCTGTGCAATTTTTGTGTTTCACTGATGCACCTACACTCCATAACAAATAAACTTTATAAAAATGAAAACTAGAAGAGGTGTATGTGTTTGTCAAATAATTAGTCATGTCACTCACTTGAGAGTTTAAAAACCAAGCTAGTTTATAAATGTGTGCTGCTACTAATGATATTTTCTTGAAATTGATTTTAATAAATAATTGTTATATAGATAATTCACAAGAAGGAATGAAATCTATTTCACATCATAATTATTTTTCTATCAAGAGCCAGCAGTGCTACATGCTTGTCAGCAGAGTAAAAACCTAGACTGTGAATACATGGGAAGCATAATCATTTGGATATGACACTTCTACAGAGCAAGTGAAATTGCAATTTAGAACTGTACAGACATTAAGAATATAATGATTTTTCTTGTAGTAATAGAGCACCTTACTTAAAATGTCCCTCTTGCCTATAGAACACTGTAAAGCTGTTGAGTGATACACTGCAATGTACAGTTCTGCAATTTTTGTCCCTTTTAATGAAATAACACAACAAACCAGACTGTAAGCTCTTTAGCCTAGAAAAACTCTCAAACAGCCTATCCCCATGAACAAATTATGAGATTAGCTCTGAGCAGCATGATAACCCCAAATGGCCAGGTGCCATAACTGACTGAACTGCACTCATGTTGGTGAAAAGCAGAGAGCTAAGAGTCACATTTGGCATTGTAGTAACACCATAACCTGTAGCTCTGTTAAGTGATAACATTTTTTCTGTTGTTCTGAGCAGCACATTCATTCCCTATTTTACCACTTACATAGTGCTGTTCTCTTTCTGAAAATGCCAGCAGCAAGAAGACAACGAGCAGGGATTAATGGTATGGAGGCAGGTAGGCTGTATGAACAAAAAAATTGCATCACTGGTGAAGAGACCTGAAATGCTACAGCTGCATATGTGCAATTCTCATCTCTTCTTGCTCATGAAGCAACACAACTCTAAGGGATGGCTCAGCTTAGAAAACTAATATGAGCTAAAAGGAAAAGGAAGAAGGTATCCCAGACTGAACAGCTTTAATAGGTATGGACAACAAGGATAAGTAAGGTTAGACCCTTACCAAAACACCTAATATGATCTTATGTTAAATACATTTCTAATATAGAAATTGTCTTTGTCCAATATTATTATTTCTCTTTACTCATCTATCCTTTTTCCCTTACATTTCTTTTCACATAAATCCTTGGACTCAGTATTTGCCAATGGAAAAAGATTAACATATTTTAAATATGTTCTTTTTATCATGTTTGAAGAGTGACTGAAAGAATTCATCTGGCTTTTTCTGAACAAATGAAATAAGAAATGGTCACACCACCTAATACGTTATTACTGAATGTTCCTTGTCAGTAATATCCCTTTGTGTTTAATACAGCAATGGCTATGTGTTGTGCAGAGGTCAGGATATTTTCAGCCTCCCTGTAGATTGTCTAAATGAAGATGTGCTGATAGAGTATTCTCTGCATTTCTGGAGATGTTCGTCGGCAGCCTGTGCTTTTGTTCTAGCCCACACATGGGTTGTCATCATTCTCTGTATATTTTGTCTTCTTAGCAGTAGTGGGGGAAAAGATTGCAGCTGGCAGATATTTTTAAATTTCAGCCTAAATTTAAAACAATGTAAGCCTTAATATTTTTTACCTGAATTGGAAGATTCAGAGATTTGAAGTATCTGTCAAGATATTGTCAAAGCCTGTGGATGGACAAGGTTCAGAACCTTTACATCTGCACTTTCATAAAGCCTCCTGCTCTGTGAGTTATCATCTTTTCAGTTTGGGCAGTAGTTTCTGTCCTGGCTGCTTTCTTCAGAACATGTAAATAGTGAGTGTATGGAGTAAGAGGTCTGAAGTAAAGATGTAACAAATAACTTCTGTGAACTATTGATTTGTGTATTTTAAGTATAAAAGGTGTCCTAATGATGATCTAGTCTGACCTCTTAAATGATGCAGGGCAAGGAGTTGCGGTGGGCAATTTCTATAATAATAATCTCTGTATGACTTTCACCATATTTTTAAGAAAGTTATCCTATCTTACTTCTTCACATGATGAAGAACTCACCTCATCCTTTCTGAGTTTTCCCAGCAAGATCAATTACTCTCACTATTAATATTTCTGATTTATTTCTAGTTCAAATTTGTCTAGCCTCATCTACTAACCACTGGATCTCATTACAACTTTCCCTATTAGATTAAAAAGGCATCTACCACCAGAAATGTCTTTCCTGTACAGTTACTTAAATAGCATAATCAAGTCACCTTTTAACCTTCTCTTAGACAAACTAAACAGATTGAGTTCAATTAACAAGCTTCTATCCTGCCTTCAGGAAAAAGGAGCAGTGGTACTCTTGGGAAAGGTTTAATGAAATAAACCACATTAATTCACCAGATTTTTTTTTCCAAAGCTTACTCTACAGTTGCATGTGATTTTGTTACACTTACTAATGTCTGGCAGAAACAGCAAAAAAATGCCTTTTTCCATTCCTGAGTTCCACAAAAGCACTTGAGTGTGCTAAAGCTGGTTGCTCCCCAAAATAACTTTATTCATCCAGCTTCAGGAGCAGAATTTGTTTGATATTGCAAGTTTGACCCCTGAGACCCGGATGTTATTTGAGGCTCTCCTTGGACATGTAGAACTGGGACTCAAAAACACAAGCAAACTGAGTAGGACGAGAGACAATAGAGCAGCATGTTTATACAAGTTGGCTTCTAGTAGATTTGCAAACTTATTGGAGGCCAAGTCTCTTAGTCAGTAGCCTCTTCTGGATTTACATATGCAAGTCATACACTTAGAGAAAGTCTTTGAAGTATATAAAACTAAACTCTCACTTCCAAAAAGAAAAGGAAGAAAAAAAAAGACATCTAATCTACTACGCTAGAGAAAAAGATAACATCCATTCTACTCTAAAGAGGTTAAAGCTAAATATTCAAACACTACAAAGACAGAAAAAAAATGAAGTTATGTGCATGACTGATTAAGCCACTTGTTGCATCCCGGGTTTGAGTTTAGATTAGGGGTTCTAATCTATGTTAGCTAGCCGAGCCCTGTGTACCCCCGTGCACCCCCCGTGTTTCCCCCCCACACGGTGGTTAGCTCCGGGTTGCCTGCCATTGGAGCATCCCCCAGTCACTCCTGTAACCACTCCCCGTCCAGTCCTGAGAATTCTCTGCCCATCTCCCCATTCCCGTGACCCCACTTGCCCCGAGGCCCCGTGTCCGCCCCTGCCGCATTCCCGTTGGTCGCCATGGTCCACGTCATCGCCACGGCATCTGTATTCATTGGGCGGGAAGGCCCTTGCCCTCCCTGTCCCACCCCCTATATCATCCTGTTCTGCCCCTGGTCCTGTCGCCATTTCCCCTATGTGGGTGCTGGAAGTGCGGGTCACGGTCTTCCCGCGGCAGCTCTTTGCGGCCATTAAAACCTTCCCGCTTCCCTCATAGGTGATTTGGACATTCCTTCGCTCTTTACCAATGTCCCTTGCGCGGGTGACAGAACCCGGCAAGCCCCGACCAGCACGCCGTGGCACCAGCACACGGGAACAAGCGGCTAACCCGAGCTCCGGAGAGAGGCAGTGCCGATAGGCACCAGAGCTGCCCGGAGCCGGGAGAAACAACAGAGAGCTGCAGCCACTCATCTGGCAAAGAAGAATCAATGCCTTGCACTCAATACAGGTTTGGTACAAAATGCTTTACCAGGCCCAAAAGCAGGGGATCTTTCAGATGACAAGGAGCAGTAAAAGACACATGGGGCTGAGGCTTGTGCCAAGGAGAAATGTGTGGAGGGAGCCATGTTGTAGCAGATCTGTGTTCCCCTTGGCATGCCTTTTGCAGCTGGAGTGTGCTTGGAGCTCTAGGCTTTGTGGGTTTTGGAACCCTAACTCTAGGCGTAACCCTAACCCTAGTTGGAGGAGCAAAAGGTGCATGGAAGGAGGGCTCTGCAGAGAGACTTAGATCAATTGGATGGATGGGCAGAGTCCAACAGCATGATGTTTAATAAGTCTAAGTGCCGAGTTCTACATTTTGGCCACAAAAATCCCCTACAGCATTACAGGCTGGGGACAGTGTGGCTGGACAGTGTTCAGGCAGAAAGGGACCTGGGGGTGCTGGTCGACAGCCGGTTGGATATGAGCCAGCAATGTGCCTTAGTGGCCAAGAAGGCCAATGGCATCCTGGCCTGCATTAGGAATTGTGTGACCAGCAGGAGCAGGGAGGTCATTCTTCCCCTGTACTTGGTGCTGGTGAGACCACATCTTGAGTGCTGTGTCCAGTTCTGGGCCCCTTAGTTTAGGAAGGATATTGAGATGCTTGAGCGCATCCAGAGGAGGGCAACGAGGCTGGTGAGGGGCTTGGAACACAAGCCCTATGAGGAACGTTTGAAGGAGCTGGGGTTGTTTAGCCTGGAGAAGAGGAGGCTTAGAGGTGACCTTATTGCTCTCTACAACTTCCTGAAGGGAGGCTGTAAACAGGTGGGGGTCAGTCTCTTCCACCGGGCAGCAATTGATAGAACAAGAGGACACAGTCTCAAGCTATGTCAGGGAAGGTACAGGTTAGATATTAGGAAAAAAAATTTTAACTGAAAGAATAATAAAGTACTGGAATTGTCTTCCCAGGGAGGTGGTAGAATCACCATCTCTGGATGTGTTTAAAAAAAAAGACTGGACATGGCACTTGGTGCGATAGTCTGGTTGAGGTGTTAGGGCATAGGTTGGACTTGATCTTAGAGGTCTCTTCCAACCTCATTATTCTGTGATTCTATGGGGGTGAGGCTGGTGGCAAGGGGAAGGCTGTGGAAGGAGCCATGTTGTGCAGTTCTGTGTCCCCCTTGGCATGCTTTTTGTAGCTGCAGTGTGCTTGGAGCTCTAGGCTTTCTGATTTTCAGAGCCCAAACCCTAGGCATAACCCTAACCGTAATGCTAACCGTAGGCAGAGCAGTAAAAGCAGCCTTGGGCTAAGGCTGGTACAAATGAGAAAGCTGTGGAGGAAGCCATGTTGTGGCAGTTCTGTGCTCCCCTTGGCATGCCTTTTGCAGCTGCAGTGTGCTTGGAGTTCTGGGCTTTGTGGTTTTTGGAACCCAAATCCTAGGCGTAACCTTAACCCTAGAGAGAGCTTTAAAAGCAGTCTTGGGTGATGGCTGGTTCTAAGCAGAAAGATGTGGCGGGAGTGATGCTGTGGCAGTTCTGTCTCCCCCTTAGCATGCCTTTTGCATCTGCAGTGTACCTAGAGTTCTGTGCTTTGTGGTTTTCAGAACCCTAATCCTAGGCCGAACCCTAACCCTAGGCAGATCAGTAAAAGCGCCTTTGGGCTGAGGCTGGTTCCAAGCAGAAATGTGTGGAAGGAGCTGTGCTTTGGCAGTTCTGTGGTGCCACTCACATGCCTTTTGCAGCTGTGGTGTACCTGGAGCTCTGGGCTTTGTGGTTTTCAAAACCCAAAAGCTAGGCATAACCCTTACCCTAGGTGATGCATTAAACCCACAAGGGGGTGAGGCTGGTGCCAAGCAGAAATATGAGGAGGGAGCCGTGTTTTGGCAGTTCTGTGTTCCCATTTGCCTGTCTTTTGCAGCTGCAGTGTACCTGGAGCTCTAGGCTTTCTGGTTTTCAGAACCCCAACCATTGTCGTAACTCTACCCCTCAGCCTAACTCTAACCCTATGTAAAGTAGCAGCCTTGGGCTGAGGTGGTTCCAAACAGAAAGGTGTGGTGGGACTCATGTTTTGGCAGTTCTGTGGTTCCCAATCGCATGACTTTCTGCAGCTGCCATGTGCCTGGAGCTCTGGGCTTTGTGGTTTTTGAAACCCTAACCCTAGGCATAACCCTAACCCTAGGCAGAGTATTAAAGCAGAAAGTTGTGGAGGTGTTCTGGGGTGACTTTATGATGCTTGTATCCCCAGTCCTTTGTTCTGTTTATGCTGAATATTATGTTCTGCACCTTTAAGACTTGCTCCAAGAGTGAAGGGGGAGAGAAGAATCGCGAAGTTTGTTTTCAGAAACTGCACTTGCTCCTCTGTATTCCTTCTCATGGTCTGTGTTGTCAGCAGCATGGACAGACAGCTGGAGTGAGCTCTTTTTGCTTTTAGTTAGTTTTTTAGCTAGCTGAGGCAAAAAAGTTCCCTGGAGTGTGGTCTTTCTTTTTCATGGAATTGTTCAAACCTGGTCGGTACTGAAAACCCAGAAACTGGGAGCTCACACCTGTGGCATGTGGGATGCTGCATTCCAGCGCCACGGGGACTGATAAGAAACTCAGCAAGCCCAGCTACAACCCAGGACAAGGACTTTCTGAATTTGCTACCTCTTCAGAATAGCAAGAGGTTTTATTGTCTAATATTATTCATTTTTTATGCTTGTGAATACTTTGCTTGTTAAAGAAACAGGTTTTTTCCACTTTTCTCCAAGGCAATCTTTTCCTGAAACAGTGGGAGGAGAGACCGCTTGAATTTGCTTTCTGGAAGGACCCCATTCTGAGGTTTCTTCCCAAATTTGCCCTAAACCAGGACAGGTTTAGGGCAGGTAATTTTGTTTAATTCTTTAAGTCTCATTTTGTAACACATTGTGTAAAATGCCCTACCAAACTGAAGTTATACTCATCTCATTTAGTTCCCTTTGTTAAATGAAAATGTAGTCTTATTCAAAGTAATTTAAATTTACTTTCCATTTTTATACTTCAAACATTTGCACTGGCTATTATTCTTGACTTTGTTTTTAACCTTTGAATTCTCATAGATCTTAATTTCTAATATCTGTTTCAGTATTTTGTTAGGAAGATAATTTCTCAATCTCTTCTTTGTCCTATTTGCTCTCTGCCTGATGCTTTTTTCCTCCCATAGTGACTGTTGAATGCTTTTTTTTCCCTGTAGTGAATTCTGGAGACATAGGGACCAAACCTCAGAGCAGACTTTGCACAGCTTCACAGAATTCAGAAAAAAAGTGGTGACAAAAACTCCATCATGTGAAGTCCTGGAATAAAGAGTCTCAAAACATTGTACTTCAAACCAGCCTGATTTTGGATTGGGTCATCATCATCTCTACAATTTGAGCAGCAAGCCAGTACAGAGGAGTATGTCCATCCTGACAGAGGGACAGCCTGAGAATGGGCCTTGTACAATGTGGTGGAGAAGGGATGTTTTAGTCCCTTCCAGACACACAGTTTTGCTGTCAGTTCACTGAAAGGTGCAACTTAGTATCCTCTCCATGGAAATTATGGTATCTACATCACAGTCTTTTCTATGAGTATTATGTAAGTACAGTTCTCAAATTAACCTTGACTTATTGGGCATTGTGCTGAATGGCAAAGTAAATCCAGTCTTTTCATACTTGTGTTGACTTCAAAGTTCCTCTTCTAGCTCTGTCCCTGAGTCTAGAACATACTTTGTGTTCTGACTGTTTAGATCATGATGGAGACAAGACAAGAATTGCATTTTAAATAGTCAACAAACCTAAAAAGTTATTACACGTTTCTAAGAGTTGATAGGTATGTGATTGCATTGTTGTGTCCTTTAAAGACCTTGAGAAACTACTGAGAATAGGGAGGTTAACAGTTTCAATTTTGTTTTAATGAGATACTGAAGTCTTGAGAAGCTGTGGAGATAAGGAGAGAAATAACTACATGATAAATGAGGAAAAGCAGAGATGTAACAGAGAACTAGGAGATACAAGACTCTTTATAAATGAAAGGTTTGAGGAATATGCTGTGGGTAATAAAATAAGGAACAGTGAAAAATAAAGATCTCATCTTTATATTGTGCATTTCTATTTTTGTAAATCAACGATAGTTATAAGAAAACTGCATTGAGATCACCATCTGGTTCTGATATCAGATTATGGTAATGAAAAGTGGATTGCTGTTCAAGACTGGGTGAATGACTTGAAAATATGCTGAGCTGTTCTGCACGACTCTTCAAAATCAAAGTCAGATTATTAGGAGGTAGAAAGGAGACTGTGCAAGAGTTGGTTCTCCCAGAGTTACTGCAAGCAGGTTCCAAAAGATTTTGTTATTAGTTTGTGATGGCCTGGTGCTCATTTTCAAAAGACATAATTGAGAAATTAGTTCAAATTTTTTTCCCAACGGTTTAAAATAAAAAAGCAGCATGACAAGAATATTAATTTTGATTTTTGAAAATGTTTGGTTTGTCTACCTAAAACTGCACTTATAAAAAATTGTGATTTTATTCTGAGATTGACATACCTACATCTCTGCCCAACACCTGCTTTTCAGGAAACTAGTAACACAAAACTATTGAGCACCTCATCTGAGTGCTACAATTCTATAATAAGCTTAGGAGAAAAATCAGGAAAGAAGTATTAAAATAACTGAAATTAATTGTCATAAACTTAAAAATGTCAAGATGATTTCTGAGTTTGTCTTCCTCAGAAAGCAAGTATAACTATTATATAATGTAAAATGTTTACACCTGTTCTTGGCACAGAAAACTGTTCCTGCATAATTATTTATGTTAATAAGTAAAATTCGCCTTTACCCTGAGCAGACCCCTTCTGCTTCCTCTAAGGAGACTGTATTTTCTCAAAAGTGAGGTTCTCCCTTGTGAGTGTCTTATTTTTAAAACAGATTATTTTCTTTAACAAAGGAAAGTTTCAAACAAAATAACTTGTTATTATCAAGTAACAAACCGAGAATAATTTGCTAATCAGAGTAATGTCCAGCCCTGGAGGGTGGAGGACCTGGCTCCCCACAAGAAATTATGTTGAAAATATCACCAGTTGGTACAAATTTTCCTCTTCCAGAGGCAAAATGTTTGGTTTTATGCCTGCTGAGTCAAATCTGCTAGAGATGATTTAATGGAACCAAATAGAGAGCAAAAGGAAAACTGCTTAACTGCATTTTTGTTTTGATTGCAGCATGGTAGCAGAAGGTCCTCCAGCACACATTGTTTTGTCTCTCTAGGCAAGTGCAGCTGTGAACAGGGCCCCCAGATCCAACTGGAACTGAGATGTGAATGGGAGACAAAGGTAAGAGTTGGTTTGTTCTGGCTTGGCTTACTGATCTGCAGTTTCTGCTGCCTGATTTCCCCTTTCTTGGAAGGTGCTGACACTCTGTGACACTGCCAGCCTTCCTAGGAACTTTAAAAGCTGCTCTCCAGCTGTGTGCTTCCATATTACAATGACCTCAAGTCTGCCAAAATAAATGACTGATTTGTAATCTGTTTGTTTTTTTTTTTTTTTTTTTGTGATGTATGGGAGTAATGGCTCTCAAATTTTAGGTTTCTCAATGATAGTGGTTTTTGTCCAATACAAGTTGTAATAAATTGTTTCATTTTATTAGGAAGTTACTTTAAATAAATCACCAGAGTGTTTTTTACACAAGGTATAAATAATGTTAACTTGTTAACTGCCCACCTGGAAAGAGGCAATATAAGGTACTTTGACAGTGAAAAACCCCATCTATTACAGGAATTTCAGAAGAAAATAGATTTAAACATGCTAGAATTAAAAGTAAAGAATTAATTCAGAGTAAAACTGAAAGAGTTAAGGGAAATATATGGTTATAGCTGGGTGAAATTAGTTCAGCAAACAGGAAATTTACTTAAAATACACAACTGAGATCCAGAAATCTATGGAGAGTTTCATTCAGAAAACAGTCATAGTGATAGGTGAACCACTAGATTCAAAATCAGTCTAAAACGTAAAAATGTAAAAAAAAATTAAGAAATAATACACATAGTAAGTTTTGTGTTTAACACGAAGATTTATAGGAGTGTTGAGAAATTCAAAGTAAGGCTGGATTTTGGGGCTTTTTCTGGCTTATTATTTTGTGAAAAAAAAATTAAGTATAATTTTTCAGGTCTACTGGAAAAAGATTATTATTTCCCTCAGTTTTAAGCTGAACAACCTACCTGAAAGTCCATTATATTTGCCACTCTTGTTACTTTCAAAAGCACTTTTCTACCATGAAAGCATGTTCTGCTGTTCCTTTTTCTGCTTCATCTTCCTTTATCTTTCTGAATGCCTTCCATAGAGTTCCACTTTCCCTTAGCAAACTCCTCCAGTGATCAAAGTCTTCTGTCTGATGATCTCTTTCTTAGTTACATCCTCCTAAAATAAAAAATAGAAGACTCTGCCTTGTTTTGGCTGATCTACCATTCAAGGCTGCTCCATTTGAATAGATGATCAAAGATTAGTAATCCTCACTGTGCAGCATTTCCACTGAATTCGAGGTATTATCACCTCCTCTGGAATTATCCCTTTATGGAAACAAAAGTTAAAACAGGATGTGATTAAATTATACATTCAAAATATTTCTGTAGTCTATCTCACATTTACAAAGTTAAATTCTAAATTAAATGAAAAGAATAATTTTTACATTTATAATCTCCATAAATTTTCATATAAATTTATTTCCAGAGTCCTTCTATGTTGCATCCCGGGTTTGGGTTCAGATTAGGGGTTCTGTTATGTGTTAGTTAGCTGGTTCTGTGTACCCCTGTGCACTCCCCGTGTTTCCCCCCACCGCGGTGGTCCACTCTGGCTTACTTACCATTGGAGCTCACCATGTCAGTCCTGTAACCACCCCCCCATCCACTCCTTAGAGTTCAGTGTCTGTTTCCCTGCTCCTGCAACCCCATTCGCCCCGGAGCTCAGTCCACCCCTGTCCCCGTTGGTTACCCCAATCCACGTCACTCCCCTACCGTAGCCTGCCCCCATTGGACAAGGGGGGCTTCCGCCTCCCTCGGCCCGCCCCCTATAACACCCTATGCCTTCCTTTGTTCAGGGCCATTTTCCTCCATACAGACGCAGGAGAGCAAGCCACGGCTTCTCCATCGCAGCGAGCCACGGCAAATAAAAGCTCTCCAGCCAACCACGTGGACGGAGTGGACAATTCATTCCCTCTTCGCCTTGTCCCTCGCACAGCGACAGAGCACGGCCAGCCCCCACCCCGTGGCACAGAAGGCAGAAGTGCCTGGGACTCTTGCGGCGGCCCCGGTCCCTGCCGAGAAGCAGCACCCATTCCAGGCTCTATGGAGCTGCCCGGGACCAGGAAAAATAATGCATCGCCGCACTTCTATACCCGAATTAACTCCTCCAGGGGAGGAGTTGGGGCTGTATATATACCTCACTGCAATTTTACTTGCCTCTCAGCAGTATTGGCCAGTTGGTGGATAATTGAAGTGTACATGCACTGTGGGAGAAGTAAGTGAAGAAAATGCATTTGAAGATAGTCTTATATCTATCCTTGCAATATTTTATTAGTCTAAATACAATATTACTCAAATTAACTTACTTGCCCAGGAAAAGGGAAATACTTCCTTTACAATGGCATAGTAAGAGGAAATCAAGAAGTCAGTTAATGAACACCTGGTGGAAATAAAAGTGATCCTTAAACTTGAAAATATTGCTCCTGCTCTGCCTCAAAATTGCAGAGCAAAAGATATTTGAGTGGCTCAGTAGGGCTAACACATGTACACAATTTTGCCTTTAATTTGTTGACTTCAGATCAGAAAAAATTGGCAAAGACCTCTAATGAATGCCCAGGAAAAGCTGTGCTGGGTTTATGCAGACTAACTATACAGCACTTGGAAGTAATTTTCCTTTTTTAAAACAATGTGCATGACAGAGCGGTGTAATGGAAATCTTAAGCCAGCTTTTGCTCATGGAGATTATTTTCATCCCATACCTTTGAACATATCTTGCACTCACCACCATTTTTATCTCTTATCGATCTTTCCATTGTCACTATTGGTATTTCTGATAAACCTTGCTGGACATACAGGATTCAGTACCATAGTGCGGGGAATGCTGGGTTCCAGGACAGTTTGGATGGATGGAGATGAGTGATCTCTGAAGTCAGGTCTTAGAAAATGTGGTTTATTATAAAGGGTGAAGGGCCCTGCTTGGAGTTGCTAGCCTCAACTCGTGGCAGGCCCAGGGAGAGGGAGGGAGAGAGGGTTCCAGGTGAGGGTCCCAAGAGGAAGTTCCAAGAGAGCATCCGGTCCCTCGGCCACACCTTATCAGGGGGCTTCAAGGTGGGCTGGAACAGGACTTGGGCCAGTATGGTTACAGATACCTGATACTTCAAGGGAAGGTTACAGGTGTGGGATGAACCGTACATTGGGGGGTGAGACAGAACATTCCATTTGACCTTTGGATCTATCTGTAGGTAAAGGGCATTGTTTAATCAGAAGGGGGGATTGCTTTCAATCTGGCTATACTATTGTTTTCTAGTTGCTCAGTAATTAAGGTTTGGTATCTCAAATCTTGTTCTCGTCTCAATATCTATATTTTCTAAATCTTTTGCCAGGCCATCATATTTATAGGGCTTTCCTATTTCATCTTCCCCAACACAGTAGAATTCCCAGAGAAAACTATTCAGCATTCAGATCTGAATGAGTGTGCTTTTTGATGCACAAAATGGCAGATCAAGGGTTGGTCTAAACTGTACCAAACAACTCCCATCACAATCATGTTATGCACCTTTCATGCAAAAAAGAAAAAAATGTTCTCTGATATATTTTTATTTCCTGAGAGCAACAACCTTTAGTCTTGTATTTGTACTAATTAAGCAGAGTTGCATTGGGCCAGTAGAAGCATCTTTGTAAGCCACCTGAGACCACAATCAGGACTTCACTACTGGAAATCATGGAGGTTTCTTTAGGTCAGTGGAGCATCTCTGAGGAGCCTAGTGATGCTGGATTTGGCTAATTGTGAAGAACTATTCAGGTGACTCCAGAGAACTGTATGGTCTCACATATTAACTAACTGACTATAAAAATTACTATTCTTTTTTATTTAAATAAAAACCTTTTCAGATTGCCAGGAGAAGACGTCCATCAAGTTATGCAGTTAGAAATATTTCTTTGGCCTTCTTGCCACTAAACTTCAAAAGATTCTCTAGAAATAATTTCAGGGTTTCTATAACATATTACCTTCAAAAGAAAGTATAATTTTGAATATAAAATTCTTTAGTGATTCTCTCAATTTAAAAATTAACAGAACACTGAGTCAAATAAAGAATCCTTCCTGCTTTATTTTCTGCCATGCTGCAACCTACTAGTTTGTAAAACTGCAATCCCAAGCTCATCATTGAATAGGAATATCACCCTCTTAGGGAAATGGTTTAGTGAGGGACTTAGCAGTGCTAGATTAATGGTTAGACTTGATGATCTCAGAGATCTTTTCCAACCTAAACAATTCTGTATCAATATCTCCATCTAGGTTATTAAGGTAGGCAGAAAACCCCTCCCACTATCCTATTTTTGTACCTCTAATGACTATAAATAAAGCTAAGAAAATTATGTTGGACTAAGAATCTCAACTTTTAGACAGCTAGAAAACAGTATGAAAATTCTTACATTTTAATTAAGATGTTTAGACTACCTCTACTGGAAATATGCAGTCACCATCTGAGTCTTCATAAGCAAATTTTATCTGCCTATCTCAGATTTTTTTAGGATGGGATGAATCATCTTCATTTGTTATTCACTGTTTCATTCAGAAAATGTAATGTTTTAATTTATACCAAATATCTAACTTTAGATTACTAAAGTTATATTAAATTAGTCCTACCAAAGCATTTCTGCCTTTGTTAAAAAGACAAGGAATCAAACTTCAGACATTGATTTTCATAGTAATTTATTTAGCTTTTAGTCTTGCAACATGCTCTTAGTGGTTTTTAGCTTAAATTTCATACCTTGGTGTAGATTAGATCACAATCACACTTGACAATAATAGTGAAATATGGCGAAAAGCATGTTCTCTAGTGGCTAGGTTATTTGGAGACTATGAGAAATTTGGTTTACAAATGAAAACACTTTAAAGCTGAGAAAGTCATCCTTGCTAGTGCTAGTGCTTAAAGAAACCAATGGAATTTGTCCACTAACTTGATCACAGAAAATAAATTTTGTCCAAGAAGTATGCCAGGGCCCAAACACAGAAATATAAAGAGATTTGCACCATGTTAATGAAAGCATGGTCCATAAAACCACCTAAGCCTTGTTACGGTACAGAAAACTGTCAATATTATAAGTTAAAGTACTCCCCTTGATGGTTTCTGCCATGCAATATTTCCAGCAAACAGCAGACTTAGAAAATAGATATCTTGTTTGGATTGCAGAAGAGCATACGCTTTGATAACTCTGCTTTCTATAAATCATGTATGTTCATGATAATGAATCTGTAATTTCAAGTCTTTACAAAAATGACAAAGTTGATGTTCATGCTAGGATTTATTCTCAGTAAAAGACATAATACTGTACAATTCTGCGTAAAAACTATGTACTTGCAAAACACAAAAGCACACCAACCTGATAGATTTCTACATATGTCTGCCTAATACATACACAGGCAATGTGTTTATAAGAAAGTTACTGAGTCTTGAGGGATGGAGAGATTTAGATAATTTGGAGCATTGGTCAATGATTGATTTGATGCAATTTGACAAGTCCAATGGTCAGATTCTGCACCTGGGATGGAGCAATGCCAGGCGCAAGTATAAACTGGGAGAGGAGTGGCTGCAGAGCAGCCCTGCAGAGGGATCTGAGGGGGCTGGCTGCCAGCAGGATCAATGTGAGTCAGCTGTGTGTGCCCAGGCAGCCAAGAGGGCAAACCCCATCCTGGGGTGGTCAAACACAGCATCACCCCCAGCTGGGCAAAAGGGGTGATGATCCCACTCTATTTAGCTTTGGAGCAGCCTCACTGGGAGTGCTGCCTGCAGTTCTGGGCTCTGCAGTTTCAGAAGGATGTGAAGGTGAGTGAATGCATCTGGAGGAGGGCAACAAAGCTGGTGAAAGGAATGTCCTGTGAGGGGGCAAGGACTCTGGGCTTATTAGATCTGGAGAAAAGGACACAGAGGGGTGACCTCATTGCTCTGTTCAGCTTCCCCAGGAGGGGAAGGGGAGAGGGAGGGGCTACTCTCTCTCCCTGAGATCCAGATAGGTGATACACAGGAATGGTTTGAAGCTGCACCGGGGAGCTTAAGACTGGACATTAGGAAGCATTTCTTTACTAAGATGTTTAAATGCTGGAACAGGCTTCCTAGAGAGGTGATTGATGCCTGTCAGTGTCCAGGGACCATTTGGGCAATGCCCTTAATAACATGCCTCAACTTTTGGTAAGCCCCAAAGTAGTCAAACAGCTGCACTAGATGATTGTTATAGACATCATACAACTGAAATATTCTGTTCTAAATTAGCATAGCAATATCAACAGAACATTGTAAATTCAAAAAAACCAAATAATTTCCCATTTGCAGAATACTAAAAAGTCATTGCTGTATTCATTGTAATAAATATACCAAAGAAGACTCTACAGTATGGCTTGAATGGATTTCTGAAATCTCTATATCAGGCATTTTCATGAGACCAATGCAGAAATATTTTGCAAAATGCAATGGGTGCTGTGGTTCACAGGGTCAGATTCAATGTTCGTTACAATTTCATCTGACCTTAAAAATGTCAAACATTAATTCTGTGAATAGCTTTGTTTTGATGGTAGTATACAGTAATCATCGTACAATCTTGCAAGTCTGTTTTTAAAAGTATACAAGATACTCAAATCAGTAAGCTTCTTCATTTACTCCCCAAACAGACAAGCTTAAACACCCCCACACTTAAAGAGCAATATATTAATTTAAAATGTCTTTTTTTCTTTTCACATTTGAAGAGTTCCAAAAGGCTAGTTTTGATACCCATCTTTGAAGAGCTGTAATTTATTGTGTCACACAATAAATAATGCATTTATGATGGAGCTTAGATTTATGTGTTGTTAAGTATGTTAGACTATTGTATTTTGTTCTTATAACACTTCTAATTTATCTGAACAGCTTCAAGATTTTGAGGTAGTGAGGTGACTTAACGCTTGTAATTTAGTAATGGCCTGAGTGGCTCACTCAATCTAGTACTATTCTGTATTTTGTTGAAGGTACTAGCTGCTGTCATAACACCAACATAGTATATTATTTTTTGCTGTTTGTCTTTGAGATCATACACAATGGAATGGCATTTCTAATTAAGTGTGTTTTTATATTCTTGAAATGCTCTCAATTTATCAAGTTAATCAAAATCTGGTATGAGTCTCGTTCTGCACAAGAACCATTCTGCTGCCTCTGATATTTTTCCTGTATTCAACCCTGCTACTGGTATTTCAGTATTTTTCTTGGTTAATGAAACCCTTTCCTAGTCTGAGACTATATAAAGCATCTAAGTACATCTTATGAACAATAAACTACAAATCATCTTGGGAAATATGTGGCTACTGGCTCAGTGGGTATCCTAGAAAAAAATAGTAGTTAAATCGTTAACCAGCGTATTCAAAATGGGTGTTTAAGTTGGTTGGTTTTTTTTGTCAGACTATTTCTAGAACTGGTTTACAATTTACAAACTCACTTTTCCAAAATAGGTTTCTACAATCTTTTCAGTAAGGCTGTTTATTCAAATCATGTAAATGTTTAATCTGCTAACCTCTGTGCATATCTGACATAAACTGTGATTGTAGATTAAAACTGATAAAACCAGTAATTTTTCTCTAAGGTGTTTCAGCTTTAAATATACATACATAGATAAAAACTCAGGCCCTCACAGATTGACAGAGACAAATTATTTTGAATTTCAAAGTAGCATGAATATAGATAGAAAAAAACCAAATCTATGCTGCTTCTTATGTTTCATGAGGAAACATAAGAACATACTCTACAAGGATAATAATAGTAATTCAGGTGTAATACATATTTGATATGTATTGAAGTTGTTATTATTTCACATGTCCTGAAGGTTTAAATCACTGCTTACTTACACTAGATGGAGTAGGTATTATTTCTATTCAAACCACTACTATAATAACTTTGCAGGTGCTGGTTAAGTAGATACTGCTTTAATGCAGCCTAATACATATATAGTCCGATTAAGCTATGCTGAGATGACCCAATGCAATCTGGCTGGGGCAGCTCAGACCTGACAAAAGGCTAATTCACTCTGTTGAGAATAAGAGACAGCAGACAGACTCAGGGAAAGAAATAGGGAAGCAATATAAGATCAGCAGCCTAAGGTTTTTACAGGAAGCATGACAAAAGAGTAGCTTTACCATGAGGCAAGATGTTTGTGCTGAGATTTTGCCAAGTGAAAAGGCACACAGAAGATGTCTAATGGTTGTTGGTGACTGGAATAACTGTCTGAGGATAGTGGGGATTTAGCCAGTCAACTGATGATCGTTGATATGAGATGCTAAAGAAACTTGGTCTTTTTCGTCTACTTAAGGGAAAACTAAGGGATAAATAGATGGATGAAAAATTGATATTTAAATATGAACTTAGTGAGAAAGGTATAGAAAATCTCAGTGCCTTGAAACTGAAAACATACCCACTCAGACTGGAGATGAGGTATATTTTTAACTGTGAGAAGAATTAACAATTTCCAATTTATTATAGATTCCATCAGTGACTCAAAAGCAGCTAATTGTTTACTATGTGGGTGAAAACCCTCTCTTTCCACCTATACCTAGAAGCTGTAATGTAGGTGGCTAATTCAGCAGAGAGACACAGAACAGTATAACATGTAGGTAGACTGAGCTGGTTGCAATGTATACTAACTTGCATTAGGAATGTCCATTCCTAATTTTGGTGTAAGGTCACATTAATGTAGCTATAGAGCTTCAGGTTGAAAACTGGCTAGTATTTAATACCTTGAGAAAATAATAGAATGCACATCCAACTTGCCATGTATACCTGTTTTTGGGGAAATGCTGTAATGAAAAGACAGATGTCATCAATGACTACCTAGAATAAGTGGATGAAGTTCCTTGAGTTGTGCTATTTAGTAGGTAAGCCCACATTAATATGCATCCCTCTGGTCACTAAAATCTATTACTCTAGGTGAAAGCAAATGAAAAATAAGAGTGATTAAGTAATGAGGAATGAATGAAATGTTATTATTTGAATGGCTACATCTGCTATTTGTTACCGTATTTAAAATTATTTCCACCAGCAGAATTATCCCTGTGCCTTGCCTCAGCTGGTTGTTTGTTTCAGTCTTGTCATATTTTGATTTGCATTTGCATGAAAATAAGCAAATCTGTTATTGTCACAGTTTGACAGTGTGTGACAAAATGAAAGGCCATAAATTATTTATCCCTTATTCATTATTCTTAGGTCCATCATGTTTATGAACATTTCTCTCTATAAATTTTAATTCATTTATTCATTTAAATGTGTCCCTCAGGAATTTTTTTAGGAATGAAAGAATGAAGATTATGTAAAGCTGAAGTAGCTCTCTCTGGAGAAGTTGGGCAAATGGTCAAAGGGTATTATAAGAAAATTTAGCATTAAGTATAATTTTTCACAGAACCTATTGAGGTTTGTAAATATAATTCATACTTCTGTTTTCTGTATTAGTCCATCTTTGACGCAGTAAATCAATCCTTTTCTTGGAACAGTGATTGATATACTTCCTTTAAAATAGTTTAAGCAAGGTTTGCGTGTCTTATTTTAATGACACTAGATAAAAAATGCCATATATGCTATTGCACAGAACAAATGATTATTCAAGAATTGTGACACTGTATTGTAATCTAGTTACTGGAAAGCATTTTCAAGGTAAGTATTATTTGCATAGATTTTCATTTGCTCTTGTGGGTATTCTGAGATCTAAGCAGACACAAGGAAAGCTGGTTTGAGCACAAGTTGCTGTTTGTGTTTGAGAATTCTTTCCTTTCCCTACCACTGTAGTACCACACAGTAAAAAACCTGCAAATTCAAAGCTGCTGGAAAGCATCTGACTATGCTCTGTATGTCAGTCTGTTTATTTTCTTTTGCTTTGCTTCCCACCTACCATGAGTATGTAACTAGGTCATGGGAAGTGGAACAACCTGAGGAGGTGACTTTAACATCCGCCCACCACTAGACTTTGATGATTTATTTTCTTATAAAGAAATTAATTTTTGAAAGTAAAAAGTTCCTAAATTATGTTTTGGGGAAGAATGAACTGCTTCTAATCTTTCCCATTACATTTTTCTTTCTTGATGCTCTGGTACAAAGCATACTACTTTTTTTATTTGAATCAGGACTTAAGGTGACTTATGGCAGCTTTGCTGATATTAATAACTTACTACTATGCCTGATTTATTAGCAGAGAATACATGGCTAGTTAGTGGGCCAAAAGGAAAAAAATACCCAGTATTTAGTCCACCAGCAAAGTGCTTTCAGCTGAAGGAACAAAGGAGAATTGTGCTGCTTTTTTAATGGCAAGTAATTAATGAATACTTAGTTTTCAAGAACCACAAGGGTTACCTTTTCCTAATATGTCTCTGTACTGGAACTGGTTGTGACGCTGTTAATTTTTTTCACAGCAACCTATATAGTTCTGTGTTTTGGATTTGTGGCTAAAATGGTGTTGATAACAAACTAATACTTTGTCTGTTGCTCAATAGTGATTGCACAGGTTCAAATCTTTCTCTTTCTCCCACTTGACCCATCCTGACCTTCCAATGAGGATAAAGGTGGGAAGCAGCACTACTGGGAATGTTGAATCAACCAAAAGAATATTCCTATATTCCTACCATATAATGTCATGGTCAGCAATAAACCTGTATTCTGCCTTCAATTAGAACTGTAGAGGAAGAAAGGGATGAGGTGGTTTCTTACTTCCAAGATGGCTATTGCTCAAAAAACATGGGGTCTATCTGCTGGTGGGAGGTGGTGTGTGATTTCTTTTAAAAAGGAGCATTATATCCCCTTGATAATGCTTATGCTCTGTTAAGAAGACAGCAGGGAGTTAGCAGGGCTAGGAACTGATAGTTCTAGTCAGCATATGTGAAGTAATTCTGTTTGGAGGGCTTTTTTATTCTTTTAGTCTAGCTTATGGGTGCAAGCTATACTTACAGGCACAAATATAGTCCTTTTGATGCTTTTCTTCTCTGTCTGGCCCAATGAATATTTATGGACTGGAAAAAGGAACAAATTCAAGGCATTTGTCTCTTCCAGTGTAATGATTCAGTTCCCGGTTTCTACAGTTAACCTGAAAAATAAGACATCAAGGCTCGAATACCTCAAAGTAGGAAAAACTGTATTCAGTTCTTATACAAATTGTAGCAGCTCTCCATGATGAAAAGTGGTAGAGCTAAATGAAAAAAAAAAAAAAAGTGAAGGGATATAAATATCATCTAAGACTTCTAAAATAAGAGAATGTCAGAAGGACTTATTTCCAAAACTTAAGATTGTGAATTCTTAGTGGAAAGAGACATTTCCAGTGATAAATAATTAGCTATCTTAAGTGTAAATTCAGGCTACTTTCTCTGAATTCTCCTTTGCTTACTGAAGGTGCCAATCCATAATCATAATTGGTAGTTATCAGGCAATTTATGAGGTCTCTTAATTTCCTCATAGTTAGTCTAGATGCTTAGCTCAAGAATTTCTATTTTATTGCATTGAACCCAAGCCTTGATTCATCCTATCATTGAACTTCACAAATGTAATTGAAACATTTAAGTGGTTTAAAACATTTGAGTTTTACTAAACTCCCTACAAAGTGACTAGACAGGACACAGTCTCACTGGGCGAAGGACTGTACGTGTGAGATCTGAATCACTCTGGATAACCGTACATCCTTTGACTGATTTTGGATGGAACCATGGGGTTTTGTTTCTATGATGGAAATATCTTTGCTTGAAAGAATTCTCTGGACCCAGAGACAAAAGCTATTCTGTTGACACAGATCCTTGACTTAGTCTTTTTAGAAGGAGTACTCTAAAGCACAACTGTTGTAGTAAAAAATGAGTGCAGGATTAATCCTGCACATGTAATGTGTGCAAAAACTGCGAAACAAGTTACTTGTAACTGAAATAGTTCTTTTCCTTCTTCATTTTTAAACCTCAGTCCTGTTCCCACTGAAGAATAGAATTTCACCAGTAACATTTCCATTACTTTAACTCACAAATGTACTTAGGGAAAAACAGCAGTTTCCCAAGGGTATGAATCAGCAATTTTTCCTACTTTTGTCTGTAGCAGCTTAAAAAAATTGTTCTTTATTCCTCAATTTACCCAGCTTCTGCAATGAAAAATGTAATTATGCTTTGTTGAGAAACTGTCTTCCTTGTAACAGTTTTCGTTCTTTAAATGAAAATAAAAACAAATGTAGTTCAGACGCCAGTAATTTCCCTTGATTTCTTTCCCAGTGTTAGACACTGTCAAGTGCTGCAGCAATGTGTGATACTTCCCTGCTGTTGTTTTTCTGTAGGACCAAAAGTCTTCCGTAATTCATCCACTTAAACAATTTTTGAGGTTAATCTTTTTCTAATTTGACATTAATTGATTTATTTACTTTTTTTTTTTTTGAGCATGCATAAAATACACTTAGGAATAATCCCTATAAGTGGATTATATGTGTTGGGTGTAGGGTTTCTTTCCTTTAGTTCCTTTTTACTTGTGGAATTTTTTTCCCATTGAGTTGCTAGGAAGCACTAATGGCTGGCTACTTGAGACAACAGGGAGATGGCCAAGCCTCAGAGGAGGAGGGAGTCTGGTGGCACTCCTTTTGTTTTTGGAGTTTCTCTCAGAGGGGCAGAGGTGGGCAAGTAGGGGACGGGGCTGGGGCAGCTGCTGGCTCGCTCTCAGGTTCAGAGGAGGACGGCCAAAGCCGCTGCTTGGGAAAATGAACTCACTGCCACTGCCATAACCTAGCCTGGAGCTGCTGCTGCTTCTGTGGGGTGAGAGAGGCCACTGAGCTGGGACCTTATTATCACCTCCATCACTAAAAGAGGGGACCTATCACCATCTGCTTGTGAGCCTGGGAATCCTGAATTCACCTCTCCCTGCCCTGCTGAGAGCTGGGCCACCACTGTCCCGCCCTTTCTGCTTCTTTGGTAGTGCTCTGGGTTCCTCTACACTGCAGCCCTGCACTCCCTGCCCTGCCAGGACATCCTGCAATTCCAATTACCGCTGCAGAGCTTCTGATACATCTCGTCCACCAGCCCGGGATTTTTGCTCATTCCTGCCATTCCAGCTTGGTGCTCCTCGGAGTCCTGCAGGGACACGGGGATCGACTGCCCACCGGGAGCCACCAGTGCCCCTGCCTGCTGTGAGCATAACTGCACCGAAGGGGAAAGTGCCGCAGCTGAGAGAAGGCTGGGACTGGGTTTGTGGTTCTGGTTGTTGTTAATGCCATAGTTGTGGATGTTTGTTTGCCTTGTTATACATACTAGTAAAAAACTGTTCTTCCTATTCTCATATCTTTGCCTGAGAGCCCCTTAGTTTCAAAATTATAATAATTTGGAAGGAGGGGTTTTACATTTTCCATTTCCTGCTTTCCCTAGCAGACACCTGTCTTTCAAAGGGAAACACATCTTTTACATATTATCTATTTTCTTTTTTTCTTGTTTTTTTTTTTTTAAGGATTGCTGTACGTTACCTCTGAATAATGTTTAACTTTCAGAAGTGTAATTCACCTGCATCACATCCTGTAAGCAATTTTTTCCTTCTCTCAGCTTTCAGACCCTTATGACCAATCTCTCAGATACAACACCAGCGGCTCTTCTACACGACTAAATTCTCACATTTGGCTCCATAATATCTCTTCTCTTGCAATAATAGGAACTGATAGAGGCTGATTTGGTGCATGAAAGCAAGCTGGTAATTAACGCACAGGTGGTGAAGTAAAGCAGTGTCACCTGCACCTTGATCCTGAAAATCAGTACTTTTTCCCCATGGGAATAAGATGTGGCTTTACTCAGATGCAGAGGCATTGCCTGTGTGCAGGGCAGAAATTGCCCTATCAGTCATCAGACCTCCGGGACTGAATTAGTGAGATGAGGAAAAAGGACATTTTGCTCTTATATTTACATGAAAATAAGAGTAACTGAGGGAACTCTAGGAGAGGTCTTCACTGAAGCAGAACTGAGGCAATCACTGTGGCAAATGATGGTATTGCCATATTTGAATATAACCCTGAGTATTTTTTATACACTATTTACCCCTGCCTTCAAATGCACA
The DNA here is from genome assembly GCF_026979565.1 of Vidua chalybeata. Classification (NCBI taxonomy): domain Eukaryota; kingdom Metazoa; phylum Chordata; class Aves; order Passeriformes; family Viduidae; genus Vidua; species Vidua chalybeata. The sequence goes on along the minus strand of NC_071534.1, from coordinate 49,222,175 downwards.
CTTCAGAGTGAATAAAGACTAACTATGCCACTACATTTTTTTTAGAAATGGTGCCTGACATGTTATCTAGGGTTTGTATTTCATTATACAGTCATTTTTAATACATTTATCTAATGACTAAAGACAAAAAGTGCAGTCATTTTTATCCTTGCTGTTCCATTGGTATGTTTGGTTTTTTCCCACTGAAGTAAAATAATTTAAAAAAACTTATTCCAAACTTGTTTCAAATTGTCAAAATGCAATTTCCATAATAATACTTTGTGTGGAAATCTAGTCTGATGTCATCCTGTGAGACAGACAGGTTAATTTGCTGCAGTGTTTGTTTCAATTCCATTATCTGCAGAACCCCAGGCAAATAGTTTACATTGTGGATAGTATTCCAGAGCCAAGCAAGGGCTGTCATCTCTGGTGATATTTGACAGTTTGCAGAGACTGCTCAGTGGGCAGGATCTTCTTATAACTAATAAGGCCAGTATGTTCTCAGATTATCAGGTTCACACTTTATAATGATTTCTTCTCAGTTTTGCTATACCCTAATGGCAGGCTGGAAAGTGGTTTGATGAGCACCATCTAAACATATGCAGCACAGCCATGTCTGACACATGCAATTTTAATACATGCTGGCCACTCAGACTGATGTAATCCAAAAAAGGCATCTATTTGGGGACTTCATGTTTTGACTTTCAGTCAAGTGTGAAATGGAAGTTCTTCTATGTGATGGAATAGTGCTGTCTTGTACTGACATGGAAAGCCAAAGTGTCCTTGTAGTCAGTTCACCATGTTTCGTAGCAGTCCTCTGCACTGAATTTCTGTGGAAACACATACCAGAAATTAATTACTAACTCAGTGTGGCATTTTGCTTTCTGCTACTTGGCCACAACTAATATTCTGAACCTGCCAAAATAGTGGTAAACAGCTTTTCCATGACTTCCTCTCACTTATCAGTGACTTGCAAATAGCCTTTCATTGTCACTGTGTCAATCCTGGTAATCACAGTGGTAGAAATGACCAATTAGTGACATGGCAGCAAAGGCACTTCAGCTGTTTTGGTTTAGAGCTGAGCTTAGCTTATATCTAGGCTTGTTAACAGCCTCATAATTAGATTTCTTTCTAAACTTATCCTGGATTCTGTAAAAGATCCCAGAAGCTTACACCAAGCAATCATTCTGCTAGAACTGCAGCCATAGCCGTAATCCTGTATGGCTTTTAACTGCCATATTTTTTTTCTGCGCTGCTTCCTTATCTTTGCTTTCATTCATGGAGTTCTGGAGACTGAGGGCTGTGCTTTAGCTCAGATCTGGTTTCCACCATTTTGATGCCTTCCTATGCAGTAAAAATTGGCAAGTATAAGCATTTCCATTCCTCATGGGATTCCAGGGAAAGGGAATAGGCTGAGTGCAGCAGTGTGTGATGAAAGGAGAAAAAGAGTGTTATTCAGTTGAAATGGCTTTCTCCCTTTCTTGTCTCATCAGCAGTTCTTCATCATACATGAATTGTGCAGTTTCTTCCAGTCAGTGTGTCCAGAGCCAGCTGTTGCAGCAACTACCAGTAAATGGCCACTGTGTGGTTAGGGAGATGTTTCCACAAGGATTTGGTGCAATATGAGGCAAGAACTCTGCCACAGGTGACAGCAACTCATGTCACAACATTCAAAAGGGGATGTACTCTTGACACATAAATGGTGAAGTGCTGAGGCATTACACTTTGTAGCCTGTGCAAGGACTAGTCAGCCTTCAGCTTGACCTATTTCACCCATGCTAAGAGCACATTATGTAACAGCTGCTGCTGCAGCTACTGCAGCCTCAGGACTGGAGCAGCTTCATTGTTCTCTTTCTTCCAGATTGTGAGGGCTAATGAACTGAATCTATTGCCCTCCTGCAAAAAAGTTGTTCATTTCTATGCATGCACCTCATGTTCTATAGAAATCCAGACATAAATGTGCATAAGAACCTCTGTCTACAAAATGTTACCTTTGGGAATGTAAAGCCATATATTTATAGAAGTCTAAGTAATCGTTAAATAATCGCCATTTACTAGACAAAGTAATGCAAGGAAGGCTTTACATTTACATAAAATGTAAATAACATGTATTTTGAAATACATAGTCATTGTATCTAGCTATGAAGAACAACAAATCACAATATACTTTGTCTGAAGCACAATAATAAACCCAAGCAAATAGTTTGTACCTCGGCAGTTTTGCAAGACAAATGGAGATGGAAGATTTGGGGACCTTTAAGTAACTGTATTTTTTTCTAATTTTATTTAATAAAGTTGTTTCCCTAAAAAAATTGTTCAGTGAAAAAAAGGCTGATCTTAAACTATTGAAATAAAATAGAATAAACCTGCTAAAAATCTCTAATTTTTCAACTGGTTCTAATTTTCTAACTGGTATTATGCAGCCTTACACTTCTCCTAATTTGCTTTATAAGATTTAATATCTAGCTGCCAGAAAAATAATTTAATTCTATGCAATTCTTGCTAAATAAACCAATTTTATTTTTCTGAGATTGCAGCTCCTGAAGGCAACTCCCTGACGTGCAGAACTAAAGTTAATGACCAATTTCTAATCTATGCAGAGCTAGCCTTAATTTCCTTGACATCAAACATGGCTACTTCCTTGTGCTTGGAGCTTCTCCAAGTTAGGCCATTCATAATTCTTGTTCTCACCACTCATAAATACAGGTACAGACAAATAAGTGCTAAACACCCCCCACCTCCCAACTTATTTTGAAATCCTGAGCAGGATTTCGCATAGAGAAACTACAGCAGAACTGATATGCACAAATACAGAAACAAACACTGGGGCAACACAGAGGCAGTCAGCAGTCATATAGAACTATTTGTACCATAACATTCTACCACTGCGTATACCCAGGGAGCTACCTGCTGACTGACAAAATGGAAGCATATCCAGAAGAGGGCAAATTTCTGGTCTCCATTAACAGTTCCAAGTCTGCTCCATTTATTGCTAAACTATCTCTGGCTAATGAAGAAGAAAACAGTGCCTTTTTCTTCAAACTCTGGCTTTGGAAATTGTCCAAATGCCTCCTTTCTTCCACAAGGATCTTCATCATATGATTTTTCTGGTTGCATTCCATCTTTATTTAAAAAAAATCTTAATTCTCTCCTGCCTAATGTTAAACCTGCAACACAGTCTGTAATGTGGGCACCAGAAGGGGACAATTATGCAGATCAGATTTTTCCAGAAAACACACACTGGCAAGATTTTTTCACCATCCTTCTTACAGATATTTGCATATAGAAGGCTTTTGGTACACTTAACTGATATTCTGAATGGAGAGATCTGCATGGAGAGAGTTTCTTATAACCAGTTTCATTGACTATGCTTAGGGTTGTGAATTTCCAACACTAAGTTCCTAGTTCTCAGCGTGACTGATTTGTATCCTCAGTTTCTGGGTGTTTATTTTATTGCACTTAGGAAATTTTCTTCTGTTTACCAAATTAGTCTACTATTTATTTCCTGTTTGTTTATAACTTCATTCACCTTTGCATGTAAGTTTTAGGAACAAATATTTGATAGACTTTTCCCCCCATTTTTTATTTGTCACTGGATCATTGATATTAACTTCAAAGTCTCACACAGAAATCTGCATGTATATCAAGGTAAGAGGCTAATCTCTTATGTCTTTTGTATTATACGTATCTCCCCTTGTCATAAGACTTTAGTCCTGCTAAGTGAGAATATTTAAGTCCATTTTTACAACTCTTTTGAAAATATTTAAGATTGCATATTTTCAAGATAAAATTAAATTTTAGAATAATAATGAATATGGAGATAAGTATGCATATACTTGTGCATGTATTTGCAATATAGGGATATAGCGATTACTAAAGGGCTTTTTTTAAATGCTGGATCACACCAAGAATTTATGAGTTTTTATTAGAGATTGGAGGACCTACATTTACAGCACTGTCTTATAAACTGATATCTGACTTTCTGAAATATTTCACAGTGTTATTTGAAACCATCTAAACTCTTTTATCTTAGAATGCAAGAAGAGCTCTTATGTCCAATTGAAAATAATTTTGAAAGTGCAGTTAATAGGTAGCCTGTCCTGACCAGTGATTATTAAGTGTTGTACAACATCACTCAGATGTTGTACATCAATTCATGACAGAATATGAATGTGTAATATAATAGTTGTAGTATAACAGTCTATCAGACGTGATGCTAAAAAATTAATTAAAATTATTGTAAAAAGGAGTAATTTTACATAGGTGCCAATTATTATTGGATTTTAAGAAGATATCACATGATGCTGAAGTGGTACCTGAACTAAATGTTGCATTTTTAGAAGAATTAATAAAAATAATTCAAGGCTGCCCTAGAAACATTGTAACTGGGTTGCAAGCAGTTTATTGCTATTGTATTTGTATAAAATATCAAATGTGCCTATGAATAAATAATATTTTTTATGCACAATTCAAAAAATGCAACATAAATTGCAAGCAGTACCAGAGGAGCTATGTTACCATCTTACATCAGTTTCTCAAAATGCAATACTGAGAATGCTAACTTCCAGCTCAAAAGCACTGGGGAGATTTCCACCAGTCTGACTCTGGGATGGGGAACTTTTGTAGGAGGGTTGTTCATCTGCAGAATGAGTTGTTCCCAAATCGTTCCTCTTCAGCTGCTGGTGTTCTCTGTATAAGTGTTACAGTGAAGAAGGAAATGCATGCTTTGCTCGGTAAAATTCAGTTTCTTTCACTTCTTGTTTTCTGTAGTTTCAGTTCTGAGACAAACCACAAGCATGGGAAGGTGTTGCATCCTGGGATTGGGTTTTAGGAGTTCTTATTTGTGTTGGCTAGCCGAGTCCTGTGTACCTCCGCGTTTCCCCCGTGTCCGGGAACCCGCAGCAGAAAACCCCGTTAGCATGTGGAAACTACGCCACAGCTGGGCTCCCAAGAGCTGCGTGCAGCTGGGGAGAACAAAAGCTAATGCCGCAGGAAGGCTCAAGTTAGAAAACACAGACTTCAGATCTAAAATATGAGTGTTGAAGCCAATATCACAAGGCAATTGGCCTGCCTTGGGTGGACTTCCAGTCCAGTGTTCTGTTGTCAGGCATACCTTCAGACTGGTTATTTATTCATACATGATATCTAAACTTGTGTCAGCTGTTCTGTGGTGTTAATGGAAATTTTCACACAAACTGAGCAAAATGAGCATGTGAAATCTGGGATTTTTGATAATCACCACACTTAAAATAGAAATGTCTTCTCTCCAATTAGACCAAGTCTGCCCAGTAGACACCATGGGAATGGGGAGATCTCTGAGCTAATATTAAATTAAAGTACTATCACCATGATAGCATGAATTTCTACACAGACTAATTTTACGTCTCTATGTGTGAGAAAATTAGCTTGAGTGTGCTCAGTACGTAAGCTAAATAGTTTAAGGCTTGTCCGTTTTCCGCGTTATTTAACTACGAACTTGAATACAGCTACTTTCCAATTAGAGAGGTACAATCATATTTTGGTTATGAAAAATTGTCCAGGAGTCTGAATGTTTTACAATTTCTGTGCCATGTAAACCTGACTTCCATTTAAAATAATGTTGATCAGACATGACGGTAGCTCTATAAATTTGGATACAGCTATTGACCAAAGAACTGGAAACAAATCATCCAGCTCACACAGGATTTATGTAGGATCTTATACTGGTTAGTTACTTCTCTGTAAGTAATTTTTCACTGCAACATTTCTGTATGGAAAATATAACCAGTGAAGCAGTGAAAATCATCAGGAAAGGTTTTAATTTATAGCTTCTATACTGTTACTGAGGTTGAGAAACTTTTATTATTACAAGATAAGATGGCTTTTAAAATGCTTTAAAGTCCTTTAGCTTGTTTGGGTTGCTATGAAATTAGATGCAGAGTGAAGTAGATATTTCAGTGTGGGATTATCAGAAAAAAAAAAGCTGTGAACCCTTATTTCTCAACAAGCACACTCATTCCCACCTGCCATCAAATCTCTTCTAGCTCATTCATCCCAACTTCTTTTGTGCAATTCAACCTTCTCTGGGATTATTCCTTCCCTCTGACTAATCTTAGTCACTCAGCATTTATCCCAGATTATCTCAGTTCTTTGGAAAAACATGTTGGAAACATTATGAAAGGAAGAGTCCTGCTCCATAAATCACCATTGCTGGAAACACATCCTTGAAAACAAGGACTAGTTTGCAAGTTGTGCGGTGCTGAAGAGAAAAAATGCCTGATTAATATGGTCAAAGTCAGACTAGAATTAAAATGAAGTGACTCCACATAATTAACCAACAGCCAGAGAACTATGCATCCGGGATCAATATCAGCAATACAACTGAAAAAAAAATGCACTAGTGAACTCTTTAAAAAAAAGTTATAAAACACCTACAATTTTCTCAACACTCTTCTATCACTATTCCCATGAAATTCTAACCTCACCAGCATCTTATACATGTTGCATCCACAGATGGCCTTTGTCCCACACCTCTGGGCACCTGGATTTTAAGCACGTACATCTTCCCTGGGAGCGCCCATTCCCCTTTTTAAACAACTGTGTTCAACATACGAGTGCTTTGTTGTTATGTGTACGCTGTTCCCTCTGCTAATGCAGGTCATGGAGAAAGCTATGAGGTCACATAAGAGCACTCCACATGGGTGTCTACATGTTGCCCTTGTGCTGTTCATCCTCTAGTTGGATGGGTACAAGCTCCTTGTGGTGTCTGATTGGTGGTCTCCCTCCGACCAGAATTTTATGTCATAATTTTTTATGCTTCTTGGATGCTTCTTTTAAACTTCTTGTTTTCCCAAGAGTCTCCCAGCCATGCAGTGCTTTAAAGATGGCTGTCTTATACAAATTGCATCATTGGGAATTTCCTTGTGGTGTTACCGGGTGGGGTTTTTTGGCAAATATCCTCTCAGTGCACAGTTTGGGACAATCTATTCAGACAGTCCATTTATAATCACATTCTTGCCATTGTCTGTTCCAAACCATGTCACCAATAAGAGGCCATGTGGGTCCACTCCCTTGCAGTGTGGAAAAGAAGAAAAGGGAGTTAATTACTTAGTGAATAGATAGAGATGTGCAAATGAGAAATACAAACTGGCACTCATTGAAAGAGGATGATAAGTAGATTTTGAAGTGCTGTTTTCCCATTTCCTTAAAAAGGTGGACCCATTTTCCACATTGTGGAAATAAAAGAGATTCAGGTCTTAGTAAGGACAGAAGTCTCATCTTTTACTTTTTCTGCCCTCTGTTTTATCTGCCCATATCAGATACTAAACAGCAAAGTATGAAGAACAACTGCAAAAGAGTTTTTTTCCCTAGTGACCAGGTACTTAGCAGAGTTTTCATTAGGTTTGAGGTTATTTCTCAGTCTCTCTGAGATATAAGCAAACCAGCCTGGCTAGAGCCCACAGAAGGTAGAATGCTGTCCTTATTCAAAGCTTTACTAAGAGGTACACACCTGAAATAAAGGAACCTTCATTTTGTAGTAGTATATCTGGGTTATGAGTGCCATATAAGTCAAATATAATTTAGCCTACTTTTTGTTATATTTCTAAGTCAATTTGTTAGTAAACATATTTGTGAAAGAAATTTTCTACATACTGAGATTAAGTGATACTTCAGTATCTTACTAAAACTGAGGGCCCTTGATCTTACCTGTATCAAACACAATAATTTTGCTTAGCCACATCAACAATCATATTGCTTGGGGACAAGAAAGGCCCCAGATTCTCCCAGAGGTGACATTGCCACAACCAAATCTCTGCAACGAGGGTCCTACAGATCCTTTCATTATAGAGCTATAGCTTGATAAATGTATCTGTGTAAAGGCAGAGATCTTTTGTGAATATCCCATCTCCAAATGAACACAGTATCTAAATATGCTTCAATACATTCTTCTTTTTATCTTCAGTACATCTTACTGAGGCAACAAAATAATGTAAATTTGTTTGCAAATTTTAAGTGAGTTTTCAGCACTTGATCACAGACCATTACCTGGCAGAGAGCTGTCCTAACTTTTAGAAAGTACTTTTCCCACTTTTTCCTTGCACCAATTATATAGGTCATTATACAACTTCAGTACTATTACAGGAATGTATTTCTACCTGAGAAATAAAAGATCTGATCTCAAAGGCAAGAGAAGGTATTATTTTCAACATCCACAGTTTTGTAAGTAGACCTGCAGCCCACTATTTTGGAGTGCAATCATGGCAGATTACATTAATAATTTAAACTAAAACTCCTTAACTCCTTAACTAAATATATGCATTACTAGTAGAACTGCTATAGAAGATATCAGAAAGAAAACAATGCAAGTTATGTTGTGACACAATTGCTCTAACTAAATGCATTTTCAAGTGTCACTGTTCTGTGTTTACCTTTTTTATGATTAACTAGGAATAGCAGATGAATTATATAAGAAAAAAAAACCAACAAAAAATCACTGATGTTCTATTGATTTATGTCCCTGCCACTTTCCGCTCTATTACAGATAAAATAGCTTTTGATTTGATCTATGTAAAATATTGTTAAACATTACAAATGTTCAGCTTTAACACTGAGCAATAATTGGAAATTATTTTACTTGAAAAAACTGCAGAAATAAAATTTTTAAAAGATAATTTAGGGATGAAGACAGCAATATATGAAAAATTACACTCCACTAAACTGTGGAAGAAAGAAATTGACCTGTTAGAAAAACTTAGAAATAAATGGTCCACTGCACTAAACTTAAGGTAAGACATGAGTTACAAAACAAAAACAATATCCCACAGCACCAAATACTAATGATGTGCTAACATTTTTTATGTCCACTATATCCAGGCTTTTGTAAAAAAGAGCATGAACAAATTGTCAGCCTTCCACAGCAGATGGAGGTGTTCACTGAGATATTTCTGAAATAAAATTCTAGTAGGCTGTGAATAAGTGACTGATAAAGTAAATATAAGAAAAGATCATTAATTGATGACTTAAATTCTTCAGGTTGTTAGATAAAGACCCGTTGCCATGGATTGACTCACATAGAGAATCATCAAGAACAACCTCAGGCTGTTGTGAGAGACAATAGTATCATAAAGAAAAGGCAGCTCAGCAATTCTTTGCTTTTTTCCTTCACTGGTAAAGCAATCTGGGGAGAATCCCACACTTTTTTTGTAAGAGGTCAAAGGAGCTAGATTAGTTTGAAACAAATATGCAGAAAGTATGAGACCTAACACATTTTTGTGTGAGATCTTAGAACAATAGGATTGGATAATATTCACCAAGACGGTGCTCATATGTGAAATTGCAGAGTAGTTAGCCAAGAGTATAACCTGTCGTCATGAGCAGCAACTGTGTCAGCGTATTGGTGAGCTGCCTGTATAATTCCCAGGCACAGAAAGTACTCTAGAGGAAATCTTAAACACTGCATCCTGGTAAGTCTTGACTTCTGTCTCTGGTTAGATGATATAGTCTATTATAAAGATTATGGCAGTAGAATGCATGAATAAAATGGTGTCTGGGAAAAGGGGCATCACAGCTGAGTTAACAGAAAGAAATCCTGCCTCACTGATCTACTGGAGATCTTCAAAAGTGTTGCAGAATGTGAACTAAGAGGAGCCACGTACACAGTATATCTGGATTTTCAAGAAGCCTTTGCCAAGTTTCTAGGTTAAACGTTATTAAAGACTCTGAGAACATTCAGAAATGGAATTCAAGAATCCACAGTCAATAGTTCACAAGGCTTATGCATTAATCCATTCTTTGGTATTCTATACATTCCAGCTAACTCTCACTAAGACATGCTTGCTGTAGTAGATACTAGATCTAAGTATTTTAAGTCATGTCATGTTGCTTGGTTTCAGGATCCAGCTGAGTCTCCTTCTTTATTAGTAGAAGAGGTGTATTCCATGTTTTTATAGGATCTGAAGATATTTTTTAAAGGGATAATGCTGGAAACAGGATCATAATTTTACAAGGCACACATAGATGAAGCTTGATTAAGTACTTTTCCTTGAGGCAGTTCTTGGAGTAACTTCTAAGTGGTAAGTGCCAACATCTATACTTTTTGAGTGTGTCAGAAAGAGCAGGTAAGGCGTGGCTTTTAACAGGATGCATAGAACAAACACTGAAGAGAGCTATCCAGTCCTAGTCTGACAAAAGATTACACCTTGCTTAAACCACAGAGGTCCCAGATTCCATCCTAATGTCAGGGAACATGACCTCTACCCCATTTTTTACTGCAAGGGGGTGATATTGCTATGGTTTTTGAAGTAAGTGGGACTGATGGCTCAGGATTCAGATACAGGGCTACTATCCCAAAACTTTAATGATCTATAGCAAAACTCTCTTTAGAGGAATGATATTGTACATGCTTTCAAAAATCCTCCTCATCCTACAGTGCATGGTATTTTTAAATAGTAGTGTGACCTTAGTGTCCTGTGTCCATTCATTACTGCATAGTAGACTGCCGTATGCAAGGTAAATAAATTAGGCTTTTTTTTCCTCAGACATTGACTGAGGCGGCTAGCAAATGTGTAAAAATCATGACTGCTTAGCATAGGTTCATTAGCTTCTTAAACTCGCAACTTCTACTTCAGTAGTTAGTTAATACAAACATAAAAGGTTCAATAAATTATTGTTAAGACACGGGTATAATCACCACTGTCAAGCATTAAAAAAATTTCATAAACCAGCTAAAAATCCTGAAGAGTAATTACTTGGTAGCTGATTGGCTGAATCTGTTATGACTAAAAAAAATCTGACATTTCTTTTGCTACCTGTGAGTAATCAAAAAATAGAGTAAGATGATTCTGTCCTTAGGGTACTATGACCATGTGAGTAACAAATGCTCCATTCAGCACACATATGCAGGGCCTGACATTTTCCCAGCACCAGTAATTGTCTATCATTTTTCTTTTATGCTTTAACAGCTCCTTAAATATGTCAGGACTAGACATGCTTACCCTAAGCAAACATTTTTCTGAACTGATGGATGTAAAACATGTACAACACACTGACACTTGAAACTTTGCAGATTTCCTAAAGCAACAAAGCTGTTAAAGGTAGGGCAAAGTTGATTAAGTGCAGAAGCATTTAACTTTTAATGATGTCTCATTGATACCCCGCATAATTGTTGCTATATTCAGTGGCTGTCTTTATAAGTGCTCCTTCATTATTCAATGGGCCAAGGCACTTTGTGAATGCCATCAAAATCAATTACAGTTTGGCTACTTTGGGGGGGCCAATGAAGCAAAGAATTAACCTCCAACTAATTTCCAAAGTCATTTACTCACTAATAGCTTAGCACATTTACTAGCACAGGCACTGTATGTTGCGGAGCATTTACAAAAATAGTTTGAAATAAGGTATTGGAAGAAAAGCATCTGAAGAGTAATAGGGAAACTATTGGGGCAATTGTTATTGTGTGAACATTCCAAATAAATATTGCAGATTGAAGATTTTAGGGCAAGAGTTTATGCATGAGAATTAATCCAGTAGACACCTTTTCATTCACTTTTAAAAAGTCAGCACACTGGTTGTCTTAGCTGAAAACATTCATAATTATTTACAAGACATGGTCATCCAGTTATCTAATTGAATCCATTACTGTTGAATATCGTAATGGGACTAATTAAAGTTACAATATGGAAGGAGAGAGATTGTGAATTAGAGAATTGCTTAGAAGATGCTTGCTTCCACCAAGCTTCAAAGGGCTTTCTTAGGCAATCATTTAATTCTCCTAAATGTGAGCATCTTAGAGAAAGGGCAAAATGATAAACCAAAAAGGCAATCTTCTTTTTCTTCCATGCAGAAGCTAACTATACAATCTGTGGAACATCTATGACATTTAGACAAATGACTGTAATACTCTTAAGAAATAATTTTTTTCATTAAATTCTTCTATTAAAAATACACCCGAATTTAGAGTCCTACTGCTTCTCTGAGAGAATAAAAGTATGGAACAAGTGCTTAGGTTTAGGGTTTGTAGGCTGACTATACACTAGACAAATTCAGTGTAAATACACTGTATATGTGACCTATACCTTCAAAGAAATGCAAGTTATTTCCACTAATATATAGGCACATTTTCTATATTGAGTCTGGCAATAACATTGGTGAAGACTGTATGTCAGCAACAGTATCTAAACTATGAAAATAGGAATTAGCTTTCTCCACAGAAAGTGAAAAAAGAAGAGAGTGGGAACAAATATCTGTGCAGCAAAAAATGCACCTGCTGTTTTGTGGTCCGTGATGACTGAATGAAAACATGAGTTTTCATACTGTGAATAATGTTGCCACAGCAACTAGCCTGAGACCCCTTCTCAGTAGCCACTGCTTGCACCATGAAAAAAGCTAAAAAGATCCTATAGTCTGTAATCACTCTCAGAAGCACTGTACCGAGGCTCTCTTGTGCTCCCTTTATGATCTTCTTGGTGGAACCATCCTGACTATCAAACACAACAGGTCATATATGTGTTTTGGCGCAAATTTTTCTTGAAACACAAAGAGATGGCATCTCAAGCATTTCTAGGTACAGAAATAGATGAAGGCTAGCTGCTTCAGACTGAACATCACAATGCCTTATTTCAGCACATGCAAATCCTTTATAATGCACTATGTACAAATTTCCATGCAGTCAGGTTCCCACAAACTGGCCACCCCTTGCAACTGTTGAAAAGCACAGTGGTCTTCAGAAAGAATGACACGCCCAAATGTTCCAGTGCTTTTGATGCACATGTCAAAGGGTAGTCCACTGTATAGGGTGTAGGAATATTACAGTCAGAGAAAATATTATTCCATAATACTGCAAGATCTCATCCATCACCACGGAATCCTCATGAACATGAGTCAGTCTGACTATGTGTGATCCCTGCATGTTTCAGAATGACAGTAACTTCCCCTTTGAACAATCTGCCGCCTATCTTCAATTTCATTATACAATTATCAGCAACACACTGATGTTATCTACCATTCTCTTCTTGCTGTGGTAACTTACGCAGTACAGAGCCTCTGAACATATTCTTCGCTCCTGCTAGCATCCCCTGGCCTTACTTCCACATGCTGAAACATCAAAGTTTTTTTTCATCAGCTAAAAACTCTTAATGGAAGAGTGGTATCAAATATACATTTGGAAATGCACCACTGTTACAATATCCAGAGATGACAAAACAAATAAAAATGCTTGTTACAAGTAGTAAATACAAAATCAATTGGGTTGTGGAAAAACAAACTTTTTTTTAAATAAAGAAACATTTCATATTTGTTTTCTTTGAAAGCAAGAGAAACATATCTATTTGTGTGGTTGGCAGCCACATTATGTGGAAAGGAAGTGTGTATACAAAAAAATGATTAGAGACATGCTTGATCTAATAGATTTTTTAACCAAACATCATAGGAAGAATTATAGAACTGGAACCTTATAGCTGGAACCAAATAATTGCATCACTTAGACTTGAATTATTTGTGTTTGCTTCATACCATTATGACAGAAGTTTTGATAGTGCTTTTACCAGGATTTAACCATCCTTATGGCCTTCAGAGGGTTTGAAGGGGATGGCATGTACCATATATGTTCTACAAAGTTTGTATGGAGAAACATAAACTTCAAAATAACAAAACAGAATTTTTAACATCAGTTAAAAACATCAGTTTCAACTAGATGAGCAACTTTGATTTGCATTACACTCACCTAAAACTAAAAGTACTCACAGCTTACATTGATGAACATAAATTCAACACTGCAAGAAAATAAATAACAGATGCTGGAAAAATGCCTGTCTTTGGCTTAAAACACATAGACAAATATCACAGAAGCATTTGATGTGGTAAGAGTAGGATGTGGTGGAATTTGCAGTTAGATTTTTATATTTATATCTAATAAATTATAATTAATAATTATACAATTATATAATAAATTTTTATAATAGTGTGTATATATATATTTTTTTTTTTTTTTAATCAATAAGAAAATACATGATCCGAGAAGGAGAAAGACTTTGTAATTCCTTAACAAGGGCAACTGCCTCTGCTTTAGGGTTCTGCCTTGGGTTAGGATTCAGAAAACCACAAAGCCCAGAGCTCCAAGCACCATGCAGCCACAAAAGGCATGCTAATGGGAACACATGACTGCACAACATGGCTCCCTCATGTGCTGGTTTTGTATTAACTGATTTTTGGTGGGGAGGGAAGGAGCTAGCAATGGAAGTGATTTTTTAAGAGAAGCTGCTAAGAGCTTCCTCTGAGCCTGGCAAAACCAATTGCTAGCTGGCTCTAAGAATAGGCATGTTGATAAACGAATTAAAGCGCTGAACATGCCTCTGGGAGAGTCACGTTTTAAAACTAAAAAGCCCAGGAAAACCCCTCTTGCTTCCAGCTTTGAAATAGGTAACTGGGCTGGCCGGGCCATGCCCCGCGGCCTACAGCGCTGCTTGGGGCAGGCCGGCTCTGCTAAACCCTGGGCTGGGCCAGCTCCGCTAATCCCCGGGCCTGGCATAGCGTGGCTGAAATTCTGCTGCTGCTGAGTTTCGCCGGCAGCTGCCAGGCAGAGGGAGGGGAAGCCATCGGCCCATGGTGTGCTGCCGCTGAGCCCTAGCCTGGCTGCTGAGACCTCCACTGCTCCCCCACCTCCCCCAGCAGCGGCCGAAGAATCCTCCACCATAAACAGCTCCGGTCAGTGCCTGACAGAGATCACATGGCCATCCACAGGCCCAGGCGAGATATTAACTCTTTCAGTGCACAGATGAAACTTGCAGACATCAATCCTGTCTCGAGTGAGAGAAAAGGAAAAGGTGAAGACGTGTAGAGAAACAGCATGAAGACCCCAAGGACAGTAAAGGAGTGAAATCCGAGATGGGAGGAGAATGAGGAGATGCCTTAGTCTTGAGCTGAAATTCTTTTGTAAGGCCATGGTGATGGACTATGAGACACTAGAATATCTCTGCAATTCATGGAAAGCATGGGGGCATGGAGCGTTCAAATTGAAGACATGAGCAAAGGCACTCATGCTGAAGTAAGCAAATGTTGAAGCAGCTGTAATCCAAGTAAGAAACTTGAACAGAGAGAGACAAAAGTAATGAAGACCCTTTGCTCCCAGGGAACAAGAAGAAAACCTCTGTTCCCAGAGATGAAGATGATCACAGAAATAGATGATGAGAACCTTTGCTTTTGGACAGCTCATCCTTAAAATGGTACCCCATAAGTTGACATGGCCCATGAAAGCAGCTGTGGAAAGGCTGAAAGGTGTGGGAGGCACTTTTACATTGTGAACAGATTTTTCCTTTCCTGGGCAGCTGATTCACTGTGACATTGAAGCCCCGAGAGAACTGTTTCTCGTGGAGAAGTCTCCATGGCATGGCAAGAGAGACTCCTCTCCCTAAGTGAACTTAAGGCTGTTTTAGATGTGCTTAACTGACTGAAAGTTACAGGTTTTGTCTGTTTACATTGTCAGTGGGAAAGAAAAGAGGGTGCGGGCGGGAGGAGAAGTGTTCTGAAAGTTTATTCTGATTTCTTATTATTTTTGTTTTAATTCTGTTAATAAAGTTTTCTTTATACCCTTTAAAGTTTGATCCTGCTGTTTGCTCTCCTTCTGATTCTCATCTCGCAGCAGAAAATAAGTAAATAATTCTGGTAGGTGCACTGGCATTTGACCAGCATTGGACCTACTACGTTTAATTAGTGCATTGGCCGGGAAACTCAGATTGGCAAACCAAAACCACTACAACACCAAAAAAGTATACTGTAATATGAGTAGTGGTTCAAAGACAGTTGATGTAAGGTAATTTTAAATGAAAGAACATTGTTTTAGATGAGCTCTCCTGTACCTCTGAAATTTGTAATGGGTCCATTCTGATTTAGTGATTCTATACTCATGCTCAAAGAGGAGAAAAGACAGCATACTAATCATTGTTACAGGTAATCATTAACTGAGCAAACTTGTAAGTACAGTGGAGGGGAAAATTCATAAAGCAATATTATTCATTTAGGAGTACTAGTGAAATAATATAGAAGATATAATTCCTCTAGGGATTCTCCATAGGAATAATATTGATAATAAAACCAAAATAAAATTTCACTTCCTAGGGAAAATTAAACAAAAAGGATTTTGAAGCTAATGAGGTAACAAATATGGTGTTCAGGATGTTTGGCTAACACTTTCCCATTGAGAACTCAGCTCAGACTTCAGCTGCCTAAGGGGCCTTGATCTTCTCACATCCTTGCTCCAGCATCTTTTTGCCTAAAACTGAGATTGTTAATGACAGACATCCTTCCCCAAGCAAAGTTTGTTATACCTTTCCTGCTACATTTATGTGAAATACTCTTCCAGGCACTGAAACACAAGTCCTTAGTAGACTGATAAAAAATATCCAATTGACCTCTGGCATGGTTTGCACTGTTGCTTTGCCCTGTGTTTTCCCTTGAAACACAAGAACTACTTCTGGAAGAAATTAAAATCATTTGTTTTGACAAGGTAAAATTAGGGATCTGGCTGTCTTCACCTATTGACTGACTTAGTCCTTAACTAAACTATTCTCCAGTGATTAGCTTACTGTGAGGAGAAACCATTATCTTCTGCCTGGAAAGACTGTGTTCAAACGAGTCATAGTTTAAGTACATTGAATCATACATTTCGTATAAAACTTACTAGTCTCCCAGTCACATGCTACTCAGCCATAGAAAAAAGATTGATGCCTTTGGTTCATTAGTGATTCTTGTATCAAATGTGAACCCTTATCCAGTCTCTGACTGTAGCCATGAAACTAATCTTCAGTGCAAGTCACTTAAATTCACACATTCTGAATTAAACCCTCCAGACAGCTATTGCTATCAGGTAGACCAGAGCTAACTCAAATAAATCTAGTGGGTAAGTTACCCTACTCTCACATTTTTCAGGTCCAAACAGAGGTGGCGTGTCTTCTTGTCATGGTTGGACACTGGCGCAATGCCAGAGTCTCCATGAAAATGCACCTTCCCTAAATAAATGTTGTGAGATGTTATTAGGAACAGAGCAGAGCAGGCCTAAGCTTAATAATAAAGGAAAAAAACTTTATTAAACTACTACTAATACAGAAAACACATAAACTAAATCTAGGATGAAGACTTTTTAAAACACCCCTCCTCCTCTCAATTTCTAAAAACACTCAGCTATGAAACATCACCCGGGATTCTTGATCAAATGACCACCCTTCAGGTAATCCATACTCAAACTATCAAGGGAGAGAGAAGTCTCTCTTGCACCACAGGCCCCCCAGGAAACACAGCTGCCCCCTGTGTTTCCCTGTCACACATGGCCACCGCCCGGAGAAAATCTGCTAGTGTGACACTCTCTATTCTATGTCACAGTGCTCTTACCACTGTGCATGGACAGACTGCTCATAGGCTCCTTTAAGGATGCTTTGCTACGGACCCAAAGATACAACAGTTCAGTTTCTCATCCTGGGACTACAGTCCCCCCCATTTTCCCCTGGGGCCAAGGGGTCCAAAAACAAGACTCATCTTCTTCCCGAAGACAGAGGGTATCACCATTCCCTCTTCAGCTCTCTTCGTTTCTCGCCATTCTTGTGCTGTTCGAAGCTGAAACAGGTCTCCTTGGGTCACCACTGCATCCCCCTAAAATGCAGTCTCTATTGCAGGAGATTTTGGTTCAGTCCATGGCTAACAAGAAAAGTCCAGCTAAAAGCTACTTCATCATTTCCTCCCACCTAAATATTTCTTCTTCTAACATCTCAGGTCCCGGACTATCTCTCTTCCACTACAAATCAAGGAAGAGTAATACTTTTAAAAAAGCCCTCATTTCCTGGAAAGGGTTAAAAGTTCAGACTCCCTGGACGGCTGATATCTCAGTCCGGCGTTCCGCCTCCCACGCTGAGCATTTCCCCCCCCTTCTCCTTCTCCTCTGCCAGCAGATTTCTAGGTGCCGCCAAGCTCTCTGTCTCTTTCCCTCTTAGCGGGGGGAGGCAAAGGCATCTCTACTTCTCTCCACCCTTCTGTCCACAGGAGCTGGCTGGGTTCCAGACCCTCAGCCCCTCGGTCTACCTGGACAAGGCCGCGTGGCTTCCCCTCCCCCACCCAGCCTAAGGCTGGGCAGGGGAGGAGCCTGCACTCTCTGACGACCGGAACCATAAGAGACAGTTCTCCTGGGAGTTCTTGCTTTTAACCCCCTGTGTTCTCAGAAGCGTGTCCATACTTTCAGTAGTCACTCTAGGTGCTAATATCTAAACCTGACCACTGATTGGTTTGACCTAACTTCCTAGAAAAAATTCACTTCCATGTCAAACCACGACACTTCTGTCACATTTTCTGAAATGCTATCCTACTTGTAAACAAATATCTACCTTGGAAAGCTCCCTACCTGGCTGGGAGAGAGTCTGGAAATACACTTTCTCTGTTGTGGTTTAAAATCCTTCATGCCCTCTGACACTTCTATTTTGACTAACATAGTCCACATTTTACCTAGAAGTAGTCTTTTAAAAATTCAGATCAATACATTGACTGCCTAGATCTGCCCTGTACTCTATTAAAATTTGACAAATATTTCAGTCAGCAGCTGCAATCAGCAAAGTGCACTGAAATTAGTACCTGAAAATACCTGGAAATATGTATAACAAATCCTAAGTTATACAGAGAAATAAAATTTGTATTCATGGGAAAGGGGATACTCCAGCTTCCTTTTGGCTGCTGTAACTACTGTGCAGTGCATTTCAGCATATTTCAAGAAATAATCTTTTTATTTCCACATATTCTGAAGTTTCGTTCTCTGTGGAACCATACTGATACTTAGCTTATGTTATCAAGTATAAGACATTTGTTTGTGCTATTTGAAAAAAAACAATCCAATATCTGCCTTTAAAACATCTGTGGATAACCTAATTTTTGTATATACTATTTTCCTGCTTCAGGAATTGAGTGTCCAAATGTACCAGCTTCAGTTTCTCAGTCCTTATTTTTAGTTACTTACCTTAGCCCTTACACAAACTGTACATCATTGTAGACATGTGCTTTAATCCTAATTCATTACTTACACTGAGTACAAATGTAATTTTTTTAGTCCTCTCGATGATAACTATTTTTTTCCCTTTCTTGCCTGTTAAGTCACTGCAGTGCCTATGAGGGAAATGCACTTGAATATCTTGTCTCCTGTTCCAGCTACACCATTTTCATTCTGTGGATACTAGGTATAGTAGTTTATCTTTAACCAAACAATCATGGTTCAGTTTACTCCTTGTGGTTTTCTGGTCATGCTTTACATAAAAGCCAATTTATGTAAACCAGTTGTACTTTTACTCACTCATAAAGTGAGCACAGCTAAGATGGTAGTTTTAGGAAAACTCTTGAAGTATAAATGTTTATAAATGTGTAAATTTGTCTAGAGTCCTCTATGAGACATTGCTCATTAATAAAGCATAAAAATTATTTGGCATCAAAAATGTCTCACAATATTTCCCCCACTGAGGTTAATATTTTCATATATTTATGTATATTGCCTTGACTAAAATGTAAGTGAATGGTTTCTCTTTTTTATTTCTCTTTTTCTAAAGTGATCAAACCCAAGAATGTTGTAATACAACTCTTGTAGTCATAATTCTTTAAAATTCTCCCTTAGAGTAAGTGAAGATTGTTTAAACTCATAGATGATGGGGTGAACTGGGTCTTCAGTTCTCCCTCATTGCTAGGATAAGTGTCCCTTGAAAAGCACTGTCTGGCTTTTCCTCAGCTCATGACGCCTTTTTCTTAATTCACCTTCATGACCTCTGTCAGGTCAGGTCCTCTCACCTTTTCCCAGGAGCTTCAGGTTGTGCTCTGTTTTAAAATGGATGGTGGCTTTTTCTTATGCTTGTTAGAATTTGCTGAGCACCAACAATCATAAAGGCCTGGTTCAAATCTTCCCCCCGAAGTGTTAATTTCCAGTTGAAGTTTTTGTTCCTAATATGGTTCGAGATTTATCAAAATCCTGCAGCAACAAATCTCTAAAATGTTGGATTTATTTGTATTGTGTTGTTAAAAATATGTAACCCAGAATTTTCCTTTTTAACTAGAGTGCATCAGTGTTCACATTTAAATAACAAAAATCTAATTTAAATCAAGCAATGTGAGCAAGAAAAAATTAATTTGAAAAAGCAGTTGTTTTAAAGGATATTATGAAACATGAAACCACCTTCAAATTATCTGTTACCGTACTAACATGAAAGGCTGCTTGAAATTCTTCTACTTATCTTTCTTATTTCCAGGAATTTCTTCTTTGATGAACCCAAGACTAATGAAGCATCTTCTTTGTTCATGTTAATTTATACATATTCATAGTAACCTGTATTACTTGGGAGTTATTCTAGTCATAAATTTCTTGTAAATAAATTCTTCAGTTAAGACAGTATAAATTAGAACAGCATAAGAAAACTTGGGTTTCTGTAGACCCTCCCCAAATTGCAGTGGCGACAACAAAGGCTATTTTGATTTGTTGATGTATTATAACTGCAAAATACTACTGAATAAATAGGAAAATGAAAGTAGAGGGAGTCTTTTCATCAAGTGATTGATGTTTCTGCTTTTACTATAAGTCACAGGAAAGTAGTTACCACCATCATCCATAGAGCTGCTTTTAAAATTAAAATCTCCTATTGCAGTCAGTATTATCCTTTCCACCCAACTATGGATTTTATCAGGATGCCCTTGACTCATATATAACTTTGCTAAGAAAACAGTTTTCTTTATCCTCTACTCAAGGTAGTACTAAGAAGATGTAATGATTTCAGGTTATTTAGCAACATGGGCAATAAACGTCTCTCTTTAAAGATAACAGTCCCCCTTCCTAAGAAACATCCTATCTCAGTTTACTGCACTGGGGTTTGAGGGGCTGGATTATTTTCTGTAAGACGGTATCCAACAGACAATGACACTACTTTAGATATTGAATTTAACATAGGAGACGAAAAACAAAATAAAACTTTAGAAAGCCAAATGCCTTAATGGCTTTCATTCCAGAGTGGCATTTCCCTAGCTTTTCCATATTACTATCAAGAAGCTGATGGAATGGTGGTTGGGGAAGCAGGCAACAGACTACTTTCAGGGGAGCTATACTGTGAGCTAGTGCTGTCAGCTGTTCCACAGCAGTGCTCAGTGGTGTCTCCTGAGGATGCCATCCCACAAAATAGCTGTGCTAGGCCCATGACCCAGCACTACAATGAGCATGAAGCAACTTACCTGCTTGATACCAAATTACCTCAGTGTTTCTCTGCTGCAAAAACCTGTAAATACTGTGTCATTGCTGATGTGTTATGAACCCACAACATACAAACTCACAACACATGACTTCCTAGTAACTTGTTTTACAGCCTTGGCCATAGCTTTGTCATTTACTTATATTGTATAAACTGTGTTCACATAAATAAACTTGAGCATTAGTTGTCAGAAAAATACTGAACAAGAAGTTAAACTAGAACAATACCTCTTTAGTTCTAACCTCATCTGTGACTGAAAATATTCCTGTTTAGTTCCAGCTAAATGTCAGCAAAAAGTATGGGGATAGTTGCAGTTCTGGATCAAATATTTATGCCATTTGATCCAAGTTCACTTGGTTTTCTTGGGTCCAAATTCATTTTAATCTGGGACATAGTAATTAGAAATATGAGAAAACAACAGATCAGAGAAAGGAAAACCTATCATTCTTGAGGAAAAAAAAAATGTGCAACTATCCTCATAGATGCAGTACCCACAATAGTCATCAAGAGAAAAGAAGATCCCATTCTTCCAAAGTCCTTTTTGTCTTTGCTATCTGTGATTCAGCTTTGGAATTAATTATGACAGGCTTTATGACTGCAATATTTTAAAGCTAAAAATAGAATAGGAGACTGTTCTGTCATTTGTATTGCTGAACTCTTTGGTGCCTTATTAATGAAATACTGCTAAAACAAAAGTTCTAGCAACTCTAGTATCTTCAGACCATAACTGAATATCTACTTTTTCTTTTCTATGTCATGACACTGCAAAAAGAATATGAGTCTGGTCTTGTAACTTTTGCTTGGTTTAACTTTTTTTTTTTTTTTTTAATTATAGTGGCTGCAAACAAGTCAACAACAGTATAAACTCAACCATTAGGATTTCCATAATCAGTGTCAGAAGTGATGTCATTCTGGAAATAATCCTAGCAAAATTGCACTAGATATTTTTCACACTTCAGCAGAATGGCTTATCTACAATAGTCATTCCTACTAATCAAGGATCCCATGCAGCAGCATCAGTGTTGGGCACATACGGAGAAGAAAGAATGCAATTTAACATTCACATTTGGCAGTCTCAGTAGGATTAATCTGATTTGCAAAGGAGGCAGACAAGAAATGCAACCATTAATAAAGATGATTCACTATGGTGGATGATCTTAAAAGCCTGAACTTAAAAATATCAGATCTGCTTATATCTCTGAATTCTGCTACTATTTTAAAAATTTTTTGGCAAGTAAGTAAGCTATTAAGATGTAATAATAACCCAATAATTCAAATACAATTACACCCCAAAACCTAGATATATTCCCTTGATTCTCTTGATTTGCGGAAAGCTTTCAATAGAAAAAATATTGACATGGCCTAGATTTAGACTTGTTGGGATAACATCCAGCTCCCTGAATTTCTAGTTAAGGATTCCACTACTCTGTTGGATCAGATTTCACAGGATGAGGTTAAAGACACAAATTACTTCTTTAAATTACCAGTGGTCCCCAGAAAGGAATGTCTTGGGGTTTATTTTTATGAAAATTTTTAGATCTCTCAGCAAAAAGAAAGATTTATGAAATACTGAAATTATGGTTTTAAAGAGAAGTTCAATGACCTTTGAATAAATAGAAATAAAATGGGCCTGAGGAACACCAAAACACTTTTCTTGCTATATGTTAATCACAGTACTTAGGGTGATATTCAGTTAATAGTAAGGGGCAGATAAACTTAAATGACTAAAAGATCAGTGGAAAGAAGAATTATGAAAAAATAACATTGTTCAGAAGACTAAATGGAAATAAAGTTTCCCAGATCCATGCTATCTGGGAAAAATACAACTCTGTCCTTTTTTTTTACGGACCAATACACAAAACTGGTTAGTACTCTAGTTTCATCTACCCTAACAGTTAAGTTGTGGCTGATCAA
The DNA here is from genome assembly GCF_026979565.1 of Vidua chalybeata. Lineage (NCBI taxonomy): Eukaryota > Metazoa > Chordata > Aves > Passeriformes > Viduidae > Vidua > Vidua chalybeata. Next base: position 49,199,061 of record NC_071534.1, on the reverse strand, counting down.
GAAATCTCCCAACATAGTTTGAATCAGACTCCAGCCCAATGGTAGCAACTAAGGTGTACACTAATCCCAGAATAATTTGTGGAAAAACAATGCAGCATTTCTCATGTTCAGTAAAGCTCCAAGACAATTTTTCTATTCTCTGAGTTCATTCTTTGCTAGTTATCTGCTGTCAGTCTCCATCATAGGCAAGATACAAGGCTTTTGGATTGTTCAGGTCTGGCCAATCTTACCTTAGTTTGAGACCAGAGGCAACTGCAGTTCCACTGAGGCTGTTGACTGGTACTTGCAAGATACTTAGCATAAGAGAAAAGAGATATTTTTGGCTGTAGAGTATTTTGTTATTGCTTTTAAGAAAGATTCCACAAACCAGAGCAGCACCCAAGACAAAAATATGAAATATTTTTTGTGTGCTGAAAAAGTTCTAATTTATTCATCCACTTTGTACACTGCGGCGTGGGTTTTTGCTCTCCCCGGCTGCATGCGGCTCTTGGGAGCCCGGCTGCGGCGTAGCTTCCATGTGCTGCCGGGGTTTGCTGCCGCGGGTTCCCGGACACAGCTCCGTGTCTCGGGCGCGTGGGCTGGCCAGCCTCTGTTACCGTGCGCTAGGAACCCGGCAAAGAGGAAGGAATTTGTCCATTTACTCCGTGCTTAGCAGGAACGGTTTATTGGTCACGTATGGCGCGGTTTGATGGAAAGACGCGACCACTCCCGGCACTCGCTTGGGAGAAAATGGCGCTTGACTGCAGGCGGGATAGGGCTTTATGGAGGGGTGGGGCGAGAGGATCCATGGCCTGCCGCCCAATAGGGGCGGCTGCCGTGGCGGTGACGCCAGCAACAGCGACCAACCAGAGAACCCCGCAGGGGCGGGCACCGAGCCGCGGGCTGAGCGGGATCGTGTGGCCAGCACGGGGTTTCCCGGGGCCGGATGGCAGGGTGGTTACAGGAGCGGCACAGGGGTAAGAGCCGGCAGCAGGCAACATGGGGGCAGAAACCGCGGGGGGGAACAACACGGGGGAAACGCGGGATTACAGAACTTATTTTAACATAAATTAAAAACCCTAATCTAAACCCAAACTCCGGGATGCAACAGTACACTTTGTAAATTTTAGGAATTTTTTAAATATTCTATATAAGAAAAAGATGGTGAAGTATCCTTCTGAAAATCTGAACTGATTTTCATTACTCCCTGAATAGTTTAAATTAATCCCACATGTGAATGAACCATTTTGCTGGTATTCCTGCTGCTTGCTGTATGCCAGCACAGTCAAATACTAACAAGTGTGTAGCATGTCTTTTCTGAACAGAACAGCACAGATACCTGCCATCAAAGAGCAGACATTCACCTCTGCTTGCTAAGGATTTATTTAGCTGTCAACTCCATGTACAGATGAACAGATGAACAAGAAGGAATAACCCCTTGATGGCTTTAGGTCACCTACTCTATTGTATCTTATTTGGATAAATTTTGAACTTTTATATATCTTTTAATATCTCTAACCAAAACCCCACTGCCCCTCCCTACTTTTTCTCATTTTTGTTTACTTTATCATTTTGCATTTATCTTCTCTCCCAGTTTCTCATTACTCGTGTAATTTTCATTACATTACCATTCTGAAAACAGTGAGAAATCTGTCAAGAATAGATGTAAATGAGATGTAATAGAAGAACATTTGGGATTTATTTCAGCAATTTGTGTGATATTAAAGAGATAAGGAGGAAAAGAGAATGCTTGCTTAATGTATGGTAAAGACAATGCTAGACAAAGTAGAGAACAATATATAAAGACAATCTATTTCTTCGGAACATGATCTGCTGAGATTAGCATGTTCAATCAAAACTTTACTACCTCTAACATTGTGCCAGCTGTGAACACTTTTAAAAATGGAAAGGCAGGATTTGTTCACCAAAATCTTCTGCAGTTATTGACATTATTATTTATTCTGAACAATTTATATGCTTGGTTCATTATTAAAGAAAGTAAAAAGCACAAATCTTGGCTTGAAGATTTTATGATGATGATGAGCCTTTCTGCAGTAAATCAACTGGATAGACTTCTGTTGATGTTGTGTCTCCAAATGAGGCTGGGAATCTGCTGCCATAGGCAACTTGCAAGGTCAGGTCTTTCTTAAAAATCCAAAATAATAAATGAAATAAACCATCAAATTAGTTTCAAAAGAATAAAAATGAACACAGCTCCTCACACATATATTTTGACATCTCTTCATTTTAACATACATTATTTAAAAAAAAAAAAATTCATATGAAAGTGAGTATGCTTTTCACTTCTTGCAAATTCAGTAGTGATGCTTCCACTCTTTTGCAGGTTCTTATAACCCAGGCATTTGACAGAGGCCTGTTTCCTTCATATGAGAATTCTAATTCCTTACAGCTGTCTAGCAAATAGTAACCAAAGCACAGACCCAGCCAGAACCTCACAGCAGGAAATCACACAATAGTCTGGAGAAATCCTAGGTGGGAGAACAAGAGGGAACATAGGACCTGACGTACAACAAGTCAACAATCAAATATGGAATGATTTGGCAGCAAAGACTTAACATGCTGAATCAGATGGTGGGTCCATTACTGTTGTAGATTGGGTTGATTTAGTTAGGGGTTTTATTAATGTTAGGTTTGTTCCTTGTACTCCTGTATTTTTCCCCTCACAGTGGTTTGTTCCAAGTTGTTTACCCCGAAAGTTCCTGCCACTCAGATCCACAGATACCTGTCAATCTTTTCACCTCTCCCTGTTTTCTCCTTACTTGGTTCCATCAGTCAGGGGTTGTCACTCCCTGTTGAGTGTCAGTCTTGTAACCAACCCCAGCTTTTTCATGAAAGTTCTGAATCAATTACCCCACCTTAGCCTTTCTATTTCTCCCAGGACATCGTACCCACCTCTGTTATGTTACCATTGGTTGTTATGATCTATGTCACTCCTCTATCGTTTGTCCCCATTGGGCAAGCCAAGTTTCCACCCCTGTCCACCCACCCCCTACTTAATCTGTCGTCATTCTTTGTTCTCTGGTATTTTGCGTTGCATTGCTCTGAGGGCATTTGTTCCGACCACACATGGGGGAATAAAAGTTCTTAGGGCTCACAAACAAAGTGTCCTTCTCTCGTCCCTTCGTCTCCTCTCAGCGTGTGAAACTACCAAAGCTGTGTAACCCACGCCGCAGTGCTCAGCACGACCAGGCTGGCAGACGCCGTTCCCCTGGAGTGCCCACACACACGTGACAGCCACCCGGCCTCACACGGACAGTGCCAGCCGGCGCTTCTCGACTGCTTGAGGTCGTGGCAGGCAGCCGCTGCACATTATCAAAACAAACAACATAGGAACAAATGAATCATTAAGAAACATGTGAAATGTGTGGGCTTAAAAAGCAAAATTTGGCTATGAAGAATGTTTTGGAGTTACAAAGCTGTATATGTTCAGCGGAATAAGGCTTGAGCATGAGTGAAAATAATTACTTTGGAAGTCTTCCCTAGTATGAAAAGGTTACTGCTCTTAAATAAGTGTTTCTTTATTAAAGTAAAAATCCCCATCTTTTATCAACACCTCTAACTGTGTTTCTAAATGATGCTTTCTGGTTCCTGATAATAATGCAATCATGGTAATATTTCATTGAATTATGCTGAAGATTAACAGAAGAAGAAAAAAAATGTCAGGAAACAGAAAACTGAGATAAAACACCGGAAGAATAATATTTATTTTATGGAAGAAAAGCAAAGAGCCAAAATACCTTCTAAATCCAACAGAAATATCAGTAGATGTAAAGCATTCTATGTAATACTGATAAATTGTCTTCAATCCTGCTGTAAATTATGTATTGCTATATGCATAAAATAGGGAAGTTCTTATATACATATGAAATATGAATTTTTGCATTTACTTCCAGTTTGGCTTTACAGTAAGAAGAAATTCAAATGACTAGACCTGTGTCACAGTGACTCAGCAATATGCCAAGATTAGAAATATTGTTAATATTTTATTGTAAAACAATTCTATCAGACTCCTCTCTTTGCTTTATATTGAATGCCTTTTGGATTTTTCATGTAGTATTGTATACTGACAAAGAAGCTTCTGAACAAATCACAGAATCATCAGACTCTAAGCTACTATTAACTCCCTCTCACAATGGTAAAGGTGGTTTTCTGTCTCCCTATTATGTACCTGCCATACCTTTCCTGTTAAAGAAAATTATCAGACATTCAGAGCCCTTTATAGCTTCAAACTACTCCAAAGCAGTTTTTCTCTTTTAATACCCCATCTCAAGAGAAATTTTTATAAATTAAAGAAAACCATCCATTTTAATATTGTATATTTCTTATTTGTGGATTGCCAGTGAAGAGGTTGTCTATGGGAGTAAAGTAATTAGCAAAAAAATACCACAAATATTTGTAGATAAGATCTTACCTACACTATTTTGATGGTTTTAAGGAGACTAGACTGAGAGACTGAAAGTGCACAGGCATGGTCTGATACTGTCCATACCAGCAAAATCAAGACTACATTATAAATTATATTGCATTAGAAGTTACTTCCACTTAGTTTCAGTTTTAGAATAACAACAAAAATATGTTAAAAGTTACTTTCTCTAGCTCCACATTTTTTAATAGATTTATACTTTTTCTAATACTTAAATTGTCAGCTTCATAGTCGTTCTTTAATATTGCACTTTTAAACAGTAATGCAGTTCCTTAGGTGGAGAAGGCTTCTTAGAAAATTTGGGCCAATTTTTCACGTCTACCTATCATGCCATACCAAAAAATTCCTGTCATAATATCGCCCTCAATCCTGTGTTGAATCTTTTCCATGTGACAGGCCAAATATAGAATGTTCAATGATTTTCTTTGAACTCTCCATGCTAAACAATATTCATACGTGGTAGAGCTAATTGCTATCCTTCATCAAATCATTTGCATTATACCCTCTAGAGCTTTAATTTCAGTTAGCCAGTAAAGCTATCTATTTTAGATTTGCGAACATCCCCACTAACCTTAAACCATCATTTTCTCAGGAGACTGGAAAAAATGTATTGCTGTACATATATATATATATTCCAATTTCATTTATGTATTTCCAAATTTATATTCAAATCCTTTTTTCTCTTCACAAGGTATTCTTAACCAGGAATTAGCACAGCAGAATAATGAAATCAATGAGAGAATTTTGGTAAACTAAAAGTAGGCTTACTTTGAATAACTCCCAGAATTACTTCAAGGGATATGTAGAAGTTCCTCTTCACAAAGTACAAAAACATCTCAAAAGAGTGTTACTCAGAATACTTACAATGTAGGAAGTGGATATAAGGCAAAAAATCACTAGACACTATGTATTAGCATAAAATAGTTGCTTTTGGGTGCTGTAAGGAATTAGTATTATTTGTTTCAAGTAAAGTTTCTCTTATCAGATAATTCAAGAGACATGTAAGTAATCCATGGACATATAGAAGTTCTTGCAGCTGAAGACAATAATCATCTTCACAATTACACTATGATTCACATTAAGTTCAAGATATCTCTTGACTTTCTCATGTATATAATTTTGTCTTATTTCTGTCAGGTGAATCCATACAGTGTTTTTTGGCTGTCATTAACAAGACAGGTCAAAAACAAAGTTGTCAAGTTTATGTTTCCTGACAATTTTCATTTCTCACCTCATTGACAGACAGGTTTTCCTGCTTAGACAGACACATTTCTGTATTTTCTATCAAGGTCTTTTGTACTTGAGACGTTTAGTTTAAAATGAAAATATTCAACATTTGACAATCTTATCAGAAACCTTCTCAAGTCCTGTATTTACCCAAGATATAAATCAAGGTGGTTTTGATTTTAAATCAATTTTGGGCTTTTAACTGGCACTATATTTTGAAGTAATTTTTCATCATTCAGGAAACATCACACCTGCCACTCTGGTAGAAATGTTTTCTTGGTGCATTTCCCCCTCCTTTGCCCTTTTAATGTAGTCTCACCTGGCCGCTGGCCATATGATTTTACAGACAATCCATAACTTACCTCATATGAAGGAAGCAAAAATAATTGCTGCAACTAGCTTTGCAGTGTGTTATTAAAAACAATTCTAGTAGTTGCAATCAGAGGTGGAATTAAAAACCTTTAGTGTCCTTTTAAGAACTAACTGGTAGTCTGCTAGCTACAAAAATCATCCGTTTAAAAAAAAAAAAAAAAAAAAAAACCTTATAACTAAAGTGAGATTTCCAACTAAAGTGAGATTTCAAAATCAGTATTTTTACAGAGAGAGAATTTAATGTGGAGAAAGGAGGACAGAGAAACTCTGCACAAAGATGTCTCCCACAGAGTGCAGTTATTTTCTCAGTGCAGAACATCTGAACTAATATATGGCCTTGGCTTTTTTCTTTCTGACACTTTGTAGAATGAATGCTGAACACATGTATGTAAATAGCTATTTCAGGACCGCAAGCTTTTCTGAGGTTATTGATAACATAAACCAGAAAAGCCTTTCAGAACATTAATGTACTACTATAAATGACCTTTCAAAATCTTCAAGTTTCAAAGTTATACCAAACATGATAACAGAGCACTGCAGAACTGCATCTGCTCTCAGAGTACTCCCCATCTGAGCTGGAATCCATTGCTTCAGTATCCATCCCATGGCAGGAGTGACAGCAGATCTGAACTTGGAGATCATAATTTGACCCAAATGTCAAGCAGTACATTTGCACTAAATTAATCTTGTTTTACTTGGAATGCAATAGAGAAAGACTGAAGTTTCAGCTTTGAAACTGCCCACATGAAGGAGAAGTAATTGCTTTCTATCACTTAAAAAAAAATAGCTTGTATTTTGCTGGGAATCTTTAATGTGTCTAGAGGACTGATCTAGTAAGTCATAATAGCTATCCTTTGTATAATCCTATCTGATATCCTTAATCTTCCTTCTCCGAAAATAAAGATGCATTATAGCTTTTCTGGAGAATGCGAGCATCTATTCTGTTCTTTTACTTGAAAAACTAATTCATTTTATTGCTACATTACTGCCTACCAACTAAATATTAACTGAAAATACAGCTCTGTGAATAAATACCTAAGTATTCTCTAGGGTTAATAAAAGCCATTCTTTAATACACTACAAGTAATGACTTTTAAATTGTTTCTCTCTCTGTGAAAGTTAGTTACCACTTTCTTTTAAAAGTAAGTCATGTACTATCAAAGGGAGCATTTTATACTATGAAGTTTTTGAAGTAATCAACTGTAGTGTTGTGTAATTCTTATATATGTGCTTTCCCATTTTAATGTGCCATGATGGGAAGATCCGTGGTTTTGGTCTAAATCAGATGTAACTGAGTTGGTGTGGGGATGGCAATGCTCACTCTGTACTTGGCACTGGTGATGCCACAGCTCAAGTGTTGCATCCAGTTTGGGCCCCTCACTGTAAGAAAGGTGTTGAGGTGCTGGAACAAGTCCAGAGAAGGACAATGAAGCTGGTGAAAAGTCTAAAGAGTGAGACATATGAGAAGTGGTTGAGAGAGTTGTCACAATTCAGTCTGTAGAAAAGGAGGCTCAGGGGACACCTTATCACTCCCCACAATCACCTGAAAGGAGGCTGTGGCCATGTGGGACCTGGCCTTTTCTTCTGGGCAACCAGTGATAGGACAAGAGGAAATGGTCTCAAGCTGCACCAGGGGAGGTTCAGGTTGGACATCAGGAAAATTTCTTCACTGAAAGGATGGTGAGGCATTGGAATGGGCTGCCCAGGGAGGTAGTGGAGTCACCAACCCTGGAGGTATTCAAGAAATGACTCAACATGGCACTTAGTGCTATGGTTTAGTTGACGTGTTGGTATTTAATCAAAGGTTGAACTCAATGATTTTGGAGGTCTTTTACAATCTTAATGATTCCACTATTCATCCATTATAATATAGAACTAATTTCTGAAAATTCTATACTATATCAGCAGTCCAAAAGTAAAACAAAAACAAGTGTGCACTCCTTAACTGTTGCATAAAAGGAAAGCACTTATTCTTCTTCTAAGGACTTCAGCAGAAACGGGTGCAATAAAACAGCAGAAATGGGTGCAATAAAACTTCATCTTCTACACATTCAAATATCTTACTGAGAATGTAGCTTAGTGGAAACCCAATGGGCTGTTATTACTTTTGGTGCTGTAATGTTTGTGTGCTTCTGTTTATTTTAAGACTTCATTAAGCTAAGCACTGTATGCACACATGGGAAAAGGTGTGATCCTTACCATCAAAGGAGCTGACCTCTAAAACAAATTACTTACAGGAATTTCAGCAGTCTGGAAGTAAGATGAGAAGACACAGAAATAGAAATAAAGGCATTGCACAACATGATGGCGGGTGATACAACAGTCTCAAGTAAAAACTGAAGCAAGGAGAAAAGATCCCTTTGCATAAGTCTGTTTAGCACATTTATGGTATTAGACACTGAGGGGCACACCTCATTTCCTGCAGGAGTTTCTTCCACTGTTAAGACAGTCAGCTCAAAAAAAATCATTTTTCTGCTGTCTTAACCCAAATTATGAAGCAGAAAAGTGAGACTAGGAGGTGAAAAAAAGCCTTCATACAAATAAAAATTTGACATTTGAAAGACCTGTGAGCAGGGTACCAGTTGCTGCTCTTCTAATGATAAATATCGTAATAAAACCCAGACTCATGGTTAAGTACAAAATATAGCAACCAATTTTTGAAATTCCTTTAATGGTAACTTTTTTACTGCAGTATCCCAGTGCCAAACAATTCTAATTTAATGCACTTACCAAATCCCCACCGTTGCTATCACTATAGAAATGAACAGTAAAAGTCACTGAAAAAATGTTACTTTCATCCCCATATCAGTAATAGGACATAGTATCAGGACATAGTAAGCTATGCCCTCATGTCCTCTTTATAACATTTGAAAAGATTTACTAATCTGAAACAATAATTCATTCAATTAAAAATAAAATAATTATAGGTGATATGAATTCCCCCAGTAAAGCTTCTCTTTCATTACTAACTTAGACTAGATTTCAGAAGTCTTATGTTAGTTAAAACTAAACCCCTCTAAAGTCATCTCTTCAGTTTCAGAACATACAGTTTTGGTATTTCAGTAGCTCAATACATGTTTTAAGAAGTGAAATGTCAGATTAAATCTTCAAGTTTAGACAGTAAAAATGTAGAATTTCTAAATTGTTATTTAGAAATTTTTAGGCTGTACAAGAGGTTGGCCATAGTAACGAGTATAATTGTGAACACACTAGAAGATTCTTACCTCCTTCATCCACCCAGGTAGAAAACAGCCAAACATCTCAACTGAAGTAGTCCATTGGCTCAAATTGGAGTATTCAGATGTTTTAAGGCAAGCACTTGTGCAAGTGCTTTGCTGGATCATGGTCAAAGCATTCTTCAGGTTTCCTGATGGCTTCTTTATTCTTGTCCCAGCCTTGCTGAAAGGACTTTTAGGTTTGGGTAAAAAAAGATTACATTTAATTTCTCCTCACCAAAACCAAATTCTGCATCTTCTCAGACTATTTCACTTGAAGCAGCTGTTCATCTTTCTTACCATTGACTGTTCCTTTTTATCCTTCATTTACAATAGTGCTAGAAAGGCATTTTCTTTTTCTTAAGAAATACAGAGACATAGTAATAATACTTGTAAAGGACTTGCTATAACAGCCTTTGAAATCAGTGGGAGTTTCTCCATTGATTTCAACAAGTTTTGAACTGAATTCTAAAAGATTAAATTTAGGGAAGAGCAATTAAAGAGTTCTCTCATCAATAGCAAAACGTTCATAATGTCTGTGTATTAATTCTACTGAAAACAATGGCAAAATAACTGTTTACTTGTCTAAAATTATTCTTAGCCTCTGTCATATAAACAATTCCAATAATCAGCAAGTACATATACAAATGTGTAAAATGCAGAAATATGTATAGTAACTAAAAATTAAATTATAATTTAACAGATGTAATGAGATATAAGTATTAATAACCTCATTTAAAAGTCTGATGAATACAAAGGTTCTCACATTATAATTACTCTCAGAAAGAAAAGAAGTCTTGTTAATCTGGTGAGCAGCTGATGACACATAAAATTATAAATAATGGAAACATTGCATAAATTAATTCTAGATTAGGATAGAATAGTTTATAGTTAATAATAGAAAGACCATTTTTAGCAGAGAGTAAGTATGATCATAGAAAAATAGGATGTTTTGGGTTAGAAGGGATGATTCTTCTGGAGACTGTTCTAATTATTAAACTTCTTTGCTCTCCCATGATACACAATTTTTTAAAAAGAACCAATTTTCTCTTACAACAGGTCTAAATGAAGCTAGATGCTGGCCAGCAGCATCCTAAAAATATTGCATCAACTGAATACTAATGAAATGTCTCCTTTCAAAAAGTTTTGAGGCTGCCAAAGACTAATGGGAGACTTTTCAAAATGGAGAGTAACACAAAATACAATTGCTTGGGCAATTTTAGGCAATCAAGTTTGTCATATTCATATTGATTTTTTATGTATAATTAGTGACTATTATATTGGTTAAGTTAATTCTGAAGATATACAGGTTTTTTATTAGTCTGAGCTACTTCTCATTTGTAGAGGCATAGTCTGGAATAGAAAACTAAAAAGACGAGGCTACCATTATTTTTCGTATTTGGCAAAGAAAATTCATTACTGCCGTATCATACAGAGTATGCCACAATATTCTATATTTGCATTTTTAGTTAAGTTTCATTGATGTCTGTATCCTGATCATCATCTTCCCATGTCTTTTAGTAACAGGTTCATCCTGGCACATATTGAATATATTTTGCATATAAATTCCAGAAAACATAAAATATAAGTTTATCTTTGCCTTCAATTAGCATCGTTATTACTGTTTAGTTGACAGTTCCTTGAAGATTCAAACTGGAAAAACTGCTTTTATTAATCATGGCAAGAAATGCTAAGACAGCTGATGAGAGAACCTTTCTTTTACTTATTGGCTTTTTGTACAAGCAGTATTGGCAAAGTCATTTCACAAGTTTAATGGATGACTCCAGCTTGCAAAACGTATTGGTCAAGGTAGGTCATATAGAGTACTATTTACAGATATTGAATTAGACGGGTTCAGTAACTAGAGTAGTTAAATAATTATAACAAAAGGCTTCATGTTTACCCTTGCTTTTTATGCCTTCCATAAATATTTGTGGGCCATAGGAAATTTAATGCTATAATGCGGTCAAAAGATCAGACTTTAATTACTTTCTGGTCAAATTTGACATTATGTTGTAATTTTCAAAACCTGTCATCAAAAGCTTAATTTTACCTGATAAAGACTGAAGTTGTGCTATCATGAAGGCTGGAATGAATAATTTGTGTTCAAAAAGAAGATGTTAAGTGTCCGTGGCAATAGCAGTAAAGGAATTAGGAAAAATGGCATAATTTTAAAATAAAAAGCACTCACAGTATAAGCTTTCAGTTAGCAACCAGCTATTAGAAGTGAGTCCAGTAGTCTGCTTTTTTTCTCGAGATTTGGGTTTTCTAGTGCTGTAATGTTCCTCTAATGCAAATCTACCATCATGAAAGAAATACTGAAATTTACACAACGTCAGGTAAAGTTAAGAGATTATCAGTAAAAGATCCTTTGGTATCTTTAACAGACAGCACATTTTTCCTTTAACTTGGCTTAGCTATTTGCACTTTCCATTTTGAATTAGGATTTGGTCATTCACCATTGGTGAGAGGCATTGAGTGCCCATTAATCCTGAATAGTTTGCTGTGAGGTTTACCTTTAATCTGTAATTGATTTAAAGTACACTAACATCATTCAGTATTTCCACATAGGCATCAGGAAGAAATGTATATGATTGTTCTTTCCCATGCATTGATCTGCCAAAAACTAGCCAGCTTATTAAGATTCTCACAGTACCACAGTGAAGCTACTGAATTCCTTAGAGGGGTATCAGTCTATTGTTTGGGTCTGCATTAGTACATCTATATGTCTTCCCAAATTTTCTTCAGCAAATTCACAGTGCATACAGTGCCTTGCGTTTGTCCTTTCTTAACCCGTGCAAACAAACACTATCTATCACTGTACTGCATAGCCCTACTCTTCTCTGCCATCCTGTCTTCTGCCCTGGTTTCCCAGAAGGACAGAGATGCTCTGGAGGGGGAGTGCACCCATGTAGATGTACCCAATGACAACTGGGAGTATCACACAGTGATGAACTGGAAGTAGGGTGCCAGAGCTAGCAGCTGACAAGGATCAAAGTGCCTGAAGAATACTACTTTAAGGTAAGAGCCTTCCCCTTACCATTCCTGACCAGTGAAAATACACTTAGCAAAGCAAGATTTTTTTATGCAACTTGGAAGAAAATATGAACATACAAAAAAACCCGTTTTCTTTTTTTTAGAGCTTACAGGAATGCATTTTGAGCACCAGGCAGAAAAACACACCGAACTCTTCAGAAAACATTCATTATGCTGTAGATTAAGTAAACACAATGACCATTAATGAAATAAAGCTCTGCATTTTATAGAAAGGAAAATTGTAATTGTGATAAAAAGGGATGAACAAAATAGTATTATATTAAGATGCTCTTTAAATGCAGAAGTAGTTACTTCACAACAAAATGAAAGGACTCTGCCAACAAGGCTTTCAAAGTTAAATAAATCTACTTGTGTTTGTTGTTCTAATTTAGTAGGTCAGTATTTCAAAGAAACCCTGGAGATAAGCAAGCTGGCAGGAAAATGAGGGAAACAGTTGTGGGGAGGGTAGTGAGAAAAGGTTTTGAACCTGAATTACTCTTGGCATGTACAGGTTGTGAGTAATGTTAATAAAAATTACAGCTGCAACAGTGATGACTCTCTGTTATAATACATACTGTCAGGAGCAGCCTCTTCAGTGACCTCTGGTAATATGATTCTGCTGGTGGATGCTTCTGAATCTGCTGAGGAAGCAAGTTAGAGCTGCAGAAATGGCAAGCCATCCCTCATTCCCCAAACAGGGATCTGGCACTGAACCGGAGATTCAAAAACTATAGCATATATTGTGCAAAAATAAATAAGAAAATAAAAACCCCTTTTTCCTATATGAGAGGAACACTTCTATTCTACGGGAGATAAAGGTCATGATAGCACATAATCACATAATCTGTTTGTCTAACAGATCAATGGCTATTCTTTTGTCTGTGTAAAAATGTCTTTTGTCCACAGGAAAACTGCTGAATGAACATCGCGATTGGAAAAAGTGTTACCTTTTGCATGCTGGAAGAAAACATATTTATTGCTCATATCTTTTGTTATACCTTCTTCAGCTATAGCACTCTATATTTCACCTTCAGCATACCTGTAAAACTGCAATTGTATCTATTATCTACAAGCATTTGCTAGAGAGATGCAATATATAATTACAACAGCAAAAACCTACTTAATTTGCAGTTCTTCTGGAGTTTGGATTTATAATTTCAATAACACTTTCAAAAGATAAAAAGGCAGCTGCTTACCTTAGCCACTAATCCTGGAGAAAATGTTTTTTTTTGTCAGAGTATTACACACTAAAAAGTAACTAATCATTAACACTCCACCAGTCTAGTTGCTAGATCTGTAACTACCATTTTCCTGGAGTTTCTGCCTAATAGAAGCTGTATTCATCTTTTCAATTTTTCCTGAACTGCAGCAAAGTAGCTGAGAAGCTGTGTTTATGTGTGAATGAGTCAACTCCCTGTTGTGAGCAGGCTGTTTCTTGCCTATTACAGTAAATAAAATACCTAAGCATTGTTTAAAAATTTATTTTAATATTGACATTTTTGTACTGGTTCTTTTCCTTCCTTTCTCTTACACAAAAAAAAAAAAAAAAAAAAAAAAAAAAAAAAAAAAAAAAAAAACCTTGAGAAAAGTATTTTTCATTCTAAGTGATTATGGGAAGTAATGCATGGGGATAACAAGTACAGTGGGTTAAACATTATTTGTATCCCATCTACTTCTTTCATATAGAACTTGTCTCTTTGTGTTGCACTGAAACAATTAACAAAAGTATTTTTCTTAGAGCTAAAGAAGCTATCCAGACATAACAATTTTTTTTTCCAATATTCTTGGCAAATTTCAATTGTTTTGATATCTACCTAATACTAAAATTTTAAATGTTAAAATAAAAAATCACCATGGATTAAACAGAACATTTTAATTCCTTAAAACTGTCCATTAGGTTTAGATTTCAGGATCCTTTCTTGTTGCTGTTGTGCAGGACAGGAACGAAAGACTCCAAGTTAGAAGGCAAAGAGAATGAACTCTGATTTATTTCAAATGCACCGCTCTATATATAGAGAACATAGTGCGGATTTATTTCATTGGTCTTAGAGCAAAAACATGTCACACCATTGGTGGGCAGTGAATGACACACGGTGGCAGAACATACCTATAAACAATGTGAACAACAAGATAGATTAGAGAATTATTTACATTCTTTCCCAACTTCTTCCCGGGCTCTCGCCTGGTTAGAAAACCTTTCTCTTTCTCTCTGACTGAGCTGAGAATATCCACACTTTCTCATGGATAATGTGAAACAGTAAAGTAGCAAACCCCGCTATCTTGTGCATTTGGTGCATCTATGATTTCTTGAAGTAACCAGAGTGTGCCCTCCAGAGAATGTTGTCCCAGGTTTTATCACTTCTTGTCATGCTGGAAATCCCAACATATATTTTGGTGGGAGAATATCAAAATTGAAAATATTCAAAAACAATTGACTTGGATGTGCAGAAGAAACTTTTAAAAGATCATGGAACCTTCCTAAATAGTCCTCAGAGATTCAACACAATCAAATTTTTGAAGTGTCTGTTACAAACTCTCATATTCTGGTATTAAAATGCTGTAGTTCTAGGCTATAGTTTATGCCATAGTTCTAAATACAGCTGGAAACGAGACCATATAATTAATTGCCAAGTATGGAGTCTTACATGCATAAAGGACAAACACCAGTGAAAAAACATATTTCTCAGTCAAAGTACTTAGAATCATTTCAATGACTTTTATTTTGCTGAAAAGCAAGAGTTCCCAGGTTACTATTGGATGTAAATATTTTTATTAGCATTTGCATTATCAGTCAAACCTATTACTTCAGTGTCTAAGGCCCTCTCTCCCCTCAAGAAAACATTCACTCATTCAACTACAAAAGGCACTGTTAGAGCCCAAAATAATATGTGTTTTCTGTAATCTAAATGAGGAAGGCACTTGTCAGGAGTTAAAACATAGAATGAGAGTAGTCACATCATAACTCTTCAGAATTTGAAGTCTGCAATCCTTGGAAAAATAATCCCCATGAATTCTGGGAGAAGCTAAACAGGAAGAAGTGAAGGGCAACAGTGCGTAGTTAATAAAGCAGGGATTAATAGGTAACTGGGGCAAAATAAAAGCCAAGGTAATGATCAAGAAAAGTGGATGAAGAAATCAATTCAGAATTGCAGAAATTTTAAAATTGCAAACACTTTATACATGCATTTATATATGCATTATAATTTTTTATTGTACATTTCCAAGCCAAATTACTTCTATTCTTTTATGTGTTAGAGCTAACGGACTAAGAGAATACTTAGAAAGATTTCTTCCGATATTTCATTGCTTTCTTTTTGTGACTTCATGCAGGCCAACAACAGCAACAAGAGATTATTCACTGAAATTATTAGCAAGGCAAGCACATTTGACTAATTTTTTTTAATACTGCTTTTGAAAAAAAAAAAAAAAAAAAAAAAGAGTACTAACTACTAAGATTGTTTCCCTAGTCTGATCCTGGCTAATATTACTATAATATATCTGATAACTCTCCATGCACAAAATGGAATTGAACATTTGTATATAACAAATAGATATTGCATATGCATTCAGTGTTTTCTGGATTTGAAAGACCAGTTCTGTGCACAGACATTGAGAACTCCCTTACATCCCCTGCAACGAGAGCTTTAGCTGCTACACTTGCAATGCAGAGTCAGAGCATTCCTCCTTTCTGACTGCAGGCATGTGGGCACAAATGCTTCAGTCTCAGGTTAGACTGAACTAACTCAGGTTAGCTCCCCATATGGGTGCAGTTGCCAGAGTTTTGCTGCTGTTGTGGAACTCTACTCTCCCAGCAAGGTTTCTGGCTTTGCAGTCTCAATCAAAGGCAATAATAAGTACCTGCAAATTTGAGTTGTGGCCTTTAAGTCCTCACTTTAGCTCCATTTCCTGGCACATGCTACAGGCTGAGATTCTTCATGACACAGTCACACAACCAAAGCACAAGAGAGAAAACTGTACACTGGCCATGCATGTGCATATACATACATGCAGCACCATCTCAACAAGCAGTGGAAATCAGCGTGTTTGTTCCCATGTGAGGAATGCACAATTTACTCATTCTTTTTTCGGAAAATTATCTGCATTAAAAAATAGGCACATTTTCAGAGTTGAAATTTGATAAGTAGCTGAGGAATAAGAACCTTAAGATTTAAATCATCTATATTTGAGTAAGTTGCCTTAGACTGTCTTTGCAGTCAGTGGAGAGAAGTTGGCATTTCTGGGGCACACTTTGTCTCATCTTAAAATAGCTGTCTAAAGCAGGTCAGATGAATTGTCCCCTTGCAGTGCCTTTTACTCCCCACTGACTATAAAATGCATGACTAGTTCAGAGGTACGTGTCTACACTATAGACATTTACAGATAGGTAATAAATTCCACGCTATATGATTTATGATGAGCTGACTTTGATGGCCAAGGAAGGATGAGTTCCAACTCAATCTTTCCCTGCTCCAAAGCTGCATTGTTTATAGGGTTTCTCAGCAAAGTGGATACCTCTATATCTCTAAGGAATTGAACTCATGCTGTAGCCTTACATTCTTGACACTTAAACGGACATTCAGGTGTTACTTATTCACAGAACTGGTGGACATATGGTCATCTCTGAAACCATTCCACCCTTTTGAAACATTCCTTGGAGTATTTGGCTGAATTAACTGATAGATTGAAAAGTTATTAGGTGAAGACCAATAGAGGAATATGCAGCTAGCACTGCTACTTAACTGTCTGAGGGAAACCATGATAAAAATTTCAAACAAAATTAGGTAAAAGGATTCTCACCTTGCATTTGTCCTTAAGTAATTAATTGAAAAGAGATATAATAACAGCATAAATAAAAACACTCATCTCTAACTATATCTTTTGCTTCTTCATGTCCTTCCTACTCCTTCTACTCAACTAATTCAGTCTTTGTGATAAAAAATACCTCCTACTGATCCCATTGAACTCAAGCTGGTATTAAATATGAATAAGAGTTTCATTATTCAGCAATATGCTGGATATGCACTGTATATATTTGTCTTGTAAGCTATAAGATTTCTGTGTTTCAGGGACTGTCCTTTATTTATTGTTACCTTCATAAGTATATAATTTAAAAACTATCATATATATGAGTGAAAAAGTACTGTTATTTGCAAGGAGAGAGAATAATAATATCTAGTTTAAGCAAACATCTTCTTAAATAAGGAGATATCTTCTTAAGTGATGGTCATATTGAATTTTAATATGTTATACTCTCCAATTTTGTACTGCAAAACTTAACTTTGGTTTGTAACTTTTCAAGCTCCATATATGTCACAAGGATGAATGCTGTTTGAAAATAACTGGTAGGTCAATTTGCTGTTATTACACTTGCTTGTTTGTTCACAGAGAGAAGTGGGATTTTTTTTTCCTAACAGTATTACCATATAGGAGGACCCCTAGATATTCTCTAAAAGAGTTTCTCCAAAAGAGTTACATTTAAAAACTATTGAATGCATTGAAAAATCTTACACTGGATTCAGTTTGCTTTGTTTTTGGCCCTTGTAGAGCCCACTAGTACTTTAAGGATGAGAGAAAAATAAATTATTTCTGTTTCTTCATGCAATTTTAAAGGATGTTTTCCACTTCGTTTTTTTTGTTTTAATTCCATTGTTCTATGAGAATGTTAATATGATAGCCCATTTCTTTGTGATAGCCTAGTCCATTTTAATATAAAGTCTTGAAATAAAGCTATCTTTTTTCAGAAGCAATAATTTCTCATTTCAAGGACTAGCAGTTATTATTTTGAGTTAAATTATTATACTACGATACTCTGACTATAGATAGAAGAGTCAGAATACAGAAAATTCTAGTCCTAAATTCCTTTAAGGCAATAATTCTCATTTTCATCCAATTTATTTAGCCTCACACAGCATGGAAATACCATGTGATTAACATTGGTCCTCCACAACATCTCTATCTCAAAACTGGAGAGAGATAGATATGATGGGTGGACTGTTAGATGGATAAGAAGTTTTTTGGACAGTCACATCCAGAGGGTAGTGGTCAATCGCTCAGTCCCGATGGCCATCAGTGAAAAGTGGTGTCCCTCAGGGGTCAACACTGGGACCAGTGTTATTTAATATCTTCATTAATGACATAGACAAAGGGCACGAGTGCACACTCGGCAAATTTGTAGATGACACCAAGCTGAGTGGTGCAGTTAACACACCTGAAAGATGGGATGCCATCCAGAGGGACCTGGACAAGCTCAAGAAGGAAGCTGGTGGAAATACCATGAGTTTTAGCAGGACCAAGTACAAGGTGCTGCAGCTGGGACAGGGCAACCCCTGTATCACCCCCGGCTGGGGGAGGAACAGATCCAGAGTAGCCCTGCCAAGAAGAACTTGGGATGCATGAGAGGCTGCACATGAGCAGGCGAAGTGCCCTCCCAGTCCAGAAATCCAATTGTATCCTGGGCTGCATCAAGAGCAGCGTGGACAGTCGGTCAAGGGAGGGGATTTTTCCCCTTCTCCACTCTGGTGAGACCCACCTGTAGTGCTGCATCCAGCTCTGGGGCCCCACCACAGGTAGGACATCAATCAGTTGGAGCAAGCCCAAGGAAGGCCACCACAGTGGTTAGAGAGTTGGAGCACCTCTCCAGAGGGGAAAGCCTGGGATAATTGGGATTTTTCAGCCTGGAAGAGAGAAGGCTTTGGGGTGACCTAATTGTGGCCTCCTGTTGCATCCTGGGTTTTAGGTTCAGATTTGGGGTTCTGGTCTTTGTTAGTTTACCAGTTCCATGTATCCTCATGCATCCCCCGTGTTCCCCGCCCCCCCCCCCCCGGAAGTTAGCCCCAGGCTGCCTGCCATTGGGTTTTCTCCCTTGACACTCCTGTGACCACTCCCCCATTTGGTCCCAGCAGTTCCATGCTCATCACCTCATTACCGTGATCTCACTCGCCCCGAAGCCCTGTGTTCGCCCCCGTCATGTCCTCATTGATCGCTGTGGCCACGTCACCACCACGGCGTCTGCGCTCATTGGGCGGAGGGTTCCTGTCCTCCCCTGTCCCATCCCTATATCCCTCCGCAGCTCCCCAGCCTCGGGACCAGATCTGTCCACGTGAGGTTGGGAGCGGTCATGGCTTCTCCATTGCGGCTCCTGCAACCAATAAAGCATCCAGCCGCCACACGGACAGATTTGGACAATTCCCTGCCTCTTCGTTTCCTTCCCTTGCGCCAACGGCAACGTGCAGACAGCCCACCCCGGGGCGCAACTGCAGAAGTGCCCAGAAGTAGTGACAGCACCGACCCTGACAAGAAGCCGAGGCGCCAACCTGCGCTTTCAAGAGCCAACCGGGGCGGGAAAAGTAATGCACAGCTGCTGCCTCCCAGTACCTGATAGGAGCCTACAGGAAGGATGGAGAGAATACATTTACAACAGCATGTAGTGACAGGACAAGGGGCAATGGCTTTAGGTTGAAAGTGTGTAGCTTTGGATCAGACATTTGGAAGAAATTTCATTGCTGTGAGGGTGGTGAGACACTGGAACAATTTGCCCAGAGAACTTGTGGATGCCCCATCCCTGAAATACTCAAGTCCAGGTTGAATGGGGCTCTGAGCAACATCTGGTCTAGTGGAAGGTGTACGTGCTCACAGCAGGACGGTTGGGACTAAATGATCTTTAAGGTATCTTCCAACCCAAGCCCTTCTATTATTCTATGTTTACTTATAGGAATTTCTAAATGTTGTATTATGTTGGATAGGGACTGAAATTCCTCTATAGACATCAAAGCTCTTCTCTGACTTCTACAGGCCTTGCTATACTATGATCAATACATAAAATAAAAAATTCAAGCAGGCAAAATACCTGGAAGTATATCTGGGAGCACAAAAGATTATGTGGTGAAAACAGGTCACAGTCACTGTTACATCAGTGTTCGACAAATGAAGGATATGTTCTCTTAACAGGGTTAGATGAATTCTTTTTTTAAGGTTTTGAATATTTGCTGTCCATTTGCTGCAAGTACTTAATGTATGAATTAAATGTCACAAGCACAAGGAATATTCTGTATCCTATTAAAACACCAAACTTTTGCTTTGCATTCAGATCTGTGGTGCTATATATGACACAGTTTGTTTTGTACTCAATTTGAAAGGTTTCAATGGGCTTCCTTGTGTAAGAATTTTGTTCTGTAAATGTGAAACTGAATTTCTAATTAGGAAATTTATCAAACAGGAAGAAAAAATAAAGACAGAAGATGTGACGCTTGATGATTAAATATACTCCTTTCAAGACTGGAAGAGGAGTTCAGAAGATAATTGTTGTTGTTAATTTAAAAATGGCCTGAAGAAGTAACATAAAATGTACTCTAATTAACTTTGCCAATTAGTGAAGCTATACATTTTTTACTTGAAAATACTTGTATTTCTTCTATTCCAAGAAAGCACATAATTAAACATTCATTCAATTTTAATTGCATCCCTAGTGAACACTGCTATGCCATTTTGTCTTTTAAAACTTTGGCTAGTTTAAAGCAAAAGAACTTGTACTGGTAAATCAGCCAGAGGCATGATGTTGTCTTTGATTGACAGTTACACTAGTAACTCTTTTAATAAGATGGAGATTATATGGTTGGTATAGATAATTCTTCTCAGTGTGGGTGAGAGCCTCAGGCACAAGTAGTCTAAATGAATGCTTGAAACCCTATGCTTTTAAGTAGTCCCAGAGGTATAGCTAATCCAACACTTCCCTATATCAGGCTATCACATATCAAATGCTCTGAAGTATCTGTCCAGCAACAAAGGAGAGGTAAAAACTCACTTATCTAATAAAGTGTAAGTGATTGGAGTTATTTCATGTATGTGCTTCAAAAAGGAGTTTTGTTGCAGTAATTAATTAGATGATGATAGGTGTTTCCTGTGTATGCATATGAGCAGTGCCCACAGTGCTGCTTCCAAAGACTGTCCTATGCAGGAAGTTTACAAAGTAGAAAGTGTAGAGCTGAGGATCTAGTTTATAATCATGAAGAGGAGAGTCTGAGACTGATGGATATGAGTTGCAAAGAGCTTTGGAAGTAATACAGAAAAACACTGCTATACAGCCAGGAAAGGGGAAAATTTGCCTGTTTTGGTGAGCAGCCAGGTTTCTTCCTTGGACCCTTCTACAATGACAATAAATCAGCTATTTCAGCAATAGACTTTCCGCTGCTCTAAGTAATTTTCATGGCAAAAGGATATTGACTGCATAATACATGGTGCTCCTCTAGGCTCTTTGGTTTTGCATAAGATTTTTGTGTGGTAAGGTTTTGGTAGCAAAGGGGTTAGAGTGGTGACTTTTATGAGAAGCTACCAGAAGCTCTATGTTTTATAGAGCCAGAACCAGACAGTGCCAAGATGGACCTGACACTGGACAAAGCCAAGTCCATCAGCAAGGGTGGATGTGATCCCATCAGCCTCTGGGATAACAATTTAAGACGGAGAAAAGGTTATTGTGCAGGAAAAAATTGCAGCCAGAGAAGATAGAACTGAGAATATGCAAGGGGGACAGCTCTTCAGAGACCCAGGTCAGTGAACACGGAGGGGAAGGAGGTGCTCCAGGTGCCAGAGCAGAGATTCTCCTGTAGCCCATGATGAAGATCATCGTAAGGCAGCTGTGTCCCTGCAGCCCTTGACGTCTGGTGGAGCAGAGACACCTGCAGCCCACAGAGGACATCACACCATGTCACAAATGAGTGATGTTTTGCAATTAATACAATACAAACACATCTCTCTTTTCTGGGACAAAAGAAATATTTTTATAAGAGTGCTAGTTTCATGTAACATTAATGGTGCAATTCTTTAATCAAATAAATTGCTCTTCTCCATGCAAACCAACAGGTATACTGAAGTCAAGTAAAACATTTCAGCATTCTGTGAGAAAACCACCTAAATTTCATCAGAAACTATACTTGACATACAGCAATGGTAATAGTACCAAAGTGAAAGGCAAACTGCTGACAAAATCAAAGCAATGCAATTTATGAAGCTGAATGATAATTTTCATCTTAGTTTTAAGGTGTGGTGATTATTCAGGGGCATGTTGTGATGTTCTACCTAGGTATTACCTCTGCACAAGTACAGAGCTCTTTCCAGTTGATAGAAAGACTCATAGTGATGAGAAAGAACTTCACATCAGATAGGTAGGCCACAACTCTGTAAGGCTTTTAAGCCTTACATTTCTAAATGTTATGCATCTGTCTAGATTGCTTTAATAAATAAGGGTTGAGTTAATCATGTATGAAAGCAGCTTTGTAATTCAAACACCTAATGTGAATATATTGCAAACTTCTGAACAGGAAGATTTAAATTTTGGTTATGAAGAATGTACATTCATTAATTAATAAGTATCTTTTATTTCATTGTGTCAATGCATATATTTTTTTTCATTACCCAATCAGTAAAGTTCCACCTTGTAATGTTTCATATCAGCCTGTGGATACCAAGATATCATATATCGTACCAGCATTTCTCTTCCAGCAGTGGGTGGTCTGATTCCTTAATCAAGCTGATTCTTTTGTATTAAAAAGCTTAGCTCAACTTTTTCTCTCAGAAAATTTTATTCTGCTTGACTACATTTATTTTGAGGTATGTGTGTGCATACATGCAGAGTCCAGCGCCTAGTAATTGTATTATGTAGCCAGGAACATCTCAGTGTTTCTATTAACTATTCCTTGCTTCTTGAGATTTATCACAAGGCAATAAAAATTCAGCTAACTCTGAAAACAAGGCTTCTGTGCTTAAACATACTTCACTTCATTTGGAATAAAAAAAAGTTCTATTTCACCAATAAAATTCTAAGGAAATAAAAAGAGAAAATACAGAGTAAGATAAAGCTTCCCACAAAGTCTGTATTGTTTTTGTCTTTCAAATAACAAATTTTCAGACCATTAATTAATAAAAAAGGACATAAATGCCTAGATAATTCCAAGGGAAAATGCACTTTAAAAGGTCTTCTGACACCTGTTAATACATAATTCTAATTTTTGCATAGAGTCATATTTTGGGTTTTGCTTTAAATCCAGACACTCTCCTTATTTCTCTAGGTTGGATATATTTTTTGTCCTGTTATAAAAGTTGCGATTTTTTCTTCAAATAAAGTTAACACGAACTGTGACCTATGTGTCGGTTTTCTCCAACATTTTAATGTGCAACACTACAGTTGTGTGTCAAAAAAATTGCTACTGAAAAAAAGTCAAGAATTAAGAGTCTGCAGAGCTTAAACAGAAATACAGCTCAAGAAGAATGTGTTCTTTTGAAATTATTCCTTTTCTACAGCAGCATGAATCTGAGGACAATCAAACTTTGCAGAGTATTCAAATAGATGAATAACTATTTTACATGACAGAGAGACAGAATCAAATCCTATCTGGGAACTATAAATGGACTATGAATCTATGATGCCCACATATCACTGAAGGAAATTGTTATTTTGAAAAATTGTCTGTTTTGAGATGACTGTCTGTAAGAACTTAAAGATCACAGTTCTCTGTCTCAAACACTGTCAAGGCCACAGAAGGACTTTGCCATGAGATAAGCACAAAATGGAGTGTCAGGATGGCACTAATTCCAGGCCTGGCAGAGGCAAGACCTGATTAGCACATCCTGGGTAACACATCCAGACAAAAATTCCCACTGTATAAAGAAGCACGTGTAAAGAAGCAACTGCTCAGACACAACTGCTCACTGGTCAAACAAGAATCACCCCAAGTTATGGGACAGATGGCATCTGTGACCACCCAAGCTTCCCCCCAAATGGAACTTCATGGAGCTTGGACTGTAAATTACGTTCCCATTACATTCACATTAATGGAACTTGGGATATGATAGAGGTGGGTTTATTGCCTAAGGGTTGTCACAGACAAAGGGGAAGGTTAACAAAGCAGGGGGAGAGGAATGTGTCACTGATAATGGACATAAAGAATGCAGAATTTATGGCCACAAGGAAAGCCAACTCAACAGCTGCACTGAAATCAGCTCAGGCTGTGTAAAAGGTAATTCTGATAGGGGACATCACAACCCACCAACTCAAAACACTGAGCATGGGACTATTTAGTATTAAAAGTGAGGGAATAATTTCACCAGTAAAATAAGAGAACTGTGGAGCCAATAAGCATGACTTACTTTCTTTGCTAAAATGTATAAATAGTGAAAAGTTTTGAACTACCTTGGGACCCCCCACCACCAAGAAGCCTAGGTGAAGGATACTGATAAATTTATCACATATACCAACGGGATAATTCTGGATCCATGGATGGTCATATCTTCTGCTTGATCTCATTCTCTCTGTCTCTTTTTTTTTCCTTTTCTATTTCTTTCTATCTCTCACCTTACATTTACTGTTAAATAAAATTCATATTATTGACTTTGGCATATGGTCTAATATGCACCTTAATTTGTGCAGAGGCATCTCTCAATAATCAGACCTTAAAAATATCCTTTGAATTATATTCATTTAAGAGTTCACTGCAGCCAACACATTAATTTACATTTTTCCACCTCTCTATTGACTCTGTTCTCATTTGGTTTTTTCATCATTGGGAAACAGCAGGAGTTCATGGTTCTGTATCTGCTACACTATGATTACAGTGAGAAACAGCATAATGGAAAGCAAAGGAGATTAGATGAAGTGCAGAAATTAATCACATGAAATTGGTGGATTAGGTCTTTTGACGTAGCTAACTTCTCTGCTCCAATTACACTGAAACCACTTGGGAGAGGTAGCTGAGCCTAGAACCCTTCCAAGGAAACACAAGGAATTATTCTGCAGACAGCAGACCTCTAGACTGCTTTTATATACTATTTTCAATGGGTATACACATATATGAAGATCTGTTTTTCTAAAGAGGAAGTCTGTGTACATGATATCAATGCTAAATTATCTATAGTATCATGAAAAAAAAAAGCTGTATAAAAAGTTTATTTTCTAATGACAATTTTTAGTCATTACTGTAGATGTACAATTCTTAATGAACTGAGTAACATCAGCTTCAATAAATATTATGTTTCCTTGCACAATAAAAACCATCTTCATTCTAGGGAAGAATATAATATTTACAGTACTTTCCAGACTCTTGAATCAGAGTTTGACTACTTGAAATGTCTAGAAAGTGAGCAAAAAATATAAAATTAGGTGGTTTCCACAACAGAATGCGGATCATTTCCTGTTGTTTACAAACAATATGGACACTCTGTTTTGTGGAAAGATTTCTTTTCCTGAATGTTACCTCACCTGTAATCCATTTCTGATGGTTTGATTTCTTTCTGAAGTGTTTTGGGATTAATATCTTCTCTAATTATATGTAAAATATGTACTGATTGTAATACTCTGTAAATTACTGATTTATGAATATAACAATAATAAAGCAGCAAAAGAATAGGCAAAGCTACAGAGCTACATTCTGTGGATATACTGACCAAACTGTCAATTTATATACCCTGCTACTCTGCTTTAAAACTCTAAATGGGTAGAAACAAGTTCCAGTATGCTGAACTGTAGCAGAATTGAATTTGACTTGATCATCCTAATCCTGAATCCTAACTGTTCATTTTAAGTTTGAATCATGTTACAGTGCTTTTTGCTTTTCCAATACCAAACATCATATGTGCTTTGAAAAGCAACAGTTTAAAAGACAACACATACTCTGTGATGAATACAGTTATTCTATTTTCAATGTGTACTTCTGATTACACAAAAGCAGTGCAAAAATTACAAGTTGAAAATAACAAGTTTCCATGCACTTTTAGTAATACTTATATATTAGGTCTGTATAAGCATAAGGTGTGTTTGATTTTGATGCATCCCAGAGATGCACAGATCTTATGTGGATGATACAAAATGCCTTCTCAGAGCTCCTTAGGATTTTGAAAGATTAGGGTTATGGTGTAATCATGTGACATCCCAAAAAGTAATTTTGATTCTGTTATAAAGTTTTATATTCATACATCTGATGCATTACACTGATAAATCCCATTTTTACTGTATCTTATATTGTGGTATTCAGTTGTAAAGACTTTATTGAAGTCCTCTATTTGTTTTGGCTTGATGGATCGAAAAATTGTTTGAGTTGTACAGGTCTGATCACTTAACAGGTATTCATTTAAATGGGTAATAAGATACAAGGGTTGTGTAATGCGATGGAAAATTGCTTACCATATATTAGGTAATTACTATGGGTTTTGTCCAAATCAATTTTGGCAGAAAATAATAAATCTAGAAAATAGATTTGGAACCTACATTTCAGGTTGGTAATCAGTAGGTCACTCTTGTGAAAATATTTTCCTATTTGTTCTTGTTTAATGGAGAAAGAAGACATTGCCTTATTTAATAGCAATTTTGTAGTGAGATACAAAAGTCATATAAAAAGGGACATGCATCTGAGCTGAAAATTCCCTCAGATATGAAGCCCTGTCTTCTGTCTTTTTTTTCCCATTGAATATTGAGATTTTCCTGATCATCTTCTAAAATAAGTAGACTCCATAATCGCCAAAAAAAACGAAGGACAGAAGCAGAACTTCTATATGTAATTAGGAGACAAGAATGACATCTCAAGCATGGATTTACTAGGGAAGATTTGGGTCATACTTTCCCCAGCCTTGCTGTGGTCTCCCAGTCTGGCCCTCCCTCAGCCTTCCAGGCCAGAGTCTGCTGCATTGTGTTGTTTTTCCCCGGTCCTGCATAGCTCTGGAGAGTCTGGCTAGGGCGCTGCTTCTCAGTGGGACCGGGGCTGCTACAATTCCCGGGCACTTCTGCTTTCCGCACGCCGGGGTGGGGCTGGCCGCATTCTGCCGTCGGCGCAAGGGGCGAGACAAAGAGGCGAAGGAATTGTCCACTCTGTCTGCGTGGTCGGCTGGAGAGCTTTTATTTGCCGTGGTGAGCTGCGGTGGAGAAGCCATGACTCGCTCCCAGTGCTGCATGGACAAAAATGGCCCCGAACAAAGGAATGCATGGGGTTTTATAGGGGGCGGGCCGAGGGAGGCGGAAGCCCCCCTTGCCCAATGGAGGCAGGCTATGGGGGAGTGACGTGGATCGGGGTAACCAACGGGAACGTGACAGGGGTGGACCAGGGCCAATGGGTTTGCAGGAGCGGGGTAACAAGCACCGAATTCTATGGAGTGGACAGGGGGGTGGTTACAGGACTGGCATGGTGAGCTCCAATGGTAAGTGACCTGGAGCGGACCACCGCGGTGGGGGGAAACACGGGGAGTGCACGGGGGTACACAGGGGGTACACGGGGCTAACTAACATATATCAGAGCCCCTAATCTGAACCCAAACCCGGGATGCATCAAGAGTCCACATCAGAAGGAAGTTTGATCTCTCTCCCAGAAGACACATGCTGGCAGCAAGGTGACAGGAGAGAATCAGAGGAGTCATGAAGGTGATTGAGCCTTCCCTTTCCTGAAGCTCCACTGGAGGCCATCATCACACTTTTCTCAAGGTGAGAAATCTCATTCTCTCCATCCTTTAGGATTGTAGTCACCGTATTTTATACATATCTTGTTTTTTTCAATTTCATGTCTTTCTCCCTTGGGTTTACCACAACCCAAAATTCAAAAATGTCTACTTAGAATTTCCATGCAGTCAATATCTGTGCATTTTGTCTATAGAACAAGAATTCTGATGTAAACAGGCCATAGTGGAGGACAAGTAACATGCTATGGTAAGTTTGTGCTTTATGCTATGGGAATTGCCATCCAATGCCCTAAGATAAAATCAAGGAGCTAAAAGTTATCCCCAAAATTGTCAACTAAGAATATCAAGGAGACTCACAGCAGGTCCCACATACCTCTCAGCTCTTACAGACTATAAGGCTATCTTCTAGGCTATTGCAGTGCAAAGTGAAAAGCCAAAACGATACAATTTCTGAATATTTGGTTTAAACTCGGCCTAAAAAGAGTATCTGTTCACATGGTCATTTGCAACTCAAACACTTTCTCAGAAGCTTCGTTCCCCAACCCCAGAGCTACTGCTTGCTAAGTTACGGTTGTGATATACTACTAGTCTGTGAAGCAATTTCAATGATAATAAATAAAATATGCTTCTGACCTTTCTCCTGTACTGCGCCAGTGAACCTAGAAGGGCTGGTACTCATACTATAAAACAAACCTTCTATGCAGAAGACACTGACAAAATCCAAAATCACTACTGGAAATAGCCATTGGACTGTGATAACTCCCAAAGTGTACCCAGGAAGTATTTAGGAGACATCTAGTTTGCTCAGGTCAAAACTTAAAAAAAAAAAAAAAGTTGTTCTAATTGTAGTAATAACTCAGCAATGTAGACAAATTAATACTGGTACAATGACTGCTGCCTCACACTGGTCAATTTTCTAATATAAACACTGTATGGCTTATGCAGACTGACTTCATTCCTGTTACAATGTCAGATCTATGGATGGGTTTTATGTTATCAAGTACTAACCACAATAACCAGGACAAAGCAGAATTAACAGTTTGTTCATTCACACACGGTGATGACATGCTGTAGTCTTATAAACATGCTTTTTTTAAGACAAGAAAGTCCTGCACTACATCTGCAGGAACCAAGAGCTACTGTAAAGCAATCAGGAAGTAATAGTTACATCATTAATTACTTGCAATGTAATTATTATCTACACCTGAGCAAGGTCAGGGTCTACCCTTACTACTGCCCAAAGATTTGTCATTATTAGCACATTGCCCCACAGCCTACTGTGAGAAACTCTGGGAGTTTGTGCAAATAACAGACGGTCTACTTTGTGCAAGTGACAGGTGCATTATTTATGGACCAATATAGTTAATCTACTGTTAGGCCCCTGACTTCAAATAAGCTCAGTGTGGGCAGATGCCTGCATTTGCCCAAAGCCTGTTAAAGCCTCTAAAGCTTCAAAGGAGCACAAGACTCAGAGGAAATGCAGCTCACTACAAGCTTGGGGATGTAGTATGGGTCTCAGAATTACATTTAAATAGAATTGGTTTTCTGTGGTTCTATTTTAAGAATTTTATCATAATACTTCTTGAAGTCAAAATAAAATGTGTCTTGTTCTCATTCTGCCTTCTGAATGACTTTGCAAAAATTCTCTTTTCTTAAATAATCATACTTTCTAAGCATCTCAATTCCTTATGCAAATTGATCTAGACAGTAAGGTCAGTTAGCAGTGAAATAACGTCATTTACAAACAAATCCCCATCATGCATCAGAACTATCCATTAGGGAAACATTAGTGAGATAAAAATTTATGCTTCCCAGCTTGCAGCTTCTGACTGTCTATTTTAATTTTGTTCGTATGCCACTGATTATCTGCAGTAGATTTAATATTCTGCAATACCAGATTTTATGTGATCTCTCTGGTCCTTTTTGTCTTGCTTTCCATTTACTACTCCATGTTATTATTTGGTTGCATGAAGCTTGATCTTGTCTATTTCTCTTTTGTTTCATTTCTGCTGCCAGAATAGTTTTGATCAATACAGCTTGTAAAGTATTAGCTCATAAAATGCAGTGCATTTAACAAAACTTTTTTCAGCTGTTCTAATAACTTTCATTTCAAATACAGAAACTATAAACCATATATACCTCACTTCTGTCTTTTTAGTATATTTTGCAGACTATTAAATATAAAATACGGATGAACAGTTCATCCTTGAAGAAGTGCATTGAGTTTGAAGGTTTTTAATACTACTGTATAAATTTATATTTCAAGATATTTTCAGTTCCAACATGGAGTGTACAATATAATGGGGCAGAGCTAGCAAGATGATTTAGCACTTACTTCTAGCTACAGATTTTTTCCATCAATAAAAGGGCAATAATATAAAAGGGAGTTTTGGCAGTCTCACTTTCTGGGGACTCTACAGGGTAACAAGCTTTTATAATCTATATAAGAGAGGTCACGTTTCTATTACTGAAATTATTATCCCATAAAACCACACCAGGGTGTCTTTCTAATGATATTTTTATGCAAAATGTTTGATTCAACAACAAGACTATTCACACCTTTAAAACTATTTATGCACAGTTGAACGAACAATTGTTCCTCTAGACAGTCAGTAATCTAATCATTTTAATCTTAAAAACCCACAGAGATAACTCACAAGCAGTTATTATATACTGTGTGGGCTGGTTTCCATTCACTTTGGAGATTTCTGTAATAAAACTCTGCCTGGAATCAGAGGACTTATCCACCCCTAAGGGCTACAGGCTAAAGAGTCTCATTTTTGAAAATAAGAAAAATTCTTATTTGCCCTCAAATAAAGTCAAACTGATTATTTATCAAAATCAGAACTATTAAAGTAAAATACACCAGTGAAAACAGTAACTTAGGAAGCTATCACTAATTTTGCTTAAGGAAATTGTTTTCTCTTCTGAAGCACACCCTCACCAAATTGTAAAGATCGCTTGTGTCTTTTTAGTTTTCTGACTAGCTGTAAGTTTGTTTCCACATTAATATTGAAAATATATAAAATACATGGGTGTTAAAAATGGCATGTTTACATGGCATGTTCCAAATGATAGTTTGTGGTGTATCTGAGATATCATGAAAACTCTGGTTTTGGTTTTAAATAATTTTTCCTAAACATATTTCAGAAAAATACTTATCAGCAGAGAAAACAAAGGAAGTAATGTTTAAATGCATACAGTCAACCTTTACCTCCAGAAATCAGCTTCTGAGTAAGCTTTACCCAAATGAGTCCTCTGTGTTCAGTTTATAATAGAATGAAATGTTTATTGATTTGAGAGCTGTTTGGTCAAATAGAAAATATCTTGCATTGTGAACAGGGATTAATGAAGACTGTTTTCTTATGGATTTCCCGTCCTACACACTATGCTACATGTGAGTTCTGCAATCTGCATCCTCAGTAACTTCACATCACTCTTCTTCAGTGTTTGTTGTTCCCTCTTACACACACACACCTACCTCAGCAGCAGCTCTCTTCCCTGGGTCTCCTGGCCTTGCAGCTCAGTGAGAGGTGCTGCCAGCACACAAGCCTGCTGATCAGCCTGTGAGGTTTTGCATATCTGGCTGAAGAGCAGCTGGAATTTGTTGGGGTGGCCTGAATGAGCACTCACATTGCAGCCTTTCTGCTGGGGATTTTCGGTTCTCCCATCTATGTCTTCTAGTCAGTGTGTGGTTTTCACCATGCTTGTAGAAAGCCATTATGTTCTAGATCCCTGTACACTAGGTTGAAATTAGTTGTTGGTTAAAAACTAGTCCCACAGAAACCAGAATATGACAAGCAATTTAAATTCCTCTTGCACCCTGATGATCTCCAGTTCCTCTGGTGTTTGCACACATGGAGAGACAGCTGGCTTAGGGGAGGACAGTTTGTGAGCTGGTCTGGTTTGCATTACAGGAGTTCCTCTGTATGAATGTGCCAAGGACCCATGAAAGCCTCTTCTGCATGCTGAGCTGTGCTTTCCCCTCAACTCAGTGATACTGTGGATATTAGTTTCATTACCCTTTCTTTCAGCATGGGTAGTCCTTCACACCTCTGCTAAGCCATTTACCTATCTTACTGGCATACTACTCAAAAAATACATTTGCATTCAATGGGCTTGAATTTACTATACTACATAAACCACAGATCTGGGAAGAATCCTGTTCCTTCATAACTAAATGTAACTGGGAGAATCATCATTAATCTGATTGCCATGGTGCATTCATAGATACTCTTCAGTAACGACTTGCCACTAAGCCAGCTTTCATAATCTGGAAGCAGAACTCATTGCTTGGTTCCTAATGGCTTGTATAACTCCATTGCTTCATGTTTTCCATTTCTTATTTTGGAATGCTCTTCTAGCCGTACACTAGGTTATGTAAGTGTTTATCACCCTCAGAAAACACGTATTTTTAAGAATATATTTTCTAGAGTGTATTCCAAAAATGTAATGTTCAGGGAGACTGAAATACTTCTGGCATCAGCAAAGCAGTATTGAGAATTTTCTCTCTAGGATCAGAGTAAAAATCTAGTCTTATTATTAAAACACTTGACTCAAAATAGAGACTTTTCTCCTAGCTTTGCCATAAGCTATCTTTCCATGTACATACTTGCACAGGAATGGAAGAAAATATGTTTCTTATTCACATTCTCACCCCACCTTCTATTTAAAGTCATTCCATGCAAACATTATAGCTAGTCATGGAGTTGATAATAATAAGAATAGCAATAATATTGGCATGGCCATAGCTTGTGCTTTCTGCTCAGTTCATTGTACAGTCTCAAGAATCAGAATTTTTACCTTTAATGTCATCTCCACTGTAGTTCCAGTAGAAAGTTCAAGCACTCCCTCAAGCTGCCATGTTATAGAGCATTCCATAAAGCTGCATTTGTACTTATGTTTGGTGTTAGTAGATAGATGAGATGAAGCAGATGGCACGAAAATGCATAGCACTGTTTTGGTCTTTCTAGGATCAATTAAAAACTTCTGCACAGTGCCTAAGGTTTCTCTTGTGTACATTTTTGCATGATGCACTTCAATTTTAAACCTTAAGTGTTAATTTTGCAAATTGGCACTAAAATGCAGGATAAAGTTGTGAGGACTTAAAGAATGCAGTTGCATGTCTCAAAACACCATAAGATAAGCCACCACAGCAGAACTTCAGATAAGCACAAACAGCACACCAGGAAGGATCTAATTCCAGGCCTTTACCTTCAACAGAGGGAAAAGTTTGGAATTAGCTCACCAGAAAAATTGAACTCTACCGACTGTGGGAAAGAAAACCACTACTTACACCCATGCCAGCCCAAGTTGTGGGAACTTCAGTGACCACCCTGTGAATATCCAGGACCTGGCCCATATAAAAGTGGTACCTCCAGAAGGACAACTCAGGGACTCCCACCGCAGGGAAGACCAGGGTAAAGAAGGACCAGCAGAACACTGCAGGAATCAACATGGTGGTGACATCTTTTGCTTAACCTCTCTCTCTCTCTCTTTCTCCCTCTCCACTCCCCATTTCTATTTCTTCCTATCTCTCTACCTCACATTTACTGTTAAATAAAATCTGTACCATTGCTTTTGGCATATGGTCTCATTTGCTCCTTAATTCAGGTGGAGGCACCTATTACAATCGGATCATAACGAGAGGTACATGATCTGCTACCAGCCCTGGTGAGTATGTGATGTTTTGCAATCTAGGACTCACAGGCTAGTATGTTTAGTATAGCTTAAATTCACTTAGCAGAATTTAATACAAACACATTTGTAATAAATAAACATCCATAAAATTAGATTCATTGTTAAGCCTGAAGATTAGACAAAGTCAACTTCTTGACTTTAAAATGAAGAGCCAGTTGCTATCTCTCAGAGCAAACCAGCATTTTAAAAATTGTAAAATAAGTATTCAATCAGCCACAACAATGCTCCTGAAGAAGGCCACTTAAGTGCAAGCAAATCATGACTGATGAATTTCCTTGAAGTGCTGAAAGACACATGCTAATAAAGGAGCATGGATAACATATAATTATTTGCTCATTTTCATGTATTCAGGTACATACATAATTAGGGGAAAATTGCAGATCCTTTTCTGACAGAACCATACATAATACAATACATGATAACATACATAATGCAATACAATTCAGCAGTTCAACCTACATTGGTAATAGAACAACCAGTTATATATATTGACTTTAAAAGCATAATCCTGCTTAGCATTTCAGCTCTTAGTCATTTCTGTCATTCTTGACACCTTTATAAATGAATCTCATCATCTTTCACAAAGTTTAATTAAACTGGTCTGTACATAGTCTGGTTCCAGGATCTAGCAAAATTCTGCATTAAAACTTGATTTCTCCTTTGAATTGAGTTAACATTAGGTCTCCTCAGAAATATGACATTCTTGAAATACAAACTGCATGTAACTCAGGAGGTTGAATGTAGTACTTTGAACACACATCGAGCATGAAAATGCTCGATCAATAAAAAAAAGTTACAGCTAAAATGACATTTTCTTTTATGGACATAAGCTGTTCCATATATAAGTTGCTATATTCATAGGATCATAGAATGGTTAGGGTTAGAAGCCACCTTAAAAATCCTCTAGCTCTAACTTCTCTTCCATGGGTAATATACAGCACCTTTTCTTTTTCAAAATGATCTCCACTGATATAACTTCAGAAAACAATGAGTTCAGCCATGTTATGATCCGATTGTAATAGGTGCCTCCACCTGAATTAAGGAGCAAATGAGACCATATGCCAAAAGCAATGGTACAGATTTTATTTAACAGTAAATGTGAGGTAGAGAGATAGGAAGAAATAGGAATGGGGAGTGGAGAGGGAGAAAGAGAGAGAGAGAGAGAGGTTAAGCAAAAGATGTCACCACCATGTTGATTCCTGCAGTGTTCTGCTGGTCCTTCTTTACCCTGGTCTTCCCTGCGGTGGGAGTCCCTGAGTTGTCCTTCTGGAGGTACCACTTTTATATGGGCCAGGTCCTGGATATTCACAGGGTGGTTCACTGAAGTTCCCACAACTTGGGCTGGCATGGGTGTAAGTAGTGGTTTTCTTTCCCACAGTCGGTAGAGTTCAATTTTTCTGGTGAGCTAATTCCAAACTTTTCGCTCTGTTGGAGGTAAAGGCCTGGAATTAGATCCTTCCTGGTGTGCTGTTTGTGCTTATCTGAAGTTCTGCTGTGGTGGCTTATCTTATGGTGTTTTGAGACATGCAACTGCATTCTTTAAGTCCACACAAGCCCTGACCTGAGAGTCAAGGTAATGATAACAAGATCCCCACCTAAAGCAAACTTTCATAGTCTCACATCATTAACATGCACTCTCTGCTGATTTTACATTCATTTAATACCTGTCACTAATGAACTACTTGAAACTCTAGGCTGAAAGTCAAATGACATACTGTGTTTAGAAAGACAACACAGTAAGACCTCCAAACACATTTCTCAGTCCAATAGCTTCAGACATATACTTTCCAAGTTAAACCAAAATTTTAATAGGTGTTCCATTCTTTAATAGGATATTTGATTGAACAGCTGGACGCTAGGTGGTTCCTATCATCATATTTCACTACAAGTCACTGCCTTTTCCAACAGTCCTTGATTACCTACAAAACATGAAGAACAGATGAAGCTCTGTAAAAATCCAACCTGGAACATCTAAATGAGTATCTAAAATGAACATAACAGCAAAATATTCCATAACCTCTTAGCGAGACAAAAACATCATGATTTTCTTAACCAACTAAAGTCCAAGCAAAAAACCCTGTCATTCTTGATACTAAATGATACCAAAAAGAAACTGATAGATATAAAAAATATTAATGAACAGTCATCACAATTAGTCATCATAATACCTGTCTCTTCTGCATTGTACCTCTGTGGAGAGAAGGAACTTAAAGTAGATGCATGTAAGGTGAAAAAGATAATGTAACTAGACTGTGAGGGGAAAGAAAACCCAAAAAACTTAGGATAAAAATCCAAGAGAAGGCATTTAGGAGTAAAGAACAAAAAAAGTCAACATAAAATTCATAGCTAGAACCTACAGCCTCCACTGTTATATTGTCACAGGCACCCAGTGCAATTTCAGAAATAATAGTCATATCTTAGTGTATTGGGGAAAGTGTGTGTGTGACTTTGTCAATATATACAATAGGTATTGATGCATTTTGTGTTTGTGTTCACAGAAATGTAGCAGTCTAAATCAAATCAAGTCAAATGACACTTGTAAAAAAAACTACCAGAAAGACAAAAGGAGATGAAAAATCCTGTCATTAATGCATTGTAAGCCTTTTTCCTGGTGTTTGTACTCTTTATAGTCAGTAGATGTTAAAAAACTGCCAGGTACACAAATGCCCTCTGAAATTTCATGGAAATGCAGCATAAGTTAATGGGATACTGCATATGTAATTGCTTCATGACTGCAACTCTGAAGAATTTAGAACTTCACTTCTTATTTTAGCCCCTTAACAGTATTAAATTCTAGCACAAGTTAAAAATATTATGTAGGTACTGATGATGTCACTTCTTTTGTATTCCTTGTAGAGCTGAAGTGTGCAGCTGGAACTGTATAAAAGCTGAGGAATTACTGTGTCATTTGAAGTCAAAATTTTTATGCTTGAATTTCTGCAACTGTAGAAACATTCTCACAGGACTACTGGCCTCCAGGCTTATGGATACGAAACATAATGCTGCTGGCCAGGAGAGATTAGTAAACATATTGCTTGTGCTTCTGGAAAACCATCACTCGGTGCTCTCCCAAAAGAAGTTGTTCTGGTCTGTATTTTAAGTTGCAGCTGCTCAGCATGCTAAAATACCCCGCACAGATTTATTCTGTTTTGCTTTCCACAGAGTTATTTTTATCTCAGTGACCGACAAGAGTGGGACAGAAGTAGAAATTTGACATTAAGCTGAGTGGTTACTGGCACTTTCCAGAGCAGAAAACAGCCCCAAAAGAATTAGGCAGTATTTAAGAAAAAGAAGATTGTTACTTGCTTTATCACTTCTCCTGTATCCATATACACACATATGCTTTCTCACTCTGTCCCACTGAAAACACACGTATGTACACAAACAGAATCATAAAATTATAGAATATGTAAGGAAAGGGGCTATATCAGGTCATCTGGTCCAACCTTCCTCCTCTAGCAGGGTCATCCTAGAGCCCATAGAACAGGATTGTGTCCAGACAGTTCTTGAATATCTCCAGGGAGGGAGAATCCACATTGCTCTGGCAACCTATTCCAGTGCTCAGTCACCCAAACACTAAAGAAGTTCCTCCTCATATTCAGGTGAAATTTCCCATGTATAAGCCTCTGCCCACTTGTCCTATTGCTTAGCCCCACCAAGAAGAGCCTTACTCCATCCTCTTGGCATCCTTCCTTCAGACATGGGGTTGCCTCTCACTTGTCTCTTCTTGAGGTTGAACTGGCCCAGCTCCCTCAGCCTTTTCTTGTAAGGCAGATGATCCAGGACCCTCATCATCTTTGTCATCTTCCACTGGACCCACTCCATGAGCTCCATGTCTCTCTTGCACTGAATCCAGAACTGGACACAGCACTCCAGACGTGCCACACCAGGGCAAAGTAGAGGGGCAGGATCATCTGCAGGATCATCAAACTGCTAGCTCTTCCTACAGCACCCCAGGATAGCATTGGCCTTCTTAGCCACAAGGGCACTGCTGGCTCATGGACTACTTGTTGGAACTTGCTAGGAGGCATCTGTCCCTTCATCAAAGTAATTGATGAATAAGTTAAACAGTACTGAGCCCAGTATTGAACCTTGTTACTGAGCCCAGTATTGAACCTTGGGGACATCACTTGTGACAGGCCTCCAGCTGGACCCTGTGCCATTGATATTGAGATCCCCTTCTGGGATCTCCCATTCAACCAGTTATCAACGAACCTCATTACCCACTCATCCAGTCCCCAATTCCTGAGTTTGTTTATGAGGATGTAGCAAGACCCAGGGTTGAAAGACTCGAAGAAATCAAGGTAGACAATATCCATTGCTCTCCCATCCTCCATCCAGGTAGCTGTTACATCATAGAAGGCAATCAGGTTGGTTAAGCATGATTTACATTTAGTAAATTCATGCTGACTGCCCCTGAACACCTTCTTGTCATCCATGTGGATAGAGATGGCCTCCAGAATGAGGCACTCCATGCCCTTTCTGGGAACTGTTAAGAGTGTGGTAGGTTAAGTGTGGCAATGGTATGTAATCATCTGGGGACAGTTAGATGGTTTCCAAATTGGAGTGATGCTGAAAACCCTCCTAATTGTCTCCAGAGGACAGCCATAGGGTTTTAAAGGATTTCTTCTGAAAAGATTTTTGGATCATTCATATGACTAAGCTGCTTACTACAAAACCGCACTTCCCCTCGCAAAAAGCATGAAAAAATAGTCCAAAGTATTATGTCTTCCTCATGCCAGGCTTTTGGTCACAGTCTCACTGAAAGATTTGAAGAAAGTCACTGCGAACATCGATTCAGAAGTATACAAAGGAAATAGTAACTTCTCACACAAATTTTTTTCCTTTGCTCTATTTACCTTTTTATAATATATTCCTATGGTTGAACAGACTAGGAATACAGTCTCTGCTGTATTTGACACATACCTTTCCAGTGGGGCTAAAATTAACTGTGATTTACCTTTATTTTCTGCACATATCTCACACAGACTGTGAGTCTAGATAAGTTGTAAGAGTCAATAATTGAAGAGAATAGTGAAGTGTGGTTTGATACTCAAGAAAAAAAATCCCTCTCCATTTAGGGAGGTACATCTGAGAAATATGTAGGTAATGCTGTTTGTGTATGAGAAGACTGATGACCATGAGTGAAGAAACAAGATTAAAAAACCAGCAAATGTATGTGGTACAATCAAATAACCATGTAAGAACTTTAAAAGTCAAAGGGTACACTTTAGAATGGGACTTTTAAATAAAAGTTCTTTTAAATTGAGAAAATTTCATCTCTAATATTCATCTGCTAAAGATAAAATGTTAGAATGTGGGAAGGAGAAGTTGAGAAAAGACAGAATTGGGGATAAAGATGAGGAAAGATGAGAGATGTGTGAGATTTCAGACTTCTTGATAAGAGCTATACAGAAAAATAAAATGAAAAGGTAAAAGCCAAAGATAACAAAACCAGCAAAGAAATATCTTGGGTTGAGAATGAAAACACTTGAGTTAAGGAGGCATCTGAAAATGCTTCTCTCATAAAAGAAAATTTGAAAATTAATTTCAGTAAAATCAGTTTGTGAGAGCTGGAAATGAAGCTGTCAAGCACAAATG
Organism: Vidua chalybeata; assembly: GCF_026979565.1. Lineage (NCBI taxonomy): Eukaryota > Metazoa > Chordata > Aves > Passeriformes > Viduidae > Vidua > Vidua chalybeata. Next base: position 49,160,058 of record NC_071534.1, on the reverse strand, counting down.
TTCATAGGATTTGCTACAAGATCTAAAATGTGAAACTGTCCCCTTGACCTGATACAGCAAAATAGCTGAAGGCTAGGAGAAAGAAAACGATGCTATCCTAATTTCACGTATGACCAGAAAAGATTAGACAGGGAGAAACAAGTTTTTTGAGAAATTTATCCTGTAGACCATGTTTCGTGGAGGATCTAAATGGAGACAAAATCAATCTGAGTCCAGAGAACAATGGTTTGCCATTATTTTAGGAACAGAAACCATGTCTATAGATGACCTATCATATCCATTAGAGAACAGATCCTGGGTCTTCAGATGCTTAGTCTAAAAAGAATTTTGGCCCTTTATTTACATATTCATCATGAAAACTATGCAAACAACAATGAACTTCAAGGAGTTGATGCAGTCAAATAACAGGAAATTCCATTAATGTGAATAGGCTAAATTGGATTAAAAGTTCATGAGTAGTAATCAAGAATCGCTATCTGAGAAACAGAGCCATGACATCATGTGACATAGACCACGTTTTTCTGCAAAAGTATAACTTCCTTTGAGGAAGCAGTCGAAGTTACTTGCACCTGACACTTTCACATGTACAGATAAAAATTACGGAGAGCTCCAACAAAAGCATAGATTAAATTCTACAAAGCCAGTTGTACATCTCTGTTGAATTTTCAGGAAGAGCCCTGGATATACACATCTTTAAATGGGCATTGGTTCATTAGTGTATATAGAAATACAGATTTCTTAGAAACATTTGCATTTATTTTTATTTTCCATTGAAATTAACTATGTTTATTGTCAACATTTTCTTTGAAAATATTCCAAACGGTACTTTGAAGCTATATTTTGGTAGCTGAGGTATAAATAAGCTCTGTGCAAAATGTGTAATAGAGTCTTCTTTTCTCCTTTTTCCAAATCTGGTAGCTGGGGAGTTAATAGTTCTTGGAAAAAAACAAACTCCGTTATGCCAAATTTTATAACGGTCTTGCAGCAAAAATGACTTTTTACTTCTGAAGTGTTAGGGAAATGGCATGGTCTCAAACATTACTCATGGCACCAGTAAATTACGGAAATAAATGCTGTCATCTGCTATCCTAATCCTCCAGTTCTCTGTCATTTTAGGAGGAGAAATTATCATCATAGAGTATCCAAAAAGCATTCATTTTATAAGGAAAAATGGATTAGGTTTTCTTATTTATGTGCTGTGAAGATGTGATGGCACACAACTACAGCAGATGGATGCGTCTCATTACAAAGCTAGTAATTTCTTGGAAGTTCAAAGTACAAACTTGTTTAAAAGAGGAATAAAATAGAAAGGAATACAATATATAACATTAAGATTCAGTTCCCATGATAAACAGTTTAGAGAAAAAAAAACTAAATTAGGTAAAGAATTATTTGGCCTCATCAGTCCTAAGTAGTTTGGGTTAGACGTTTCTTTCATCTCCTCTTAGCAAATATAATTCAGTTGTGCATATCTTCAATATTAGCACAACTAAATTTGTGTTAGGGGAAAAGAAAATAGGCCATTTTCCTCTTTTAAACCATATACATAATCCTAGACCTAGAAATAATTGCAGAATTATAATTTCAGTAATTACTTGGCACAGTTAAAGATATCTCAGAGGTAGTAAAGTATCAAGAAGATGATGTGTTGGGCACATTATTTACAGAATCACAGAATATTCTGAGTTAGAAGGGACCCACAAGGATCATTGAATCCAGCTCTTCAGTGAATTGCCCGTACAGGGATTGAAACCACAGCCTTGGTGTTATTAGCACCATGCTTTATCTTGAAGCCTAATGACATGTTTTTCCTAAAGATTTTCTCTTTGTGTTATACAGACAGCCTAAACTTGTTAGATTTGCAGTAAAATTTTCAAGGAAGCTGGAAAAAGTTTTTGTTTTATTGAAAATGAAACAAAACAACCAAACAAATAAAAATTATTTCTTCCAAATGACTGGTAACATGTATATATCTTGGATTTTAACTACTTTCTCAGTTTTCTTCTTCAGCATGTACCAGCATGACAAAAAGGAAATTTATATGCGTTTTCTTAGTGATATTTTTCTTCAATATTTTTTGTATCAGAGGGCATTCTTCTGTCTGAAAAAAACAGTCCAACAAAACAACTTATCAGTAATAGTGACACAGTCAATAGTCAACAGTAACAGCTTTGACAGGAAAAAAAAAGAAAGAAAATGTGTGAGAACTTCAGGGTCTATTCCTGACAGGAACTTTGCAAGTATGCATCTTTCTTGTTATTGTATATTTTGGACTCGCCATTAACATTCTGTTGCCAAAAAAAATATACTATCTGCATCAAAATAATTCTCTTCCTATTTTGCATGCTTCCCAGGTCTTTAAACAAATCCTGTGGATGTTTGGACTTTACATTTTCTATTATGTTTTTCATGTATTATTAGTTTGAAAAGCTGTTTTAATTATAATACTTATTATGATGAAATGGAGTTGGTTTAGCTTGTTAGGAAAAATGGCTGTTGTGTAATTACTGATACATAAGTGAACTTTTCCTTGAACCATGCAATTCCTGCACTCTAATTAGGTCTCCATATCTCATTCGCATAATTTTTTAATACTCTGATGGAATGGAATATTCTGTTCTCCGGACTGGTGAGCAGTTCATTAACAGCACTAAAGGAATTAGAAATTCGTTGTGAAGATAGCTCTCACTAGCGCTAGCCCTTCTGCTGCATCCCAACTACTCTGTTCTGTTGAACAGGAAGTTTCAGCTCTCTGGCCTCTTGCTTCTGAATATTCAAGCTGCTTATCAACAACAAATTTACCAGCTCAGCTTCTCAAATAATTTACAGTGAAGGAAATATTCTAGCACTCAGCTGAATGAGATATGGAGAAGTGTGATGAGTGAAGGGTGTTTAGAGGTCTATGGGCTATTTTTAGTTCATCTCCACATTGACATATTATTTCCTGAAGCTTTCTCTTATCTATGTCCTTATATTGAATTCCTTACCATAGTATCTGAGGGTTTCTGTTTCTTTGGGCATTATTAAAAATGAGAGAAGTCCTGATCTAGGCAATTCTAACCTGCAATCACAGAAATTGATAACTGTACCTTGTACCCTTGCCCAGAAAGAGGAGGTCCCAAGGGCAGAACAAAACAGGAGAGATGTGGTGGGCATTTTAAGCACATGGCAGAGTGGCAGCAGCATGACTTTGCTTAAATGAACCTGCAGGGTTTCTTCCTTTAGGCTTTTCCCTCCTATTAAGGGCTGCCTATTAAGGTCTTTCAGCACCTGACAGATTTTTCAGTTTTCTAATATTACCTGAAATTGGCATTTTTGTCTGAAGTCTGCCAGTGAAAGCTTTTGTATCCTTTCGATTACAATTATCATATTCCTGGAACACAGAAGTAAATCATCAAAGCTGTTAAATCCATTACTCTGGTACTTCATGTAGTCTAGATGCTGAGACAGTCAAACTGGTAACTAACACTTAAGAAAGGAAATTCTGTATACAAATATATGACTCACACCTTTTGCTCATTACAATATCATATTTAGAGATATTTAGAAATGTCCAAATCCTTTTTAGCTAAACTCACTCTGCCAGAGCAAAACCTCACATATCTGTTCCCAGGTGTTAACTGCCCTCTCATTACACTAAAATATCTTGATACTTCAGGATTTCTTAGGAAGAGACCTTTTACAATGCATTTTTCTTTTAATTTACTTTTTTATTTACACTATTAAATCCGGATGGATGCTGTATATCAGAAATAGCCTGGTCAGCAGGACTAGAATAGTGGTCATCCTACTGTTTTCAGCACTGGTGAGGCCACACCTCAAATCCTGCGTTCAGTTTTGGGCCCCTCACTACAAGAGGACATTGAGGTGGTGGACCACATTCAGAGAAGGGCAATGAAGCTGGTAGAGGAGTTGGAGCATGAGTCTCATGAGGAGTGGCTGAGGGAGCTGGGTTTGTTTAGCCTGGAGAAAAGGAGGTTTAGGGGAAACCTTTTTGCTCTTTGCAATTACTTGAAAGGTGGTTGTAGCCAGATGGAGCCAGGTGGATCCTCTTCTCCAAGGTAACAAGTGACAGGATAAGAGGAAATGGCCTCAAGCTGTGCCAGGGGAGGTTTGCATTAGAAGTGAAGTAAAATTTCTTCACTGAGAGGGTGGTCAAGCATTTGAACAGGTTGCTGAGGGAAGTGGCAGAGTAACAATCCCTGGAAGTTTTCAGATAACATGCAGATGGGGCACTTCAGATACACTTTTAGGCATGGTTTAATGGTGGGCTTGGCAGTGCTGGAATAATGGTTGGACTTGATCACGTTAGAAATCTTTTCCAATCTTAATGATTCTATGAATAACAGCCTCAAGTAAAATTGTGTAACTCCATTAAAGTTCTTAACACCTGTGGAATCATACTCTCCAGCAAGGGAAATTTATATGTTTCTGTCTTACTATACTGTGGAAGCTCATCATGCATTGCTGTAGAAGAGGACTGATTATGTGTATGAATATGATAACATTATTGAAGTGTTGGACACTTAGATTTTTTTTATGGACTCTTATACTGCTTTATTTCAGTACTTTACTATTTTACAGTGATGGTAATGAGCATTATTACCAGTTTTTAAGACTGTGCTATATCTTTAATGTATTTAAACAGTACATATATTATCAGAGTGCACCAATGCAACCAAAGTCATTGGGAAATCCTTGTTAATCTCAGTGATTTGGGGTCACACTGGGACAGAATTACATTTTCATGTATGTGCTTTCCAAACTAAGTAAGACTTCCTCTCAATGGTCTCACTTCACAGCTCATAAGCACAATAATTTGAAAAGAATGGCTGCTATACTTATGGAAGGAAATTAAACTAGTTATTACCACTGGTAAGTACTTTCACATAGCTTCAGAAATGTAGTGTCCACAAAATCCTTTTATTATGGACCTGCTAATTAAATACTTTGCAGCTATTGTTTACAATTTATTCATCAGGAGGTTGATGCAAATTCTCCTTTGTATCCATTAATGCTCTTTGATGGTAAGGTAAGTGTATTGTCTGCATATATCTGACCAAATTAAAATTTATATTACTCCCTTGTGTTCTCCCATTTTAGATTTTTGGTGAAACAGATTATTTATATGTGGATTTCAAATGGTAAAAAAATAATTTAAGTGCATCAAAATCATAGGAAGGGAATGCATTCTGAGACATTCAACTATACAGAGATCTTGTGACTCTCTTAAAAATCTGCTATTTTCTGCAAACAGAAAAAAATAACATTGTATTAAAAGTATTGATAAAATAAAATAAGTTCATTTCAACTATTTAATAATTTGAATGTCCTTAAGCAATTCATCTGTAGAGAGTTTTCCGGTAGTAGGCACTCACTAGGAAAACAGCTTCTTTTAAGCCTTTTGATGGTAGGTATGTGCATGCAAGTGAAAACTCTTCATATAAATGAGAGAGGAAAAGAGACTCGGAAAAAAGAAGATAAAGACAAAGGTTTATAAACCTGAGAAGAAGTTTGTAAAGATCTATGCAAAAAAAAAATCTTGTATAATTACATTAATTAATGTATAATTTTGAAAATTCTAAGTTTTCAATTATCAAAAGAAAATGTATTTAGAAACAGGTTGACACCTTGGAAAGAACTGCAGGGCAATTTAAACCAGTTCCCTGTAGTCAAACCTTTTAATCTTTTTCATCACTTCTTTGAGTACCCTCCTTAAACCAGTTCAACATAAAACTGTATTAACAACAAAGTGTTCAGAAAACTTATTTCTCAGCTTACTAGCAACATTATTCTATTTCTCATCAGTTCTCATACATTTTCCAGATAATATTTTTCATGAGCAGCTGTCCTGCCTCCTTGATGTTTACCCAGGTGATCATTTATCAGAGAAGACTCTGGGAACTTCAGCTTTCCAGTAGCTCCTCTCTCCAGTAAGCTGCTTCCCATCTCCCTAATTCCATGTACCAGGTTTACAAGCCAGGAAGAAGTTGTGGTGCTGACATACAGGGAATGCTCTCATGCAAAGGAGAGAGGAGATGGGGCTTATCACTTCTGCTCATGCCTTCCACCTCCCCATGGCACAACTCGTGTGAAAGGAAACCTCCACAGGAATCACAAGTGGCCACCTATTTGATTTATATTTTTTTACTGTCCTCTGGAAGCCTTCACTAGGCTAAACAGGCCAAGATTTTTCAACCTGCTTAGACAAGAGCCGCTCCGCTCCATTCCTCATCACCCTCTTTATTCTCCAAAGGGAATCAGCACCTGATGCCACACTTAACATGTTCTGGGTATAGAAAGGACCCATCTTATTTCATCAAAATATGACGACAGTGAGAGTGCCTGTTTGTATTATCCTACCCAAAACTAGACACTGATCATGGCCAATAATCTATTCCACATCATGAAAAGATCTCCTTGTTTTCAGTATCCTTCAAAACAGGCTCATTGTCCAGTAAGTAATACTTTTAAAAGTATTAGTTGTTTCAATTGTTTAACATTTCCCATGACCACAGTAACCCTAGATAAGCACTCAGTATTTAAATTGCATGCAAATTATAAAATGCAACTTTCTCATTTTCATAATAATGTACATTTCAGCCATAGCCTTATTGCTAAGACAGAACAACATTCCTAATTATATCCATTGTGAATTTTTGCTTTTGGGTAGTGTATGAAGTGGCATTGTATGTTTATAAATTGCTGTATCCAGGCGAGCTTCAAGTTTCTACAGGCTGATCTCACATTAGTCCTTTGACCTGTACTTTTAATTTGGCATGAAACTACTGTAATCTACATTAAACTAATGAGGCTGTTGTAATTGTGCAGGGCAATAATCAACAGCTACTTTATTGTTGGAGAGTGTATTAAATCTATGCAAGATTTGAACTGAGAAAAGCTTTTTGTTTCAAAAAGAATCTGATTTGTGTACACATTTTCTCAAAAAAAAAGATAGTAAACAGATATGATAAATTAAAAAGGGCTAGTATAATCAGTTATTTTGATCTAGTCTTTTGAAAACTAAAAAGAAACAATTCTGCACATTAAGTGCTAAGAGAAATATAGTGCTGAAGTATAATCCAAAGTGACAAAAAGCAACAGAAAAACAGGAATCAGTCATCTGTGTAGTGGCTTTTCACCATACTAAGGCAGAGCTAGAGTCTTTCTCCCAAGCTGTGATTCCATGCACTGGAAAACATTTGTCCTGATACACCCATAGACTGACATAGGAAAAATGTGCTGCAGTGTGACAGAGAAGCCAAAGGCCTCCTAGAAGACATACTTAGATGCATTCACCAGTGGCATGAGAGAAAGAATCAGAGTAAAATGTTTATGTTGAGATAAGAACAGTTTAATAATTGAAATTAAAGTAAAATACAGTAATAATTGTAAATAATAATAATAATGATAGTCAAAAGGTAAAAAACAAGTGATGTGCAACACAAGTTTTCACCACCAGCTGACCGATGCCAGATGCCGCTTTCCAAACCAGACTGAGCCGCCTTCTGTGTAGCTCCTGCTAGTTTATGTACTGGGCATGACATTTTGTGGTGTGGAATATCCCTCTGGTCAGTTCTGGTCACCTGTCACAGTTGTGTTCCCTCCCAGTTTGGTTTTTTTTTTTTTTGCATACCACCTCACTGACAGAGCATGAGACAAGAAAAAAAAAATCCTTAAGATAAACACCACTTAGCAAATGTTGTCAACACCATTCTCATTCCTAATCTAAAACACAGCACTGTAAATTACTGAGAAGAAATTAGCTCAACCCTAGCTGAAACCAGGACAGTGATGATGAGCCCAAAGAGGTAAAAAGAGTGGTTCCAGTTCCTTCTTTTGCTGGTATTTTACCAAAATATCTTTGTTCAGTAACATTATAGTTAGCACATTATATGTGGCAGCTAGAAATATCCTTTGATTCATTACAGTTATTTGACTCATCAGTTAAAACTGTCAAGATCCATCTTTCTTACTTCACAGGGCAGGAAAATTAATTACTAGAAATCCTAAGTTCTTGTTTGAAAAGTGCTGGTATATAAATTACCTTAGTGTCATATGTTAGCATTTGAGGTAATGAATCTGATAATATCTAGATACACAAAGCTATCCACATGGATTATTACAAGGCCAAATAAAGTATTTGATCCTTACTGTCCACATAAGCTATTAACTAGATATTTCATTCACTTGAATCTAGGTGCTAGTCTACATTGTTCTTCCCTGTCCTATTCCTTTGTTCCTACAAACACTTTGTTCCTATCCATGTAAGCAATGTGGAACAAGTGGGTGTTGAAGGCAGGAAGCAAATGGTCAGGAGCACATAGGCAGCACTTTATTCTCTTTAGGGGCTATACCTGTAAAGTCCAGTAATTGAATTCACACATTAATATGCTTTAATACTCTCATGAAGTGCTTCTAAAAGAGATTGGTGACACTCCTGGCCCCAGAGTTTCCCACTCATATGGCATACAATGTCTTTCATTTCTCCTGAAGTGCCATGTCAAGCAATAGTTTCCAAGCGCTTAATGAAATGCGCAGACCAGGATACAGCTGAATGACAGAGGGTTGTAGCAGCTCAAATCTGCAAGTTATTTAATATTCAGCATTTCAGCCCTGTTCATTGTTCAGACTTCAAGGGAACTTTTTGCAAAGTCCTATGTACTCTTTTCAATTTGCCTTTCAAAGCCAAGTTTCAAATTAAAATTAATGATGCCAAAAGAGTGTAAATGACCTACCCTCTTCATGCTTCCCCTCTGTGATCATCACCCACTTAGTACTGAGTGTACTATACTTTTAAACTTAGTGGCCCCTGTAAATATATCTCCCTTTATGAGACCTAAGGTACAAGGTTGTTCAGCTACTAAGTGTGTTATCTCCAGAGCTAGTAATAAATAAATGATGTATAGTACAGTTCGATGTATACAGTGTTTCAGAATAACTCTGCTACCTAACAATACCCACAGACCCAGCACCCAAAACAGATGTGCCCTCTCCTTCAGAGTGTCTCCATTCTGTTGCTATTGCAGTTAAATGCAAAATCATGCAATTGAAGTACATTTGCAGTTTTGTCCTTTGATCCCAAAACTACATTGACCTAATTTTTATTTGGTTAGAGCAGGTTTTTTCAAGCTTTGTTTATTTAGAGTGGAGGTGAGAGGCTCTATTTACTCAATATATTAACCACAGCACTTTAAAATGTATAATGGATAATTTCTCCTAAAGATTTTTTTAAGTCTCCCAGAGATTATGAAATTTGTTCACTCTACCCCAAGTAAACATATTCTCTTTCTCTTGTAGATCTGCTACCTATATTTCTGTTCAGGACTGGAAAAGAGTAGCCTCTCATCCGCCTTTTGAACTTGTGGAAAAGAGCAGGGTAGAATAACACATAAAGAGCAATAAAGTTCTTCATATACAGATCTGTGTACCTTATCCGTTTTTAAGTCTCTTTTATCTACACCAGAACAATGCAGAGGAGCTTTAGGAATCTCAATGTCCCAAAAATGAAACAGTTTCCTTTTTTATTACCACTTCCCATTGTTATTATCTATGCACATCATATTATCCCTTAGAGAGATACTTAATTTTTAAAAAAAGACCTTAATAAAGAAATAAAGCTAGATATGACATCTCTGGTGAAGACTCTAGAGCACATGACAAGAAAAGAAAAATTGCGTTTCAGAGATTTTTTTAAATGTCTAGATTTGCTTCTGCTACAATATCTAAATTGTACATTAGCGTACACTTATTCGGTCAGAGTAGTTTGCACTTGAGCCATGACTGTCAAACAGCAGCATGTCTAACACAGAAAATGTGCCAGAGTACTGATGAGGACTGAGTTAGCCATGTGTCAATGGTAATTATTAAACCACAATGCTGTGCATTATTCAGGTTATTTAAACAAGACTATTACAGGTAAAAAGGGTTAACATGCAAAAACAGAGCACAATGGAGCTACACATCACCTGTAACTGGAACCACTACCCATGTGAGCAGCTCTTGCATGTGTTAATGTGATTAATTTTTGAAGCACAGAGGATATGTAGCAAGATTATTCATTCAAAATGAACATGAATTTAAATGTGGTACTATTCTTAGACTTTTCTTTGTTATTTTCACTGAGCATTTGGATGACATAGAATATATCATCTATGACAGCAAATTCACTTTTACTAAAATGGTCAAATACATGCTATAACATGTATGTTCACTCACATATTTCATAAGATATTGCCCATTTTAGTCATATGAATGACACAATGTAACTATACTGAAATGAGCCAAATTTACAAACAAATTCAGATACAAAAGGTGGGGGTTTTGGTGACATAACTGTATTCCAACACTGATTGTCTGAAAAAGATTTAATTTAATTACCCTCACCTTTCTGGTGTTAACTAGAGTGCACAGGTTACACAGTCAATTTTTAAAGGATATCTGAGAAGTAATACAAAATTAAAAACATGGAATAGTAGTAAAACTAGTTGATGCCTTAAGTTTTAGCTTTCATATTTTCCAGACTCTATACTGCATTAGTATATAACTCTGAACTTCCTATAAAGTGTCAGCAATTGCTTTTCACAGTTTAGTTAGACAAAACAATCCTTTTCCAGCCTGAGAACCAAGGACACCGTTGCAGCTTCAGGCCCAAAAAGTGTAAACAACAGCAAATTGAGGTGAGCAATTTGGGAGGATGGGACTCCATAACCTGAAGCTGTAATTGGACAATTAACCCCAATCTGTAAATGGACCAAAACTTATAAAAGTGTGAAAACGTGTGACCTGTCGTCCATCTTGGGTGGAGCCTCGGCCGGGCTCCTGTACTGCCCAAGGTGTATCCTTTGAAGGCTTTTTAATAAACATCTACTTTATTCCTTTAACACTGTCTAGCCTCTGTTCTTGATAGCCTCTCAAGGCATCATTCCAAGAAAGCCTGTAGCTTGCAGGAAGTCTGTGTGTTATTTAGTGTTACACAGAGTGCTGGGGAAGAAATTAATCAGCCAAACAGCTTGCCTTTACAGATTTATAGGCTACTTCTGAGTAATATGTGGTTTGTTCACTTTCTCTTTGCCAGCCATTATCTAACAGTGCTAAGTCTCCCTAATTAAAGAGATAATCCTTTTACTGTGAAATCCATATTCTATTATTTTTCTCTATTTATTGTTCAAGCTCTCTTTTTTAAAGATGAGTCTTGGTTTTTACTCTAGGTTGATTATTAGTTTCATCAAGGGAACTCTTTCAAAGCTTCTCTCTAAAAGGAAACATGTTAGATAAAATTAAATTACTTCTCTGGAAAAGGATAAATAGCTTTTTTAATATTAAAGTAGATTGACATAAAACAGTAACACAAATAATAATGTAAATATAGAGCATAGTAAAATTTTCTCTACATTCTGATTTGACTCTCTTTCATATATCTTTTCAGGACATAGATATTTCTGATCAAATAGATTTTCAAATACTGGTGATCAAACTTCAGATTTCATGTTCTTCTTGGAGTTCTATACTGACAGTATAATACAATAATTTTGAACACTCTGGAACTTAAACTCTCCCTTCAGGGACAAGTGAAGCTAATTCTAAAGAAGAAATACCTGATGTCCAGCGCTCTAAAACAAGACCTTTTTCGGAGAGCAATAAGTTGCCAGTGTGACAAGACACTCCTGTGCTGAATGCAGCAGGAGATTCACAGGTTCTTCACACTCTCGTTCACTGTGTAGCAACTTCCAGTTTTAGTTAGGAATTTAATTAAAGTTGAGACTTACATGCTACGACAGAGATACAAGGGTTATTGAGCCATCAACAACACTTCTGTCACATACCAGGGACACACAGCACAGTGGCTGAGCAATAACAAATGCAATCCTTCCTCATTGGAAAGGTGAAGGTAAAGCTTAGGCTACACAGTGACAGTGATTGTCATGGCTGGAAGTCAGCTATGGGAACAGGAAATGTTAACTGACTTGACATTTTGCATTTGCTCAATTCACTCATGAAGTTAACACGGCACGTTTCAACAGCATTTGCCAGTCAGTCAGCCAGACAGGCCATTAAAGCACTTCTATTTTCCCTCCTGTTTGCACCAGCTGTTCGCTAAAGTAATACATAGTAGTAAGATAAGGCAAAAACAGTGCTTGCAAGTAACTCTCACTAGGCATTTTTGAATGAAAATTCTTGATATTTTTACTTTAGAGTGTGTGTTAAAATCACTAAAAATAGATTGCAACTCCACAGTGACAACCTTAGAGGCTAAATAAGTTTTTAGAGGAAATCTTTGTGCTAGCTGCAAGGCAGGAAGAGAAAATTCTCACACTTGCTAAAATCTATGCATTAACCTTTCTCATCTGTGCATTTAGCCATGTCTTATAGTAAGAGCAGATATATATATTAACAAGGCCTGTAAATAAGACATCTGTCACCTTTTTATTTGGGCAGGACAGAAAATGAGAAAAAAATAATATCATTCCTGTTGAATTCTGTGTTTGTATGATTGAACTGAGGAAGCATTAACCTTGCTTTCTTTATTTAGGATTTTGTCACTTTTCTTGTTTTTGCCATGGGGAATGAGCTAGTTTTAGTTGATGAAGCCATAGTGAATTTCTTCCTTGCAGATCCTTCTTCTTTTTGTTTTCATGAGAAATTGTTTAGAAACATTTTCTCATTAAACAAGTGTCCTCCTAGTAAAATAAAAGGGTGTGAGGTTTTTTTTGTGAAATTTACTTTCTTGTGCACTGTCTGTTCCATCCTTTAGACCCACAGGTTATTTCACATCTCAGAAAAGCCACTAGGCCTGTTTTCTGTGCATTATGCCCTTTCTAAAGAGCACCATAGCCAGTTGCCACTTCCTTTAAGTTCTTCATCTTTTGAGTAGTTTTCCTCTTATTTTATCTCACTCTGAATCTTAGAAGAGTTTAATGTGCTGTTCTGAGGTGATGACCCCATATGAAAAACACCGTAGACTTCAATAGGAGCCTTTATTACAAGATCAGACACATTAAGCGTATTTTTATCCTCATGCTCTTTTTTCTTCTTTTTTTTTTTTTCACCAGAAAAACGGTTATGTTTCTGAATGAATTAGTAAGAAAAATGTTCTGGCTCCTGCTTTTTTCTATGGCAATGTAATTCCATTGGGATTTATCTTTTGCTTATGAGCATCCCCTACTGTCCCTATTAGAACAAGCTGCTCACCCTATCAGGATTCTGCATACAGCAATAATGCTAATTAAGACTGATTCCATAATATTCATATATACTATAACAATAACAATGTAATATAATTCATGTAATATTAAATTAATTTTACCCAAATCTATGATTATGGGCCCAAATGCCAAAGCTGTGAGAGCCAAACTCTTTAAAGGGAAATAAGAATGTTCAGCAAATAGGACCAAGGAATTCATTAATAAGAAAATCAGTTCAGGAGCACTGTGAGTAAATCTTTCTGTAAGGAATCAATAAACAGTAATAGCTGTGCCTTTCAGGTTTATACTTTTACATTAGTTGCTGTGAGATTCTTTAAATAGCCTTAGTTGTATTTCTTCTGTTAGTAGTACCTCGCTCCCCAGATGGCTAAGATACAGCACATCAAAACAAACTGCTGCCTTCTGGTGCTTTTGCTCTATCAGCTGCCTACTTTGCAACACTTGCATGTGTATGCCAAATGCCTATCTAACACATATGAGATATGCCAGTGCAATACAATGAGATCTGCAATATAATTTTATTAATGGGTACAAAACCTTTACTTACATTCTGAAAACAGATACCATTAGGCAGCAGGGCCTAATTCTTCGCTTCAGGTTTAGATTTACAATTATGAAGATCCCAGAAAATTTCCAGTAGACTGGTATAACATACATTAAAAAATAAGTAAAGCTAGATCCTATATAGTTTTAACAACTCATTTAGATATTGACCATGCAAGAATACTTCAAAATTTATTTTTGCTTCAGTTATGTCCTCACTACCACAGGAAAATTATCTTCAATGACACAGGAATCAGCAAATACTATTTAAAATTGTTTCTCAGTTGCCAGGTAAAAATATCTAGACCAAGATTGACTATTCTATAGTGGTATAATAGATGTGCATTACTTGAGTACTAAGATGCAGGTCAATGATTTAAAGAGAGTGATTGATTCCAGTGCAGTGAATGGATTTATTAAAGCCCAGTATAAATGGCCGGGTGACTCTCATTTTCACAATTTTTCTTGACCTGTCAAGTTGTTGTCTTTATGAAGATCAAATATTTATTATTTCTCATCTTACTTAATATTGCCTTCATGATCATGCTTTAGCCTAGATATTATCATGTCATCCTCTGTATCTCAGAGGTCTGACAGGTGTAACAATGAAAATCTGAAGACTAAACTGTTTATGTTGACATCAGTCAAAATCAAAATGCATTGCCATGCCTCTGACCAAGTCACCAAAATACAGCTATGTAGATAAAGGTACCTTACATTACAGCTGAATAAAAATATATAAAGATTTTTTTCCTTTCATGAAATCTGTTGAATAATTGATCAAGGGAAAGTTTAACTTGGATTTATCCAAAGGACCATGCAAGATGCTTTGTCACAAAGCAGAGTTGTTATAGCAGTACTCTTTTTCACTGTTGCTATTATTATACAGTATGTTCTTACATAGTATAATGACAGTTTAAGCTATTAAGTTTTCCATTTTTTTTTCTTTAGACTTTCTATTATATATGTCATAGGGAAAATAAAAACACGATCAAAGCAGCTGACATTATTTGAAGTGTTTTTACCTCCAAACACAGTAATAATTTAAAGCCTCTTTCTTTAAAAGTTTAAAGGTAATGTACTGGCACCAGATATCCCAAAACTTAATATTGAGGTTATGAAGGTTTGAATTATAATGGTTAACTGTAAGCTTACTTGATTTCCTTTCTCTCTTTTTTGTATAAAATAAAAATATATTCAGTCATACAGTGTCAGGCCCTGTATTCACGTGCCCTAGTTTAGGTGTTTAAAATCTTTGTGCCTGAGTCATCTTGGAAACTCCCTAATGCAGATAAACCAGTACGGCTCTCAGTTGTTTCTCCTGGCCCCGGGCAGCTCCGGCACCTATCGGCACCACCTCTCTCCAGAGACCGGGTTCACCGCTTGCTCCCGCGTGCCGCTGCCATGGCACGCCGGTTGGGTTCTGTTGCCCGCACAAGGGACATTGGTAAAGAGTGAAGCAATGTCCAAATCACCTACGAGGGAAGCGGGAAGGTTTTAATGGCCGCAAAGAGCTGCAGCAGGGAGACCGCGACCCACGCTTCCAGCGCCCACATGGGGAAAAAATGGCGATGGGAGTGGGGGGGAAGCGGGATGATATAGGGGGTGGGACAGGGAGGGCAAGGGCCCTCCCGCCCAATGAAGGCAGACACCATGGCGATGACGTGGACCACAGCAACCAACAGGAATGCGGCAGGGGCGGACACGGGGCCTTGGGGCGAGTGGGGTCGCGGGAACGGGGTGACAGACACCGAATTCTCAGGACTGGATGGGGAGTGGTTACAGGAGTGGCGGGGGGAAGCTCCAATGGCAGGCAGCCTGGAGCCAACCACCTTGGGGTGGGGGGGAAACACGGGGGGTGCTCGTGGGTACACAGAACTCAGCTAGCTAACATAGATTAGAACCCCTAATCTAAACCCAAACCCAGGATGCAACAAACCAGCATTTTCAGAAGGTGACTCATGTTCTCTGTCTTAGACAACTATCAGGAAAACCAGCATATGTCGGAACCCAAGGTGTCCCTCAGACACTCTTGGATGTTCCAGGTCCAGGGCAGAAGCCTCTGAGACACTGGCAGGCAGCCAGAAACCCCTGTGATTTTGAATTTGACCCATGGAACAATTTACCAACTTTGCAGGAAGAACAAGAAATCACAAAAGTTTAGATATTATAATAGAAGTAATCACAAAGTAAAAGGAAGGATTTTTGAGTGCTGTACAGGGGGGTTTTAGGCCTTGTACAGAGGGGTCTGAGTTTTGTACATGGGGGTCAGAAGTTCTAAGATGGAGGGATTTGGGCGTGCCCTGTCCTCCTTCTTTCTCCTTCCTATTCCCCATGTTCTTGGTGATGTTGGCACTCACAGATTGTTTTAGAGTAGAAAGCCACTGTTCAATATAGGTAATAGGCATTGGGGAAAAACCATAAACATTTAATACGTAATGTGTGATATAAAAGATGGCACCAGCCCCTTGGGCAGGAGAGACAAAGACGAAGGGAGACGGAGAGAGACGCAGAGGGAGAAGGAGTCAGGGAGAATGTCAGGGAGTCTTTGTGCCTTGAGATAACATGCAATAAACTGTCTTGAGACCAGAAGACTGAAGACTACTGAGTCTTTCTTTGAAGGCCTGGGTTGGAGGAGAGACTTTACCACCACCCGGAGTCACCCCAATCTGGGGGAGATTCCGGCAAGCATACTCTTAGTTTACTTAGTTTTTCTTGATAATTCATTAACATATGTCTCTGGCTGTGTTAGACATGAAAGTCTAACTCCTGTAAGTCTAAAACTAGGTGAAAATTATTATCCAACCATTCTCTCCGCAGTACAATAAATTATCCTCTGTGTGTGCCCCTCTGGAATATCTACAATGTTTGCTAACATATCTGCTAAAATTGATTTTACACATGGTTAGATAAAACAACAATCCAGAACAAAGATGTGACTGCCTTATCCATACCAGTATTTTTTTAAATTCCAAAATCTTCCTCTAAGTGAACTGAGTTTGCAAGATTAGAATGGGAATTTGATAGGATTAAACAAATCCTATGTGTATTGCATGTTGTGTTATGGGATTTCAGCTATTTTGTAAAATCATAGAAACACTAGTTGGAAGTTATCTCTGTACATGGCCTAGTTTGAACAATAATCAAGCAAAAGTTCATCTGCTTCTCCTGCATGGAGCAGAACTATTGAGAGAACAAGACTGGTTCAGTCACGCTTTGTGTAACGCAGTCTCGAAAACCTCAAGAATGGAGAAAGACTCCCTGCCTCTCTCCAGGAACTTTTCCAAAGTGGAAATGTACTTATAGTGAAGACTTTTTTCCTAATCTGCATCCTGAATCTCCCAAGATACTACCTGTGGCTGCAGCACTCACCCCCTCCAACAAGAGCTTGAATCCACTACTTCTGTAAGTCCCCTTAAGTCAGCAGCAGTCTGTGATCAAAAAGATGAAGTCAATGGCAACGTATATGCAGTTCACATGCTTTCTGTATACTAACTAAATGGATGATATTTATGCTTCTACTTTCTAAATCTGGGGCTTCAAGGAAAAGAGTAGAGTAGCAGTTGCAAACTTCTTTAATTTCTTGCTGAATTCTACAATATAAAGTCTTTGCTGGAACAGTTTTACTTCAAAATTTCTGATTTTTTTTCTGATTGAACAGTTCAGACCAATTTAAAATTAAATAAATCCATCTCAGAAGTGACAAAAAGTGCTGAAGCATGAGTAAGTGAGTGAGTCAGTATCAGCTGGCTAAACTCAGATATACACTCATTTTCTACTACAGAATTCAATCAAACGCCCGGTATCCTGAGTAGGCCTGGTGCTATTACCACTGTTAATTCTACTTCTGATGTAAATAAAGAAGATAAAGGAAGTGTTTTATCACCTCATAATGATGGTGCTGCTTGCACAGCAAGGAGCATTTATTCTAGTTCAAAGCACAATATTTCAAATGTACAAAATACTACCTGTTGTTATAAGAAGAGTAAACCTATATGAAATGCTCTAGCAGATGTAGGTAGTGTGTTTCTACAAGATTAGTGTCACACAGAAATACAAAAATAAGAACACTGAATAAGAAAATAAAGATATGGCTGCCCTGAAATGTAAGTAGGTCTTGAGAGCAACATACTTTTTATTCAAGGATTATTTTGAAAACACAGGATAAATTTTGTATGTAGAAGAGACTCACAGTACACCCAAAATTTTGTCTGTCTTTGCAAACATCAGAACAATACTGTTTGTCAGAAGTGTTCACAGAAATGGAAGTTTTAACTTTCATGTTGATAAATATAAATTATTATGTGATTTTGTAAATCTTTACAGAATCTTGAATATTAGACTACAGAGTCTGGAATATTTTTTCCATTCAAGTGATAGAAATCATTCTAGT
Source organism: Vidua chalybeata (assembly GCF_026979565.1). Lineage (NCBI taxonomy): Eukaryota > Metazoa > Chordata > Aves > Passeriformes > Viduidae > Vidua > Vidua chalybeata. Next base: position 49,141,917 of record NC_071534.1, on the reverse strand, counting down.
TGGTTTATTAATAGCCAACAAATAAAAAAAGCTACTAAGAAACCTAGCAAAATACAGAAGTAACTATATATATATATTTTTTAATCATATTTCTTTTGAGTAACTCACTCTTCTAAAAAAACTGTGGTCTTTTTATGACACTTTGCAAGGACAGAATACATGAACTGTTTTGTGCTGTTTGAGAAAATACAGCTGTGATATCATAGCTAATAGAGATGTTTCTTTTCACCAAGGACGCTCCTGCATCCTCGGGTGGTGACAGGTATTGCTGCTGTGTAACATGATTTCCTCTCTAACCAAGACAGAGAGAAATTGTGTGCATAGTCTAGAAAACAAAAAAAATAAGTGACTTATTTCAGCAGTTTGGGAATAAAGGCAGAATTTACAGTCCAATCAATCCTTTTGACCATGATCGTTAATAGTTGGCACTAAAATGGACCATGGACTATCAGCTGGCCCTGAGGGCAACTAGCACACCATAGCTCATATCCTTGTGGCTCTAGTCTCACCCCTGCCAAAATAACATGGCCTCTTCTTTACTGACTTTGGGAATGCTCCCTCATAAATATTTCTTGTTCAAAAGACTCAAAAATAAGCAAAATTCAAAGGTGTGTGATATCTTCATGTCAGCACCTCATCTGCCACTTGTACCCAAAAGACAAAACACATAGCAAGAATCAAGTCTACTGTCAGAGACAAGTGCAGGTGCTTTCACTGGGAACACAAAAGCAAACTCCTGCTTTTCTCCCTGAATTATCACTATCCCACCACACTGTGTGAAAGAAAGGGAACCTTTACTCATTTTGCCAAGCAAAGCTTGGTTTTGGAAAATCAGAATTAGCAACTAATGCTATTATTATTGTGTCACCTTTTTTATCGAGAATATATATCTTGGAGAAGGCAAAGGATAAAATCAGATTGCCAAGAGCCTAAGTAAACCAGACTTGGTCAAAGAAACTTGGATTCTCTAGTTTTGTACGTTAATTGGCCACTTGAGTTGAAAACTTGAGTTGAAAAATTTACAGGTTTTAGAATATTAAAGTAGTGAGATTTTGGTGAAGACTTTCAAGCACAAAAGCAGAAAGTTGATGTGGAAACCTGATACCACTTCAGATAGGATTATATTATTATACTGCCTCCTGTAACAAGGCATTTGGATTAGGATCAAAGAGGTCTCTCACACATCCATGTTTTTTTCTTTTTCTGCTTTTAAAAATGCACTTCTATTTCTGTGTAGAAAAAAAAAAAATCCTCATCCCCCCTTCAGCACAAATAGAGCCTGAAATAGTAGGAGCAGTATTTTGGTTTTGATTTTTCTATCAGTATTTCCCAATAATTTATGTTTTAAATTATATGTGAACAGTCTCTCTCAAAATTAATGCCACTATTTTATTTCTAAGGACTACATTATACATAATGAGCTAAGCTCTATAGTTCTTATAATAAACCAGCATTTGCATTAGAAAAATAAATTTTCTCTTACTGATGACTACCTTTTTTTCCTGAGATGATTTGCACACAACTATTTCTTCTAAGGAGAGGAAGATGTAGTTATCTAGCGTAAGCTAAAGCAGCTGGATTTAAAAAATGCACACAAAAGTAGACTAAACTTCATTGTCACAGGGTGATTCATTCTATGCTTTATTTCCTTCTAACAATTTTCTAATTAAAGTCTGGAGTTTTAAAAGGATTTTTTGTTCTGAAATTGCATAGCAGTGATGGAGCCACAGAAGTTTCCAAGGTGAACACTATGTATGGCTCTGTGAACGGTTCAAACTTGCATAAACTTGTATGGTCTCTAAACTTACCCTCACCATTTCTCAGCAGTCCTTTACTCCTTCTTCCAGCAATAGTACTTAAGGAACCATGCAACAGCCAGACTGAGTTAAATGAAGCTTTCCACTACCACTACCTTATTTTTTGCTGGGTTCATTTCAACCTAGATCTGTTCCTGACTTTGTTCTGTGTCCAGCTACATGGATACCAATCAGCACTAATGAGCTGTAGAAAAAAGGAATAAGCACCCACACTTACGCAGAGTGCTAATCCAGTTCTTTCTGTATCAGATTAAAAACCTCAATAAATCACGATGTAAATTTTACAGAGGACATGTCTGTAAAAACATGCCACTGAAAAGAAATAATGTCATGTTCCATATGACAGTTAATATTCTTCATCACAGAATCACAAAATTAATAATTAAGTTCATAATTTAAAAATAATAGAATTGCATTATGCCCTCAAAATCCAAGAAATGCTCATATGACACTCAAGTATTTGTTCAGAACATATTTCTCACACATTATATTGATGTATTTTCCTGTGCAACAAATACTCTCCAAACAGAGATTTCTGTGTGTGGCCAAAAGAAAGTGTGACTACATGGTGGTAGTCAGTGATGAGAATATTGTCTTCAGATTGTGGTATAGTTAGAGCTTAGCAGAAAGCTTTGTACTGATCTCCATACAAGACATTTTGTTATATTTCTAATTATATTTTTTTAAATTTTATTTAATTTTATATTCACATTATGAAGCTTATTCTTTTTTTTTTTTTGTGAGTTTCCTGATTCTGTGGCCCATTCACATAGATCATTTCTCTAAGCCAACACTAATTGTGAATTTAATTGACATGTATAATGAAAATGTCATTGACAGGGTATTTTTAATACATAGTGGCAGCTTCAGATTTACTCCTCTTCAGTATTAATTCCTGACAGTCATTGTCCCATTTAACTTAGGATAGAATTTTAAACAGAGACGTTATCATCAGATGACTAAATGTTCCTTTTTATCTCATTTGTATCAATTGTCAGTGCACAGAGGCATTACCATGATCAATTCAGATGTATGAATAGTTGTGCCACCCATGAAAACTGTCTCAACAGAATAAAGCACTGATGAAGTGCCTGTACTTTTGTTTTAATTTTTAGTGACATTCACTGCTAAGGCATCTTGTAGGAGCTTGCATTTTGGATTGTGACATGCTGGACTGTAGAATAATTCAAAAGTTCTGATTGATTAGAAAGCTTTTTAGTAGGCTGGTGTGGCAAGCTTTTGAATATTATATCTGAGTCATATATTTCACTGAACCATTCTAAGGGATGAAAATTAGAATTTTAATTTTGATTAACAGGGGAAAAGGTACAAAAGGAAACCTAGGCTAGCATAACAATAAAGCCCTTGAATTACAAACCTGATACAATGATCTAATCTCACTTATAATTCTTTTAAAGAAATAAATAATCATCTTTTATTTGACACTTATTTTTTCTTTTTTTTCTTTTTATTTTTCTTTTATTTTTTTAGGCTTACACAGAAAGAGATGTAATGTCACCATTCAAGTTTTCTATTTTCCAGCTAAGCTAGAGGTGAACTCCTGGACCCCAGTAAACGGTGTGTGGACAGGCCACATTCCAAGCATTTGCAGGTGTACCAGTACACAGATCACACCTGTGCTGTCAGTGCCTGGGAGCGCTCACCGGCTGCCCAGCTGCAGCTGCCCTTCTCCCCAGGAGGCTTCTTCTCTCTTGCACTTGTGGAGGTGGGCAAATTTCATCCTTCAAGAGCTCGGATACTGAAGCAAAGATTTTTATTGAATCAATTTGTCAGATCTTGTGCTCTCACAGAAAGCATCCTGGTTGAGGAAAGTTGTCTTTTTATTGGCTGAGATGCTTCTAGAACCAAAGCCTTCTTCAAAGGAAACCTTGAAAAGTCCCAGTCTTCTGTCCTCACTCCAACACTGTTAATTTATTTGCCATAGAAAGCTGTCAGACTTTTATCTTCCTGCCCTCATTTTGTCCTCATGGTTCTCTTATACTTGAAAGGCATCCCAAGTGAGCTAGGGAATTGCCACTGCAACATAAATAACAGGCCAAATTCAGGAAAGTGTCTCCTTAGAAATGCACCCTTGATTTTAGGTGTATGCCTAAACAGGATCTAACAGGATCGCTGTTAGATCTCAGCATCCATAGACATTAATAAAAGGTTACCAGATTCTGGTTTTGTTGCTGTTTGGTTCTTCTATAATGTGGAAACCTCACCTCATGCTGTAAAGATATTATTTCTGCTTAGAAGAGAAAGATTGTTTTAAATTATGTTATAAACAAATAAAAGTAACCATTTAAAGACAAAAAAAGAAACATTTAGCAAAAAAATGAACTGATGCTGTTGAAGTTCTACTTCTTCAGAAGCTTGCTTAATTCCTTTTTAGGAGAGGACTAGGAATTTCATTCAGAGATCCCTGCAGTGAGTCCAGCTTGCAATCTAACCGAAGTATGAAAGATTTATAGCCTGGTTTTGGTTTAATACTGATGTTTGGTTTTAAGCAGAACTCCCAGTCTCAGTAACTAGCTATTGCAATAAAAATTTGAAGCTCAGTGCACCTCTGAGATATTTCAATTTATACTTATAGCTATTCATTTGAAATAGTTATGTAGATATAAAATCTGTCTATATCAACTGGACATGTCATAGCAAATAAACTAATGCAAGGGGGAGTTGCATATTTTTGATGAGTTAAAATCCTCTCTTTCCAAAGTATGACAGCAATAATTATAATTACAGAGCTCAAAGTTAATTTGGGGATTATAACCAAGTGCACAGAACCAAAATTGTTTTCTTTACAACAGAATTCCCAGCAAAAGAGATTATTAAGGAGGTGATTTATTTTCCTATACTTTTTCTTTTTTTTTTTTGTAAATGATGATTTTCAAGAACAAAAACCTCATTTTTAAATTTTTTACAACTTTTAAAAAGTTTTTCAATATATAGCTTATCATTATTATTTTGCTTTCTGCACACCCTGTATAAAAATGCTTCTGGTACATTGCCACCTATACTTTACATGTTATTAAAATGATAGAGGTTAAATAAAATAGCCTTAAATTATGTTTCCCTATTGATATTTAATGTTTAGAAACAATTAATTATGAAATTGGTTCTCATTGCATAAAACTGAACCATTTCACATTGATTCAAAGTAAATATCAGTATTGTAGTAATTTATTTTATTAATATAACATAGACAGAAGCAGACTATCTCACCATTACAGTAATTCATTCCTGTAATAGATTTCGTTATGTTTTTTTCAACTCTTCCATGCAGAAAGTAAAAATAACTGCATTCAATATTTTTCTTTTCCACAGGTGTTTGGGTTAAGGAGTATAGTCTCAGATCTGTACTACCATGGATTCAAGCAGGACAGGTATTCCAAAAGGATGCATACTTTGCTGCAAGTTTGGAGGAGAGTTAAGTTCCATTCCTCTTCTTACTAGCACCACAAGTGCAGAGCAAGGTGGGAACAGAGGCATAGTCAAGGAGCTCAGGTCACCACAACTATATTTTTAATAGGAATTATTAAGATTTGCTACTCTAATCTTGTGTTGAAATTCTGTGATTGCATTATTACTACTTCACATGGAAAATTTTCATCTTTGAATATTTCACCCCAAGCTAGACAAAGCAGAAGTAGCTTCCAGCATTTTTCAGCACCTTACAGTGTCACAGTGTTAGTGTACTGGATATAGGAATGCCACCAAATCTCTTATTGATCTATGAATCAACTCAGAATGGATTTTTGCATTGTTCTGGTTTGAAAGCAAAACCAGTGAGAGACTCCAAGTCAGAAATACAATTTCTTGGGAAAAGGGAAAAGAAACAAAATACATGCAATAATACAAAAGGAAGACCACTGACAAAGTCAGAATACAAACTGACACCCCTTTGGCCAGCGTGTTGGTAGCAGTCCAAATTGGAGTGGCTGCAGTCCTCTTGGAGTGGCAGATGTGGTTCTGTTGGAGCAGTGATCCTGTAGAAAGGGTGTAGTCATCCAGTGGAAATCCTAGCTGTGTCTTCTTGGAAACCTGTGGGAAGGCTGCCTGCCTGTCTGAAAATCTCAGAATATATCTAGGTGGGAATGCTTAGCTCCTCCCCCCCGGGTGGAGCATCTCACAATGGGCTGATGTCATTCCAAGTCATGTGGTGGGCCCTTGATCACCTGTTCAACAGAAACGCCTCCTGGAGGGAGTTTTCTCTGAGTCATGTGGCAAGACATTGATGGGCCCATTAAGGAGATAAGGAAAACTGCCCAGAAGACAACTGCTACACAAATGGTAATAGAAAACATCCTGCTTTTCAATCTCGGACATGGATATATATATACACACATATCTGGGACTAATCAAAAGTAGTCAAGTACTCAAGCTATTAAGTAGGTACTACCAAACATGTTTAGAATCCTGTGTTCACCAACAAAGGAGGGTGAACATTGGAACATCCATTGGTCCTCCTAAAACCAAAAGAAAATCTCTGTAAGAGTTAAAACAAAATATTCCCTCATTACTATAATGCAAAAAAATATATAGGGAGTCTAATTGTGTAGTGCTGTCACTCTGTTGCCTTTGTTAAAGTTGCATTCTACAGCAAGGTGAAGAAGGATTAGGTCTTTGTGACTACATAGTATTTAGCAGATGCCACTACCATAGTCAAACAATGTCTTTATTACTTTAAATAATTTTAGAAACAGAAATGATCATATAAAATATTCAAATATTTTTTTAATATTTTCCCATTATTTTTTACAATCAAATAGAGTAATTCCTTACATTTTATCTTTATTTCCCAATCTTACTTAGAGGTTCTGGGGAATAAACTTGAAACAGACGGCTAGGTTTACAAAGCTTTACCTTACACAGTAAAATGAGGCTCTGTGCAGATGGACCTGTAGATACTAGTGCCAGTATTGTACTTTATCCATATGGATTACAAGAATTATGGCAGAAGTAATTATTTTCAAATTCATCCTTGGATACAAGCTAGTACCTCCCTGTTCACATGGCTCTACTCTTTCTAGTTAGTAGCATTGGAATAGCAGGAAAAAGTGAAATAAATATTGACATGTTTGCATGGTAAGTCAGACACAATACGTTAACTAGTAGTTTAATATTTTTTAAGAAAATTCTTTTTCTCTGGGCATAGCAACATAAATCATTCAGGGGAGCAGGCACTATGTCACATTAGTGTTTTCATATCAGAGGATTCAGGCTGCTGCAGGGTTTTATGGGATGGGGTCTGTGGACTTAACAGGCAAGAGGCAGTTGATGACATTATCTATGACAGGAAAAAGTTGTTGCAACACTTTTAAGAATTGAACTCCATTTAATCACAAGTCATCTCCAGGACTTAATATACTCAATGGTATAGTGGGAATATTCTCAAATCATACTTTTTACTAAATCTCATGTCCTGCTATCATCCAGCAACATGTTAAGGTGCAGATCCAGTGGGTTGGAAATAGTATAAGAACCATGGGATGGACTATTCTCATCACTTAAAAGAAAGACTCCTCCAGTGGCTACCTTAAAGACTGATAAAAGATCTAGGATTAGGTCTATATTGAGGAAGATTGTGGAAGCACAAAGGCAAAGGCACCAGCAGGATTTTTGGACAATCTTGTAGCAAAGGTTTTTTCTATGGCTTGGCTCCTATATGGGAATATTTGTATATCAGACTTAATTAACACAAATTGCAAACAGTTAGGAAAAAATAAATATGGAAATGAAATTTCTAACAATCACAAACACAAAGATAGATGTGTCCCTTCTTAGATGTTGTTATTCTCTCTTTTAATATGAGTATGATTTAAAGTGTTGATTCTGTCATTTACAGATCTCTAAAGAGATAATGCACAGGGTTTCCAGTTTCTGCTGTATCTGAAATACACAAAGCCATAAATAAAGTAAGAGCCAATGATCTTTACAGAAAGAAAATCATAGATGTTACTTTTCCTTTTAAATATTCCATTGCTCTTCAAACATTCCAATTTTCTCTATTCAATGAAAAAACTTCAATGAAGTTTTCATTGTCTGATCACAAAATTACAAATCAACAAGGTTGGAAAAGATCTTTGAGATTATCAAGTCCAAATTATGACCTAACACCACCTTTTCAACTACACCATGACACTGAGTGCCACATCCAGGTTTTTCTTAAACATTGCCAAGGACAGCAACTTCACCACCTTCCTGGGCAGCCCATTGCAATGCTGAATAACCCTTTCTGTGAAGAACTTTTTCCTAATGCCCAGCCTAAACCTCCCCTGGCCCAGCTTAAGTCTGTGTCCTCTTGTCCTGTCTCTGATTCCCTGGGAGAAGAGGCCAACCCCCACCTGGCTACAGCCTCCTTTCAGGTGGTTGTAGAGTGATACGGTCTCCCCTGAGCCTCCTCTTCTCCAGGCTAAACAACCCCAGCTCCCTCAGCTGCCCCTCACAGGACTTGTGTTCCAGACCCTTCACCAGCCTTATTGCCCTTCTCTGAACATGCTCCAAAATCTCAACATCCTTCCTAAATTGGGGGATCCAGAACTGGACACAGCACTCAAGGTGTGGCTCACCAGTGCCAAGCACTGGAAAGGAATCACTTCCCTGGCCCTGCTGGACACACTATTGCTGATCCAACCCAGAATACCAATTGGCCTCCTTGGCCACCTGGGCACTGGCTCACGTTCAGTCTGCTGTCATTCAGTACCCCCAGGGCCTTTTCTGCCAGGCCACTGTCCAGCCACTCTGTCCCCAGCCTGTAGCACTGGACGGGGTTATTGTGACCAAAGTGTAGGACCCGGCATTTGGTCTTGGAACCTCATATTCCTGGATTCAGCCCATCTTTCCAGCCTGTCCAGGTCCCTGGGCAGAGTCCTCCTACCAACCAGCACACCAACATTTGCACCCACTTGATGTCATCTGCAAATTTGTGAATGGTAGACTCAATCCCCTCATCCAGATCATCAATAAAGATAGTAAACACGACTGGGCCCAAAAATTATCCCTGGGGGATGACACACAGTATTGACATATTCTCTAATGCTAAATTTTTCAGGACTGTGGTTTACCTTCTGGAACCAAAAAGTTTAACTGATTTCCATTTGTAAAGTCATTTGAGATCCTCTGCTGAAGGGTATTACCAAAAAAATACTCTTATAAAGAGTTACTAAGAAGTGATCTCTTGTAGTGTTTAAGACATCAATTTACATAAATCAGGTGATATTAATGATAAGTTTGGAGATTTTATATATTTTGTTTTCAGGGCTGACAAAAAACCCATATATTACAACAACAGAAGTATGTAAAAATCCATCTGAACAACGTAATAAAAAATTATGACAGAACAAAACAATATAGAACAATACAAATACTCCCACACAAAATTTTACTTTGAGTATTTCAGACTAACAGCATAGCAATAAAGGGTTAGCTTGAAATACTTGCAGAGGTAATAACATTTTAGAGAAATTTATTTCTGAAGGTATGTCAAAAATACACTGGTTCCAGACAAAGATTTTTTTTCTCTAGCAAAAGAAATAATTTTCAGTTTAAAAATAACTACTACTTTCTACTGATCTAATTTTGCCCTTGGCTACCACAGGCATTATTTGCTTAAGCTGAAAGGAAATAACAGCTGTGAAGTTGTTCATATATGATGAATGAGAGTATAATGTAAAACAAGGTATCTAAACCATAACAAGCAACAGAATATTGCTCAGCTTAAAGCCTAAATCCACATTACATCCTTTTTATATACTGAGGACAATTTTGTGCATTTTCCCTCAGAGGCCCAAGTTTCTTGCTTAACATGCCACTAAAATTGTAAAATCAAACTATCTTATGACGAAAGTCACAAAGAAACAAGTATGCATAATATCAACTGATAAATACGTGGAATATAATGAATAATTTCTAAAAGTGGAAGTACCACTTACCTCTGAAGATTGCTAATCTAAATGTGAAGTATTTAGCAACAATCCCAGCTCCCTCAACTGTTCCTCATAAGTACTTGTGCTTCAGACCCTGGCCTGGCTTTGTTGCCCTTCTCTGGACACACTCCAGCCCCTTGTAGTGAGGGGCCAATACCGGACACAGAACTTGAAATGTGGTACCAGTGACAAGTACAGGGAGACAATCACTGCGCTAGTCCCTTGGCCACACTATTTCTGATCCAAGCCAGGATGCCATTGGCCTTCCTGTCCACCTGGACGTGCTCATGGACCGGCTCATGCATAACTGACTGCCAAGGAGCATCCCCAGGTCCTTTTCTAACATACAGCTTTCCAGTAATTCTGTCCTAAGCCCATAGTGTTGCATGGAATTGTTGTGACCCAAGGGTGGGACCTGGCACTTCTCCTTGTTAGACCTCATCCAGTTGCCTCAGAACATTAATACAGCCTGTCCAGATCCCTCTGGAGAGCCTTCCTGCCCTCCAGCAACTCAACAATCCTGCCTAACTTAGTGTCATTTGCAAATTTACTGAGCACCCCTTGACTCCCTGTCTAGGTCACAATACAGATAATAAATCAGGGCTGATCCCAGTACCGAGCCCTAGGGAACAGCCACCAGTTGAATGTAAATCCATTCACCACCAGTCTCTGGGCCTCAGCATCCAGCCAGTTTTTAATCCAGTGAAGAATGCACCTGTCAAAGGCATGAGCTGCCAGTTTCCCCAGCAGAATGCTATGGGAGACAGTGTCAAAGGTTTTGATAAAGTCGAGGTAGACAACACCCACAGATTTTGCTCACCCACTAGCCAGTCATCTTGTCAATGAAGGTGATGGTATTAGTCAAGCAGGACCTGCCTTTCCTAAATCCATACTGGCTGGGTCAATCCCCTGGTTGTTCTGCACATGCTGCAACATGGCACTCAAGATGATCTGTCATATGACCCTTCAGCACTGAGATCATGCTGAAAGCCCTCTAGTTCCCCAGATCCTGCTTTCAATCCTTCTTGTAACCACAAAAGCTAATAAATCACAGAATCACAGAGTCAAAGAATATGCTGAATTGGAAGGGTCCCACAAGGATCATCCAGTCCAACTCCTGGCCCTGCACAGAACATCACCAAGGATCACACCACATCCCTGAGAGCACTGTCCAAACACTTCCTGAATTCTGGCAGGCTGGTGCTGTGAGCACTTCCCTAGGGAACCAGTTCCAGTGCCAAACCACCTCTGGGTAAAGACCCTTTCTATAATATGCAATCGAAATCGAAACCTCCCCTGACACATCTTCAGGCCACTCCCTCGGGTGCTGCTGCTGATCACCACAAAGAGATCAGTGCCTGCCCCTCCTCTTCCCCTCACGAAGAAGTTGTAACTGCAATGAGGTCTCCCTCAGTCTCCTCTTCTCCAGGCTGAACAGACCAAGTGACCTCAGCCACTTCTCACATGGCTTCCCGTCAAGGCCCTTCACCATCTTCATTGCCCTCCTTTGGACATTCTCATAGCTTTATATCTTTCTCATATTGTGACACCCAAAACTGCCTATGATATTCAAAGTGAGGCTGCAGGAGTGCAGAGTAGGGCTGGGCAATCCCCTCCCTTGCCTGGCTGGAGATGCCTGATTCCCCCCAGGACATGGGTGGCCCTCCTGGCTGCCAGGGCACTGCTGACTGAAATTAAACTTGCCATTGACCAGGAGACCCAAGCATCTTACTGCAGCACTGCTTTCCAGTATCCCCTTCCCCAGTCTGTCCATACATCCAGGGTTGCCCCATCCCATGTGCAGAATCCAGCCCTTTGCGATGTTGAGCTTCATATTGTTGGTGATTGCCCCGTTCTCTGTGTTGTCAGGGTCTCTCTGCAGGGCCTCCCTGCCTTCGAATGAGTCAACAGCTCCTCCCAGTTTTGTATGGTTTGTGAACTTGCTCAGTATCCCCTCCTGTACAGTGTCCAAGTCATTCATGAGGATGTTGAAGGGCACAGGGCCAAGGATGGAGCCCTGTGGAACCCCACTAGTGACAGGTCACCAGTCTGATGTCATGCATTCACTGCAACCCTTTGTGCCTGACTCATGAGCCAGTTGCTCACCCATCACATAAAGTGTTTATCCAGCTGTGGGATGGACATTTTGTACTAAGAGTTAGCTCAAAGTTGGTGTTTCCTCATTGCTTACTGTGGGCTACTATTTGATAAAAAATATGAATTTTGTTTCTTTTTAAATCATAAGATTTAAATATGTCTGGTTTTCTTCTGTACTTCCCCTTACATTTTTGTTCTTATGCAGAAGAAATGTACTATAATGTTTTAATATTAAAAGTGTTTTACAGTAGCAAGATTGACTTCATGCTAAGTAAATTTTATTCCCTTACATTAGCTTTTGGAAACTAAAGCAAACACATCAGTGGTTTTATGTCATTCTCTGCAAGACAGGAAAGAAATGTGCAATTAACGCTGCATGCAGCTTTAAAAGCTTCTCTCCTAGTAACAAACACAACTAATAAAATCAACAGCTCCATTTCTTACAAACTTAAACATTTTCAGCTTTAATGTTTGCTGGCATAATTTGTAAAAATTAAAATAATTCTGAAATCGTTGTCATGACCAACTCCAGAATATGACATTGTGATACAACTGTATCTCTCATGCTTCATACTGTAATGAGAAGATAGCTCAATTTTTTACAGTCACAGATGGATCTTATTTACTTTTATGCCTCCACTCCCTCCAAGTCAGTATGTTCTTGTTAAATGCGTATTGAACACAGAAGACTTGATCAGATTTTCTGCATTGTCCAGTTAATGAACTTCCAATAAGAAAGATTTTTAGAATGTTTAAGACTTGAGGTGTGAAATAATTATTGCATGAAATAAAAATTGCAACCTAAAATAATAGTAAAAAGCAACAACAGAAAATAACTTTTTAGCAGAAATATTTCTTTTAGTGTCCATACGGTCCTGCGTACATATTATGTTTGAAATGGATATTAGAATTCAAGGTGGCTACTTACAGAGATGTTCCCTTTTAAGTAGATCAGGAAAGTGCAAGTTTCAGGGGAACAGCGTGGTGAAAACATGGACACTACATTCTGTAAAGAGGAAAAAAATAGCAGTACTTGTAAGTAGAATCTACAGTGATAATGCTGAAGGCGATAGCAAACATGCTGCAAACAAGGCTCTCTGCAGAAAGGAGGAGACCAGGAGGCTTTCAGAAAATGATAAGGAAAGTCTGAACTCCAGATATTTGTATGAGAAATATGTTGAGTAAAAGGTGGAGGGACATTAATAAAGCTGTGGCTGTAGTTCCGTGATGGCTGGCTGTATTGTGGGTATTTTCATACAATCTGGGTGGCAACAGGTAACTTTTAGAGAAGAGATGTTCCAGGAGGAATGAAATTCCCACAAGATAAAGTGAACCTGGACAAATCAAATTCATGTGAAAAGGAGATTCACCAAGTAAAATTGTTCAAAATTCCTCCCTGGGGCTAAACAGGCTTTCTGTATTTCTTATATGACCAAGAAATACTTGTTAAGTGGATGTAACTTATGAACTGAGTTAAGGATCTTTCTAATTCTTGTGCTTTAACTCGCCAGGCAGCTGAACACACAGCTGTCCACTCACTTGCCCACAGTGGGGTAGGGGAGCAAATTAGAAAAAAGCTAAAACTCATGGGTCAGGATAAAGATGCCCAGCCAATCCCTGAGTAACATTCACCACCCCCAACAAATTTCCCTCAATGTTATTGTTTAGCATGATGCCATATGGTTTGAAATACCCCTTTGGCCAGTTGGGGTCAGCTGTCCTGGCCGTGTCCACTCCCAGCTTCTTGTGCCACCCTCCCCTCTGGCAGGGAAGAATGGGAAGCTGAAAAATCCCTGACTTAGTGAAAGTGCTGCTCAGCAACACAAAACCCTCAGTGTGTCACCAACATTGTTCTTATCCTGAATCCAAACCACAGCACTGTACCAGCTACCAGGTAGAAACCAACTCTACCCCAGCTGAAATCAGGCCACTAACCAAGATGAAATCTGCTTGTTCTAAAGCACTTATGGTTTGTACACAGACGCTTTACTATATGTGCCTTTATATTTTAAGAATCAAATAAGCCCTTCTTCTATTTTGATTAGCTAAGCTTTCATCTGAGCTAAAGGAATAGCAAAATGGTTTCATATACAAATATTGCAATAAAAACTCTCCTAAGTAGGTGGAATATCCTTTTTTGTCACCTCACTGTATGAAAAAAAAGTAAGCAAAAGTACTTGTTTAGATCTGTATCAAAAAGGTATTTTAGGGTTTTCTTTGAAAAAAAGGAAAATACAAATATTTTTCCTTTTTTTAAGAAAAAACTTTTTTTTTCCAAATTATACTCTAAGAATTACATTAATTTTGAATAAAAACATACAAACCTACAAAGGTCTTAGTCCAAGAATATATACATTAAATAAAGAAATAAATAATTATTTGGGCCATTTTTAACTTTTCAATATATTACAAAAGTGACTTTTCCATCTTTCTTTCTCTCTTTCTTTCTTTCTTTCTTTCTTTCTTTCTTTCTTTCTTTCTTTCAAACCAGTTTAAATTAGGAATAGTTTTTGGGTTTTGGTTTTTTTTTGTTTCTTCAGCTTTGTTTTTGGAGTTTTTTTAGTTCTTGAAATATTGTATGTAAATTTACCACCTATTATCTGGGGAAAAAAAATCACTTTAGTAGTATTATGATTGGAATAAGCTCCAAAGCACAAATTCAGATGGAAATGTTGGAAGTGACTGATCAGGACCTCTATGACCTATCACTGCAAAATTCACCATGACATTGCTGTGGTGTTTATGGAAAAAGTAATCCAGACACAACCACATGTTGTGATGCTGGCAAATTATCAAAACAAAAAATCTACAATGTGCCAGAACTCCATTTCCTAATGGTTCTTAACTTTTGGTTCACATTTTCATTTTTAGAGGCTAGTCCCTCATTCTGCAACCATCTCTACTGCATATACCTTGCACAAACACATGATCAGGAGAAGAACTGTTTCTAATTGAAATGTGTCTTTTAGCCTGAGTGAAACAATTTCCATCTTTTGCTTTTACAAAATATTTATGAATACATTTGAAATAAACTTTGAATCACTGAAATATTAATTACAATGAAATATTAATTAAATGCCATACCAAAATAATATTTTGTATTTGCTTCAAGTGTTTTGCTCTGCTGAAACAAAGCATTTATGTCAACACAAGTTTGGTCAACACTTTAGCCAGACCAAAGCTGTTCTTTTCTGGTGAAAAGAGTTGAGGCTGAAATATTTATTTCTAAGCATATGCCATTGCTCTCGTATGGTGTGCAGCCAGCATAGGCTGCTGGCTCACTCTTAAATGGGAGATCTGCTGAAGGAAATCCAGCCAGTCTCTCACGGAACTAGTTTTGCTCTACAGAAGCAAGTGCAAGACTGCTTTAAAGTCTGGTGGAGGTGTACTAAATAAGCTGGCTGATGCACGGACAATTTGTTAGGTCTAGGGAATCTCCAAACTGAGAAGATGTGTGTCACTTTATGAATTGTAGGCCTAAGAGGATGGAGAGAATTGTTCACCATATTACTATGTTCTAGATTACTGTACAGGGGATTGTTACAGTTAAATGTGTTTGGGTACAGAGAAATTATGTGGAGCATTATTCCCACAGTTAGCGCTGTGGTTAGATGCTGGAGGTTATAGTTGGAATGGCTATAGCCATCCAGTTCTGATCCTAAGGGCAAGAGAGTTGTCACCAACCAATGAGACAAGAGGCAAAGAGTAATAAACCCCAAGTATCTATATACTGATGCATCAAATCATGTCTAAAATACAACTCTAATAATTAGTAGAAACAAATCCTCTTCCCAAGCACAGTGCAAACCTCCACACAAGAAATTAATAACCTAAACCTTAAATTAGCCTAAACCTAACCTAAGCCTTTAACCCATTCTAGGAAAGGAACTGCTAGAAAGGATCACAAAATTTATCAATAGCTCAGAAAAATTCCAGTTATTTGTTTCAAAGTAGCATTCAACCAAGTGGTAAGTTATTGTAAACTATGTATGTTTTCCATTTTTCTCTCTCATTCTAAATTCCTCTTTCCATGTCTCACAGGGCACTCTTTCTTTATGTCATACATTGTGTGATACTATTCATGTGTCCTTATATCAGGATCCATCCATATAGATTGCTATTCTCCATCACAGAATAATAAGCAGTACCATGGAAAGGTTGTTCCCTATTTGTTAGAACTGTTCTAGCCATCAGTGCTAAACTACAATGGCTTCTAGTTGTCTGTAAATAGAATTGTCCTTAGGGCTTGGAAGGCCCTTATTTTTCCTGAATCACAGTATAAATGTGACGCAGTTGAAAAGACATTGTAAATGTACCTGAAATGCTATAGGGCCTTCACTATGTCAAAATGAGGACCATGAAATTTTCTTTCTTCTTTTCCTCATAAATTGAGCTAATTTTTGTTTTAGAAATAAAACTGACTAGAACAAAGGGAATTATATTCAGCTGGAAAATATAGACAGAGAGTAAAGTGAAGCGCCCATAATGCAAGGGAAAATAGTCAGTGACATGCTACACCACTGAGACACATATAAATCTTTTGGGTCTGTAGGGATCCACTCAAGGGCACTGAGGAAAGTGCCAGAAGAGCTCAATGAGCCACTTCCAGCATTTGCTAGCCAGGCAAAGGGGAGGTGGTTGCCCAGCCCTACTCTCTACTGCTGTGGTCTCACCTTGACTATTGTGGGCAGTTTTGGGTGTCACAATATGAGAAAGGTATAAAGCTATTAGAGAGTGGCCAAAGGAGGGCAATGAAGATGGTTAAGGGCCTTGAGGGGAAGCCGTGTGAGGAGTGGCTGAGATCACTTGGTCTGTTCAGCCTGGAGAGGAGGAGACTGAGGGGAGACCTCATTGCAGTTGCAACTTCTTCGTGAGGGGAAGAGCGGCAGACACTGATCTCTTTGTGGTGATCAGCAGCTGGACCTGAGGGAGTGGCCTGAAGATGTGTCAAGGAGGTTTCGATTGCATATTATAGAAAGGGTCTTCATCCATGGGGTGGTTGGGCACCCTGGAACAGCTCCCCAGGGAAGTGGTTACAGCACAGCCTGCCAGAATTCAGGAAGTGTTTGGACAATGCTCTCAGGGATGTGGTGTAATCCTTGGGGATGTTCTGTGCAGGGCCAGGAGTTGGACTGGATGATCCTTGTGGGACCCTTCCAACTCAGCATATTCTGTGATTCTGAGATAGCACAAATAGATTGCTAGTTGCGCCCAACCAAAACAGATTACTCATGGACTGTACAGACCAGTACACAATTGTAAGAGTGGCTAAAAATTACAAAATGGTTTAGCTTTGGTCATAAGAGACTGGGTGGAAAAAAATTCTATCAGCCCTATCCTAATGAAATCATAAAGCAGAAAATTAAGTGTATTTCCTTATTAGTGATGGTCTTCCAAGCTTACAATGTGCGAAAGCTAGAACATGCGTGTATGGTGAAGATCAAGGTTAGTAAAATCAAACAGCTACTGAAAGAACCCTTTACTTATAGACATTTGCTTTAGAGCTTCAAGTTACTATGTTTCTGTACCTGCAAAATATCACTAGTGTAATTGTGCTTCTTCTGATGTGTGCTCCTCTAAACAAGAAGCATTGGGAGCTTTGACATATATGTTCCTTCCTTAGGCTTTTCATAATACATGTACTTATTCCTTAAATACAGTCACAAACTCTGTAATAATCCATGGGCCATATCAGTCTGGGAAGTTTTCTGGTGATCTCTTACCTGGGACTCAGGAAGGCAACAAATCTTCCTTTTTTAATTATGGAATTATTCTATGATTCTCAACTGTTCACTCCAAAGACTGCTCTCACCAAAAGTAACACCCCAACAGGCTGTGAACTGCAGCAGAATGGATGAATGTGCCCCATATGGATTGTTTTCCCTAAGTAGAAAACTTAAAAGAGACAGACTCCTCTTCAGTCTTAATCTTCTCCTTTGGAACAGCTGGAACCTACATTTGTTTTTTGACATTTCCTTTATTGTCTTCAACAAGATCTTGCTGTGTATCAATTGTTTTGTCATGTAGTCTTTTCCCTTCTCTGTCCTTTTACAAGATCCCTATGCCTTAAAGTGCTTTCCTTCACTTTATATAAGAAATTTTGTTTCTTTCATGCCTTCATTTTCATTAAAATTTTGCTAGACAGAAGAATATAGGCCACTTCTTTTGCAACTCCACAATGGGCTATGGTCCAGATATTGAACTGCATTGACATCAAAAAACAGATTTTGGTCAAAGGATATCTGTGCTACTATAGTATGTTCGAAGAAATGTTAAGACTATTAAGAGGAAAGAATAAAATATCAACTTCAAAGAGCCTGCAATTTCAATAAATCTGAGACCTTGCAGATGAACACAGGTTAGCCAATGCACTGTGAAAAAGGAGTTCTTGTGCATTTTGAGAACAAACCAGACTTTGAAACTTGCTGCGTCTCAACACAATCATGGTATCAAACAGCCAGTCACATGTGGGTACATATATTAAACTGCAGCACTTCTATTGAAACTGTTTAAAAATAGCACTTTCTTCTGCCTCAGATCTGTTTCCTTTACAATCTCCCTGTTAACCTGCATGCTCCAGGGAAAAGATAAGTTTGCTACTATTGGACTTTGAAGTGAAAACATAGCAATGAGGAACTGAATTAGATTCTACATCTTTATGGATCTTCAAAAGAATTTGCATTTTATGTTCCAGAAATATGATTCAACCATCTCTATTGTTTCGTAATTTAACATCAATGAGACTACGCCTTGAAGGCATTTACTGATCAATAGAACTATTATTACAGTTTATAATAATTGAGAAATAGATAACTCTAGGGAAGTTTGCAGGCATGTCAATTAGAAAATATTAAACACATCTACTGAATACTCATTATAAAACAGCAGAGACAAATCCCCAAGTTTTGTCCTTTGCAGCCATTTTTCTGCACAATCCTTCCCCTTAGAAAGGAAATAGTGACATGAATGGAGCACTGATCCAGTTATTAACCTACCGCACTTCTTCTGCAAAGAACAGATGTTGTCCATCTCATATAATAGAAAATTCAAACCACTTTAATTCTCATTGCAGTGAAGACCTCACAGCTCCATTCTTAGAAATTCTTGTCAAATATAAAATACCATCTACTGAATCCAAATATTTTTGTGTCTTTAAATATGTAGTTGGCATTTTTTTTACAACGCAATAGAATAGCTTACTGTACGCTGTCTGCTACTTGCCAAAATAACAGACAATGCATAAACACTGAAAATAAAATTGCATGTGTCAAATCTGAGAGAAAAAATATGTTGCTTGTTCAAAATTGAATGAACACTCCATAGAAATGTAGAATGTTCTGCCCCAGCAGATTTAGTTACTCAGACTTCATTTTACTATGTTGTGCTAGGACAATGATTTATGTTTCCATTAGAATAAAACAGAACCAACACAGACTACATTGGTTTTAAAGTAGA
The DNA here is from genome assembly GCF_026979565.1 of Vidua chalybeata. Lineage (NCBI taxonomy): Eukaryota > Metazoa > Chordata > Aves > Passeriformes > Viduidae > Vidua > Vidua chalybeata. The sequence continues at coordinate 49,122,617 of NC_071534.1, read as the reverse complement.
AAAATGGGGAAAGTAACATATTGCCAGAGCCAATGTTGAATAGCACCAACAGACACAAACCCGTTGCTAAGCAGTTCTGGAAGACTATCCAAGTACCTCACTCAGTTTTGAGCTCTACTGCAATGAATTATCAAGCTTTCCTCTTCCCTGTGGCACAGCAGGGACAGTCTGGTTCCAGCAACTGTTTTCCCAGGTTAATTCTGATCCTTGTTTTCTATCCCAATCAAGCAAAAAATGGCTTTTGTTCCCAAGCAAGTTACAATTTATTTAGTGGTCTGTATACATCCTAAAGGTCTTTGCATATTGAACAAATAAGCATAAGACTGCTAAACACTACTAAATCTTGTGAGAAAAAAAAGCATTCTATCCAACGTTCTTCCCAAAGTGGGACTCTTGGACTCTTGGAAGAGGAGAGCTGCTGCAGGTTATTTAATTTCAATGAATTTTAGCCTGAAATATAGATACCGAAGTCTGAATTAATTGTGCTATATTTTTCTGTAGAGATGACAAAAATATATAGGCAATTCTACAGTATGATTGATTTTAGATGTCAACAGCAGGATGAGATGAAGTGCACCCCAGGGGTGACTATTAATGCTTTTCTGAATCTGAAGAAAACCTAAAGTGTCTATCCAGGCAGTAGAGACCTGTAATATATATTTAAATGTTCACTGAAAATAATTCCACCCTGTTTGCCTTAGAGTTTTATCAGAAAAATTGTAACTTCCATTTTAGGCTGGGTTCTAAATGTCTTTTTCTAGTTGCAATGCTTCTGATTGTATAGGTGCTTTGCTGCGTCAGCAATGCCATCATCTGAAACTACCCAAGAACAAGAAGAAACAATCCAGACAGAGAATTCTTTGCTCTACAGTCACTGGGACTCTGTATGAAGCACCATGCAGCGTGTGGTTTAAATCTGGAATCTCTAATGTTTGGTAATCCTGGAACAGAGAATATCTGAGAATCCAGCATCTTTACAATTCCTTGTAGCTAGGAGTTAAAGTTTGGGTATTTGTGATATCACTTCTGAACAGATAGTTTATACAGCCATCTAAAGGCACAGTTTTACCTATTTCATTTTTGTCTTCTGTTGTAGCAATTCAGTATCAGTACATACTGGATTAAAGAACATGGAAAATCAGCATAGCCACAAATATCTCTAACATGATTACCAATAAAATCAAAATAAAGAACTGTGACAATAGTTCAAAAACCTTTAGAAAATATAAATTTCCACTGTCTGAATATCATATTACTAGAAGAAAGCTCATGAAAACCAAAATGAGAAAAAACATGCTTTCTTTGTAATAATCCAGTTACTACATTATTTTATTAAATGTGTTGCCATATGCTATATTATTTTATAAAATGTACTGTTATATGGTACAGGCAGCATTCAAAATGAAAATGGGAAAGTTTACTTGTAGAACAGATTTCTCTGCAGTACATACAGTTTTCTAGTTTATATACATGACGTGGCTACTAGATTGTCATTTACTAGTTCATTGTAAGCAGCGTTTAAATATATTTTTCCACAGAGTCAGAATGCATTAGAATGTAGATTTGTGAGAATGTTTTCTATGCTGGACTGGCTCACCATTTAAAGTTAGGCGTGTTACTTAAAGCGACAGATTACTTTAGAGTACCACAAGTCCCTATTCAGTCATTTTCAGTAGATCAGGATGCAGACAGCAGAGGATGAAATGGGATGAACCAAACTGCTTCTGACCATTTTTTCCTTGTGTGATGGCAAAGGTCCCAAGTCCATCTACTCAACCTCTCCTCTCTGAAGCTCTCCATTCCACCTACACCCTTTCTTTTGCCTTTTGTTTTTTAAGATGGCCTTTATATGTCATATTCATCCTGTTTGATCAACATCAACTCAAATTCCACAGTAATTTCATACATATTGTAAAATTTAAAAATCTATTATATTATCTTTAAAGAAATATACGCCTTAAAACATTTTAACACAGTCTACTAATGGCAATTCAGCAGAAGAAAATATATGTTTACTAGGAGGCTTCTGTTCCCTTCCTTTGCAGTGCAAAGGTAAAATACCATCTTTAAACAGGTTGCTGAACAGAATGTTGGTCTTAATTCAGTAAGTAACATACTTCCTTCTGAGCCAGAATTGGAGTACTGCCTCAGCACACTGTTTTAAAAGGTTTCTTTTTACTGCAGCTGCCATCTTTCAAAATTATTCTTACTCGTGACATTCTTTGCACTGGTGGACTCACTCTTTCTTTTCAAACTGTCCATTTTATCTTTCATTCATGTAGTTATTTATTAATAATACATGAATTAAGCAATAAAGCAATTTCCTAACATTTCTTTGCCATATTTGCAATAACATATAGGAAAATAAAAACAAGCAACTGCTGGAACCATTAACATTTTTAAATTATTATCTATTTAGTATGTGCTCCATACAAGCACTTTGCAACATTCTGCCTCAACAGACTTGCAAAATTACCTGCCAAGCATTTCACAGTATGTAAATGGTATCAAAGGTTACTGTTAAGGTTCTTTCTTTGCTGTCTCTTCATGAAGATTTCTTTTTCACAGAGGAATAAAACCTAGCTCCAAGGAATGGCAGAAGAATTGAAAAAGATTCTAACAGCAGACCTTTAACAGGTCATAAGCACAGCCAAACTGATGAGTAACACTTTGCCCATGACAAAATAAGGTTTCTGGTTCAAACAATCACTGAAGTTCAGGGTTTGTGAGAGTGTTGTCAGTCTCTTGTCTGTAAAGTCTCCCATAGCAAAGGTCACTGTGGAGGTCAAAGGAAACGTTCAAGTCAAGATGGTGACAGCCATTCGGGATAAAGGCAGAAGGTTAGAAATTATTAATATAAGCCCTTCTGACTAAAATACATAATTCTTACATAATAAAAATTGTCAGTAAATTATATTTTTCAGAATATTTTCCAGTTAGCTAAGTTTAAATTTCCTTGGCCAAGTTTTCAATCTTGCATAAACATGCACCAAAGAAATAAAACATTAAACAGTCTGGTTTAATTGTACTTTTTTTTTTTTTTTCATATTTATTATTTTGGCAGTCATCTGTGTACATCCTTCAAAATTCATAAGTTTGGACAAACATTCTGCATTTTTTAGTCCTTATTTCACCTCAGGGGTCACAAGGAGTTTACTTGTTTATCTTGTACCTATGAACGTACAGACCTTTGAGACGTCTCCCCCTCTATCAGGCAGTCTTGCCAGTACTGATAGAGCATCATTCTGTAGAAACAGAATGTACATCACCCTTAGGACCTGTGGTCTTGTTCAGCTTTCCTTCCCTTAGTTTATTTCTTCCCTCCTGTAGTCTTGTCTGTACAATCCATTTCAATTCCTTGCCTGCATTTCTCTTTTTCTATTTTTTCATTCTTTTCACATTTTTTTCTTTGTTCCTTTTTATTCACCCTCCTTTTCCACCAGTTCTATCTGTGTCATCTCCACGTGTTCTCAAGTATTAGTCTTCCTTTGTCTTTTTTCTACATCTTTGTCCAATTTACAGTGCCAGGCTGTTCCTTTCCCCTTTGTCTCGCAATTTAGAAAGCTCTAGAAGTGCTCCTCTCCAGCTTAGAGCTAACCTATGAGAGCATTTATTCCCTCCTAGTTCATTGGGATTTTTCATTGTTTTTCTTTCCAGAATGCTTCTGTAAATTAAAAGGCCAAGACTAGCCCATTTTTCTCTTGGCTAGAAAAAGGAACAGATTCAGATCATGCAGTCTTAATCCATTTCCATCACCAGCAAGCTCACAGGGATCATAACTGGATTATGATTCTAGCAGCTGCAGCTGGCAGACTAGTATCCAAAATTTATATGTGCCCTGATGGACTCTTGATGGGGTGAGGTTGGCATGATAACATATATGTCCTGCCATAAGGAGAAATATAACTCTAAAAAACAGTGTTAAACATTGCATCGTGGTGTCTGTCACTCTGGGAGAACTGAAGGGCTTTTTTCTTTTGTTGTGTTGCAGCCAAGACAATCATTTGACCATAGCCTTTTGAGGGTTTTTTCATGCAATGAATATTATTGGTGTATAATTCAGTAGAAGACACTAGAGATCCTGAGGATCAGTGCCTTTTGTTTTCTTATCCTTCTACTACTATTCCTTTTCATATTTCAGAAAGAATATTAATATATCCCTAAGAACACAGGGAAAAGTAATATCACTGGGGAAGAAAGTTTATTTACTAGCACAGTCTCTGCAGATGTACATACTCTAATCAGATGCAACTGTATTTCTAACTCAGCAAGACCAGAATTTTACCATTTACCAATTTTTGCTGCTTCTGTGTGGCCAGCTGTGCAGAACCACAGGTCAAAGAGCCAGACATCAAAGAGGTAGGGCTGATGACAGCTATATGTTGATCATGCAAGGAGCTGAGCAAAACTGTTATATAAAATACAGCTCTTGCCATTCAGTCATTTCAGCAGTGTTAATGTTATCAGCTCTCTGTATAAGCAGCACCAAAGTCCCTCTAGACTGATCATACAGGAAGACATACCCTATTCTAAAGGCATTACCACATCTTTTAAGCAAGAGACAAGTGACTGTGACAATCGAAGTGAAAAGACAGTGATGAATGGTTAATGTACTGCAACCATCATAAACCTACATATGCCTGAAATTCATTAATTTATATCTTATTGATTTATTCAGATTCCATCCACCACAGAGCCTAGTCACACTGGCTTGGTTGATGCATTGCTTACTGTATGCGGGTTCATTCATTTAAGCAGTAGTTACAGGCAGATGGTATGTGCTTTTAGCAAAGATTAAGGCCACAGTTTTGTACACAGAATGTGTATAATGCTGTAAGTACGTCACGTACGTGAGTTCCTTAGCACGTCACATGCATTTATTCATGGCTTTCCAGAAATCACTCTTCCAGAAACAGGTCCTTTCTATATACTTTATATAAAGGCCACAATTTTAAAAGGAGACATTGCTCTTATTTATGAAGCTTTTTATTCTTTTTACTTCTCTATTGCTACTGTAGCTTTCTTTTTAAGATATTTCTATTCCTATTAGAAGTCCATGTAGGTGTATTTATAAACCTGTGTTTACCACACCTACCAAAATTTTACAATTCTCCTGAATCCTTCAGCCAAGCCTGCATATTTCCACCCATCCTGGCTGGAAAAGAAATTCTCTTTCTATACAAGGTATGTGAAGCACTGCAGTTACCTTCCTGTACTTACTGGAATTCTCACATTCTCAAATCTAAAAAGTAGGGACCTGTCCTGGGTAACCCAAAATGTTATTGTATTCCATAGCTATCTGTGCTATTGTCATATGCCCAAAACTGTTACCGTCTCTTGGAGACCGGCAGTCAGGAAGAGACTGAGGAGGTCAGGGTGTGCCAGCAGATTCTTAAGGTCAGGGTCACTCAGGCAGAAGCCTCTTGCATTTCTCTTTTGTTCTCACAGGGAAGGTGGGACAGTCCAAGGCAGAAGCCTTTTGTTTCCCTCTGGGCTCTGGAGGAGGTTGCTTCATGAGAGGCTGCATTTCGCAGTCCAAAACTGTTTCAGAGTGAATTTCACACCACCTGTCTCCGGTGTGGAGCTGGTCAGGGCTAGGCCACCATTCCATGGTGCTTGGCTGGTTGATTTTCTTCCCCCCACACTGAGGCAGTGACCCAAGCAGCAACACCAGCAGAGCCCAGCGGGCAGCAGGAGGAGGCCGAGCAGCAGCACTGACCTCACACAGAGGTCACACCAGACGCGGCCACCAACAAGAACTGGGGAGCCTGACGCTGCGAGGCCAAAGGTCCCAGGCAATGCCAGCATCCCCCATCTGGCACCAGAACTGCTTCATAAGCTCCTGCCTTCCCAGTTTTCTGTTTCCAAGGGAGGGCTGAGCCCACAGTACTTGTCTGCCACCTCTGCCTTTGTCTCTTGGTCCATGTAGTTGTCTGCGCAGCGCGCCATCTTGAGGGAAGGGGTTTGTCCCTTTTGTGCCTTTGTCTCCTGGAGGTCATCTATGGAGGACATCACCTTGGGGGAGAGGTTTCCCTGCCATTTTTTTTCCTCTTTGGTCCCAGGTGTGGGAAATGCAAGCACAGAGAGCTCCCAAGGCCTCCAGCATACAAGCTCAGAGATAGAGATGGGTACAGTGTTTGACTTAAGACCTTAGAGATGGCTTCAAACTTTAGAATAAAATAGTGAAACAGACATGAAAGAAGAATAAAGATTTGTAGTTTAAACTACTAAATATGTTCTAAGCAAGTAGTAGGCCTCATATAAGTGAACAAATATGCTAAGCAAGATAGTAGAAGATTTTAAAGTTTAACAATAGAACTTGTTATAGAGTTGATAAAAGGTAGAAGATACAATAATAAGTTTCTGTAGAGTTATATGATTGGATAGAAAAAGACACGTTGCAGTAAATAATGTAAAACATAGCAATTAGCAATTGATTGTGAAGGTGCTAGCAAGCTTTGTGGAAGTAGCTGATTGGATAAGAAATTTATAAAAGACATTGTAACTAGAATTATAATGGCTTCTGATGCAAGGCTTCTAATTTGATGGTTCTGGATGTAACAACCTTATAATAAGTCTCACCTTTCCATGAGACTGATTTTGCACTAAACCATCTTTTAAACGCCTCCTCAGTCAACCCTGCCTTTCTCTATCCTGAACACCCACAGAGTCAGGGAGATTCAGCAACTTTATAACTAGTGATGATCATCATTATTTTTTGCCTGTTGCTGTTTCATTTCTAAGTAAACTGTTACTTTTTTTACTTATATCTACTCACATTTGTCTCTCCTTATTGATGAAAAAGGAGTGGTTAAAATGAAAAGGGGAGATGATTCATTTTAGAGCATCCTCCCCTGAAACCGTCTTAAAACAACAGAGGATCACACAGGGAAATGAATCTCCCTGGCCTGAGATACATGTGAGAGTGACATGTATCTTCATTTAAAGATCCTCAAAACTCTCAGAAAACTCATCAGAAAACTCTCCTGATGCAGGTGGAAATGTGTCTAGTAGTTATATCATTATGTCAGTTACCACACTACCATATCCTTTTTCAGGTATTCTCTGCCATTCCCTTACTAGATTATTCATCACAGAGCATATATTATTCAGATAAGTTCCTGCTAATTAAAGGGGGAAAAAAAACGCTAGAAGTAGACAACTTGAAATTTCACTTCTTTAAACTCTGCCATCTTAGTCAGCCCATGACTGTTATCAGATTTCCACTTCAGTACTGCACATCTTGCACAGCAGGCTGGAAATATGTGATTGCCATTTTTTTTTTTTTTTTTTTTTTTTTGCCAATGGAATGATTTTCAGCAAGAAGCACAGACCGCTTTTCAAAATCCACTTTTAGGTCATTAGTATGTCTTGAAACAGAAATCCTAAGGAAGGCTATACTACCCCAAAATTATTTAATAAAATAATTTACTGGCATCTGATTCTTTTCCCTCCTCAGTTCTCTTTCTGTTGCTGCAGGGAATGACTACTTCATGATCTCACTGTGACCTAGCTATAGCACCATAAAGCATACATGCTTAGCAGTACTTAGAAGGAAGATTGTCTTGCAAACACTATCAAAAACTCACTTTGAGGTTTGCTAAAGTCCTCATTCAAGTATGTGGGCTTCCTCTAATCTTAAATTTTGGGAATGCATTCCCATCCCACAATACACATTTTTAATATATATTTATATATATATATATATAAAAAACATATATTATATATATATATATTTCTACAGCCTATCACTACTACTGCAATTAGTTTGCATTCATGGTGCATGATGCAGCACGGAAGAGGGCAGAGAAGTTTATTCTCAGCAGCAGTAATGACATGTGAATATAAAATACAGACATCAATTTAAGATAGTGCTGACATGTCTTATACCTCCCATATATAAAAAAGAGTGTAGGTATACAGCACAGTCATCTCTCACAGTAATTTTATTCTTATCTACCACCACTGATTTTAATGAAGTTACTTTGGATTTACATTGGTATGCTAAGACAGGGAGGTCTACATTATAGAAATATATAAATGTAAGGGCTTGAAAGAGGCACACAGCTTAAAAGCTCAGAGACCTTGAAAAAATGTGATTATGTAGAAGTACACACTAAATCATGGTAATTTGTGTCTACTTGTCTCAGATGATAGCCATGTTTGAATGTTTGAAAACTTATCTCTAGAAATATATGACAAGAATTGCTTCAGCTATATACTTTCTGGATATATCCTAGTGGTAAAAACTGTACAGATAAACAAGGCAGTATATCTGTGTACAACTGCTGTTTAAGTGAATGGAGTAAATATTACAGTCTACTAGTAAATTCCCTACAACTCTGTATTACTTACAACATCAAGCTTGATATATCATTTACCACGAAGAAAAACATTTATGATGGACAGCTCTGATGTGAGAAAAATAACATGTGCTAGGGATAGAGCCTGAGGAAAATCAAGGAAGAGCTCTATTCAAAAGCACGTTCAGCTACAACTTGTCTTTTTCCAGTTATGAACAGAAAGGCCAATTCTAAAAGTTAGAAAATTCCAGACAAGAAAATACTAGTGCTAATTCAGCTTAAAATAAATAAAAAAAAAAAAAAAAAAAAAAAAAAGGAAAAAACACCAAAAACCACCCCCCCACAAACACACACACAGAACCTTTTCTCATTTTCTTTTCAGTTCACCTTATGAGCAGGTTCTGACAACCTCTCCTCATGACTGTGATATAGATAACCATGCTTGAAGGCGCTTCAAAAAAACATGATGGAACATACCCACCCAGCTCTACAGAAGAAGCTGAAAAATATATGATCTTATCTATACTCTCTATAATATCATTTCAGTAATCACGAATCTTGAACAGGAACTGGTAAAAAATAGAGAGTCAACAAGGAATATTTATTACCCTCATCTGTAATAGGAAGAAGTGGAAGTTTTCTCATAGTCTGCTTTCAGTTAATCTAAAAGGAGTTGTCACCTTCAATTTATTACTATTTTGTTTAGTGTGCCAGACTTAACATAAAGATAACTTCTTTTGCACTAGTGAGAATTTGAGTTATTCAGTGAATACCAAACTTGGCAGTTTAAGTATCCTATTTTTAGGATTCAGTTGACTACATCTGAATTCAGAATGCCTCAATCCCAAAATGAAGAAATTTGTACAAAATCGTACATTTGATCATTTAGGCTATTTCTTTTTGGCTGGGGTGAATTTGACCTTTTCTAAATAAACTATTGTTCTATATGATATTTCTGTGTCTACATCATTGTTGCACCTGAGAACTGAATGTTACTGCCACTTTATAGACATAAAAAGCAATAAGGTTGTTTCTCCTGGTTGAGTTTTTGGTGGATTTTTTTCCTAAGGGTGCATGTTTAACTATCCTATACCAATATCTAACTACAAAAAAGAAGATCATGAACTGGGAAGATCAATAATTCTTCTTTTTTTCACAGACATACCAGTTTTCTTCTGGCTATACACTAGATAATGTTACAAAAAGCTCACATTATGCTGCACAGATGACTAATCACTTGCTACTGCTAGTCAAATATAAAACCAGGAAAACTGTAAGTGAACAACTTTTTCATATTTGGAGGCAATGACTTACCAATCCAATAGGTATTTTTAGCTATATATATATATATATGTATATGTATATAAACAGACCATGTGTGAAGGCCTACAAGACTTAAAATAAGCCTCTGGGGTTCTAAATTTCCTACAGCCAAATAGGATCTTCCCAATAAACACCTTATTTCACTAAGAACTTTATTCTTAGCTTGTTTTCTGTTACAATGCAAGTTGCTCAAGAAATTACAAGTTTGATATGTTCAAGGACAAAAACAAAGTGAGATCTTGGTGGCTGATGATGAACAAGGAAGCTAGGTAAATGTCCATGGGTTGTATTTATTATTTATTTTTTAGGTTTTATTCAACCATAAAAAAGGACAATATTAAAAATAAATCTGAACAAATAGCCCGGTTTACATAGTGCAATTATTTACAAAATATATAAACATCTGCCTACTCACAGAAAGTCACAAGCGGGCCCTACAAATTTGTCACTTAGTACAAGGGTCTTCCTCAGCTGATGACTATATTGCAACTTCCCCAATTTTCCACTCTTGCTTTTTCCTATTTACTCATCTTGTTCTACAATAATTATTTAAGATCATTACTGATGATATATATTTTTTAATTTGTATATTTGCAATCTATAGCATGGTAAACCAACACTCTGCAGTTTCCAGGTTTAAAGCTGGTTCCATTTTCAGAGAACTTTGGAGCAATGATCTACCAGTCCTTATTTCACAACTGATTCACCAGATAAATTATGCTGTGTTAGGAGTCCTTGTACTGTCTGAAGGAAGGGAGACAAGTGCTGTTTTTCTTACTCAGATCTTCCACACAATCGATGGGTATCAGTCATCTGAGAGAAAGAAAGCAGAAAGAAAGCAGAGATTTCTACAAGCTATATCTGTATTTCTGAACAAGAAAACTAGCTTGTATTAATTTTTGCTTCTTGGCTCAGGAAGTAGAAATTCATCTCCTTCTTTGTATGTAAATAAGATTGTACCATAATTATACTTGATTCTCATCAGTTTAGCTTCTTGAAGAAATAACCTATAGATTCCTTGTTTAAAACTGGCCATTTTGCTGATAATGCATGCTATTAGTTTAGTCAATATTGATACAACTATAGTAAAGAAATGAAGTTGAAATACTGACTACAAAACAAAAATATTTCAGTATATTTAGTTTGGAGGAAAGAAAAAATACTTTGATTTTCCCTTGGAAAAAAAATGCTGCATTAAATTTAGCAGTCATGAGACAGTCACATGTCCCAGAAATGTATCTTGGACAGAAATATTTTTCAGCAGTCCATACTGATCACAGTCCATAGAATTGCTGAAAATTAGAGGCTAGGAAACATTATTCTCCAAGTGTTCTTGTACGTCAAGTCTCTTATTCAGGAGTTAAGACATTATTTATAATTATTTCCATTTTACTTTATATTGATTCTATTTTTATAAATAGTTGAGACTTTTCTTGTCTTTTAAATATTAAAGCAACAACAACAAAAATACAACAAAAAATCCAAACAAACAAAAGACTCCAGTACTCCCACTACTATCAGTTACCAAATTTGGAAAGCCAAATTTGCATAATGAAGTTTTTATCTAGACAAGAGAATTGTAGGATTTCTTTTTTAAAACCTCTCTACTAGATTAAACTGTATTAAATGGTATTCTAATCAGGTAGCATCATCTGGTAACAGAAAAGGTCACAATGGTGACAGAGCTCCATTTTCCCACACACCAGCATTGCCCACTTTGACTCTGATTTTTGTGACACCCGTAATACAGGATCAGAGAATTGTAAGGGTTGGTAGGGACCTCTGGAGGTCATCTGCAAACCTTCCACATTCACATGTGCTCCATCATTGCTTGGTCAAATCCTTGCAGGAAGCATCTTTTTATAAGCTCTCACAGCATTAAGTTTTACCTTTATATCTAATTTCAAAACATGCTCTGAAATGCAAATTGAGTTAGGATTACATTATGGTAAGAGTTAGGATTTGCAAAATGGGCTGAACTATTGTTTTTACAGCTGACTTCTACAGAACCAAGCCTTGATATGCCAGTACTAATAATTGTCAAATGAGATAACCTGATCCACTCCCAGATTACATATCAGTGTGGGTTAGAACTAGCACTCAGACAAGTTAAAGAAATTTAAGACCTGGGTTCAAAGAGCAAGTTAAGACCTGATCCCAGCTGGTTCAGGTATCTTATCCTGAAGGTCAAGGATAGCTGATAGCTGGGATTAGCATTAAAATTTGAGAAAATGCAGGCTGAAGATCTTTTTAACTGATAGCTAATACATATTTAAGATGAAAAATAATGTGAACAGAACTAATGATATAATGTTGGTACAAAAGTGGAAAGAATTCCTGATTTATCATTATGTTTAGAGCTGTCAGTAATATATAAGAAAGAATAATATGAGTAACTCTGTTGGTGAAGCCTGAAATGTTGGCAGCTTTCAATAAGAGCAGATGTCAACAAGTTCTCTGGTTCTTTTGTCTGAGACGATGTTGGTCTCATTTTAGGGTTAGAATTACTGTCTAGCAGTCACATCAAGGACTTATATGTACTGACACATTTAACAGGGCTCCCACAAGAACACTGACTCCTCATGGCACACTCAAAGATCTTGCTGACCTTCTGCTGAAACACAACTTCACTGTCTGTGATTCAACATCTATCTGGGAACATCAGTGCAGCATGACCTTGGCTCAGTTTTACTGAGAAAAGTCTTGTAAAGGGAGAAAGTATGCAATGAAGTCCAGCAAGGAAAGGGAAAAAAAACCAAATATAATTGCTCAAGCAGTAATAGTCGGCAGATCAGGAGCTCAGGAGTGAAAATAAAACTACTGGCCCAAAAGGTATAAAACCTTAAAGAAAAAAAGAGAATCTAAAGATACAAGCTCAAAAAGAGTGAGGATCAGCCAACTGTAAAGCATGAGGGGTGCCAGCATTTGCACTGGTTAGCAAAGGCTTGGGAAATACCAGGATCATGAGCTTATTATGACTCATGTCAGCTATCTATTGTGCACATTATCCAACCAGTAATATCTCAAAGATGTTTCCTGCTTATCATATCTCTGCACACTGCAAAAGTTGCCTACATACAGCAACTAAGAAAGAAAGGGTTATGTGGCTAAGTAAACAAATCTGATGAATGACTAAGACCACTGCTAAAACTAAAATTTGGGTTAAGTCTTCAGTATGATGGTCTGAATGTTTTCATGATACTTGGAAAATCTGTAGGGATGAAACAAGGATAAATGCTAGCCTAGTCTTTATAGATTGGATGAAAGGCAACATGATCCCTGGCCTCTGAAAAGATTGCATATTAAGGTCCCAATTTAAACAAGCTGACATCACCAATCCATCATAAAGGAGAGTCCTGAGATTAAGACTTGAATAAGAGCAATTGTAATGGCATGTTCTAAAGCCAGTTTAATGTTGAATCCCCAAAACTCCAAGCAAAAGAAGGCTGAAATCCATAGAGACTTACTGGTGACAGTCCAATGCTAACAGGTTTGCCTAGTCAGTGTCTAAGGATGGGATTTAGCACAGGACTGAAAGTCAGATTGTAAACTGAAGAATTGTCTCTCTTTGGGATTTAGAAGAGCCTGGAGAAGTATAGATTAGGGACTCGCAATAATAAAGCGGACTCTGAAGTTATATACTTTTTGTTTTAGTTATAAGTCAGGATAAAACTAAAGGAATGAACAAGTGTGAGTTGCTATGTTTTGTTGTTTCTAAGTCATTTTCTACACAGGTCAAAGGAGAACTGAACTCTTGTTACTGTTTCTGCTGGTGTTACAAACTAAAACTCAGTTTAGAATTGCAATCATATGTAAATGGTGTTTTAAGTGAGGAACCTACAAAAGGTGAATAATGTTTCTTATGATATGCTATTTTATGTTTTATATCCATGTTAGTCTTAGAAATAAGGTTAGGACTTGGGAAAATTTAGATTGAATAATTAGTTGTATGACCTATTCTAGGAATCTTACTGTAATAAAAAAAAAGACCTAACAGTAACATGCAGTTATTTGTCCTGCTGTGTGTGTAGATATCTTAACTGTAATTAATATAAACGTCAAGGTCCAAGGTCACAGTCCTAGGGGGAAGGTTCCTGGGCTCTGTTGGCTAATTAGTTCTGCAGATGGTTCCAGGGTGAAATGAAGACTGCCTCAAGTAGGAAGGCACATTTTTCAGTTTGTGCTTGGAATATATTACTGATTGTTCTACAAAAACTGGAAAAGAGAGATGAGGAATGGTAGCAGCAGGAGCAGCTGCAATATTGCTAGCATTAAGTTAAATATAGTTGATTAACCCAAATTTTGATCTAAATTTTAAACCAGAGTTAGACTGTCTTCCTAATTCAGCGGTGGGTCCATTAAAGTTTACAGATATAATGCTGGCTGATAGAAAGAGATATTATTTTCCAAACCAGGTGCAGTTACATGGCCTTTGAAAAAAATTCATCACTGTGCTGAGATTACAAATTGACAAAGCAGAAGCTGAGAGATTTGTGTTTATTGATTGATCTTTGAAGGTCTTTTATAGCAATATAAGAGAAGATAATAAGACACTTATTGCTCTTTCACACATGGGTCTGACTGCTTGATCAGTAACTTAGATCTGTGAAGAGTGAAGATTATCATGGAATATTTCAGAAAGAAAAGGTATGTCTGCGTCTACCTGAGATTTTTGCCATTTGTACAGGGGGAAAGATTGCATTGTATTAAATCTTGGTTTACAGTTTGGATCAATGAGAGCATTGGTCTTAGTGACAGAAAAACAGGCTGAATGTAGGGGTTTTATTCTTCTGATTAATCCCAGAAATCCTGTGGAGCTACGTAAGTTACTGAAGAACTTCAGTAACTTAAAAAACATCAGAAGCTAAACCCTACTAGAAGACCCAGCCAGTGAGGAGACACACAGCTGGTAAATCAGGCCACCATTCAGGCTAGGCCTGGTTGAGCTAGCTTCAGGCTAAGTGTGGACAAGCAAAGTGTGTATTGGAATTTCCTCAGTCCAGCTTGTTTTGAATGAGCCAATTTGAGCAGAGGTGATAAAATTTTACTGCCAAAAAAAGGCTGACCGATGTTTATTAGGCTTCAGTCACATAAATGCACATGGAGACTAATATTAACCTTGTCTGCTGGTTTTGGCTGAGCTGGCATTCATTGTCTTCATAGTATATATGTGCCTTTGTTTTTGATTTCATGCTAAAGATATGTTGATAACACATTGGGGTTGATAACACATTGATACTTTAGCTACTGCTAAGCAGCACTTAAATGCCAAGTCCTTCTCTGCCTCTCAACCCACTAGTGAGGAGGCTGGGAGTGCACAAGCAGTTGGGAGAGAGCACAGCTGGGATAGCTGACCCCAGGTGATCAGAGGTATATCCCATCATGTTGAACAATAAAAACTGCAGGAAGAAGGAAGGAAAAAAAGTTTGAAGTTAAGGCATTTGTCTTCTGCAGTCACTGTTTTATCTGACAGAACCCTGCTTTCCTCAGGATGGCTGAACTCCTGCCTGCCTAAGGAGAGTTTGAATTAATTCCTTTCTTTGGTTGCATTAGTAGTTTTTGCTGTACCTATTAAACTGCCTTTGTGTCAACCCATGAGTTTCCTCAGTTTTATCCTTCAGATTTTCTCCTGCATCCCATTTGTGGGAGAAGGAGGGAGTGTAAATAGCTGTATGAGGCTGTGCCTACTGGGGTTAACCCTCAAAACTTTGTAAAGAGCAGCCCTTCAGGTAGAGGTGAGAGCACTGTGAATTGAACCATTTTGTTAGCAGTAGGACTGATGACTAGTCTGGATCCTCACGTAAAACAGATCTTGCTTTACAGTAAAGCTTAGCATTAGGATTCAGAATTATCGATAATCTTCTTAAATTGCATTTTCAACAAAAAATGATACTTCAGGATAAAGCTTAAGCAGGTATAGCTTGAGCAATTCTCATGGGTATCAGGTACAGAAGGTAGAAAGTCTTAAGTTTCATTGAGAAAAGACCTTTAGGCCGAGCTGAAAACAGATGTCATATTAAGAACATTGCTAAAAGTACATTTCATTCCCTTATCTTTTAAATGGACTTTCAATAGCCCTAAACTCTTCCAAACTACAGAACTTCAGCTAAAGAGTTATTTACACAAAAAAGTTAATCAAACAGAAAATTCGGCGGAGGGTTGCTTTGGCTGGGGGCAGGGGGGGTGTTTGTTTTCCAATTTGGTTTACAAATGAACTTCAGACAAGGACAAGACAGCAGTCTTGTCCTTGGATTTCCTGAACTCATTTGAATCATGATTTTCATTTAAATTTTAGGGTGGCTTCAGAAAATAAAAAAAAACACAGAAGCAAGTTAATTTTAAACAGGTATTCAGAATTGACATTAAGATAGATATTGGTTTGATTTAGGTTAAAGTTAGGTCTCACAGGGCTAATATATTTCTAAACAAAGCCTAGGGATAGGATGATGGTTATGGTTCTGTAACCAGGGGATGTCAAAACTGATGCTATAGCCTAATTGAAAGAGACCTCTGAGACAGATGGGAACAAGCATGTGATTGATGTAATTGACAAAACAACTTTGTCTTGAGACACAAAACAGGTAGACAGCTAAAGTTATAGTTGGAGCTTGAATTCATTTACAGCAAAGAAATCATATAAATACATTGCACTGAGAAGACCTTTAAAGAAACAAGCTATATAGATTCAAATTTCAATTGAACAATTCTTATCTGATTTCTTTTAATGTCCTAGGTTGGCCTAGGTAACCCTGGCTTAAACTACATAATTCTAGGTTGCCAAATAACTGATAACCTGACAAATTTCAATCACATTTGGACAGACCAAACTATGCTTCACCTTTTCTCAGCTATCCAGGGCACACCAAACAGGTAAGGTATGGTTATGGGGTTTTTTTAAACTAACATTGTGGGGGTTTGAGGATGGTTTTTTGTTGTTTTTTTTTTTTTTTTCTTTCTTTCTTTGTAAATTGGAAACTTCTTATTTTTGTTTGGTTAATACACTTATTGCTTCACAGGTTTTGGACAAGAGAAAATTAACTTCTCTGGAGACTTTTTGACAGCATGTTTTTGTGACTAGTTTCATAACGAAAAAGGTGACTTTTCCCTGCTAGAAGACATCTGCTGAAGACAGAACTTGAATCTTCAGCCTGTATTTCAGATGTCTTTTGATGCACAGTGTTTGAAGTGAACACTCCATGAAAAATTTTTCTCTATCTACCAGATATCAACAGAATGTTTCCTTCAGGTGGACACTCTGCAGGTTCTCACTGCAAGGGGGTAAAGGAAAGATGAAGGGATGGAGACTGTGCTTTATCTGTCAGCCTCAGAACCAACCATAATTCATAAGACTAGACAGGAAAGGAAGAAAGGGAAAAGGAGAGAACCTACCCAAACCTTATATCAGAGAATATCAACCAACACTATTCACTAAAAAAAAAAAAAAAAAAAAAAAAAAAAACATGCATCAGTTATGTGAGACACAAATAGAAAGCATGAGGAGTGGAATGCTTAATTTCAGAACTCAGAAAGGGAAAACAGTCTGGCAGACAATGACTAGTGTTTTTCAAGTTCACTTTATTCTGCTTCATATTAGTCCTTAAAGATCTGAAAGCTTGTGTCTTGGCCACATTTGGGAGGACTTTCACATGGCTAAGCCAAAGGTTGGCTTCAAACCAAATATCTATTACCTAATCTAATACCACAGGGAATCTACAGCATCTAAGGAAAGGTCCCTGGTATTTTCTCCTAATGTTGTTCTTGCAAATAACTTTGCTGACTTGGCTGAAGCATCCAAAAGGGAAATCCAGTTGGATACAGACATTTTTCATAGAAAGATTCAGAACCATATTGCAAAAATTTGTCAGACTACAAAATTTGAAACAAGATGCTAAAATTACAAGTATCTCTGCCCTGTACTACATTCTTTTTAACAGGTTAAAAAAAAAAAAAAAACACCCAGCCAATTAAATGAAAGTGAGAAATAATTTTTTCATTTTAATATTTTAAAGAGAGAAAACATGGAAAACTTGACACTAGCAAATCTTGCAACCTGCCAAGTATTAACTACTTACACATTGAAAAACTAGAAAATTTCTGAGTTGAGTTGGTATGGTAAACAAGACAGCATCACCTCCTCAGATTTAGGAAAGAAACAAGCATTCAAATGCCTTTGGCTGAAACAAGATCCCCTCTAATCTAAAAATCAAGACTTAAGAACAAGTCCCAGAAAGTCTTCCCAACCAATATCAAATGCACTAATGGAATCACCTTCATTTTTATTCAGTATGGCAGTAATAGTAAAAAAAAACCTTTGTAATCTGCTCTTGAAACAAATTAAGTATTAGAGAACCTGGAGGATTTCCAAATGCAAGGAGGCGAACCTTGGGGTCAATAGGATTAACTTCCATTTCTTCAGCTTTACTGTGCAGAGATCACAGAGAGCATGACAGGGTTTCTTCAGCAATTTTGTGGTAGTTTTACAGGAGCTGCCAGACTAACTAATAAATCCAGAGGCACTTCTGTTCATTGTACTTGTGGTGGGTACCAGAGAACAACACATTACCCTCAGGAAAACATACATCCTTTAAAATGCTAAGAGGGTATTTTTTTATTTGGAGATTTTTTTTGGGGTTGTTTGGGATTTTTTAAGGGTATATCTCCTACTATTACTTTTTTAAGGGTATATCTCCTACTATTACTACTTTAACTACTACTCAGTACTTGATCATTACTAGGGAGAGGCAGGTGATAAAGTAGAAGGGAAAAAACTGCTTCTGATCTAACAAACACTCTAATCTCCTTTCAACAGGCAGATTTTTATTAACTTAATGTTAGTCAAAAACTTCATAGTAATGTGCTGTGTAATAAACAGAATGTAAAATATAACAAGCCAACCCAAAAATTTCAGCAATAAAGTAACATCCACCATAAAAAAATGAAGTAAAATTAGTTCCTATTCACCAAAAGTCTACTTTTAGATTTTATTTCTTAATTCAAAATAATCTCCTCAATATGCAAAACAAAAGTGCTGAAAAAATACAATTTTGGTGTTTTGAGGTTACTTATGGGTGTTGGGCATAGAGTATCAGAGGGAGGAAACTACTGGTAAAATTCCAAAATCAGATGTAAATGTTTGGTATTGATCTGAAGCTAAGTCTTCTGCTAAATGCATTATCTGTTCAGAATGGCTTATTGAACAGAGCAAAGTGTTTCAAAGCCTGAAGATGCTTGGCTTTTATGCTATCTATAGGGACAGGATACAGCTATGAAATTAACCCTAATATTCACCAAAGCTTTGGAATTACTTTGGTGCAGAGTCCAAGTCTTACCATACATTAACATTTTCCAATGAAAAGGCAAGGTTAAATATGCCCTGACAGTGCTACTGCAGAGAAGGAAAGGCAAGTTTCAGTCTGGCATCATCTAAGCTGCAATGAGGTGCACATATTTGCAATGGTGGAGAAAATTGATAAGTGCTGATACTCTCAATTGCATATGCAGAAGATGGTGAAATGCCAGTATCAGACAAAAACTGATTTTTTTCTAAAGGGCAAATGCTGTCCCCTCCTGCCCTCTCAAAGGGTCTATAATAGGGAAAGAGGATATTGTCCCCAAAGTATATGGTGGATAACTGTCAGAAAGGATTGCTTTGCAGGCTAGATATGTCCACTATTGATTTAAAGTTCCTTCTTTCTATCTCAGAGGCAGGCTTAAAGTTGTCTTTCCCTTATGTCCAAATGCAAAGATGATATTTTGTGGAAACATCAGTTGCTTCATGGTTTATAGACTGAAAAAAGCACTAAGCTGGGAGAAAGGTGTCATGTCCTCATGCCTATTGATACTCTGCACTGAAACTAGCAGCCATGGCTGCTGAAAGCCAAAGCTATCATGAGATAGTGGATCTCAGAGCTGGCTACAGGTTGGTCTTTCTTATTCTAAGAAATTCCATTTTCCTGCATTGAGACACAGCAAACACTTTTACAAAGTGATTACCAAAATCCTGTCTTAAGCAAAAATGTGGTCCTGTGTTCCAAATACTTAGAGACTGATTCAAACCCTAGCAGCATAAGAATGTCTTAGAATTTATTGAGATTTTTGTGTATTCTAACATTGTGGAGTTGTGTTTTTAGGTTCCACTGTATGTATGTTCAAAATGGTTTATACCTCTGTACCCCCCTTGTGCCTTTTTGGTTCATCCCAGGTTTTCCCATCAGCACCTGTGTGTCCATCAATCCCAAAAACCCTGACTCATGCCCCTGACCCCTCCCAGGTGACTTGTCCATCCTTCCCCTCTGTCTGGAGGCTCCTGCAGGGGTCGCTGGGTGACTGGACAATGGCCTGGGGTCCCTCCCCTCCTCCCTGCTCAGTGGATACCCTGGGTGTCCTTCCCTCGGAGGGCCATTCCCATGGCTTCTCCCATTGGCTCATCGGGTTTCTGCCCACCCTATATCAGGGCGTGCTCGAGGCCCAGAGCTCACTCTCTTCTGGGACCTCTTCAAGTGTTGTTGGGCTCTGGGGCTCTCCTCGGAGTCACAATAAATCTTGGACCTATCCCCAGAAGAGTGTCGCCTCCTTCCTTGCTGGTGGGATCAGCGGTGTCCTCAGACCCACGAAGGCACTCTCTAAAGCCCTGCTGGGTTCAGCAGGGAGTGCCTCTCGCTGCCCTTCTCGCCCCAAAAAGAGCTAGCCAGGGCTAGCAAGAGATCTGCTCTTGCGAAGTTGGGGACGAGACGCGGCATAACATGAAAGGGGAAAACCTCTAACACCAGAGGCAAGATTAATCAATAAGTGTTGAATTGATTCACATAATGACGTTTCCTTTTAGCTATTCTGAATAATTTCATTCATAAAAGAGAATGAGACAGTCATTTTAATTTACCAGTATGTCAGGGGTTTCTGAACAGGGTTTGAATATCTACATTCATTTAGCTGCATCCCTGTTTGAATGAGGCTTAGAATGATTCATAAAAGCATTTAAGCAGTCATTTCCCCCTGAATTCTGGAGGTTAGTTTCCGCTCTGCAATCACAATGAAAATACATAAAATTAAAGAATGCACTGGCAACAGATAGTTATTAGTCTGTACAAAGTCAATACAACTGATAATTTTTTCATAAGTAATACTAATACAAGGTTATGACCCTCCCTCTACTTTATCACTTCGTTATTTTTTTAAATTGCAGATTACATCACTACTAAGGCTGAATGTTTTCGAGCAGTTCAGTGGAATCAAAACAATACTTATGGGGTTTGCAGCTTTCTTATACAAATTTTTCATCTCAGAGTCTACAGCACACACTGTGGTATTTTTTTACTTCAGGTGTCACCTTTTTTTGAGAGAAGATGTGGATAAAGTGTTTTTCCACTGAAAGTGATTAAATTTGTGCAGAAAATATGTGCTTAAAAGCTAGAAGTTTTTATTTTACAGTAGAAAAAGAAATTATCCATTCTTCAGAGGGTGAAAATGATGGGGAAAAAATGGGTGTGCCCCTACGGTGCACAAGAAGTGATGCCAGTGGTCCCCAGAAGTTCAGACTCTCCAAAGGAATTTGAGGATGCCAGTACTCTCAGCCTCTACATACCCTGTATGGCATCACAGGGAGTGATAGACGGGGAAGTAGGGCATGTGCCTCATTCACTTGTCTCTCAGCAGAGCTGGAGCCCCTCTCTCCATCAGGCAGGACACATCTGCCCTAATTAGGACATGGACTTGTGAATACCCTCTCAGAAAGTGGCACTTAAGCAACCTTGGTCCTTTCTCACACAACAGACACCAGGAAGAGAAGGAAGTGCATGAAAGGAAGAGACCAGCACAACTGTCAGGAACACTATGACAGAGGTCCCCAGGTACACTGACACCAGCTCAGCATCTTCTTTAATTTCTTCTTTCCCTGGGTTAAATAAGAAGTCTCTTTGTCCCAGTCCTTCTTCTGGGCTGGCATGTTTGAGCACCTTCGGTGGCTGGGAGGAAAGCATTAAAAGCAGAAGAATGGTGAAGAGGATCATAGATTCATTCAAGTAACCTTGCAGCTGGGAATGCCAAGGCCTGGAGAATAACAGTGTGGAAAACCACATATATTATACCTTTTGCTGTGGATCATCTGACTGTTTTGAAGAGTAGGATCTCTGTGTAGAGATAACATAGGTGTTTACAGAGGCTTGGAGGCACTCTCACAGACCTGCCTGAGCTCCCAGTCTTGGGAAAGAGAATATCAAAGCTCAGAAATTATAAAAGACCACGGGGAGATCACAGCATGGGCTGGACAGGCCCTTGACAAATGGGTATAAACACCAGCCTCACCAATCACCAGGATGAGTAAACCTGATGGTGCCAGCATTCCCACTTGTGTGTCTCCACTCAGCTGTTGCTTTAGGATCCTAGCAAGGTTATTGAGGTAATAAAATAAATTTACCCTTTGCATTTCAGCCATGGTTTTGTGGTTGCCAGCCTGTGTCAACCTACACAGCAGCAGATACAAATACTCTGAGAGCAGGATACACAGTGTTGAAGTAGCAAGCAGTGGTGGCTTGTTGGTTAAGTCACACAAAAGGCAGCCGGGACTGGTGAGCCATAAAGGCAGACATTAGTTGGGTCCCAGCCCAATGGGGGCCCTCAGGATCTTTGCTGACCAGACAGGCACTGGTCCAGTAAGGCCAGGTCAGCCTGCAAAGCCCTGGGACTGGCTCCTCTGCAGTGCCAAGCTGCCATTATCCAGCTGCCCCATCAACACCAATGACTTGAACCAATTACGAGATGATTCTGGCTAGCTTCCTTTTCTCCTTGGCCACTTCTTTTTTGGGTTTTGCCTATCTTGCTTTTTATGGTCTTGAATCTGTAAGCTGCTTGGAAATCTGGTCTCAACTCTCCTACTGCTGGCTATAATTTTATCTTTCTTACCTTTCAACAGAATTTCTCTTAAGTCTTCCTCAGCAGTGTGAGCAAGGTTGTGCAGCTGAGACAAACCAAAGCTGGACCTTGGAACTTTAGGACACAGGCAATTAAACATTTTATTAAAAAGGGTGGTTCCAGCAATAGTTCTTCTCTCACCTTTTCCTAACATGATCTGCATGGCATATGATCATGCAGGAGATAATCAGTGGTTCATAACTGTTAAAATATATCTTCAATAGCCCATATTTATGGTCTTACCAACTGCAGAGTAAATGCCTGCAGAGCACACAGGATTTTTAAGACACTGTACTTAAAGTATGAAACAGAGATCCAAACAATCCCTAGTGATTCAGAAGTGTAGCGGTTTTTTCATGTCAAAGGCAACTTAAAAGGGGAAAAAGAACACTTACTTCAAGGTACATGCCGAAGGAGAAAGAGGCCTCAAAGCACTTTCTGGTGTAGCTCCTTGACTTTTTCCAGACAACTTATAAACCCCTTGGCTTACAAGAACAGGATTTTTCTGCCCATTTGCTATTCACCCTTTGCTCCATTTGGAAAGGAAATTCTAGAAATATTTGCTAGCACTTCTAATTGCAGAAAATCAAAGTCCAGACTCCAGTAAAGAAAAAAAATAATGCGGGTCAGGAATAATGACAAATATTCCATTTTCCTTTAAAGAAGTAGACAATATCTGTAACAAATCTACTCATGCATGTCTCCAGAAAATAAATGGTTGTACTTGCTCAAACCATATTTGAATCAGCTTCAAAAGAAAAGTTTCATTAATGTCCATTAATTCACCTTCTGTTTCAGAGGAAGGGTCCAGTGGGTTCCTATTTCCTCTGGTACTGAGCTAGGCAATTATGATGCCTCAGAGCTGCAAGAGGTACCCAGGTGCTTCACATATTTCGATTTTTATCCAAGCTTTACACTTCAGGTAATTGACTTGTAAAGAAAATCATAATCACAATCCATCAAAGGTGTTTCAGCATGCGCCTAGCCATGTACACTCAAAGAGACTTCAAAAAGAATAAGTGTCACACTGAAAAGGGAATATAGGGTTTGTCCAAACAGTGGAAGTCAAGGGGCTGCACACTCCTGAGGACATGGTCTTGAAGTTTTATTTAAAAATAGGACTAATTTGATCTTCAGGAACTGATTTACAGCACTGTATATCACAGTTTATTGTGTTGGGTAGACCTCAGTTTACCATTC
This sequence comes from Vidua chalybeata, assembly GCF_026979565.1. Taxonomy (NCBI): domain Eukaryota; kingdom Metazoa; phylum Chordata; class Aves; order Passeriformes; family Viduidae; genus Vidua; species Vidua chalybeata. The sequence goes on along the minus strand of NC_071534.1, from coordinate 49,098,885 downwards.
AACTTATACCTTTATAATCTGTATAAGAAAATTAAAATTACATTTTCTAAAACTCAGTTAAAAGGTTTTATCTAAATTAGATCACAGAGTCAGTTGTGTGGGGTATATTTCTGTAATAACTTTCCTCAGGTTAAAAGGCCCTTATTGCAAGCTCTGTCATTGCATGCTTTTTGTTGCATGAATGTAGCATGTCAGGGGGCCACATTCTGATTATTGTTACATGGACAACATAAGAGATGTAGAGAGCTGTAAGAATCACTGTATTTCATTCACAGCCTAATCATAGAATCTAAAACTAAAAGTGTTCAGCTGAGGACAGAAATCTGTTATCCCCTGTCTACACATCTTTCCAGCATTTCAGCTCTTCCTTGAAAAGACAGCAGGAAAAATAATGCAACCTGAAGAGAGGATGTTAGCTACTACATGATATGCATAAATGCTGCTACCTCATGTTTTTAACTGTGTGCTTCTAGTAGGTTTCCAGCTCTGTGAGCCACTGGTTTATCTTGAAGCACTAGTAAACCTCCACTAGAAAAGACAGCTGAGACAGAAACCATGAGGCAGCCACACCTTTCAACACAGATTTAATTCACATAGCCAACTGCCCTGTTTAATATTTTCTAATGCAGTGCAGCATTAATTCAGCAAAACTTCAGATGAAGTATCTCACATGAGAAAATCATAACATTAATGCTAATGATTAAGTATGTGCAGTCTAAAAAGACTACTCAGCTCTTTTACTTCTCTGACACATTTTACTGTAACAAAAAGGGGAAAATCAGTTTAAAAACACTGATTAATGCCCATCTTGTGATACCTCATTAATTAAGGTAGATTTCACTAGATATAGTTCCACAAATTACTCTACTACTAGTACTAAGTAATTGAGTCTAAGGTACAAAAGTAAAAATGTAATAGGATTTAATGATGTGCTTTATACACCTAATGGTCTCTTCACCTATGAAATGTTACAATAGGCTTTTTCAGTACCATCTAGATGTCTCCAACAGGTACAGTTCTGTGGTTTCAGAGGATTTTTTTTTAACTTTGTGGCTGAAACTTGGTTATAATTTCTCCATTGCAACCCAGGCATTTAAGAAATAAAAATGCTGACTCTCCCAAACTAAAAAAGCCACATTTCAAAGGGTTGTAAACATTTAATTATTTTATGATTTAATGCATTTTTTATCAGAGTGGCAGTTTTAAACGTAGATTTAAAAGCCCAGGCTGAACAGCTGATCCAATATATCTGGCTGATAATACTGCTTTCGACAAACACATTTGATGAGCAAACATGTCCTCCTAGCCACCTACACTCATACCCATCTGTTCTGATGGCAACATGCCTCTGAACTAGGTAAGATGCCAGTATTAGAAGGCCAGAGGAAAAAGCCAAAAGTAGGGCTAAGGAGAAATCTAAATAACATTGCACTTACCACATCTTCTTCCTGAATTTGATCCTACTTGTAAGAAGAATTACACTATTGCACACTGACTTTTAAAATTTTGTTCGTGTTGCATACAATTACAGGAATAGCAGCACATAGGAAAGGAGAACTGGTTGGCTGGGGATACTCACAGCTGCCAAAAACCCTTGAGGTGAATTGCAGCTCGTATTTGAGAAGCCCATTAAGGACATCCATCAATTTACTTTGAAAAGGTAGAGACAGCAGGTTCTGCAGGTGAAGATAGTTCCCAGGAAGACAGCACCACCTGGGACAGTCACAGTCAGAGCTGACTCTGCACTATAATTCTGTCTCTATAATGACAGCTTGGAGTAGCAAGAAGTCTAGCATTCACCCAGTATGAATCAAAAACTTTGTCATATGTTTGTTTTTGAAACCTGTGCATTGTACTTTTTCAAAAGCACAAAATCCAAGAAAATTTTATTTATCCATAAATCTGCAGCTGATGCATTCACTGCAGTTGTGTGTCTTTGCCACTGTGAAGTGGGTATAAATTATTTAGTATTCGGGGGTTGGGGGGGGGGGGAAATGGGAAGAAACTGATTTTAAATTTCCAAGTATACAATGAGTAGGGGTTTCCTAATTTTAAGGTTTTTACATTACCAAAAATAATTTCCCTTTTGGTAGAAGTGCTTTTATTTTTTTCATAACTATAATATTGCCCTCAACAGTTTTTGGCATATGTAGGCACTTCTTTAGAAACTATGTTTAAAAAACAAAAAGGCAAAATTGATAAAATATCTCTTAGCAAAACTGGCAATTAACAAAGTATTCATTTATATATGACCTGTAAAATTTTGAGATGAGATTAGAAAAGCATTTGCAGCTTTGGCACCCAAGCCCCATTTTCTAAGCTTTGGAAAAAACTTATTTTAATTAGTAGGCCATATGCTGCTGTGTATACCTCTTTCTAAGCAGAATGCCTTTGCTTTGGGATCTCTCCGAGACTTGGCCACCCTGACATATCCAGATCTCCCACTGACTGTACAAACCATTTAGGAACTAGTCCAAAGCCCAGTGGAAAAGATTGTTATCATACTTACCCTATTCCCCTTGCCACAAGAGCCGCACACAGCGGGGAGGTACAGTCCCACCCCTTGATATGGTTAGAGTTAACTCTGAGATTCTTCATCCTTTCTGTAATAGAGCAGAGACAAGTGAAGTTAATAATTCTTAAATGTTTTGAACTGTGAGAAATCTATGCCAAGAAGATGAGTATTCCAGTTCTCTTTGGGAGGGACAATGCCAAGTGTTACAGTCGGCCCATGATTGGAGAAAGTAACCATTAGAGGATGACTGCACAGAAAGGAGGATGGGGAGTGCATACAAAAATTTTCAATTATGTCAACCCCCCTTAAGCTTTTTTGCCAAACTCCTAGCAATTCAGGGCTATTTTTTTCAAGGACATTGTAGAATCTGTAAGAATCTAGCTTCTTGATGAAATGTCATTGAAAAAAAAAGAAAGCAGGAAGAAGACACCAGGCAGAGATCGGAGCTCCTTCACTAAATCAGAAAAGAGGAACCTCAAATACTGGTCTGTTTTCAACTATCATCTCTGTGGATACTCTGTGTTGAATAGCTGTCAGCATCATGCCCTCTACAGTAGTTCATTTGCTCTTTATATAATTAAAATTCTCTAATCTCAATTTTATATTATGAAAGGGACTTCAGTTGCAAAAAAATCCAGCCCTTAGGTCTGCTGTAGCCCAAGAAAGCATCCAGCCTCTATCCATTCAAGGCTAATACCATAAAATAATGTGATCAATAATGCTAATTATGTTATATTGTTTCAACATTTAGAAACAGACACTGGGAAAATCAACATCTTACAGTCAATAAGAACCACTCCTCTACTAAATATACTTGAAGAACAGTCATATATAATCTAGAAAAATCTCATACTTAATAGAGAAATAAGAGGGTAAGTTCCCTGTGTTGAAGTGAATTTCTTCTGTACTTTTTGTTTTCTAAATGAGCATTGCTTTGTACCTGCAGGTTCTCAAAGCCTGAAAGCACTACTTTTTCTTCTTATTTCTTGGGAGCTTCTACTTAGAACTTTTGAAAAATAACCAGTCTGGTGTTAGATGGAATAATTACATTTAAAATCAAAAAATGGTAGTTAGACTAGTTTTAGCTATAGGGTTGTATGAAAGAATACATCAATTAAATTATTATTGATTTAGAAGAGTGGAGAAAACTTCATTCTTGTTAAGTCCAGTAAAGTAACCCCAAGGGACTAAGTGCTCACAAAGTAAAGAAAAGAGAAAACTCCACTTTTACTATTTTTTTTGTCTCAGCTTCAGATCTGTCTTCTAATCATGTGCTGAATTAGTATCCTACTACCAGTATTCTTAAATTTCAGATATACAACCAGCCTGATGCCTTGCTGTTAATCTACCTAAAGTACTAGACCTATCTGTAAAGCCCAGTACTATTGTTCAACTGTGCAGCAAACTACATAAGAAATAAATAAAATTATAGAGACAACACAATTTACTTTTTTACATTATCCTTCATACCTGAGGTAAAAAGTGCTTTGCAGACCCAATCAGTTAGGGACTAACTAGAAAAGGAGCATTTTAAGAAGCTATTTAAGTAGAAGGAGTAATTCATATATCAGATGGCAAAAAGTTCTCTATTGCATTTTTTAAGATAAAAGATAGCTGGTAAAGAGCAGAAAGATCAAATGAAGATTGAAATTAAGATGTGAGTTGAAGAGAAGGTTGGGAAGAGCAGATTGTGAAAGCAAAGCCATGAAGAATTTTTACAGAGAGAAGCCCAGCATATAACACACCATTCTTCCATAAAGCATGGTGTTGTACTGCCTGTAAATTCAGTTGAATTTAATATTGAGGCACTTCTGAAAAGTTTACTTGGTTCCCATTTACATATTTATCCAATGGAACACCGATGGAGATCTGATACTTGGCACAATAGCAGTAGCACCCAACTGATAAAATGCTGGAAGTCAATATGAACGTTGTGGCAATCCCTGTCAAGGCAATTTCAATCCCTGTCACAATTTCAAGGCAAAGGAGAAAGAGTACAGTCAGTGAGTGGACATAAGTGGTTTCCCTTTCTTGCAATTTGCAGGGTGTTTTCAGCAGCTTTGGAAAAATTATACCTGCCTAGGAGATCTCTTAAGGAACATAGTGAATAGGCAGCCCAAGAAGATTGTGAACTTCGAGAATCATCAAGAAAAGGGGAAGAACTAAAATTGTTTCATTAATCTTGTACACATCTATTTCAAAGAATAACTGATTATATTATGAAAAATACCTCCCTCATAAAAGATCAAGGAAAACTGAGAGCACAGGATTTCATCACCAAACAACATAAGAAAACGTTAGTCTGCAGTTCTGATCTTGTGTTCTTGTTATGCAAACAAAATTTGGAGAAGTTGTTCCCTATAAACATTAGGAAACTGCATCAAAAGCATATAAAAGCCACCACAGAGAGAGTAGTTTCGTCAGAGAGGGATTATCCAGTTCTTGTCCTAACAAAAGGTATACAATAGACAGATTGTTTCCAGGTTTCTCGGAAATCCTATACTATCATACTTTGGTTTTCATTTGTTTTCCTAAAATACAGTTTCAAAAAACAACAAAAACTCCTCATTTTCTGTCTAGAGCTTCAGTCAGTAGCAAAATCTTTGAAGAGGAGACTAAACATCTCTCAACTTATTCCTACAGTGTCTGAAACAAGTAAATTACCTACAAGTCAATATCACTGTAAGAAAAACAGACAAAACTTACTAATTCTGATTAAATCAAAACTTTAATAAACACATCATACAGCCCTACAGTCAGACAATCAGCAGAGCCTGCCAGAACAGCCTACATTATGCTGGAACTCCTAGTTATGCTTCTTGCGTTTTTTTTTTTTTTTTCTCCAGAGAAACAAAAGTACGCATTTAAAAATGAATTAAGTTAGGACCAAGCAAAGACTTTTTCAGCAATTGCTTTCATCATTTAAGTTTTTGTTAAACAGAGCAGTCTTTCATGAATAGTCTCAACAGTGTCCAGAGACCTGGTGATTATTCCATGATTAAATAAATGTGACTGATGGGAAATAAGAACACTAAAACACTTGAGCATTGTGCAATCTGACCAGGAAGAATAGCTGTAAAATTGTTTAGCATATTTCGTTGTTCTTGAAATTGAAACTACAAGTGCATTTTTAGACCCCCTAGAAACCCAATTCTATCTTTCTTTTTTAGGTATGCAAAAAAAAAAAAAAATTCCATTCTTGCAGTTTCTAAGACCCACTCCACATCTATATTTTGACTTACATTGATCATGTCAATAAAATTAGCTCACTAACATTTAATTTCTGAATATTCCAGAGAATAGTTCCACTCAGTATCAACACTTTTTTATCTGAGCAGTAGGAATATGTACTAAAGAAATGGATAAGATTCATCCATTTTAAGGATATTCTTCTCATATCTTTTACTCTGTCACCTGAAATAAATGTCCACACTCTTTGCAAATATGGATATGAATCACTATTGCTGTTTTCAGGTGTGTAAATAATATCACAGGAGAGCCATGGAAAGATTGCTGAGCACCTGATAGAAACACTAAATGATGCATCGTGGAAAGGAGGCTCAGATTTCCAGATTTGTGCTGAGACTGCATTTTTCATATACGCTCAATTGTAAAAAGATTTTTTCAACATATATTCTGCTCTAGAAATTCAATTTGATGCATTGCAGACAATATCATACCTAGAAACATAACAGCGAACTGGAGAACAAATATTAAATTCCATTTATCCTGTGGTGTATTACAACTACTTTAACTCTTTGTTTTGAAAGTCTTTTTAGAGGGCTCACTGAGATTTGTCAGATTTGGTGTCAACCTTCTTAAGACACAAGTTAAAAGTTTAGAATTTTACTTTAAATATAATTTTTAAATTAATTTTAAAACTCTATTTAGGACGTTAAAATTAATTCAATCTATGTATTATCATTATTCCTTGTTGTACTTATTACAGGCCAAGAGCCAAAAATTACAAGATTATAGAATACTGGTATTAAAGATGAGAAATGATCCTTGTTCAAATAGCTACTAATCTCAATCAACAAACAAGAGTGGATGGAAGGAGAAGAATATACCTTTCTTGCCAATACAACAGAGTATGGCTGCGAGCTCCATGATAATTCCATGACTGATTAATTTTTATTTCATTACTTCATTTTTTGGGTGAGAATCACAGAAACCAGCTGCATCCTTCAGTCTCTGTGTGAATGGTTTTGTGCAGCTTTCCTTCCAGCTCCCTTCTCAGGTAGAAAATGTAATTTCTGCTTACAAATCCAATTGTTTCCATATTTTATGCGAGAAATAATAGAAATTTGCATCCCTTGGAACTTCCAAGTCATTATCAAAGTCTACAACTACAGTTAGATCAAAGACTTCAACTGCAATTAGGTGATAGAGTCAGTAGGGAATTAAGAAAATACGTCCTTTAGAAGAAATTGAGAAGTATGGTAATGAAGGGAACTTCATAAATTACATGCTTTGGTTATTTTCAGTGCTTGAAAAGCAGAATGAAACTCTCTAGTGTGCTGTCTTCTTTCATGCTGTGCATCACACTGGAAGGGACAGAGGGAAAGAGGGAACAGCTGCCTTGGACACCAGCAGGAAGTCAGCATCACCAAGAGATCCCACTGAGCTCCTGCTCTGTGTGTTACGGATGACTTCCAACCCAGATGCACACTTCAGCCACTACCCTTGCCTGCCTGCAGTATGCAATGAATTAAAAATTGTCTCCTTCCACTTCTGTCCTGCTCTCCACAGTCACCCCCATCCATTTGCTTCTTTTTGATCTTTCATGCAGCCACTTTTTGATGATGACTGGGTTTTTTTCACTGCTCAGGGTAAACAGAATCCAGAATTATAAGCAAACAGCTGAGAACCATCTGAAAGTGCTTACAGCTGCTTAACTTATGGTGTCATTCAGCTTGACACAGGATATAAGAGTTTTGAAATAGCTTTGGGAAACCTCAAGGAGGAATACGTTCCTGATGTCATGGGACACCAGCTCTTGGAACATCTATTGCACTCGCCTCCTGCACCCAATTAGCATTTAAGTCACTCAGATATGTTAACAGGTAGTTTTGGACAGGAAGTGGTGATTCCCAAACACATATTCTCATCTGGATTATGTCACTAATAATGAGTTTTCAGGTTTCCCTCTCTGATTCTTCTCAAGCTGAAAGGTAAGTAAGGAACTTCTTCCCAGAAGCAAGCCAAAATTATCCAAAACAAAGGTCATTACTAACTTCAGTATCTCACATTCCCCTAATTTAAGGAATAATAAGAACACTTTAAATAGAAGTGTTAAGGGGCCATTCAGTCTAGGAAGACAACAAGCTCATTTTGAGCTAAAAGGAGATAAAGAAGTAAAACACAGAAGCCAAAACAGGAAACTAAAATCTGAGAACTACTTTTTATTTAAAACCAATTTGGAAACATTTAATCTTTCTCGTCAGAATAAATCTGGCAACTTTCAAGCTAAGGCAGTTTGGTAATGGATTAATACAAGGTTTATATTGAAAGATTTTTCTAACAGTAATTTTAGAGAGCAGAAGTGAGTGAAGGTTTAGATGGAATTAAACTCCCCTGGGATATGCTATTTGAGAAAACTAGATATGCTCAACAAAGAGAATAAAATGCAAATATTTTGTTAATTCATTTTGAAATAGATTTATTCTGTTTTTTACCCTACATTGCAACATAACAAAATATTTAAAAATTCAAATATTAAGAGAAACATTTCTACTTTATTGAAATTAAATGTTTAGTATGAATTTTAAAATATTGAGGTGGGATTTTTTTTTCTTTTTCCTTTATGAAAAACTTTGACATTCGGGAGTATATTTCACCTTAGAAAATTTGACAAATTTTGGCATCTTTTGAAAATAGAATGTCTATCATGTAGATAGTTGCAGTCTTTGGCTTTTCACCTGGCCCAAAACTTTAACTTGTACCATGCATGCTGTGCTTCCTAAGCTGTAAAAACATTAGCTAATGCTTTTGAGCATCCTGAAATCCATTTTAAGGTAACTGAATGTATAGCAAACTGTGGGCACTCAGAATATATACCGGGAAGGCATGGAAAGCACAGAAAGGACATTATTGTCACCTGAGACAAAAATAGTTGAAAATCTTTGAAAAAAAAAAAGAGAGAAATTTGGGTTACTGAGCATTTATGTTGTCATAGAGGTGGTTGTTATTGCTAAAGTTACCTTTATCACTTTAACATTTTTCAAAAATTTCTCCTTAGCTTTGACATGGTTTGTCCTCATTAACTCTTGTATGTGACTACTGCAGTTATCCATTATTAAAGAACTGTATATATCTATTTCATAGAACAATAAATCACCAGTTGTATTGGTTTCAATAAAATGTTAATCCATTGTTCTAGATTGCAGAAGTCAATGAGTTGGTTAAAATTAAAGCTTCTCACTGTAAAAACACCTTTTCCCAGTACACTAAAAGGATTTTAGCACTTATGTCTCCTCTGTGCAAGATGCTTAGGATACCTGGTTAAGGAATTTGAGATGCAAACATGCAAAGGACAAGTTAGTATTGGAAAGTAGGTTACTTTTAACATGCTAACTGAAACAACAAAAGAACAAGGAAATATAATCATGTTGCATCTACTTAGATATTAGAACTTTAGCAGATTTGTGAACTCTCATAATTTTATCATGAGGCACCTTTGTTCTTTTCTTTGACTTCAAAACACAACCAAGGCGTCTGAACTGAAGACAGATGAATGAGACAATTTCTGCTTTTGGTTTCATATGGAGAAAAAAGCTGTATATATTTTCCCAAACTTTTTGTTTCCAAACAGACTGGGTTCCTGACTGGCCTCCTAAATGCGTCAAGGCACCCCCTGTGTTCCTGCTTCTGAAATCCACCAAACCGGAGGACCTTGGGATTGCACTGCTATTGGTACCAGTTCTAAGAAATAGGGTTTCCTTGACATGAGAAGTAGCATGGACAAAGTTGAAAGGGATACATTCCCAGTTCTCATATCTCCCAATAGATAATGGTCAGATATACACTCCAATACAGACCTAGGAAGGTCTCCAAGGCCAAATAACCTAGGTGAAGTCATAGAAGCACAGACATCTGGCTTGGCAAGCAATAATAGGAGAACTATTAAGGAAAAAGAAATTATAACTTAATAAAATCAAGCCTTTTTTGAGTCCTGCCAGTATTTTGATTTGATTCTTCCCAGCAGTGGTTTTAGTAGGAGCTAAAAAAAGGAGGTCACCTTCCCCTATCCCAGCCCTACTGTGGTAACTAAGCATACTTAGCATAACTAAGTTGGGTAGATGAAGGAACATGAACCACTCTGTGTTCAGAAAATTGCATTCAACTTTATGCTTCTTACCATTCTACCAGCCATTCTGACTTTTCTGCAAAAATCCACCATAAAATGCACAGAATTTCTCCAGTATTAATTTTTGCCCTTTCTTTGTAATAACTGAAAGACTCACTGCAACTTTGAGAAGGTATTTAATAATTGACTTTATTCTTTCAGTCACAGCAAATAGAACTTTTCTTTAAAAAATAGATTAAAAACTCCTGATTCTGTTTGATAAAAAGAGAGTTAATTATACCACAGTAAATTGCAGAAGGTCATACTGACATCTGGCGGCCTTTCAGAGATACTAAAATTGTTCCCAGCAAATATTCAATGCAGGAACAGTAGCAATATGAAAATGACATTGTGGTTCTCTTTGTATCTGTCCACATTTAGCAAGTATTATTCAAGACCTGAGTTAAGAGGTATTGAGTCCATGTTGAAGTATGGCATTTAATTAGCTGCCATGTTAAGTCACATTTGATGCTACCCTGGCTGCAGGCATCAGAAAACCACAAGCTTTCATAAATAGCAATTAAAGGGTGTCAAAGCTATCACCACCACTCTACAACTGCTCTGGGAGTTATCAGGATATTTCACAGTGCCACATTTTATTAAACAGAACTGCAGCCAGTGGGATTAAAAGCATCTTATTATTAATATTGCTATTGTGGGATGTAGTAGATCTAATCATGTACCAGAAATCCATCACAGAAAGGCACTACACAAACCATGAAAATGATGGGCCTGTCCATAGTAGACTATAGTCTAATTAGAAGACAAGGAACAATCAACAGATTGAAGGTGCTGCAGGCCAACACATTAGAGCCCAGTCTCTGGGAAAGTGTCACTAAATAGGAGCCCTTTAAAAAAAAATAGGAAGCAGAACTCTCCTGTGCTAGTGTAAGAGAATCAAGCTCTGAGAAGGAAGAGTCTTTTTCCTGTTAAAACAGCATATATTTTGAGGGAGAAATTATCTCTGCTTCATCTATGGAAGAGATTATTTATGTAACAGGAGAAGTTCCCCTAAATCAGGTACAACAAAGGTCTTGGGAGACACACTTTACCACTACTGCTGCTAAAAGAGGAAAGAAAATATTGCCTTCTCCCCTCTGAAACAAGGAGTATTGTGTGCTTTTGCACTCACTGTTGTGAAGTCTGCTATGATGTTTTTAAATGTCACCTTTTGGAGAGGGGGAAAGAAGTGATCTGATTTGCTCCTCCATGCACTAAAACACACAAAGAAAACCATATGAGCCTTTGCTATTAGCTGTCATCAAGAATTTCATTTTAGATCAAGAGAACAAAATCCTGTCAGCAAAGGTTTTCCTGTCAATTCCCAGGCTGCTGATTCCATCGCAAGAGATTATCAAGAACTAGAGTCTCCATCACAGAGAAACAAAGTCCACCAGAAATTGTATAATAAATTATATCAACTTCATCCTGAATCTGTTCAAGGAATGTATAGATATTTCCCAAACAGAGGAAATTCTGAAGGATATTTAATAATATTAAAAGACTATGGGGGTTTTGTGACATTTTGATTCATTTAATCTTTTCTGCTGCAGTGTTTTAAGATTGAGGTAGACTACCTATAGTTTATGTCCTACATCTACAATATTGCCTGAACAATTCATTTGCAGCCTACCAGCTTACCAGATCCTTTCCCTGTGTCCTTCAGATGCAAGCAGAAAACATATCATAATCCAAATAAATTATTGTCACAGCTCAGCACTTGCTTCCTAAAGCCTGGCATCTTGTGCTCCCTATCCACACGATCAAAAGGACTGCAAAACCCAACATCCACTAACACTTGGCTGCCACAGGTCCATTGCATGAAGGGGCACAAACACTTTTTGATGGTCCATCCAAAAGTCTTGTTTAATGCTTTGCTTCCTCCATGCAGGATCTCTAGTTCTACCACCTCATGATAGAAAACTGCCAGAAGAAGTGGCCAGTTTCTGGGATGGGAGAAGATGTGAGGGCAGGTTTCTGAGGACAGGCTTGGGCAACATGATGCAGACAAGTACAGGAAACAAAAGAGCTGAGATGAGGAATAGCCTCAGGAGTCTGTTTTGTTAGGGACACTAGTCCATAAAGGGTCTGCAAATGGTCCAAGGGGTGAGCAAGGAAGAGATGCTTTTGAAGAAAAAAGTTCTTCAGGCACACAAGTCTAGCAAAAAAAGGAGGCATGGCATAGAAAAAAAATCTAGGTGTAAAGAACTAGTTTATTAATATGTATGGAAAAGAAACCTTCTAAGCAGATGCTGATGAACTTGCAGAATATGACTGCATATTATGATTGCCCTGCAGTCACAGTTCTTCAGTTGAAATAAAAAATATCAATGGAGCTTTTTATTGTAACCACCCACTGAAACAAACACATTAGGCTAATGACCTAAAACCAATAAAATATCCCAGTTAGTCCAATGTTTATGAATTGTTGGACAGCACATTTTATGTTACCACAAAACACCTGCACCAACTTCTAAAATTTAGTTCATCTTTGCTTCTTACTGATCCATAGGCTTTTAAAATCTTGAAGTTTGCACTACATTACCCAGTTGATACTTACAACAAAGATATGTGATTGTCACTAGAGAACTATTTCTAAGGAGAATTTTTAAAAACAAGCATTATATTATGTTTTTAAGGACTTAAAAGAAAGCCTTTGTGGTACATTCATCTGAAGTATCTACTCATTAACCAGTACAGTTCACTGGCTGTATATTTAGAAGCCAGAATATAAATTTATTATCACTAGAGTTAAATTAAAAGGTGTAATGAGTTTAAAAAATTAGTATGTTTTATGCATGCCCTAGCCTGCTAAACCAGTAAAGCTAGTTGTGAAAACCTAAATCACAATAGAAAAACTGAAGATTTGTAATCACTGAGGAACACATTAATCATCTTCTATATTAATATAAAATCAGCAAGTCTTCAATGAACTGTTGCATACCCAAAAACAAAGAAATCTAACCTGGAGAACTTCACAGGCACAACTACATTCAAAAAACCAATGTATACTGAAAACTAAAAGAGTTTGATACTGATAAACCAGAGGAGTCCAATTCTTAGATGTAGTAATATGCTACTGCCTCAATATAATTTCAAAAACCCAAATCTTTGTACACAATGAGCAGATTTTTAAATAAGAGCTCAAAAGACACTGCACAGGACCTGTGGCTCCAGCCTCTAGCAAAAGAAAATGCAAAGCTGAAACAGTTGTGGAAAGCAGCTTTAACATCTGTTTCACAACCACAGCCTCAAGAGACTGTTGGAGAGAAGCTTTTGGCAAAAAATATACTGACTGGATCAAGAAATTCATATTGCTTCATCTCAGCTCCTCACCACCAGAAGTTCTTTTTCAGTTCTGGGCATTGAGGACAGCCTACCACTTTGGAGCTCTTAAGATCATGAAGATGTTTGCAACTGAGTTATACATATATTTTCTAAATAAATTAAGAGAAACTGACAGAAAACTTTGGGCAAAAGTTAGTCAAGCATTACTGAACTATTCATTATACAGTAGCAGAGCACAAGGAATAGTTGTCTGTATCTAATTGGTATGTTATTAGGAAAGGATACTCTAAAGAACTTGCACACATGACTTTGAACTTTGATATTTATATATTACTTTATAGTGTTGCTTTTGCTTCAAAACATAACTCCAGAAGAATTCTTGAACTACTGAGGAGTATGACAGAATAGGCCCACCAAGTAGTGAACTCCTGCTTATCATTGAATTGAAATTCTGTTTTGCAGCCTATATGGAATGGTGCCAGTGGAGTGCAGACAAGGCTTCTGTCCGTCACCAATACAGCAAGTCCTGCCGGGTCACTCCAAATGCCCAGCAGGACACATGGCAGCAAAAGCTGACTGCAGGAGTAAAAGGCCTTTGAGCACCAGCTGAGTCCCTGGAATTCTTTTATCTGCTTTTAAAAAATCTATTATTTTGAGGACATTCACACAGAATATGTAAAAAAAATGTGCCTACAATGTAGTTGGTTTGCTACACTCCTGTATCTGCATACAAACCTTAAAACAAGACTAAGTAAATTCTATGAAAGAGAAACATTTTACATTTTTACAGTTTCCTGATCACAGAAAATATATGTGTCTCCAGGTGTATATATCACACATGAACTGGTTTTAATAGATATTAAAAACACCAACTGGTTTTAATAGATATTATTTTATATAAAGGAATATTGTAAGAGAAAATTGTGTTGCTGATGAGAGGTAAGCCTAGAAAAATTAAGAAATTAATAGATGTATCTACATTTACTGATTACTCTATAGGCAGAAATATTAGCTACTAGAAATTATTATCTCCCAAACTGCACTTTAACATTCACTGTGTTCACTTTCACGGCAGCAGAAGCAAGTGTGCACATATGCCCCAGCTCTATCTCAGGGCATTAGTTCATTAATTCAAATAATGAGTGTTAGAGCAGCATTAACCTTGGGATAGTTTCTGTTAGAAAATACTCCCCACACTATCTTAACTATTAGCATTTCTATTTACACAATATGATAGAATTGTTAGCACTCCCAATTTAAGAACAATTTTTTTATCCTTGGAAAATTTAAATTGCTGGTGTATAGCTTTATTTATTGACATAAAAAGCCCAGGTAGTACAACAGTTTAACAATGAAAACATTTTTCTAATATTTAATCTGAATTTCCCGTCTCATCATAAGGCTATTTCCTATTACTGCAGACATGGCAGGAGAGACCAACCTTTACCTCACAACAACTTCCTTTCAGGTAGTTGTAGAGTGCAATGAGTTCCTCTCTGAGCCTCCTCTTATCAAGAATAAACAAACAGCTCCCTCAGCCACTCCTCATAAAACACATTCCAGACCTTACTCAAACCTCATTGCATCTCAATGTTCTTTTAAAAGTAAGAGGCCCAGAACTGAATACAGTACTTGAGGTGCAGCCTCACCAATGCTGACTACAAGGGGATGATCACTGCCCCGATACTGCTGGCCACACTATTCTTGCTACAGGCCAAGATACCATTGGCCTTTTCGGCCACCTTGGCATACACTGGCTCATGTTCAGCTGGCTGTAAACTAGCACCCCCAAGTCCTTTTCTGCCAAACAGCTTTCAAGTCACTCCTCCCCCGGCCTATAGTGCTGCATCCACTTGCTGCAACATGAGTGGGAGGACCTGGCACCTTCTTGAACCTCTTGCATTTGTCCTCCGCCCACTGATTGTGTCCGTCCAGTTCCTTCTGCAGGGCCTTCCTACCTCTGAGCAGATCAACACTCCTACCCAACTTAATGTCATCTGCAGATTTACAAGGGTGTACTCAATCGCCACATCCAGATCATCAATAAAGGTGGTAGACAGGACCAGCCCCCAGCCCTAAAACTAAACCCTGGTGAACACTACTAGTCAGCAGGATTTAACTCCATTTGCCACAATTCTCTGGGCCTGGCTATCCAGCCAGTTTTTTCAAAGAGTCTACCCATCCAGCCTGTGAGCAGACAGTTTTTCTAGGAGGATGGTGTGGGAGACAGTGCTAAACACTTTATTGAAGTCTAGATAAACTACATACACAGCCGTTCCCTCATCTACTAATCGGGTCACTTTGTCACAGAAGCCCAAGTTGATCAAGCTAAATATATTCTAATCAGCTGGGGGTCTCTTCAGAGCCAGAGGAAAGAGGCAGATCAGAGAACAGTCCACTGTAAAGGCTCTAGGGCAGATCAAATGAATCCTGTTGTGCACCTGTTTTTTTCTCCATAATATCTGGAAGCCAAAGATAACTGATTTAATCTTCAATACTTAACCTGTATACTCCAACATATAGCAAGATGATCTCTCATCACTTTAGCTTCTTGAACTTTTAGCAACTTATAGAAATGCAGAGGTAAAACATAATCAGTAGCAGCTTAGATTCCTTAGGTATAAAATCTTAGATCATCAGTTCTAATCCTTCACTCCAAGGTGAGAAAAAAATATATTTAGGCCATTCTTAAGAGATGTCAGTCTGATTTGTTCTCAGAAATTTTCATTAATGGGAATTGCACCCCATGCCTTGGTAGCTTGCTCCTGAGGAACCCTCAAAACTAGAAATCACCCCCAATCTCCACTCTCCCTTAGAGAAAAGTAAGGAAGTTAAATTCTTGCACATAATGGACATGTGAAGGTCACTCTCTAGTTTCTTTTTGTGACCACTTTTAATCTCCATTATTTATTTTCTGGAAGAAAACAACTCAGATGTTCAGTCTTTCATCCTATATTTTATACTTTAAACTTCAGGTTATTTTTATTACTCTCTTAACCCGCTCTCTGCAATTTTTCAGCATCTGCTTTAGCATGAAATGCCCAGTATGGTGATCAAACTCCAGCTGAAATCTTGCAACTGCCTGCCAATTTAGCAGAATGATTAGTTGCCATGCCCTCAATACAAAACTTGCATTAGCATATCCCGGAACAACGCCTCTTGTGAATGGCTTAGCATTGTGCTGTTTAGTCAAAACCAGTTTGTATTCACTCAAATCCTTCTTTTCTATGTTAGGTGTAGTACTTTGCTTTATACTAATTCTCAGCAATGAATCCTTGTTCTGCCATTTTGTGCAATGTCATTTTAATATCCATCATTAAATCATCCTGACACAGAACAGTTGTTTTCTCCTTATCCTCACCTTGCACTCAAATGTATCATACACAAGGGAAGAGTGTTTACTACAGAATCATTTCACTTTCAATTTGACTTTAGCAAAATAATGAGTAAAGTGATAGAAATTATACAGTCAAATATATTCTATACCCATGACATTGATGAAGCAAAAATTCTTCCCAAAAGAAGTAACCTTTCCAAATTCATGAGCTATGTAACTGGGACAAGTAGAACCTGTGAATTAATACAAAATGCTGTAAGAGACAACAATGTATTTGTCTTACATGCTTAATTGCTCATGTATAAAATACAAAACATTTTAAATTAAAACAACTGAGAAAAACAAAACGGAGGTTAAATGTTAAAATACAGACACATATCTCTAAGAGATATTCAGGCTAAAGAATCAATATCAGAATATTTATAAAATTAAAAGGGAAAATGAACTGTAACAAAATGGAAGCATCTTAACTAGGGCAAGAGGTATTTAACCCCGGTGATAAGGTACCAGTCTGCAGCAAAATTTAAAAAAAAAAGATAGAAAGGTGATTGTGCATTTAAAAACAGACACTATTTTAGCTCAACCAAAATGAGAAAAGTCCTATGAGGCAGACTTACAATCTAATACTTTGGATTATTTATTGATGCCACTAGTACACATGAGCTAACAACAGTAACAAAATAAAAAAATATCCTCACCAAAACCAGGTACTCTGCGATGCAGAGTATGGAGCAAAGATGAATTAATAAAGAGCCGGACAGACACACTGAATAATCCAGCCTCAAGAAGAAGACTACATTATAATTTTCTAAATCATTTAGTCCAAATATTCAGTAAATGTCACTGTAGTCATTACCCAGTAAATTGCCAGGGAGTATTCTATATCTTATGAGGAGGAGGTCTAGAAAAGCCATCAAGATATGAAAATTGTATTTATGGAGGTTTTCTTTTTCTTAACTATGTCTTTACTATTTTTAATATTCTTTTGTTTGTAGATTATATTCACTTATGCATTTCAGTTATCTCAGAAAAAAAAATACACTTTTATTTGGTAGAGAGGAAACAAAGAAAGCAAGGGAAGATGTTTTCCTTCTTGTAACTTGCATTTGACACAATGAATGAAAACAATGGCTGCAGTTCAGTAATCTACATGCTTCTTATTCCAGCGAATGAAACAAGTTACTGCAGTCTTAAAAGGAATCACTTCCTCTGGGATCTCTTAAAAAAAAAATGCAATTACACAAATCTTGTTTGTTTACTGCAGATATGCATGTAAGGAACAGATGTGCTTTTTGGCAATACATATATGAAGACTTGGCATAATTAATTTGTCCAAGGACCTGTGTACAGAAATATTTCACTGGGTTTCATTTCATCACCTCCCCATTTAGTGTCAAAGAAAAGACACAAAGAGGAAACTGAGAGGTTCAAGTCTATACAGTTATCAAAATTCAAGAATATTTAGCTACACACATCTTTCTTCAAGTCTATTTTTCAGTTTAATTGATCATCCAAAAGCCTAGATGTACAAAAGTGGAATTAACTCTAATAAGTTAAACAAGTTTCACTTGTGCAACTAAAGTAATTCCCTGAGTCAAGTTTCAGTCAAATCCACAGCAAAAGTAGATTCAAAATCAGCAGTGGCAACCAGCTTCGATATTCGTAACCTCCAAGTTCCCAGAAAGCTTCATTATTTTTTCCAGTGTAGGGTTTTTGAATTTCACCTGTTCTTATGCATTACCTCCAAACTGGACTGTAGAAGGTTTTGACTTCAGCTCACTTTAAAATTACAGCTCCTTTAGAGTGCATTTCTCCAAATTTAGACTAGTACAAATTCCTACAGGCACAGATCACCATACTGCTTTGAGGTCTACATATGACCTCCCTGATCTGACAGTGCAACACTGCTCACTGAATTCAAAGACTCAAAACCTTGGAACCCGAACTCCGAAAAAAATATATCATCTCTTGTTGCCCAGAACACCTTGAAAACAATTCTAGAGCCCCATTCTGCTGTCATGACTGTTGTGCTTTCATTTCTGCCTGTACTAAAGAACATGAAACTCACTTTCTCCATTGCTTTGGAGTTTGTCTGCAGCCACCATGCACTGTTCATCTCTATGTGCCTTCTCTTTCCTTCCATCTCTTTTCACCTGAATCTTTTTCCTACTATGAAATTTTGGTCTAATTTACTAAATGTATGTATCCACTAAATTGGTGATAAAACAGTGGAGAAAAAGAAGGTGTATACATTCATCTTTTGGGATTCAATCCAAATAGTGAAAAGCATTAAGCTCTGCATGGTCTTCATTGCTTTTGTCCGTTTAAATGGTCACTCACTTTTAGATATATAGCAGTTTTTCCCTGCTTGTAGAAACACAATATGGGGAACAAATGTTCCACATGTATTCAGGACCAAAACCAGCAATAAATAAAAATTTCTCTGATATAACATTTTTCTACCTAGTTCTCCAAGTTTGCATATGTGTGTTACTCCCACAGGTTGTCACACTAGAAGAATGCAAGAAGTACAGGGTTTTGCTCCTTTTGGAATTAATTTGAAGTCTGTATTTATTGAGGGTAAGTAATATATACACAAGTAACTAGCAAAAGACAAATTTTTCTCCCACCAATAAATAATTCAAGAAGGAATGAACAATATTATTGTCTTTTATTATATTTTCTGAATCAGGATATTAGAAAATGCTTAAGACAAATTTGCAAAACTGGACATGGATTCACTTTTTATAAAAGGAGGAATAAAAACATGTATCATTAATTTTCTCAGGTTCCTCTATTTTTTTTTTTTTTTCCTAAATCATGAGTTTAAAGAAGTGCCATTACAGAAGCATAGAATCAGAGAAGGGCTGAGGTTAGAAGGGGCCTCTTGGGATTAAGTTGCTTTCCTATTGATCAGCCCCTATCTACTGATGCTTGTGTCTTACCCAGTGCAGGGTGTTGCACTTCCCCTTGCTGAATTTGATAAGGTTCCCATTAGTCCAATTCTCCAGCCAGACAAGATTGCTCTGGACCACAGGACAACCCCCTGGGATGTAAGTCAGTCCTCCCTGTGCCATCAGTATACATGGTGAGGGTATGTTCTGTCCCATCATCCAGATCATCAGTGAAGGTATTGCCCAGAAGTTACTAATCTCCAGCCTCCAGCTGGATGCTGTACCACTGGTCACCACCCTCTGGGCCCAGCAGTTTTCAACCTGTCTGCTCATCCAGCCCATACTGCATCAGCTTGTCTGTGAGGAAGCCTTGTCTGTGTCCACTAGTATAACACATTTATTTTGATTTAAAAAAAAAATCAACAGAAGTGATTATTTTAACATCAGGATTATTTTTCAAAGGGAAATGAAAGTTAGCATTCTTAATTTTAATTAACACCTTTTACATGATATTAACTTAAATCTAATAAAAAAAAGACAGTGTCAAGTTTTAAGGGTTTAAAATACCTTAAAACTTGGGTACCTTCAGAGGTTAACTAACATGCCTTATTTATGCATCTGAATTACAGATTTGGCTGTGATGGAATTAGTACCTTCAAGCTCTATTAGGAGGCACTGTTTGAAAACAGACTTTTGAGGATTTTTTCATCAGTAATGAAACATATGATGTTTCCATTTCAGCCTTGCTTGCTTCAGCTGTACCTGAAGGCCTTCCTACAATTGTGTTCCCTCCAGGAGAAGAGCAACAAATAACTTTATAAGATTGCATTTCAGCTGACTGTCTCTTACTAGTCCTGATAATACCTAATTTACTGAAGTGAGAGCACAATAGGATGGAGAAAAGCTAAAACAATTTGTTCCTGACCACAAAGCTTACTGTAAATTACTGGCCCATTCAAGGCAGATATTTAATACTAATACTGTTGAAGACATGTCATTATTACTCATTAAGTTCTCTGAAAACAAGCAAACTGCATTTTATCTATGTCTGTTTACTGACCAATTCACCAGGAGCTTTCTACAAAGTACTGCGGCTTTTGCTTTGCCAGCTGCAAAATTTTTAAAGTATTCTTTTAATTACAATTAGAAATTATGAATAAGATAAGTTTGTGCACTTGCCAATATTTGAAATGTTTCTAAGTTTTATAAAAATTCATTGTGTATTATTCAATTTATAAGATACACAGGCTGAAGTAAAACATGTATGGACAGCAGTTGTTCCTTTAATTAATTCCTAAAACACACAAGTTTGTTTATGCTTTGCAATTAAGTTTAGCTACATTTCATCTTACCATATATCAAAGAAAAGGTCAAAACATTCCATTTAATTGATGCCAAACAGAAGCTATGTATATTTTATGGTTCTTAGACATCTTTTTCAGTTGAATTATTTCATCTAATTTGGGAATGATTTGGACTTTCTTTGATCTACCCAACCATGCAACAGGAGTGCAGTGCCTGCTTTGACATAAATGTCACCTAGCTGTACCCATGCACAAGACTCATGGCTCCCCATATCACTAGAGTCATCAACTGTGCAGCACCCTTCCACATGTTCACTGAACCTGAAATTCCTGACATTATCATCTTGCCATGGCCAACAGTAATGTGTGAGGAAGATAAAGTGTGGGTATAGATGCTTTCAATAAGAAAAGAAAATTTTAGTTGGATATTATTAATCCATAACAACTCCTCTCTGACTATGAGACATTATAAAGAAATCAAGGACAAGGATCCTAGGAAGCTTGTAACATCTGGTGGTTATTTTGATGACATCAGTCACTCCTTGCTCTGTGGTGGCTGCAAGTGGCATGCAAGTAAATACACCCTTCAGCAACCTCAGTCCAAATATCAGAATCTGTTCCAAGACAGTAGCTATCCACTTGCTACAGATAAAGCAGAATATAAACCACTTAAAAATCAATCCAAGGTTCTGCTACAAGCCTAAAAATTAACACTGTGTTTCAAAACACTATTAAGCTTGTTGAAGTCTAAGAATTATTCAGTGCCTAACATGACACCAGGGCTTACTTGCAACAGCCATATCAACACAACTTACATCTATTCAAGACAAGATTTGGGTATTTTGAGCAAGCTCAGTAGTACTTCTCAATACATAGAGATGAATCTTGTTATTACTAGAGACTTGCTGAGCCTTTAATGACTCTAAGTTGCTTGTTAGAAATTGCTTGCTGGTAAGAAGTGATATCATTCCTATTGCTAAAAACTCAAAATTAGGCTGCACAGAGTATATAACAAAGTGCAGCGCATGAATCAACCCTGAATTGGCACAAATCCCAACTTTAGAAAGCCTAATATACCATTTCATCTCTTAACTGCTACAGTTCTTTGCTGTGGCCTTCATTGTTTCTGCAGTAAGACCATGATTGATCATTAATACCATGTCTTCATGAGTTTGATCTGTGATGCTAGCTTTAATAATTCTCTGAATCTGCTTTTACCTTTAAATACATGCTATCTCGGTTCTGCAAGCTGTCTTCCCCAAGGAATTTCTGGGGATTTTTTTGTTCCTTTAAAAAAGAAGGGTAAGAACATTCAGACTGCCACCGCCCCCAAAACAAATCTCTCCTTTCTTTGTAAAATCTACAAAGCCATTGTACAAAACTGCTATAAGCTGCTGGGTCCTCCTCAGGCTGGGAAAACTGAGGGAAAACACTGAGAAAGAAAGCAGTCTCCAATTAAATTTAATTTCAATTAATAACATTTTCTAGATCTACAATGTGTATAAATTAAAATATTCATAAATATTATTTTAACTAAGGTCTGATTTTACCTGTCACACCACTTGACCTGATCCTATATATTGACCTCAGTGCGCAACAAATCAGTCACCCACTAACATTGCAGGACAGGGACATGTTCATGGAAAAATCATTCTCAGTCACTATCCAAAATTGCTTAGCAGATTATTTGTAATTTATTTTTAACTGTAAAGATTTATTAGAGTAAGTTCATTAATATTTATCCAATTCTCAGCAATCAGAATTTAAAATCAGTAGTAGAAGCAGCACAATTAGCACACATGTTCAAAGTAAGAAGGGTTATTACTGTGGTTAAGTAGAGTTGAATAAACTTTTTTTACAGCTTAGAATTCATGCTAGTAGGAAAAAGTAGTGCTTAGATTCAATTTCCTCCCATTAAAATGGACAGGAGTAGGAGTCTTGACACTGAGTTCAAGGACAGTAGAATCATGCCCCAGAAAGATAGATGTCAATAGTCAAATTCAGAAGTCATGAATGAATATGAACTTAGCAGTAGAAGTTTATACCCCCACCCATACGAAAATGAACCATACTATGGTTTTTATTTTTCTTAAAACTATTTCCAGGAAAATTATATATCTTAATCCTGATTTACTTTGTGTTAGATATTGTGTCTTGAATACTCAAACTGTTCTTCAACAGTCTAAACCAAAAATCAGACAGTGCTTTTGCTTCATCTTAGGTTTTAACCTAAATATGGCAGGGCAGATGTTTCTAGGGCTTGTAGGTGCCAACATAAAGTCAATTAATAAAAGCAGCAGTAACTAGGATTAAGAAATCCATCATGCAAGTGATTATTTGGTGGAGGGGATTTCTTCTTAGTACAATAAGTATCCTGCTACTTTTTAATCCTCCAGCGATTAAATTACCATGAAATGATAAATGATAATTTAATATTTGTACTGCTGTGTGCAACCAATAAGTGCTTCCATCTTCCAATATATGAATAAGGAGCTGAATAGTAGGTCAGTCAAACCCTGTCAAACAACCCATCAAAAAAGAGTATTATTTTGTGTGCAGCAGAGGCATGAAAGAAGCCCCACTCTAAATGGCAAAGTGACAATGCAACATGCAAGAATAAGACACTGCACCTATGGCATGGAGCCAGCAGGCTTTGATAGGGAAGCCAAAAGCTCTGTGCTTTGCTCTGCAAATCCACAGAAACCCTGCCCATGTGTTTACACGTGTGCATATGTGCACATACACTCCTACCTAATCCAACATCCCACACTGCATGTGTACTTTGTATGAAAAATATAAAATCTTGGTCTGGCTTCTCCTTCATTTCCTTCATTTGTCCTTCACTTCAGAGGTAGTGACACAAGAATATATTTGTGCAGGCTGTAGCATCCTTTTTTCCTCATTTAAACCTGGAAAATTCTGATAAGCACATTCTAGGGTATACAAGAGATTGATGTAATGCCCCTATGTCTAGCAATGAATCAACTCTTCAGTGTGATACATGTATCTATTAATTATGTAGTGCTCCCATTTTATAAAATCTGTTTGCAGACTCTGTCTGGAATACTAATTAATGATACAGTACATATTATATACTTTATTTCTCTCCAGCTACATTCAGCTAGCCACTGTTACTCATTATGGCTGTAGTTGTATGCCATTTACACTGTTTAACCCTTAGCTTGTCCTGCATTGTACTGAACCACTGAGACACAGCTACAGAATCCCTAACCAGGGTTCCTGAAAGAGCTGAGGGTCACTGCCTCACTAATACCTGAACAAGGGAGGAGGACTTCACAGTCAGAAATACATGTAAGAGATGGTAAGCCCCATGCCTTACACAGAGAGACAAAAGAAAGCATAATCATCCTCTCCAGGCCAAGCCCAGGGGTCAAGACTAGATTAAACATATTCTGTGCAGACATTTATACCACCTTCCAGGTGTATTCATTCAGTCATTGCCTGATTGATATCATATGTTTCCAATTTGAATTCCCAAGGCTTATATACTTGTATTTCACAATGATTTACACTATAGCCATTGATCTTTTAACAAGACAACTGATAATTGCATTTCATTCTGTTCTTTACAAATATATAATTCTCAATTCAAAATGGAGGGGAAATTTCAGCTTGTAGTGGTCAGCAAGACATTTCCCAGTTGTCATTACTGGATTTGCTCACTACCTAGATGAGTAGCCTGTCTTGTCCCATTAACAGAAAAAGTCCAACTAAGTGATTGAAAGCCATAGTATGAATGAAAGAAACAACAGTTCTTTCTGTTGTCCCAGTTCTTATTTTGTCTAAAACATAACACATACAAAAATATGTTTTGATTCAGATAAGATAGAAAATGAGATGTCTTGGTTCCCCTATGGAATTTCTCAAGCAAAAGCAGAAGTATTATTTCCAAAAATGGAAATAATATTCTAGCTGCTGAGACCTTGGTGCTCTAGTTCTTCAGGAAAATTTGTATTTGAGATTGATAAGATAATCAGATGTTCAAAAGCCACAGGGTCTGTGTATTCAGGAGCAGGAATACCACTTCAGATGCTTTAAAGTAACACACATAAGAGAGTAGAGTAACTTATCTGAACTATGTAATGTGACCATAGAAAGAGTCATTGTGATGTTTTCTTTTAGTAATTCTCCCATTAGTTAATATACTTGATGTAACAGTGAGCACTGCATAGCCTTAATGTCACATGGGAAACACAGATTTCTCCATAATTTCTGTACATCAGTGGATAAAATTAATTGAATTACATCTCATCCTATGAAAGAGAAAGTAGAACTTTGTACTAAGATATTGATTCAATGATTAATTTACATGGAAGATGTCTCAGAGGTGTCATCCTGTAACACTCTTTTTTACAAGATGCATTATAGAGAAA
Source organism: Vidua chalybeata (assembly GCF_026979565.1). Taxonomy (NCBI): domain Eukaryota; kingdom Metazoa; phylum Chordata; class Aves; order Passeriformes; family Viduidae; genus Vidua; species Vidua chalybeata. Next base: position 49,073,805 of record NC_071534.1, on the reverse strand, counting down.
TCTCTGACATACTGCGACTTGTTCCCAATATTTTTTTAGATTGTTTTCATGGAAGCTATGTAACTCTTTTTCCTCATCTCAGTTTCCATTTTCTTACCTATTCTTTGCTTTCCAACCTAACTTTTGCAGAGATTACATCTTACTAGTTCTGGGATCAGAATGTTTTTCTATTCCATCTATACATCTAGAATATTTACAATTACTCTCAGAAATCTACAGACAGGTTCTCCAAGAATTCATCTCTTGACTGGTTTTTAGACTATTTAAACTACAGTATGTTCTTATTTTAGGCCTCCAGCTAAGTCTATGTGATAGTTATAAAGAATGTCTATGTGAAAGTTATAAAGAATCACTGAATGACCTAAAATTCAGTGTCCCAGTTCTTCACTTCATAGGATCTGCATGCAGTTAAATTTTGAAAACTTGTTTCATTGTGTTCCAAGAAGGCAATTAAACTCCATAAGGAGACAATCAAATTGTTTTTGACAACAGAGATGTATTTGTTCTTTCCCCCTCTTTCAGTGAGTTATGATGTCCAAATTAAGCACATCTGGCAAAGACCGACATTCCCTTCTCCCCTTCATTTCAGACATTTTTATTCTTTAAGGCCACTTTCAGCTACCTTTTCACAACATGTGGGCATGAATGTAAAGCATTCATTGATCAATTTTCAGACCAAATAGGACAGGTTATCAGAAGCTTGTGCTCTTCCACACTATGCCCTGAACATTAAAAGCCTTTCAGGGACTGATCTTTCAAACACTTACTCATGCAATCAAATTTTACAGAGCTTCTTACATGCTTGAAATTAAGCACCTACTTCAGTATCATGCTGAACTAGACTCTAACTCTTCTTTATTACCAACAATTACTAAGCCCCATTTTTCCTTTCAATTTTACCTAGCCTGTCAGACAAACACACCCATAAAACCCAATCTGTTATTGTCATTCATATATACAATAATCCCCAGCTGACATCATCTGAGCCGGGAGTAGACAAATAAAGAAGGTTACACCTGCAAGGGATAAAACAAGACAGTTACAGCAATGAATTTGTGCTGAAAACATTTTAAATATTTTTAGATTATAGCAAGTATAGTCTTATTCTCAAGAAGATGAAAACAATTTAACATTGCTTTAGTATTAGTTCTCAAAATATCAAAGAAATCTCTGATATCATGAAGCATAAAAGAAGCCTGCAAAACAGTTCTGTGATGAAGATACCACGCCTGATGACAACATCGTCCATATTTATGCAAATCTGATATGAAACTTTAATGTGTATGCAGACAAAATCCTGCAAATCTGTGCAAGTAATCAATTTCTATCAGATTTCTGGGAGTTTATGACATCATGTGCACCTGAATTTGAAGGATGTAGCCAATATCCTTCACACCTTCTTATAATTGCCCATCATAAAAAATCACTGATCAGAAAAATCAGTGGAGCTTTATATTCATCTTTGCATTTTTTGCAAAAATTTGGGTATGACATTTAAGCATATCTCATCTGATGCAAGCCAATGACCTTTATACTTTTCCACTCTGTAGTTAATCTCTCCAAGGCTTTTATCAAAGTTAGTAGGCCAATACCTTTAAAAACATGTAAATCCATATCTGTCAAAATACATGGACTCACACCGCTGCCTCTTTCCACACTCCATCTGCTGCTTTTCATATTTCTGACCACATTTCCTGCCATGCCACCTCCCACTTGGGCCAATTTGCCTGTAAACTGAGCTCAGTCAGAAATTAGGAATGATCCTGAACTTTCTTGTTCTGCCTATGTTTCTGACATTAGATGAGGGGTTATGTTGCCACAAGGATACTTTATTCTATGACAGAACACAAAATCTTGTTATTACACTAGATCTTCTGCAGAGTTACACAACGGTTTGTTAATAAACACTCAGAGTCAAAAGTGGGAGACCATCTAGATCCTCAGGCAGCTGAGGACAGCACCCATTGCTAACCCATTGCTCTTCTCAGTGGAAGAGTGTGCAGATCAGCAAGCAAAGAATCTGTTTCCAGATTCCATCATGAATCATTCAAAGTGATTCAAGTTTTGCAATGAGGGTAGACTTCTCACTATTTTTATTATCACTGCATTGAAGCGATACCAGTAAAACTGAACAACACACAATGTAGTCTCTTCAAATAGTTACCATGACGATACTCATTAGATGTTCTATGCCAAAACAAAATGCTTCAGGTTACTTTGAAAATGTGAAAAAAAGATTGAAATTGTTCAGTTTTGTCCTAATTCTGTCACTGCATGTATGACACAAATAAGCAGTACTTTGATATCTTTTTTTCTTACTTTTTACAGCAGTATTTTCTCAAAATAAGATGTTTTGCTTATGCCTCACATTAAAAAGACAGGGAGCAGAATAGGATAGATCATTAGGGACACAGAGGCAGAAGTTAAAATAGTATTAAAAAAGAGGAAAAAAGAAGAAGAGCACAAGAGTCGTTGAGAGAAAAGAAGCATTTCATTTCACAGTAACGTAAGGAAAAGAGAAAATCCTCTATAAAGGCAAAATATCCCTTCACTTATGTTTAAGAAAGAGGAATTCAAATGGGAACAGACTCAAAGAAGCACTATCACAATGATTATGAAAATAGAGAATTTTTGAGAACCCTTAATATGCCTTATGATACAAGTTAAATTACTTTTATCTGCTCATCCTAGAAGAGGAATATGATAAGCTTTTATAAACACATTAAAAACAGTATTAGAGAGGGTGGAAAATTATCCCAATTAAAGGATAATAAATAGTACAGACACAAAATAGACTGTCCATTAATTGGCCAGAAATATATTTGCACCAAAAAATAGAAGTGTTCTTGACATGTGCAGGGCTGATTACCCTATGATCCTGTAATCTTTTCCAAAGGAAAATTAAGATATTTAAAGTTGAGTGCAGGCTCTAAGGTAGGGGCTCTAACAGAGCATCTTTAGTAAAGTTTCACGTAAGAAAATGTATAGAAGTCCTGTTAAGCTACATGGGTATTGATAAGCTTCCCTGCATTTTTCTAATAATGGGTTTGTATGAGGTATGAACCTGTTTGGTTAACAATTGATACTGGAATTGTTCTGACAGAGAGGAAAAGTCACAGGTGACCCTAAATCTCATCTCCCAAACAAAACTTACATGACCCTGAATCTGATCTCTCAGAGCAGCAGCAGCCAGGGCAAAGAGTGGCTTATCACAGGAATGTTTCTGAGCTGGGGAGAGGTCAGGTAACTTATCCCCACCTCTGGGGAAATTCCAAGACTTCCCAGCTGCATACAACCATGCAGCACCAGAAGCTTTGCCTTTGCTGATCAACAAAACAGCTCAGCCATAAACAGAAGGCATCCTCCCCTATAGGCACAGCTACAAGCTGTGCCCATGCATTGTTTGGAGAGGCACAGCTGGCACGGGCCAAAGCCAGGACAGGGAAAGTGTGAAAAGTTAGAGTACAGCATGTCCTTGATGCACATGCAGGTTTAGCTGGAGGGAATTTGCCCTGTGCCTCATGACCCATTACAGCACTGCAGCAACCCTGTCCTGTTTGTCCCTGCAATGGAAAGCAGTGCACAATTTTAACAACAATGCTCTCAGGTGAATAAAATTCAGCTGACACCACATAGTTATATTGTTTCTGAAGTGCTAGCAGGACTGAAAAACTAGTAAAAATTATTTGTAATGCTCGCAGGCATGTTTACGAACAGAAAGAGGGGAACAGATTTGCTGAGTATGGAAGTCGTGTTGTATTTGAGAGCACAGCTTCTTGTAAGCATCCATACTGCCTAAATTTAGCATATACAATATTATCCACCATCAGATCAGCAAGTACTGTATGAGTGAGATCGGCACAGGCAATTTTTCTATGTGAGACAATCTTTAATGCAGTGTTGGGTGAATAACACTTTTTTAAAATCTATTCTCAAAACAGGACAATGTTTCTTATTTACAAATAACACCTCCAGTCACTACTTTAATCTACACCTTTCATTCATTATGGATAGGCTACAGCATATGGTGATAGATCTCACAGTCCAGGGATTCATTAATCTGTGGTGAGCTGAGAGATGATTTATCTATGGGATAGAGGAGTCTCCTGGGCTCCCAGAGAGTGACAGTGTTACTGCTGACTTACTGTTATTCCCGCCAAGCTGTTCACAACCAAGCCTGCACCTCTCCAGCCAGCAATGCAATCTCCAGCTCCAAGGATGTAAGGCTCAGTTACAGTCTGGATGAGAACTGGCAGTATGTTTGACACACAGAAAAAAATCCCCGTCTCCATGTCAAAACTCAGCAGCAGCCTGCCTATATACACATGAAGAAGGTGTTGTGTCCACAAGGATTTTGCACCATAAGATACAAGACTACTGTTCCCTGGATGGTTGTTATTGTTGGGGTGCAGGAAAAATGTCCCCTGGTGTTGCATGCCCTCATTATCCTCAGGCTGACACAGCCACACTACTGCAGCAGCAGAGCTCCAGAGCAGTCAGTTCTGCCACCACAGCCCACAGAGCATACTGAAAATTAGCAGGTTTCAAAATATGTCTCTTTTTTTTTTTTTTTTTGTTCAGTGCTTAAATGCCAAGCAGCCACCTTCTCAGCTCCACCCACACCCACCACCAAATTCCTACCAATTATCTTTCTTGATGGAGAGGAAAATTCTGTGCATGAGGTGCTCTAGATACACAGAGCTAAGAAAGATGAACAGGATTTTTTTTTTTTTTTTTTTTTTTTTTTTTTTTTTTTTATTTATTGCTATATCAGTTAACCTTCCTGTCATCTACAACTGGACCTGAAAGTACTGTCTTTTCAGTTTCAGAACCCTGGGCTATAACCATTCATGCCAGAAGTTTCTTTTATTTGAAACAGGGACTAAGCCTTGCTACACATTGCAGCTGTCAGATGTTTGAATGTCAGAAGCAGCTGAGTTGATATACAAGCAGTTGCTTATAGAACTGCTTGATTTGCAGACACCTCCTGATTTTACTTTAATTGTTCTAAAGCACCTGAACTGTAATGACAATAATAGTGGGTAGCTGCCATGGGAAGGTTTGTAGCACACAAGATATTTAATCAACAGAGGGAGGAATATATTTTTAATTTTCCATTAAGATAAATATGCTTTCAGCTCTGACTGTATGCCACCGTTTACTACAGATAATAAAAACTACCTTCAGCCTGAGAATTAAAGAATTATTATGCATCTGACTTTCCCTGAGGTTTAAGGCCAGCATTCATGTTGACTGTCGCAGGAGCTCTGACTGTTCAGCACTGCCTGAAAATGAGATCTTTCAGTCACATACAAGTTAAGTGAGCACCAGTTAGGGAATCAGGTGGCTGTGCACTGCTGCTCTCCTGTGGTCTACAACGGAGTTTCCTAGGAGAGGGCTGGGAAGCAAAGAAAGTCAGGTTCACATGGAGAACAGTCTTCACAAGGGACAGACAGGTGGTAAAGAATGCTGTTTGGGCTGCCAAACAGCAGAAGTCCTTTCTCCTGAGGACAAGAGACAGAAGGAGAATAGAGCCAAGGGCAGGAGGAGAGGGCTCTCCCCTGCATTCCCTCTCAAAACTGCAGGCAGAGAGCAGCACAGTGCCGTGCAGTCAGAAGCAGAGCTAGGGAGGGGCTGGGCAAGTTATCACCCCAAAGTAGCATTATCATCTGATAAGGGACCTTCTTCAGAGGTTTTGCAACAGCCAACTCAGCAAAACTGCTCCCAGTACTGCTTCACCGTGGGCAGGGCAGACACTGAGGCCCAGCTGATCCATAACCTGCCTTGAGCAAATATTTGTGTAACTGCTGCAATGAATTCAATACGCAGTGTTTTGCAGAAAACAAATATGATTGTTATGTATACATTAATAAATGCAATTGGCCACCAAATTTCTTTGAGACATTAAAGATACACCTAGAGGTACAGCCTGGAAGGAGGTAGACAGCAGGCAAGTGAGTTATCATTTTGTGCCTTATGTTCTCAGAAAGATAAGGGAGGAGAAACTGGGCATGTGAAGCTCCTGAGTGGAGTTATAATAGAAACTAAACTGCTTAGTAGATAAATCTGTAGCAAAGTGGTAAGGCTGTAACAGACTGCTATATTTTATGTTATGTTCTGCCCTTTAAAAGAAACCATTCATTTAAGGAAGGACTACAAGATATTTGGACTAAATATAAATGAGAGGGAAATTGAGGAATTTGTTACTAAGAGGAATAAGGTATAGCCAGGTGAGCTTTATTTATGCACATTCAGCCAGCTACAGACTCCAGATAACCACAGCAAGGTTGCAGAACAACAAACATTTACAAAATTTTAAAAGTCACCACAATCCCAGAGTAGGAAAAAATATATTTGCAAAACGGACTTCAGCATCAAACTTACATTTAAGGATTCCGTAAGTTTCGGAGACTATTAAGCAGAAGACTAAAGGGCAATGCAAAATACTGGCATTTGGAGGCCAGGAGAGTTAAAATTCCTCAAATGGCAAAACAAGACTGAGAAACCCCCATTCTTTATACTGGAGATTTTCTTTCTAGAGAGGTATCTTTTTGAGTTATGCTATATACTCCTGTAGGTTTGTGAATCCTCCTCTGCTCACTTTCTGGTTTACCTATATTTCCTAACTTATGGCTAGCTTGGGAAAGAAAGCAAAATACACTGACTTCCTGGACACGCAGCAGTTTGCACCCACTACACCTTAGGATCAAGAGATCAGAGCAAAAGAGAATGTGTCCATCTTCCTTGGGACCACTCATGGAGGAGTCCAGCTTCATGGACTTGTTCACCAAGAAGTCCATGAAGCTTGTTCCTAAGTGAGCCTAAAACCACCAGCTCCAAAAGCAGAGGAAATGGTGTCTTCATGTGTCTCTAACTTAGAGTACCACCCACAGATTCTCTGCAGGTGGTGGCCATCAGTCTTGGCTTATAGGTAAGCACAAAATATACATTAAAATACCCAGGTTTTGTTAAGTACTGCATGCTACAATCAGAATCTTAAATAAAAAGATAGAAAACTAGCAAAGCTAATGTATCTAGTGCATTGAAAACCACATTATCTCAGATCTAGATTCATCCTAGCTAAATGTCAGAATCAGCTGAGGATCCTCCATAATCCATAGGCTGGGGAGTATGAGGAATCTCCAAGAACCATCAGACACCTGAGTGCTGACACTCTGGGGTCTCCCTGGAGCCCTGTAGGACCTGGGCCTTTTCAGGTCAGAACTAGTTTCTGCAGACATTTATATTCAATAAATGATGCACACTGCTAAATGTGAAGGCTTGGCCCCAGGAAGACAGATACTTACTTTATCTTCCTTCTTCACAGGAAAAAAAAAAATGTTTAAGAGCAGAAATCTAAAACATCGTTCAGTAATGACAAAGAGCTGAGGACTTTTTAACATACAACAGCAGAACTAACATAGAGAAGTTCCAGTTGCTGGCTGTATGCTTCAGACCACATTCCTGATGATTTTGGGATCATAGGTGCAAAAGCAGAATTTTTTAAAAGAAGGACAGTATTTGCCATGGAAGGTAATGAAATAATTTTAATGAATGGAGTAGCAAGTTAACTGTAAAAGTCATGCATCCACTATGTTACCACAAACATCATAGGATAGACTGCTCAAAAGATGCTAGCTTTAAAAAATAAGACAAAACAAACAAATCAAACAAACAGAAACTCAACAAAAATGCAGAATGGCAAAATATGTAAGTAAAGTGGGTTTTTGTCCATTTTAAACATAAAAATTTAGAAGTGCCTCAAGGGTAAGTCTGAAAGAAGGAGAAACTCCTGGATCTTAACAGTAGCCCCATCCTTGAACAAATGGATTAAAATAGTAAACAGCCTTCACTGTACCATGAGTAACAAGAAGTTCTTGATCATTGTATAGTAACATGCAATATTAGTATTATCCTATTCCTTCTCTCTATCATACTCTCTAAGGGATAGTACTACATTATCCCTTCTCTCGCCAAAAAGCACCTGTCAGCAAAAAAACACAAAGAAAAACCTAAAAGCTTCTTCCCCAAAATAGATTTAGAGTTCATGGAATTGCCAAAAGGAGCCCTTTTCAGTTAGCAAGGATGATAAGTTTCATTGCAGAGAAGAAAGAACGCATGCAATTATTGAATCAGTTACACAGATGAGCATGGTTTGCAGAAAATGCTAATTTGATTAATGCCTTCTTGCATGTCAATATCTCCACCATATGGTGACAGTTGAAGATGAATGGTTGTTCCTGGTTTTTTTAACAAAAAGTGACATGGTTGAACTATGATATCAAATTATGATGAAACTTAAGTAGCACAGTGAAAATAGTACACAATGGAAAGCCATCTGTCTGTGTTGTCTGCAACAACAATTTTCTTAATCTCAAAAGAACATAGCTGGTACCACACTTAAAACAGAAGGAACAATTATGCCCAGTGTTACAAACAGGCTGAAATTACTTAACCAAATATTCTTAAAGACTAATCTGAAATTGCAAGAAATTTTATTTAAAAAGCATATATCAGCATTTTTGCCATGATGATACCCACACAGATATACCACATCACTTAAACTCAATCTTAAGTAAAATACTTTGATGTTTCATAACTGCCTCCATACTCAAAAATCAAGCATATTTTTACTTAATTCCTGACTTGCTGAATTTTATGCCCACACATTTAGAGTAAAAGAGACTGATAAAGATACAGAATTACATATATTATTATATATGGATATAATTACATTACTCAGAGATATTAACTTTAGATTCAGGGGACTAATTCATTCCATCAATTCCAAGAAGAATCCTAGGAAACTAAGCAAGTAGTTTGGAGAGGTTGCTCACTTTCCAATAATTCTCCATTATAAACATAGAAATATATAAATTTCACACTTAGAAGAAACAATTTTTAAAGTACAGGAGAAAGAAGACCTTTGAGCAGACTGGGGTGAGGGAAGTAAAATTTAGTCATGGAAAAGCTAAATAATTTGAACCAAAATTTATTTTGGCAACAATACCTTCTTCCCTTTATGTCTGCATAGTATGACATTTTTCAATTATGTAGTGAACTACTGCGTTGCTTGAAGATCTCTGCCTCTCCCATTGCACTGGTAGTACAGTTTCCAAGCAAAGGATCATGGGAAAGAGAATATCATTCTTCTGTATTGAAGATGTACTCATCCACTGTCTATGAATGATATGGAAAAACAAACAGACCATCTTTATGTCTCTTCTCATCTCTCATTAACTGGAAAATAGCTCGTCATTTAATCAAGCACTTTTAATGGAGGGCAGATGTGATAGAGTCAAGCAACAAAATTCCATTTGGTTTTATCTATAAAATGTACAGTGTTGAATCAAGCTATCACAAGGTTACATGAGCTCACCAAAAAAGACCAGAGAGCCTGACAGGTCTTTTGACATGAGTTGCCATTCACAACATCATTTAGGTTTCTTATTTTGGGAGGGAAGAAGTCAAGTCTGAGAAAATGGACTTACTCTGCACAAAGGCAAAGAAGCCATTGCTGCTGCTGTAAGTGCTGACAAACAACAGATGCATAGGGAACTCTAGGAGATGGATTTGTGTCACCATCAATGCCTATTTTACAGATACTTGTACATAGATTTGTAGGCTACATTTTAATTTACAAAATTAGAAAATACTTCCATTTTTTCACCATACATAATGAAAAAATATGTACAACATGTAATGTAATCTGTCTTATAACTAAGAACAATTTGTCTAACAGGCCACCCACTGATATGCATAATGCTGTGGTTTTATATGGTGGCCTTCTTGGCATATAGTATCACTAAACACTTGAAGGAAAAACTTTTCTCCTCAGAGAGAATTTTGAATAACATTTGAATGACAGAAAAAGGGTAGGGGGGAAAAGGGACTGTCCAGTCCACATCTTGGTTATTTAAACTGTCTTTAATAATAACTCTTTTTAACTGTTAAAATTATGGTAAATGAAGGCCGACAAAACAGTATGCCAGATTAACTTTGTCTTTTATTTCATAGGACAGGTATTTTGCTGAAAACTGCTCATTAAATCATCAATCACTTTTCACTGGCCAAAATATGTCCAAACCCTATTTCTCAAAAAGCAATTATTAATTGCTGTGTTAGAACTATCTCAAGTAAAAATGTTACAGGTAAAACTTATCACAAGCTTTAGAATATGCTTGGATGTATCCCAAAAATTATTTCATTTTTATAGCTAAGATATAGACTGAATTTGCATTGAGCTCCATATACCTGCCAAGCAGGCAGCTTTGTTCAATATCTAAACTTATTTTAGTTATTCACAACTTTTAAATGAGTAGAGGTTCTAACGAGAAGTATTACGTGAAAATTGCACCAGCTGAATAATAACTTCTGCACAAGTTAAACACTTGGTTGAGCAAACAAGACCTATTACAGCTGCCTCCTGAGGAGAAGAGCAGCCAACAACTTATGTTTTCAATGAGCCGTCCTTTCTTCTTTTTAACCATGATGGAACACATTGCTCCAAAACCAATCAATAAAAGACAGCACTACATCTGCCCTCTATCTAACATTCCACAGAACAGAAAGCTTTTCAGTGAGACACTTACATATGTTGATGTGACAGAAATATAGAAGAAGAAAAACTATGGTAATTAGTTCTTTTCATCACCAGAACAATCTCTTCCTGTAGTACTTTCCAGTAGCATGAATGAGTTTGAGATAAGAGTGGAGGGAACAGGCTAGAAACAGATTTGCATCAATGCTTTACACTAGCTAGGCTTTAATACTCATTTCAGCTGGGGCATTTTTGTGTACATCCTCAAGTTAGATAAACTATACAAACCCTGCCTTGTAGGTGGAATCACAACAAAATAAAGTCATATTTCTGAAAGGGGAATAAATCCTGTGCCAGACACTGACTCAGCTGGTTCCCAATATTTTCAATTTAATGATGCACCTTTCACGTCTATTTGACAGAGATGAATTGTTAGAAGACAAGTAGATGTAATCAAAAATTAAGAGCTAAACCCAGAACCCATTCACCCCTGACAGCCTTTGAAAGCTCTTAACCAATGTCAAAGGCTCTCAACACAAAGTCCACAGGAAAAGTTTAGTTTGGTATCGTCTCTCATGTACCCTTAACCAGAGTAACCTTCCCTACATATCAACTGTTCTATTAGTTATTTACTCCTGGTCACATAAATCCTTTTTAGCACTGCAGAAATAGTACTTCTAACATGATTTACAATTGATCTGTATAATTTATAAAAGTCTAGTTGATATTTTAAAACATCTGTTGCACATCTGGGAAATTATCATACTTCAACACACACAGTTTAGTGGAATGGATGCATACAGAAACAAATCTGTCAGTGAAGGTGATAAGTGTACCCAATTCTCCAATTCTCTCAGTGAGTACATACAAACTCTTTGCTTCATGGACACTCTACCAGTAAAGAAATGATGACATCACTATAACTATCTCATACATTACATGGATATATTGCTTTGCCAAAGGTGGCATCTCATTGCAGAAATGATGGCCTAGCTGACTGTAAGATTGCTACGTGAAATTCATTAATTTTAAAGCTTCCCATTGATTAATAAATGTCTGGGCTAATTAATTTTAAGTCACAGATAGTATTCCCTTAGTAGTTAAATCCCTTCTTATTTACCACTACTGTCATAAACTCAGTCACAAGCTCAGAATTCAGCAAAGAAATCGAGCATTTCCATATAAAACACAATTGTAAAACAGTAAAGAGCAGAAATAAACATAACAATTTTTTTAATAACATGCTTACAGATCCCAGTCACAGGAACTTTGCATGCCTAGAAAAAATTATAGATATGACTCAATATCTGGAACCACTGACAGTGATCATATCAGTTTCTGTGCAGATGCCCTGATAGCATTCATAAGGATCACTATTGTCCATTCTGGAAGGAATAGAAGAGACTGATACAATCAGAAAGTTACTTGCAAACTTCTATGAAAACTCCAAAGGCTGCATTCTTAGTCTCAAGCAAACATAAGCTCAGACTAGACAAGTGCTTTCAGAAATAATGCAATGGATTTTTCCCTAGCAAATGCTCACCAAAGCTAACAAAACAAACTTGCACACAACAAAGAACACTCACTCTTCTTTATACAGTACTTGGTTTTACTAATCCAGCTACTCATTGTTGCAGCACATGCCACAGCATATATCACAGTTGAGACAACCACAATATAGAGAGCATCACCATACAATTTCAGAAAGCTTCAACCTGTACATAGTAATTTCTTACTACTTCAGAAGGCTACAACCATCTGCCCTTCTTGTATTTTAGCCCAACACTTACACATATATAATGCTCATACATTGCACCTGTTGCCCTCTGTTCCCTTTGGTGGCTGGTCAGTGCACCTGGGCACTCCATGGCTCACTGTTGTCAATGCTGTTCACCTGCTTTTCACAGCTGTACCCACTGTGGAGGAGGCTCAGCAGCAGCCCCATTCCCAATTACAACAAACTATGTACCTATAACTCATCATCCATTTGCCCCCTAAAAACTTCAGGTGTTCAAATGAGAAGCAGTAACAATACTGCTTGACTTCAATGCCAAGTCCCAAGATTAATAGTGCCTATCAATGGGAAAATTTTGGAAGTGATCCATGGGAGGAATGGCTTGAGGTACCCAGACTATTAGCAAGTCACAGCTCCTAAGGACAGCTCTTAAGTGTTGGCACTCCCATTCAGGCAGCTAACACCTTTAGCCACATGCAGAGAGACCCTGCAAGCATATACCTTGTTTAAACTAAAAAGGAATTGTTTATTGACCAAAAAAAGCATAAAATTCTCCTGTATTTTTCTCCTCTGAGATTTTATATATTTTCAAAATGGCTTTTATTTTCTTCTTAATCTCTGCCTCAACAACCCTACATCTGATTGCAATTTCACATTCCTTATCTCTCTGTAGACCTCTCAAAGCTGGTTTTCCCATAAGGCAATTTCTTTGGCAACATAAGCCAGGGTTATGCATCTGGCCCATGCAAAGTAAAGCCAGGGATCCTTGGACATCACCAGTGCCAGCCTGGGCCAGAGGAAGGCTACAGAGGGGATTACAGTATGAACAAGTTGTGTAAGTGACTACTTAAATGAAATACTAAGTTATTCTTTCAAGAACAAGTACAATTCTGGTTCTTGTAGTACTGAGAGGGAAGGATTTTCTTCACGTTAGCAGCCAAGCACTCCGTCCTACTTCAGAGGCAGCACTCAGGATGACCAGCTTCAGAGAACAACCTCTGCGGAGTCCTTCAAAAAACAGTGCAGTCCAAGTGAACTTTGCACTACAAGGATCTGCCAGATACAATATGAAAATGAAATACTCAGGGCTTCCAGACATGCAGCTTCAAATTACTGCAATGATAGCTACAGTATAATGTCCCAAAGACTGATAGAACTTCAGTGTTACTTGGGGGGCCAGATGGGTATATAGGCTGTGCATCCACAAAACCAGGGTCATACGGAGTAATGCAGGATAAAGGGTTATGCTGCCTAGTGCTACACCCATTCAACTTCTCTCATCTTGTATTGTTTCCTGATAGCAGATTTGTCCATAAGATTGTGATCTTTCAGAAATATAAAGGGGTCTTGATGAGGTTAACTTCCATTTGATGCCTATGAAAATTTGAGTTCTTAAAGTTATTTGTACCTCTCAAGATGTCACTGAAATTACTTTTGATTGAATTACTGTAAGCAAGGATAATAAAGTTAATTCTGCTTTGTACTGTTAACAACTCGTGTCCTGAATTACATTGCCTACATGTTACATTAATAATCCTTTTGCCATTTAATTTCTCTTGACTAGTTCTTCAGAATTAATTTATTTATTCCCCAAAGCATTATAGTGACTTTGGGCACACAACAGAATACATTTAGGATTAGACTTTACATTTGGTGTAGTACTTTCAGGCTCCTGGACATTCAAAACTAGTAAGACCATTTCTACAGCCAGTTCAGTTTCTTATTTGTACTATTCCTCCATGCTTTTAACTTATAAGTGAAGAGGTGTAGGTTACAAAGATTTGCAAAATATAACTTAATTATGCAAAATTTAATCAAGAAATTACATTTTTCTTATAGCTTGAAGTAATTCCTAAAAATCTAATTAAAATCTCTTTAATTAATGCTGGCAAAATCGTTCAAGTGTCAAAGCAGATCATATTCCCCACCTCTAGCAGAAATTATAAAATCATTTTACCATTTATATGCACTATTGCTTCTGGGAAAAATATGGCCATTTGACACTTTCTAAACACGCTGCTCAAAAATGTTCAAAGAAAAATTGTGCAATGAGTCATACTGTCATTGTATTTCACATGATAAGAATAAAAAATCATTATTATTCTGGCAAAAACAGTGTTCTGAGATGTCAAACACCATGTTAGTCAGCAATGTTATATGGAGTGTACACTGATTTATTAACAATTGGGTGAGGCAAGGTACTCCATTCTGTCTAATGGGTATTCTTGTTTATTCATTAAACAATAACTTTTGAAACTTATGTCTGATCAGTGTCAAAAATGCAGGGAATGCCCAGCTAAATCTCATTCATTGTAGTCAAAAGTCAAAAAGCATGAGAGGAGAAACTGGGTACTCACAAAAGCTATTTGTCTCTGTACCAGAGAGACAAGTATACCTTATTCTTGGAAACATTGGCATGCTCTAGTGACATGCGCAGAGGAAAGAGCTTGAGCCTTTTCAGTGCAGGAGTCATGTCCACTCAGCCTTTCGTCACATGTGCCACTGAGTAAATAGGTGATTCATTTTGTACATCTCACCCCACAACCCTCTGCAAGCTGTGTGTTCCATGACCACCATAGCACGCCCCACAGAAAGGACTGCAGCTGTCACAGCTTCCAGCCATTTCTCTGAATGTCTTTCCAAATCACAGTACAGCCTTCTGCACTCATGGCAGACAGTAAGATGAGGACCAACACTAGGGTCAGCATCTCAGAAACATCCCCTCCTTCTAACAGGAGAAACAGTGTAATTGCACAGTGACATGTGCAGGGCTGACAGGGGATGCTCAGTGGAAAGACAAGAGAGAGTGATCAGAGAGGGATATAAGGGGAGGACAAGAAGGAATGGAGATGGGGAACAACACAGTCAAAACAGAAATGGGGCCACAGAGAGTCAAACACCATGTCCCTGGGGTTTGCAGCTGGGGGTGCACCATTTCTGGTATCAGCTGTTCCACTCCTTTCCATGGCAGCCACGGACACTCAGCAGGTCTCCATCTCAGTGCACTGGTATCAATGCAAGACCCCTCCTGCTGTTTGTTCTTCTGCCTAATGGAAACTCACCTGAAAAGTAGTAAGTACAGACACTGTGTACCAAAAGATCTCTGGCTCCCAGACCAGAAGAGCTATCTTCCTCATCACTGCCATGGATGTGCTCATGCAAGATAGCACAAAATCAGGAATACAACAAAGATAAATAGATCATAGACTCATAAAATCATTTAGGTAGGAAAAGACTTTTAAGATAATTGAACCCAGCCATTAATCTAGCACTGTCAAGTCCACCACTAAACCATGTCTCTAAGTTCCACATGCAGACAGATAAACATGCAAACACACATCCCTACCTGTAATAAATCCCCAACCAAAATTTTCCTAATTCTGTGACAAATTATGAGATTCTTCTGCCTTCCCTCAGCCAGGAAGTGAAGGTATAGACAAAAGTCTGGGGGCACAGAGCTAGTAAGAAGAGATCCAGGTCTGATTGATTAAAGGTTTCACCTGGAGTTTTTATCACAACCCAAAACCCTCTTCCTTTTGAAAATACTTTCCCTGACACGATGGAGAGAAAACCTATCACTCCCCAAATAACAAAATGTTTTCTAGCAACTTCATTTTATTTCTTTTTGATGTGTTGTTAAGAACCTGAGCATCAGTTCTGCCTCCTTCAGGTCAGTAGGCTGTCTTATTTTGTGAGTACCTCAATTAGCTAGTAGAAGTAATAGCAGTACATTTCTCATGTCAACTGCCTTTTTCAGATTATTCTTTGAAAAAATCTCAGGTGCATTGGAGAAGTTAGTGGGGGTAAAATAGAGGTTTGAGGGTCATCTCTATAACTGAAATCTGATGCTTTCAGAGTTAGAAGACCTGCAAACCACAAGACATTTGGAACAAATAATGTTGTTTCTTATTAGGCATGAGCACAGGTGTTCTGGAGAGGGGATGCAACAGTGATTGCCTGCTTAGTCACATACAGCCATTCCTCCTGACTGGCTGCTGTTATGGTTTTTACTACTATAATTAATGCTAACAACAGTAATAATAATATTATCTAAAGCTTGGTGGAGCTCTCAATTAGTAGATCTCATAATACTTCCCAGGAACCATTAACTTCTCAGTTTGTCATCTCATAAATGAGATGAACTAAAGTGCTACTTACTTTCAAATGTGCATCACTGTCTGACACTAATAGAACTAGCAATTTCCTTTATCCATGTATGTGAGCATAATTACTTATGGTTGTTGTCTGAAGTGCTGCCATAAACTAAGAATTAAAAAGTCTCAAATGCTTTTAAATAAGTTGCCTGCCAGAAGAATCAGGAGGGACATCAGCATACAAAATCTTTAGAGACATAATTTAGACAATGAAATGTTTCAGTTGGTTTTTCATATTTTATTTTTACCAAATTGCAAATGGAAACATTCCATTATTATCAGACAATTTTCTTATTGTATGTTTCTATTTAAAAATTTCTGCATGGAGTTACCCCATGACTGGTACAAAGCCAATGGCACAATCTCTGTGCTTGGGCATTCACACGCCAGTGCAACCACTGTGCTAGTAAAGAGCATCAACACCACAGCCATTTCCACAGAAGCCAGCCCAGCTCAGAACATATACACCCTAATTCTCCCTAACAAGCTCTGCTAAGAAAAGTAATTCCATGAAGTATAAGGCCACCTGAATGAAGGCACATGGTGTTGAAGTTAGTGGGAACTTTTTGTGAGTTTTGTTGTGCATTAGGATTTAAAGTTAGTGGAACAGTTTTTAAAGCCTAACTTCTTGTTCCTTTTATTATGGGTATGAGCACAGAATAAAAGGTCATAAGAATGAGTTAGAAGAGCATTATTTATGCATATGCAATGTAAATTTATCTGCTGGAAGCATGTTACCAAGCAGAGTGATAAGTTGTATTAAAATTTTCAGGATTATACCTAGTATCTTAATTTCTCTTTTATAGTCAAGTAAAAATTTCTCTTCATTATATAATTATTATATAGTCCAAGAAATAATTGCATTTTTAATTAATTATGACAAAGTTATACATTGCAGGATTTAGAACAGGCTGGTAGAGATGAAGAACTATGCTATTAGTTGACTCATATATTTCATATTATAAAAACACATAACGAATATAGCAGTTATAAAATTTACCCTAGGAATAAAGTTTTAAAAATTAATATGCAGGCTGCTAACTTGGTCACTGCAAATAAAAAGAACATTCAGTCATGCAAGTAAGTTGGACTCAGATGATGTTGAACACTGTGGCCGAGCAATCAAGGTGCCTTTTGCTTCCAAAAATGAGTAATTTTTACACCATACTCAATACAGCTACTCATAGCATTATTTTTAGCTTTGGCTGCAATAATGCATTGAAATATCTGCCCTGAGCTATGAGTTTGTGACATAGTACAAGTGAGTCTTGTGCAGACTCATTACAAGGCCCAGCTGTGACCTAACAACTTTTTGTCCTCATGTCGCAGGCAAAGCTTATTAAAAATTGCTAACAGAAGTTGTTGGAAAACTGCATAAGACCATATGTAAGATGAAGGTGCTTAAGTTTTCCTTTTGCAAACTTTTCATGGACACACTAAGCCAAGGTATTTCTTTCTGGTTTGCATTTTTTCAATTGCAAAACTGGGCACACCCAGTTTTGCAATTAAAATTGTGCGAGATTAAAATTTATATCCCCCAAATATCTTTGCTAAATTTTCCCCCTCAACACCTCCCTTGACTATGCAGAAGTGTTGTACTGACCTGAATGGAAAATTGCAAAAGCATCATTGTAGGAAAGAAATGTTGGAAAAGATAGTAAATGCATATTTTTTTCCTCATGAACATTATGTGGTTCCTGTTAACAGCAGAGTTGCATACTGCAAAATATGTTTTGGGGTTTTTTGGACTGAAACAGCCCATTACTAGCAGATCATTCATTCATTAAGCACTGTGGAAACCATAACTCTACTTGTATGAATTACCCCCTTATGTATGCTAAATATGGACAACAGCTGTATTTAGCAGATTTCATTGATTGCTCAGTGCTCCTGAAGTGTAGAGAAGTGCTGTGTACATTTAGGCCTAAAATGTTTACAGGCTTCCTTTTTGTTCTCAGCCAAGGCCAGTTAATCCCTGGAGGAGAGAAGGTACAATGTGGTTTTAGTTTGCTGTTCTCAGTATCAAACTTGATTGTCTTTAATTCTCCTCCATTCCTTCCTAAAGCAAACAACTATTCCTATTCCCCAGTGGCTCTGCTATTTCAGGCTGCTTGTCTAAATTTCCTTGAAGAAACCTCTTTCTTCTAGTCAGACTTCAAAAGAGAATTATCTAGTGGACATGGCTGTGTAAAGATTACTTTTTCACTTAGCATCCTCCTCATGTTTTTCCACATACAAATTTTTTTTTTCAAAATCTCAGCTTCTCTGTACTTTGAACAAAATCTTAATCTTCTTTCTCTGTCCTATATTTGTCTCCAGTTTCATGGAGACAGAATTTTGATGGGAGCACACAGCTGTGATTATTACTGAGGGACTATCTGAGAAAGGAAGAAGTTGGAGATGATGATTCTTAGCACAAAGACTGTTGTTGGCAGAAGTCTGAGATGAGGTCCTGAGGGACACACTTCTGCTAGGAGGAATGCTTTGAGGAAGAGGATGAGATAATTTAAGGTGGGACTGTAGGAAATGGAAAAAAATGGGAAAGATTAGGAGAGGAGGAGAATACAGTGGTGAAATCACAGCAGGATGAGAAAAAAATGGTAAGTACAATTCAGTTCCTGAAAGAGAGGCATTTAGTGCTATTTGAGATACTCTATAGTACTTTAGACATCTCCACAGAACTGGCAGCTAAAATACAGAACGCAAGTGAACTTTCCTGAACTTGCAGGGGAAGATTTCCAAGGACATTTCAAAGGAAAATAGATCCCTATGAGTATTTGATTGAACTATTCCTGGAATATGCGGCAAGACATAGAAATTAGGGAGAAACAAGGACCACTCTATAAATAAAGCACAAAAAAGTAATCACAGAAAATGGTAAAAGAAAAGTAGAAAAAGGAAAACTTGACAGGTCATATTAAAGAAAGAAAACATGCCTAAGAGTAGAAAGCACAGAAGCAAGGGATCTCTGGGGTAATAGTAAGCCAGCAGAAAACTGAAGTGCTGCTCAAAAGCTCCACTAGTAAGGTACTGGCAGACACTCAATATACAAGTCAGGTTAAACTTCAAAAATATCCATGTTCCACAAGCACTCAAGTTCAACACAGCTCTTATTCTGCAACGTCAGAACCTCATCCATGGGTATATTGAATCAACATGTGGAGGTTCTAATGATACATTTTACTTAAAGTTAATACATTTATTATTTTCTAAATTAAAAGCTAAAACTAAGGACATAAGTAGGTCAGCCATTGAAGCACATACTTTGCTTATATCTGAATCCATCTTTCTTGCCAGGTGGTTAGAGCGAGCAAATGAAGGATCATAAAGTCCTTTATCTAGTAGAAGGTGAGGGGAAGGAAGAGGGTGGAAAGGAAGCAGCTTCATCCTCTTGCCTTAAATCAACTGACCATGACTTGAGGCAGTGGGCAGTTTTTCAAGCTGGAAGCAAGAACTGAATTGATATGTTCAGATCCAGGCTCAAACAGAACATTTTTCCCCATTACTCGCATTTGCATATTCAATTCAGATCCTGATTTAGTTTGATTGATAAAGAACTTGAAAAACATGCTATTTAATAACAACTCTGCCTGAATAGACTGGAAAATAAAGAAAGATGGCAAATAATTCAGCCTAATGGGTTTTTTTATTGCCAAACATATTTACAGATTTCATTGATTCTTCTATGGGAAGAAGGAATGTATTCAAGATGGGAGATAAGGGCTTACCTTCAGTGGTCCCAAATTATCCATCTTAGGGTTTAAGTCTGTACAAAATGCTAATTTACTGCAAAGAAAAAAAATATTGCAACCTCTAATGTCTCACCACATAACCAAAATTCTGTAAACATAAATTGTTCTGTATAAGGCACTTTAGCAGGCAAGATACTTCATTAAGCATCAAACTAGCTCTGGTGATGGCCTGACGTGCAAACTTGACTTCATGTGTTCTTGTGTACCTTTGTCCATTTTTCTTTCACTGCTAATGAGCTGCAGCACATACAAAGTGTTATGTAGTACCCTGACCAAAGGAGAATCACAGTTCCTATGAGTTTTGTGAATGCAGAAACAGAAATATTAAGAAAGGGTATCCATAGCATCCAACTGTATGATCCTAATTTAGCCTAGGAGCCCACTCTGTTAGTCAACAAACCACAGCTCCTGGGAACTGCCTATGGCTCTTTTACTGCTAGGCAAATCTTACACCTCTTTAGTGAAGTCTGGTGCCTATTGCTCAGCAAGACAATGTCCTCTCAAGGGAAATGTACCACATGTTTGGAGAGGCCTCATGGGCCTAAAATGATGCAAAACAAAAGCAAAATAAGAAAAATTCAGTTCAGCTGTTGACTTCTCATTGTACTTCTCACAGAAGAGGGAGAGTAAGAAGAAAGATACAGCAATGTAATTTCTATTTCAGAACAACTGATCACTGTAGCATACAGTAATTTGATACATGTGAAAAGAACCATCAGTGCCCAGTCTGAGAACACAGTTCATGTTTTCCCTAAGAAATTAAAGTAACGTTAATTCTTGATGAATTGAAGTATCTTCTAAATACCAACCCTTGTAATTTGTTTTAAAAGCATTTTTTATCACCAGACTATAAATGGGGCAATATGCCTGTAAGCATGTCACTCTAGAGAAGAGAA
The DNA here is from genome assembly GCF_026979565.1 of Vidua chalybeata. Lineage (NCBI taxonomy): Eukaryota > Metazoa > Chordata > Aves > Passeriformes > Viduidae > Vidua > Vidua chalybeata. The sequence goes on along the minus strand of NC_071534.1, from coordinate 49,052,728 downwards.
GCTAAATATCTATGACAAAGAAGAACTGTCTAATTAGTCTACATTTTTTAAAAAAGTTTTTGCTGTCAACCATTTAAACCATCTTTCTGGAAACACATTTCCCATGGAAGCAATTGAAATGACAGGATGTGGTTCTCTGAGAATATAAACCTTCCTCAAAATCAGTCCTATTTCTGTTGAGTTATAGAAAAGTATATTTGCAGTGCTATTTTATATTTGAAGTGCTAGGCATAAAATAAAGGAAAAATATATTTAAAGGTTTTTCAGGGCTCCAGCAACAATACTGTTCAACTAATGTACAATAGCTCATTTCAAATAACAAGGCAAATGATTTATTTTATGGCATGTGGTAAGTGTCTCTAAACTGAAACAGTTTAAAGCATTGCTGTTAGTTTTTCAGAGGACATAAAACCCATACATTAACAGTGGTATGAACAGAATAGTGTGAGGTTGAAGAAAAAGGGGTTGAATATTAAAGCTGTCGCTCCAGGTGAAGATGGAGGCTATTTCTGGATCTTCCTTTTAAATTGTGCTTAGAGCAGTAATGCATTCATTATCAGACTCCATGGGTACTTCTACAAGGTAAAACTTATTCTGTGTATAGTGGTACAGAGACTAGGTACTTTCTAAGATACTTTTACATAACTTAGAAAACATAAAACATATTTCAATAAATATTAGTATCTTTTGCAAAGCTCAGATGAGCTATTTTCCAATACCTCATTATGTATCATGCCTTCTTATTCTAACAGCAGTTAGGCACCAGGGAGGAAACAGATCTAATATCAGGGAAAACAACTAAATTAGAGATGGCATAGACTTGTTTTGTTCTAGTTATATCTCTGAAGATTAATCTGATATTATGTAATAAAGAAACTGCTAAGAACATAGGTGAAAACTCTGCTTAATTATTTATTGGACATTGGTGTTTATAGACTGGCATAACTCAGCTCTTCATGTAGTGCAGCTTGTGTGCTGTGATTTACAAATCACATATAGTTAATTTCTGTTTTTTCAAGGCCAGAGTTCTACAACTTTAAAGTTTAAAAATTAGGAAATTTAGAAACTGGGGAAGTTTTCATGTTCACACTTACCACAGATTTCAGCAATGCATCTTTCCACAAAATATTTATTCTCATCCTTAACACCCAAAGCACTATGATATTTAAACAGGCAACTAATGTTTGCTTGCAAAAAGTCTTTATTTCATCTTTTACCTTAGAGAAAGATTAATTGTGATATTTGGCTTCCCAATATATATAAGCAGAAATAAAAATCTCTGCTAATTTTAATATGTCTTCGAAGCACAAACTTAATCACTACTCTGAAGTTTACACACAAGAAACAAAAAACCCCAAACCTCTCCTTTGCCATCTGAATTGGCAGACACCACATGTAGGGGGTTTTGTGTTTACTTGCCATTCATTATTGGAAATCTCTTAACATAAGCCATCAGGAGTATTTTTGTCACTCTATCTGTGAAGCAAGAATCCTGATTTTCTTTCCATATTCAATATACAACAGATAACAGAGATGGTATTACAAATAGAAAAAAAATTCTCTGAGCTTCATTGAATTAGTAATTATTTGATTTCAAGATCTAACATGAACACTTTCCAAAATACTATTTTCATTCTTTCAAAATACGACGTTCATTCTTTTTGCTAAAAAAACACCCCAACAAATCAATACCTTTAGATATATTGCTTCTAGGTACCTATATACCTATATCTAAGTTTTATTTTAGCTAGCTTCAAAAATTTCAAAAGATACCCCTTCACTTATACTGAAAAGACACAGGACAGCATTAGAATTCTTTTTATTTGAAAACTATTTCTATTAAAGGATTTTTAGTTGTATATATATATATATAAAACATATTACCTATGTGTGTTCTGAAAAATAGAAAAATGAGTGGCTTTGGAACTATAATTATACTTCTCCATGTTACATGGACCATCAAGTTTCCATCATGATCACACCAGTGGCATCACTGAGATTTTACTTTTGTACATGCAAACAGAATCCAGACAAGACTAGACAAATACATCAAACAATAATAGGCCATATTGCTTAGGTGTGTGTTTGGCTTTGATTACACTTTGTGTGTACTATATGCATCACTTTCAGGCATCTCTGCTATAAATAACTAGAGTGGTAGACTCTGTGCAGAAACAAATGGACTCTGTAAGACAATATTCTTGGCTATACCAACATCAAAAATTAAGAACCTAATTGGGAAAAAACTTGGCATACCACACCGAATGTGACAAGCAATGTATTAATCAAATAGACTAGTCACAAGTTTACTGTGATTAGTTATGGAAACAGATCACATTGTACTTTTGTGTAATTTTTAGAAGGAAGTCTGAGCATGTCTCCCACTCTCCCTCATTTTTTCTGTCAGCAACACTTGTCTCTTTGATGTCTAATTGCAAATTATCTGTGTAATGCAATTCTGCTGGTACCCACTACACCCAAGCTCTGCTTTATCAAACCAAATTGGTTATTACTGGTCTGAAGTTAAAATTCTTGATTCAGTTCTCAACAGAGATGTTATAAATCCTCAGATAACACTGAATCTTGTAGGTCACACATGGCTGTTCTGAAAAGACAGTTTGTAAACATGCAGTCCCTGTCAGAGTCTAGTTACTAAAAACAATTCAGAGGAGGAGGCAACAATAAAAACTAGGATCCCATCCAAAAGATGGTAAATGACACAGGGGTGTTAATGTGGGGGAAAGCACAAGCAACATTGCAATTATCCATGTCAATTTGAAGAGAATATAGTTTACAATTCAATGTTATGTATAATAATAACAAGAAGGTAAAAACAATGAAAATGAAAATACAACAGAAGAAAAGGTTTTCTCAGTGAATATGAGGATAAAGGTCACAATGAATATAAGAACTGGTAAAGCCATCACTGCAATTCAGTTACAGAAGAGGAAATAAGTGAAGAAAATGCCTTTTAGAAATGTTTCTATGCTTTTATTACAGAATCAGCACCAACTGAGATTTAAATCTCGGGAGTTTTTTTCACATTTATTGCTATGTAAATTGCTAATATTTCAAATGAAAAAAAGCTCCAGCTCTTAGTGAAGGTGAAGAGGGAGAAACGCACAGCATTTTTTAAAGTAGGAGCTTCTCTATTGCACCAGGCTCTGGAACAAAATCTCACCACTGGGGCCCATGTTAAACTCTTATAGCTACCAACATAATTGAAAAGGTTTATCTTCCTACAAAGACGACAACTTTCACTGAACTACTGTAAGGCACGCTTCTTACCATTTCCTCCAAGTGCCTCTTGGCTGCCATCCAGTAGATCATATATAGTTGCTGTGCTGCAATATGCAGTGGGCTTTAAAGCCTTTTCTGCAGGGACTAGTGGCATGTACACTTTTACCATTGCATCATGTCATTAAAACCAGAATAAACTTTGGTGCACATTGCACTGGCATGTATCTTAGATGGGAAAAACATGTTATTGCAGAATTATTTATGTGATCCATTCAGTCCTCAGAGATACACCTGGTATTGACCTCACATTAATACTACAGTCTCTATTTTTGCTTCTAGAATACAGGTTGTATTCATAGTTGTAATACACCATGCTAAACATTACATGGTAGGGGTCTGCAGTAGGAAATACACATTTGTTCATAAGATGCTCTCGAGATTTGAGCAATCAGTATGGATACAGAGAATTCCTCTTGGCTTCACAAATTTTTGTGGTTCCCTTTTGGTTTACTGACTCACACTAGACAATAATGAGAAACTGTCTCCACTTACAGTCAAAGAGAAATATACTTTACAGTCACATAAAATGATAATATTTGAATTTGAATGTGAAGCCAGTTTAAGCTCAATAATGAAATTTAAAAGAAGACAGAAAATTATATCATATCTTTAATGATATTGGAATAACAGTGTGTGAACTCCAAAATAGCTGAAGTCTCCTGAGTTTATCTACATGCATACATCAGACCAAATGTAAGAAAGAAATTTCTTACTATGAGGGTGGTGAAACACTGTCATGGGTTGCCCAGAGCAGTTGTAGATATCCCATCCCTGGAAACATTCAAGGCCAGGTTGGACAGGCCTCTGAGCAACTGATTTAGTTGAAGATATCCCTGCTTATTGCAGAGGGGGTGGGACTAGATGACCTTTAAAGGTCCAAGGATGCATCTACTTAAGCATCACTGTAATTAAAATAAAATAAACTCATCAGATGTGTGGGTTTCAGCTGGGATAGAATTACTTTTCTTCTCAGTATCTGGTACAGTGCTGTGTTGTGTATTCAGTATGGGATAATACACAGATGTTTCAGATGTTGCTAAGTAGTAGCTACTCTAAGCCAGGGACTTTTCAGTGTCTCATGCTCTGCCAGTGAGGAGCTGCACAAGAAGCTGGGAGAGAGCATGGCAAGGACAAAGGGATATTCCACACCACAAAACATCATTCCCAGTATATAAACTGGGGGAAGTTGGCTCAGATTTCTCCTCGGGGACAGGCAGGGCATGCATCAGCAGGTGGTGAGCAATTGCATTGTTCATCACTTTTTCTTTATTTCTATCTTTTTGTTGTCTCCCTTTTTATTACATCATCATTATTGGGTTTTTGTCATTATTAATATAAATAATATTTCAATTATTAAACTGTACTTATCTCAACCCACAGGCTTTACTTTTTTTCCTATTCTCCACCCCATCCCACAGGGGCAGAGGGGATGTGCAGTGGGGTAAGCTAATGGCTGCATGTTACTTAGTTACTGGCTTGGGTTAAACCATGACATCAGTTTACTCAGTACTTTTTTTCTTGAGGCTGGGAAAGTCAGTTTATCATTGCCATTACTACTTTTAAATCCCTGGAAAGCACTCTGATACTCCAGTGACAGAAGTACACAAAGTCTGAGGCAGGTAAATAGATTTTCTAACTGTAATCTAAAATAATATTATCAGGTTATCCAGAAGATGTGATGTTAGTCCCAAGGGCAATACAGTGATGGGGAAATACTGCTTGATGTTATACATCCCATACAGTTTTTCATTTCTGTCCTTTTCATCACCGTTGTAACATGACCTATCCACATGAAGAGAACTGAATGGAAGGGACGTTTTACCAGGAAGATTTGTGCCTGGAAGGAATTAAATGCACTTTCTTTGTTATCTCTGTGAAAAATGGATGATCTTTCCTTCAACAGGGACTAACTAGGCACTACTGTATTCAGACATTAAGTCATGAACATTTCAGAATATTTTCAGAAATGGGCAAGCAGTTGTAGGGGCCAGAAACTTTGCAAGTAGATGACATCACACTGCGGTTTCCATCTCAATTAGTTATCAATTGAATGTCCAGAAACACATGCACTTTTTTTTTTTTGAGTTATATAAAATAGGAAATTTTTTTTTTTTCAAAATAAGAATCTGGCCTTTTTTGTACATTTAATTCTCCACCTGCCTAAATTACTTCCCTGAAAAATATTTTTAGTGTGAAGCTTTCTAATGGAAATTGTTGTTTTGTCTTTACTGTGTATCCAACACAGCGTTACCTTTCATCATGTAGGGAAATTTTATCTTCAAGCAAAATCATCACTTGGAGTTTGGAATACAAGTACACTTAATAATTCTGCTGTTTTTATTGTGGTTTTAGTAAATTGTTATTTCAACTCATAATCTCATTTATTGTCCCTTTCTTACAAATAAGGGGCAGAGGGAATGGCTTAGTTGGAGTTTAATTTCCCTACTGGTGGTAAAACCAGCACACTGAGCCACAAGCTGGCCACAAAATACACTGACAATTTAAAAGACACGTTTGATAAAATCATGGCTTTAAGAAGAATTCACACTTAATCATAACAATGTTGAGATGACACTATATTTCATTACCCAGAGTTGAGTTCAGGATCTATCTCTCTGTGTTATAATTCACAGGTTTATAGTGTTAAACTGAATGCATTTGAAGTATAGACTATGACAGGCAATAATGAAGTGTGTTTAACTACAAACTGTGATAGGCAATAACCACTCTCTGGTTATCAGGGAAGTATTATACTCCTAGAAATCTTGAAACACTAGTGAGAGAGATTAACATGAGTCTATAAATCTAGTGAAGATGTCTGCATTAGTCTTTCCTCAAATGATAGTGACAAGACAAATTTCAGGCTGTAGCTATCATGAATTTAACTTCTGACCACTTTCTTGTTAGAGTGCAACAAATATTAAATAGTTGGTTACAGGTCTCCTTGGGCATCAGTGAGAGACAGCAGAGTAAATACTCAGGAAAAAGCAATAATGGTAAAAACAGAAGTAATAAAACCCATAAAGCATCTTAAAATAGCTCTAAGTGTATGAACATTTAATATAATGGAAGTCCTTTGTATAGACTTCCACTCAATAATTCAGAATATCATGCACCTTTAAAAACATGAGGAAAAATAAAACAGCATCAAAATGTATAAACAGCAACTTTTCTGTATGCCTTTGTCAATGAACACGTAATGTTTTAATCTAACAGCAACTCTAGCTTTATAACTGGAAACTTAGACATTTTGCAGTATTTAACCTTAAGTGCTTTGGAAAGAAACTGCAAAAAGTAATCTAGTTATTCTTTTCATGTTGAGAAATAACTGCTGGGATGGGGCTAAAACCAGCCCAAGTGTTTCTTCCTCTTAATCTAAAGTTTGCAAGCAGTCCAAGTAACTTTGAAAAGATTAGTTGAATATTTAAATAGCTACTTACCACATCCAGGCCATAAACCTAACCAACATATGCTAACAAAAATATAAGTGGAATAACATTATAAAACACTAAGTTATAAAAACCAAATTGACATGAATAAACTCATTTAGTTAAGAACTCAGTTTTGCATCTAATATGCTGAAAGAAGCGTGTAGCATGTCTTTTTTTTTTTTTTTTTGTTCAGTCTAATGCTCTCCCAACTGAGCTATTGAAACATCCCGATCTTGACCTCACTTGCAATGGGACAATGAGCTGTTCCAGCAAGATGTTTTTTTAATCTTTGGAAAATGTAAGAAAACATAAAAGATGTTTGCAGTCCATTGTGACAGAAAGCATTAGAAAAAATGAATGCATGTTACCAAGCATTTTTCAAATATTACATGCTGCTTCCTTTTTCTAGCTGCCCAATATTTTGACTAAACTAGAAAACATATACCAGAAAAAATAAAATAGAAAAATATAAAGGGGTTTGATAAAAATTAAGCAAATCCATGAATTCCTTTTTCCTTCTTTTTTCCTGGAATCATGGCTAGGTGAAACTAAGTGCTTTTCATGCATGTATCTTAGTTTTTCTTTATCTTGTTAAAGGGTAAGTAACTGATTACTTTTATAAAGGTTTTTTAATGCATTCCTGCCACTGAGATTTTTGTGACTTTTTGTGACTCATTCAGGTTCATCTACTGCATTCATTTATTGCTACCTGAAATTTTATATGCAAGAAACTTTGTAATGACTGCATTTGCACTCTTAAGAATTTTTCTTTTCCTTTCATCTACTTTTCTTTCCTTTCTATATTCTTCTCCATCACCCAGTCTCACCCCACTGAGGTTTTATTGCAAGTGAAAGAACATATACTTACATGAAGCAAGCACCCCTTTTCACAAATACATGTGAAACAGATGACACGGCTATAGAAAACAAGATATATGCATCCAAGTAATACTGTACCTTGCAAATGCAGTTTGATAACTCAACATTAAATGCACAGGAGAATAGTACCCCTCAGGTCAGCATTATTCAGATCAGTAGAGCTGATTTGATAATTTGGCTTATTCAAAAAGCATTCCTTTATATGATTTATATGTCACTCATTAAGAGGAAGTCTTTGGACTGTCTCCTGTAAGGAAGGAAGATTATATTTATGACAGAAAATGCTGAGCTGCCAGTATAGGTCTTGGGTCCACCAGCACTTTTTTAGTCCAGTCTCTTCAGTGTCTATTTAATATACTTATTGGCTCCTACTGATATAGCTTCTAATTTGAGGAACATGTATTCCTAAAATCTTGGGGTCTGAGAAATAGCACTGTTTCTATTCTCACAGGTGGATGGAATGAGGCACAAGTATTTTAAATCATTTGCTGAGGATCAAAGAACTAACTCCTGCTCCTGTACAGGTTAAGTCTGAGCTACAAATGCTCTAGTCAATTTAATGACTTCTGAACTCTCAAACTCACTGGTGAACAAGCAAAGCAGGGCAGTGCCTGGGTAGCATCAGTCTGATGTGGGGCACATGCATGCCTAATGAGTTCACAAAACACGAACTACGTTACAGCAGACCAAACTCTTCTCTTCCACAGGTCTCTGGCATATCCATCAGGACTTCACCGGTGGACAGAAGTTCTAGGGCTGAGACAGGATAAAACCCATTTAAGTACTGAAATCAGTGTTGCTGCACAACAATAAAATGGGGTAAGACTACAAGGACTCGGATGCATGCTGCTGAGTGCATGTGTCCTGAAACTACACAGGCACCTTCCCCAAAGCAAATCTGGGAAGAGGCAGGTTCAGCACAAGCTTTTTCTACTTCTTTCATCCTGCTGCAGCTGGTGCAGCAAGCACATAGCTTAGAGCCATTACAGGCAAAGGAAACAAACTGCAGCATAGAAGACAGGGCTGCTGAAGCACAGCTGTGCTTTGGTTACATGGTGCTGGGCCTGATGCCTTTGGTAGGGAAGAAAGGCTCCTTGTGCCCCTGAAAGCCTTCCTGGGACTACTTATGGAGAAAAATACCCATCATTAGTATAGATGGGAACAGGGACCTCAGACTGAAAAGGTATTTTGTCAGTGACACAAAGTCTCATTATGGCATTTGCTATTGGCTCTGGAAAACACAGCCACAGAGCTGTGTACTTAAATCCTCTGAGTCCTCTGTGTTGGAAAAAGGACTTCTATCTGTCCTGAATATATAAATCCATCCTCTTTTAACATTGCAAATACATGCTTTCTGACTCTTTGAGATTCCTCTTCTCTTAAGCTTTAAAGTAGCCAGTAGCTTTGCAATGCATGTCTGTGATGTTTCAGATGTATGAACATTCTGTAATTACAGTATGAAAATCTGTGGAAGGGTATTGTTGTCACTTCCTAGCCCCAAAGCTGTTACAAGGGACCAAAATTGCTTGTTTTGTAACTGAAAGACAGTGTTTAATATTAAAACTAGTTTATTCTAAATCTGTTAGCTTCAAAATAGCCTTATTTGTACATAACTTGGTGATCCCAATTTCATTCAGTTGCCTGTTCCAGTGTATTACTCTGTCTGATTCAGCTGTAGGAATCAACAAAGGTAAAAACACTGGTGAATTGATCTACTTCAAGCTCATGCAAATCACCGACATCAGATTTCTCAGTGGCCTAATTTCTGAATCAGCAAGAGTTTTACTGAACCTAGCAACTGTCACTGATGTCTGATAGCATATTAAAGTACTTGCTTCCCTATTTTTTATCACTTTTGATAGATAATAGCTTTATAAGAGCTTTAAAATTTTCCCATCCCCACTACTATAGTTTCTTCATTAACAACAACCTACCAGCTTAAATATACTGTATATAATTGTACAATGTTTAAACATTCCCTGACTACTTTACAGTATCTCCTTTCCTCCCCCCTCTTACAGAAGAATATTATATTTTGACCCCTTTCTCCCATTTATATCTCCTAAACTGCAATAGCTGTTGCCTTTTCCCTGCTGTTTAAAATGTCTTCCAAGCCATCCATCAATTTATGTCAGAGTGGCGCTGTGAGGGAAATGCAGCACGGCTCTGCACCTGCATCAAATCCAGTGTTACGCTGGGCTAGTGAATAAAAGCAGCAAGCAAGCTGCAGCATAACAAAAAACAACCCAGCAGATTGATTACAGCAATGGATAATACTAATGACTTAAATTAAATATGTCTGACAGTATCCTCATCTATTTCTTACATTTGATGCCAGGATGTATTTAACTTCAGCACAGGACATGGCAGCCTACAGCATTATAACAGGGATGAAAAGAGTCCTGATCCAAAGAGGGGGAGAGAGAGGGGAGGGGGGGCAGCTATGCAGCTGTACAGTACAGACATCAGTGGAAAAATATGTTTTGTGTCAGCTGATCCTAATGGAAAGAATAAAGCCTCATCCCTGCTGCTATACCTGTGTCTGGTTATGACTTGGATTTCCACAAAAATATCAACACAACAAATTCATTTGCCCTGTAGTTCACACGCATCTCATGCAATTAACTTATCATGACTAAGAGGTAGGTGTTCTTGCAACATTTACCCATCTTCCAAAAGCTGGTACAATATAATGTATTTGAAGTCATGACATAAGACAATGGAAATGAGAAATATATTTCTGAAATGTACAGACTTTTCCACAATACTTATTTGCACTTACTTAACCTCCAAGCTAGTTTTGCTCGAATATGATCTATAAATAGCATTTGTATGATAGTGAACCTGAGATGCTGCCCCAAGCACACTGGTGGCAGTGCAGGGCCAAGCTGTGTAGAGCACAAGCCCCAGTGGAATGACACCAGTGCTGGAGGCAGCTGCTCAGAGCAGTCTGAGCCTGCAGCATGGCACAGTACAGATGATCTTGTTTCTGAGGGGGTTTGTTTGCCCTAGGTCTCCGTTGCTTTGTCAGACAGGGCAATGGGAGCATTAAGCTGTGGAAGCTCTCATTAGCCACATTGCTCCTGTCTTCCCAAATACCACATGGCCCCAGTGCAGGGCCAGTTGCCATATTGCCTTCATCTGGAAAACCACACAGGGCCCTACCTTAGGGAAGTGCTCTTGCTTGCTTGGTGGTGAATATCCTTCTGTGGGTAAAACACTCTGTCTCTTTTGTACGCTTTTTGTTATTAATATTGCTGTGGTTATTGCTATTTTCAGTAAATTGTTATTCCAATTCATAATGTGTCCTAGTGTTCCTCCATTATCAGAAGGGGAAGGGGAAAGGGAGAAGCTTGGGTGTGTTTAATTTTCCAGCTAGGATTTAAACCACCATATCATCCTTCTTTTATATAGAAGTGTATCAATCCTGCAACCCCCTCCAAGCACCCATCTCCTGCACTGCACATGGTCCCTTCCCCACTTTCACTGGAATGCAGGGATAGAAGCAGACCTAGCAAAAGAGGGCCATGCCATCCACTTATGCATATCCACATAAGAGAAGCTAAAGAAAAGGCTCACCCTGAGCAACGAAGGTTGGGTCAGCTGTCAGCATTGCAAAGGAAAACCAGAAAATGAGGACTGAGGGCTAATAAGAGAGCTAAAATTCTTTCTTCACCACAGTGAAGCACATCTAGACCATATTCTTTTTAAGATTGCCTGGCTTCAGTGAGTTCCTTCATAATCCCATGAAATACAGAAGATGATGCAACATAAAACTTTAATAGAGAAACACTATCCAGTATGATCCTAATCTCAACAATACAGCACACAAAATGCATGCATTTGGAAGGAGTGATACCAGACTTCATCTTGATTAATACTGTTCCCAGGCTGCAACTGAGTAATAATTAATACAAAAAGTCTGCCTTTGTATATTGCTAGGGTTAGTAGTTTACATACAGCAGGAGTAAAGAAGGAATAGAATTATATTATTTGTCTGCCAAATCAGACAAAATTGATCTATGCAGAAGATTTTATATGTAAAGAAAGAAATACATTGCTCACTAGAAGGTAACAATAAGACTCGTGTCATTAGAGTACTACAAATAACCTAATTTGTATTATAGATCACATCATTACAGAATTTTGAAGGGTGCATAATATAGTCTTGTTCTCCATCTTAGGAAGTTGTCCTGTGGGCATGTGTTTCATGTTATGCTTTTGTAGCTTGAAATAAAAGAGATAACTAATACTGAGTAGGGCTATTTAACAGGAATCAAAACATTTAACTGCATCAATGTAAGAAGCAGTCTGAGTAGAAAAATTTATTGTAAAGTCACTCCCAATATTAGCAAACCCTAAAATGTCTCCATTCTCAAGTAAATTACTCTGTCACCTTAAAAAATCACTTTCTGGAGGGAAACTTCCTAAAATCTCAGATTCTGGTCTTGCCTGGCCCCCACTGTCTTCCCATGTGCACTTTCCTGATCTCTGTTAAAGCCTTCCTTGTGTTCTCTATCCATCAATTTTTGTGTAACACATTACAATGCTCTCAGGAGTAATTTGCAAGTTACTGAAGTTGAATAGGTAATCTGAGAACTTCCACTCATATGCCTTGTGAAAAAAGGACTGAAAATCTGAAGAACTCCATTCTGTTTAGAGTCCTCCTACATTAGCAAATAACTTGGCATTGCCTTTCCGATGCAACCAAATTACAGTATCAAAAATATTAACATCAAGGTCTTTGTTTTTATCTTACCTGCTTTTCATCACCTGAGATAATGAAAACCCAACTGAAAAACTACAGTGGAGCATACCAAGAGAAAGAGAAAGGAAGCATAAAATTTTGCTTATTATAGATGAGTAGCTGATATGCCCAAAAGACAGATGGAGAAAGATGTCATGCTTATCTTCTGCTTTCCTTCTCTGTCTCAAAATCCACCTATCACCTGTGATCAAGTTACAAAACTGCTCTTTTAAATGACTTAAAAGACAGAAAAAATTCCATTTCCATACACATCATCTGTGGTAAAAAACCTGCATGACTTGTGTCATTGTGTTTTGGCATAAAAAGAAGACAATACAGCTTATTGTTATGATGAATGCTGGATTCTGGATATTCTGATGATATGATTCTATAAAAGTAGAGTTTCAGTATTGCTGAAAATATCCTGTACTAGTTCAGCAATTATAAATATTTTAAATCTCTCACTGACATTCTGGAACAGCCCCACCTCATTAATTAACACTAATGATTAGGAGGATCAAATTAGTGACTAATGGATGAATACATAACAAAGCAAGGCAATGTAGCAATAAAAGTCTGTTAATATGTGTGTTCAGAACAGTTTCATTCATTTTTAACGCAATGATTTATGATTAAATTAGATCTCTTTCTTTTTATGATTATTTTTATTTATTTGAAAAAATTCTTTCCCTGTGGCAAATGCCATTCTGTTAAATCTGAGGCATCATGTAGTAACATCTGAATGCAAGAAAAAAAGTTACAGAGAAAAGGTGTACGCCTCCCTATCTCTCTGGCATCCTACCAGAGGTTACACTGCTTTGTTCCAACTAATGTCAGGCAGAAACACTGAGTCTATCTCCAGATAAACTGGTGTTCCCACAGAGGAGAGGTCAGTGTTTATCCAGATTTTAGCTTGGGTCCCATATGCAGTACCCAGCCCATATTTACACAAACCTCTGCTCATGCACACTAGCCCAAACAATGCTGCCTTACTTTTAGAGTGTAAGGTTTCCAACCTGGCTGGTTCAAAAAAGCCTTGTGCCATACATTTGCATGCCAAGAGACAACCAGCAGCCTGGCAGCTCTTAATCAAATCTCCAGTAGAGATCAGGGAAGGCCTGCAAGCATCTCCTGCATCACCTTACCGTAAGTATGTATGTATAGTGATGGCAGGATTTCCTCATATCTATTTTGGTACCATGTACTGTCCATAGGGCTGATCAGGACTGTTTCATCCACTCTAAAATTAGCATAGTAGTTAATTACCATTTCTCTAAGCTGAAAATTGCTAGTCTAATCTTTTTTTCCATATAAATTGTTTAAAATCCACTCATTTTTGTTTAACTCATTAAATTATAGAATTTCAGGAATTGCACTGCAGGATGTGTTACAATAATAACAGTACACTTGAGCCCTAAAATTCAAACTGAAGGTTACTATTGTAGAAAACCTGAATTTTCTAAATGTGGCTGTGTTCTACATTTCTCCCTTAGGAGTATCCCTAACATTACCAGCTGGATAGTGAAGGATATACTGGAGCAGGCAACAGCTCCCATCTGGCATCAGGCATCTGTGTTACCTTTCAGATAGTGTATTTATTGGAAATATATCTTCCAGAGGGATTTGAATACAAAGGAAATATAGAAGAAAACTCACTTTTATGTAAAAAATGGAAAATGTTAATAAAATGCAAGTTTGTACAATTTTGCTTTAACACTTCTTCCCAAAATATGATTGATAATCTGCCATGATAACAAAAAGTCAGAACAGAGATTATACATATAAAATAGGAAGCCAAAAGCTGCTAACTAAATAAGAATTTTGAGCTCCAATGATCACTGCGTAATTCTCTCTAAAGGAAATGCACCACTGAATTTACCTGCTCTTCTAGCAGCTCTATCTTATAGAAACACACCAAAAGCTTCCACTTCAGTGGAAGCTGAGCCCATGGAGGTCAAGAGCGGGATGTCTCTACAGACGGACTTGTCTTGAGCTTCTCCCTCCTATGCCCTACTACTGAGCCATGAACAGGTTCATCCCAGGAACCAAACAACTATATTTGTTAAATGTAGACCTGTGGGCAGTGGCAACAGACATGGCTCTGTCACTACACAGGAATGATGCCCCAGGCTGGCTTGGCTTACGCCTTCTGCCAGAGATTTCTCTGTTGGGTGACAGCACGGTCTTAGCAAAAATTGTGGTGCTTTGTCTGGGCTCACAGGTTACCCAGTGGTGCTCCCCAGCCTGAGAAAAGAGCCTCCATGGAAAGCAAGGCTTCACACTGTTCCAACAGAGATGAAGCAGTGCCCCTGAGCCTCATCCCTGCCTCTTTGTTACAGGGCATATGCATGGAGTGTAAATAAACTAATTCACCAGGGAAATTATTTTCTGTGACACTTAATTTTCTACAGTGTCTCCTTCCAGAGGCCTGAAAAGGCTCGTATTGAGCAAACAGGCAAAAATAATTAACCTCTCTCACCTTCCAATTGATCAGCTGTGGCCATCCTCCCTTTTTATCCGGCTACAAGGAATAGGTTTGTGGAACAGCTTTTCTATAGTTTACCACTGGTTACTGCATGAGACATTGTGAGATCTACCGATGCAGAAAGAACTTATAATTAACTATCTGAGATCTTCAAAAAACTGAGCTAAAGGGTCAGAGATGAGATCTTAGCCCTTATCACATATTTGGGGAAAATTACCAGCTCAGTGAAAGAACCCAACCTCCTGCTAGCAGGACAATTTAACTCTTGGTTGTTATTTTTCACGTGGAAATTCTGTTCCACTGCTCCAAAGAAACACCTTGAATGAATGCGCAGGTTTGCCTTTCTAGTAACCCAGCTGCAGAGATTTCTAAATATTCACAGGTAATGGGTGATGTAGCTCTCAGAATAGCTGTCTGCCTCCAAGCACGTTTTAACTCAATACAGCAGCTGTGAAAATAGTTCCAAACTTGGGCTACAAATAATTTTCTCAAGATAACACAGTGCTCTCCATACATGAAAAAAGACATGGGTCTTTTTGTTCTGGACAAAACCTTCCACAGATTTTGACCAAAGACTTGTGGAAATGGTCAGAAAGTGTCTTACAGTAACTGTTTTGTTAGAAAGTCAGTGCTCTTCCACGGACTATTCTGTGTTATAAACAAGACTTTTCTTGCAATGCTGACATAGGAGTTCTTGTAACTCTTCTGCCCTGTTTTTATGCAAAGGCAGAAGATATTGGAGATATATAGACTGGTATAGACACATAGACTGCTGTGTTTTGAGTGGTGTTTTGTTCAGTGATGTCATACATCTTACAGTCAGTGACAGCCCTCAAGGGTTTTTGAGGGAGAGAAGGGTGCTGCTAAAGTGAAGAGGGAAGTGAAACCTTGCTGGGCTTCATGGGTGGCACTGCTTTCTGGAAGCAGAAAGCGTGACCACAGCAAGTGAGAAGTTTAGTCATCACCAGGTGACCAAGGAGATTGTATTCCTGTGGTTGTATCAGAGGTACTGTCTGCAGATCTCAGGTAGTCTGTCTTGGAGAAAGAGAGGATGCTAGTGCTGATTTGAAGGATTTAATATTTAGATGTGTCAACCAACATCAGGACATAGAGACCTGTTATTCCAACTATCTCAATGAAAACTGGATGGGTAGCCTGTCTCTTAGACTGTTGGGACCAGAATAACCACACTAGTTATCCATGCTGTCTATGGACAATGACTTTTTTCTCTGCTATTGACCAACCTAGACATACTAATTATGGTCCTTGAGTCCACTAAGTCAAAGAATGTTGAAGCCTATATTCAGCCTGCATCCAATTGCTGTGTGTCTGAGGTACCTGAGGTTTTACTTCAAAAGAAGTCGACCTTGAAGAAGTTTGGCTGCTGTTCCCTTAAAATTCAAAACAGGTCTGCTCTGTGTGGAAATACAGACACACTGTTCCCCATCTTTACAGCTAAGACTGATCCAAATTATGAACATTTTACAGACTGTATGTACTGGTCTCTTTTAAATATTTTTTCTCTTGAGTATCCCCCTATGTAATTTCTTCTCTTACAGTCCTTCTTTACACCTGTTTTTGTCTGCTCTCTTCATATCAGTGCACCTGCTAATTAATTTGTGTTGCCACTCAACTGAACTTGAACATACAAGGAATGAGAGGCCAGTATTGTTAATCTTAAATAATCTGCTGTACAGCTTGCTATTTTGCCATAAACCATTACTCCAGAGCTGTTTGACAGACATAGCACAGCTAGTAGTTCAGTAGTAAATCACAGACCCTGGGGATCTGTGGAAAAAAAAATCAGGAAGAAATAATTAAATTTGTATACTCTACTGATGATTACATGTTGTATTTCTGTGACAAAGAAGAAGTGGCCAGCCAAGTAAAACCCCAGGAAACACAAAGGTGCATTAAGATAATGCCAAATAATATGGAAATCTAGTGGTTCTTCATAAACATTCATGTTCATTCATCCCCAGAGCTCGCCAAGACTTCTGAAAACAACGGAATGCACAATATACAAATAAAAATCTCCAGTGGGAACTGAAGGAATTCAGCTATCTAGCTAGCATCCTGATTGCTAGGGTGGGACACAACTAAGCCAAAGCCTCTTGCAGACAAAGTACTGAACAGACAGGACAGGTAAGCTGTCCCTAGGGGACAGTGACAGTAATAATGACACTCCTTTTTTTTTTCACTGTGGTCAAGCCTAGAGATATATTACTGAAATTAAGTAGAATCAAAATCTCCATAACATCTTTCCCTGAGAACAAACAAAAGCAACCTCGTAAAGAGGTTAGCAACAGCCATCAGATCTCTGGGAACAGCACTAGTATTCACTACTGACCCCCTCACTCTATGTTGCACATAGCTGCTAGGCACAGAGAGCCTTCTGACGTGATAATACACATATGACAAACGAGGCACTTCAAATATATCTCTTTGGCTTTTATATAAGAAAATGTACTTCTTCTATCCTTCTTTATCCCCTCTTGGAATAAGGAGAAAAATATTCTTTTCTGAATTTGATCCTTGATGAATTAGAATTAATTATCACAACACTGAATTTCATTTTTGTTGGGGCTTGTTTGCTTGTATGCTGTATAAACAAAACAAAGGAGATTCTTCCCAAGTAGTCTAACACCACAATTCCTTTAAAAACAACAAGGATTGTATTCCAAAGTTAGCTACAACTTTTCAGCAGACTATTAATTGTATTTTATATATATACTTACTCAACTACATACGTGCATATTTATTGTGTATATAAAGACACAAATAATACAAAGTGTATACAATACACCACTGTAATTTGAAATCTATAGCAACATGCAATGAAAGCTCCAGTCTTTGTAACTAAGAAGAAAATGACTGATTTGTGATTACTGACTTAAATATATTGTTAATAGAAACCAATCAAACAAGAATATATACCTGGCATAACAGCAGTACCCAGAGACAAAACAAAGAAATATACCCAGTTCTTCCATAACATTTATAAAATGTTTTTCTTACACATTTAATATTTTCATCATCAAAAGTAGTTCTTTCATTAGCTTATGTAAAATTCATACCCTGTCTTTCAATAACATTACATTATTTAGAGTTTAAAATACAGAAGCTGGTGGTTTTGGAAATGTGATGCTGAAAAATAAATTCATCTAGTTAGGTTTCTAGCTTGTACATTGTATGGGTCATTCTATTCTTTTCTGCCCTTTAATTACATTTTAATAAAATGTAATGGCAAACCAGAATCTTGCAATCTGTGGAAATGCTGCATTGTATTTCATTAGACATCTTGGTATTTGTCGCTTATTTACTTCTTACCACAGTTACTGAAAAGATGGTTGTCCATCCAGTAATCACTGGTAGGCCCATAAAATTATAAATGTCCATTTTTCCTCTAGTTACAGGTTGGACTTGTAAAACCTAAACTATTATAACTCTACAATAGCAGTGGAACACTCAATGCCTTTTGCAGCAAGGTCTGTACAGATATAGTGAGCCACATGGCCATTCAACAATGAAGTGAGAAACAAGGAGTGGTTAAGTAACTGAAAATATGGGGAAAGGTGTTAAGAAAGAGCTAACTGGATTCAGCATACTATCCAATACCAAATACACATCAATAAAAGAGAGTGACTGTCCAGCTCAGAGAATACCAGCCAGCTGAGCACTAACCACAGAAGGAGGAGAGTTGTTTCACCATTTCTAGCTACTTATCTTTTAATTAAAAGTATGACTTCAAGAGAAGAATTTGCCATTTCTTTATATCACTCTTACAGGTACAGTTTCTCAGCTTCTCTAAGATAAGGGCTCTGCCCCAGATTGGTACACTATTTAGCTATTCCACACCCACAAAAAAAAAAAAAAAAAAAAAAAGGGCAGATGATCTACAGCAGGCAATTTAGCTTATTTACTGGGACTATTTATGTGAGTACATTTGTAATATTGATGTTTGTTGGGCTCCTTATGTATCAGCACATTAAGTCTTTGACTTATGAAAAAGTCAGTATCCTAATAACAAAATACACTTTCAAGATACCTGTTATTGGTATTCTTTTTTTCTTTTCTAGCCTTCTTTAACTTCAGCTGAAGTTCTTGTCTTGAAGTAATACATTTCTATAAATAAAATGCTCATCCCAAGAAGATGCATGGAAAACATATGAATTCGTTATACTGTGCAGCATTTGGGCTGGACCATTCACACCCCCTGGATTCAGCCAGACTGGTAAAGCTGGTTCGAGGTATTGTTTAGTGGCACTGTCTCAGAATTATGGGGGAACAAATGACCATGTTCGGGTGGAAACCAATTAACTTTGCAAACAGCTGCTAATATCCATATCTAAAGCTATTACCCTGAGCCTGTGGGTTGTTTTGGCTGTTTTTTTCCCACAACTGCTTCAGGTGGAAACCAGTCAATCACTTTAAAAGGGAAAGCCCATGAAGGAATAAGGGCAACTCTTTCATTCTGAGTGGAAAGCAAAAGCACAGGGGCAGGATCATCCTATATCACCACATATGCTTGCTAAACAAACATATATCAACTAAACATCTGCAAAGAGTTTAGTAACTAGGGAGTAGCCATCTGTGAAGTTTCCATAGGGTAAAGCAAATTAACAAGTTTCACACACAGGAGAAGCAAGCCACTAGAGTTCAGTGGGGAAACAGCTCTGTAGTCACACAGCAAACATGGTGGGGTAAGAGTCTTATCCTCATGTTGTCCTGGTGAACAAGCTGAAGATACTGCTAAACAAGCTCACATGCTTATGGGTGCAAATCTAGCTACAACAACATAATCTAATTATCCTAAGAAAGTTACCCTATCATGTAATGTAGATTAGAACCCTCCATTTCTTTAGATTAGAAACCTTAGTTTCCCTTCTCCAGTGCAATGCAACTTTGAGCTGTGATTTGAATATTCCTTTTGACTGGACTGTATTCTGCACAGTATTTCTGCATTGTGGGAAATAATGCTTGGTTTAAAGCAAAGTTTATTGTCTAAAAAGCCTGCTTACCAAAGGTAGGTGTTGCATAGTACTTTTCAGACATATAACCTCCTGAAGAGTATTTGGCCATTTCAGTGAGGTTTTGCAAGATTGTTCCCAGGTGTTGCCCCCTGTTTTTTAATCTGGACTACTCCAAGGTTACTTTTGGGGAAATCAGAACATGCCCAAAATAATCCACAAATATATGCACTTTATGTCATGTCTTCTCCTGTGTGAAACAACTATTCCAATGAACCACAGATTTATGTGCAATGGATTTTTTGCATGTACCACCCATGCCAGGACTCAGTTCCTCAGCAGTAATATGAATGGATATTATTCCTATCGCTTGCAAACTGGTGGAATTACAGCATGTTTCAGATATGGAGCAACAAAAAGCAGGTCTCTAATTTCTGGATGTGAAAAGACACATATTTTCATAGCCTCATATCAGATGATAGAACAAGTCATCAATAAAGACAAACCTAGTTCTAGTTCATATCCTGGTTCAAAAGTGTATGGAAGCTCAGAAAAATGGCCACATACAACCCCTAAGATGTGCAGAACTGTATTTCAATGAAGATAATTCCTCTAAAGCAACTTGGCATCACTGTTGTGGAGCTGTTTTAAGTAACTACATGTGCAACATTACTGCTGAATTTCAGAGGCACAGCATACCTAATGATTATGGGAGGCACTTATGAAATACACACTCCCATCAAAATACAGCTTTTCATTTTAGAGGCTCGACAGTCATAGAATTGCAGGATTGTTTAGGTTGAAAAAGACCCTTAAGGTTGTCAACTCCAATTACTAAGCCAGTACTGCCAAGTCCACCACTGAACAATGTCCCTGAGTGCCACTTCTGCACATCTTTTAAGTAGTTCCAGAGATGGTGACTCAGTCACTTCCCTAGGCAGCCTGCTCCAATGCTTGAGAAACCCTTCTGTGAAGAATTTTTTCCTATTATCCAGTATCAACCTCGCCTGGTACAACTTGAAGCATTTCCTTTTGTTCTATGACTTGTTACCTGGGACACAATTTCCTTTTCAGATCATCATGGAAAGCGATAAGGTCTCCCTGTTGTTTCCTTTTCTCTAGGCTAAACAAGCCCAGTTCCCTCAGTCATTCCTCATAAGACTTGTTACCTTCCAGAATACATCCCTAAATCAGCAAGCAGGCTTCCATATGATCACATAATGAGTATTTGGTTAATTATCTCACAACTTCATTAAGCTTCAGAAAAGCACCGATTTTGAGCACTCCCGTGGTTTTACTTGACACTGGATACTTCACCCAACCTGACCATTCCATCGAGTCTCCTGACCCTTCACCACAGCAGTACAGTCAGTAGCATGGATGGAGAGTTGCACCTTGCTGCTTGATGGAGGAGGAGTCGTACAACCAACAGTTTTGTATCGTGCCTAAGAAGTACACGAAGACGTTGCTGCCACTAGATGGCATAAAGTGCCCATGGAAAGCAATAGCGTATTTCTCCGAGCACAACTAATGGTCTCTTCATTTAGAGTTTACTCCCTCATGGGGAAACAGAGGTAGGAAGGCAACAGGGCAGCACAAAAGCCCTGCCTGAGTACATACTGTATCTTTCGAAAAGCTGTACTGTGTCCCAATGCTGTCTAATTCTCCACCTCCTGTTGCATCAAGCTGCGTTTTAAAACTAGCTAACAAATACAACAACAAATACAACAAAGTTGCAGCTGAACCCCAAAGGCTGTTCAGGGAAGCTTTAAAGACAGTGTACAATAAAGTTCAGAACTCTGGGTGCAAGAAACTATGAAGTTGTGAGGATAGTGAAGGAGGAGGGAACATAGGAAAATCCTTAGCCATTTGAAAGGATTTACTCCAGAAGTCTTGTTGTTGACTTGTGGAATGATTATGGGAGACACCACATGATGTGAACACAGACTTAAATAACACAAAATGACCTCACCTACATTAAGCCTGGGGACAGGCAACACTGTGGGAGTCACTTGAGAAAACATTGGCACCAAACCCTAATTACCACAATGATGGTGATGTAAGTTTTCTTTTCCAAACATACTGGGGAACAGATCTCCCAACATATTTCCCTCATCGATACAGCATCACCTCCTTTTAACACTAGGCTGGGAAGTGACTCTTACTGTCATTGCATCTTTGTGAACACTAACTGAGATGTCTCTGAAGGCTGAATGACTGCAAGGGTCACAGGTTAATAGGGCAGCAAGGACTTGAGCTATATACATCCTGGCAGGTCTGCTACAAACAAAGAACTGTTGTAGCGTTGCAAGGTGGTAGAAATGCTGCAACCTACTTTGAGAAGAAGCCACTCAGAGTAAGGCCACAAGAACAGACATTTCATGTCCATGCACACACACATGCCAGAGATAGCTCAGCAGAGGAAACAGGAAGGGTCTTTGCATGATATATTCCAGCAAGGGTTTTATTACATACACCACGCCAAAGGGACCAGAGACAAAAGACCAAACCATGTGGTCTGCACGACTTAAGTGTGGAGTCAGTGACCAATGACCTGAGGGCAGAGGGGTGCGCAAAGGCCAGGGCAAAGGGCTGCAACCTGTAGGGGGGGTGAGGGATGAATAATTGGGGTGGGCAGTGTCAACTGGCCAGTGGGGGAGGCAATCTAATGTAGATTGGCTGTAGTGCTGCAGAGCATTATGGCTTAAGTATTCTCTATCAGCCTGTGTGGGGAAAACTCTATGATATAGTCTTCCTTGAGGGGGAGGAGTCAGAGAATTCCACAAAGGACCACATTATTGGCAAGTTTCATTTGTTCCAGCACAGTGCTACAGACAGTACCCATTCATCAAAACCCCCTTTCCAACATTTCTTAAGGTAAAAAGACTTTGCAACACCTTGCAAAGCACAATGACCCAAGAAAGAGCAAATTGAAGCCGCCCAGAAAGCAAGTGCAGAACCTCTGGGCCTTCACATTCTCTTGTGATTGGGACCAACAGGGATGTGTTTTCAAGCGTGTTTGTAGCGGGCCGCATGCTGTTGCTTGGCTGATGGAGCGGCGGAACACAAAATCAGCGTTGGCAGCTGGCATAGCAACAAGTGCCAGCAGTTACGATGGTGTAGGGGGATAAAGGGTCTGTCTGGTCTTCAAGAGGAACAAGACAGAAGAGTTGGAGAATTGTCCTGCAACTCCGGCACTGCAGCTTTGGAGCGATCATCTCCGAGATGATTGAGAGCTCCGGGAGACCCTGCCCGCTCGGACTAGGATCCGACCCCGCCCTGAGCTTAATTTCGAGGACGTGAGCCCAGCGGCACGCGGGCCGGGCCATACGCTGAGGGAAGAGCCCAGAGCGGATGAGGCGAGAGTTGCTCAAGCACCTGCCGCTGCCTCCATGCCCCGGGGCAGTCCGAGGCGAGCCGCTGGCCGCCTCACAAGCCACGGGCCGCCTCCTTCCGGGGCGCCCGCCGAGGCCACCCGCACGGCCCCGCCGTCACCTGCCCGGCGTCTCCTCCGCCCGCGCTGTGGCTTCTGTGACGCCCCCGGTAAATCCCCGCGCGTGCCACCGGCCGTTGTGGCGCCGCAGGTTCTGCTGGTGCCCTGAGCGGGCGCTCAGAGCTGCCCAACCCGCTCCGGGAGCAGCAGCACGTCCCACGCTGAGAGCACCGCGCCGTCTCGGCGGATCCAGGCCGCCGCCACTGCGCGGGGCTACCTCTTCTGCCTTGTGCCGAGTGCCTGTTCTGGTCCTTTTCGCTTCCCTGTCCTTCATCCTCGCCTTGTCCCTCATCCTCGTCCTGTCCTTTATCTCCATCCACACCCGGGGCCAACCAGCCCGCCGGGTGCTTCCAGCTGCTGATCGCCCTCAGCAGGTCCATGTCGTCGCACGCCCTGCAGAAGAGAGTCGGGTGGCTGTTCAGCAGTAGGCGACAGCAGTGGCCATCCAGTATCCCGTGTGGGCAGCCCTGTGCCGCCGCCACTGGTGCCTCCGAGCTCAGTGACAAGGTCCAGGGCAGGCTGCACCGCGCGGCTGCCCGCCACGACCTGGCATGGCTGAGGCGGTGGCGCTGGTATTTCAAGAGAGTCGGCATGGACCCGCGAGACCAGCGGAGGCGGTCAGTTCTGTGGACCACTAATGGGACACCTTGGCTGCTTCTGGCAGGCGCTGCAGCAGCATTTTCTGAGCCAAGCTTCACTAGTCCTCAGCAAGCTTCTCTTCAGGAAAAGGCAAAACGAGAGTATCAGCATGGTGCGACCACCCCCACCCCCAGCAGCTTTAGATGCCACGTGGAAGCACTCGCCCTTAAGGCCGTGTGTAGGATCGCGTTCAAGCTAATGGCTTGAAAAGCGAGTTTTGTCCTGTCCGCTGGGAGAGTGAACTCTAGCGTTTTTCGTGGCTTGAAGCGGCCTGGTTGGCTCGAGCACTGTTGGAAGTGGATGCTGCGGGCCTGCTGCTTTGCCGTCGACTCTCTGCAGGGCTGTTTCACAGCTGCTTAGACCTCGCCCATTCTCTTCTGCCCTGTGGCTCTTCCAGTGTGACTGGTAAATGCAGGTCTGCTCTTGGCTGCTCTTAGACCTTCGGTAGTCTTGTACTTTGCCTGCTGAACACTGCCAGAATGTGTTGTCTGTGGTGCACTCTCCTCACACAGACCCAGACTCACTGGGAAACTTGCCATTATATCAGCAGCAAGGTTGCTCTGCAGGAGAGGGGGTTTTAAGCAAAGGACCTAAGTGCTATGAATGGGAGCATTGGGAGAAAGAGAAGCAACTTGTCCAAGTGGACTTGATGGATTTCAACAATTGATGGATTCCAACCACACATGAAGAGAAAACATCTTGCCGTGTAGATGGTCAGGCAATTGAACAGCTTGCCCCAGGTGTTTATGCAGCTGCATATGGGGGGATTTTGAAGAGTAGTTGAAGGAGCATTAAACAGCACGGCCTTACCCTGTAGTCAAGGCTTCACTGCAGAGGCAGTGGGACTGGAGACATCCTGAGGTTCCTTCTAAGCTGAATTCTCCAAGTTTCCATGTACTTGGCTGTCCTTTCATTGTACATGTAGGAAAGGGGGAAAGAGTAGACTTGGTAGCAAGCAGGGAAAAAATTATGCTGAATTTGACATGTTTCCTATGAAATTTTAGATGTTTTAGGACTGCTCTTGCCATTACTACAAGCCATGAGGCTGATGTGGAGGAAGACAATCTGTGCTTGCAAGAGGAGTTGGAGAGGGTTGAAGTGGAGGTATGGAAAGGCTGTTCCTACAGAAATAAACCATGAGGTGCTTGATGCTTTCCTGTCCATCACAAAAAAAGGGCAAAAGAGTATCCTGTGAGCCAGAAGAAGAGAGACCTAAGGAAGTGGTGGTTACACTGAGGTTTGATCTTCCTCAGTCCCTACTGCCTTTCCACCCCACCCTGCTGAGGTACAGCTGCCTCTCTTCAGGGTTTCACTACTTCCTGATCAGGGGCGTGGTGCCGTCGTGTCCACTCGGATACCGCTCCAGTGGCCTGGCCGGGCGACACGACGATGGCAGAAGGCACTCCCTCTGGGTTCCCCGAAGGGCTTACAAGGAGTGCCTCCGGAGGAGCGACGGGACGGCGAAACCACTAAGGAACGAGGCTGACTCTCCTCAGGGGCAAATGTCAGGTTTTATTGATAGCTCCAGGAGCTCCAACTGCACCTAACTCCAGCCGACCAACAAGAGCCCCGAGAGGCACTCTGCAACGACTTATAAAGGGGGGAGTGGAAGGGCAGAACAGCCAATAGGGTCAAACCGGGGAGTGACTTTCGAGGAAACAGATAGGGATGACAATCTATTAGGGGAAGGTAGGGGAGGGGTCCCTGGTCCTGATCCAATCACTCGACGCCCCTGATGGAAGTTTCCAGGTGGTGGGAATGGGCTGCCGAGTGATGGACAAGGCACCAGGGAGGGGACACGGGAATGACTCAGCAGTTCTGCTGAGTCAAGGGGCAGTCTAAGGGAAGAGTGACAAGGAAGGAACCAAAGGGATATGGGGGAGCAACAGGGACAAACCATCTTAAAAACACGGGTAATAACAATAGTAAAAGCAAACACAATACAACAGCGTGGGATTCCTCTCTCTGCTCTACAGTAGAGATCTTCCTGGTTTAAGAGCACATCCCAAGCACCCCGGCATGATTCTCCACTCCAGAGCACGTCTGATGGCGTAGTTCACCTGGAATGGCGCTCACCAGGATATAACTGCTGCCATCCCTCCTGGTCCTACCATGCTGAGGCAGAGCTGCCATTCCTCAGGAATCCACTGCTTCCCGCTCAGCAGGAGCTGGGCACCTCTCTCAGTGCTGCATTTGAGGTCTCTGCCACTTCAGAAAACTCCCCGTGCTGCCATGCTGTGCTCCAGAGCAGGTCCACTGGAGCAGTTTTCCTCTGACACTTCCAAGACTCCTTCATTCTTTAGGAATAAAAGCATTTCAGTTCATGCAGTAGTAAATAAAATGAATACAAAAAGCATCATCACAGATACCCAAAAGGGTTGGAGCGGCACTGTCAATTCAACTGCACTGGGACATCTTGGCAACAATTTGGGACTGAGCAGAAGTCTCAGTCTAGGAGGAAGCTTCCTCACCCCAGCTGAGAATACATTATCCTCAAGAAACAGGGTTGCAGCCTTTGCGGCCAAGGTAAGCATTTTGAAATACCATTCTCGACTCCTGCTGAAGAGTAGCCATTTGCTAGGTTCTCCCTTTTAGCCTGAAGTTAGAATCCATTTATTGTTCTATGCCATATTGTCTAATAGGCCAAAGGAATGGGTAATCCTCAGAACAGTGCACAGCTGAACGTTGTACAGCTGAAAATTTTTGGTCACCAGGGTTGTAAAAATTTTAAACTCTTAAAACGTGGTCTTCCCTCTCTGAGTCGTAAATAGGAAGTACTGTTAGTGGTCTGTGTACCAGAATTTGGAAGATGGGGCCTTAGGCAGAGAATGTCTCTGCTGCAAGTATTTCAAGAAGATTTTGGGACTCAAGGCCACTTGTTATATTTACAAACTGTCAAGCTTCCATCCTAACAGCTGTGCCAAAAGCTGCTGCAAATGAACGCGGGTGTCTTGACATGGAAAAGAATAGTGAACTCTGCTAGCTGCAACCAGTGTGAATTGGTGGATTTATGAAACCAGTTTCCCTACATAATGTGAGAAAGGGAATGTCAGCTCCCTACGCTCTCTCAACTTCTGTTCCTTTTCTGGTTTCATTTTCCAAATGCCTTCTTGTATTTTAGTGGTCTTTCTGTTGTGAGCTTTTTTCCTTACATGTAGGCCATGTTCTTGTGTCTCACTGAAGACCTTTGAACTTAAGGCTGTTTTTCTTTCTTCTTCAGACCCTTAATCAAAAATCTCTCTCTTCTCTGCAGCCAGATATGTGACAAGGTTTGTAGCCCATACTGTTTAACCTTGGGTGCTATTGCAGATGTTTTGGCTATTTATGCTGCTAGGTTTTGATTCAAACTTACTGATGCCTTCACATTGGCCTAAACCTGGAGACACTTTGAAGTTGCTGGTTTTACTTTGAATGAATGATTTGAATGAAATGCTGTGGAAAGGCGCTGAACATTTTTTGCTTTTATAGAGCATCTATGTTTTCCCTTCTCCCTAGTTCAGATGTGAAAGCTTGTTCATTGCAGTCTGAATATAAACTCTATTAAATGTATGTCAAGCACAGTGCACTCATCTGTTGGGTTTTTTCTGCATAGCTGGCTTCTTTTGCACTCACAGTAAGAACCACATTCATTTTTTTCTGACTAGCAGATTGACTGATCTGGATTCTTGAGCTTGACAAAACTGTCAGAAATGTTTCCTCTTACAGTAGCTTCATTATGTTGCATTATTCATGTTCTGTGTTTTAATGAAGTGTTCCCTTTATTCTTTCTCTTCCTTTCCCTTAATGTGTTGGAAATGTTTCCAGTGTTATTTTCATGCTTAGAGATATGTTCAAGACCTAGAAGTTGAGAAGAAACACCATTCCCAGGTCTTGCTAGGAAGTAGATATCTATGGAAATCCACCTAACCAGTCCTCATCTCTTCAGACTCTTGAAGGCAGGCATTAGAACTGTGGGACAACACTCTCCACACATACACCAAAGTACAGTTGGCAAAAAGTGCATTAAAATAATGTTCCACCTCCTCTCCAGGTGATCCACGTGAAAGTCACTTATATTAGCGACTGTATATGTTGTAAATCCCAAATGCCCTTTGGCGGCTAACAAATTTAATTAAACAGTTCATTGCATGAGTTCTTCACATAATTGAAGGAGCTAAGGAGCAACTGTAAACTCTAAGTAAAGGCAAATGACGTAAGAAGCAGCAGGAAACTCTGTGATGCCATGTAAGCTGGTGACATCTGGCTGTTTAGCAGTTTAAACAAGGACTATGCAGTATAAGCAAATCACTTGCATATGTGTTTTGATTTAGCACTGATTTCTTTCTGTCTGATGCTGGTTTGATTTTAAACAAGTATGCATAATTATTTCAGAAAGTCTGTCTTTTTCAAGAAATTGAAACTATCTTGAACTCAAAAAAAAGGCTAATAATCAGTATGTGAGGGTCACAGAAAAACCATTTACCAACTGAAGCTTTCAAGGGACTTTTCTGGGAACAATTATGGTTCTCTCCCTCAGTGTCTGTTGAAAACCATGTCTAAGCCTATTCCAAACTCAAATTTATCAGTATCTGAAAAGACAGCTGGCACAAACTCTAAGCACGACAAAACATTTCATCAGGCCACAAAATGAATAATGTCATCATTAACTTTCTGCCTACTCTCTTATTTGTATAGTTGTTCACTGCTGGATGAAGGCTCCCATACCTCTCCATCAGAGTGTTTCTCACACATTTTCTGAACTCAAGCACAGCTCTGAGTAGGGCTGATACTTGCACTGCAGACTCAGAATAATTGCTGTGTTAAGCTCACTCTGGATGCACCAAACCCAAACACAGGTCTAACCCTACAAAGCATTTTAGCTCAAATTATTTCACTGCCATTACTGGAATCACTGATAGACTCTCCATTGAAGAAGAATGTACAGATGTATAGCCTTAATGCAGTTGGATTCTGAACATTCAGCAATTTTCAGAATGAATAAGATTGGAAAGAAAGATTAGTTCCGCCATCATTGCTGACATGAATAAACCTTTCTATTTGATTGTTTGGCATTGTTCTGCCCAGTTTAGCCCAGGTGTATCCCAAATATCGTCTACCTGAGTAAGCAGTCCAGGACTGTGCTCTCAGGACCTGACATTTTGTGGCTATCCCAGAGCAGGTGGCCCAGAACTGCACTCTTGGGACACAAGAGCACTGCTCAATAGCAAAAACACCTCTACACTATCATCGTGTTCAGAACAAATGCAAAACACAGTCCCATACCAGTCACTGTGAAGAAAATTAACTCTACCACAGGCCAAACCAGCACAATAACACACTGGTGTTTTGGCTGTTGCTGAGCAGTACTTACCAGAAGTCAGGGAGTTTTCAATGTCTCATGTCTCAACCAGTGAGGGAATGCACAAAAAGCTGTGAGGAGACATAGCTAGGACAACTTACCCAAACCATGGAAACTGGGTCAAGTTAGACAGGAATGGGCATCAATCAGTGGGTGGTAAGCAACTGTATTGTGGCTCACTTGTTCCTTATGGGTTAATTTTTCCTTTTTTAGAAATTACAATTCTTACCTTTTTGTTTGTATCAATTATTAAAGTGTTATCTGAACCCACAAGTTAGGGTTTTTTTGTTACTTTTTCTAATTCTCTTCCCCATCTCACTGGGGTGGGGTGGGGTGGGGTGGTGGTGTATATGCAGGGGGTAGTGATCACGCAGCTGTGTGGTACCTCAGTTTTGGTCTGAGGTTAAGCCACAGCATTTGGGAATTGAAATAAGTTCTCAATGCACTGTAGTCCTATTGTCAGCAGACATTTCTCCCTTTCTTATGGTTTATAATTTCCAAGTAGTTTACTAAAGAGAAAGAAGACAAAGGTCTTATTTTGCATTTTTCTCAACTGAAATGAACCAAATGTAACAAATCCAATTGCAACCTACCTGACTCCATAGTAACACAGAGTTCATTTCCATGATAGCTGTATATTGGTAGCCCAGAAAGTGTAAGCCAGTGAATTTGTGTGGTTCTGAATATACGAGTAAGCCGCTTCTGAATCATAGTATCACAGAAGATTCTGAGTTGGAAAGGACCCACAAGGATGGATCATCAAGTCCAACTCTTAAGTGAATGGCCCATAAAAGGATTGAACCCATAACCTTGGTGGTGTTAGCACCAATCTCATATAGTAACTCTTTTACTGTAGTGAAAAGAAAATAAAATGTCTTGTTCATCACTTAGAGGAAGCCAAAAGAAATCCCTTTTACATTCTGAATGGAAAGCTAGCTGTTAATCCTACCATGTGCATGGGATATGGTGTGTCAGGCTGGACTGGGAGCAAGTAAAACTGTCCCCACTTGACTCAGCAGCTATCCAATGACTCTGGACGGCTCCAGAGGCGGCACACCAGAAGCACTCCCACAGCTGTGGCTCTGCCCTTACAGCAAAAGCTGCTGAAGTCACTGTCTGCAGGATGTGTTCTAAATACCCCATCCCTTCAAAGCCTCTTGAGTCGGTATTACTGAGACATGCAATCTTCCCAGGCAGCTTTTCTAAGCTGTACGACTCCTTCTATAAATACAGCAGTTGCAAAGCAGGTGTACTAAACCAGATTCTCAGCAGCATATTGTTATCATTACTTTTTACGTTTTACTGACACTTCCTTTACTGACTCTTTACTCTTTACTGACACTTCCTTCCTGGTAGACAAAAAACACCAGGTGTCTAATAGGGGAATTAGCAATACAGGCAAGGGGGAATTTCAGACTGCCATTTCATACTTCAGCTGTACAAAGATTGAGAGCTAAATTATCCAGCTACAGTGAATCATGTTGAAGGAAAGGTGTACCTATAACAGACTAATCCAAATACCAGTGCTTATGCAACACTTAAGTCACACTTAAGCCCTATTTGGAAATTTTCCTGTGGTACATAAGTCTTGTAATGAAACAAGAATTCAGGAAAAGGAATGAAACATTTCACGCAGACAGGAAAAGAAATAGCTGCTATTAGATGATACTGAGAAAACTACAGATAAGCATAGAGAACACTGAACAGGAAAAGCAACAGAATAGGAAATACCAAAATTTAAAAAAAACCCCAAACCTAAATCCAAAAAGGAACTATAAAAATGAAATTTAAAATAGAAATGGATCAAAACTAAAAACATACATTTTGAGATCTTCAACAGCACCCTGAGCCAAGACAATTAAAGAAGTAGTATTGATAAAACAGCTGACAGTTGCTTCAGTGACAGAGACTAGCTATTTCTTTTGCATCTTTCTTGGCTAGTAAGGAATGAATAGTTCCTGTTGTACCCATGTGACTCTATGACCCCATCAGCATCCCCTTATCTTCAAAAGCATGAAACCAAATTTTAGCACATTCAGCTACCAAAGTCACCAACTGAAACTGACATTGCAATCACAGGGGTTTTTATTGATAACATTCAGAAATATTTGACATAGAATTAGGCTCTCCTGGTCTTAGTTGGGAAGTAACCTGTAAAAACAAAACTTTG
The DNA here is from genome assembly GCF_026979565.1 of Vidua chalybeata. NCBI lineage: Eukaryota > Metazoa > Chordata > Aves > Passeriformes > Viduidae > Vidua > Vidua chalybeata. Next base: position 49,021,276 of record NC_071534.1, on the reverse strand, counting down.
TGGCTGAGCATGTGTCCATTTGAAAAGTTGAGATTAAATACTTCCTCCTGAAGAGCATAGAGATGACTCATGTTTATCCCATGTTGCCATCTTGTAAATAAAAACTTGCTTTTCTTCTAAGATGGCTGGAAGAAAACAAATATATCCAGTTAAAAAATGCACTTTGCTCTCCATTTTTCCATTAAATGGTCAGACTGACTACAGAGACACTCTCAAAATGGTTACTAAAAGTTATTGCCTAATACTCATAGAAATTTAGGTTCTGCAACCTGAATCTACTTAGCTGTGGTTTCAGCAAAACAGTATTTTTCCATCCTTTTTAAATTATTGTTATTCTTATTTTGTCTCTTCTTTCTAGACATCAGGTCTGAAAAAACAGAACACTGCTAATACACTCAGAATCAACTACAGAAAGTATCTGTACAACAGTCACCTCAGTATAAAAGAATACTGCCAGAAGCACATTTGATAAAGCTGTGAAGATTAATTCTGGAAAGGAAAATAAAAACTGTAATATATGTACAATTCTTAGTGATGAAGGAAAGGAAAATATTTCAAAGGGCTGAATCACCTCCCTAAAAAGTGGTACTATATTCCTGTCCAGTTGCAATAAATATTTTTACTGCTCATCATAGTGAAATGCATTCCTCTGTTTGAATTCGGTTTTGTTTGCCATCTGTTTTTCAGAAATTCATATGCAAAAAGTAGTTTATAAAGACAGGAAGAAGTGTTCTGGCAAGGTGTTCCATTAGCCAAATACCCTAGGGTATACTGTACCATGGCATCACCCCCAAATTATATGGTATCTGAACTACCCAGTGGCATCAGTGTAGCAGTACAATATCAATAATTATTCCAAACTTACCAAATATTTTGCTTTCTGTAGTACATTTTCATACAGGCCGTTCACATGCATGTTTGTGTCAGTGCCAACTTAGCCCCATTTACCAGAAGGTAACTTTCTGAGTCTGTCATGGGTGTTAGGGAAACTTCCCGGTGTGACCATTCACAAAACTCTGACAGTCACATACCCCAAAGGTGTCACAGGGCCAAAGGCTTCCACTGCTGGAAGCGCAGCCGCTGCACGGCGGGCGGCTGCAGTGAGGTGAGGGTGCCTCGCTTGACACGCCTCCCCACACACCGACTCTCACACGGTCAGACCAGGTTTCCTTACCGGTTCGACCCCGGTTTCCCATAGCAGAGTCTCAGACATCTCGTTCCATAAAGCAATTTATTCCTGGGCAGTAACACAGAAACATCTCGAGCTGGTGCCCCTAAGAAGCCTCTGGGCTTCTACAGCCTCACAGTCGCCCCCGAGACAGTCTCGCTCTTCTGCCCGAGTCTTCGGCTCTCGTCCCATTCTCCATGTTCAACGACTTCGCTGGCGTCACCGGTCTTAATCTCCTTTGTTACCCAAAAAGTCGGCAATTCCCGGCTCCTGCTGTGTCTCCCAGAGTCTGTTCACCTGGCTAGCGTCACCTGTCTTCGCGCCCTTGGATATCCCGAAGGTTTGCAGTTCACGGCCTCTTGTCTCGGGCTCCCACCCAAAGCTAAACCTGCATCTCAATCGGCAGCTTGCGATCCCAGCTACCTGGACCCGACGTATTCCTCAGCATCTGGTCAGGCACGTAAGTAGATGATGTCTGAAGCTCCGCTCCATCCCCCTTCCTCTTGTATTAATCCTTGCTGTCTGTTCTCGTCACACATTCACCCAAGCCTGTTAGCGGCACCCACGCAGCACTAACTGCCCCGGGACATTAATTCCATCCGAGAACTATTCCGTCCCTAACTCCCCGCCTCCCGCGGCCGCGCCTGCGCGGGCCCGCCCGCGCCTGCGCAGAGCTCGCCGTGCGCGGGGCGGTGGAACGGGGCTGCCCGGCGCGGGGGGTCTGCCCTGGGGCTCCCGCCGCGGGAGCCGCATCGAGTCGAGCTCGCTGCCGGGAGGTTCCCTCCCCCGTCCCCGTTTGAGGCACGATACAGCCCGTTGGTGCTCGCCGTTGGTGCTCCCCGCCGTCGCTCCCTGCTATCGCTCTTCTTAGACGGGACTGTGCCTGCGTCCCTGCTGCGGGATGAAGAGGATCTTCGGGTTCGGGAGGAAGAGGAAGGGGCAGCCGCCACCCGGCAGCGCCTCCCTTCCCTGTCCCGCCGGTGCCTACGAGCTTCGGCAGAAGGACCTGGGCAAGCTGCACCGCGCGGCCGCCAGCGGAGACCTAGCCCAGGTGCGGCAGGGACTGAGGAAATACAGCATCGACGGGCGGGACAAGGCGGAGCGGTAAGGGCGGGAGCCGCCGGGCGGTCTCGGGAGCCCCAGGTGCAGCTGTAGCAGCCCCCGGGAGCTCCCCGGCGCAGGAGCGGAGCGGCAGCGTCGCTGTGAGGAGTGGGAGTGCGGGCGCCGCAGCCCAGCGCAGCCCTTGGCTGGCTTTGGGAAGCGGGCTTGGGCTGCCGAAAACCCTTTGAATTCGGCCAACTGTCGCCTTACCGTTTTTGACCCGGCCTCCTCAGTGCCCTCATTCCCGGACTCCTGTGTCCTTGCGCAGGGGTGGAAGCGAGCTCTTAGCCTGGCAAAGGGGAGTTGCAAGAGGAGCCTTGTAGCCATTCTCTAGCCAGGGTTTGAAGTCTGAATGTAATCGCGCCCGTCTCTACGCACCTCTGAGGGCTCAGCGTGCAGGTTCAGTAGTTGAGCCCGAAGGATGCACTGCCTCAGATGGGAGCAACTTAAAGGTGGGCATTGCAGTTAGGAAGGATTTATAACGCAAAATAAACATGTTGTTTATTGATAATGCACGCGTAGTTGTCTTTTGTGAGTGTGATGTGGCAGCCTAAGCCACAGTGTGGGTTTAGGTTGCAGTTAATTTTTTCTCTGAGGCTTCGGTATAGCTGAACAGTACCTTGGACTGGAATAGCTGGTTAGTGACTTGCAGGAGAAGCTGTTGCTTTCTGGCAGGTGTTGTGTGGGGGTTTGAGTCAAGCACAGCAAGTACTTAACAGTCCTACCTTAAGGAGAAGCCCTGGGCTACAGCATAGTTCCTAGAGATCTATCATAAGCAAAAGGGAATCACCTTTTTTGAAAAGGCTCAGAGTCAAATCCTTTGTGATGTTCTGAAGAGGGGGCTGGTTTTAGCAGAGTAGCTCAGCCATCTAGACTGGCTGTCCAGAAGGCTGGACTTCCGGCAGCAATAAAGCTCATCTAGTTTTATTGCCCTAAAAACACCTACTGGATTTGTAGGATAAAACATATGTAAGGACTTCCTCAGTGATTGTGTCTTTGTGTTCAAGTAGACTGGTTAATTGACATCAGACCTAAGATGTTGTGGTTTGAAGGACTGCTTTTCCGTCTGGCAGGGCTTTAAATTGAAGAAAAAAATTCAGTTTTTCTGTGCTGGTAATGTATTGTGGAAGCACAGTATTGCCTCCTTGGAGTGGACTTAATCTGTAGTAGGCTTTTTATGACTGTGATAGTTAAACATTACAGGAAAGTAAAAAACTACTTTCCTGTAGTCAGAATCAGAGTGTTCTGCTCTCTGGTTTGCTACATGTTGTTAGAGGCACTTTGGTGCAAATGTGTTGGTTTTGCTTCATTAGTGAAAACGCTGGAGAAAAAGGAAAAATTCTCAAAGTGAGGGGAAGCTCTAATATTCTTGCAATTCAACCCATCTCTAACATCTCCAATACACTTCTGGGCCATGAACAATCAAAGAAAAATTTAGAAGTTGACTTGCCATAGTCCTCAGATTCCCTAGCTTTGGTTTCTCTTGCTGTGCCACATGTGTAGTCCCACACTACAGAGAACAATACCCAACACCTGGGCATAGGAATCTCTGCAGATTCTGTTCTACAGTGAAGGAAATGTCCCCTTACTAAGCAGATGCTGTGGAGGGTTTTTGCTAGGAAGTCCCAAGCATTTGGTGTGCAGCTGCTGGTAATGGAGTGGGTTCTTAAGCTTGAGATTTGCAAAGTGAAACTTGTGGTCATATCTGTTTATCAAAAAAAACCCTGAAATTATCCCTGTCTGTGCTAATTCAATTTATTTAATTTTTAGGACAGCTCTGCATCTTGCTTGTGCAAACGGCCATGTGGATGTAGTTACGTTTCTAGTAGAAAACAAGTGTAAGCTAAATCTTTTTGACAGTGATAACAGATCACCACTGATGAAGGTACGTTGTTGTTGATGTTGGTGAACTTAATGGGAAGAATGATGATGTTTAACTCTATTTTAGAAGGCTAAATGATTGCTTTATTATAATTATGTTATAATACATTAATATGTTATATAAAAGAGGATATTAAATATTACATGTTACTTTTTCTAACTATTATATCTAACTAATTTACAACTCGTGACCCTGTTCTTTAGAGCTTAGACACTGGTGGATCTGATTGGTTCTCAGGTCTAAACAATCTACTATGATTTAACTAAGAGCTTACTCTAGGTAAACAATTCTCTAAACACATTTTACAAGAGAAAAACATGGAGCAGAAATAGAAATTGTTTTCTCTTTCATTTCTCTCTGTACACTTCAATAAAAAATCTTAAGAAAGAGAGAAATGTGCTTACCACAGTACGTGGACTATGGTATGTTCTTGCAAGTGAGACTTACTGATTTTGAACTAAATTATGTATTTTTCAGTATTCTTTATGTAGACCTTTGTAAAATCATGCATATTGTGATTGTTGTGGAATGGACATATGTTAGCCTATCTTTGAAGGTACTCTTAATTCCCTCTATTCTTCCTCTATTGGGAAGATGGAGGAATTGCAACAAAGCGAAACTGTAAATGCTGGAAGTTTTTTGTGTTTTGTTTCCAGGCAGTACAGTGCCAGCAAGAAAAATGTGCGGCTATTCTGCTAGAACATGGTGCTGACCCAAATCTGGCAGACGCTGATGGCAACACTGCCCTTCACCTGGCTGTCCTGTCTGGTTATACTACTGTAGCAGGGCTGTTACTCCAGCATGATGCCAATATTGATGCCCAAAATAAGGTAAATTTTTATATTTTTTAATAAAGTGCTTTGCAAAAATTGCATTCATATTTTTCTTAAAGATTTTTTTGTTTGTTTGTTTGTTTTAACTTTGATTTTTAACTTTATATGCCCTTTCAGGAGGGATGTACCCCTCTTTTTCTTGCTGTCTCCGAACATCATGAAGAAATAATGGAGTTTCTCCTTAAAAAAGGAGCTAACGTGCATGCTCGAGATCAATGTGAAAGGTGAGGGGCTGTCAAAATTTATATGAGTTTTTTCAATATTCTTAAGTTTGGCTTGAGAGAGGCATGGGAATGAGGTTTGAAAAAATACAAATAAGGAGCCACACGGAAGCAGTTACTTCTGTGTGACTTGTGAAAGATAGTCATACCTCAGTGGCTTGCTGTCATATCTCATTCAATGCTTTCCACATTGAGGATTGCAAAATGTTATTGTCTGTGATGTCCTTTTTCTGGCAGGAAACCTGCCACTAGCTCAGTGGCATTCCCTCAAATTGAAAAGCCATCTCCTGCATAGTAGTAGAATTTCTAAGTGTTGTTTGTATGGAAGCTTTGTTTTAAGATTAAACATTTAATTGTTTTGAGACCCTCTCCCATTTTATTGTTATCTTAATGAAAAATGCTTTTTCTTTTGTTCATTTTAAAGTAATGGAGAGTATACTTTTTTGAGGGCAAACAGAAACAAAAATATTTATGGTGACTGTAAAGCAATCCATTTCATATCATATTTCTTGGATCCTCCAGAACCCCACTTATGACTGCTGCTTCTGGTGGAGAGCTTAATGTGATAAAGGTTCTTCTTCGGTATGGTGCTGATGTTTCCCATAAAGACACTAACGGATGGACAGCTGAGGATTATGCTGTTATTCATGGATATTCTAGGTAAATTTAAAACTGTATAATTTGAGTAAGTTGACAGTTACCAATATGGTTTTTGATGATTTTTGATAACAGCACCAAGGTTTAATAGTGTGCTGAGACTTGTGTTGAGGATGTGCTCACTTATGTCTTCATAGAATCATTTAAATTGGAAAAGGCCTCTAAGAATCAACCTAACACTGCCAAGCCCACCACTAAACCATGTCCCTAAGTGCCAAGCTACAACATCTTTCAAATACCTCCAGGGCTGGTGACTCAACAGCTTCACTGATCGGTCTTTTCTAACATCTGACAACCCTTTCACTGAAGTAATTTTTCCTAATATCCAATTTACTCTTCCCTGGCACAACCTGTGGTCATTTCCTTCTGTCTTCTGGTATGTATCGTTCCAGTGTCTAGTGTTAACTTGGAAGTTGAGGAAAATTTTTAGCCAGAGTTCTCTGTTAGATTTCAAGTTTTACTGCTAAGCTCACATTTCCTCAATATAAACTCTAAAATATGTCTTTACATATATCCTACAGTTATCCACAGGTGAAACTTGACTAGTACCAAGCAGGAGTTAATACCTTTGTAGGTTTGAATATGACTGTAGAGTGAACATGACTGTAGTGAATATTGAAGTGTGTAATAGTCATGCAGTAAGTGCATATGAGTATATAAATCTATATGGCTATGGATAGGATAAAGATAGGATAAGAATAGGTTGGATAAGAAGTGGCTGTTAACTCTTCTATTAAATGGTATGTTCAGGTATGGGATTATTTTTTACCTAATGCATTTCCTCTCTTTTTCTGTACAGTCTTAGCAAACAACTGGCAGAATATGCAGACTGGGAAAACACAGGAGAAGCTTCTACAGGTGGTGGTGTACGAGGCATCACAGCACTTGGCACTCCACACAGGGCAGCAGCTGCTGGCTTTACACTGGGTGCACCTGCTGTGGACAGAGGAGGTAAGACCCTTCACCATGGAGTAGCTCACGAGGAGAATCAGTGTGGCTTTTTCTTAGTGGGTTTGTGTTGTTAGCACTTACAGTGTTCACCATTGGCTTTAGTGGAGGCATCAGATGGAGTAGCACAAGCTTTGTGAATGTGGTTATTTGATGATAGTTGGAAGTGCTGCTTGTCAGGCTGTGAAAGCATTTGATTTGTATTCTGTGTTCACTTCTTAGGGTTGTTACTTTCTGTCTGTCAGACTGTCCACTTATTTGGGTTTTCCTTGGGAGAGAGAGGAGGATAGGGAAGGCACTAGGCAGAAGTGTTTACTTTTCAAGTGTGTACTTCTACCTAGAGATGGCAACTCAGATTATGAAAATCCAATTACAAAAGCAGTGGGTTCCACCTGAGTAGTTGTTCCTCTTTCTGTACTTGGGAAGCAGCAGAGAAATGAACAGAAAGGTATGTGTCATGTTGATTTTCATGGAGTTTGTGTCTTCATTTTGTTGTTAATAGTTCCATCTGCACAGAGGTCCTTTTTGCACATCCTGTTTCTCAAAATCAGTTATAACTGTTTCCATGTAGGTGCTGTAGAGACATACTTAGCAAATATTATAATGAACAGTCACTTTGTTGGCAGTAACATTGCAGTGTCTGTGAATGCTGTATTGGCTAGAGTGTAGTTTGATTTACAATAAAAATAATGCTTTTCTTCCACTTTAATGAATTTTTTTTAGAAAATAATTATTACCTTGTGATCCAGAAAAAAAATTAAATTGCCTTGTGACCAAAAAATTAACTCCTTCAGTGAGTTTTAAAAATTTGGTCTATAATTGTGAGCTCAGAGTCCTAGAGGAATCTTAGAAAATTAATACCTTAGTATAAATAGTGTGTTTTATACTTTACATTTCAAGTCCTACAAGTGGTAGATTTTATTCTTTCTGAATTTTTAAGGGTGTTACTTTGTAACTATGTGGCAAATGGGCAGAAGACACTGCTCAAACACAATTCATTATTCCTTTAAATACAATTCTTTATTCCATTTTTAAATATGTCAAGAAAAATGAGCAAAATATGGGATGTTTTTCCTCACTGACTTTTCCTAGATACAGGAATTTAGAGTCAGACTTTGTTGCCTTGACTTAGGAACACTTGATTTGACCTAGTCAGAGATGTAGAAAGTTTCTTGACAGATTGCATGAATATTTTCTTTTTTAAAGATTTTGGTACAGGTGGTTTAATCAGGAACATGTTGCTTTTGCCCACACAGTGCACACTGTTACTGAGAGATTAGTAACATAAAGAGAATATTTACCTGCATTAATTCTGCAGTCTCTAGCTTGCACACAAAAAGTACAGGTCCTGTGTCATGAGAGTCCTTCTGATATGCTGCAGTAACAGACATTGAAGCCTCTGTTAGAGGAGAAGTTGGAATGATCTCAGGAGACCAGAGAAACCCATTTTGGAATTATTTTCATTTTTGTTGCTCTTCTATACAGTTTTTCTGGGATCTTCAGTGTTGTCTTCATTCCTTTTGCTGCTTTTGCACTTGTTGAATATTTTTCAAAATACTCTCCTCTAATGAGCAATTCAGCCTACTTCAAAAGTTTGATTTTGTTTATTTGAATATTTACTCTGTGAGATATTGTTCCTTTTGTATTCCTGGGTCCCTATGGAAACTGTTGGGTTTCCATCATAAAGCTCTTTGAAAAGAATTAAGTGCTTCAGTGATTTCTATATCCCAAGGTCAGTAAAAGCTGTCCTATATTATCCCTTCAGAAAACTGAGAAATGCAGAAAGGATGAGAAACCATGGTGAGGTCATTTCTTAACTCTTTAAATATATCTTATTTTGATACAAGTAATTTTGCCACATTTGTTCCATGTGGTAAAATCAACAGAAAGTTGTCTCTGTTCTGCTCTGAGACAAATGTTAAATCGTGAAGAAATTTGGTGTCAGCTGCAATAACAGAATGAATTGTAGCCTTAAAATACAAAAGTTTACGAAGTGGGATGGGTAGAGCAGATGCATAGTGATTTGTATTCTGAACTTGTGTTCGACAACACACAGACGTGCACACACAAACACATATGCATGATACACCAGTGAATGCACCCATTTCAGTCCAGTTGTGGCCTGCTCTATAGTCCTGGGGGAACATGCTGCCCTCTTGTTGTTACTGTGTTCTGGCTGGTAGTATAACTTTTGTATGTGAATGGTTCAGCATGGTCAAATGAATATAAGCAGGACTTCAAACAGAGGTAGAAGTGGCTTATGTTTGTATCCGGCACCAACTGACACAACTTTTAAGATGAGCTGGTTTAAGGCAACAAGTTACTGGGTTCCTTTTTTAGCGAGGAATAACAAACATGCTAAAACTGTAACTTAAGATGAGTGTGTAACTAACATAATGTCTCAAAGTTTTATGCTGGTCTGAGTACAGGGACCCAAGATTTGAAACTTCTGGATAGTCTCCAAAGTTTGATTCTTGACACATACAGATTTTTGAGATGCTTAGAATAAGGAATTTTGTGTGCTCTATGTGTAAGACACTCTACAACCATGAAGGAATTCAATTTGCATCTCTGCTAGACAAGAAGTAGTCAAGTTGAGGGAAATACAAAATTGTCAGGAGAGTATGTTTCTGATAATATGTTTCAGTGTTTCGAAATACTGAAATATGGATGTTTTACATGGAGCAAGTACATTAAGTTACTGTTTGAGACTGTCACTTGAGAGCAGAGTTCTTCAGACTGTGGTTGGGTTGTTTCCAGCACTTCTAACTGTAGAACAGGCTGATAGTCACAATGTGTTCTCCCATTGCTGTAGCTGTTTTGATGTACTGCTTATGTTTTCCAAGTTTCTGGAAATTCCAGTTTATTCTGATGTCATTGTTCCATCTGTCCTTTCCATGCCTTTTCCTAAATGGATATAGGAATGCAGCAATCTCCTAACCAGACATCAAGAACAGGAAAATCAAGGAAAGGTATTTTATACAGTAGCATTTAAAATATGAAACCTGTTGTACAGTATACAAATATCAACACATCTGTGATGTTTATTATCCTGGAGGCCCCTATTTTGATGGTACTGGTTATATGAACTACTAGTTTTATTTTGAGAGTAGGTTTTGTGGTTTTATTGTTTGTTTGCATGTTTTGCCTTGGTTCTTTATTATTGAATTTAGTGTTTGCTTTGTGTCATTGGTGATAGTAAATAATTTTTAATAAGCCCTTCTGTTACTCTGAAATGGAAATGGGCTTTAATTAAAGTAGAAACAAGCAATCTCCAGAGACTGCTTTTCTAGACCCCATTTCTGCTGTAATCAGAGTTCTGTCTGAGAGGCAGCTCATGAACTTTCTCTCTTGCCTTCTAAAGGACAATGTGACCCGTTCTGGATCAATGCTTAAAGTCACTGTTCACAGAATGAGAGAATATTTAGAGTTAGAAGGGACCTCCAAAGATCATCAAGTCCAGCTCTTAAGTGACTGGCCCATACAGGGATTCAACCCACAAACTTGGCATTATTAGCACCATGCTCTACCCAACTGAGTTAATCTATTCATTGGAAACAAAATTCCACAAAACTTACTCAGCCCTTTTGATTGCTTATAACTATACTAATTGAAAATATAACTGAAGTCACCCATCAGGAGTGATAACTGACTGCTCCACACTGGTGGAGACATTTTTATTCAGCTTGGGAAATCAGCAGGTAGGTTAGACTGCTGGTACTGATTGAGTTAACAGGAAACTGTGGTATGTACAACTAATTAATATTATTTAAATATTGTGTATTTGCAATAGGAAACAGTAAAAATTAGAGACCGTGTTGGTATTTTAACTGTTAGCTTGTCCTTGATTCAGCTTCTAGGTTTTCTCTACATGACGTGCATGCTGTATTTCATTGTCCAAAAGCACAGTACAGATCAGGAGATGTACTCATCAAAATTTCCACATGTACCCTGTCTTTAAAACAGACAAAATTTCCATGCTCTTTTGTGTTTAATGCTAGTGGAGGAGATGTCTCCAGGCATGATATGCCTTTGTTTTCTTTTCCCTTTAATGATTCTGCCAAAGTCCTTGGATTGGTTATTATGATAGTTGACAAGAATTAGTTATCAAGAACTTGAGGAATGCTGAAATAGCTACTGTGTGGAAGTTGTGTTTGTTTTCCTCTTCTGTTTGGGAATTGAAAGAAGAGCCCTTTTATTTAATCTTAGCTGTTGATAGTTGAAAGTTGTAGCACTCTTGAAGCTGGATTCCTAGAGGTAAGCTTTCTTTAGTGGATCAGTGATGTGCTAGAATGCACTCTCAACAAGTTTATTGCAAATAGCCATAAGTTGGGAGAATCAGTAGATGCCCTTCACCATAGTGCTGTCATTCAGAGGCAATTACTCTGAGAGACTGTGTAAATGAACTCTTAGGCTGTCTAGCAAAATTCAGCCAGGGCAAATGCAAAATCTGCACATGGAAAAGAACAATCCCTTGCTACAAAGCATGCTGGCACTTCCTGGCAGGAGAGGTGCCTTGCTGAGAAAGCCTGATGGGTCTTGGCAGAGTGAGCTGAGAATGAGCCAGCAGCAGGGTGCCCTGGCAACAGTGTCCTGAGTTGTATTAAGAGCAGCATAGCCAAGAGATTGAGGAAAGTGATTATCCACCTCTACTTGGCACTCTCTGGATTATGTCCAGTGCTCCGGGTGTAATTTGAGCCTCCAGTGCAAGAGAGATTTGTCTTTCAACAGTGAGCAAGTTCAGTGGAAAGCCATCAGATTCGTCAGGGACAGAGATATTTGCCCTTTGAGGACAGGTTGAGGAAATTGGAATTTTTGAGCCTAGAGAAGTGAATTTGCAGGGGACCTAGCAGCAGCTTCTAGTATATGTGAGAAGACAAAGCCAGGTGCTTCCCAGTGGTACATTGACAGGAGGCCGAGATATAAGGGGCATAAATGGCAACAACATAGTTTTTAATTGGATGTGGGAACAGTAAAACAGAGCGGTTGTACAGTCTCCCTCCTTGGAAGCGTGTAAGACCAGACTGGATAAAGCCCTGAACAACCTTATCTGACCTTATAACTGAGCCCACTTTGAGAAGGCTGGCTAAGAGAATTCCTGAGGTTCCTTCTGACCTGATATATCCTATTATCCTATGTGCAAGTCATGTTTGTAACACCAGTGAAAGCTTGGAGTGTGCTATAGAGTGCCCTGGGTTTGCCACTTTTGTCTGCTGTATTCCCTTTTTGATGCAGTTTACAGAAGTGTTGGTGATTCTTGTACTTCAGCTTTAGAGCTTGATTATGCTTTTTGATTTTCATTACCTTTGCAAAACAATCTGTAACTGGGTAGAGCAGCAGATAGTGTAATACCTAGCATAATGTTATACATAATGCTGCATAAAATAATAAATCTCTACATGTGCTGTGTACTTGTGTGTAAGATGAGTACTTCGGAAGTTCTTAATGTCTTGCTAAACCACCACTATTTTGTTAATTGTTTACTAATATAGGATATTAATGCTACACTTGTTTGTTTGTTTGTTTTAGTTTAGGTGTGTTTCTGTGTTTTTTAAACTTCTAGATATAAGACTCCAGAAGAGATATAGATCTGGCCTTTTTTTTTTTTTTTTTTTTTAATTCAGTGTTGTTTGAAGATGCAGTTTTGTTTTGGAAATGCAGTCATTTATGCCACCTTGTACTGAGTTTACTATTCTGTAATTATTCTATAATGATGTGTAGAGTTGCCCATGTAAAATGTTTAATTCTTAAATGGTTAATTTTTAGCATGCTAAATTTAATTTCAATATGTTGATTAATGTTTGAACAGCAATAGATGACTTCTCCCAAGGAGACTCAATAAGGTGAGGCTGTAAAAATAATAATACTTACCTGAGGAATTACTTGAGAGACACAGTACTCATTTTGCTTTGCTTTTAAAGAAGCTCTGAGAAAGAGGAGAGTGATGACAGTTGGCATACCTCTGAGGAAGAGGAACTTGATTTTACCCCCAAGGTATGGTACATTTACAGGAAAAATAGCCTGTAAAAATAAGGGGTTTGAAGGCAAATTTTCTTTGGAACTGAAAGAAGCTGCAGCTCCAGCCAATATTGTTTTCTCTTTAAAGTAATCTCTAGCCTGCCAGCCTTCCTTCTGCTATGAGATTTTCCTAAAGGAACTGTAGCTGTGACAGAGTATGCAGCAGATTTGTAATTTGAAGCCCAAAAGCAGTAGGTGACAAGATAACCACATAGTTTTATATTTTTTCTTGTTTATATGAATCAGGTTTGCAGACTTGAAAAACTTCCAAGTTATATATTATAACCTATACTGTTCTTGTCCAATCATTGTTACTGTTTTCTGTAAATTTGGGGATAGATTCCTAAGTGATAAAGGACATTTCTCTATCAAGATCTACAAAAATCCTCATCACCTAGTTCTCCTTTCCTCAGCAGGTTCCTCAAGAGTGCTCAATGAACAGATGAGTTACTCAAATGGGTCATCTGTTTTCTTCTATAAGATGACATTCAGTACTTGCATGTGATCTCACACTGCATGTTTTTCCTTGTTTTTTTTTTAAATGCTCTTTTTGTTAGATACAAGCTCTCATGCTTACTGTTTTTACTAATGATCTGTAGAATTATGAACTTCTGAGTGATGTCCGGAGCATCAACTCTGTTGCATTGGCATTGTGCTGTGATGTAGAACCTGAGTGTGGTAGTTCAACCCACTCTGTAATGCTGGAGATGCAAGCATGTTTAGTTCTAACTAGATTTTATTTTCTTGCATTGATTTAAATAGAAATTATACATTTTTCTGCCATGATTTTGAAATTTAGGGGTATTTTTAAGTGTACTTGTAGGGAATAAATTTACGTATTAATTGTGGAGATCTTAATAGTTACTTACCTTGTGCACATTTGCAAGTAAGCATCCTGAAAATGCACTTTTAAATATAATTGAATTTTACTTAAGTATTACAAATATTAGAAACAGATTTTTAGAATGGTTATGTACATAAACATTTTTCAAAACAATTTGCAAAAGGGTGCCTGCACAGTGTGAAATACTTACTGAACTTGATATGAGAGGACTGTTTGTGTAGTTAGAAGTATAGGATGGAGCCAGCACTGCCATAAGGACAGTCTGATTATATTTACTGTTCAAGATTTGATGTGAACAAAGGATTTGTTGTTGTTAATGTTAAAAAAAAAAACTTAAATCTTTATTTACAGAAGCTGCAGAAACCAAACCTGACGCTGTTAATGAATGCTTCACAGCAGTTCAGGAAAAATAGTAAGTTAATTTGCAAAAGGTTGCATGATTCACTGATACATAAAGTAGACTTGCTAAGTAAGTTTTTTGATTAGTTTGGGGGAAGGGGGTTTAAATAGTAAATGAGAAAAGTAGTGTTTTGTAAACATGGCACTTGATAATTCAGAATAAAATAAGTCATTAAAATGAAGATATTAATCCTCTTAAGCCCCTTTCCTTTATCAAGTTCATCCTCCATCCTGCCTAACCTCTCACCTCTCAATTTCTGGACGTTCCCAAATGGCTCCTCTCTTGTACATTAATCTGATAACATGCCTATTACTAGTTACATAATTCTTTCTGTTCACATGCGTTTTTCTTTTTTTTTTTTTTTGTATTTTAAGATGATGGTGATGGTTCTAGAATTGAAAGTCCTAAGTCACCAAAGAAAAGTCTCAAACAAAGAATCCCATCAGATGCAAATGTGAACAAAGGGGACAGTGAAGAATTGCTTAATCAAGATGTCTCAGCTGCAAGCAACCTGGATGAAGAAGAATTGGAGGAGGAAGAGGAGGAGGAAGAGGATGAAAATGACAATGAAGATGGTGATGAAGATTATGAGGAGGAAGAGGAGGAGGAGGATGATGATGAAGATTTTACTGAAGATGAAAAGGAGGAAGAAGAGCTGAAGGATGAAGAAACTCAGTCTAATGAAATACTGGAAGAGGAGAAAACAGAACCTGAAGGGGAAATGAATCAGAAATTAGAGTATTTCAGTAAAGAAAAGCATGAAGGGGGTGCTCAATGGGGAACAGGCAATGTCTGTGATGATGATGAAATAAATAAAGAACATAATGAAAAGGCAGAGGAATCTGTTGATACTCCTGTGTCTTTCATAGCTGCGTCTTGTGAAAGGTTTCAAGACAATAAAACAGCAGTGTCTCCAAAGATCATGAATAATGAAGTATCTTGCAAGTCAGTACCAAAACAAGCTGTCTTTCAAAATCTAAATAATCTGCAAGATGTGCAAGAAAGCAGGAACAGAAAAAGCATGATTGAGGAGAAATTTCACAGAAATGCTGACTCCTGTTTTCCAAACTCTGAAGTAACAGACTGGAAAAAAGAGATTCCTCAGCCTCTCTTAGATAGTTGTGGTGTTAAGGAGAAAAGGTCAAACTTCAGTGATGGCTTTGAAAGTGGCAATAATTCTTGGTTAGCAGAAAAAAACTTGGGACCTGCAAGTGAAAGACCAACCTCTGTCATACTTGAATGTGTGGGTAGTGAAGATACTGAAGAAGAGGAATATGAAGGAGTAGATGATGAAGTCTGTAAACCACTGAAAAAAGAAAGTAAAAACTTGCACTTAAATAAGCAAGAAGAAAATTTGAGAGCAGCATTTCATTCAAGCAGCGAAGTAAGTATATAAGGATGATTCAATCACAAGGGTATTTTCTAAGGGTCAGATAGGTAAGGAACACACACTAAACCAGATTTCTCTTAATACTTATTTTTCACATATATCCATCTTTTGATCATCCATTTTTGATGTTAGTGTCTTACTTGGAGTCAAAAAGTTTCTTTGCTATGGTATGGTAATATTTCATAGTATGGAAAAAGAATAGGCAGTAGATTCTGGAATCAGATTTTTCTCAGTTCTGTGTTACAGTTTTTATCCGTGAAGTTTTACTAACATTTAGGAAAATTCATGGCATGATAGCTGAAAGTGAGGAAGCAAAAAGAATTTTGTATAAGATTGAGAGCAGGAAACTAATGACTTTCCATGGAGCAAAGTAGAGAAAAAAAATAAATATGCTCCAGAATGTTGGAACTTAAATGAAGCTGGAGTTAGACTGACATGAGGAATTGCTTATGGAGGAACAGCAAAGATGATGTTTGTTACTGCTCTTTTCAGCTGTTTTGGTTGATCTCTTTTAGGAAGAATCATCTGAACATGAAGAGAATGAAGGTGCTGGCAAAAAGCTACAAATTACAGTTGCTGAAGATGTGAAAAATTCTGTTTGTAATGATAGGCATGAAGTCCACAAAGCTTCAAAGGACAACTCTGGTGAGAGAAATGACTTTGTAAATCCTGACCCAAGTTCTTCCTCTACAAATATTAATGCATAGAAAATGAACTAAAATGGTGACTGACTTCTATGATAGCAAAATTTTCTCTTCCCTGTGAGTCCCAGTGGGCATTGGCAGAGAAGGAAAGCAGATTGTGTTGCTTTTCATTCATTCTTAAAGAAGTGAAATTGTAGCGTTGCATATGAAGCAATGCGATAGGAAGCAAGTGCCATTCTTGATTTGTTGCTATGTTCTCCCTGAAGTGATTTGAACAAAATGCACAGATGACAAAGAGAAGGAGGACTAGAGTGTCTTGAGTGACAACAGTATTCCCTTTTATGACAAGTACTGTCACATTAAATGGCTGTAATTGCTCTTGGCTGAAGCCTGGGAAGGATTGGAGTCAAGCTGAGAGAAAGCTGTTTCAGTGCCTCACCTTGTCCAGTTTTAAAATGTGGAAGGTCTCTCCAGCACCACATGTGTGTGCTTGGAAACATTACCAGCCTAGTCAGAGTAGAGCACTTTGGTACTTACCTGAGGTCTGCCAGTAGGAAGACAAAGCACCATTTCCATTGTCTGTCTCCAGTGAGTAGCTTGTTGTAGTAGATGTTACTAGAGCATGTGTAGCTGCTGCGCAGATGCTGCACAGGGGGCACTGGCAGAACCTGCTGTATCCTGGTGTTGTGCCTATACCTGCTCATCTGCCTATATGTGTTTTACCATAAGTATGTATTTGGCATAGTGTAGGTAGTCAGAGTTCAGATTAGAACCAGCAGTTGCCTCTTCTGGTGTGGGTGCCCTCACAGGCATCCAGCTCCTTCCCCCTTCTTTATGTGTATGTGTCCACACAATTGAATCCTGAATCAGTTTTTCCTAATGGAGTAGCTTAAAATAGAAATACAATAGTAAAATCTGGCTAGTAACCCCCTGAGACTGAACCTTAAAATTGTAGGGAAGGGGTTTGAATTTTAACCCTCCCAAGACAGAAATGGCTTTTGTGTGTTTGAGTCAAGTGTTTGAGGTGTGAGCCTCTATTTTTAAATGGCAATGCTTAGGTGTCTAGCTTCTGGGAAGGGGCTGGGTAACAGCTTTGTCAGGGAAGATCTTTCCTAGTAGCACAACAAAGGGAGCACTGTTTCTTGGTGACTTTGTGCATGTTAGTGTGAGGAGGTTTTGGATAGTGTTTCTGTGGTACCCCCTGTACAGTGGAAAGTGATAGCAAATGCCAAATTTGGAGTTGTAGGGTGGAGAGACCTTAACTCTGTATACAACAGAACTGCAGGATACTGGAGTATCTTCCTGAATGTTACCCAAGCATGTTGAATATTGCCTGTAGCTTTGTTAGCTGTTGTGCACAGCCATCTTCTGATAGAAAGGAAGCAAAAGGAGCTGGAAGTATAAAGGAAATAACATGATGTGTCTGGGTGGGAAGAAACGCTTGAATAAAACTTGCTTCTTAATTTGTCGTCATCAATGGAACCTGCATCTTAGGATATAAAAACACTCAAGCATCTCACTTCTTACCTTATTTGTAGGTGCCCTTCCAACAATGGGAGCAGAGCAAGAGGAAGATGCTGAATCTCCCTGGGATTCTGAGGTACATTTTGTGAAGGACACAAGGGTTTCTACTGCAGGAAGTAGAAGTAAGATCCAGAATCACTTGAGAGCGTCCTTTTCATTTGGACACTACTGTAGGTAGTGTCAGTAGGACACTACTATTGATAAGGCTTATTTCCTCTTTTTTTTCTTTTGCCGTACATTTGTAACTGGGGGCCCTTGAAATATTTCTGCTCTAGGCCAGCTGCTTGGTTAGGATTGGGATGAATTTAGGTTGAGCTAATGGCTTGGGTCACAGCAACTGGCCTTTGAGTTAGGTTTCTAGTATAGTCCTGAAACAATGAAGTTCCTTGCTGCTTAAAATATTCTGACCTTTTCACAGAGGCTGGCAGGAGTGTTGCTCTTTCACCATACAGCCCTAGTCTGCTGACCTGGTTAGCTGTTGCCCTTGGGGTCTTCAAGCTAGATGGCTAGCTGCTTCTGAACAGATCCTCTCTACAGATCCTCTCTACCTTTAAAATCATGTTCAACAGAGGCACTGCACATGCTGGCCTTGTTGGCCTTTTTCATTCTTTCTGTCTGTGGCAATCAGCAAGGTCTGTAGCTAAGTCCCTCTGATTCTTCTTTTGAGAAAAAAGAACTCTTTCCATCCCCTTCTTAAAAATACAAGGCTCAAACATTGTTATTTTTAAGGTAGTTTTAAGCTCTGCCGTGCTAATCTTTGTTCAGTCCAAATGGCTCTTGCAACTGGGAGCAGCACTGTGTTCATTCACTACCGCAGGATATATGCCTAGGGAATGTCAGTACCAACTTGAATGTCATGTACAAGTTCACTACAAATGTTGGACCACTGCAGACATGTAGCTGTTGGTTCACAACCTGTATCTTGAGTTATCATGTTAATTCTTGTTTGTGGTTGTCCAGTTTGTCAGCGTGGCAGATTAGTGGTATGAAGTTTTTGCTTAAGATCTGAAAACAAACACACTTGCTGTGATTTTCCAATACACCGTATTTTGATACATTCTTACTAAGGGCCTTACAAACATTTTTGTATCTAGAATATACTTGATACTGTGCTACATAAATTGGTTTAGCACGAACTTTTTGTATAGAAATGAGTCGAAAATGCATTTGTACCAATTCTCATTCATGTGTTTTAGGTTACACAGGCGGATTCTGAAGTGCCAAGAAAAATACCATGTGGTGTGCTGCTCCCAGCTGCAGAGAGACATGGAGCATGCTCCCAGTTTATTTCAGGGGAAAGTGACAATGGTAACTTCCTGCTGGGCTAATGTTTGTCTGTAAGCATTTATAGGCTAAAGTAAACTTTTATCAGTGTCTGTCTTAGAAATGCTGTCACGGTGTGAGTACAAACCATACCAATGAAGTGCTTATTGTTAATTAATGCCAGTAATCACAGCACTTGCTGGCCAGTTTGTAAAGAAAATTCTTTGTATTTTTTGTGTTCTTCCAGTGAGTATCTAGTTGTTTTTTTATTCAGGTTCTTGTTTCGTAGCAATGACAGTGTATGTCTATTAGGACTGACCTTTCTCAGCATTTAACATTCTTAGATGATAATGCAGCAGAAGACAGCTATGATCTGGCTTAGCATTTTTGTCACCCCTAGCTTAACCTTTGATAGCATTTTGATAGCTTTAGGTTCTGCTTTGCCTAGGAGCTAAAGTAGGACTACAAGTACAGGGATTTTTGCTGAGGATTTCTGCCTGTGGTTTGTGACACTGTCTCTTGAGTGTTTTGAGCAAAGCTTTACAAGCTTCCAGGAGTTTCAAATGTAGTTGTTAACTATTTGTGACGGAATTCTGCTTAGACAAGAATTCTTCTAAGACAAGTTTGGGATCAGTGTGAAAAGATGGTAAAAGGTGGCTATGGTAATCTTTCTAAGGTCTTTCCACACTGCTGGACCACCAAGTTTACTGAAATTGAATACTGTTTGTTTTTTAATTCTGGTTTGGGGTTTTTTTAATATAAAATATTAGAAAATGTATTTAAATATAAAATTTTTGTTCTGGAGCCATTCTTAATAATTCTAAGTATTCTTTCATTTGCTTATTTAGTCACGTACAACCGTACAATGACTTAAGCAGAGGATTTGAGAAGTATAGGTGAGATTCTGTGGGTTTGGAAATGATTTAATTGGACAAAATTTTAAAAAATATTTGGAGCTATGTTCTAAATGTACATTAAAACCAGACAATGTTTGTTTCTGTTGTTCCCCTGCAAGCTAAACCACAACAATCAGATGAACACTGCCTTGATTTTACCTTGTTAGACATATATGAGGTTTCTCTGTCTGCGCCCATGCTTTCTTAGTCCCATCAATGGAGAACAAAATGCTCATCAATATTAAGCATTTGTAGAATAATCACACAGAATCACAGAATGACTAGGTTGGAAGAGACCTTCAAGATCATTGAGTCCAAGGACCATGCCCTAAACACCTCAACTAAACCATGGTACCACGTGCCATATCCAGTCTTTTTCTAAACACATCCAAGGACGGTGACTCCACCACCTCCCCAGGCAGGCCATTCCAATATTTTATCAGTCTTTCTGTGAAAAACTGCTTCCTAATACCCAACCTATATTTCCACTGACGCAGCTTGAGACTGTGACCTCTCATTCTGACAATTGTTGCCATAGTCAATCATAGTCATAGTGCTGTTTTATGATCATTCATTACAGCAGACCAGCTTTGGCTTTTGAAATAATCCTTTTAGAAAGCAGGATTTAGCTCCTCAAAAGGACTAAATAGTTTAATCTTGTTATGTTAACAAGCATGACCTTACTGCTTCAACTATATTGTCCTAGTTCTGTGATAATTATTTTTTAAATCCAAGGTGTTCTTTTCTTGTATACTAAGACATATGCTGCATTATGAGGTAAATGCAATATTCAGTATTGTACTCTTGATGAAATAATGCTTGTGACTAATACTTAGTTGTAGAAACTACTGATGTTGAATGGAGTAAAAGATACCCAAAATTTAAAAAAAATAACATTTCCCAAAATATTTTTCACTTCCAGGCTTTTTGGAGAAACCCAACAATTTACAGGTAAGCATTTTTTCATGTTAGACAAACTACTTATTCTGCTCATTAAATAGATTGTAGTTACTTTGAATTTGGTGTTTTATCATTGAATTTTCTTTCATAGCTGAAGACTCCCATATCTGCTTTGGAAATGAACAAAACTTCTCCTGAAAACAGGCAGCAGAAATCAGGTAATGTTTACCTTAAATGGTTCTTGGTTTAGCTTCATAATCTTTTAGGAGTATTTAATAAGGCATCTGTTTTATGTTTTGCAGATCTATTGCAGGAATTTGATTTAGAAGATGTCGAGGATATTGAAGGTATTCATGACCATCTCTTTGTCATGTTCTTTCATGGACAGACACATTGTAATTGCAAATCTTTTCTTAATTTTAAATTAACGGTTCTAACAAGATGCTCTGGAAGCAGAAGGACTACTGAAATATACACCTGTACATGTTTGCTCCCTCCTATAGTCTGCCCTTCCTTGATGTTGGCTTCCTCCAGCATACATGTTGTCATCTCCCCTTTTCAGGTAGTCCTGAAGATGGAGGAACATTGATGCCTTGTGTCTTTCCTGCCTTTTCCTTTGTTCTCTGCCGGTTAAACAGAAATTTCAAGATTGATTAAACACTATGTGAAATAGATGTTATGGGCTTCAAAGATCCTAAAATCTTACTTGAAGACTGAGACTTCAAACTTAACGTAGCTGCTGTTGAAAACTTCTCTGATGGGCGAGACTAAATGGGAGTTTGGGTTGCTTTTGATTACAGCAGTCTTGATAGTGATAACTTATGATATACTCTGCAGTAATTTCTGTGGTGCTACCTACAAATGTTCCTTGACCACGAGCACATCTGTCTGTTTTTACTGCTGGCTGGAGCCTTCATCTGCACTAGCAAACAGTTTGGTACTGAGATATCTATAAGCATGAGTAAAATCTAAAGTTCCTCTTGTTGAAAAACAAAGAAAAGGGAAAAATGAAAAATGGTCTGTGTTCCTTATAGTACATTATTCTTAGATAATCCCTAATTATTGCTGTTATTATTGTCTTTAGTATTTATCACACTTTCTGAAATGCATCAGAGTTATTAAGAGATCATCATAACAACCCTGTGAAATAAGTGCTGTCAATCCATTAATGACTGTGTAATGCCTTGTACTGAAATACCCAACAATCTAATCTACAAAAGATCTCAGAAATTTTGCGCAGCAGTGAGGTGGGAGGAAAAGGTTGTTACTTCACACTGTGTAACTTTGAGTCAGAATTGACCTCTGGAGACCTTTATGACTGACTGAGGAGCTCATACTCCAGTTTAAACATTAAGTTGTAACTGTGAGCTTATATCAAATGTTAAGAACCCTTCAAGGAATGAAGGCTTGCAAAAGTACTCACCGAAGCAGAAAATGCCAAGAAGTGAGGTAGTGCCATTTTGTATTTTTGTGATGATACCTACCTATTTTTCTCAGTCTTGCTCATTTTTCTTGTAGGAAGGATATTGTGTCCCTCTTTAGCAGTGAAACTAGGTGTATGGAAAGGCTATTGTGTAGAATCCACTGCGTTATGAGACAACACAGGAGGTGCAGAGTGATAAGGGTGAAAAACCTCCATCTCTTGTTTTTAGATTCCCCAGTTGAGTTGCTAAGACTTGTTTCTTTGAGAAAACTTGTCACTTGAAAGTGTACAATGTGCCTTCCACAAGAACAATGACAGTGAGATGCTGCTTCTAGATTGTGTCTGGGATTATCTGGAGTGCAGTTCTCTGGTGTAACAGAGATTCAGGGTAGGCTGCCAGACTGGGTGAATACATCTGAGAAGTTTGTGACCTGCCCATACTATATAGAAATTCTGAGAGAGGGAAGAGTAAAATCCGGTTTTCAACAGTATAAGCAAAGTGTTCAGATTATGGATTGTTTCTCAGCATGATACAAGTCTGTCTTTCACTTTCCATCTGTGTTTTCTGCAGCAGATAAGGTAGCAGTTTGAAATACTCAGTTCAGATTCACGCCTAGAGACAGATTTGTTTCATGGATAGAGTAAAGCTGGGGCCTTAAAATATTTCAAAGCTGTGATTTTTTTCATGATTTTTTGTGTATTGCACATATGCACATAGGGAAATTACAGTTGCTGGAGCCATGTAACTATTTACTGTATGGCACACAGCATTTCAAAGAGAAGGACCAAGATAATGCACCTTTAAGAAACAGGATTGGTTGATTTGTGACCACTTGCAGCAATTTTCAGCAAATTTCCTTTAAATGCCCTGTAAGAAAGCAATGTACACAGATGCATCTTCAATCTGTTTTATGGTAATTTTTGTCTATAAGAGCTCACAAATTAGAGGCGATGCATTATTTTGTGTTAAGATTTTTATCACAAATATGATTCAAGATGCAGTCTAAATGTAAATAAGTAGTATTAGGTCATGCTGGTTATCAAAATACAGTTTTTTCACTGTAGGTGAGTACTCCGGATCTACTTTTTATATGTCGTCAGCAGCTGAAAAAGAAGATGATAAGGATGCCATTGAAAACTATGGAGTGTGGGTATGTAAAATCAAGATTTTGAATTAAGAGTCTGAATCAGTAAATTGTATTATACACTGTAAAGCAAAGAATTATATATTATACAAATGTAAAGTGAAGGAAACTTACCAGTCAATGAATAATTCTCGAGAATCCTGTAAATAAAGGTTGTATAACAGCCTGAAGTAAAATGGAATGCAGTCTCTTTATGGTGGAGAAAAATCCCTATTATTATAGTGGATACTTGTTGTTGGACTAATTTGTTTCCAGCTGGTTTACTTAGACTTTGTTCAGTGTTTTTCTTTTTGCACAGTGCTGAGAAACAGTGCAGTCAAATTCTTTTTTTTCTCTATGAAAAATGCACATTCAAGTAAAGAAGGAAATTTGTCTATAGTGTGCTGATCTATTGGATTAAGTATGCCTGGTCTTCCACTTTGTAACAGAAGAAGAAACAAAAAAATAGTTAAATTTTGTGACCTCAATGCTTTCCCTGTCTCTGCAAAATATGTGCTTGTTTGGCCATGTTACTAAGTGTTTGAAAAGGTTTTTTTCAGAGGGCATTTTAGACAGGAATAAGGCAGGCATTCTGTTTGTGTTGGGCCTACAACAGGAGAAGGGAGAGGGCTGGATAGAGGAGTCTGGAGTCTTCTGTAGCACCTCAAGGGACAGTGGAGCAAATTACTTCTACCCCACGCCAGGTAGGATGAAAAACGCACATGCTTAATATTGACAGGCAGAGCATGGAACTTAGGCCTACTGGCAGTGGTAGTGGTTGGGCAATGAACTTGGGGAATGGCGAGGTTGAGACAGATAGGAGCTGGCTGAGGTGCTCCTTGCCTGTTCTGAAAGCAGGAATTTTGGCAGAGAGAGAAGGGCTTGGCTAGAGAGAGAGGAGTTGAATGGTCTTAAACCATTGGGACTAAGGCTGCAGGCCTGCCTGGAAGGCACTAGGAAGCATATGGGGAAGGAACATGTGAGGAGCAGGGTGTGGGGTCAGGGAAACGAGGAGACTGGGGGCGTTGAGGTAGGCATGGTGTGGTTTTCACATAAGTTTGGGTTCCTGACTTTCGGGATGAGGGAACGAATGGACAGATTTCCCTCATAAATGCTTTTCTTTGGATCTTGGAATGAAATTTAGCATTTCTGTGCCTTGGGTGAAGAATTAGGCCCAGTTCTCCATGTGGTCTCCATGGTCTCCATGGACAATAAAAAGGTTTTCTTGTTCATTAACACTCTATTAGTTTAGCTGGCAGGGAATTGTAAAATTCCAGACAGGCATGGAGGAAGGTGGGTGATGAAACATGGGCAGTTCCAAAGAAAAATGATATTAAAGCAATAAAACATGAAAAGATAAATTGCTTTCTAACAAAGGCCACTTGTTACAAAAAGCAGGCTGGCCTAAAGGTGAAGGTAACCCTCATCTAGAAAACTTTAATCCTAGAAAAGCTGTTGTCTCTAATAAGTCCTAGTAGCTAGTAAGTCCTTTATTTTTAAGAAGAAGGTGAGTCAGTGAACCTTTAATTTAGTATTCCTTGATTTATATTATAAGAATTGCTTTCAAAATATCTTGATGCTGTTATTTCTGTTACATGATAGGATGAGTTTGCAATGGAAATTATCTTGATTAACAGTAACTTCCTTTTTCTTTGGTAATCTTTTTGTCTGTACCTGTTTAATTAAGGATAAATATATTTTAGAAACTACCAGCTTGATAGAAAAAACAGCACATGAAAATCAGACTGACAAAGCAGAAGTTTCACATCAGGAAGCCCTAACAAAAAATGAGGAATCGTACAGTGCTGACAAGGAGTTAAATCTAAAACCTTGGGAAGAAAGATATGAAAAAATGTGGGTTGAAAATGAGAAAAGGGAATTGAAAACAAATTTTAAAAACATTACAGCAGAGTTGAAGCAGTTGTTTGGTGAAAATGAAGTTGGGGAAACTACTTGCCTTGTGGAAGAAATACCAGAAGATGGCTTTGGTGAAGAATTGAAGAGTTCTCACATTATTTCATCTCCTGTGACTGAATCAAGTAATAATTTAGAAACCCAAGGTGAATTTGGAGGTATTAAGCTAGGTGGGAAAATACCCAAAATGGAAATTGTATTTCCAAGTCGTGCTGTTCTTCCTGATCAAAAGAGCTTAAAGACAAATGTAGAAGATACCTGGAATACAGATGAAGAAGCTGGCATTAACAATGTAGATAACAGAAGGGTGTCTCTAGCTAAAAGAGAGAAAAAGAAAATGCCTACTATGGAAACAGAAGAGTATGATAATGGAGATAGTAAAAATGCAGAGGAAGGTCCTGCTTCCTCCCTGAGACATAGTTTAAAATCAAGTATTTTCGGTGACATTTGTAATATTCTTCCTAAAATAAGACCTGTTTGTGCAAGTGATGAAAGTGCACATTCTGTAACAGAAATGAAACTTAAAAAGTACTCTGGATTTAATGATGATGTTCCCAAGAACTGCCATATCAACAGTAATATAGGAGAAACAGAAACTGAAAGTCTTTTCACTAGTGCTCAGGAATCATGTGACATGCTGGAAAGGAGTCTTGATGAAGAGCTAAAACGAGATATGGAAAGATTTAAGAGTAAGGTAGGAATGCTGCAAACAGTATTCCTGGCTTTGGAGAAAGAGAAGGTACAGCTGCAAAAAGAGGTAGTTCACCTGCTACTCCTTATTTTTTAGTCTTTCTCCATATCAATGGTCCTGTTCACTTCAGCTATTCATCATTAAATGAAGATGCTTTGTGCAAATTAGTTGTTATTTGAATGAAAATACAGTACTTATTCATAAAGAGAGCAGTGGAGAGTTGCCTTTTCCCCCTTTTTCAGAAAACACAGAATCAATATTGTTCCAGTTTAACAGTATGTGGCACTCAGTTTCAGTGTAAGACGTTATCACTCCATTGACATATAAAGAAGTGCACACAGTTAAATCAGTTTTGATTCTGAAACAAAGAATGAAAATAGCTTCTGAACAGGGTCTTGACTGAACTTCTCATTTGCTGTGATTTCTGCATGGCGTGTCTTCATTGCCCTTCCCTTAAATTCCTGTTTGCTGTGAGTGGAGTTGTTTCTATTTGTGGGTTTGGAATCTTTTTCCCTGCTACCCTGCCTACCCTCCATGGAGGAAGCAGTATCCAAGCACACTTCCACTTGATTTTTTAAATTTCTGTTCTTATAATAAACATTGTGCAGTCCTTCTAACTGTTTAATCCATCAGTAATGCTTTTACATTTTTGTTGTTCATGTTTTAAGATACATTGTTGTTTTCTTTCTAAGGACTATGTTTGTTACATCACAGGATCATGAGTGAATTTGAAGTACTTTCAATTACAATATAATTTGTAATGTAATTTTTCTGAAAATACTCGTCTATATTTTTTTTTCATTTTACATTTCTTCAGAGGTAAACCCTGAATTATTCAATTGTGGGTATTGTGTTTCTCTTTTATGGAAAGACTGATTAATACTTGAAACTTAACTTTCTTTTTGTAGGTTGAGAAGGAAAAAAGCAAAGAAATATGTTTCAATATGCAGACAGTGGCAAAAGAGGAAAATTTTGATAAATTAAATACACCACCAGGCAACATTAATAATAATCAGCAGATAAAAGAAAAGCTTACACTGAGGAAGAGTGACTCTTTGAAAATGGAAGATGAAAACACTACAGAAGAAAAAGTCAACAAGAATTTTTCACCTGAGGAGAGGTCAGAAATTATTAAAATGCCAATGAAAGTAGAAACTGAAGACATGATCTCTAATTCGTATTTGTAGGATTACTTAAGCATCTTTTAGGTTTTTGAATATTGTACTAGCAGTTTCTTTGATGCTGAAAGCAATATTGAGTAGGCCACAGCTTCACACAGCTTCACAAACATTTAAGAAAACCACTTTTTTTTTTTTTTTTTTTTTTTTTTTTTAGGAAGAGGGAAAAGATATTACCAAATGAATCTTAAAGGTTTGAAGGAGGCATTGTTTTTTTTATGAAATCCTAAGCAGGAGGGTTTTTCTCTCTGTGCTTCAAAGGAATCTCTGCTCTTAATACTTCCTCTAATGTGGATATAAGATACTGCCTGAATCTAGTTCAGGTTCCACATTCCCCCCTCATTCCTAGGGCAAGGTTTTTTAAATACTTTTAAATACTTCACAATCCTTGGAGTTAAGTCTGTGTTTTATCAGAGATATTTTTTCATATCAGTTGTTTCTGGACATCATCTTATGTCTGTTTCAAATAAACATTTTCTGTTACTCAATAGGTAATTTTCTGTTACTCAATAGGTAATTTTTTTTCTGTTTAATGTAGCAAATTTGCCCTGAATCATGATGTTGCAAAGAAAAATATAGGACAGACTTCAAAGCAGAAGGCTAATCAGCAGATGAGCTCTTCCAGTGGGAATAATTTTCGAGTACCAGATGATAGCACTTTCAGTGAAACATCTCAAGAGGAAGGAAGGTACTGAATATAAGGAAT
Organism: Vidua chalybeata; assembly: GCF_026979565.1. Classification (NCBI taxonomy): domain Eukaryota; kingdom Metazoa; phylum Chordata; class Aves; order Passeriformes; family Viduidae; genus Vidua; species Vidua chalybeata. The sequence goes on along the minus strand of NC_071534.1, from coordinate 48,993,551 downwards.
GTTATAACTAAAACTTACTTAATGATAAAAATTAACCTAAAGCTAAAGGTAAGTTTTTTGTAAAGCTGATGTGCACATTGGTTTTTGTTCCTTCATGTGACAGTATTTTTGTATTCCAAAACATCTTTTTTGCTTTATGTGCTTTGAACATCTTAGCCAAGTTCATTATAAAGGCAATGTGCACAAGTGCTGAAAAATTACCTGAAGGTCAGTGTATATGTAAACATATATTTTATACTTTTATAAAAGGAGAGGAGAGGCTTATACAAGAACAAAGTTGCTATTTCATTACATGCACTTTAGGGTTTGAGTTTTTTTATTTTTATTTTTTTATTTCAGCTGTATGTCCTCTTGACTTCTTGCCTACCTCAAACTTAACTGTAGGGGGCAAAATGAGAAACAGAAATTGTCAACAGGGTACAAGCACTGTTCAGCAATAGCTAAAACACTGGTGTGTTGTCAACTCCGTTTGGGTCAGAAAAGTAACAGACAGCATTGTTTGGGCTGTTCTGAAGAAAATAACTCCATTCCAATCAGCCTAAGTACACTAGAGACTCCAAAATTACAGTTCTTTGACCTGTAAGGGGAAGAGTCTAAATACTGAAGAGAACTAAACCTCTAGTATTAAATAGGGAATGCACATAACTATGTATCTGTATATCTCCATGTCTGTAGCTTTAGGATTCATATCACTTTGAGTGAACAGTTATTCAACTATTTGCTTAATATCTTGTGAAAAAAATAATCTGCTAATAAGGATGATCATTTTTTTCCAGTATTCACCTACTTCTAAAAAAACCTCTTGTATTAAATTTTACTTTAATTCCCTACTGAAATTAGGTTTTCAAAACAACTTTAGATATTGTTCTTAATGCAAGATAAACATTCCAGAACTGAAATACATTTGTTTTCCAGACCTGCAGCAAAAACAGCGAGTGAAAAGAACAAGGTACTGTAAAATTTGTTTCTTGATAAATAGTTTTATCAGCTTTTAATCACTCAGATGGGATCAATCATATATGGACTGTGAATGAAAGAATGAGTAATTCATACATACATAGTTGTATACAAAAAATACTGTATTGTTTGTAGGTCAGCATACAAATGGATGTAACTGATGACCTTGATTTAACTCACTCATCTGATACAACATCAGAGGATGTCAAATTACCAACATCCACCTACAAAGAGGCTGTGTTGCTCTTAGAACAGCTTACTGTGGATCATACAGGTATGTTCTAAAGTCACTTTTCCCTCAGATGTTACAAGTTTCTCTTTTAAAACATGGTTTCTTTGTGTGCGCTCCTAGGTATCTTGATTCATTTATATTTAAGATAACACCTCCCCACCATCCCCTTCATTGCTGACCCGTGTGTATACACAGCAGCTGTTTTTCCTATTTGTTGTCTTTGCCTGAGTGGTGGTTTTGTCTTCTCTTAAATATATTTTTATGAGGTGCCAGCAGCATGGCTGAAAGGCTCAGCTGTGCCCTGCAGTTGGTCCATTGTCTCTGTCTGGCATGGGGCAACCCCTGGCCTCTTCTCACAGAGAACTCCCCACTGCCTTCCTTCAGTCTTCCCACTACCAAAACTTTATCACCTACACCAAATAAAATAACTTACACATTAGAAAGTATTTATGCATATGTGCATCTTTGTCTTTTCTATCTTAAAATAGGTTCTGCTATTTTACTGAAGATTCAAAACATACTTCTTAAATATGAACAAATAATAGAGCATGAAAAAAATCGGTATGCAGCGGTCTGGAGAGAAGTAAGAAAATTGGAAAGTGAAAAGGAGGAATCAAAATTAATAGCGGAAGAGACTCAAGATTTGAAATCCATATTGGCTCATCAAGAAGTGGAATGGAAAAGTGATATCCAGAGCCTTAAGTATGTAATATTGTGGTCTCGTCATGTGTTACCTTGTAACCATATATTTACCAAGATGAACTTACAAGTAATAAAAACCGTCAATAGTTTATTTCCATATACTTCAAATGTGATACCATGGATAATGGAATGATGATAGAATTCTTTAAAAATTAGAGTAAAAATACGAAATCTGAAAATATTTAACATTATTATGGTTTGAGTTCTTTCTGCAAGTTCATAGTATAGAATATTTAATTTTTATATCAGTGCTTTAATTTCTCAACTATACTGTTAATTCCCAGGTTTACTTTGAAACAAGAAGAAGAAAAGAGGCTCAGAGTAGAAACACTATATGAGAAAACAAAAGAAAAACTCAGAAGGAAAGAAGAGCAACATTGTAAAGAGATGGAGGAGAAACAGCAACTTGAGTTACAATCAAGGAATTTAGAAATGGAGTTAGTAACACTGAGAAAGCTCTTCAAACAGGTATATTAGATAATGACTTAAACACTTATTTTCTTCTTCTTTTTAATTGGTGTTGTATTCCAGTATGCCTAAAGAAGAGGTACTTTGTTCATGGAAGAGGAACTGGGTAACTATTGTCAGATTTTGCAAACAGCTGGTTTCCAAGTAGTGTGTTCCCTTTTTTATTAGTTTGTATTTCAAAGCTTAACTCTGAGTTATTTTACAAAACTATTACAAAATAATAATTAAAATAAATAAATTAGTCTGTGTTTCTTCTTAATTTTCAGAAGAAAATTAAAATTTATAGATTGATTATTTAAGCAAAAATATGTAAAAGAATAAAAGGGAGAGTGGGATGATATTGCTAGCTTTGATTTTTCTGAAGGTGCAAGTAATTTAATTGTATTATTGTAGGTTGAAGACGAGCGTGATGAAACACAGAGACAGCTCTCTCGGGAAAAGAGTGCCAGAGCCCTGCAAGAAGGCATTTTGAACAACCACCTTTGGAGGCAAAAGGAACTAGAAGAAGAGACAAGAAGAACTATAGGAAAAAGTTCAGATGTAAGCAGATTTTTTTCTAATTAATTAAATTTCACCATATTTGTTCTAAAGTTATAATAAAACTTATATATATATTTTTCTGCTTCTTGATGGATTATTTACAGTTTACCAGTGTAACTTCACTGTGCAAATAGCTCTTCTGGTTTCCCTTATGTCTGTAAAAGTTATGGAAAGCAGTATCAATGCTGTATGTACAAGTAGAAAGCTAAAAGAAAACACTATTTACAACATTTTTTAAACTGTCTTGTTTTTATTTCCTTGACATTTTATCATCACTTTTTAAGTGAAACACCTAGCTACCACATCCAGTGTGACCAGAAAGGAAGTTGACACTCATTCTGTGTTCCCATTACTTGGGGTTTTTTAAACTATTTATTCCCTTATCAAACTTGAAGTATGAAGTTCTTTTCCACCTCCACATATTAAAGTTTTATGAAGGAAGATCAGCAATAAATTAAACTCTCAATGCTAGTTAAAATAATTGAAGGAGAATAAGCAATCATGAGCACTATTAAAAAAAAAAGTCTTAAAAAGTTTAATGAATTTACTAAGAAAGTGAAATTCTTGGAAGAATTTATTTGTTCTTGGCTGTGCTACCCAATAAATATAGGATTAATATGTTTATATGAATAAAAAATCTGTATAATAAACAGGCACTATACAAGACTCTTGCATTCTAGGGATGATTCAGCTGTATAGCCAACTTTGAGTAATGCCAAAAAAAGTGTTAAGAAGACATTTAAAAAGGAAAATACCCTTTTTTTGCCTGGTAAACAGAGATTTTACCTCTGGTAAACAGAGATTTTACTAGATCAGTAACACAGCTAAATTAATCTAAAAGGGAATATTTTAAAGGCATGCACACACAAGAAAGCACTGTTATTTTAGAACCTTTATACCTGAAATATTTTAAATAATTTTATTACTTAGTTGCTGGTTAACAGAAAAAAAGGCATTATGTATTTGGCTTGTTTATTTATGGATATGTTATGCTTTCATTCTATACCTGTACTGGACATACACACTGGTTCATAGAGTAGCTTATTTCTTATCTGAAATTTCACTCTCATCTTTGAAGTCATGTTGCAGTGTTAGAAATACTAAAATGCAGCTTAATGCTGAAGTGGTTTTGTAGATTTATTTCCTACCTGGATACTTATTCATGTTCCCTGTCATTCAGGAATCCGACAGTGAGAGAGAAAAGGATCTGTTGTACAAAAATCAGTTACTGCAAGATGAGATTGCCATGCTAAGACTAGAACTTGATCAAATAAGACTTAGGCACCAGGAGGAAGAAGGAAAATATTTAGAGGAAATTGAGACCTTGAAAGAAAAAAATGAAGATCTCCAAAAAGAACTTAAGCTGAATGAAGAAGCCTTAACACAGACAGTTTTTCAGTACAATGGACAACTGAACTTACTAAAGACAGAATCCACAATGCTAACTTCCAAACTTGAGCAGACAAAAGAAAGCAAAGACAGACTAGAGACAGAAATGGAATCATTTCGTTCCCGCCTGAACACTACTGTTCAAGAACTTGAACGTCACCAGTCATCAAGAAGCGATGTCGAACGAACGTTTCAGAGAGAACGTGATGAATGGCTTCGCTTGCAAGACAAGCTCCATCATGACCTCTCAGATGTGCGAGAAGCCAACAAGAGCTTGTCTCAGCAGCTGAGTAATGCTGAAAGCAAGGCTAATAGTCTAGAAAATGAGCTTCACCAGTTAAGACAAACGCTCAGAGAGAAAACATTGCTTTTAGAAATGACACAAAAAGAATTAAGTCAAACCCAGTGTCAGGCAAAGGAATATGATCATGCTCGACAGCTTGAGAAAGACCAAGTAAACAAACTTATAATAAAGCAGGAATCCATGCAGGAGCGATTGGCCCAGCTCCAAAGTGAAAACCTTTTGCTCCGTCAGCAAATGGAAGATCTGCAGAACAAGGGGATCATCAAAGAAAAAGTAGTTAATGATGTGCAAGATCGGTTTAATGATATTTTCAACAAACTCAGAGCTGATACTGAAAAGCAAGTTTACCTAGTGGAAGAGAGAAACAAGGAATTAAATGCCAGGTGTATTGATTTAAGAGAACAAGTCTTCAAATATGAGACTGACAAAATAGAGAGAGAGGTAAAATACAGACTTACAGCAATTTAGAGTTTTCCAGTTCTTGAAATTATTTTGTGTTTCTAAAGTATATCAGATGTAAGCCATATGCATGGGACCAGATAATGATGATCTGTTCTGCTTTGTTGTGTTTCTCTTAAAACTGTGGAAGGTTTTGGTAAATGGGTTGTTACTGCTCAGATCTGAGCAGTGAAAAAAGGTATCTAAGTCTGCTTTGATCAAGAAAGGTGATTCTTCTCTAGAACTCCTTTCATCTCTTTTCCTTAGTCCATTTTTTGCCCTATAGAATTGGTTAAGGTATTTAATGATTTTTTAAAGTATTGCACTGATGACATAAGTGAGGGTGATGTAAAAGGAAGAATGATCCAATATGTGATAGTTGAGAAATGAAGATGCAGATGAGTGAATTGTGTGAGATGGACTTATATTAAGTTCCTGTAGAGGAAAAACATTGCCTTTCCCTAAGTTGCTATCAAAATTGAAGAGTATTTTAGTGTCCAGGTATTAATTTATGAATATTCTGGGGGCTCTAAGGGGTCTACCTAGAGAATGCATCATTACCTGTGTTCCTAGGACTAGGTAGGTATTCTGTAATGATAATGTTCTGGCCATTTTCAGGTAGAGTAATGACTTTAAAATTGCCTTACCCTGTTTAATCTCCCTTACTTTCTAGAAAATAGGAACTAATAAAAGTCAGTATTTAGACACACTGGTGTATGATTTGTCACCTTTAATGATTTGAACAGTGATTTAAAATTACACTTCCGGAATTACAAGTCCGGAATCTTTGAGTGAGATAAATATAGATATGTGTGAGATAACTGCTTTATTCTTCATTTATCAGTTACTGTGAGGTGTGTGTGGGGAGAGAATTCCAGCAATACTGTCAGTCATTTTAATCTGTGAATTGCTGTGTATTCTTCCTACCAAAACAACAGGTTCCCTCTGAAAATACTACATCTATATAATGGTATGAACTATCCAGATTTTAGTAAACCTGATATGTCAATATAAAGACAGTTGTTATTCTAAAACATACTTATTAAGACAGCTGTAAGAGAATGTGATTCAACATATTCTTAGAGTATATCTAAAGAGAGCTTTTAGATATAGGTATTAATTTAATTATATTTATAAATTGTAGGAATAGAACAGAGAATGATGTGGTACCAAGTCCTGCCTTTGGTCAACAAAATAGTATCTGCAGTCAGATTATGGCTCTTGCATCACAACAGATTTCCTTGGATTATGTTAGTAAAATTCCCATGATTGCAGTGTGTGCTTATGCATGCTTTCAAGAAGAACAATATCTGGATCTTTTTTATGTATGGAAACAGAAATCCTCATGAATTGCTGCTGACAGTTTGGGGGTACTCAGCTGAAAAAGATGGAGAGGTGATTGTGCACATGCCTGCTGGTGACAGACAATTTCACTTGAGTTCAATCCAATCCAAAGTCTAACTCTATAATCAAATAAGTCAAAGTAAAGGTATTTTTCATGTTCTTACAATTTTATTCATGCTCATTTGATTGCTTCATTAGGGCACGATCAGACAGCTGCAGCAGGAGCTTGCTGATACTCTTAAAAAGCAATCTATGTCAGAAGCTTCACTTGAAGTCACTACACGCTACCGCAGTGACCTGGAGGAAGACAAGCTGCGCTTGCAAAAGGAATTGGAAAAGGCTAAAACCAAGGTACATAATGTCTGTAGTTATAGCAATAAATCTTAGGGTGGCTGTTAAAAGTAGGATTGGATGTTGTCCTAAAGCCCCAGGAAAAATTAAACAGGATAGATATAATGATGTGTGAATCAGTTGCATTGCTTTATAAACTTGGTGCCCATGTCTTTGACATGCAGACATTATGCCCTAACTTGGACAAAATTTTTTATTTGTGAAGATGCTTTTCACAATAAATTAGTGTCTGTGTTTATGCCTTGTTACCTTTGGTTTAGCCAAGCAGATTGTCTGAGTTCTTAAGAATAGTAGAAGTATTGGACTGCTGTGTTTGGACATTTTTATGCTCCTGCTTTCTCCCTGCCCCCACTCCCCCCACCCTGCCCTGTCACTAGGTAGCACATCAAATTCTGAATGCTTTTGTAATTTATTCTGCATTTTTCCCCTTTGGCCCTTCTATAATTTAACATCCTTAAGTGGCTTTCCTGCGAGGGAAGTATAAGCTATTTCTGAGTTAGGGACTACCTTTCACAGTGTTTTTCCAAGGTATGAATGTATAGTGGCCTTGGAGTTCTAAAAGGAAAATAATTTAAAATCTAATCCTTATGAGGGACTTGTGAAGTTACTACAGACAGATAAACTTCCTAATTCATGTTTTCACAGAGGAGCAAACAACTGAATATAAAAAGCATCCTAAGTCACCAAAAGGGTCAGAGTAGCAGTGTTGGTGCTTAGAACCATTCTCTAGGAAACACATGGAGGAATGGGAGAGGCTGCTGTGGAAGATTAGGAAGTAACACTGCTTGTGTTCATTTGCTAGCAGAAGCTTTGGAAGTACTTAAGATGACTACGATTCTTTGGGCAGTGGGTATGGGCAGATATCTGCAGCATGTGAATCCTTTGGCAGTAGCTGACTGCCCTGTATAAAAGCTCACCTGAAGACTGTGGATTCTTTCTGTGATTTTACAGTTACGGGAGGTGGAAGAAAACTATCTTCAGTCTGAGCATTGTGTTCGTGACTTGAAGACTGCCTTGGATGGTAAGGAAAGAGAAGCAACAGCTTCTGCCCAGAAACTGCAGGACCAGCTGTTGGCATCTTCTGAGACTAACACTACTATAAAACAACTGGAAGAACATGTGCAACAGTAAGAGAACACAGTGGGGCGAGGTATCTGTCATTTGCAGGATTGGCTGGAAACCACAGCATAGATAGGTAGCCTTGTTGCATCATAGCAAATTATTAAGATTTTGAAGGACGTTCTTGTTTTTTATTATTTTGCACTGTTCTTTTGGAATTGGTGCTCTGGCAGATCTTTATAATAAGACCTGTATTTCTTTTTAAGCCTTGAAATTGAAAACACCAAATTGGAAGCCACTGTCCAGCAACAAAGCAACAGGATTGAAGCCCTGCAGAGAGACCTGCAAGCCTCTGCCTCAGTAAGCTCCTCATAAATTTCACTTTCAGTGACTCCTGAGCCTAGTTACCTATTTCTGTGGGGAAATTTTATGGTGAGGTTTTCCTGGAGAGCCAAGGGAAGCTCAGTGCCTGCATTTATCTGAATAGAGGCTGCTCAGAAAGCAGCCTGCTCTACTTTCCAGCCATCCAGGTTTGAAAATTTTCCCATGCTAGAGCAAGTCAAACATAACACTCTAAAAGGTAAGGATTTGACAGCAGTACACTGGTGTAACTATTGTTTGCTTTAGACCTTTCATAACATCAGATCCTGCTTTGGGGACTGCAGTGTGTTCCATTTAAGGTACTCATCAAGTTAACTGGTGGAAATTCTACAGGGTATATTGATACCAATCCCTTTATGCCAGAGACCTGGCTGACATCATCAGACTGAAACAAGAATTACATGTTCCAGAGCTTTTGCTGTGCAGAATTGCTTTTTCTTTGGCTACTTGCTGTATGACTGTTCTTGTGAAACAGTGAAGAGAACTGCTTGTGGTATCTGCAAAACTCTGTGTGAGCCTTTGAATTTACCACAGCTTTTACACAGTGCTTAATTTTAGCTCAGATAAGGTGCTAACACCTGTGGCCTGAATGAAAAGATATTTGTTGTTGTTGTTGTTGTTTGTATTGTAGCCATTGAGCTTGTTACAACTATAGTTGTCAATTATAGCTGAAGGGATTTTGAAAATCACTATATATGATATTCAAACTTTGTGATGTACTGATACTGTCAAGAGAAGTGTGAGGGCAGTCACAAATCCTTCTGCTTTGATTAATAGGGCATGATTTTCAAGTGTACTGGGGATGAGAAAAGCTACTTCTGCCTATTTTCACTGAACATTCTTTATATCCCACGTGGTCTTTTCTCTCTCTCTCTGCATCAAATGGCAGAGGTGATGATTGCTAACAGTTTTGCAGTGGCATCAAACTAAGGCCATTTTGATCATTGTTGCTGGGTGTAAATAGTGTAGGAATAGAGATGAAGAGGTTTTGTGTAATACTTTTGTCAGTGAGGTGTAACTTCAATCTAGAAAGTGATACTGTGTGTTCTTGCTTCTTGTAATACTTCTATAGGTCCATAACCGCTTGGAAGACTTGATAATGAGCTTACAGACAGCACAAGCAGCTGCAGAGGATCACCAGAAGCAGGTATGTGACAGGCTTCTGTGAACAACTGTTTTAGTCTTGAATTTTTTTGTGTATAGGTAATTGATGAAAAGATCATGTGGGCTCTGTAAGCACACAGCCTGTTAAATACCCTTCTGGTTTTAGGGCAAGGCACCCTCAAGGGAGAAGGCTGTAAATTTCCTCGTTTTCCTACTGCTGTGTTTTGTATGTGTTGTGGTGTGCAAGATAGTTGTGTTCATCAATGTGATTCATCTGATGAATACTCTTCCCTATCCCACCTTCAGGGAGTGAGCAAGTGGCTGTGAAATGCTTAGCTGCCTTACCAGGGTTAAGCCATAGCAGATGACTGATAGAGTGGATGTTGTGGGCAGCATGGAGATCTGTGGTTGAAAGCTGAGAGAGGAGAGCAGACTTGACAGATCCATATTTTCTTTGTAATTTTGTCAGAGGTTGAGGCCATGTCAGTTTTTGTCATGAGACCCAGTGTTTTACTGCCTCTGTGAGGACTTGAGAAAGTCATACACCCTAAGGATTTTTTTTTATCTGAGACTTTGTGTGAAGTGTTTTGTCACTTTCTGTAGCTAGTAAACATCTCTTGTTTTTTCCTTTTTTGATTTTGTAATTTTCTTTTTTCCTTAAAAAATGCCACTAAAAGCATCTAGTCATCTTCCAATCTTTATACTTGAACTGAATCAGCAAGTTATGTTCAACTCAAATACATCTGTTAGACAAATCTTTGTCAATTTCAAAACATTTTCTTGCTCACAGGAGATACACAGCTGTCACAGAAGCCATGAGGGTAGGGTATATTCTGTGGTGGGCACTAGAAGTGAATACATTAGAAAGTATGTAATGAGCTCTGGAGAACCTTTGGAAGAAAGCTACAGGGTAATTTTGTGTGTATGTTTTTCCCCAGAGTTCAACCTCATCTAACCACCCCTTTAGAATTCATTCTTTTTACCATCTTCCATTTCTCTTCTTGGTTAAAGCTGTGTTTTACATTCCACATTAACATTTACCATAGGCATTGGATGGGGAGAGAAGAGTTTCCATTTAAGTTGCAGCTTTCAGTTGCAGTGTTTTCTTTATGGTCATCTTAGTTTCTTCTTCTGCCATTGTTGCTTTTACAGGCGCAAAAGAAGAATGTGCTGGCTCTGACATCAAAGGACTTGCAGAGCATATGGGAAGAGCAGTTTAAATCAAGATCTAACCTCGAAGAGCGTGTTGCTCAACTTGACAGGGAAAAGGCAGATCTCTTTGAACAGGTAAATCCAGGTAAAATTCTTCAGAGACATAAGCCAGTATTTGAGAGAACCCCATTAACCTTTTGGTCAAGTTCTTAGATAAAGAGCATGTTTTTATTACCCCTGCCATTCAGGCTCTGGATAAGTTGTGATTTGTGGATCATCCAGGAAGCAAAGGAAAGCTATCTGGATATCTTGTGTAAGTTCTGGAGTGATTCTCTTTGAAAGAGTTCCCAGTATGGTTTACATCAGTTAAGCACATCAAGCAGGGCTGCAGTTCCCCAGTTCTTTTTTGGATTCCTTCTGGCCATCTTCTGACCCCTTGTTTTCCGGCAGGGTTGAAGTATTTCACCTTTCCAGTGCAGTGCAGGGAGGAGCAGCAGCATGTTTTCAGTGTAGTGATGTTTAAAAGCCTTGAAGAAAAACATAGTGAAGGAATTCTGGGGAAATTAACTAGTGCTTGGGAAGCAAGAAATGACTGACAGTTGCAAAGGAGCAGTCTTTCCCTCTTCATCTGTAGAGGAATAAAGGAAGTATAAAGCAACTAGCACATAAGTAGCCACAAAGAAGATGTGGAAGGGAATAGTATATTGAAAAAAATTTTGGGGTGCCTCTGCCTGCTGATAAGTAAAAATCCTGTAAAAGCTTTAGATTAATTTGTATTATTCTGTGATAAGCATACCTAAATAATCCTTACTATGAGTTGAGAACTTCTGAAAGTAGTCCAGCATCTTTTCCACCTTTGTTTCAGTGAAGGCATCTATTTTTGTTCTTCAGTATTGGCCCAGTTTGCTGTGAAACCTAATGTGTAACTTGGCTAAAAGATGGAGATGGACTGCAGCTTCTCCATGGAGAACACTACAGACACGTATCGCACATAGCTATTGTTCTTATTTGTTGTGTGTGCCATGTGTCTTTTCTGTTTTGAAAGTGTGAGAGTGAAAGAAAGAAAGTGAAGAAACTGATAGAGTTAAAACGCCCAGTTGAACTCCGTCTGGACCAAGAAATGAGACGAAACTTAGAATTGCAGAAAGACTTTAAGAGGTATCACTTTTTTATATGGTAAAGAGATATCCCTGAAGAGAAGTCCAGTTTTATTGAACTGTAATATAAGAATAGATACACATACTCTGCAAGCAAACTAAAGTCTTGTGTTAGTTCCTGCAAGGTACATCTGTGCATGAGCCTATACTTACTTATATCTGAAAGAGGAATTGCCAGTCCAGGATGCCCTGCAGTTCTCCAGGGGTGGGGAAGGAAGTCTTCAGTTTGTCTTTTCAGCTGAAATTTGGATGTGCCAGGTGATTTGTGGCACAGTGTTGGAATCCTGGATGCTGAGAATTTTAAACTTTCTGTGCTTAAAGGCACAGACCCACAAGAGAACACTGCATTTGACCTGAGGTCATGGAACAGGCTTTTAAAATTGATTAATAGCACTGGGATTACGAGTGTGGAGTTGGTTATAAGTGTGTAATATCACAGGGTGGAAAACTTAGAGTTTGGGATTTTAGAATATAGAAATAAATATGAAGCAAGATGGAGGTTTTAGGGCAGAGGCAGGTTGTTGTTCTTTACCTTCTTCTTCCTTCTTCTTCATGGGTTTGGGTGGTGTTTTGTGATTGGACAGAAAAGTCCACATTGCGGACTTTGAGGGATCCATTATTAGGTTGAAAGGGAAAATAATCTAGGTGTCATTTCTTAGTTGGATAGTTTAGTCTTAAAAAGACCTTGTAACAAGGGATAGTTAGCCATTTTGTGCTGTGCTAATGAAAAAGCTGCCAAACTCACGATAGTGAGACTGTAACATAGATAAGAGGTAATAAACACCTGAGTCTAAACATGAAATACTGTCTCAAGTGCCTTCAATCCCGACCCCAAGAAAGTGATAGCTCAGGAACAGCAGGTTTTTTATCAGCAATTCCTGGTACATTCAAGTATGTTGAAGATGAAGAAAGCTATGACTGTACGCCTTACTGGAGAGCATATGGAAAAGGTTGCTTATTCCTGTGTTTCATTGTTTTCCGAACTGATTTGCTATTTAGGTTGAAGAGACTTCTCAGTAGAGCTACGAAGAAAATAAAGGTGTATGAGGAAAGAGAAATGGAGTCACAGCTTAATTTGAAGGGAGAAATGAAGAGCAGATATTCTGAAATGGTCAGTGAAGTTGATAGATTGAGAACAAAGGTGAGCTCTGCTTAATTTGGGGTTTGTTTGGTTGTGGTGTTACTACTTTTCAAACCTGTGTGAAGCCTTGCCTATATTTCTTGTCATGTTGATGATTTGCTTTCCTTGGCTGTATTTTAGATTAGATTGGTCTCTGTCAATGGTTTTTCTACTGTTAGAGAAGCAGGTGACTGTAACTAATAACTGATGTAGTTGTCCTTATGGGTAAAGATGCAGTCCTTAAGTGCAAAGTAGCATCTGCAATGGCACCAGAAGGGCAGACTGTAAGGCAGAGGAAGGGCAAGCCAAGAGTGGCCGCAAGGCTGGCCGGGTCTATGACCTTATGGGCCAAGGAGCCGTCCCACAGGCACTCACCAAGAAGAACAGAACAGGTCTGGTGACAGCAGGCCCAGTCAGCCAAGAGTGCAGATCCTCAGGCTGGGCCTGAGGGATGGGCAGTTCTGCTGTCCTACCAGGACGTCATGTCCATGGGTGAGGATCAGAGCTGAGTATACAGATGATAAATACAGTCTTCATGGATGACCTTTTAGCAATTTTAACAGAATTAGTGCCTTTAGATGCCTCTGAGTTTTTTTTTGTTTTGTTTTGTTTTGGTTTGTTTTTTTTTCTTTTTTTTTTTCCCTACATACAGGTTGCTGAACTTTCCCAGCAGCTGGACATGGAGTCTAAAAAAAGCATGCAGCTAGAAGCCCAAAACCGGGATTTGCGAGAAGAGCTATCTACCCTGCATGGGACCTGTGAGAAACTGGAGAAGAGCAAATGCCAGCTGAAAGAAGAAGTGGCAAAACTCCAACATCACTTGGAGACTAACATGGTGGATCACAGCCAAATAGAACAGTATAAAAGAGAGGTTGATGAACGAGCAGGCCAAGAAATAAGACAAAAGCTACAAGAAGTCAATCTGTTTTTGCAAGTGAGTGACTTTCTGACGTGTCTCTGTAGGCACTCCGTAGACTTTGGTTGTGGTCACCATTTTTTAGTGTTTGGCTTTGGGTGCCCAATTCTGTGTGTTAATGCTGTACTTGTGTCTGTGCCTAAGGGCAGTGGGAGAAGGGTATATGGTTGGGCAGGAGTGCTCCTATAGTGTGTAATTTGCTGGCAGGTCCCTGAATCAAAATCTTGCCCAAGGTAGGTTACCATTTTGCAGTGCTTGAGGCTGTCTCTGTCAGCTGGTCTGCTTCTCACTGTTCATGCTTCAAGTGGTTTTGCACCTTCCAGCTGTCATGGCCAGACCTACAAGTCTGGTTTTGTCCTTGTATGGGGGAGAGCGCTCAGAAAACAAGTGACTGCAGTTGTAGGTGTGGAGATCAGGAGCAGGTGAGGCATTCTGCTAAGGTCTTTGAGGAATCCATGCCCTGTCCTACAGAGATAATGTCCTTTCACTAGTAGCTTTGAATAGTGGTTCTGATTTGGGCTTCATCCTAAGTGAAAAGAATTATTTACCCTAGTGGTAGATCCAGGGTTCTGCCTTAACTGCTGCTGGTATTGAGGAGGTACAGCTGCCTCTCTAAGCCAAGGAGGGCCCATGACCTTGAGTACATGCAATTGACAGGTGGGGAGAGTTCTCTTTTTCTTTGCACTGGTTGAAGGTGCACTGTCTCCTTCAGGCACAGGCAGCCTCCCAGGACAGACTAGAACACATCAGAGCAAGTCATCATGCTTCTCTGAGAAACCAGCTAAAAGACAGAATTAGAGATCTTGAATGTGAATTGGACAAGATAAAAAATACTCAACAAGAGAGTACATTTCCAAAAGAATGTGTACAGGCAGAAGTGGAAAAGTACAAGGAGCTGTATCTGGAAGAAGTGAAAACTAGACGATGCCTAGCAAAGAAACTGGAAAGGTAAGTCTATGCTTTTTTTTGGATTGGTAATAAGAGACTCCTTTTTCCTCATGCATATTTCTTGTTAATTCCTCTTCTATGATGACATGTGTGGGAAGACAAACGTTTAACAGGCCTTCATTTCTCTTTAGTGTTTCAGCAGGAACACAACTGATCATGGCAATAACAGGAGACTTTTCAAGTTGATATTGTTTTAACTGGTAGCTTTTTTTGCCTGTCTCTATAATCTCATTCTCTGTACAACAGAAAAAAATGAATTTCATGTCCATTATTGTTTGAATAAGGGTAGGCCTCTCAGAGAACAGATTTCTGTTCTATGAAGAAAAAATAGAAATTATCTTTTTTTGGCTTCTGTTTAAGCAGTAGCTTTGAGCTTTCCTTGGGAAGAGGGATCCAGCCCAGAGTTGTTTCAGAGGTGACGTACCTTCCAGAAGAAGCTATGTGAACACATGGCTTTCACAGATGGCTTTGAAGCCCTCATGCTGAGCAGTCCTAAATATTGGTGACACTGCTCCTTGCCCCTAGTGTGACGTCTTAGACACAGGCCCTCCAAACAAGCTCAGGTCAAATGATGTACTGTTGTTGGAGGTTCTTCATCTCAGAAGTTAAATAATAGTTAAGGACCTGGAGAGTAACTTCGGGAAAGTGTTACTACCAAAGGTAACTTTTTGTGTGTTTCCAAATGTTTCAGAGCTAATGAGAGACTTGAAGAAGCCAATGCTAAGCTCCTCCAGGAGCGCCATAAAAGCAAATCATTAATCACAAGCAGCATTGTCAGTGGAGGTCTGGCTGCAACTCCAGTTCTGTATTCAACTGCACTGGGACATCTTGGCAACAATTTGGGACTGAGCAGAAGTCTCAGTCTAGGAGGAAGCTTCCTCACCCCAGCTGAGAACACATTATCCTCAAGAAACAGGGTTGCAGCCTTTGTGGCCAAGGTAAGCATTTTGAAATACCATTCTTGACTCCTGCTGAAGAGTAGCCATTTGCTAGGTTCTTCTCCCTTTTAGCCTGAAGTTAGAATCCATTTATTGTTCTATGCCATATTGTCTAATAGGCCAAAGGAATAGGTAATCCTCAGAACAGTGCACAGCTGAATGTTGTAAGGCTGAAGATGTTTTGTCATAAAGATTGTAAAAATTTTCAAGGGGGTAAAAGGCCATAAAATATTTAAGTCAAAGCAGTGAGCTTTGTCGTTATATTCTTTTACAAGAGCGACTGTGACAAGGAGTACTGTGGCATAGGCAGTTCCCAGCTAAGCTCATAATGAAATTTCAGTGTATGATTTGGCTAACCTGTTTAAAATGGCTAACATCATGTTGAGTGACAAATTCTATCAGACATCTGAGACACTATTTTCTTCTTCCTTGTTCTTCACTCCAGCAGTTTCTTCACAGAACTTGCGTTAGTATGTTAATACCAACAAAAGGATGCTTCAAAAATAGGATTATATGAATGGGATGGCATAACTTTGCTCTTACACTTCAGTGCAGAACACATACTACATATAGGAGATATTTGTTCTGTAGGTCCTGCCATGTGTTATTTCACAAAATGGTAAAATTACCTACTCTTTGGCAAGTCTTCACAGCTTTCTGATTTTACAGCAATGCTGCAACCTCTGCAATACCTCTGGTCCAAGTATGCCTTGTAATTAGCAGTCACTGTGATAGCACATCCCTCACAGAAGGCTGAACATTATACCATGAAAACCCCACACCAATAGTTGTAATCAGTGAGAGACCCACTTAACATGGGATCGAGGCACAGCCAAGCTTCTCTGTTGAGTCATTGTATTCTTTTGTCAAGGGAATGTGACAAGTATTTCTTCACTTTTAAGTCCATCTCAGTTTGATGGTCCCCCCTCATTGGAAAGAACCCATTTAAACCATGTGTCTACATAGAGTACCTGTTTTACAAAAACAAGCCAAAGAGAGCAGATGGAGCCAAAGCAGCATAGGAAATGGTGTAGCTGTGGCAGTTACAGAGATGAACCTCTCTTTTGAGGGCAGAGAGGTGGACAGAATTACTGGAAGAACTCATGAGAACATTAGTACGCTATCATCTGCAGGGGTTATTCTGCATACAAGCACTAGAAAGGAAGGAAAATTCGGGGACCCACTGCAAAAGGGAAATAAAGAGGAGACCAGGAGGGATAGGGAGCACAGAACAAGAGAGGGAAGAGAGAGATGGGAGCAAGACATTAAAAAAAAGGCAAAAGAGGAAACCATTCCTCTTCTAGGCAAAAAAAAGCTAGGTTAAAAGGAAAAGCTTAACAATTGTGGCTTTTTGGAGAAGAAAAGGAAAACAGACAGTGAAGGGAAAGAAAGTGGAAGTCCTTGGTGCTTCTTAAAACTCAATTGCAGCAGCAGTTTTCAGGTAGTGCTTTCCATTTTCATTATCCAGAAGACATTGGAACTCTCTGAGAATCTCAAAGTTTTGTCAGTATCAAGATAGACACCTTCACAGGTTTGCTGCCCTCCCCTAAGTAGGGAAATTTAATTACAGAAATTAAATTTTTTTCCAGGCTATTTTATGGCTCATTGTTTTATACAGCTGCTAATAAATACAGATGTATAGTTCAAACTGCTGTGTTGGCCTCTTCAATGTTTTTTAAAAAATGCTTCCAAATCCACTTGTGAAAAACATTTGAGCCAATTCCAAGACAAGTCTGCATTAGATCTGTGAATGGTGATACTGTTCCCTCATGGTGTCCTGACTTCAAGAGCACCCACAGAATTTCTTTCCAGAGCATGTGTGTCTCACAGCTTTGAGCATACTCTCAAGGAAGTTGATGAACAATTATGTATGACGTTTTCCCAGTTTTCAATTACTGATGTCCAGTATTTTTTTCTTAATTTGGGGGCTTTCTTTGATACTAACATTTTTCCTTCCTAGTGCAGTTTTGTTGGTAGGACTTTGTCCCCTGAAGTTCTCTCTGCTCTTGATCAAAACCTATGGTTGTTGTCACCAGAGGAGCTGAGAATAATTCACTCTCACTATACACAGATTGTCTTCTTAGGATTCCCTTTGAGCTCTAATATTGTATCAAACTCTGAAGTTTTCTTCCTTGAATAAGGGTGAGTCAAATAACTGCTATACCCACAGAAAACTTACCTATTTCTTACTATTTCAACCAGGTTCTTTTAAGAGAAAGATGGAAATATCAGCATGCCAGATTTCTCTCAATGAAAGCAGAAGGGTGGTGTCTGGGAATCAGATTTCCTGCTGTGAATTTATCTGCCTTCATACTAAAGTGAGCTGCACATTCTGTTGTGATAAGTCTTCCTGAAATCACCAATTAGGGAACAACTGAGACTGTCATGGCACCACCTGTAGCCTCAAGTACCTCAATGTTCAGTGTGTTCAGGGAAGTCTTAAAACCTGGTCTTCCCTCTCTGAGTCTTGAGTAGGAAGTACTGTTAGTGGTCTGTGTACCAGACTTTGGAAATGTAGTACATAGCTCAAGGCAGGGAATGTCTGCTGCAAGTATTTCAAGATGATTTTGGGACTCAAGGCCACTTGTTATATTTACAAACTGTCAAGCTTCCATCCTAACAGCTGTGCCAAAAGCTGCTGCAAATGAATGCGGGTGTCTTGACATGGAAAAGAATAGTGAACTCTGCTAGCTGCAACCAGTGTGAATTGGTGGATTTATGAAACCAGTTTCCCTACATAATGTGAGAAAGGGAATGTCAGCTCCCTACGCTCTCTCAACTTCTGTTCCTTTTCTGGTTTCATTTTCCAAATGCCTTCTTGTATTTTAGTGGTCTTTCTGTTGTGAGCTTTTTTCCTTACATGTAGGCCATGTTCTTGTGTCTCACTGAAGACCTTTGAACTTAAGGCTGTTTTTCTTTCTTCTTCAGACCCTTAATCAAAAATCTCTCTTTTCTCTGCAGCCAGATATGTGACAAGGTTTGTAGCCCATACTGTTTAACCTTGGGTGCTATTGCAAATGTTTTGGCTATTTATGCTGCTAGGTTTTGATTCAAACTTACTGATGCCTTCACATTGGCCTAAACCTGGAGACACTTTGAAGTTGCTGGTTTTACTTGAGTAAAAGACCGACTTGCTGCTGAGTAGTTCTGTGCTTTATGTCTTTGCGAAGTTATGGCTTCTGTGGTAGTTCAGCTTCTGTAAGATGGCACCGTATGTATGGATTTCACCTCTTATGATGGAACTTGGTTAAACTAGAGAAGGCGGCTCTTTACCACCCTTGCCTTCTCTGACAGTCAAAAAGTTCTGGGTAGCAACAGCAGTTGTGTGTGTAGTAGCAGTATTGCAGTTGAGTTCCTAGATCCTGAGTATCATCTCATGGTGTATTAGAGGATCCAGCATACTCTGTGCTCAAGAAGCTCCATGGGTAAGTAGTAAGTCAACATCACCTCCTGAAACAGAATTACTGAGATGGTCACTGCAAGTGACCCCATATGTTACTGCCTGAAGAGCTAAGCAGTGAGAGGTACCTGCTCAGGACACAGACACCGGCTTGAGGAGTAGTGGAATTTACTATAATGTAAAACTGCAGAGAATTCTGGAAGGATATGCTAAGCTAAGCAAAGCATATAATCATTAGCAAAGAATATAAAGGATAGGCTAAGCTTAAAGGATAAGCTAAGCTAAGCTTTATATTTAAGAATATAAAGGATAAGCTAAAGGATAACCTAATGATTACTACGAAAGAATGCCTATAGTGATAAAGAAAGATACATCACCAATTACTCCAGTACTTTGCCATAATCCAAGTCTGAGATACCTCAGCTGTCAGGGGAAGGTGTCACAGTGAAGGAATGGAGAACCAAGGTAACTGGGAACTCCTGTGGTGCATCCACCTTGCATGCCACCAGGCTCCCCCAACTTGGCTGTGAAAATAGCCCAGCTTTTATACTGTTAAACAAACAATCTGGCATAATGTGTAATTTCATTCTGTTGGCTTTTTCCCAAAGCCTGGCCAGGGCTCAAGGAGGAACCAAGGGAGTAGTCTTTGATCCTATACCCCCTTGGTTAGGCCAGATGTGGCCTCATCTAGTTTCTAGGTGTGGAAAGGTAAATACATGTTCTGCCAATAAATGTACACATATAACAATACTTTGTTAATGAGCAGATATATATAGATAAGATTTGGTTGGAAGGTTCATATAAGGTCAACTTTGACTCCGGGCCTATTGTTTAGGCCTCATTAGGGCCTGTTGTTGAAGCCTTGGTACTTCATGCCTTCTCCAGAGGAGCCAGGAGGACAGTGGAGACATTGTCAGTCCTCAGAGGTGTGTTTTCATTCAAAGGCCTTTTCCTTCCTTTTCAGAGAAATACATGTGTTGGCTTTATTTCCACACTTGAAAAAAATTTAAGGTTTGGGGGGAGTTGTTCTTTTGGTACCCCCGAGAAGAGTTTGGCTCCATCTCTGTTATTCCACCCCCCTGGTAGTTAATACACTTAGACAAGGTCACCCGAGCTTTGTCTGCTCCAGGAAAGAAACAGTCACAGCTCTCTCAGCCTTTCCACAAAGCTCATGTGGTCCAGGGCCTTCAGCATCTTCTTGGCCATCACAGGCCATCATCTCTACTTGGGATGATATTTTTAGGTTTTATCTCGTTGTCTGTGGGGTATAAGAATGTTTTAGGAGTTTTAGCAGGTCATATGATGTCTTAACTGTATATTTAATGTATAATTCTAGGTACGACAGGAACTGGATGAAAAAATCACTAAGGAACTGAAAGAAGGTAATGTGTAATTACATTTGTAAGGTTATTAAGGAAAAAAGTGATTGTTTTTAAGTCTTGACAGCTTTCAAGCCATTATTTTCAACTTATTCTGCTAAAAACAGCGATTTTTTTTTTGCAAGCTCTCCAGTTTAGACTTGAATGTGAAAAATACCTGCTTCCCAAAATTTTACATAGAATGTTACACACTTGCTTAGGAGAAAACAAGCAAAAAGAAAATTCACCCACTGCTCCACTCAGAAACACTTGACTTAAGATGAAGTTGCTATTCACTAGAGTTAATCTCCAGCAAAAACATCAGAGAAGGCCCCAGATTTTTTATAGATCTTTATAGACTTCAGCCATCCCTTTCTTCCCTGTTCATGGGTTGCATTCAGTACTGAACCATACCATACATATTCTCTACTGTTAGATCTGGATTTTTCTTGCTATGATTCATGGTTTGTCATCTTTGTAGCTTAGGTGTTGCAGTCAGTCTTGTTTTGAACAAGTAAGACGAACATGATCAGGGATAAAAGACAACATTTCTTTAGGAAGAGATTGTTCAGTAGTGCTTAGGCAAACATGAGTTCAATTCTTGCAACATGGAGCCTAAAACAGGCTCTGTAACTTGAGGCCAGGCGTCCAAAGAGGAAATCTACTTGCTTCATGATAGCTGGTCCTCCAGAGTCACTGCTTTGCAGGGACTGCAGCTATGTAGTTGCAGTGTTCCAATAAAGCACAGCTTTGAACATTAAAGGAAAGCAAAGACTTCAGGTTGAAGAGCTCTGCACGGGACACATTAAGAAGCACTGCTAGTCCTGCACGATGTTCATTGTGTAGCCTCTGGAATGTCTGTCACTAGCTTTAGAAATGCTGTTGACTGATGAGCAATGTGCACGAAATGTGTTTCTTCCTTTGTGCCCAGCTCTTTCCTTAGTAGGTGTCTTTGGAAATTTTAAAGTCTTGTTCAGGATTGCAGACTCTCAAGTTATGCAGACTCTTGATTCTTACAGTGCCTTATTTCTCCCTGTCTGCTGTAGAAGTAACATAAGGAATCTCATCTCTTTTCCCCTCAGCCACTGCTGAACTTGAAACTGGATGTGCTGCATCTTCCAAAAACCTTCATGTGGACCAGGATCCCCTTTGCAGAGCAATAGAGGAGTACCGTGATGTTTTAACCAAAAATTACATGATTTGAGTGAAATGCTGTGGAAAGGTGCTGAACATTTTTTGCTTTTATAGAAAGCACATCTATGGTTTCCCTTCTCCCCTGTTCAGATGTGAAAACTTGTTCATTGCAGTCTGAGTATAAATTCTATTAAATGTATGTCAAGCACAAGTGCACTCATCTGTTGGGTTTTTTCTGCATAGCTGGCTTCTTTTGCACTCACAGTAAGAACCACATTCATTTTTTTCTGACCAGCAGATTGACTGATCTGGATTCTTGAGCTTGACAAAACTGTCAGAAATGTTTCCTCTTACAGTAGCTTCATTATGTTGCATTATTCATGTTCTGTGTTTTAACAAAGCATTCCCTTTGTTCTGTTTAATCCGTTCACTCAATGTGTTTGTAAGTTCTCCAGTATTATTTCAATGCTTAGGACATCATTTGATGTGCTTTGAGCCCAGTGCTTCAATCCTGATGCAGTGACTAAGTTCTGCTAATTAACTTAAAGTGGTGTTCAAGCTGGAGAAAAGGGCACTTTACATTGTTGTCACTTTATGCAACCTAAGTTTAAAATGACGGTGAGTGTGTAGTAGTGCCAAGACTTGTTTTATGGTCTTTTTGGTATTTTTATTTTGTGTCACAGAATGAGTGAGATTGGAAGGGACCTCTGGAGGCTATTTGTTCTAGCCCTCCTGCTCCAGGAGGACCACCTTTAGCTAGTTTCCCAGGTTTGTGTTGGTTTTTTAATTACTTCAGAAATGGAGACTGCAAAGCCTCCATGGGCAACCTGGCCTCATGATCAGCCACAGTCACAATACGCTTGAATATCATGAGGGATATTCAAACTCAGTACCTCTCATGGTATTGGTGTTGATTTCTGTATTAAAAAATTGCTGCAGCTTCAGACTTTTGCAGCTCTTGCTTAAACACTTAGGGTACACCTGAAAACACTTCCAGTGGGAGGGGTAAAAAAGGAATGTTAATATTAACAACTTTCCTCAGTACTCTACAGAACTTGTGTGATAGGATACCCAATCTTTTTGTTGTTGCTAGCAGCTGATGATACGGTGTCTGTAGCCCAGATGTGGTGGAAAATTGATAGCAACCATATAAGCAGTTTTACTTATTTCAGGGAGTTACCAGTCTTTCATTAAGATGTGTGTTGTCATTTCCCATCTGCAAAAGTCACCAACAGAGTAAAGAATGAAGTCCCAGTTCTGGAAAACTAAGAGTGACTGTACTGAGATGAATCAAGACTGAAAGAATGTTATGGTTTTACCCATTATTTTACAGACTTGAGTAAACAGATAGTGAGAAAAGCATTAAATGCTGCTGTAACACTCTTCCTTTTTATATGAATACATTTTTGTGAAGCTATTACACTATATTTAATTGAACTTGATATTTAATAAACTTTGTAGTCTAGAACATGGCTTTGTTTTATTGTTCCTCTTCTTGACACTGCTTTCCACCCCTTCCGTGCTCATAGAACTCTGCAGAGCTCTCCTGTGCTCACAGATGCACCTTGCCTGTCCCCCTGTAAGAGACTGACCTGCTGCAGATGAATGACTCAAACACTGGACCATTTGCAGTAACTGCCCAGGTGCTGCAAGAGACTGGACTGGCTCAAACAATCAGCTGGGTGCTTGGCCAGTGATGCAGAGTGGCCTCCCTGCTGCAGGTGGGTGTGCACATGAGGCTACAAATGGGGTTTCCAGATAAGGGAAGAGGCTGATAAGAGGCAAATCCTGCAAAGTGGGATAGTCTTTCTTACCATGCCAGTATCTTCCCTTACATAATGGCTCAGCTGTGAGAACTCCCCTCTGAAGTACCATAGGATGAAGGTATTTATCTTGGCTGATGGGCCATGATTAATTGAGCTATACTGGGTAAGTGACATCTGCAGCACCTTAGATGATGTCACTGGATGTCATGAAATGTCCCATGATCCAGTACTACATCATCCAGGGGAATTACAGGGGCCTTTCCACCTAGCCTTAGCCAATATAAACCCCATAGACCTGGGCTTTTTCCTCCCCACTTGATGGATACAGTCTGCAACCACCACAGCAACAGGACTGCAACCGCCAACAAGGTAAGAGAACCAACAGGCTGTCATTGGAACCTATGGTGATACTTCTGATATTTTGTTGCATCCTGGGGTTCGGGTTTAGATTAGGGGTTTTTAATTTATGTTAGATAGCCAAGTTCTGTAATCCCGCGCACCCCCTGTGTTTCCCCCCTCTGCAGTTACTCGCTCCGAGGCTGCCTGCCATTGGAGTGTCCCTGCCGCCACTCCTGTGACCACTCCCCGCCCTGGCCAGAGAGTTCCCCGCAAGTCACCCTGATCCCGCATCCCCACTAGCCCAGGGACCTTGTCCCACCCCCCCATAAAATCCTACACCATCCAAGCATTTCCACCGAACCGCGCCACGTGACCAATAAACCGTTCCAGCCCAGCATGGAGTAAATGGACAATTCCTTACTTCTTTACCGGATCCCTAGCGCACGGCAACCGAGGCTGGCCAGCCCACGCGCCCGGGACATGGAGGACGTGTCCGGGAACCCGCGGCAGCAAACCCCGACAACACGTGGAAGCTACACCACAGCCGGGCTCCCAAGAGCTGCGTGCAGCTGCGGAGAACAAAAGCCAATGCTGCAATATTTAGTCTGTTTCTCAGTCTCTCTTTCACCCTTCTCTCCCTCTCCTCCTCCAGCTGTCTTTTTCCTATCTCTCTCTACCTCACATTTACTGTTAAATAAAAATCTCTACTAATGCCTTTGGCATATGGTCTCGCTTGCACCTTTAGTCAGGCAGAGGCTTGTTTCTAATAATTTTAATAATTGGTCAGATTTTAAGAGCCAGAGGCCATGCAAATGTGTCCTGTGGTAGAAGTTTTGTCAGCTTAGAAGTTTCTTGCTTCATTAAATTACTAAAGCTCAGGTGGCCCATGGCAGAGAGCATGGGAACCTCAGTACTTTCAGCACTTCCATAACTAATGCTCTGCTGCTTAAAGACCCAAGACGATGGAGGGCATTGCTCAGACGTACCAGTGTGCTGAAGAGTGGCATTAACAGTACGGTAGCCTGGTAATTCCCTTTTAGCTAAGGGCCGTTTTGCTGCCATCTGCACTTTACTGTTGAAACACAGAATTAGAACCAAACTCAAAAATACTGACACATACAGTTTAGTTATAAAACATTGTACATGTCTTGTCCATAAATGAAATGGATACATACAAACATATTAATGTTTGCCTTTCTTACTCCTTTCTGCATTGGCTGGACTTCCATAAAATGGTGAAATCAGAAGTTGCAGCATAAAACTCAAAATTACTTCACAGATGTTATGAATTATGCAAGAAGTTAAACTAGTCTCTAGACAAATCAGGAAGCTGTCCCCTTGACCCACATAATGATCATCACTTAAATTATAACAATCGTTCTGTTCCATTTCTTATCAGAGACTGTTTCCACTTGGATCCTGACAATTTTAATTGAATGTGAGCTGATGACTTTTCACTGAAGCTGTATTGAAAATCAGAAGCACAATTCCAGAGTGATCCTACCTTATTACAGTTACATAAAATAATGTTAAGCCTTTCTTTTCAAAGTCCTTGACTATTTGCACTTCCTAGATTTAGACTGCACTTAAGCCTGACTCTTGTATCCAGGATGAGTTAGGACAACCTGTAGAAGAAACACAGCAAAAAGCAAGAAGGCTGTTTCCGTTCAGCATTGATGAGCACATGTTCATGGATTTTGCGCTTGCACTTTAATCATGGAAATCGTTCTGCACGCTCCTACTGCTAATGATGTGATTGTTAGGAGAAAGGCTGGCCCCAGTCCTATTGACTGTTTACATCCTAATGTGCTGGTTTTTAAATCTGTTTCCAAACTGACTGAGGTTCTATTGTCTGACATTTCCTCCACAGCATCACACATTTTCAATCAGCATCAGCTCCTTAGCCATAATCACTTCCTGCTTTGGCTTCTGTTCAGTCTTGTAACTCAGTGCAACACAGAACTGTACCTTTGGTCTGTATGCATGAAATGGTACAGATGAGGTGGTATTTATGTGGTAGTTGGCAAGAAATGGTTTTATTAATTGGAAATGCTACAAACCAAATTTGAAACAATTATAGATAGCTAGGGGGTTTATTGCTGCATGTTTTTTCTTGGTCCTTTGCGTGCACACTGCTTTGAATACAAGCTTGACAACCTGTCCCCTGTATCCAAGGTCTCTACATCACACACATGTTCATCAATGTGAATGCTGCAGATCCCAGCCATACACCACCAGCAGCTCTGGCCAATTTGCAGAAACATGGCAGCATTTATGTGCATACAGGTTTCCATCTGCATCATAAACTGAGCTGAAGTCTGAAAATTACACAAGTGAGAATCACCAAAAATTTAAGCACAAAAATACAAAGCAATAACCATAATTTAAAAGTAACATTTTAGGATAGAAAGCTTCCATATAAAATTCCAGTGCCTTAAAATATTTCTGAGTAGAAAATGTTTTCTCACAATTTCTCAGTATTTCTTACAAGATGAATGATTTATACAGATACAATAACTGTACCTGTGTTTAATAGAATTTCACTACAATGACCACTGCTGTAAAGCCCAACTTTGTTCACATTCAGCAGGTTTCCATCCTAGTTATTTTTTATGCATTAGAGTACTTCAGGTCCAACTTCTTCAATTTCTCCACTGAATAATTTTGACTCCCATTTCTACACAGAGCACTGTAACTATCACTGCTGGATTCAACACTAAAGATAAAATAAACCTAGAGTATAAAACAAGATGGCAGGAAAGGCATTAAAGAGGTTTTAGCAGACAAAAGCAGTACATGCACATGTGCTTGTCCTCCCTAAAGTAATGAAAGCCTTTCATCTAAAAGTGCAAGCAGCCGGAAAGAGGTTGAGCACTGAGTGAAATTTTTTGGCATCCGGTGGCACTGTTACTGATGTAAGGCTGAACAGCAGCAGCACATTGTTCCAAGCAAGTTCCAGAGCCCCTTGGAACGTGCTGCAATGCTCCAGGAAGGAACATTAACAAGTAGATAAGTCCTGCTTTTAGGGCTAGTAAGCAGGTTTTGGCAAAAGTTTGAATGCTATTGTGTTTTCAGCTTTGATTTTCACCTGCGTCAGTGGAGCTTTTATTTCCTTCAGGGAAAATGCTACTGATGTAAGAAATACCATCATTTCTGCCATTACTGTAAAAATTACAGAAAAAAAGGCCCCTGAAAAGGACCCTCAAGCAAAACATAGCATGCTGAGAGAGGTTATCAGGAACAGGATTTCCAGAACAAATACCTGGCTCTTTACTATCTTCTGTCATGTTTTTTAACCTAGGTCTCGTACAAGTTTTCCCTCCCTCACCTCAAGGATCTTGAACTTTTGGCACATCTGGGTTTCATACGTATTTGTCCATGAATACCTAGCTGATAGTGGATGTTATAATGCCTTATTATTTAAGCAACAGAGAAGCTAAAACTAATTGATACGACATAGTATTTCTGGCTACTGCAAGTTCCACTTAATCCACCAAATTATTTTCATTATTCTTATCAATAAGCTGCAGTTCTCTCAACTGGAAAGCAGAAATAAGAATCCATTAGTAAAAATTAGTAGAGTAGCATACACAGGTGTCACAAACATATCATAGACCAAATATAACTAGCAGACACACCTTGGTATTCTAACTGGCATAACTCACATTCGCAGTTTCAAAGTCTCTTCAACTGAGGCTTCTCCTTCTTGAGAAGTGCCTTTGTGGTCATTGTAATTTAATTCCTAAAGGAGCAACAGCACATGACCTAGTATTTGTCATGTTATCAATGGAATAAATTAAATCCTTTCATACCAATGCATGGAGAACACAACCCTGGTATTTAAGGATAATTGCTGTATTAATCAGCAGAATTAAATTCTTAGTGGAGTGCAGCAGCATGCAGCAGAGGCTAATTGGTGGAATTATATTGCCACAGGTACAAAGCACCTACTCAGATGCACAGACCCACTACATCTGCTATGAAAGTAGTATGGCAATGGCCATGAGATAAATACCATAGTCCTGCACTTCATCTTCTGCTCTATCACTGAGTGCCCAATATGTATTTCAGCTGTTTATTATAAAATGGATTGAAGAATAAACACTACCTCCACGGCTAAGGACAACAGACTGTAGTTGATAGCAAAGGTCAAGTTGTACAGAAATTGTCCACTGTTGGATTACATCCTCAAAACAGTATCCATGTTCTTTCAATCCAGTACAGCCAGTAACCCGCTTGTAGGCGACGCAATATTTGAAGCATTTTGATTGCAAGTATGTGAAAGGGACAGGGAGGTAAATTTAACATGGATTGCAGTTAGAGAAATTGCCCTTGGACCACAGAAGGTAGTTTCTGTATTTCTTCATGCACACCAAATTAATTTACTTAATCTCTATATAAACCAGCTCATTCATTTCACTGGAGGATTTTTCCACTAGTCAAGAGTTGTCCTTTCACTCCAAGATCTCTATTAACAAACAAAAGGAGGAAGTAACCAAACTATGACAATGCAGGAAATTTAATGGCATATAACAATTAACTCCAATTCAGCACTACTTCCTTTTGGCCTTAGTATCACCTTTCTCTGCCCTTCTCATTTTTGTATAGTATGTTTATTACTCTGCAAGGACTCACTGGATTTTCACCTGTTATTTACTGAATCTTTAATCTAGGCTCATTGCAGGAAGACAGTTTCAGGAAAAAAAAATATTCATGATCTCAGGAGGGCTCTTCATATACCCCATGGAACCAGCTGACAGTCATAAGGCACCAGCAGTCAGAACTCTTAGGGAGCACCTTCAGTTCCAGAAAGAGAGTTACTCTTTTTTTGTTGAGTACTTTTCCCTCCAGGAAGAATAAAGCAAAGGCTTTTTGCAGACAATACTACTTATCTCCCAGGAGAAATCTGCTTTGCTACATCTCTGCAAGCAGTGTTAAACAGAAGAACCTTCAACCCAGCCAGCTGGCACACAGTGAGCAATATACCCCTTCTCAACACAGAACTATTATCTCAGGTGCTCTTTTCTCATTCCACCCAGTCCTCTTTCATACCTCTTCAGCACCTGAGGAATTGAGTTTTCCTCTCAAAAATTCAGCTCTACTTTATTTGTTCTGTTACACCTTTTTACTACCTTCACTGTGCTTGCAACACTGACTGCAGAGTTCCCCTAGTGTGAAGACACATACACAGGCTTTACATGTGCTGAGCTTCCACCCCACTCTTCCTCTGGGGACTAACACTCTAACTTTCTTCAGAATTACTAATACTAGGCCATCAGTCTATGTCCACTTTGTGGTTTCAATTGCATTGATTTTTCCCATCTTTCTTCATTTATGAAAACAATGACAGACTGGTTATAGTTCAACTTCATACATTAAATATTGTTTTACTGAGTGACTTCTCTGCACCATATAATTACAGGTACCTAGTTAGCCACTATAGGTCAGACTCCCTGAGAGTTCACAAAGCTTTAATTGCATTTTAAAATTTTAAAAAGAATTATCAAGTCCTACATTTGATTTTAAGAAATCCCTTCTGACTAGGTCTCCTGGCTTTGATCCCTTCACCATGGCAAATGGTAGATGGTCTCCAATTCCATGATTAATCTTCAAACACGATTTTTCAACTATAAGACAACGTATTTCCATAACTTTCCAGCACTACTAGAAGTATCTAATCCAACTATAACTCTCCTAATACATCTAACAATAAGTAGTGCATTAAAAATCTGCTGATCCTGACTCCACTCTTTGCCTCTGCGCTTTTTGCTGAGCTCTAAAATACCTAATTTAATAACCTGCTTTTTCTTTATCAGTACAATTCAGTTCCTATACTTTCTTTTCTCTTGCGCAGGTATCAGCATTTCAGTAGCAAAAAGGCTTTTTTGTTGACTGTTTAATGAAACTGATTCTCTTGATATAATCAATTATAGCCAGTTAGTACTGACTTCTGGTAATCACAGGAAAGCCCTAATTTGACTTATTCAATGTCTGCTCAGCAGTTCCCAGAAGAAATGTGGACAGAACACAACACATTACTAGATCACAAGATGGATAAAGGCCAAAAAGAGTTTGCTGGGCTTCACATGCTCCACCAAGAACAATCTTAGAAAACAAGGTGGAAGCCACAAGAATTGAAGGACACGTTTTATGGAAAATAAGTATTTTCATTTCAATGTATTTGGTTTCCAAACAGTGAACTTGCAATGAAAAGTACCAAATCCCACTTAATATTAAAATCAGTATAAAACCACCTAATATGCACATTAAAATTCCTTTTTTGCTTGTTTTCACAGCACATGTATATACAGGAGAAAAATACTGGGCCTGTGTAACACTGGAGAATAACAAAAACAACTTTGTTCAAGAGTACAGACTTCATGTTGATATGGCCTCAAACACACTATGCTGCACAGAGCTTGTCCCACTTAGCTTGGCTGTGGCTGATGTATAAGATGGTCTGTATGTGATCATTGTTACATGGGATCCTTATATTCAATATTAAGGCAAATTTCTTTCAAAATAAATAATTTACCTACTTAAGGTACATCTGTTTCTTCTAAACTACATTGTCAGACAATGGTTACACATTAGCAAACACAATTCTCTTTCTCTAGATCTTACCCAAATTTTGAGCAACACAACAGCTGCTGAAAGGTAAAGACAGAGAATGAGCTGGTCTAGAATTTAATGGGCTTCAAATAAATGTATGCATTTAGGTTTTTCGTTTGTGCTCAAAAGTCTGTTTCTCCTGTTTTTCTGCAAGGATTAAGGCACTGCAAACTCCAGCACCTCCAGCAGAGTCTTGGGAAGCAAAAGTATTATGTGCATAAGTCATTAATTTGACTGTGAAAGCTTTTAACATTCTTCCTTTCTACACTACACATATACACAAAAAAAAAACCTACAAAAAGTTTTCTACATACAGCCACACATCTACCTTCAAATAATCCTGGGTTAAAATGAAAAACCTTGGTTTACCTTTAGGAATGAGATCTTATTTTAAGAACAAGGTATATACACACAGTATCAGGACCATCACTGATACTGATTGCATTTCCCAGCGAAATTATACAGCATGAAATCCCAAAAGAAATTCAATGAAAGTATCTTTAGCAAAATGTAGAAACTTTAATTTACATGCAAAACTACAACATAGTCATAATAAAAAACTGGTGACTAAACAAATTAAACACAATTTGTAAAAACTGTCCACATTGCTAAACAGGTCTGTACAACCAAAGATTTACAAAGTCCCTGTGCATTTTTATCTTTTCAGTGCACAACTGAGTTTAAAGGTTCTGCTCGAATATTCCCCAAGTCAAGAGCAGAATCTGTCTCTTCATCAATTTCACCAATCACAGCACTGCAATAAAAAATAGAGATCAGGTTATTATTTGTTGAAATCAAATCACACAGTTCTAAAACAGAAGCTTTATTTTATCTTCTAACAAGCCTTACTTCCCGTTGAACTATACCAGCTTCTGATTGATGCTGTTCATTCCATGAAAGCTTCTAGTGATGCACACTGGAATGCTCCAAGTACTTTGTACCATGTACTGTTTCTTTCATTTCTCAACAGCTTCCCTATTTCATGAGAGTCCCCTATTTTGAAGTTACTGTTACTTAGCTGTTGATTTTTTTTACTTCTTCCTATAAAGATGCTGAATTTCAGCATGTTGAAGAGCTGCATGAATACATAATTATTACTTATAATAAATGTTTGAGTTTGTTAAGATTGCAAAAAAAATTGTATGTCACAGAAGCATATTTTGAATATATTTGAGTAACGTGGTTGTATGATGATGTCTTTCTTCATACATTTCAACTGTATGATGAAACAGTGAAGTAGTAAACCATTATTTGCTGTTTTATACACATTTTTACTATCTGAATGAAAAGCTACTGGTAGAGTGGCAGGCATAGTCCCACCTTTGTGCATGTGTCAAATTACTTTTTCTTAAAAGTTTAAGTCGAAAGTGATGAAAATATTCAGAATGATCCACTTGCACCTAGATATAAATTTAAGCCTTGGTATTTTTTTGTACAGGAGCAGCCACTAGAATGAGAAGACGAAAATTCCTATCCAGATTTATGTCTTGGCCACTGCAACATATTCTTTTTCCAGCTGTGATAAAAAAAATAATCTTACTTTTGCCATCAGTTTCACAATGCTGCTGCAAAAGTAATCTTCCCAGCTGGCCCGCTTACGAGGCCTTCTTTCCACTTCTCCTGTAACTGTCCCATGGGTTTGGCACACCAGCTACTTTTCTCTGCACTCAATGAGCTTTCACCCTCATTTTTTAAGGGAATTTTACATCAAATACCGACTCATACATTTGACATGTCACTACACTGGCTTCAACACTTGCTACACTGTCAAGTCAGAACCTTCAAGGATTTTCCAGATTATAAAGTGTTCTCTGTGAACATCTGCTGTAAAGCAAAAAAAAAAAAAAAAAAAAAACCAAACTGTTGCAAGTAAACATTGTATACTGGATTGCTGACTTTTTGCACACAAGTTCTATCTAATTTTTAGTGATTATTCTGTCTTTTCTTTCATCATCTCCCAGCCTGTCCTTGTAGGAGAGATGCTCCAGCACCGAGAGCCTCTTCAATCTCAACAATGCAATCACTTCTGTAAAAGAAGTGTAGACATTTGCTATTTAATACAGAATCACAGTTGTTTGTTTGGAAACATCAAGTCCAACCATTGACCTAACCCTGCCAAGTCCACCACTAAGCCACGTCCCCAAGTGTCACTTCTACACATCTTTGTAATACCTTCACTTTTACAATACTTTCAGTGCTACCCACAAAGATGCAAGCTGTGTGGGGCTATCAAGATTTATACAGATTATGGATATATAAATATACACAAATACATGTGCATCCACACACAAAGTCTGTATGAAAGGATTTAAACAAGAACATGCTATACTTACACGTTATCACCTCTTACAATGTATAAGCCCAGCACTACTTGCTCAACTCCTTGTGAAGAACTGAACACTCGTTCATGGCTTTCATCCAAAATCAAGTTTATGGTCTGATCAAAACCTTTGAGTGTTCCCTGAAAATAAACCACAAAAAAGCATACTACCATTGACCTTAAAATTCTTACTCTTTGCTGTCAAGGATATCTTAAACAGAGTGGCAAAATAAAGGTACTGGAGAACAGATGTTCTATTCAGGTTTTATTCTTTGACTTAAACACAAAAACTAAAGAATGAATTTTTAAATGCAATAACCAATTTAAGAAAAGCACCCATGTATTACTGTGTGTTCATGCTAAAAGACACAATAAGCTTAAGCATTAAAAAAGTAAATTTTTCATTTAAGTTTTCATTTAAATTTTTCATTTAAGTCTAGAGTAACAATTTTACTATTTCTACAATGGTTTTTTGTATGGACGTTTCCAGAAATTAAAAAAATTATTAAATATACAAAGAACAGAAAAGTTGTATTGTTGTGGTCAACAATATTGAAACCATTCCTAACAAGCAATTTTAAGTGGTATCTCTTTGAAGAAGATTACTTTGTGTTTACTAAATTATTTAAAAAAATAAATTAAAAAAATACAGGATTTTGTAGCACTTAAGTACGTGTTTGGAAAACTGTTAACATACATTTACCATCCCTAATTGATTAAGAAATTCAAATTCACAAAAAACAGCCCTTGAAACAGTCATAATATGCATTAATATCATCTAGCAACAAGTCATATATACCAACTCCATTCCAATCTTTATGGATAGAAGTATCTTGTAGCACACATACAAAAGTTGACCAGACTGACTTCAGCCAAGCAGATTTGGTGAAGCCAACAGATTTCTGTTTTCTCTTTCCGGAGGCTGCACAAAGCTAAGTGCAGACAGAAAGATACAATCCTCCTGCAACAATCATACTGTTAAGTTAATACTCAAAACACAAAAGAATAAAAGATGGGGGATGCGATGCAAGGACAAAAAAACCTAGAACACAGAAGCAATAAAACCAAAAATATTACACAGTCTAATATATTAAATTGGCCTGTCCTCAGGTTTCCACAACACTTCTCCAGCTGATATTTTTCTATAGCCATAGGGAAGAAATGGTTTTAACATGGAAGCTGAAGAGCATACAGAACAAAGTGGACATTTTAGATAGAAACTAAACTACTGAACAGAAGAGGAATGCATTTTTTGGTGCATTCCCACAGAAAAAGCCATTTGATACAAAGGCCAGAGCATCTGCACACACAAATTTATCAATGGAAAAAAGTTGACATGACATGCAAGAAACAGTAAGTGTGCATAAAATTATTTTTTAAGCTTTATAGCAATTATTCTAGACTATATAATTTAGTAATGTGAATATATGAGACTATCCTAATAGAGCTTCTTTATTGCCATGATGGGAAGTCTTTATGGGGGAAAATAAAATGTTAAAATAAATAAGTCTTACCACAATCATTCTTCCATCAGAAGTAATTACTGCAACAGTACCTGATATTTCATTAAGGAAACATTTAGTCATATCTGAAATAGAACCATTAACACTTTCTGTAGCATTCATATGTGATACAGGTTTTATGAGCCATTTAGAACCTAAAAAGCCTATCTGCACTTTTTTTAAAGCAGCATGGTTGACAATAACATGTGACAATTCGGTATTTTTCATTAACATTATCTTCAAAGTTTCTCTTCACCCAACCATGGACAGTCATACACAAACATGAAAAGCCTTGAAAACAGAATAAAGATCTGAGTTCACATCTCTTCCCATTACTAACTGCATTGCCTCAAAATGGAAACATCAGTTTCATAAATACTTTAAGACCTCACAAAACTCTAAAAGTCTTTAAAAAGCTCTGCAGTGGTGATCTCGAGGCTAGTATTCTGCATCCCTTCTTCCTGAAGATCTGATTATCCCAATTCGATGATCATATATTCATCATCTTGACTAACTCTGGGTTACTAGCTTACTGTTTGTGAATAAAACTGACAAGGTCTGTGGGTTACAAGGAGCATAAAAAACGAGCACCAAAAGCGTTGCAAGAACCCCAGCTCGTGGGTTTTGAGCAAGCGATGCGAAGCTGTTATCTAAACGCATGTTAAGAGCCCTTTAAGGGTGCAGGCCCACCGCGAATCCCGCTCACCACGGGCAAAGCTCAGCCCGGCAGCACCGGGTGCTGCAGGGCACCCTATTCTCCAAGCACCCTCCGCCCTGCCAGGCCAACCTCCTGTGGGGAGAAACCCACACCGCCAAGAGGGACGGGCCCAAGCCCCAGAGCCGCGCTGCCGCGACCCGGCGCACCGTCGGGGCCCCGCTGCGGAGGGAGGCCGGGGCCCGCCGCGCCGTGCGGGAGCGCCGCGAGGATACGGTTGATGTAGTTCTCCAGCGCGGAGGTCATGGCGGCCGACTCTCACCGCGGGGCGCCGCCACGTCCGGCGCGCGCCGCTGACGTGCGGGCCGCCGCGCAGGCGCACAGCGCGGCGGAGGCGCCGGCCGCGAGAGCGAGGAGCGCGCATGCGCCGGGGGCAAGAAGCGGCAAGGAGGTGCGAGAGGGCCGTACCAAGGAGCGAGCCGCGCGGGGGGGCTGTGGCGCCCCCTCCGCGGCACATGGCAGCGCCCGCAGGGACGGCGGCAGGCGCGGCCGGGGCCGGGGGCTGGTCTGGCGCGGGGCGGGAAGGTTTATTTCTGCAGCCGAGGGTCCGCCTTCAGCGCCTAGCTGCCTGCTGCAGCGATTCTCGTCTCAGCGGCCGCAGGCAAAGAGCTGAGGTCAAGGAGTCATTGTCCACGCGGAGACCAGTGACTAGTGGTGTCTCTCCAGGGGCCGGTACTGGGGCCAAGACTGTTCATCTTTATAGTGACATGGACGGTGGAATTGAGTTCACTCTCATCAGAATTGCTGATGATAACAAGCTGAGTGGTGCCATCGAAATGATGCCATCCAGAGGGATCTGGATAGACTTGAGAGATAGTCCCATGTGAATCTCATGAAGTTCAACAAGGCCAAGTGCAAGGTTCTACACCTGGTTCGGGGCAACCCCAGACACACGTACAAGTTGAGGGGACAGGTGATTGAGAGCAGCCCTGCAGAGAAAGACTTAGGGGTAATGGTTGATGAAAAACTCAACATGAGCCAACAGTGTGCACTTGCAGCCCAGAAAGCCAACCATACCCTGAGCTGCACCAAAAGCAGCGTGGGCAGCAGGTTGAGAGAATTGATTGTCCCTCTCTCCTCTTGTGAGACCCTAACTGTGTCACAAGTTCTCCCAGCAAAAGGAGGACACGGAACTGTTGGAGCAAGTCCAGAGGAGGGCCACAAAGTTGATGAGAGGAGTGGAGCCCCTTCCTTATGAAGACAGGGTAACAGTTGGGAATGTTCAGCCTGGAGAAGAGAAGGTTACATGGAGTGGAGACCTCATAGCAACTTTCCAGTATCCAAAGGGGTTCTACAGGGAAGCCAGAGAGGGACTCTTTTTCAGGAACTGTAGTGACAGGACAGTGAGTAATGGGTACAAACTGAAAGAGGGGAAATTTAGGCTGGATATTAGGAAGAAATTCTTTACTGTGAGGCTGGTAAGATACTGGAATAGGTTGCCCAGGGAGGCTGTGGATACCCCAGCCCTGGCAGTGTTAAAGGTCAGGTTGGGTAAGGCCTTGAGCAGCCTGGTCTAGTGGAAGGTGTCCCTGCCCATTGTAGGAAAAGTTGGATTAGATGATCTTTAAGATCCCTTCCAACCTGTAAATTCATATGAGTCTTGCTAGTATGGGAGCCATATAATCCTCCCTTGGTTTTTGGTGGGCTGCCAGTGTGAGGTGGGCAGGAAGGAGGCCTGACTGCTACCCTTACACACAGCCAAGTCCCACACAGCTGCTTGCTCATTTCCCAGTCAGTGGGATGGGGGAAGGAATTGGAAGGATATAAGCTGGAAAACTCTTGGGTTAAGATAAATACACTTTAATAGGGAAAGCAAAAGCTGTGCACACAAGCAAAGCAAAACAAGGAATTAAGTCACTGTTTCCTATGGGCAGGCAGCTGTTCAGCCATCTCCAGGAGAGCAGAGCCCCATCACATGTAATGGTGACTCGGGATGTCAAATGCCATCACTCCAAACATCCCCCCTTTCTCCTCCCCCCTGCCTTACGTACAAAGCATGATGTCATATGGTATATTCCATACCATTTGGTCAGTTTGGGTCACCTGTCCCAGCTCTGTCTCCTCCCAGCTTCCCAGTTTAGATTGTCCCTGTAGTCCAACTTCCTTTTATTTCAGTAATAGAGACAAATTGGCAAGAGGTCCAAACTAGGACTTGGTGTCAAGGCCATGGTTTAATTCCTGCAGGGAATACAGTTTCTGGAAAGGAGAATGCTATTGTTTATTCTCCTAGCGTGCCAATTGTTTTCTTGCACACTATAGCCATCTCAACTACAGGGAAAGCAAAATTAAAATTTTTAAAGCAAATTAGCCAGCAAAAACAAAATAGATGTTATTTGGCACCTCTGAAGGTACCGACACCAAAGTAGTCTCTGAAGAATTTGTCTAATGCTCAGCCTTTATCAGAAACATGACAAGAAATGTCAGAGAACAAAATACTTTTGGAATTGGGCATTACATAATTCTCATCCTCTTAAGCTTTTATTATAAGAAGCTTAACAACTTCCACTAATGGTTACACCAGGACTGCAATAATTATTCTGTATTTCATGTAAGAGGCTAAAGGGTTTTTGTGTGAGGGGTTGACATTTTCCTTTTTATACTCTTTCTCTCTGTAAAGAATCTTGTCAAAGACCAAGAACATGAGATCATTGTGATACAAGGATATAGGATGAAATCTTAAAATACTTGCAGGACATTGCCACACCACCTGATGCCAAGGATCTCCGATCCATCTGTCTATATTAAGAGTGTCCCTGAAAACCAGAGAAGAGCTTTTCAAAAATTTGTTTTTATTTTATAAAGGAAGATTAAAACCCAAAGAGTAAGGCCAGACTTCTGAAGTCCAGTGCCCAGGCTTTGGCAAACCAGGTGCTTAAAAGCACTTAGCATCCTCAGCGTAACGGAACTCTGAAAAGAGAATTCCTGGCTTCATCTACTCTTAGGCTCTTCCTGAAGGCAGGCGGCTCGGCCCTTCTTCTCACAGCCCTAACTGAGGTTCGATCTGTTTGAAGCCACCACTGCTCTTATTCTTTTCTTACAAAATACCCCCCCACACACAGAGGAAATGGAAAACTCTAATTTAAACCCGTATATTTTGGGGGAAAAACAATATATATATACTGCCTCTCTTCTTCAGGAGCAAGGTTTGGCAGGCTAAATTACAACCTGGCGTACAAGTTGCGTAGTTTTTGTGGAGGTTGTGCCCGGCGCGGAGAGCGCACGGATCCAGGAGCGAAGGCCCGAAGCTGCGGCTCGGCCGCGTGCCCAGCAGGGGGCGGCCCGCGCTGCCGCGCGCAGCCTCGCGGCAGCCCGGGCGCTGAGGGGAGGGGAGGGCAGCGGGCGGCCCTGCGGCTCTGAGTCCGCCGCCTGGAGCCTCAGCCAGGCGCCTTGGCCTCCTTCACGCAGAAATATAGTTGTGAGTGAGATGCGTTGCCTACTAAGGATGCCTGTGTTTCTCCAGTGCTTACAAAGCGAGCCTACTGCGACTAACTCAGACACGGACATGTCACAGGTTCACACTTTCATTAGACCAGGCACATTTTATTTCTGGTGACTGTATAACATTGGCAACATTTGGGATCAGAAAACTGTAGCTAGCAACCCTGCCTGTTCCTTCTCTTCAGTTGCTGCAGAGCTGCCCTTGCGGACATACTAAGTAATAATAATGCCCATTAAGCTCTCAGTTGAAGAAACAAAAGACCCTTTTAAAAAAACCTCCTTTTCTCTTACATTGTTTAGCTATAGCTTACTTGCTAATTACTTTTGGTCTAGTAATTAAAATCAGTTTATTTCTGCAGTTGATTCTCCATACATTAAGGTTACTATGGCAAGTGATTGCTCTATGTTATGCTTTCTGCAGAATATGAGACCAACTAAACATGCCCTGTAGTGTCTGCACACTTTCCAGCTTCCTTAAAGTCTGCCAGGGCAGGAAGGATACCCTGGTACTTGTAAGGTGTGTGTGCAAGCAGCTGTGTGCAAAATTGTTATCTTGCCTAAGGCTGGTAGAATGGCTGAGTAAATGCTTTGTTGCTAGTCACTGTATAATGCTTATCAGTTTTACATCTCCTAAACCATGCTAGCTGCTGCTGGCTGTGCTTTCCTTAGTTGCTCAGAAGTAGCCAGGTTTAATAGAGCCTTCCATGCTGAAGGATGAAATGACTTTGTGATGCTCTCATGAGAAGAGGGGCCCTGACTGCTGCTGCTGTACCACAGCATGTCAAGCTATGTCCCTGTCAGATCAGATCATGAAAAGTGCAAGACTTATTCCTCCAGCTTCCTTGGAAGCTGAAAATCTTGTGTAATCACCTGATGACTGTTGGAACAGGAGCTTTGAAGAATTTAATATAACAGAACTCCCCAAATTAGTAACATCTGTCAGCCTGCTCAACAAGAATTGCATCCCTTGGTTGCTGCTTAAGAAAAAAAAAAGTGCCTGAGGCAGGGAATAATGGAGTGGTACATACTGAAGAAGAAGAATCAGACAGTATGTACTCCACAAGAAAACTAAGCATCCCCAAATCCCACATATTTCATTTACTTAATCCGATAGTCTTTCTAATACTTTCTGGGACTCAAAGTTTTAAATCTCTCTGATTTTCACCTACACACCCAGAATATAATTTCATAGAAAGAGCTTAGCCCTTTAGTTTGTCTTTAGTTTATACACACCCAAGCTGGCTAAACATGATTGATTATGTGTTCAGGAAAAACAGAAACATCCCTTCATCTCCACTTTATTCCTCTGAATCTGCAGAGACTTTAGGGCCCATTATCAGCAAGGCAACGACATAGATTTTTTTTCTGGTAGCTGGAGAAAAGTAGCAAGATCTCATTCATCTCATGCATGATTAGCTGGCATCTAAGCTGAGATGTGTGCCTACTAAGGATGTATATGCCCTACATATATTATTGTATCAAATGACAGGGATTTGCAATGAAACAACTGGAAAACATAGAGAGTTAACAGTCTGAAAAGGATTGGTAGACTGTGAATGTGTTACAATGCATTAGAAACAAATCTGTAGCATGAGGTCTCAAAGTACTTTTTATTTAGCTTTAGAAATTCATTAACAAATACCTGATCTAAATTTTGTTATGATAGCAACTGCTGCTATGGGAAACATTTTAAAAAAAATTATTAAAAGTGCTACTTTATATGAGAAAGTGCATATTTTTCCCAGAAATTTTTGCTAAAATATGCAAAATACCATAGCAATCTTAATAAGAATGTCGCTACTTTATGTGTTAGCATAAAAAATAACTTTGCATGTTTCGGTTGGCAGGAAAACCAACTCTTTTCCATTTTCCTCCTTTTTTTTTTTTTTACTGAAGGAATGTTTAGTATCATTATCCTCTTAGCTAATAATTTTAGGGGATGTTAGGAACTATTGGTAGGAAAAACGCCATTGGTAATGGGTCGTGTACCTACTACAAAATAACAGAACAAATGGATTCTTGTTTTCAGTTGCTCTAAGCAGAGCATAAAGACAATTCTGTTGAACATAGAATAAATAATAAGCTTCAAGTAACTGACATTTAGTAGTATGTCATAGAATCATTTTTACAGTCATAGCTGAAATTGCATTTGCTAAATTGTTTCATGAAGTAGGCTTTTCCTTCTGATAGATTCCCTACTTCTCAAAGTGTAATTCATCTTCCTGTAAAAGCACTGATCCTAATCTTTAGTCTGTGTTAAGATGGCTAGATCTTCCAGTTTTAATTATAAAGTCCTTTATCTTAGTACTCTGCAGAGATGCCCATTTGACCCCATTCCACTTCTTGTTTCATATGCTCTGTGGCACATAATCACTATGTAAAAGGAGCAGCACATTGATAAAGGGTTCTGTTCAGAGGTGACTTACATTTTGCCTGCTGCCAGATATAATGTAGATTGCACTAAAAAATCAATATATTTCTGCTTTGTAATTTATATAGCATCATTATTTTTTGAAGTAGGTTATCCATTGTACCACCGAGTAGTCTTTTGGCACCAGGACCTTTGAACCAATTATAGAACTGGAGAAAGATTATACTGCAGATTTTGACCTGCCCAGAAGCGGTGTTGGAATCCTTGTTGGAAACCTCAATGAAAAATGATCAACATGAGAAGAAGATAAATAGGACTACCTGCTTTCCTTTAATAGGCACTGTGTTTTTTCTTAAAAAAGGTATAAGACCAAAGGGCAGCAGGAGGCTGTTTTTCTTATCAGTAAGCAATGCTGTGAAAAGCAAATCTTGAAGGACAAGAAATAGAATAGCACCAATAGAATTAAGAGAGGTGGTACATGAGGATGGCAGATGCTATTCTTTCTTCAGGCCTTGAGGCAGGCTGTCTGTTTTGTCATTATTTCTAGCCTAGGATTTCACAAGCTACTGCTTCAACTGGGTATTTTCTCTTATTACTTCCATGATCTCCTTGGTAATCACAGCTGGCATCCTTGTTCACTGCCAGGGTACATGCTTGTACTTTTAGGCACTCTCTTCATGTCCTTTGGTTCGTGTTTCAGCTGGCACTTGAGACACCTTCTAGTGATGAGTCTTTTTAGCTGCTATTGTTGAGATACTGATGTTGGTTAATGTATAGGGAGCAAAAACAGCTTCAGTGAGATATTTGAGCTTTACTGAGAACCTTGCTTGTCCCAGCTGTGGTAGCTCATGATTCACTCAGGTAGGCAGCTGGCACCAATGGCAGGCTCAGCACTGAGGCCTTTGGTGTGAAGAAGATAACTCTACATGCTGCACTCTGGAATCTGT
The DNA here is from genome assembly GCF_026979565.1 of Vidua chalybeata. Lineage (NCBI taxonomy): Eukaryota > Metazoa > Chordata > Aves > Passeriformes > Viduidae > Vidua > Vidua chalybeata. The sequence continues at coordinate 48,952,149 of NC_071534.1, read as the reverse complement.
GCTACAGCTAGCACAGGGGTATCTGGAGGGGAAGGAGGAATATTATGGTTACAGAGATTAATAGATGTAAAAGCAAGTGACAGCAGGAGAAATATTTTTGGTTGGCTTTCTGTTTGTACAGTTGGTCTAAATTGGGGAACACCTTTGTAAATAAACAAAAAAAAACCCAAACAAACAAAACAGGGCTTTGGATCATGACAAGATGGAATTTTGGTGTAACTTCTTGTTTGAAGAAATACTGTCATGGGTAAAGCTTTTTATTTGAGGCAGATCAGCTTCATAGCAAGTTGCACAGTGCTTAGGGTTTTCCCCCCTTTGAATTGCAGGAAACAAATTTGTCTTAGATTACCATGATCATGTGTCCAAGGCCTAATTGTGACTCTGGAGTGATGGATGGCACAGATAAACTCTGTGAAATTTCTGGGCTATTTGAATTGGTACATCTAACATGTGACCTGAAAGTACTAGTTAGTTTTGCAGCTCTATAGTACTGTAATAGCTGAGAGGGGGCAGTGATAAAAGGCCTTGAGAAGTGTCCTTCTGTTGGAGTCTTACCTGCTTACCTGGCTCTGGTGTAGAAGGGTTATCACCACAGTATCTCACATGAGAGAAGAGCAGTGTCCCAGAGAGCACAGTGCTAACCACTGGTAACTTCTGCCTTTTCATTATCATCCGCTGTGCTATTGCATTATTGATTAATGCTGTTGAAAGCCATCCATGCTGGTGTCTTATGTTCTTACTGAAAAACACTTAATATATCAGCCACATCTAATTGAACAGCAAGAGGAATGAGTGAAATAGAATTCATAAGCACTCCCTTTGTAGTCATTGACAAAAATATATATGTCACTGAATGTTGAACACATCCAGGAGGCATAAAATTTCCAAATATATATATATATTTTATATTTTCCTCAATTTCTGCTGGGTATGGTGCTGCTATTAATGTTCTGAAGAGTCACTTCATTTATTGTAGAGGCTAAAAGTATTTTTTCCATTTAGTTGAGCATTACCATGTCTCAGAAAGATTGGTAAATATTATTCTAATCATGTACTAAATCTGCAAGTTGAACATAGATGTTCACTGAAATAGCAGAATTTCTTTTGAATTCAGTGGTGGAACTATAAATAGAAATTAGCTAATTTTTAAATATTGTTATTACAAGGACCCCAGAAGGCATCAGTCAATATTAGGGCCTCATTATGGTAAACACTCTACACAGGCACGTGAAGAGAGAGAAAAAGTTCTGGCTAAAAGTACTTTGCATAGTGAATAGTCAAGAGAAAGTGCAGAGGGAAGAAGGTATTAGTGTCTCCATTCTGAAACCCTTAATAACATGCCTTAGCTTTTGTTCAGCCCAAAAGTGGTTAGACAGACTACATAATTGTTAAAGTTCCCTTCCACCTGAAAACATTCTATTCTGTTTTATTCTATACTATTTTACAGAGAGAATGCAAAGAAAAGCAATTTGCTGTTCTGTTCCACCCATAAGAAAGCCCCAGATTTCTGAACTATGTTCTAGGCAATTTCTAATACCTTTTGGTCTTTGAGGAAGGCTCCTCTGCTTCCCCCTCAGCATGTAATTTGATGCAGAATATGTATTCCCCATCTTGCCCCTTCTCATGTCCTTTCCAGAGACTTCAGGACTTTGCTAATCACCTTCATTCTCTTTCAGCCTCAGAAAGAGAAGTTTCACAGTGGAATATGGATGCTATACATGATGTAAGTAACTATTATCATCTGCATCACCTGCTTATCTGACTTTAAATAATTAAACAAGCAAACAAACAAAAAGAAAATTACAGGCATCTGAAAGAAATAATTAGAATGGAATAATATTCATTGCCATTCCTGGTGATACTGGCGTGACATATTAGGGTCTTTATACATCTTTCAAAAATGGCTTGCAATTTTTTAATGTCAAATAAGTGATGGGGCAGGTTCCACTCTTAGGCAAAAAAGGCCACTGCAAAAAGGCCACAACAGTACCAAGATAAGGCTGTCACTGTGCAAGTCTCTGCTGCCCTGAAGCTAATGTGCACAATCTGTTTTTGCAAGTGCTTTCATATTTTTGCTCTTTATTATGAACATATACAGTATGTAAGTGTTTTTAGTATTGGCTGACTCTGGTATTTTGTAGTCACGATTGTGGTATTTAAACAGGAGATGATCTGTTCTGCACATGGAAAAGGGGCTGTGTTAAAGAGGAAATAATTTTAAGAAGTGTTGCTATTTTTTGGCAAGAGGATGTTATGTTTATTTCTCAAAGAACATACTCAGTGTTCATTATGTTCATGTACAAACCCATGATGATTTGAATCTGATTTCTATTCTGTACCTTGGAAGCACTATCACTGTGTTAGAAATGCGAGTATGCTATTAAATTGCAAAGTTTTTACATGTATATAGTCTCATCTATTTCAGATGTTGTATAACATTACTTCTCAATTTCACTCTAGGAGCTGTGATTACTTAGATTAAATGAGCAATGTCACTTGAATAGTAACTTCCATAAATAATGGGGATCTTTTTATAAAACTTCATCATATTGTTAATATCCAAAATGCATTTGGCATGGTAAAATAGCACATTGCCATTGCTTAAGAAAATTTCGTTCAAAGAATCTGCCTGGCAGTGATTTTTAAAACACATTTCAAGACTATCTGAAAGTCCTGAAATACAAACATGAGGTGAAAGCAATGAAGATTTGAGAGGAGTGAGTACTGATGTTATCTCCTGAATAAATTAAGAATCAATAAGTTTCTTGATGAAGAGCAAGAGTCAAGGTGAAGGTAGGAAGGATAAAACAAAAAAGTAGAGGTGAGAATTAATCCAAACAGGTCCTAAGGCAAGGAGGAAGTACTTTCTCTCTGGCTGAGATCTTATTTAGATTTGCTTCTATAGGATATGATGGAATTGCATAAGGACGTAACTCTGAGCTCCGTGGTCAAGGCACTGGTTTGACATAATAAGGAAGCTATCTGCATGTGATCTAAGGATAGGTAAGTAAAAACAGTCACTTTTTATTTTTGTTCAGCAATTTTGGTAACTTCTGTTTCTATTCAGCAACTTTAAGTGAGAAGTATAGTGCCCTAGGCATAATTTCCTACCAGCAGATGGGTCCTCTGGCGGGGGTGGTATGGATATCAGGAGATGTGAAAAGTTAGGTAGGATGAATGGACCCTGAAGGAATCTTAACACTCCCTTTCACTTCTTCCTGCCCATCAACTTCAATAAACCAGTGCACAAAAGCTGTTTGGAAAACAGCCAATTCAAAACAAAACTTTATGTGTCATTGTGATTATATGAATGCTAAGCAACACCTACAATGAAGCAAACTGGAGAAGCTATTGTGCCTTTTCAGAAACGTTTCCTAGAGTTCCATTAAAAAAAAGGTAAAACAAGTCTAGCCTAGAAACTTTCCACAGCAGCTTTCCATGATGGTTTCATAGTAATTTATGTTGACAAATTCAAATATCCGCAGAAACTGTGACTTCCATAGGTATAAAGTGACTCAGTGTGATATCATGGTGATAGAACTGTGATACCATGGTGAAAAAACACACAGGAACTTCTGTTACACTTGTGTGAATAGGTGTGCAGAACAAAAAAACCTCGCTGAATGTCAAAGATGTGATTCAGAGGTATTACCCCATCTGGCCTGAGATGATGACATAAAATTGTGCAGCATCTCTTGACTTAGTAGGTCTCATAGCTGATGCTTTCTGAAGCTGTGTGCCAGACAGAGTATCACTGTCTTTCAGTTCATTCAGTGACAGATGGGGAAGACCTATCACCTTTCCTGTGTGCTGTGGCCCAAGCTTGTCCTGGAGAAGACAGTGAAATGTGTGCACGTTGGCTGTCATGTCACCCCAGGAGGCACAACACCAAGGCTAGACTGTAACCTTTATCACATGTATATCAGTAATTTATATCAGTAATTCCTTTCTCTTCAGTGGAGTTTCACTGCTGTTGTGAGGAACATCACCTACAATTCCTGACTATTGGAAAGCAATCAGAAATTTGATTTCTGTAGAGGAAACAGTAGTTTAAAACAACAGATTCACTAAGTTGTTGAATATCAACAGAAAGCTTTATATAAGACTAACTCTTATGGCTTTAAACTTTATAATTTTAATGTAGCCTTATTTTTAAAATAGAATTCATTCGTGTTACTGTTGTGTAGTAATGTTTTACAGGCATTGGTAATTCTTATCCAGGACTACAAATATGCCTAAGAATGAAATGTAAGTAGATGTTATGGTATTAATTTATGTATTTTTGGAAAACATCGAAGTCACATAACTTTATGACTAATGATTTCATTTAATTATACAGTTCTGCATTTTCATCTTTAAAGAAATCTGCAAACAATGACTAATTAATCCTTGCAGCAGTGCTTTGAAATAGTTAGATAGACGTAATTAATTCCATCTAACCAATTCCTTGCCCAAGGCAATACATTGAATAAATATTTAAACTAAGATTACAGGTCATTCTTGCTCTTCAGTCATTTCACTAAAGTAGTAGTTCCCAAGTTTCCTTGCTGTGATAGTTTAGATGGACATATGCTTTGGCCTGTGCCAGATCTTCAGTCTCTATCTTCTACCTCTCTGCCAAAACGCTTCCTCAGAAATTTCCCCTCAGAAATTGCTTCCACTCCAATCAAGCCACATGTGGAATGGCCTACTTTTCACCTCCAGAATCCCATACCTGGCTTTTTCTTGCTTATTCATATCCTGCCTTAACCAACTCCTTGCACCCACAGTCCTCCTCCAACATGTTTCCTGTCTTCCAGGTGCCATTGCCCCTCTCTGGTGGATCCTTGCTTCTGTGCTTGGCATGCACGTAGCATCCCCTAGTGGAATACCATCTCTTCCCCTGCCCCTGGCTCCCCCAGCAGCCATGAGGAAGCTCTGCCGGTGTAGCTGCTTTTCTCTTCTAGCTGGCTCACTCTTGTATGGTGGGCAGAGAGAAGATTGAAGGTAAGCCTTGCACCATTAAATAGCACACATAGTTCTCATAGGCCATGGCTCATACCAAGGTGCAGCCTGCAGTTGACATGTCTGTTGTTCTAGGTGGATGTTCCTGAAAGGCTTTGCAGCACATGGTGCAATTTGTAGGGTCAAGGGCAGGCATTGTCATTCAGTTAATATTGACGTCTAAGGAAGTTTATGAGTGTGGAACCAAAGAGAATCTTATATAGTAAAAAAGAATACTACTTGCCTTGAAAATAGACTAGTGATAATATTGACTGGAGTGAGGCAGGTCTGAGCACCATGGTGAGCAGCAGGGATTGCAAAATGACAATAGTTGTCTGTGGCAGACTGTGATAATATCCTGATTTGACAGAAGAAACTAATTCTGCATTGCATGCAGTGATGGATATGGTACAAGAAAGGAGAGGAAAAAACAACAGAAAATGTTGTCTCATGTCATCAAAGATTGGCACAAAACCCTGAGAAATAGTGCCAGAAACTGGACTTCCCACTGTGGTGGTGTTTATGATCTGGTCAATCTTATTTGGCTATAGCTTTTCTTATCTGGTAGGAAATAAGAGTTAATGTGGTATATCCTGTAACTTTAGATAATAAACCCACATTTGTATTTGTCCTTTGATGTAATATGTCAGACTAGAAAAGGTATTCACAGAGACTGTAGAGAGTCTGCTACCCAACAAATTAGTGAAGGGACCAGAAGTATTCCTGCAGGCAGCTGATCTGACTGCCCTCAAATGACATGCCAAACATTTTTGGACCCATCATTTCCTTTACTTTATAGAAAATGTTACGTCTTTGCATAACTGCAGGAGACAAGTGAAGAGAATACACAGAGAACCTGAAATTCTTCAGCAGCATTGCACAGTAGATAAGGAAATATTCTAAACCTGATGCACTATTGCAAAAACTCTGATTTCTCTCAGCATTCCTAAAAGTGTAATTTTCTATGGGTGAGACTGCATAGCTATATCTTCTGCTTTTTCCATTTCCTTTAGAAAAATATTTGATGATCTGCCCCTTACTTTCAGGCTCTCTGCAGCTGACTGAAAGGGCAGATAGCTTCCTAAAATAGACAGCCTGACTCAAACACAAATTGATTGAGCTACGACTCAGTCATAGAATTTTATGTGGTGCAGAAGGTCAGATAGATGATCGTAATTGTCCTGCTTGGCTTTAGATCTCACTGGATTTACTTCGGTACTAAGTCTCTCCATTCAGCATGATTCAAGAGAGTAAAATCCAGATCTCTATAAAATAGGAATTGTCCATTCAACCAAATGGAGAATGGCTGATCATAGACATATGGCAAATTCATTTTTTGCAGGCTGTTGATAATCTCAAAGAACATGTAGTAACAGAACAAATCAGCATGATAGTGGAGGTTCCCCCGCCACCCACAGTGGGTGATATTTTGGGGCGTATAAACAGGACTGAGTTACAATAACGCATTGCTTTCAATCTGAGTAATTTTCACTGAAATCCAAGATGACTGGATGCATCTGGTTCTTTCTGGTTTAAAATGATTATATACTGCAAATACATTATATACTGCAAATACATGCAGGAGAAGGCAAATCACTTAAGGACTTGTCTTGGGGGAAGTAACTTAGTGAAAGTATGAATGTCAGTTTCCTGCCATAGTTCAAATGTTAAATGACAGGTAACCTGAGATCACCCAAACTGGATGGCAAAGCTTTATTGTATGATGCTGTTAATGAAATCCTGCTTCTTGACAACTGAATTTTTTTTCACAGTGATTTTGAAGGTTGCTGTTCTGATATTTTCTCTTGCACTTACATGACTCTACAAGTGTATAACTTATATAAAAAAATGTAGTGGTGAAGATTTGTTGCATAAAATCTTGAAGGAAATGTTTGTCTAATTTAGGAGCATATTTTTTTGATTTCTGGAATTAAGGAACTGAGAGCAACTGATAAGCACAAGGCTAAAGCCTCACCCCACTGAAGTGTTACCAGGTACTGTAGTGAACAGAATCCTTTAATATGATGACTGCTGAGATATATTTGGTGTTCTGTGTCTCTCTTGAATGGAGAGGAGAAAATGAAATGGTGACTTTTCATTATGCAAATTTTGCAGGCAGTTTACTGTGTTTAATGAACTCATACAGCATATGCAGATGAACACTTCCCACCCTCTCACCACAGATCTGGCACACAGTAATCACATGTTCTGTGTTTCTGTGCTATATAATGGCTACCTCTGCCCATAGAAACACAGCCCTCAAAACTGAAACAAAGGTCTCTAAAGACTTCACTTTGCGAAAGGTTAGATCTGTCTCCACCTCTCAGGCCAGGGCATGAGAGACTGACCCGTGGTGTCTTCTGAGCTTTAAATCAAGCCAAAGGCTAGGTGGTAAGTAATAAAGTCTGCTGCCCTTTCTGTCCTACAGCAAAGACCAAGCAAGACCATTATTATTACCATTTTGTATAGGCTTTCTCCTTCAGAGTCACTGAACTCATGGAGCTTTGAGCTCCATCTGACCAGAGTGACTTTGCCAGCATCCTGTTGGAATTGAGGTAGTCCTACTGTACCAGTTCAGGTAGAACAAAGCCTATTAAATTAAATTTTGGTGAAATTCAGATCATTGCAGAGAATACACATCCATCTGTAGGGTGCCTCTTAAGGTCAGCTATGCATAACCACAGACTTTCGCAGATCTCCTTTTTGCTTCTCTCATGTTAGGCATAGTACCTCCATTCGTTCCTTTTCTTTCTTTGTTAATACATTATTGTGTCTACATTTGTATGTTCAAGAATATTTGTTATTCAGAGCCTGTAGATGACTGCACAGTAACTTTCTGTCTCTTAGCTTAAGAACTACTGGTGCTGCTCAGGTTACGTCAGAGTATGAGCAAAGAAACTTTGTGATCAAGTCAGTGGCTAGACTGCCAGGTGGCAAATGCTTATGCTGGGGACTATTTTTTTCCATTTATACTATATATATTGAAATATACAATGTATATTGAAAATGTTTTAACTATCCTACCATTACTTGGAAACAAAAGTGAACTTTCGAACAACTGAAATATCTTTCACGGTAACAAATTGTTCATCTATCTATCTATCTATCTATCTATCTATCTATCATCTATCTATCTATCTATCTATCTATCTATCTATATCTCTATAACTATATCTATATCTATATCATATATAATATCTACATGTATACCTTATGCATAAAATAGGTACGCATGTACATCCACATATCTATAAAGTGCATACACTGACATTGCCTCCAACAGTAACATACTTCAATTGTGGTCCAGACAAAACTGTGAAAGTATTTTAAGGAATGGTTCAATGGATCTAAGTTGCCAGTCTTGAGAATTGCTAAGCATGTATGCTTAGTACACTGTAGGGCTCAGACTCTTTAATTATCTTAAGTTCAATTTATAAAAATGAGAATACCTTATGCCAGTAGACATTTGCAAGTCTAATTCTCACAGATCTGCTAGATTTTGCAGTCAGCAGCTTTGCAGATGAAGCTGTTCAAAGTCCAGATTTTCAGGGAAGCTCTTCCCTCTCTTAAACCAATCCTGTGACTTACCTGGTGAATTGAAGACTTGATTTAGTTATAAAGAAATCATCAGCTCTGTGCTGGGTTGAGCTGGTTAGATCAGATCTCCAAACCTCTACCTGATCATGCTACTCCAGTGTAAAACCAGGTAGAAACATGTGACAAGGCTTAAGAAAGAGATATAACTCCTAGGTGGCTATTAGGGCTGTGCCTAAGAACACTATTATTCTGTGCCTAAGAACAGCTTGTCTTTCTCTTGATTTTGCCCCCAGCCTGTTTTGTTTTTACCTGCAAGTAGAACAGTACAAGTAGATACCATAAGATAATAAGCATGTAACATACTGCAGAAGTGACATAAGAAATAAATTAGATCAATGCTGCATCCCCTTATTTTTATGTGAATCAGCTTCAGCTCAGCGTGACTAGAAGTTCTTTAACAGTACCTGGCCACCTCTTCCCCATGAGCCTGGGAAGACCTGTGTCTTCTCCACTCTACTGGAGGTTTTGAATCTAAGCATTGCCTCTATGCATACTATAAACAAGCTAGAGACTTACCTGCAGAAATTCAAAGGCAGAAATTCCTGCAGTCAAGATGATTTTTTAAACTTTTTCTCCCAGTCCTTGCAAAACTACCTGATATTTAGTGATCCAACAAATCCATAGCCCCTGCCCAGGAAACAAAATGGCAGTATATTCTTATCAGGGATGAAAGTATATTCTTATCAGGACATTGAAATACTGGAGAAGAAGTTGAAAAAAAAAGGGGGTATTGTGTAACAATGAAATAAATCAAGCTACCTGAGTTGCCCAACCTACAATTTCACTTCAGTTCCAAGTGAAGTTTTCAGAATTTGTTCAGCAGCTTTATATTTGCCTGCTGTTCTAGGGGAAATTAGAATAGTTAGGCATTTTTATAGCTATTTGCTTCTCCAGCAGCAACATAAGTCAATTTATGTTTTTCATAAATTTAAAATAGTATTGTCCATCTGTTTTCTTCAGCAGTGGTAGCTTTAAAGAAGCCCACTAGAGGGCAAGCTGACAGCTGTAAGCCATCTGAATTTTGGGACTTCAGTCCTCCAGATACTGAGGTTAATGAGAAATTATTAGCTCCAGTGGCGCTAAAATAAACCTTAAAAATCATTCGCTTCCTCAAAACCTTAAAACTTCCCCAAAGCCCTTAAATATAGAAAAGAAGCTATTTAATTTAAGCTAAGATTCTATGAATGACTGTTAAATGTAATTTAAAAAAATATATCTTGTTGATCAGTTTTATAGAACAAGAATATACAAGCATCACATCACATGTCCTTCTTAAATTGTCTGGAGTTCTCTAATGTAAATAAATGGCAGATCTTAACAATTCTCTTATAGTTAAATAAGGTATTTCAACATACATACAACATATATATACACACATCTATTCATGCCTACAAATACATTTACCTCTAGATTAACAGTATAGATGGAGTGCTGACAAACATGAAAAAGCTGAATTTGATTCCTAATACTGTTTTATTGTTCCCGAGAGCTTCAAAAAGAGCTTTAAAAAGTACCTAATGCAGTCCTACAGCCAGAGGCTTAGAGCTTGTTAGATGCCATAAACAAAGCCACAGTGGTCCTGGTCAGTGCTTGAATGAGAGGCCTCACAGGCAAGAAGGGAGTCTGTGGGATGCATGTATTTTTTCCTTTTAATCCTGCTACTCCTTCAGTTTCCTGAAGAAGTTCTTGTATTTCAGTTTGTTCTCATCAGGAAACCTTTGTTTCCTTTTCTCCTTGTATTTTGAAAAGAAAATTGTATACAAACAGTTGGAAAAATCCTGCATTACCAGCTGGTATTTTATTCTAAACACTACATGCATAAGGCTTCAAAGGAAATAATAAGCAGTGTTTATAATAAAGTCTTTAGCATTTGGCTTATTATTTAAAGGATACTGTGGATAACATCTCAATTACCAAGTTACTGTGCCCTCAGCCTGGAGCCTTTTCCCTCTAATTTTGTCCCACATGTGCACGTAGTTGCGATAACACTTTTTTTGTTACACTTATACAGTATTCTTTGCTTTACAAGTCCCTAAACAGACTTCATGAGGCATACAGCATGTTGATATAGTAAAAGGGTTTCTTCCAGCAAGAACTGTGCATTAAGCCTTGGAAAAAATAAGACTTTCAACAAAACATTTGGAGGCTTCCTCCTAGTGGAACACCCTAAAACTTTGAGCTCTTCTTGCATGACAGAGCAGGCCTGTAACTCCTGCCTGTCCCTATATCAACACCTGAACCTGGTGTGTCAGGTCCAAAAGAAGTAGACTTTTGTGTCTGATAGGTCCTCATGGGCAGATCCTGTTGGCCACAAATTCAGCTGAGAAGGTTGCCCTTTCTTCTGCACAGCTCAGGTCTCAGATGAGCTCCAGAGCTGAGCCTAGAGGGCCAGCCAGTTTCTGCACAGCACAGATATAGCAACAACATCTCCTAGGAAGGTTGCACGAGGCCCCTTTGCTATGGAGGTGACATCCCTGGGGCTTGGGAAAACAAAATGATGGATTGTTGAAGTGGGGGTGAAAAGTCAGACACTTCCTTTTAGGACAAAGTGGGCTGTGCAGATGTTATTTGTTCTGTTTGTCTTTTATTTTGCTGTTGGTCCTTCAGCTAATCTTACTGTTGGTAACAGTGGAACCATCAGAGGCACAGGCAAGGGATGCAAGCAGAAGCATCATCCTTATGATTCAAGAGGGGAAGGGGGATCCCATTCAAGGGACTCTTCTTTATGAAATCCTGAGAGATCCTCCTTTGCTGATGGAATCCTGCAAGTAGTGATTGCAATGCTCCATGGGGTATTAGTGGCACTGGGGATCAGACAGCTAGCACAAAACCCAGAGGAGCCCATCGGTTTTGGAAGGCTTCTGTAGGACTGAGTAATTTATTTGATGGACAGACACACAGCTAATATTTTTCCAAGGGGCTAGATCTGTAATAGGCGGGGTATGGCACTATTATCTGGCTTGAGTCTGCAGTGGATGAAATTTCCCAAGCTTTAGTTTCTGTGATTTGAAGTATTCTCTATAAAAGTTTGCATCACCACTGTTAATCATGCATATTTGAATAGCTGCGTGCCCAGTACATTAGGATACTCTACATAGGACAGTGTTATCTAATGATGATCTTTATAGCTAGTTGGGTATAAGCACAGCTAGTCACATTTTCAAAAGCATACACAGACACATGCACACAAATAATCTGTGAGAGTTTTTCAGTGGTTTATTATTTAATTTTGCAGGTAATAATTAATTTTCTTTTTTGTCCAGTTTCTCCATTTATCCTGTATCTGGTGATCTACCTACTGCTAAATAATGCTGATCACCGGATTTCCTGACAACAGTGCACCAGTGGAGGTGTTCTCAGGACAGCATTTCAAGAAAAGACAGGGGATAATGACACTCACAAGACACCTGATTTTATTTCCAAACATAAAATTTTGAGGTTCAGAGAAAATGTTTTGTCTTTCAGGTTTTCATATGTCATAGAGAAATCAGTGGAGCATAAAAAACAGACCTTGGAAAATTAACCAAAGCCGTAATTTTCTGCAAAAAGGCTGCTTCAGTAGAAATATTTTCATCAAGTTGTTAAAAGCACAAGTCTCCCTGCTGATATAGTGCTCTGCTCTGAATTGGAAAAATGAGTGTGGCTTCTTAGACATTTGCATACATACATCCTAAAGACACAAATCAGGTTCTAGCAGAAGTTTGTTTTCATGCAAGATCAGTCCCTTGGACTCCACTGAGAGCTTTTACTCCCAGGCAGTACCTGGGAGATCTGCTTCCAGCTCTTAACTCTCCTTTTGCCTGATCTCTCTTGGAGTTAATAAGAAGCTATTTGCACTTCATGACCAAGATGCTTCTGTCAATATTAAACTATAACTGATCCTCAGCTTCACCATTTATATCAGCAACAAAGTAAAGCATACATTATCTTTTTGTAATGCTTGACTTGGTTTCCATCAAACATTTTTTTATGTTAATGATATCCTTGCAATTCCTTTCATAGTACAAAATAGTTAATTATCAATGACAATCCTGCTATGGGTTTGGATAAAGTATTTCTCTTTATTAGTCCTGTTGTTTATGCTTCTCTTTATTAGCCCTGTTGTCAAACAGCAAACAAAAACTGTAAGTGGTCTCTCTTAGTTCCTGTTGCTTTGAAAGCTAGTTACATGTCTTCATTTGTAAATTGCTAGTCTTTAAAAAATAATTCAAAGAATCTTGGCTGGTTTTTTTGCAATCTTTCTTTTTTCTTTCTGTATTATCATTAATATGCTATGTTTAAGAGCTCTATTTCAAATTTGTAGGCTGCAGCTTCTGAGTCTTTTCAGTCAGCCTTCTGAAAGCTAATTAACTCATAATTCAATTTAGAGCAGGACTTTATCAGCAGAAAGTCATAATCAGAGAGGAAGGATGGGGTAATGACTAATGAAGTCTTTTTCCAAGGTCCTTACCAGTCTTCCTTGGTGACATTAGAAAATCTGTGTAAGTACTCTTATTTTCTTTTCCTGTGTCTGTTTTATCTAGAGAAGAAATATTTTGATCAAGGACTATCGCTATACATGAGAATGACTTCAAAGTGCTGCTGTCCTGATAGTATTTTTCAAATATGTGTCATATTGCCTTTGAGTCAGTAATGGGTCTCGGGAGCTTTTCCTAACATAAACAGGTTAGAAGGGTCCTCTGTTACTTAAGGTCTTGCTAGTAAAAAAGTAGAAAGCATGGAAAAATCTTTCAAAGTCCATGGTAATAAGGTCTCCACTATAAAATTTTAATGCAGTATAATTGTGATTATTTAACTGTAGCTTTTAAATGGCATTTTCATTTGTTTTAAGATGCATCTGTCTAGTTAGTGAGACTGAGAAGGAGCTTACATGAATATCAGTTAAGTCCATGCAATTTTTAAAAATAGTTGTTTTGGAAGATGAAATGTAGAACAGGTACACACATACGTCCCATGATATTTCCTCTAAGTACGCTGTTAAAAACATATCTTTATCTAACATCTAGTAATTGCTAGTTCATGCAAAAAAACTGTTAGGGTGCTTTGTATTCTGTAGCATACTCAGACATACTGAGTTATTTTTACATTGGAAGGCAGCAGGGTGTCTTATTTTAGTACTACCTATTCATCACAGTGCAAGATTTCTGGAATTAATCTGAAAAAGGCTGTTTTATTTTTGCAAGGAGTTGAAATGCCTTTGAAAGTTACCAAGCTGACAACTCTGAAGGCTGGCATCCTGTTTTTATCTGTTGGATGGGTGCAATGCTGGCAGTGGCTGCTCAAGCTGTTCTGCATTGTTCTATTGCCATCTATGCCAGGCAGATATAGAAGGCCCACCCATAAAAAGGAGAGACACAACCTTCCTGACTTCACACTGAAGAACAGTAACAGCTCTGCAGGGCTTCCAAATACTATAATCTTCTGTTGGAATGACACTCACACCACCATATTTATTTACATCTGTCTTGATTGATACAAGTTGAAGATAATTAAGTCAATTGAAATAAGATATTTTCTCCCTAATTTTTATATAATCAATACAGAGGTGAATTCTGCCAAAGTAAAATTCCGAGCCTAAATTTAGGAACAGCAAACCTCTAATGTCACTCTACACTCCCTTTCAACTTGAAAAAGGTTGAGTATCCCTACAACAGACTTAGAGCTCAACCCACCAGTCTCCCTACAAGCTCTGAAAGTGATTACCTTTAGGCATTCTCCTAAACTACCTGAAAGGAGGTTGTATCAAGATGGGAGTTGGTCTCTTTTCCCAAGAAACAATTAATAGAATAAGAGGAAATGGCCTCAAACTAGAGGTGGTTTAGATCAGATATTGGGAAAAAAATTCACTAGAAGCAGTGAAAAGATTTCACAGCCAGCCCTGGAACAGGCTGCCCAGGGAAGTGGTTGAGTCACCATTCCTGGGGGTATTTCAAACCATGTAATAGATTGATTTGGAAGGAATCTCTAAAGGTCATCTAGTCCAACCCCCCTGTCAAGTAGGACATCTTCAACGAGCTCAGATTGCCCAGAGCCCCATCCAATTTGACTTTGAATGCTTCCAGGGATGGGATATCTACCACCTCACTGGGCAACCAGTGTTTTACCACCTCATTGTGAAAAAGTCTTCATTATATCAAATTGAAATTAAGCTTCTTTTAGATGAAAACCTAAAAAGCTTGGTCCCATCTTTGTTGTAGGCCTACTTCAAGCACCAGAAGGCTGCAATATGGTCTCCCCAGAGCCTTCTCTTCTCCAGGCTGAACCATCCCAAGTTTCTCAGCTTCCCCTCATAAGAGAGCTGCTCTATCCCTCTAACATCTTGGTGGCCTTTCTGAAGACTCACCCCAACAGATCTGTGTCCTTCCTATAAAATAGATGTAGTAATTAGGAACATGGTTTAGTGGGACTTGGAAGTATTACAGTAATGGTTGGATTCTTAAAGCTCTTAAAGGTCTGCTCCAAGTAAGTGATTCTATGAATCTAGGATTCTAACCCACAAGGTTCCAGTTCTCTCCCCAGGAAACACTGTACAAGATAAAAATTATGTGAATAATATATGGTCTTGAGAATGCACTTTTTCATATCCAGTTCCCAAAATACTTCAACAGAGGAATGCCTTGGTACTTTTTTAATATTCTGAAGCAATGTGTTTGTATTTCTCTGAGTATTGCCCAGGACACTGATACTAATGAGTCACATATTCTTATAGGACTGATATATTTTAATTTTACCTAGATATTCTCAGTTTGTAATACAAGAGAGATAAAATTTCAAACAAACAAAAGTACTCAATTAAAAAATAAATACTGTTTACTATTGTAAATATTTAATAACAGCCTAGCTACAAATGTTAAAGAAACCGTCAATTGATCCTATGCTTGTATCTGGAAGTCATCTAGCTCACAAGCCATAAACACTAATATGTGATGCCCAGTTGCTCAGTCCATATGATCCATATGAAGTAGAATTTGCACACAGTATCTGCAAATATTGCATTCCTGGGAGATGGTATATTAATGTTGGACTGTAGAAGAGTGAGTGCATTTCTTTTGAATCTTTTTGATGATGTCTACAAGGGAGCAGCAAGGTAAGAGTTTCCACTGAGATTTCTCCTTTGTGAGTACAGATCCTAAACTTTTTCAAGATGGAGGTTGATCCTCATAGATTGCTTTTTCTTGTATGGAAATGTTAATGCCTCTTCTACAGTCATCTCCTCTCTTATGGTAAACATGTCTTGTTTGTCATGGCTTGTCTAATCTGTGAGCAAATCTTTACTGTAGTGAGAGCTATAATGCTATTCCTACCCTGGCATTCTGTAGAATTCATCCCAAAGCCATTCTGTACAGGACACCTTAAATTTACTGTGGACATGTATCAACATGGGATTCGAGTGGCATCTCATTTCTATGACTCTAGAGATTAGAGGGTTTGATGTTCAGTTTGGGGTGGCTAATTTCCAAACCTTGTCCTTAATTGGTACAGTGATTACTGCTGCATCTCCATACACACACTCATTCCCTGCCCACCAAATAGCCCATTCACTGCCTGACATTTTTCTTAGTTAACTAGCCTCAACTTTTTTAAGCATCCCTTTCAATTTGCTACTACAAGATACATGCAATCAAGGTTATGAAGCTTTCAGAAGTCTGAGTGTTAGATTGAAACACGTGACACAAGCATCACTCAGGACAGCAGCTGAAAGTTGTAACTATCATAATTCCTTTTCCTTTCTTAAGTAAGAAATATTTATTCCTGTTTAGGATCTATGTACTCATGTTTTTTACAGAAAATGTTTTGCTGGTCTTTGAACTGCAAATTCCTCAGGTCTCCATAGGAACATACATTAAAGGATGAAACCTGATGTTCTTGTGAAAGCTGAAATCTGCAGTATTTGAAAGATTTAGTTCCTAAAAATGTGCTTCTTGATCTGTTGTGAATCAGCTATCTCAGTCTATCCAATCCCTACTTAATGCATGAATAAAAATGCCCAAAATATTTCAGATGTATTAGAGACTTTTTCAACAGCCCAACAGAGTGGACAGTATTCAGTTATTCTCTTATAACCATTTATCTTAGTATTCCCAGCAAAAGTAATGAACAGCATTCTAGTATAAGAATATATGGACCTCATCAGCATTTAAGGCCACTTGTCACCTCAATGAGCTTGGCAGAATAGTCAAGGGTTTTTTATATAAATGATCTCATTTTGTTCCTCTTCTAAGGATTAGCACTTACTGCTCCAGACCTAAATTCTGGTTTCCTCAGAAGAAAGGTAATTATAAAGTTTTTCAAAAATATTTAGAACATTATACTTATTGTTACAAATGAAAAATATGCCTGGATACATCTAATCAGGTGAAACGTAGTTGTACACAAAATGGTTTTGTATGCTGATGGTGACACTGCAACATGCTGAATGTCAGAAAAAAAGGAAAAAGAAGTGTTGCCTCAGGATAATTTTTGCCAAGTGATAGGGAATGAAATATGTATCTCAGATTTTGTCTTTTGGCATGCATTTAGTCAGAAGTCACTGGGTAGCAAAAGATGCTGAGTGACACAGAATCTTAAGGGAAAAGCCTAAATGGTGAAAAGAGGCAGAAGAGAAACCTTCACTCACAGCATGTTCTGGAGCTTGTAAAATGCAATCAGAGCCTCTCTTCACTGTGGATAAAAGGATCTTTGAGAAGCATTTCTACTCTGGTTATATTTTGCTTCTTAACAATGCACTAGGACTACTTAATTGCTCCATCTGTCTATGCAAAATTCTAAAACAAAAGGCTTAATGTTTTTTGAACAGATGAACTTTTCACATATCTTTGATTGTTTCTAGTAGAGATGAAAAAAACCACAGACTACCTCTGTGAAAAGAGCTGTGAACTCTGTTAAAATCCCTATCCAGAAGTTTTATACTTAATTAATGCCTATAGAAGGTTGCTGTCTCTCACAACATCATTATTAGAGCCATAGACAAGGAATATATTGCTTTATTGGAAAGCTTTCTGCAAGAGCATCAGGTTATTCAAATTGTTAATAAAGACATAAACAATGTGCAAATTAAAAATATTATTATTTTTTGTATCTGATGGAACATATTATTTTTATTTATGCCTACAAGTAGTAGGCAATGAGGTTCAACTTCCAGTGGGTGGAGATCAAGATAACACACAGGCCTGAGACCAGAACCTTAGAAATATTTCGTTTCTCCTGCTGTTGTTTTTGGATGACAACAGTATACTTTCCTGATATTTGATGTCTTGCTTTTCTGACTGTAACTCCTTCTTCCATCTTTACCTCCTGGAACATATTTTGAGTCTAATAGGTTAAAACACTATTGCTTCAAATTAAAAGGTGATGCTTTAATCTAAAATCTCTCTTAACAGAGTTTTATTTGAGACAATGCATTTTTCTCAGGTTTAATTGCACCACGTTTTGTTTCGTGTTTTGAAATATGATTCACATTACCTTTGTACCATTAATGTAAGACAGTTTGATAGTTCATCCATCAGCAATTAGAAAATAGAAGGCCAAAGGCCTATATTAACAAGTAAGTAATGCAAGTATGTAGTAATGTCACCATAGCAACTTGGCTTGCACACAGGATGCTGTATTTAACCTTGGGGAGTTTTTAAAAACTCTTGATTCCTGAAGTAAGTGAAGTCTGTGTGATAGTGGGGCTCTGCCTTCAATGCTATAAGAGTAGATTTATCTTAGAAATGTGCAATTGCTTTGGCCCAGTATAACTTATGAGAAACCAATGGTGTAAGAGCACTTAAAGACATGCCTCATGGAAATCTTGACTTGCAGTTAAAAATGTTCAAGATTGCTTGCTTTTTTTTGGAACTGAGAAGGAGTTTGCTGTAGAGTTTATTGCAGTAAGACAGAAGCATATAAGCATCTTAACAAAAAATATTCATAGGAATTACTCTTAGAGTTTTATTTAATTTTTTTTGCTAGTCCACACACACCCTTCTATCTTCACAGTTACTGAGAGCTTTGTCAGGTAAAGAGGGAAAAACATGCATGCTTTTGAGTTTCTCTTGTGGGTTTGAATTTTCAAGCTCCTAAATTAGCTATGTGGATGGTATTAATTAGTAATGTGAATCTATATGTCCTCAAGTCAGGTAAAAATCTTATGAATTAGCTTCATTAGAGGGTCATGCTGCTCATGGACAACAAGCTCTAGGCAGCCAGTTTTTGAAAAAACTGACATTTCAATAACCTTTTTTAGGGAATACAGGAGTTTTAGAAGTGTGAGATCATAGGATCAAAATTAATTCTTAGGAGGCACAAACAGTGGCAGGTTTGAATACTGTGTGGTTACTACTTCCCCTCAGCAGTCAGGCTGTAATGCTTCCCCATGTCCCCATCTAGCTCAAGACTGGCTAAGATGATAAAATACCCAGATCAAGAGGCCAGATTTGGAGGGCTTGTTACCTAAGTGCCTTTCAGGGTGCCTAAATCACATCTTATTAAGATTTTCACAAACTCTTCTTGAACTACTTTGCATCTACAACCCCTTGGCACCTCATTTTCCAGTGGTAAGTTGCCCCAAGTTCTTACATTTCTGCAGAAACAATGAATACTCAACCACCAAGTGTCCACCTCATACCTCCTGCTCTGGCAACACCTGGCCTTTCCTGTCTGTATCTCACCTATAGATAAAAGTGCTCATGTCTTTATATCTAATTATTTTTCTGTGGAGAAACATCCATTTGGAACAAGGAAATGTGAAGGTCTCTCAGTAGAAGAGAGAACTTTACAGACACCTAAATTCCAAGGGAAGATTTAACAGAATAGTCCCCTTTAGCCTTTAAAAGAAATTATCAGCAGGTTTACCAGTAATTGAAAAAAAACACTGGTGTTCATAACATTAAAAAAAAAAAAGTCACTATTATAGAATGATATAATTCCTGAAATAGTGTGGATTTCAACTATATAACTAAAAAATATGCATAGAAACAGTTGCGTTAAATGTTTGGGGTTTTTCTCACACTCTGCTATTGCACTCTTATTCAGGACATGGGCTTGTACTGTGTTTTAGTACCCTGCCTCAACAGATAGTTTAAAACCCACCGTTATATTTAAGTGTGTTTTACATTTTTTCACAATCAGAAACTGTCATGAAAGTAGAAAAGTGCTGAAAAACAATCTGTTAAATAAGAGAACAAAAAGGAGCATGAATACTTTAAAAATTCCTACCAAATATCAAAATCAGGTTACGAGACTAGCTGAGAGTATTTTGTCCACCCCATCAGTTTCCAAGTCAGTAAACTGTAAAAGCTGTAGGTTCTTTTAAGAGTCAGATCCCATGCCTAGTGAATTCAAATGCCAGAGATTCCCCATTGCAGCAGAAAAGAAAGGTAAACTCTTTTAGGAGGGATAAATGTTGAAAATTTCCTGCTTCAAGACAAATATATTTTGGCTCAGCTTTTCAGTAAGATCGTATTATTTGCTGTGCTGCTCCAGTGACAAACTTCTCAGTGGATGACTGTGATTAGAGACTCTCTGTCTTGGGGCCAGAGACATCCATCTGCCCGTCTGACCATCCTGCTGGGACATGGGCTCCTTGACTAATTCAAAAACCTTAGGCACAGTGGAAAGACTGTTGAGGCATATCCAGTCGCTGACTGTGACTCATGCTATTCATGTTACTCATCCACGTGGGCACTAATGAAGTGACTGTGAGGTTCTGGGAACACAGGGGATGGAGTCCAGGTCACAAGTGATACTTGCCAATACTCCCATTCGACTGCAGAGGCCTACCCTGGGTCATATGAGTCATGAATTTGGATGCAGATCTTTACTAATAAAGTCAGCACTGGGCTTCAACTTCCTTAAAAATAACATACTGCTTTTTAAAGGTGGAAGAGGGATACTGTGACAGGGAAACTGTTTAATACCAGTGCTCAAGCTGGGAGAAGGACTTTGATCTAGGGTTAAAAAGATGTGCTCTCAGCATCGAGGAGTCAACTATGGAATTTCAAATACTGTTTGAAATGTTACATGACATTCATGTCATATTGCAGAGACTAGCAAAATGTCTAACGTGATTCCCAGACTAACCTTGAGCTGCAGATCAGATCATAACTTCCGGTTATTTAACATTACTGTTATGAAAAGTTAAAACTGCTTGCAAAACACTCTCTGAATTCAAGGAAGGACATGTAAAACAAATAGTACTGTCTTATAAATTCATAGACTTGCAGAATGTTTGAGGCTGGAAGAGACCTCAGGAGGTCTGTAATCCATGAATCCATGCCCCCGCTCGAGCAGAGTCTGCTAGGTCTATGTCCATTCAGGTTTTGAGTGTCATCAAGCTGAAGACTCCATAAACTTTCTGGGAGACTTGTTAAAGTGTTTGCCTACACTCATGGGAAAAAAAAGAGTAAAATTCTTGTGTGTTTGAGTATAATTTCCTACATTTCGGCTTGTTATCATTGCCTCAGCCTGTCAGGAGATGACTGAGAAGGGTCTGGGTCCATCTTTCTTACTTCCTCCCAGTGCATAACTTTTCTGGAAAGGTGGATGCTGGGAAAAGGTGTCATAACAGACTATAATGCTAGGCACTTCCACAGCCACGTTTGTAATTTACCCATATCCAGGTAAAGTGAGTGCTGACCCCCCTCTTTGTGGTTATGGAGCGACTGCGAAAAATAATTTTCAGTGATTCACATTAAGAATGTGAACCTTTATGCGGAGTCCCATTTTGTAGGCACACAGTTTGTGGTAATTGGGAGTGGGGCTGCGGCTGAGCCTCCTCCCCAGTGGGTACAGCTGTGAAAAGCAGGTGAGCAGCATTGACAGCAGTGAGCCATGGAGTGCCCAGGTGCACTGACCAGCCACCAAAGGGAACAGAGGGCAGACAGATGCAACACATGAACATGAGGGGTATAAAAGGCTGGGCTAAAGACTAAGAAGGGCAAATAGTTGCAGCTTTCTGAAGTGATGGGATGTTGCTCTGTATGGGCAGGTGTCTGAAGCCTTCTGATGTAGTAAGGTGTTACTCTGTATGGGTTGAAGCTGTCTGAAATTGTATGATGGTACTCTGTGTATTGTGGCCCATCTTGGCTGTGGCATGTGCTGCGACCTATGTTGCAACACCATTTCTTCTACATAATTGTAATGATTTAATGATGAAGTTGAGGTAATATGTTTAGAAAATCTGCAGTCAATATGAGTGGAGAAGTTGCTCTGACTTTGATAGCATCAAAACTGGAAAATAATGAATCTAAAAAATCAGGCATACTCTGAAATTAAAAGCAGATGAACTCCAACAAAGACATGAAAATAGACATGTAGCAGAAGTGACTTTACACAGAGAAGGATCTGAGGATTGTGGTGAATCGCAAATTGACTATGAGTAACAACACAGTATTTTTTCCAAAAAAAGTCTTGGTCAAAAATACATTCCTAGGAATGTTATATTCAACCCTTGGGAAGTAACTGTTTTGCTCTGCTTGGGAGCCAACTGGATCTCAGACCAGGTGTCCACTTTTAGACACCACATTTTAAAAAGGATGACTTGGAGAAAAATCCACAGTATGGTGCAAGAAATGCTAAAGGATTTAGCAAATATAAACCATAAAGAAAGGTAATCTCATTCCTTTAGGCTGCAAAAGGGTACATTAAAAGGGGTTGTTTAAATCTTCTAGTCTCCGAAAAAGATAATTAAAAATAGAATAGTGGTCACTTCTTACTTAAGACCAGAAAGGAAGGATAAAAAAACTATTGCAACTAAATATTGTGATTTCTAAATTGCATTATTAGTGAAGTCCTTTAAGAAGTAGTATTTAAGAATATGTGTGAATGTGTTTTATTGAATGTGTTTAAGGACTGTTCATATCAGCATCTGTTGTGGACAGTGCACAGGAGAGACAGGACAGCATCCTGTTGTCCTTCCCAGATCTGCATCTCTGTGGTTTTAGGACAATGAGTCTCAAAGTGAGTTAAAAGGCAAATGTAAATTCTGGCTCCAACAAAGAACACACCTTGGAGGGGAAAGGTTCACATTTACCACAGTCTATAGACAGGATAAGGAAAAGCAGGAACAAAAGCCCCAGATAATTTTTTCTTAAGTGTCCTGAAAAAATATAACTGAAATTTTTCCTACACAGACCCCAGACCTGGTGTAAATCAGTGTGTCTCCATTGACTAGAATGTGCACCTTGTGGAAGATGAATAGCATCAAATTTTTGCAGGTAATTAAATTAAAGGTATCAAAGCCATGTTCTGAATCTGGTAACAATTCTTAGAGAGACAGAAATCCAACTCTAATTTACCAGTCTGCAGTGTAAAGACAAGGTTATTAATCTGGTACATTCAGTCTTTATAAATAAAACTTAATTACGCAGCAAAGCTCTTGTGAAGGCAATGGCTGCTACTGCTCTCCCCCAGGAAATGCAGTTTCAGTGCCAAACCAGCTGCATACATTCAAACAGAAGCAAATCTGCTGCTTTTTGTCAGCCAGAAGATCTGAAATGAACTTTGACTAAACTGAAAAGGCACAGGCACCCCTGGGTGTTCCTTAGCTAAAACCTTGCTCTCTTTCCAGTTGGATGGGCTGCACTCAGAGCAGGAACATCCTTCTTCTTAGTGGAGCAGTCACTGATCTCAGTCAGTGTGAACTGGCACTCATTCTTGTGGATGCTGTGTCATTCCTCACTAGAACTAAAACAGTCTAGGAATATAATGTTTTCTTGTTTTTTTTTTTTTTTTTAAGTATAATTCCAAATGGCCTAATATATAGTGCATCCTGATCCCATAAAGCACTTTTGTTGCTGAATCTTAAAAGTGTTGCTCCCTTTTGTTAAATTCTATGGATTTTGTCCCTAAAAGAAGCCATCCCTAAGTGCTTTTCTCTCTGGCAAAGTCATTTCAGGGCAATATGCAGAAACTTCTTTACTCATACAGTGTAACTTCATCCACATCTCTCTAAATAATTAAATAATAAGCTTTGTGGGACAGATTCATTCCTGAGGAAAGACAGCAGAAGTCAGTATAAAAGTCTGTATAAACAGATTTATGAGTGCCTTTTTTACCACAGATGAATTTATCACCAACTCTGCAGTTGAAGAGTTTGATCCAATAGTACGGCATCTGAGAATGAAAATGTAAACTTATTATAAGATAAAAACTGTCACTACCTGGTAAAACCTGTATTAAAAATACTAGTGTTCCTCCAAACCCAATTAATTCCAATAATTACACAGTCATTAAAGCAACAGTCTAAAAGGGAAAACACCTTCATAGAAGTGTTCATATGGACAGTTATTTAATCTGCTTTTTAGACTCTCTAGATGAATGACTTTTTGCCTAGTATAGGACATTCTATTATCAGGTCTTTGCAGTCATTCTACTTAATTACTTCTCTGCCAGCATCATTTGTACTCCTAGATGTCTGTATAAGGCTAGTTTGCAGCAAGAAATTTTATTCCTGCAGCTCTAGGAGAGGCCTTTTCATCATTCTGTGAGTAGTTTCACACTATATTTTCCTCACATTATCCAGCACTAAATAGACAACTATTAATTTCCAGGTAGCCTTTTCAGTAGGGTGTCTGGGGGCTGCTGTCACAATCAAATTTGAACGTTCAAATTCCATTTTATCTCCAGTATCAACATTTCAGTCCCAAACACAGATCATTAACACCACGTCCATGCTGCTGTTAGCCAGATGCTCACGTATTTCAAAAGGATGTGTTCCTCTCACCCACCTTCCCCACTAGGCTGCCTAACAGCCCAGTTATAGACACATTTCTTCACTTCCATTCTCTCAGGAACCCAATGAATATTCATTCCATGCAAAGTGGAACCGTTTGAACAGAAATAATGGGATGCCTCACCCTTGTGCCTTAAAATAGCTGACCTTTTGTGATCAGCATATTCACCTCCAAGTGGGAGATACCAGGTCAGATTCCCTCAGGCAGCAAAAGAAATTTAACCCAAGCCTCCCAAAGCCTTGCTAGCGCAGGTGGATATTATGATCCAAGCTTTTCTTTGCTATATCTTTCTGGTTATCTTGGCTTAGCTTGTGTCTACATGTAACTCTCGATGCCTTAAATAATACTGGTCATTCATGAAATAAATAGCATGGTTTCTGTGATGCATGGCAGGGCTTCCTCTCTGTGGAAGCAGTGTGCACAGAGGTGAGACCCCAGCCCTACCTGAGCAGGACAGATATGTGCTCAGACTGAGAAATATGAAGGTGGTCACTCTTTACATGGTCTGGATGCTGTCATTAAATAACCTGACATACTGGAATCTCTGGGAGATGCCTGTCTGTCCTCATGCTGTATGGAAGGCAGGCAGAGCTTCACAAGCTTTTAAACTGGACAAACAGCTAAGCCTTTGGAAAGAGGTCTGTCTTGCAGTGTTGCCACAACTGTTTTAATTTAAAAATACCTACAGATAGTTTATCCTGGAATGTTTGTTTATTCCTTTTGCTTTCTTTAACTCTCCTTGCTTGTGTGTGTAACACTATATATACACGTAGGGGAAGATGTGGTTCAGCTTTGGCACAGAAGACTTATGCAAAATCTTCTGATTTCTTGCAAACTACTAACTCGGAGTTGTGGATCCTTTATATACTATGATGGCTATCTGTTCCACTGCCAGAATCTCTGCAAACTTGCAGTGATCCATAACTGTTAGTGAGCTTCTCTTCACTGCAGTCCTGCAGAAATGATTTGTGCTAAAATCCCATTGTCAGAGATGTCTGCTGCTTTTAGAAAGCCACCTAGACAATCATGTTTCAGAGCACTTTTTAGTGAAGAAACCTTTTCATGAAGTTTTATGCAGTGGGAACCACCCCCACCTGGAGCTGTGAGTATTCACTATGCCTGCAAATTCATCCACAGCTGTTTCATATTAGATACCCAGAAATGAAGAAATCTTAACTTGTGGCCACTTTTTGAAACCTGTGGTTTGGATGACCTTCTCAGCACTATGCAGAGCTTGAAGAGAGATGCAGGGGCACAATCCCAGCTCTGGATGCTAATACTCAGATTTGGAATAGAAGAGGCAGATGTTGGAGGGGAGCAATATTTTCCTCTGGTTCATACCCTTCATTTGACATAGGACAACATGGACTGCATGCACCGAATGTGTCAGAATGCCTGTGAAAAGAAATAGTATATGATCATTGAAATAAAGACTTAATTGTAACATGTTTTATAAAATCAAAATACTCTTTAAAAGCAGTAGTAGTCCAGGAACAGCTTGTCTTTTTCCTTCTGAGTGCTGCCATTTCTAGTCAGTATGGGCAAAAGGAGCTGTGGCTACAGAACCAAATGTTGGCTTATCAACTGATGTGGTAATGTAGTTTGGTTTATAAAGGTTTAGAGGAACTGTGAGATGAGCATGGTCATGAATTACTTTATGTAGCCTAAACCCTAGGAAGTGAAGCAATTATAAAATGAATTAATTTGAAGGGTTTTTTTTTTCTTTTCTAGGAGATGGGAGAGTTTAACTTGCAGGAGATTTTAATAGAAAAATAATACCAAGACTCACTCTAAAGCTTACTTTAATCTCAATGAGAAGAGCAAGTAGATGTTGATAGAAAGTGGGGACAGATAAGAACTGTGACTGTTACTACCAGCAGTAATGGTTTCCTGGTAACCTGGGGTTAAACTTGATGGTCAACTTAATGGCTTGTCCAGAGGAGCCTCTGTGTGTATACACAGTATCTGTATGCACATTGAGTTGAAGGCAATGTCAGGAAAGTACCTATAAATATGACCCAGAGAAGCAAAGCTTGAGACCTTCTGAGGCACTGAGACAGGAAAACGTCTACATTTGCTTATTCTATGGCTGGCAAAGCAAAATTACATTGTTTTTTTTCCTCCTCTTTTTCTTTTGTTAAATAATATTTCAAAGCAAATGTCCTTTTTTTCTTCTTCTTGCCCCCTGTCCCCCCTCTTTTGTTAAGATTGACTTTTGAATGCTTCATAATTATTTTACCAACGAAACAGCAATGGTAAAGCAGACTTCAGGCATGAAACAGCCCTGCAAATGCCTTGGAAAGATATCACCTGAATGCAGTAGGGGAAGCAGAGATCTCAACAGATAAACCTCTGAATTAAATCATATGGTTTTTTTCTGTGATTCTGACTATTTCTGGTCATTTGTTTCTATTTATGCCTTTTTCCCTCCCTTTTTTTAGGAAGTGTACATTAATATTCATGGAAATTTATTATCAAAATAATAAAATTTGGTTTGAATTTACATTCTACTTCAACTTCTTGACTTTTAAGAAACTATCTGGTCTAGTGTAAAATATGTAAATTTAAATTAAGTAGCATAGTTTCTAGAAGACTTAGAAGACAATTTTATTAGACCTGTTGAGATTATTAGATATGTCTAGACTTAATAAAAGCTAATTTTAGATTTTTGTGAGGTAGTGTGGTTTCGCTGGCAACTTGACTAAATCAAACCTTGACCAAGGAAAATTAATGTTGGGAAAAATCCCATCTTTACAGATACTACTTGATAAACAGGGGAATCATGTGGTGATTTTATATATCACAGGCTGGTCCTGAGCCTACCAAAATAGATGTAGCAGAAAATAGTTTCAGTAGAGGTGCTGAAAACAGCTTTAGAGACTTGGTTCTCCTGGTTCTACTTCAATGTCATTCCTTGAAAGTAGTGATTCCTGCAACACAAACTGAAGCTAAGCCTCTTGTCCTTGTTTCTAGTGCAACTAAGCCAACAATGCAGAGTAAGAAGATGCTGCTGGTACAGCAGCTAAATGGAAATGCACAAATATTGTTCCAAAAGTAATGGCTTCTGATGACATTAGATTATGCAGAGAGAAGTCATGAAAAGTCAAGACCAGGTTGGATGGGGCTCTGAGCTACCCAGTCTAGTGTTTAGGAATAGTGTTTCTTTTAATTTGTGGCCCACAAAAAAAGCTCTAGTAATTTTTTGTGAATGTTTGTGTAGCGTCTCTAAATAATTTGTGTTGCTTCTCTTGACACGTATCTGAATGGGACTATGTAGTTCATGCCTTTCATAGTACAACTTTATAAAAGGGAGGCTACACTTCTGCTGCAGCAATATGAGCTACCAGTGGGGCCCACAAGAATAGGGGTCAAATCTCTTTAGGAGAGGGAGTTTGTTCTTCATACCTGATTCAACTCATCTCAGACAAATAAAACAAATGTAGTTAAATGTATAACAGTAAAACAATAGCAAACATCAGACACGCAATATTTAGTGTTATTATAGACTGGCTAAACGACAGACAGTATGTAGTACACTACAACCATTTTTTCAGAATTCCTACTCAAAGCTTGATCTTTCGTGCTATTAAGATGAAGGTTTAAGAAATCAAGAAGTCAGAATTGCAACTGAAAAATTTGGGGAGCGGGGGGAGGACAGATACATCATTTACACAAATTTTAAAAAGTCACTCTTTCAAATAATTATAACGATTAGTCTGTGAAACATGACAAAGGGATGCGGTGCTTACCATCAGATGGATGTTGCCTTGTTTTGCCATAGGTCTTTACATACAGACTAAAAGGCGATGGGGCAGTAGCAAAATGTATCCTTTAGGTCCTGTACATAGTACAGAGAACATCCTTTCGTTGGCACCACTATTAAAAGGCTCATAAGGTTATCTGTGATCCTTCTTGAAGAGTAGCTTTTTTTTACCAAACAGAAGAGATGACATACTTCTATGTTTTTTCAGTGTTGATTTCCATTGGTGAAGAAGCACTAGGCAATGACTCCACTAACAAAACCTAAAATGTGCAGGGGAAGGTCCAGGACACTTTTTCTTTGGTTTGCTCTGTGTAGAAACAGATTTGCATGGCACTCTGTAAAGATGGAGAATGAATATTTCTTAAAAGAAAGATGTCTAATGCTGAGTTTGCACAAATTTTAATTGGGTACAAGATAAACCCTATTTTTATTTTGCCTTTTATGTAGCAAATAAATTCTTTTTGTAAATTATTTTCCATGGATAACCCCCAGCAGAAAATGGTGAAATGATTTGAAGAAAAATAGGGAAAGATTGAGCTTTCATCTTTTCTCTGAGTGTATACAAGCAGTACTCATGAGAGATATGGACAAACTGGCAGGGCAAGAGATACTGGGAAACCTAAGCATAAAGAAATATGAAAGAGATGGCAGGAGAGAGAGAGAAAAAGTGGAATGCAAAAATATGCAGAAAACATGTGAGTTACGCTCTCTCGAAGCTGAAAATTACTCACCCATTTCAAATGCAAATGTTGTAAAGATGTCTTCTATCTGAAAAGGTAAGAGCACTCACTAATGACATATAATATCAAACATACTTTAATTCAGTCTATTTGGAGTCTACTAGTCAGGAAATTGATCTAGGCAGCAACAAAAGTCATTGGAGATATTTACAGAGGTTTCAAAAATAGGCTATACATTTTTACCAGAAGTCTGTATCCAAGAAGGTGGAAGCTAGAATTAACTTCAATTTCCTTGGTGACAGTAATGGCTGAATGAAAATTTTCCTATAGCATGGTAAAGCTGGTGCAAAGCTGGTGCAGCCTTCTAAAAAGTTTTTCCTTTAAACCAGTGCTCAAGATTTTAAGTGAAGTACTAATGCAATTTCTTATGCTGAAATCTTAAGTGAGGTGTTTGGGGGTTTGGTTGCATATAAAAGAATTGACTTACACTTGAGGGTGAGTGGATAAATTGGAGTAACAATCTAATTAAAAGATAATTTACAAGAAGTGAAAGTTTAAAAATTAAAGTCTGACTTTATTTGCAACATTCTTCAATGAATCATGAGTTTAATTCTGTCTGGCTAGAAAATTATTAAACCCCTCAAGTTTCTGTTGGGATACATTCAGCAGGGTGTCTAAATAGCTAGTCTACAGAATTGTTTGCAATTGTCAAAATGTTCAAGTGAGCTATAAATAGGCAGAAGTAAAGTTAAACAGCTTGCTGCCTCCACAAAGTTGTATTATTTTTTCTTATGGTATTTCATGCATGTCAGCAGAATCCTTTGTTATAATAGGGTCTCTGCTCCTCATCAGTCAGAAATAACGGGGAAGAACTGGGTTTGGAGACTGCGCTGTGCAAACGTGGCCCTGCCATATCATGGCTGCACTGCTCCCACTGAGCGAGCCCTCCACCTGCACCCTCTGCTGTCACCTCCAGCACAGATGTCCTCAGCTTTGTCAGAACTCTTGCTGGCAAACAGATACATGCATGTCAGGCTTTTCCATGATCTTTTTTCTAAAAGGTTTCATCATGTGTGCCAAAATTGCTCTGAGTTGCCAAAATCTCAATGGCTTAAAAAAACTGTCATCAGTTGTAAGAGGTCAGTGCTAAGAATATGTGGATCTTGTCCTCTGTAATAGATCTTAGAATAAGAACAATCATAATAGATGTTGGTAATACCACATAGGTATCTGCTGCTACATCTATTTTCCAAGGAACCACAGGCCAGAGGGAGCAGTGGAGGAAAACAACACTTTCTCAGGCACAGTGACGTGCTGCCCGTCTTTATTCCTCTCAGTCTGCCTGGCTCCCATTGGCCACAAATCCTCCAGCTCAGAAATTCTAAAGTCTGATTGAAAGCCTGCTGAGGTCAGAGCTAGTCCATTTCCTCTGAGGGGCAGAATTATAGCTTTTAACACTTCAGTAATATTTTTGTGCATTTAAAATGATTACAGATTTTGATAAGTATATTTCAGAGGCAGATCATCTACTTCTGGATCTATAACTAAGACAAGTTCATTAGTAATAACACTATGACAAATTTTCTTTTATGCTTTTGGGGGGCTCCTAATACTAGTCTACTACACAGTAAGTCAATGTTACAGTGCATGTGTGTAGGATATACAGACAACTCAGACTGTTTGCCTCTCTCAGTGAGACTGAGTCATGAAAGAAAAGGTTCCTTTCAGATTTTGCAGTATCATTTGTTATTTAGCACGATTCTGTGTTTTGGTTTATAACAAAAATGGTCTTTAATAGCTTTAAGTGAAGGTGATCTCTGTTTGTGTATGGAAAGGTGTGGAAATCCATTAGGCACAGTGTGACTAATGCTGAGGGAAGCTGTTTTTTTTATTGTTTTTAAAGAGGATTATGCTGTAAAATTATTTGATTTTAGCAATCAGGAAATTTTAAAAGAAGCCATCTGATCATGGCAGCTCTGCGTCTCTCTGGAGTTATGATATTCAACAGTAAAACAGGCGTTGCTATGGCAATTAAGCATTTTTCAACATTTTGGGTTTTTTCAGATTTCTTCAGTTATTAATAATTTTCCTGAAACAGTTAGGAAAAACACTGGTACATTAAAATAGCACTTGTTCCTCATAAATAGACCATTTAGAGTGTAATCCTTGTTTTTTAAAAGTCTGTGTCAAATATCCCACTGACTCTTATGGAAACATGGCTTGACCTTAAATATTTCAATTTCTATATTATTTCGTTCGAGTATATGCTTTCTAATCAGAAATACTGAAAATGCCCTGGTTTCTGACACATGAATTCCACCAGGGAATACAGGGTGCATACACCTTGTTTGTGGCAGCAAAGTTCAGATAACTTGAGAAGCCCCAAGGCCCGTCTCACCTCCTGCCACTGCAGTGTTGCCTTTTGAGGCACCGCAGCACCCAAGCATGGTCATTCTCAGCACACAGTGCCCAAAATGAAAGCTTTTTGTATGAACCAGATAACTTTGTAAGAAGGAAAAAATATGAGATTATCACAGAATCATAAAGAGCATGTCTGAAGGGACCTCAAGAGTCATCTGGTCCAACCTTTCTTGTCAAAGGCACAGTCTAGACAAGATGGCCCAGAACTGTGTCTACTGAATCTTGAAAGTGTCCAATGTTGGGGTATCCACCACTTCCCTGGGAGTGGTGAAAGGCACCTCTGTCTCAGGGTGCCATTCCCCCATAACTGACTGGCAGGATGCAATGGAGAAATTCCTCTACATGGAGATCCTGGAGGCAACTCCCAGACTGGAGCTGAAGGCTATGTCATCCATCTCTGCAGCACCCAAAGCAAATGTCTCTGCTCCTGGGGGAGGTCAGAGACCCCAGAGGCTGTCTGGGCACCACCAGGCAGCTCAAAACAAAAATCACAGTTGCCAAGGCACTGGGTGAGGAGATTCCTGCCTGTGCTTAGCTCAGACTGTCCTTTTGGATGTCTACCTTTTCAGACATACCAAGTGGCTCAGTCCTGTGAAAAGACAAACTGGGCTGTCTTCCATCTTGTTGAGAACATTTGAGTGATTAAAAGTCTCTTCAGTCTCCTCTTTACTTGGCAACTGCCCTGATAGCTAAGGTACAGTATAAACAGTGATCAGTCACTGCTGCCACTGCCATTAACAGCAGCTGCTGTTGCTATTTCATTAAATTCAGTGTGTGTGCAGTATGTGCAGATCAGGCCTCCAGATGGGTCTCCTAAGAGGCATGCCTGTTTTGTGAATCTTAAGATGGAGATGGAATCTTAGGTGGGAGAGGGGATTATATCATATGTTCAGATCAAGTAAGAAAATTATATCTCTGGCCATTTGTGCAAACACAGAATTTGGCACCCCAGTAAGTTTTCTTTGGATAAGGCTTAGGTACAGACAGACTTTCAGGCATCAGAGGAGGGGTCAGGATTTTTTCTTTTTGAATCACTGTCTTGAACCTTCATGTCTTCTGCTTCAGCAGTGCTTTAGATGTCCAAATGTGGGTTTTGGAACTTGTCCTTAAGGAATTATGAGACGAATTGTCATGTCTGTTTTGCCAAATACATTGTGTCTATGTCCTGTATATAGTACTGGAATCTTTATGAGACTTCTGCAGTAAGATAAGACCAGTATAGACAAAGCTTTTAATCTTATTTTTACTAATTGGAAATTCTACCACTTTATTGAGAGCTCAGTGAAAAAAGCAAATGGTTTGGTGCAAGATCATTCCCCAAGCTGAAAGAAATATCTTCTTCTTTTCTCTACTGGAGTCACAAGATCTTCAGCACATCAAACTTGAAGAGACTTCAGCCCAACATGATCTTTCCAGGCTGCTTTATTTAACCAAAGACCATGATCTTTCCCAGCTCTTTTAGTTAACCAAAGACAGAAATTATTCCCTGACACACTATTCATTCTAGTCTTGCATTTTTCAGTGCCCTGATTTTTAATACAGGGTTCCTGCCGTATTCTGAAATTACTTTTTTTTTCTGAAATAATGTGTACAGGTAACTTGGACAAGTACCAGCGTAGGTCTTCTCAGCTTCTCCTCTCTTCTCCCTTCTTCAGAATGGTAGTTTAGATTACTTTGATGCAATGTGCCTTACAGTATATCTCCTTGTTTGCTTACTCAACAGGATCTACATCTTTAATTACCTACAACTTGAAGGTAATTAATTATAGCCTTCATGACTCTGTCTCCCAAATGATCACACTTAGATCAGCTTGTAACAGGAAAAGCATAAACAAGCATTTTTTCACTGAAATGCTGCAGGAAAAGCTGGCCCCAGAGCTCAAACAAGGAGCTGGCCTCAATATGTTGCTGGGTCTGTCCCCAGTGCTTTGGATTATCCCCTCAGGTGATTGATGGAAAGTGTGGTAACCCAAAGTTTCTATGCCAAACCTAGCTAAGTCAGCAGATGACAACTTCAGAGAAAAGAACATCTCATTGTCTGGTCCACGACTATATGTCAGTGATACAGACTGACTGGCTCAGAGTTCAGGAAGTTCTTGCATTTTTCTGTTTTGGACTCAATGATTTCTTTCCTTTTCTAGGAAAGTGTGTCTGTCAAAAGTGTAATCTGTAATGGTATTGATTACAGCTGTTGTTCACAGGCATCACTACATTAGGTGGGATGAAACCAGTATGAGAAATGTAACCAAAGAATTTGCCAACAATACCAGGTCAACAGTCATTGTTGTCTTGTTTTTCTTCTGCATTTTGAGTAAAGTCATTTATCTCTGGTTAGGTAGAGCTTCACCAGATATACTTAATACAAACCAAAAATCAGCAAACCCCACAAAGACTAGTATGCATTTTCATGGGTTATCTGAACTGAATTTCAGATGAAATCTGAAACAGATTTCATGTGCTTGATTAATATTCATTTGTGGTCTTCTGAGCTAGCCAGACTTGCAAAGTGGTCAGACACTAGTGATAACACTGACCTCTTCAGTTAACAGAAGTCAATTCCTGCCAAGGCCTTTCACTGGAAGTCTTCAGTGCAAGCAGTTAAGGTTTGCAAGAATGAAGCAATGCATATAGCGTATAACAGTGAACAAAAGATCTAGAACAGGTTAGTTGCCTGCTTAGATTTGACAGCAGCTTCTGGAGATTTTTACCAAAGTAAATTGTAATTCTCAAGGTAGCTTCCTGAGCTGTACAAAGGATGTGATAAGATGGTTTCTGAATGAGAAGGATTTGCCTAAACCCTGAATAGCAATAATATTTTTTCAATATTTCAGTTTCTTTAGCAATTGTGGCTCAGAGTTTTGACAAATATTTCTCCTTCAGGAAGAATGCAAAGGGTGCACACTCAAATTCAGAGTTCCAGAATCTGGAAAGGACTCAGGTAGTTAGATGTATATCTCTGCAGGATGGCTTAGCTACAATGACCATGGCTTAGCACCACTTGTCAGGTTATAATAAGGTCATTTTTTTATAGTATTGCTGAAAGCAAACAGATTTCAGTAAGCAGAAGGAATCCATTGCCTCTCAAGCATGTATGCCCAGTTTCCCCAGCCCAGTAAACACTGTGGGAATTTTGAACACTATAGCTTGAGATTTGACCTCAGTCAGCTTTTGATCAAGGACTAAATTTTTATTTCCACAGCAGTTCAGCAACTTTCACTCAAGGTCTTTGATCTTTACAGATAAGGTCCCGTTTTCGTACCACAGCTGTTCACTTACCATTCATGTGGTGTTTAGGGACCCTTACTCAGATCAATAATGTCTGATCGATGGGCAAAGATTGAGATGAGCCAGAACAGGCTTGCAGAAATTCCCTGAGGAAGAATGACAACAGCCCTAACGTGACTGTTAAACACAACTGAGTGTCCAACGAGTCACTTGAGCATCCTTTGCAAGTACATGTACTGGAAGAGATGTGTCATTGGGGCAAAATGAAACCACTCACAACATAGGTTTTCACAGAAATATTTTTTAATGAAAACTGCTAGATGTAAGATTGATCATTGTATATACTTCCATGTTAGATGCAGGCAGCAGATTGCTAAGGACAAATTGGACATTTTTAGGATGTTCACTGTGATCTGGTGACAATGTCTATTATTTAATGATGGCATCAAACAGTAACATAATCATTGTCACTTGGCTTAGCGAGACTGTGACAAATATATTGCTGCTCTGGGTGCTGCTCTGTTTCAAACCTGCTGTAACTGTCTTCATAGGTGTCAGACTAACAATTTAGGAGGAGTATTTAAGGAGAAGATAAAATATTTATCAAACTCCCTAAAAAAAGTATTAGGTATTCTCTTTGCTTCTTCAGATTTTTTTTAAGGACTGTTTAATATTTTGGGCTTCTGGGTCAGTGGCAGAGAGCTAATCAGATACTTTTCTGGCTTTTTTTTTTTCCAGTATTGGTGCTCACCCAAACCCCTTAGATTTGACTTTCCACTTGCTTCAATTAGAAGCAACATGAAAAATAAATGGTTCTGGGGTTGTAATTCTGTAAGCAGAAACAATGGAGGCTAAGACCCTACTTTTTACTCAATTCTTTCATTGCTAATGTAAAACTTACTGTTAGCAGAGCTTCCACTATTGCCCCATGCTAATACCATACAACAGGTTTATTGTATTAAAGACACCTTTGATAGAGCTGCTTGATGTAGTGTATCTTTATTCAAGGGCTGCTTCCTGGAAGAGGAAAGGATTGTTGCAAACAGGGGAGGGGTTAGTCTGTAATTTATTTATCTGTTTCAAAAGAAAACAAAATCTTTCCACATAACCTCAAAAGAGAAGGAAGACTCCACTTAATAAATTAACTAAATCTATTTATACTTAATTCAAAAAGATATGCTGAACATGCTGGTGGTGTTACACAATGTTTAGCTTGTGTAGTCTGAACTTTGTGTAGATCTTGTGTCAGGCTCTGGCATTTCCTTCCTAGATTTTTAATATCTTCCAGTTCATGCTGCTGGGGCATTTAAAAACTCCCGCATCTCATATTTATTATTCTCTATTTCGGTCTAGGGTCAATTGCTCCCTAAAGGGGCCTTCAGCATTATCCAAAGTACAAGTTGCTTAAGGCCTCTCTTCAGTATATGAGTGTATCTTTAACAGCAAAATTTGGTGGATGCTCAGGGATTACTCTTCCCTGAAACAAGGTGTTCCAGGGTGCAGCTGGATGTTACTTAGGATGAGAACTAGGAAAGGCTTTTGGGACAGCTGCCCCACTACCATAGGACTAACTGAGAAGGAGCAAGCAGAATCACAGGATGGTTGAGGTGGGAAGGGACGTCTGGAGATCAGGATCACCTAGAGCATGTAAGTGGATGTCTGTAGCTGCTCAGGCCTCAGGTCCTCTGGAAATGCAACAAAACAGGCAAAATTTGGGCTTTCAAATGTCCCAGACACTTTCCTGACAAGAAATATTCAGAAAAAATGATTATTAATAATATAATGATGTATGAGTTACAGAACCTGCTCTTTTTTTCACTTGAAGACCTGACATGTGATAGAGCAACAGCCAATCAGCACTCACCAATTTAGGCTGTTTAAAGCTCAGTCTTTCTGAATAATTATTACAGTCAATGCATCGGGCATCATTTTTGCTGTTGCTACCTTACCTGGCCAGTCACATTATTTTGGGTAAATTTCACTGCATAATGCATTGCCTCTGAATTGCAGGAACATCAGACAGTGGGAAAAAATGAGAATAGTTTCTGATTAGCTAAAAACTCAGATTTAAATCATGTCACACCATGTAATGACAGGTAAAAGAGTTGCTGTACCAGAATTACTGATTTTCATGGCTGGTGGTATTTCATATCCACTGTTTGACTTCTGGAAGGAATAACTGCAAGTAAAGGCAGATAGACTCCCACTAAATTGTATTTCCAACCCAAGTTTGAGATCTGAACTGAAAATTATAGACAGTCCTAAGTGGTTTTCTCTTTAAAAGTCTCTAAATATTTTTATTTAGATATACACTTTCTATCTCTAAACAGGTTTCACGGAAACACTGAATTTCATCTCAAAAACTGAGAATATAGTGATCTGGAGTTGTATCTGTATCTATATCTTGAGCTGATTATGAGTTATTGTAATTCCTGAAAGGCTAAGGCCTACAGGTATTATTTCTTTCTAATGGTGACACTATATGTCACATCAATACTTATAAACAGACATGAAGAATTAGTAAATTGTAGACCAAAAAGCCATTTAACAATTCTGTATTATGAGAGAAAGAACTCCCTGGATTGTGACAGGCAAGGAAGGGGCAGAAAACCCCGGCTGTGTTTCATGCAACAGGGCTGCCTGTGAGTAGGTCTAAGAAGTAAAAATACATTGAGCTGTTGATGTTGACTCAGCCATCAGCTAAATTAGAGAAACAGAGATAAATAGAAGATAGTAAAAATAGAACATGTCGATTGAAACACACATGAGGGAAGATAGTCCACTCTGCAGAATAGGAGCAGAAGTAAGGGAAACAGGTATCAGAGTTGGAAGGGAAGGTCTTATGATGGGAGAGAAGGACAAATGAACCAAAGCTGAAGACTGAAACTTAATTAATCACTGATGTATCAGGACATTGGTGAGAGAGGAGAACAGGTGAGAAATCATTAAAAATCATGACTGTGAAATTATAGGGAGATTAAATGATAAAGCACAGAGGGAGGAAGAGGAAATATGAACTAGAGAAAGGAATAAAAGAATGGCCAGTGCAGGCCAAGTTTGTGAACAAGAACACTGAACTGGGACTACCTTCTCCAGGGTAGCTTTTCTTAGCTATTTAAAAGTTGTGCTGTGAAGATTTTCTGCTTTTGTGAAAGGGGACATCCAGTGCTTAGCTTGTCGCACTCCTATCACTTCCAGAGGTATTGTGTTTGTCCTCTGGAAATCATCCTTCTCCTGTAAGATGTTAGGCAGCACACTTTTCTTAGAGCCTGATAAAGAGCTGAAACAAGCTATTTCAGACTAAGGTATTTTTAGGGCCTCACCAGTCACTCCTTTAATAGGCTTTTATGGCTCAGCACGAATTCCCTGCAGGTAGATACTGAAAGACTAATCCAAAATTGCATGATGACAACTAAAAGAAGTAACATAATATTTGCAAGCAGATCTACAATTCTTTTGTCCTGAAAGAATGTGATCAGAGGCCTAAGCTAAAAATACATTTGTTCAATACGCTTATCTTAGCCCTTTGAGAGAAAAATGAAAGGAACAAAAAAATATAAAAATAGATATAAAATAGTGGAAACACGAAATATGGGGTATTAGAGCTCTTGCTACCTAGTATAAAGTACAGCAGAAGGATGTCAGGCTCTGCTAAATGTATCTTCATTGCTAGATAGTTTATGAATGACCATTTCTTTTCAGGCAGCAAATCTAATGTTTCTAAAGTCTTAATTTAGTCTTAATTTTTGTTTTGGGCCACATTTGGGCAGTTAATAGCATCAGGAAAAAATTCACCTTAAATGTTGAAATGTCCAAGTGCAGCTGATCTAATTTAGGCGGGAACTACATGACCAGACACATAGTCATCTCCTTTTTCTTCAGCAAACAACTGTTCCATTGAAAATTTCAGAGACTGCTACCAGCTGTGTGATAACTCTTCCAGAATATATCAGGTTCCTAATGAACAAAACTGTTCACCCCAGCTTTTTAACTCACCAAACCATGGCACCCTCACTAGTAAGAGAGCACAGGTGGTTGCAGATCCCTGCTGCAAGAGACCTTACACACCCGACTGCCCACGTCTGCTTTCCGTGGTAGGTTCTTGGCCATCAAACAGCTGGTGGGTTCTGGCACAGTGATGCTCCCTGAAACTAATCAAAGCTCATTTTTCCCTTAAAAGTACATGTGTTAAGCCTATCACTCAGCCTCAGTGTATTTAACCCCTCATGCTATGGGGGTGATCAAAAGCTTCTTTATGAAATTAATTTCCATTGAGAAATAACAGTTTGTTGGAAAATAATTCCTCAAGTCAACTCTTCTGCCAGTTCAACCTTCTCTTTGATTTTATTCAAAGTCTCTGCTTGTTTCTGGTGACCTGGAGGTAGGCTGGAGTTTCCCCCAGCTGGTGGTTGCAGGGAAAAGGTAACTGGTGTCTGAGCAATACATAACTCAAGTTGTCACTGGAGTTGGGGTTCCTGGGCTTTCTTGGCTGGCTGTCTCTGCAAATCTCACCCCAAATGCTGGCCTTCCTGGTGGCAGCAGCCTCTTGGTCACCAGGAGAATAGATTGCTGGTTGGCTGGGTATCTGCTGCCCAGGGTCTCCATATCAGCCCAGTGAAGGAGAGAGCAGCGATCCCTCAGTCAGTCTCTCTTGGTAGTCAGCAGGTTTCAGGGTTTCTCCTTCATAGTCTCTGCCCATCCCTCTCTGCAGAGGAGGCTTTCAGTTCTTTGGGAGCCTGCCTACATAGCGGGCAGCCAGAGGAGCTGGGCAGCCCAGGAAACCAGCTGAAAAAATGCATACATCCTTCCAAGGCTTTTCCCTCCCACAAAAACGTTCTGATTGTTAGCTTTTGTGTCCCAGCTCAGCATAGCTTTGCTTTTCTTTCAAAAATAAAGCAATTCAGAACAAAAGACACTCTTCTGACCAGCTCTGGTTATTTTATTTCCCTTTTTGGGCCATACCTGGATACTCACCAGGATACCCTGACTGGGGAGCCAGAAGCAATAGGCTGTCATGGAAACTAAGGTCCAGATTTCCATCTCTGGATGGAAAGCCAACCAAATGAGCATTAAAATAACCTCTGGATCACAGTGAAAGCTTGGACTAGTGATTCTATGGCTCAACATAAACGGGGAAGGCTAAGCTGGGCAGTACTTGAGGTGTAGCATAAAGCTGTTTTGGCCACACTCTTTTTTAGCTAATCTGATGATGTTTGGACCAGATAATTGCTTCAGCTATTTTTATAAGAATAGGTACTTCATGCTCTTAAACTCAGAGAAGGAGAGAATGAGAAACAATGAGACACTTAAATAGCAGAGCTTTAACTGGTTATTGTCAGTATGTGGGCAGAACAACTGTAAGTGGAGCTCACTCAGCAATAGCAGCAATTCAGAAAGCATCTAACAAGCTTTAGACCCATATAAAAGTCATGCTGACACTGTGGAGTTTTGGAATTTGGATACTTTCCTTTTTTTCTTTTGTTTGTTTCCTTATTTGTTTTTGGCTTGGTTTTGTGGTTTATTTGGGCTTTTTTTTTGTCATTGCTTTTGTGTTTAGATATATATCTGTGGGGATTATTACATGATGTGTATCGTAAGGAAATGCTTGGGTGTTAAATGTCTACGATTGCTCTTTTTAGATTTGTCGTGGCAGGAAGAATAAGGACATGTTGTTACATATTAGCAAGATTGACTAGAATATTACATGGCACACATGTATCACATGTATTGCTTTTTTCTGAGGTTTGTACTTCTATCATTATGATTTTTTAAACTTGGTCACCTTAAAATTCTGATGAACACATTCCTTGTATTTTACTTTTCATAGTAATTATTTTTCATAAATACAGCATTAAAATGTTGTAATGGCTCTTCAAAGATCAGACCTCAGAAATGGAATGGAAGTTTAAGGAAGTAGCTTGATAAGTACATTGGCGGAAAAATGCCTTATTTGACCAAGTAGGGAGGAAAATTGTAAAAAAAATGCAAAGAACAATATCTTTTAATTCTTGCTATAGAAATTTTAAAAAGATACCAAGCAAACAATCTTTAGTGAGGTTTGTCAAATATTTAACATCT
This sequence comes from Vidua chalybeata, assembly GCF_026979565.1. Classification (NCBI taxonomy): domain Eukaryota; kingdom Metazoa; phylum Chordata; class Aves; order Passeriformes; family Viduidae; genus Vidua; species Vidua chalybeata. The sequence continues at coordinate 48,911,686 of NC_071534.1, read as the reverse complement.
TGCTGCATTAAATATATGTGCCAGTATTGGAAAAAAAAATAGAAGAAGCAGTAGCTCATTTGATTTAAAAAGTAGTTGTCAAGCAGTTTCCATCCACTTTCTAGATGCTTCATAAAATCAGCAATCTGTCCCTCATTTCAGTAGAGAATCACACTGGATGTCTTTTATGGGCTACCTACTGAGGTGTCATTTCTTATAAAATATACCCTAATTGTATTTTGGTGACTGATTAGCAACTCCAAAGTATTTGAAATGACATTAAACAAAAGTTATCAAATGAAAATAAGTATGGTTTTCAAAGCATTAATTTCTGCTATTCATGGATTTCATGTTCATGGGTTCAAAAACTTAGCAGGTTCCAGTGAGTCACCCAATTTTTAGTGTAAAATAGGCAAGGTTCAACTGTGCTTGAAGAATTAATTACTTTTTTACTTGAGTAAACTTGAAAGAAGAGAACAAAATACCAGTCTGCATGTAATTCTTTTAGTATTAAATCAGACTTTGCAGTTGTCTAAAAAGCTTTGGCTTTTCACAGTCAAGTCTTTCCACTCGACCCTAAGATGAAAAATGCAATCTTGTGTTTCTCACAGAACATAGCAGTGTAGCAATGAATGCCACTAATTAATCCCAAGATCACGTAGGAGGAGAAGTGGGCTTAATCCTCAGCCATCTTATTTATATAAATAATAATGCTGCCTCATTTTTCTCATGGTGCTTTTTTTGTTTTCTTCTCGAGCTGAAATATTTGTCAAGAAGCTGAGCAATGTACACCTTGCAGTCGAGTTATGAAGAGAAAAAACAGTATCCTGTGCATCTCCCTGTCTGTGCAGTGAAGGCTCCGGCCACATGCTGAGCTCTCCTTTGTTGCTCCTCAGAGGGCACCCACCACCCACCTTTGTGCTCCTGGCAGCAGTGCCTCACATCACCTCCTTCGCCCTGCTTATATTCATCACATGAATAGCTTGTAAAATGTCTGTGCAGAAGCACTACATGTACAGATAAGAGGAAAACCAGCTGCCTTCTCCAAGCCCACAAATCTGATAGAATCAGACCTCTTTTTCTCATCTTAGAATCTTGCTCCCATCTCTAATTAGATATAATAATTCTGTGCTGTCACTAGCATAATTGGCCATCTGTGTACTTTCATACATGTGAAACAAATACTGGGAAAGGTTACACAGGCTGGTGCCACTAATGCTCAGGAATCTTAGGAGCTGGATTTGAGCTGAAATTTTTCTTGAAAATGAAATGTGATTTTTCTTGTTGGCTTTGAGAGATTTGAAAGGACCAGACAGTACAATAGCAAAGCCTGATAGCTGATAGAAAAGCAAGGGTGGGACCAGAAGGCTTGCAATTTGTTTCAGGGGAAAAGACAATTGTGTTTTTCATACTTGTTGCCCAAGTTTTGATTTACTCCTGGACAGCATCCATTATTAATAAAAAAAAAGGACAGTATTTCAAAACCACATCTTCAAGTGGTCTCTCTGAGAAACTCCAATAACAGACCTTACTACCTATAATACCTTTTTTCCAAGCTTTTCAAAAATTTAAAACTAGTATGGAGAGAGTGAACAGAGAGGGGAGAACCCTCATCCTTACTTCAGAAGAGTTCACCGTAATAAATCACTGCACAAGGCTGCCAGCCTTGAAAAGGTTATAATGGAAAAGTGAAACTTTTCTTGGGATATAATACCTGCTGAATATAAAGTGTAGACAACCACGTCAGGGCTCCATCTTCATCCACAAAACCAGGCATAAGTTCCTGATCAAAAAAAGAAGCCTTCTCTCAGCAAAAGAGAAAAAGTCTTGTAAAAGAGTCCACTTTCTCTTTTAACACATAGAGGACTATTGCTCAGGTATAGAGATAATAGAGCATGAGCAGTTGAAGTGGTTTTCATAGTTCTACAGCAGGATGAAGATAAATTTTTGAAGATCTGCTTCTTGGCACCCTCTGCTTGTAGTTTGCTTGTCCGCACTCCCAAAAGCCTAGCTCAACTCTATCAAAGGTTCAGGTGGTTTTCCTTCCAGTGACAAAGCTCTCCAAAATGTTATTAAATGGCACAGAAAATGGTGGTCAGGAGAAAACTGTTGCTATAAAGCAGTATGCACATGGTATTATGCACCAACTAGGGGTGTCTGTATTGTGGTCCTGCTTTTATCATGATCTTTCAAAGCTTATATATGCATTACATGTATTCAGATATCTATAAACATTTACTATATCTCACTTGTCTTTGAACTGTGAAGTCAGAAAGGCATTTTGATATTGAAGTCCAACCAGTGAACACATGCTCGCACACACATATGAGCCAGCTTCACACATAGAAACACTGCCTTGCCAGCACCCACATAAACACATAGCACTCGCAAAAAGCACTGGCTGCCCAGTGCTGTTCCTGCTCTCCAACTGATTAGGATTGAAGTCCACAAGTGGAAAATGTGTATTTTATGTATTGTATATATAAAAAAGCACATTCTGGATCATTCTGATAGCAGGTCAGAAGCTTTCCTGGTCCCTCCATGTGCTGGTACCCAGATATACTAGGTGTGGAGTTTCACCTTCCTATTCTTGTTGCTGATACACCCATCTCTTTTCCTATTTTTCTGCAAGTCCATCTTGAAGCTCACTAGTATTCACACATTTCTACTAAGAACAGAAGATTATTGTAAATAGGATTAAACCAGAGTATCAATTAGATTGTAGTGAGGAAGCACAGAGCTCAGTTGTGCAAGTGTACTAACAACCTGTTTACACATAACCAGCTACTTTTGTACCCATTTATCTCCATTTTCACTTGCCTGTTCCTTCCCAATCTACCTTGAAGCCTTTCCTTTGTTTCATCCCCTAAATATACCATAAGTGTCATACATTCCTATGGTCTCCTTAAGCCCTGACATAGTAAGGTGCATACATCCCCTAAATGCCTTCCCCAGTGTCCTGTATTGAGTCCTGTATCCTCGTAGGCAATAACCCCAGGCAGTCTGCAGGGTCTGGGGTGCTAGCTTCTTCAGTTAAATCGTCCTGGTGGGTTTCACACCAGATGTAATCGGTGAATGCCTCTCCTTGGATAGTTTTTGGAGCAGCCATTTCAGCACATGTCATTAATGCCTTTCTAGAGTTTCTCTGCTCCATTGTTCATCTGCTCTTTGCCAGGCCTTTGTGATTCTGGTGATTAGCCTTTAATCACATGACTAACAACCATCTTGTCTCTGTGCCAGAAAGGCCTGGAGTGTCTGATTATGAACTGAATGTGAACATGATAGCAATCCCTTAGTGCTGTAGGAAGATGTGCAGAACCTGAGAATGCTGGTCTTCTTTTACAATTCTTTTTGATATTAAGCCCAACTACGGTGCTGGCAAATATTATACTCCTGAGGAATTATCCTCTGGAACTGCAGTATGGGGGGAAAAAGACTGTGTGCTTGTAATGTGACAACAGTGTCATTGTCCTAGCAAGTCCTGGGACAAACTTGCATTAGAGAACATATCCTACCCCAATTCCAAATTGGATTAAAATATTGTGTCAATTAAATATCTTTTGTTGTTTCATTGGTAAAAACAATTAGCTCTCCTTTTCTAAATGCTAGCATAGGAAATTATTAGCCATCTCTCACATTTTGCACATGCTGATGGGAGACCCTGGAGTTGGAGCCAGGGTCTCCATCACCTTCCTGAGAGGTAGGGCAGGAGACCAAGCAGACAAGGCTCAGGATGGACAACAGGACTGTGCTGCCCAGAGGCCACCTCCTGTAGCTTAAAGCTATCCCATGGAAGGTCATAGTGGTAATGCCACTGTGATGTGCTTAGCAAGATGTCAAGTCCCAGGCTACCCTCAGAATATTGCAGGGATGACGAAAGAAAAGAACAGAAAAGCACCACTATCTTTTTTGAGGCAGGAGGAGCTATATGCATTCTTAGACAAATCTCTTCTATTTGGGTACAACTATATTTGTAGTCTCTATACCAAGGTACAGTAAAAACTTCTGTGAATGTGAAAATATCATACTGGCAGAATGGTTTTTTTCCATGCTAATGTGGAATACTGGGATACGAAAGCAAATGATTAGTTAGAAATTTGTGAGACAGAAGTGACAGTGGTCCTCCCAGGTAATAAGCAATAGATGGAGCTTGTAAACTAGAATAAATTTACAAAAGATCTTTTGGCAATAATTTCAAAACTGAGTGCTTCAGTGACTCAATAGAAGTCAGATTAGAGACACTGACAAAAATAGTTATTGAAACACTAAACAACTTGGCTGGAAGAGAGCTTTCTTCTTAAGAAGCACTACAGAATGTAGTATTTTGAGATTATTGTTTTACTATAAACTGTTTATCTTGGACAGGTATCCCTGCCCACAATACAGGAGTTTGAACTAGATGATCCTTGATGTCCTTTCCGATTCAAACCATGCTCAGTTTCTATGATTCTATGACCTATATTTGTATTTTAAATGTAATTATTACAGTGCTTATTTAATGTATTTAAATTTTATACAATTTAGGCTCTAACTCTTTAATATGTGTGAGCCATTTCAAGTATTTTTTTAATAACCCCCCCCACACACAATTTGACCAAGGGACATTATAAAAGTATATGGCCAATGTTTGTGGATCTCTGAGTGTCCTTTGACTATGGAGGAAATGGCTTTTGACTGCCTGCACAACAGTCTGTGCTAAGGCTGTGCTTGGCCTAGCTCCTGTCAATCCTGGGACACTGTAGGTACATCTGTCACCATGGACTGCAAGTGTATGTTCACACACACTAATGTGGGAAATGATAATTCAGGGCGCTCACCAGAGAGGTAAATTGAAATCTGATCTACTCTTCTGCCAGTACTTAGCATAGGTCACTCTGTGGGAGGGCTTTAGCAGCTTGCGCTGACACATCATGTCTTGAATGGTAATTACTCCTGCACATGTCTTTTCCAGATTCAGGAACACAGTGTCTGAGAGGCTCTTTATCCTGCATTATGCCAAGGTTTTCTGTGCAGTCAGCTCCACTGACCAGACCACTCATTACTTTTTCTGTTAGAATCATATAATAGTTTCATTTGGAAGGGACCTCTAAAGGTCCTCCAGTCCAACTCTTCTGCAATGATCAGCGATATCTTCAACTTGACCAGTCCAGCCTGACCTTGAATGTTTCCAGGCATGGGACATCCACCACCTATTTGGACAACATATTCCAATGTTTTACCACCCTCACTGGGAAAAAATTCTTCTTTATATGTACTATGAATCAAACCTCTTTTAGTTAAAATCATTACTTCTTGTCTTCTCACAACAGGCCTTGCTAAAATATTTACCCCTCTTTTTCTTATAGCCCCCTTTAAATACTGAAAGGTTGCAAATGCCACCTTCTTATTTTAGAATGTTACTTAACATCACGCCAGCTGGAGTTTTAAATATTTCTCCAGAAACTAGATCAAGAAACCAGTGCACTTTGTGATGAATAAATTAAGACTGCAGAGTTGCCACATTGCCACATGCATTGTCACCTAACTAAATGAGTGCACAGATGCACCACAAGAGCTGAGTGAACAGTCTAAACACACGTCTCTAAGTAATTATCTGAAAACCAAGTTATGAGTTCATGACACCCTCACATTCACATGTAAATGAAGACAGGCTATTAAATTGCAGATTTGGTCTAGGGGGATGTTTGACATTAAATCTCCAGTGGTATATTTGATGATGGCAATGAGTGCTTGCCATTTGCCTTCTACTGTGCTCTTTAATTGCTGGCAAGCCCAGCAAAGCATGAGTTACTCGGCCAAAAATGTCTGGATAACCACTGCTCTGTTACAAAACCCTCATAGGCTCTGCACTTGGTAAATGTTCTGCAAACCAATTTGAAATTAATTTTCAATAATGAGCATATCTGAAGATGTCGAAATCTGCCTGCACACATTTCTTTAACAGGAAGAAGTGAAAGGCAGCTTTTTATCCATGACTGATGAACAAAGAAAGTGTCAGGATTTAACTTGCCTGGTGATGCATCTGTAAACTCTTAGGTCTCCACTGCTGACTTTGTGCCCTGCTGTACTTGTAATAGGATTTGAGCTATTTTTCCTGTCCTTAAGGCAGGCATGTGTAATCTGCTTTCTGAATCAGCTCTTGGACTGATAAAGCTTCCAGAGCCATATATGAGGATAAAACAAAATAAGAACATGTTTACCTTCATTGCTCAAAATTGCAACTGCTCCTGCCTTGGGAGCAGCAATGGCCATGAAAGAGAGATAGATGAGGGTAAAGCACTTTGAGCTGACCCTGCTGCCTCAAGTGCAACTGAGGCCCTTTTCTTTCTCATCTTTTGCCCCAGCACTTGCACTCACCCACCAAGGAGGGGTTTTCACTAGGTGGCACAATGTATGTATGACCTTGAGGCCAAAAATTGCTTTTCCTTGGACTGATTATTCCCCTCCCATCTTGCATGCAGTTGCAGGCTAGGTCAGAGAGGAAACCCCCTGCCTGCTTTCCCACAAATCTGTTTGTACCCAGAAAGACAGGCAAGTTCATTGGAAAAGTGATATGGAGCAAAAGGTCTCTTTATGGCTGTAGGAAGAAGAGCAGACCAGTCTACGTGCTACCAAGAACTGCCTTCTTGGAGAGGGCACAGGGTCTGAGATGTGGGAATGATCCCAATGATGCCGGCGTAACCCAAGAGCTCAGAACTGGATGGCCTCTTGACCATGCAGTAAAGATCCCCTTAAACATCGGCATTATCTGCCTGAAGACCCTCCCTCTCTGTGCAGAAGGGCCTGTGGCAGGTGTCTTTGGGGATTGCCCTTTCTGAGCAGGGGAGTGCACCTGACTGCTGACACCCAGCCAAGCTGTCTCGGTGAGAAATGTCCTGCCTTCTTTCCTGGTCTGCAGAGGCCAGTGGCTGATGTGCAGATATCTCCAGTTTGTGACTCGCTTAATTGTCCCAGGGTACCGAATTGTCTTCTGGTAACATCTTCATCTCACTGACACAGGGACACCAAGTAGGTATCTCAGATGCCACAGCTGGTGTCTAAACTTAGGTGACATTGATCTCCCACTGCTCTGTCCCTTCTAAATCCCAGCTGCCATTAGTCATGTCTTTACATGTATATAGGAATTTTGTAAAGAAAACTGACATACAGACTCTGAGAAAAAAGAAATCAGGCTGAAAACCCTTTTGTAACTAACACTCCCACAGAGAGGTAAGAACAAAAGAAAAAAGGCCAAGACAAAATATCTTCAGGTGGTGCCAGGGAGATGGAGGAGGGAGTCATATGTCTATTTTTTATTGCCAAGCAACCAGGAAATAAACCCATATGATATATCACTGGTATAAAGGATTTAGGATTTTCAGCTTTTCTGTTTTACTTTGGATATAAAGCTTACAAAGAGAAACACCTTTGCACGAAACTTGACATCTATGGCATAGACCTACAGAAGAAATAGGTAATTTAGGAAAATATTTTTTAAAAATCTTAGTGAAAAATGTTAAGAAAATTATCTATTGGGCAAGAGAAAATAGATGAATATACAAAGAGTAGAAATCATCAGGAACAGGCAGACAATCCTTTGAGTTATTAATTTACAAAATCATTTACTAATAAAATCCAGATTTCTCACCCATCAAACAATGTTGGTAAGTGACATTCCACCCTGAACAGCTCAGAAAAATCCCAGATTTCAATCACTGCCAAGAGGAAGAGCTGCCTTATATCACGATTGTGTTTGACCTCCTCTATTTCTTTCTCTCTGTTTTTCTTTGATAGATAGTGTCTGACAAGAGAATGAATTATGTGCATGTACTCAAGAGTAGACATAGGGGTTTTCTTTTCCTACTGTGTCATGTCAATGCATAATTTGTACAGCATAATATACTTTATTTATTACTCCTGAAACCTGGGCCAGGAGTATATCTATATATCACTGGCTTTCTTTTGCATATCTGTGCAACATAAGAATATTAAATGTATTTATATAGGACATGTCTCATGTCAGAACTATTCTTCAACCTTTCCAGTGAGAGAGACTGCTCAGACAGTATTTTTCCAGGCTCTACAGTCCCTCAGATCCTCAGATATCTTTTTTGCCCCAAAGTGTAATGTGAGTCATCAACTGCAGCTTCTTAATTTCTACCACACAGAGCAGTTTATATCTCCATCTTTGCAATTGTTATTATGTACTTCTATGCCTGAACTTATTTTTCTTCCTTTTATCTCACACATCAGACTTCCTATCCACTTTAATACCATTGCTTGCCTTGAGCGAGACTACTAGAAGAGTGGAACCTGTTGTGAGAGAGTTGAATTGCCCAATTAAGGATTTTTCAAAGCAGAAGAGAATATTATTCCCTGCTTTTTGCAGCTTCTGTGCCAGTTTCACATTGTCAATATGGTGTTTGCCCATTTCTCAACAATTACTTTTTTTCTGATGTGCATCTGCTGTCCGTGATGAGCTATTAAATGGTATCTTTAAACTGCAGAACATAACAGAAGGGCTGACTACCACAAAAAGTAATCCTCACAACTAACTTGGAGAACTTGGCATAGTAGTCACAAAGACTGGCAGAATACATAGTGACCCTGAATGTCATATATGTGTCAGGAGAGAAAGTCAAACAGACTGATGTTCAGCTTTTTTCTGCCTTGGATTATGGTATTTTGAGCTACTAAGGCTTTCGATGTTGATTTTAACATCAAAAATATTGAAATAGGGTGAGGTACGTTAAAAAATTAATCCATGTTTTTTACTTCAATAGGTATTTAATGGTATATAAAGGCGGACAAAATCAATGGCAATAGAAGTGGCTTTTCGAGAACTCTGAATATTAATCCACCAAATCAGTGTACCTGATTTTTGTAAAACCAGAGAAGTGCTCACACTTTTCTTTATGCTTTTTTTTTTGCTATCTGCTCTCTTCCAAAGCAGCTTCCCAGTTAGTCTTGCCTTTACTGTGCTGTCTTGCTTTGACCTTCCTGCTGTGAAGATCACTTTCCAGTAAACGCCTCAGTTGCTTTTATGCTCTCTCTCTCCTGATGCTACATTCCTTCTCCAATGAAGCTTTTTCCTCTTCTCCAAGCCATCCATACTACTCTCTTCATAGCTGTTCAAGATCTCCCCCAACTTGCTCTCATACAGCTGCAATCCCTCTGCCCAGCTTCCATTGCCTTTGAGGCCATGGTACCATCTGCCATGCTACCTGCCAGGTCTGACATCTGGATTTCCTGTCTTTGCTCCTGGGCTGGAAGACAGATTCTGATGAAATAACTGTGTCCATGCACTTTCCATTGCCACATTCGTTCTTCTTCAAAGCAGCAACAACTAGAAAAAAGCTAAAAAAGATGCAAATTTGGTGAAAAGTTCTTTTTCTATAATATATATATATATATAACTCTATGATCTTTGGGTGGAAAATAGAAGAGGGATGCTTAACTCTATCTGTGGCATTGTTCTTAGAAGCCTGAACACTAGGGTAAGGAAACCAGTCCCATGGCTGCACTTTCTTGGCTCAGTGTCTCTGAAAATCAAACAGTAGTGTTTTCCTACAAGCTATACCCCAGCAAGCAAACAGAATGCTGCTTAGTGTCAATAACCTCACATCGGAGGACTGGAAACTAAGAACAGAATTGGCCAGCATATGTTATAAATAATATTTCTGTAAATAAGAAAAAGGCTTAAGGACAAATGAGTCATAAAACTGATCTTTAAGCTTTCCTGGAAAGCCCAAAGATGCAAAAGTAAAAAGTAAGAAGGATTCAATACTTTGTGTATATATCATTAAAAGGGTAAAAATAAGAGACACAACTTCATTTGCAGTGCATGCAGTTATTCCCACCCCAGGGGCTGTTTGCACATATGCATTCCCTAAGATGTTGCAGGGGCAGCTTGCCACAGAGTTAGTTGTTGCTCAACAGCTGTGCCTTTGCTGACACAGATTAAGTGATTTGGAACAGGAGAGAGTCTGATTCACAAAAAGTCTGATGAATTTGAGTTTTGTAAAGCAGGACCATTAAAAACTCATTCATGACAAATGAATTATGTTATGGTGATGGTGACAGGGTTAAAAGGAGATGGTCAGTCTAGAAGTATAACAAGATCCTACTGAAGAATAGAGAAGAGTTGAAAAAGATTTGTTGAGGTATGACTGTAGGATATATAAGTTATGATATTTGCACTAAAAAATGTGTGCTTTCCTCAAACATGTTTTAGACAGGGAATATTCAATTCGGACTGTCTTGTGCAGGACCAGGAGTTGGACTTGATGATCCTTGTGGGTGCTTTCCAGCTCCAGGATATTCCATGTTTCTATGATCCTCATCCCAATCAGCACCTAGATGATAAAACTGAAAATATATTGTCTTTAGACCTTTGTCAGACAACAGATTGTGTTCAATCTTATGTAACATGCATAATTTTTGCTTTGCACATCTGAGGCCCAATATAGCAAACAGAAAGCATGGTGACTTGGGTTAGAGCATGTGTAACAAAAGCTCAAAATATACTTGCTTTTGCACAGGAAGTCTGTGTCAAAATAACTGCCTGATTACACAGTGCTTCCACTGTATTGCAATAATGTAGTCACGTGTATTATTAAGACCTTTAGGTCATGTGTCATTTTCATTTCAACCCCCAGCTCTTTGGCCATGTTAGCCCTCTACTTTCTCTTTTTAATCAGCTTGCTCCTGAAGTTTCATCAGTTTTGCCAGTCAGAGTCTAGATGTTTTGAGCAGTATCATTGTCATGAATGAAACATTGTCATTCATTTTTTTGTCTTGTCTCCATTTTCTTTCTCAATTTTTCTTTTTCTATTCCACAGTTTCATTTTATGGCCAGGATTTCAAATGATGAAAAGGCAAACGACATGGTTGTTACAGAAATTAAACACAAAAATGACTGTTTTGCTCATTCTTCCTTTGCAAATGTATTTTAATCTCTCCACAGGCAAAGAAAGCACTTACAGTTCTAGGCATTTCTATTTTACCCTTAAAGTGAGTTTATGTTCAGGGGAAATTTATATTATATTTTAGTGCAAAAATTAAGCATACTCCAATGAAATTACACACCTTTCACAAAAAAGTTTGGATTTAGAGTTTCAAAGAAGAGAAAGCACCTCTAGATCCACAGGTATAAAACAGATGCAAGTGCTTGGAAGTAGGAAGTATTTCTTGTTACCTACAGTCATCGTGTACATGTATGGAAAAAATTGCTTTATCAGGCAATGTGCAGTAGACAAAACTATTCTAAGTGGTCTTTCTTCACAGCTTTGCTAGTCTGAATTTTCAATAATGTGTTTTTATTGGAGAGATCACACCCTGACATATGAAACAGCTAGGATTTGCATTTCAGTTCACAACTACACTGGTGAAAGAAAGGAGGTTGCATGTTTTTGTGTTTGCTTATTTGGGATCTCGCCTGTGCTCTGTAGGTTAATGTCGGTTGTCTCTTCCCAAGACACAAGTTTGTCAATCAGGAATTCCTTCATTACCCAGAGACTAGTTCACCATTAATGTTTCTTTTTGAAAGTGTGAGTAATTACTATAATATTAGCTGAAATCTACTTTTTCACTTTTTTGATAACCTGTGATACTGCAGAACGCATATTGACAATGTAATTTGGAAAGTATTTCTTACAGACTGCCTAACAGTGCTCAGCTTCAATTAACATTAAACCTTTATTTCTGACTCACTTACATTATTGGACATTCCAGCTCTTTATCACCTCTTTAACTAGTTTGTCTAGTTTTTCTTTTTATCTTCGTTTTGGCTAAATGAAAAGCATCTGCTTCTTTATTTGCCCATAGCAGGCTATTTGCTGTGTGGTTTTGATGGCAATTTTGCATAGCAGAATAAGAGCACAGAGAAGCAAGTCCATAAAAATTATGTATAACCTAGTCAGCAAAAAGTAATTTTTGTACTATAAAATTCTCCTTTATTAATTTTTTAGTCCTGATCTAACTAGAGGTTATGGTTGGCAGGAAACCAGTGAAGCATTAGACAGGCTGTTGAGAACAAACCTTGGAGTAAAGACTGAGAAGGCAGTTTATCACACTTACTGGAGGTCTTGCCCTAAGCCAGAGAGCAGGTAGGCCTGGAAATGAAAACTTCGGAGAATCACTCCACAATAATAACCAGTATTAACACAAAAAAAGGAGGGGCCAGGGTTTGCTGGCTTAGGGAAGAAACACAGGGAGATTATGTAAGAGTGCTTTGAGGCCATCCTGAGCTACAGTTGAGATAGCAGAATATATATAACCTATTTTGAGACCTGTTTTCTCAAGAAATAATACTTGGAGTCAGTTGGCTGGTTTTAATTGCTCTTGTAATTACACCTGGAGGGAACAGAATTGCAGGCACTGAAAATAATTCAGCCCTGCCAAGGTAATCACTGTTAGTGCTGCTCTGTGGGTTAGTTAATCAGGTGACTGTGTGGAGGTGTGTGATGGTGAGGGGGCTAAGCTCTGATGAGAGCCATACTCAGAGACAAGTCTGTAATATCTGCAGGGTAGACTGGACCTTGGGACTGTCCAGGGCATCCCTATCTCAGCAGCATGGACCCTTGCAATTAAATTGCCAAAATACCCAGAGGCTGCTCCTAGTTTGTCTTTACATGCCAGGACTAAGGCATGGTGAAATGTCAGACCTGCTTCCTGACCTATCTCAGCGTGTCAGGAGGACTTATGCACCTCGAGTACTCTACACACCCATCACTGAGCTAGGTGACATCAGTATTCACCTGAGTAACAGCACTGAAGTCAGGGTGAATGTTGAGCTTGCTATCCTATCTGCCTCTAGATAGTCACTAGTTGTGTACTGTGGCTTGACTGCATGACGTTTACCTGAGTTTTCTCACTCAGGACTGTCAAAAGTCACCTCTAGCCCATGTCCAGCTGCACACTTTGCACCAGCGTGATGTGACATCTACAAAAGCTGGTTCATTCTTGCTACTCAGGCTGGAAAAGAGCTTGAGTGTGCTGAGATGGACAACATAAGGCCTTTCTAGGAACACCTCAGAGTGACTCCGCTGTGCATTATCAGCAATGTGAAACTTCCGTGAGGCATTTGACAACCACAGTCATCTGTGGTATTTCCAGACTGCGGGGAGTGCTGAAGCTTAATCTGCACTAACAATTATGGAAACAAGTCCCTCCTTCTCCTCCTTCCCTGGTGTTGTGGAACTCATCTTGGAAAAAGGCCAGATGCATAGAGATTTGTTGGAACTGGGGCTAAGTAAGGATTGGCCTGTTTTTGAAAAAATTAGAGGAGTAAGAAGTATGACTGACCTGATAATTGTGACAGATACTACTTGTTACTGGACTTCTTCCACAGACATTTTGTAGGATTTTGACTAAAGCAAACAGTCTGCAATTACAGTAATTTGCCTGCCTCTGTACCCAGAATCAGCAAGTTCTCATTAAACTAAGACTCCAACTGACTTGCTTCCCCTTGCAGAATTCAATTCCATTAGAAACAAGCACGTTCTGAAACTGTCAGTTTTGAAGGAAAAATTTCCAGTGTTATTCCTCATTACAAACCATTCCAGTTCATAATTTCAAAATTATCTTTTAGACAAAGTCATTTTTCTGAGCACAAGTAAAGCCTTTGATGCTGTTTTCCACAGCAGTATCTGTCCCTGGAGACACTGCCTGCTGATGGTTTGGATGGTGTACTGTTCACCGGGTAAAAACTGGTGGATGTTTGAGAGTGGTGGTGAATGGAGTGAAATCCACACTAGAGCTTCTCCCTGGGGCTCAGTATTGGGCACGGCTCTGTTTATTATCTTTTTCAATGATCTGGAAGAGGGGAGCAATGGGACATGTATCTCAGATGTGAAGCACAAATGTGCACTTAAATTGAATAGGATCCACAAGATAGTCCCTTTCTGACGTAGCTGCTTGATATTATACAACAAAGCTCACTGGTATGACTTTGCTGCACTAGCTATCCAGGGGTTCATCTTATTAGTAATTGCCTGATTAGCCACATCTCACAAAGCAGGTCTTTATGCAACCAGTTATGACTGTTGGAGCAAAAATAATCTTAAGGAAGAAGAATGGCATGAATGAGAGCATTTTGGTCCATAAAGTGCAGCAGCCTGAGCAGTGCATATGTCCTGCATTGCAGATTAGATCCTAGGTTCCCTTAAGAATCACAGGGATAAAGTTATATTTTATTTCTTTATGCTAAGCACTGAATAGCAAAGCACAATATCCAAGCCAATATTTTTAAGTCCCATAAAACAATGCCATGTTATACAAGGAAAAATGTACCTGCCTGAGCTATCAAATTCCACCACGTATATTAAAGTGTAAGACTGATGAAGCTTTTCACTGGGAAGTTTTTAATTTACAGCAGCTCTAAAGAAAAGAAATCAGAAAGGTGTTCTCAGAAAAGAATGGGGTTTTAGCTCCTCATTTTGTCTCTGTCTAGGTGCTACACACACAGTGGCATTGTTTCTGTATATGTCTATTTCTATGATTATCAAGCATGAACTAGATCTCTATATGCCTTCATACAAAAATAAGAACAATCCCTTAAATAACATTTCATTTATTTTACATTCAGGATGGCGTCTGAGCAGGAGGCTGCAATTAATGACTGCGTTAATAGACTTAGCACAAACAGGGAATGTGTACTTTCCTCTCCATTTGTGGAGCATCTGGCAGCAAAATTAACTGACCTTCAGTGATTCTTCTGCATTGTCATTGAGCACAGTACCAGTCAGTCACTTCTCTTATGCCTTCTGAAAGCCCAACAGACCTACTTATTTGCTTTTATGTAGAAGTCAGAAGATGATATTCACAGTATTCGACACTTGATTATCAGATTCCTGCAAACTTTTGGGTCAAGTTTAATGATGCTTCCTTCAAGCAGAAATGTGGTATGACAGGGCATTATTCTGCCATGAGAATCTGAGGTTGTTTCTCAGCAACAATAACATAATAAATTAGACAGTAGTTCTGTAAAGAAATTCTTAAAGAAGTGTCCTCATCTAAAATTTTTACCAGAACAACAAACATTTCATATAACAAACAATTTCTCTGTAAATCACTTTGAAAAGTGATGTGCTAGCTCTGTTGAAGTCTCCTTCCTTTCTCCTGGGAAATCATTAAATAGGTTTCCTTATGGTTCTTATTTACTAATATACATGTATATCTGTCAGGTAAGCAAATGATCCCAAGTCATTCTAGCCACATAAAACTATGAAGTAACTGGATGACTAATTTTCACGAGCGCTGATAAAAAGCATTACTGTGAAAAAGAGCAATGAAGTGTGCCTGGCTTCCAGGAACTGGGTTGAAATAAAACACTAACATGTTTATAGGGCAGGTAGCATTCACAGGCTTGTTCTTGGGAGCACTAGGCAAACTCAGAGTCTCCAGCCCAAGACATGGAGGAAGCTGCTGTATTACTGGGTAATGCTTATATGAGCCCAGACAGCAGCCAGAAAATATTTCCAAATGAAGATTAAACTTTCAAGCCTTAAAGGTTTGCTATGTGCCATCATGTCACTTTGTAGCTGTCAAAAAGAATCTGTTTCTCTGTTATTTCTGGAAGACAAATATATCTCTGGACTGTTAACGTTTGTGATCATCTGGCTTTGAGACACCAACTTTTCCTTTGTCTCAAATATAGTTTGTTTATATTGTTTCCTGAAAGAAAATATTTATACATACATACATATATATATATATATATATTTATATATATACCTGTCACTTTCACTTAAATACAGGCCCTCAATTTGGTCCTCATTCTCCTTTCAGTGACACTAGCATGGATCAGGATTTCACTAGCTCTCTTCAATACAACTTGTTTTACTTTAGCAGAGAACTGGTAAAACTGAAGAAAGAGCAAAACTCTGTTTAGGTGAGAGTTTTGTGGATCAGAATTGTTCCTTCAGCTCTGATGTTAAAATTGGAATGTAACATCTTCCAAACTTTGGGTTAAATAATGAGTTTTAATGAATCCTTTTTTGATACCTCTAGATCTCTCCGCTTTTAGGGTCCATCTCTTTCATATCTTTAGAGTTTGCTGTTTTGCTGGAAGGGAGCACTTAGATCTAGATTTCTTTTTATCGTGTTGTTGGTTTTTTGGGGTTTTTTTTTGGTTGGTTTTTTTGTTTTGTTTTGTTTCCTCTTTTTCTTCTTTTTGTTTCTTCTTGTCTTTCATTCTTAAATGAGAAAGGTATGCAGTTTCTTAGTTTAAGCATAGGATATTTTTATAAAGATATCTACAGCTGTGAAACTTAACAAAATAGTAGCAGGCAGCCCTACTGTTAGTGACGGTGTTAGTATTAGTGACAGTGAGGAAAGCAAGGGTACCAAGACAACATCAGAAGCAAAACTGAGGGCAGAGGAAATTGGGAAGGGCAAATTGTAGGACAGAGTAGCAGGATTGGATCTCAGTGACAGAAACACAGACTGTAACTAGTTAAAACATCCTCAGGGCCTTTCTCTGAGACCAAATGGCACACAAGAGCCTCTATTCCTATTATTAAACTCTTCCTCTCAAAACAGGATGGCAATATGCTTATTGTGTGTTGCAGGTAATCCCTGCTTTCTTCTGGTTACCAAACCACACCTGGGAGAACATTGAAATCCTTGAAATTTTTGTGAGTTGTAGTTTACACAGATCACCCTGTGCAAGGGACTGCTCTAAAGAACTGTCAACACAGTCCTCTGGGTCTCTGGGTTCACCACCTTTATGACACAGCAGAAATTCTGGGGCAAAGGAGGCATCTGAGGGCAAATGACCATCTTCCTGTTTCTATCAAATGCGGCGTTCTGCTGTCTCTCCCAGCTCTGGAGCAGCCGCCGTGCCCGGCGGGGCACCATGGCTCCTCCGATCCCAGTCCCACCGCTGTTCCCGGGTGCCGCGCACTCCAGGAAGGTGGGTCAGCCGTTTCTACCGTTGCACATGAGGGACCCCGATAAAGGGGGTGAAGGAAGGACCAAATTCCCCACGGCAGGAGCTGAGAGCATTTTATTGCTGTGCTCCCAGCTTCTATGTTGGGGAATATGGCTGCCCGGCTCCGGCCTCGTGGGGCTTTTATGGGGGGGGGGGGGGGGGGTGTGGAGTGGGGGCTGTCACGTGGTCTGGGGAAGCCAATAGGGACGCAGTAGGGGACGGCACCGAGGCCGGGGCAGTCCCGGGGCTGTGGTGTGGAAGGCGGGAGCCCATGGGGAGACGGCAGGGGCGGCACCGGGGGCCCGGGGCGGCGCCGGCCGTGGGGGAAGGGTAACGGCAGGGAAGGACCCACGGGAAGAGACAGTGGGGATGGGAGCCAGGCCCGCATGGTAAGGCAGCCCTGGAACCGACTACCGCGGGGGAAAAACCCGGGGGATACATGGGGGAAAATGGGGCTGCACAGAATCTGCTAACACACATCAGAACCCTGATCTAAACCCAGAGTCCGGGATGCCACAATCAAATACATGTCCCTGCCTGTTTAAGACCAGAGAGGGAGGACACAAGTGATAGAGAGGTGTTTAGTTTTTAACACCAAGTCTGGACCCCTAACATGCACTGAATTCTTTCAGAGGACCATTTCAAGTACAAAATGAGGGATGCAAAGTCTCCAATACCTTCTCCTTCCATA
Organism: Vidua chalybeata; assembly: GCF_026979565.1. Classification (NCBI taxonomy): domain Eukaryota; kingdom Metazoa; phylum Chordata; class Aves; order Passeriformes; family Viduidae; genus Vidua; species Vidua chalybeata. The sequence continues at coordinate 48,894,104 of NC_071534.1, read as the reverse complement.
ACAATTACCAGCCACCAAGGTTGAGCCCATCTAATCAGTAATGACACAGCCATCACAGCTGTGTTCCCACAGATGGACTGACAAGTCACTTTTAAGAAACTTGCCAGATATTACAGGAAGGTGTCATATTCACATCACAGCATGGTAGTAAAAACCATAGAGGTTTGTAAAAAGGCTCTCACAATGACGTGAAAAGTGACAGACTGAAGGTGGCTGCTGCCCTAAGTAGGAGACTGAGGCTGTGGTTTCATGGTGCAGCACTTTTGTAACAATTTGGAGATCTTTTAAAGCTCATTGTCCTTAGTGCAAGCTGTTGGCTGGGTGTGATAGGAAGGCAGCATAGCACAGCAGGAACTGAACCACAAGCCAGCCAAGGGTGCTAGGGCTGGTATGGCTGTGGGCCAGTTTGCACCAGGAAATCACACCTGAAGCTTGCTGGAGGGCAGACACCTCTGTGGTCATCCCAGCTGCCCAGACAAATAAAGAGTTGAAAATCTGCTTTCACCAAAAGATACATGGTCAAGAAATGTGCAAAACCAACATGCCTTGATACAAAGCACAAGCTGCACAATTGCTTCCCCCAGCTCTGGGGGTTGCACATGGAAAACAGGGTAAAGTTTGGCTATCTACAGGTTCTTCTGGCCACAGTCCTTGCTAGCAGCTTCCGAAACAAGTTGTCCTGTCAGGACAGAGGTGGAACAGAGGATTACCTCAGTTGGCAGCTCTCTTCATGTCATCTTTTCCCTCCCTTACCATAATGCCACCTGTTTGCCTGACCTGTATGCAGAGCTCTCAACATCACTCCACAGTGCATTCCTGAGCCACTTTTACATCTGCTTTTGCTGGCAGTCTGTACCTTTTATGCACCCTGCATTCTTGACTACTCATCTCCTCTCTCTCCTAGTCCTCTGATGAAACTTTATGTGTGGAGGTTCTAAAGTGGCATCTTCTGAAAGAGGATTTTTAGCTGCAACCATATGAACTTTTAACTAGAAGTTGGGCCTTCAGACAACCAAAACTAGATTTAATTGTTAAGCTCTTTTGAGTTGAAATTACCTTGGAATGGAACAAGGCTAGCTGGCTGAAGGACTAAATGTCAGCAAAGTGGATATGAACTACCAAGCAAGCCTACCTGATAGAAAAGAGAACTGTTCTACAGATAGCTAGAAAATATGAGCCTGAGAATTATGAAATAACCCTGAGAGAGGATAAAGCTCTTTGCAGCTTTAGCAACATCACTCTGAAATCACAAACAAGACAAAGAGCTAGTCTGTGAAACCTATTATCAACTCTGGCTCCCTCCTAACCCTGTCTTCTGCTGGTACTTTCAAGAATACTGACATAAAATCCAGGATAAACTCGTTTATAAATAAGCTGAGTATATTTGCACAGTAGTTGACAAGTAAGTGGCTTTGAGAATAAAACTGATAAAGCAGATCATTCCCTTCTATTTGTTACTCAGAGTACTTTGTCCAGTTTCAGTCCACAACATACAGGAAATATGTTCACAAGCTGGAGTGAGTTCAGTCCAGTTCAATGCAGCCCAACATGGTGGGAACAGGCTGAGGGAAGAGGGCTGACTTGACCTGGGCAGGGAAAGGTTAAGGAGAAGGACCGTACTGCTTTTTTCAACTAAAATGAGGTTGTAGAAATGACAGAGCCTCAGAGATGCTCAGCAAAGGAAGGTAAGCCACAGCCACCTGTTGGAGGATGGGCTGTTCTGACTGTCCCTATAGATAAAATACATCTTCAAACAGATGTCACGCTTCAAAAGTGAAACTTCTGTTCTTGGAGTTTTTCAGTATGTATGTGAAGAAGACTCTAAGCAGCTTCTCTACCTTGAGGTTAGCTCTGCTTTGAGGAGTGATCTGACTAGGTGATCTCTGAGGTCACTTCTGAACTAAATTATTCTGTGTCTCTAATCACAACTTGCTTGGCAGGTCTCCAGTCTCCCAGTTACCTAAGCACTCTGTGGATACCAACATCTTGATCGCTTTTTGGAGTTGTGCAACCATTCCCTTTGCCTTTCTCACAGCACTAGCACTACCCACTCCTGCACACTGAGCAGTACATTTCCAAACCAGAGACCTGTGTTCAGCAGAGAGCAGTCCCCCCTGCCTCAAATCCAGGGGGCAGGTTGAAATTGGCTGTGACCTCTGTTGTCACCAAGACGGCCTCAAGACCACTCGAAGCTGCTACCACCACATGCTTGAGAGCAGGCTGTTCTCTCTGTGGTGGCACATGGAGGGGGCCAGGTGTGCACAGTGGTAGACAAAATACTCCCATGCTTGTGGGAATCTCACAGAACCTGATTTAAAGTGTTCGGTGGAGATGCCTTTTTAGAGAGTTTTGTCCCCCTGCCTTTCCTGTAACTTCTGTGAAGGACAGCAGGCACCTTGGCTATGTGCTTGGGGTTTCAGGGACTGGTTCAAGATCTGATTCAAGCTGGCAATTGGAAAATAGCACAATAATCATACCCCTTCTTTTCAAGATAGCTTCCTCTGCAAGGACAAACCCCAAATGCTTATGTACGTGGTGGCTTGTTGGTGTGCCAACAAGTGGTTCCAGACCAGCTTGAAGGTCAGAAGCCAGTCAGCAGCAGCAGATGCCTTCCCTGAGTCTGCAGCTGCTTTCACAATCCACAGCACAGACTTAGAAGTCTGTTAAAAAGTGTGAAGCTGTTCTTAAGAGGTGAAGAAACTGATATTATCTGCAGCGATGGGATTTTTATTAGTGTTTGCTTCAGACCTCAAATGCTAGTACAGAAAAAGGAAGTAAAGGGTAAAAGCAGAAAAATCACAGGTTAATAAGCAAATCAAAGAAGCAAATACATGAAAGATGAGCTGGGGGCAGGAGGCAAAATATACACTGAGTTACCCTTACCAGCTCCTTCAAGCAGGATCTTGCACCACATTAATCCTTGTAGACCTTTATCAGACAGCGTGTAATTCCCCCAGTGATAATGATAAACCACCTCACTTAACAGCTTGTTATGCTGACTCCCTCTTCTCTCAGGTCAGCTGCCAAAAGCAAGAGCAAAACAAAAAATCTGGGGCTCCTGTGAAAGTGGGCTTAGTGCAGCTGGTATTGGAAGGGTAAAGACCAGCATGGGCATCAGTGCTGCCCAGCCTTGCCCCTGGGCAGGCAGTGCAGCTCCCCAGGGCCAGATGTGCAGCCATGCACTGCCTGTGCTTCTCCCCACGCTGCTGCCAGAGACAAACACCCTCGGCTGCTTCCCAAAAGTGCTGGTACGGCTGCACAGGTACTGCACAGCTCAAGGCTGGGATAGGTGCCAACAGCTTCTGTGTTGTCCTGGGGAAAGCTAGGGGCAGAAAAACCACTGGCCATCATCAGAACAAGCCTGCTGCACTTCCCAAGCCCCGTGGGAGCTGTGCTATGGTGCCCTGGGGACATTTTATGATGCTTTTATGGAGGCAGTTTCTACTCTTTAATTCATAGCAGTCTTGTGCATTGCAGTCTCCTTCTGTGAGCTGGCAATCATTCACCTTTTCAAGGAGCAGTTAGATCCTCAAGGAGCAGTGTGTTGTTATGCTGCTAGATATTGTTATTATTACTTAGTATTTTAATAGTTAGTGTGATGCTTTAACCTGATGAAAGTGGGATTTCCAAATAAAACCTGCAAACAGTGAAGCTATTGAAAAGTATGTTGCATAAAAATGAATCCCACTTCAAAGGCCTTACTCAGATTAATACTGCTATAGCTTAGAGCAGAATTTAGTCCCATGTTATTATCTCTGGAGGAAGATTAAGGCTCAAGATGCAATTAGTTTCAGTTTAGTGAAAAAGCCAGGATGGATCAAGTATCCAGTAGAGTATTTTTCATAGAAGACCAAAGACCTTTCCTGCTGGTGTCTGAATTATGTATGTCTCAAAGTTTTCCCTAAGTCTTTAACAAACCAGTCATTAGACAAACAATGCCTTTGTATTTCAGGTTTTTTTGGGCTGGCTTTTTTTTTGTTTGTTTGTTTGTTTTTTTGTTTTTTATTGTATACTGAAAGAATTACTTCTGTAAAATTCCTGGCTTAAACACAAGAATATTGGTATGAAACTGTTCTTCTTAATAATGCCTTTTCTCTTTCTGTTTCAGAATAAAGTCTACTTGTATAAGCCCACTGATACTGGATATAAATACTTTTCCCCAGATACAATTAATGCAATTCAAATCTTTATGGGAAACAGAGCCATTTTCCTAGTCCCATGTATCTCTTTCAATCAATGTGAGGAGGCGGAAGTATGAGAGTCACTAGAAATACACTTTTTTCTCTCAAAAAAATTAGATTTAGGAGGCCTAATAAGTGTGTTTAATGTCAATACAGTTCTGTATTCTGGCCTGGCACTCTTTATTCAATAACATCCTCTAAACTCCAGCAATTTTATAATGCCTTAATGCCAGAATGAATCAGGTCTATTCTTCGTTCTTTTTCTGCTACAGCTGATCTTTTCACAGTGGATAGTTCCCCTCTCTCCTTTGTTTCAAATCAAAATTAGAGAAAATCTTGAAACAGAAGAAAGATTTTAATACTGTAAACTTCTTTGGGTAGGGTCACACTATAGGGTTGCTAAATCTTTCAGCCCCAAGTGATTAAATATTTAATCAGGATCTCTGCACATTACCATAGACTACATGTTATGCAATAAATGTTTGGTTTGCAAGTAATTCTGGAGAGTATTTATTTTTCCTTTTTGAGAAGTGTGCTTAATAGAATAGGCTATGGAGAAATTAGGAATGCTTAAAAAGAAAAAGAAAAAACATTTTGAAAAAGTTTCATTTTAGACATAGTTAATATAATAAACTTCACTATATGCAGCAAGTGATGCTTAAATATGATTTCTGATGGGCACTGTAATTTGAGAATAGGCTTTGTGATTGCTAAGACAGTAACTGGTTAAGAGTAGCAAAGGAAATAGTGAGGAGAAGTCTTTGTCAGAAGAATGTTCACAGTTTGAAAGTCCCAAGCTGCTCTAGAAACCAGAGCTTCTCTCAGAGATTTTAGGGGCTCCAAGCACCCTAATTTATGAAAGATAAAATGTTTTCCCTCTGGATTATGGAGAGCTTGCAGGTTGTATTCTAGAGAAAACATTTGAAAAAAGTATTTTCTTTTTCTCAAAATCGCCCCCTTTCTAATACTAAGGATGAGAAGATTAGGAATGTGCCTCCCCCCCTGGCTCCCTGGGAGCAGAGCTCAGAGTTCATGTGCTGTAGGGGGTTAAGGTGCTCTGCAGCTATTTCCTTGGTGAATTACAAAGAAAATTGCCTGTCTTTCTGGGTGTGTGGGTGAGGAAAAGAAAGACTGTAAAGTTATATGTTCTTGTATGCTTTTGTTTGCACATCCATTGCAAAGCGTGCAGTTATCACTGGATGAAATTGGCCAGTTTCCAGCCAGTCCCCAGACTGGAAGACCAGCCTGGTCTGAGGTCAGTGTCAAGCTCAAGTTCTCTGATTTCTGACATGTCTGACAGAGGTTTCTATATGTTAGTACAAACCTGAGATATATCCAGCAAAGATCTAAGATTTTGAGAACAACATATTAACCATAGCCTTTCCCTCTATCAATAAAATTACTTTCATTCTATTGCCCATAATTTTTCTTGCATTAAATAAAAGAAAAATCTATGATTTTAGGTTAAATAACACTTCTGACTGATTTGAAAAATTAGAACCACTTTTTCATATCCTCAGTGAATATACATACCCCTTACTGTATGGGATTTGAATTATATGAAGGCATTAGCTCTCAATTATCATTTGCTAGCTCTTTTCAAATATCTCACTACTTTCTATTTATCTGTGTTAAAAAATAATCTTTTGATAATAAAGTAGGAAATAGGATAAAACAAAAACAAAGTAATCATTCAAAGCTTTTTGAGAACTTTACAAACCATCATCATGATGGATGTAATTTGTTCTAGAGGCTAAGTAGAAGTATTTATAACATTAGAGTAGTTTGTAGTCAGAACAAGCAGTTGTGTAGATACTCAAAGATAAAGCTTGGAAAACCAGGAGCAGTGGGCATCAGAGGCTTTCATAGAGCTGAGAAGATTTCTAGAATGATGTACATATAGTCTGAAAATCATCATCATCAAATATCTTTGTCCAAAATCCTAAGCCTTAGTTGTCTGCAGTCCTTCACAAATGCTGTTATTTATTTGTTACATTTGGCGCAGCTCTACCTAGAGACTAATTTGAGAGCCCATTTGGGCACAGAACAATACTAAGGATCCATATTGAGGGGTCTTAGAAGTAAAATAAATGTAGGGAAAAGACATGGTGTAAACATCAACAAAGCAATACTTGAATGTCATTTAGTTCTCTTTATGCACTCTCTTTCAAGTCAATTGCATAGCAGAGTAACAAGTAAATGGGAATAAAAAAGTCTTGTATTGGGTAGAAAAGGGCAGGAGAGGAAAACAAGAGGTGTGGCTGTGAAGACATGGATGTACAAGTTTGTGAGGGAAAGAGAAGGGTTAGGCAGGAGAAGAGAACAAAGTAGATTTGTGGTTGCACAGGGCACTCCTCATCATGGTGCAGTGGGTCCAGCATCCCAGTGCATGTGCAGCGAGTCCTCTGCATGCACACATGCACCACATCGCCAGGCTGGGTATGCCAAGGAACCTGTCCTTCACTGTCGTTGTTCCTCTCTTCTTAGGGGTTGCTGAGACTTCTCCAGGCAGTAGTCCCAGCTTTGCAGCTTATGCCTGCCAAAATCAGCTTGGTTTGCTCCCTTGTACATCCTCCCTCATGGCATGCTGCGAGAGGAGGGCAGCACCAGCAGAACTTGAAATACTCACTGGCAGATTTGTCAGTGCAGACAGGTGCTGGCGGTTGAGTGCACCAAGTCTGCTTTGGCAGTTGTTGTAGATACACCAACTACCTGGACTGCTTATATGCAATGGGAAATGCACTTTCCCCGTGGGAAAGGGGAAAGGAGGATGCATAGCCAAATCCTAATAAGACTGACTGGTTACTGGGCTATCATAAATTTTTCTCGGTTCTTGAAATTAAATGGTCAGTTGTCAATGGTCAGTTAAATGGTAGCTTCATGGGACACAGAAACAAGTTGTTGATGTTGGCATGATATGATACAATTTTCTTCAGAAAGATAGCTAAAACCTTGTAAAATTATTTGAAGCAGGCTCTATGTGTTAGCTCAATTTAGTATTTTGCCTCCTGTTACAGAAGCCCCTGTCAGGACTTGACACCATCACACAAATAGGAAATACTATAAATAAAAATTCATTATACAGTTGGGTCTGATAAAGATCAGAAACAATAAATCCATGTTGATTAGAATATAACCATATAGAAAATTCAAGCTTGTGTAGCCTAAGTGCACTTGTGTCAGCCTGGCAATCTGAAAAATGCCCATGTCAAATGCTATTTTATGAAAGGTAGAATAGTATACTTGCAATCCAGATTTAAATTCAAATGTGGCCTTGAATTCATACCTGCAACACACATTTATGATGAACCTGGGAGAATGTTGTATTAATGAATGCAGTTTATACACTACTGGAATAATTGATGTGCCACAGATGGAGAGATCATGGTGGGATCAGCTTGAGATGCACATTTTTCTGATACATTAAGCCAAGGAACTAACTACAGTGCAGTTTCTCATGCTGAGATATTTTTGACAATTTTTCCTTAGGTCTGCTTGTAAAGACAGAATAAATTGTCCTTGACATTCATAAATATATTTCTTCTGTCAGTCCATGCCCCTTCTGTCTCTGTGTGATACCCCATGGAAACAGTGCATTGGGGAGGCCATGCTTAGTATTCTGCAATAGTAAATGCTGGAGAGCTCTGAAATGGGAAGCTCCCCCCTCCAACAAATCACTGCAGGGAAAAATCTACCATGTTTGCTTTCAGCTTACAAATATTTGGCTTTGTAAGTGTAGTAAGTTTAGGAAAGCAATGCTGATGGCATTTTCAGGTGAATCTGGATTTCCTGTATTACAGAGTAGTGAAGAAAGACGAAGAGCTGAACCATCCAGAATAACCATCCATGTTATTGTAGCTAACAACATATTCCCTGGACTATATTTATTTGCATATGTACATGTGTCCAGTCTTCTTTTAATATGTATGCAATCTTGCATATGTACATTATATAGCTTGTTAGCACCAAGAAGAGAAAATCCTACCCGAGCATCTAATGATGCTATCTGTAGTCCAATTTTCCTTCTTTTCCCACACTCATTTACATAAAGACCTCATCTGAGGCAGAAATTGTGTCTGTCTTGATGTTGGTCCTTTGCAAATGTAAGTCCATTTCAAAATGTTGTTGATGTCAATCTGTCACATAGGTCTTTCCTGCAAAATAATCTGTCACAGTCTCCTTTGCAATTCTGCTTAACAGGAACTTAAATGTTTAGGCTGATGGTTCCCTTCCTGTCATCCTGACAAATACTCTGCAATGTTCCTTAGGATTTCTCTGCCTGTCTGGATTAGTCTGCTATCTCTAGTCTTCTACTACATGATTTTTTTTTTTTTTGTTTTTTTTTGTTTTGTTTGGTGATTTGTACAGCTCTTCAGATGAAGAATGTTGATCCTTATACATTAAGATAATGTAAATAAATAATAATAAATGAAATGTGAATTCATTAATAATACACTTAAACAGGAAGAGAAATGAACAGTAAATCCTGAAGGAGTTAAACTAAATAAAATCAGACAGAAAAAAGAGAAAGAAACTCAGGGAGCATATCCTGCTTGCTGCCTTTTTTTTTCCTTTTTGTTCCCAAAGATAAAGAATGCAATCTGTTTTCTATTTGAAGAATAACAAGATTTTCACAAGGTCCTTGTTGGCTAACTTAGACACACCAAGATACCAGAATTCAGATATTTTTCTCTTCTTTTCTCTTAAAGTAACAGGAGATTTCTAAGCAGCTGCCTACAGGATGGTTTCCCTTATTCAGTGTTCTGCATCTGAAGAAACCTGCAAAATATAAACTGCATCAGATGCAGAGAATAGACATTCTATGCTCACAGAATCCGTTGTGCTGAAATGCCACAGGTACAGCTGAGCTGATACGGGCTGTGTGACTCGGCTCACAATGCTGAATTGCAGCTGAAAAGGCTGAAACACCACCCTGCCTTTGCGTTCTCCCTCGCCCTGTTCTCCCAGCCAGTGCAGAGGCAGAGCAGAAGGGGCAGAACGTGGTTCAGCATCTCTCAGTTCCAAAGGCACTAAAAATAAATCCATTGATAACCAGGCAGGCAGAAGCTGGCACTGCAGCGAGCATGGGTGCGGCAGAGCCTGCAGAAAGCGCAGAGGCGTGAGTTGGTGGGAGTGCTTCTCATGGAGGGTACCCAGTCCCCAAAGGAAAACGACTGACATAACGTGGAGATTGGCAGTGCATATTTGCAGTATGTAATCAGTTTAGATTGCGTGGAACGTGGGACCCAAACTCGGCTCTGCTTAACCCCAAACATGCATGCAAGATGCCTCTGCAAGCTCCGTTTCCATGGAAATGGACGTTAGCATTAGCTTCCTTCCCAAAGTGAATCTATTAGACCCAGCTCAGTGAAACAGGTATTTTATCTCATTTCATTCTGGGAGAAGATAAGGATTAGCTTGAAATCTGCACGTGGCATTTTAGGAGCATGATTTGATTATTCCTTCTGGGCTTTATGAGATTGGGAACTACTAGACTGTATTATGTAGGTAGAACAATAACCATTTAAGCTAGGGCTGACTCAGATGCATAACTCTGCCAAAACCTTATCAATCTCACACCAAAAGGAGGACAAAATAAATGCATGCCCTCAAATTAGACTTTATTGACTGGCATGATTGTCCTTCCAAAAAAGTATAATTATTCTGATTTCGAAAAGCAAAGAAGTTGTTTCTGCTGCCCTACTAATTTTTGTGAGGATTGGATGTATTTGCTGCAAATAAACTCTCCTCTTTACCACATTATATTATTAAATCATCTAAGTCAAGTGAAAAGCAGAGGCTTTCTGTAATGATATTAAACAATAAGATAAACTCTATCTCAAATATAAAGGTATTGCAGGATTTATATGGATTTGGTCTCAATATACTTTACCAGAAACACTGCCTGATCAATTTCTCTCCAAACTCTCAAAGAAATGGCGAATCTACAAGGAATATTCTGGAAAGGAAAAAATTTAAAATAAACATAAAGAGATTTCAAAGCTATTTTCAAAGCCTGGGAGATCACTGAACTTTGACAGAAATAGTACAGTGTTCACTCAGTTTAAATGTGGTAATCTTATTTAAAGTGGTCAGTAAAAGGGATAATGCAGAAAAAAAAATGGAACAATTTTTCACATTCTCTCTTCATACCTGTAGGCACTGGAGAAACAGAATATCTCTGTGGGGGTACATTGTCCTGGTTCATAGATCAGTAAAAATGAATCACAAATAGAAACTCGGTTACAGAATCATTATTTCACTTCTTTCTGTGGCAGAAACCTAATAAGACTTTAGATCCCAGGCTGGATTTATGGAACATGGTTTACAGTTAGTAAGACCAAAGATAATTTGGCCCCTCAGACAGAATCAAACTGAAACTTTTATCTAATTTTAAGTGTGTTTTCAATTCTTTTGAGGTTAGGTCTCCATATAAAATAACAGAAGGTTGTACATGGCCTACTATGCTGATATATATGTCACCATGACCTGTTTCATAGGAAATAAGGAGAGCACAAGCAAGGAGGCTCTCCTGAAGTGCAGAAGTGCTCTGGTAAATTCAGGAACATCCTCCCCTCCCACCAAATCCTGCAGGGCAGGGTCTGCCCACCATCCCACCCACATTATCAGCATCTTATAGCCATGCCATCCTGTGAGGGACTGCAACAGATATTGACAGAATTAATGTCTTTTTGTTTTTAAAGCTGAGGAAATTTTCCCACTAAGTCCAAATTTTATGAGACCTTCTGTGTAACACTTCTAACAGTAAAGTTTTCAGGTAAACCTACAGAGTCTTTGTTCTGAGTCATTATTCCTTCCCTTGCAAACCTTGAAGTGTATAAGAAATCTAAAATTCCTGAAGTGTATCCTTCTGTCATTCTAAAGCAAATACATAGAAAAAAACCCCAACTATTCAAAAAACCTGCATATGAAACAAAATTCTTTCTAACATGAATGAGGTTATAAGTGTGTCTTAGTCTAGCACAGCTAATTCTATCGGGGCATAACCTGATCTCCTACCCTGCAACAATTTACTGTTTATAACATGTTCTTTTAGATCAGTTCTTGATCAAATTCATACCCGTTAAAAATAATTAAAAATTCATTAAAAATTATTCTACCAGAGTAGCTAATAAAAGAGCTAATTGGGACACAGGCCAACATCTCCCAGATTCCTGATAGAGTTCTGACATTTTAGTACTTTTAATTAAGTGTATGTGCTGGTGTTAAAGTGTGCAATAAATTGTGCATTAAAGATATGGAATAGGTTTCAGAATTCTTTATTTGGGGAGAAGACAGACTTATATTTTGGTTTTGAAACAGATGGACAAAGCCATCTTAAAGTTCTGTTCTTGAACAAATGCATGGAATTTTGGAAGCTTCTCCTTGGTTTCATAATCCTGCAAAATCTTTTTCTCAAGTTTTTTAAATTTCACTGCCTGTAACAGAAGCATAAAGCTGGGGTGTTTTTTTTGGTTTTTTTTTTTTTTTTTAGTTAGCTTTATGTCAGAAATCTGAGCAGAGATCTGAAAATGAGAATGAATCTGCAAATACATTAAATTTCTGTTTTGTTTCCAAGATCACTTCATATTTTCATTTTTCCTCTTTAGCATCCCAGTATGCTGGGGATAGATTTTATTCTTCTTGTGACACTTTCCAAAATCTTTGTTGCCGTCTTCATTTAGGTCAGTAGAAGTTCTGTAGTGGACCCCTGCACAAGCAGACTGAGACTGCACCACAGATACATGCAATGAGACAGATCACGTACAGAAAATAGGGGGAACCTAAAATCACTAAGGACATCACAATATGGGGATGGATCTTGCTCATGCCCTTTCTATCCACACACAAATCCTTTTTTTTTTTTTTTTTTTTTTTGACATGCTATTGGTCCTTCAAACTGACACAACTGAAGGTTGGGCTAAAATTTGGACTGGGAATTCACTTGGATCAATCCTTCAAAGCAAAGACAGATGTGCACAATGACACACATTATCTGACCAGCAGTTCCCCATTATTCACTCCATAAGTCAGAAGAAGAAATAGGACTTTGCTATAGCTCATCAGAAAGGAAGCACCAAACAGCTCAGGCCAAGGCAACACAAAGACTTGTATAATATGCTGCAAGGACTTCTGGCTGCCTAGAAAGTCTGCAGCATGGCTCTGCATATCTAGGTGGGACCCAAAGAGTAGATTGCTCACTCTAGCTAATTTTCAGTACAGTTTCAGTGGGAAGGCCATTGTCATCTAATAAGTATTTCCATTTCAATCCACTTATTTTTACTGTGAAGCTATCACAGGTGTTACCTGTGTTTGATCTTCTCAGCTGAGAAGGAGGTGACTGGGTAGATAGTAAGCAACTTCCATTTCACCCCGTAAGACTGGGTCTCTGCCTACATCCTTGCCTCCATAGCATACATTTGTCATTTAGAGTAATTTGGAGCAACAGTGTGGAAAGTTAGTTCTATGTCTGCATGTATCTTTTTTATATTGCTAAGAAATCCTATTTCATGTCCAGAATTGCCTGTAAGATACTTTTTATAGGCATATAAGTCAACAAAAGGAAGTTCAGTGACATTTAAGACAGAGCTTGATACTTCGTATATCAAAGTTTTGACCCTTTTTAAGTGTTTGTATTCTGAATAAGGATAACTGACTGTAATTATTGCATCACAACTTGTAATAAAATAATTAAAGGAAGAAGGAAAAATAATGGATTTGATTACATTTATCTGTCAACTTTTATGTGTCTGTTACAATGTTGGAAATCCTAGACAACAACCACAAAATTTAGGTTAAGGAAGATGATAAAGGAATAGTATCTGATCAGGCATCTATAAACAAGTAATGTAAAAAATGTTTTTTGCACATAAAGCCTAATTACTTTGGGAGAAAATCCTTCTTTGCACACAGCAGGGTAGGTCATGTGCTAGCTCTAATTTATGCTGATCCTTATACACTGTGCACTAGGGATATGCCTTATCCCTTGACTGTCTCTATGTGACATGTAATTTTTCACAGTACTTCCCAGTGATTTTCAGAGTCCAGAACAATTAAGCATGGAGAACAATGGCGTGCAGGACATGGTGAGTTGTGCCTGCTCCTGTCAATACAGTTACGTTATCTTCCAGCAATATGAAAAGAGATTGTATATTACCATGACTATGACTGGCTTCTGTAACACCTGTAAAGTGGCAAATAATTTCTACCATGTCTTTTGCAACCTAGCCATATCCTCTTTCTAAAGTAATTTTAGTCTTTTCTTTCTGTCCATAATTTATTCTGTATCAACACCTTAACTTCAGAAGGAGATGAAGCCATGTAAATTCATCTATAACAACTACCAGACATTCTATCAAATACAAAATGTTTCTTCTTTGTAGCATTTATGTTTATGATCTCTCTGAAAGCTCTGCGAAGTCTTTGGGTGATAATACTGGTACAGTAAGCATGGTTATTTTAGGTATATGTTCATATTTCAAGATTAGCAGGAGAATTTTTTTTAAATATGGCAGTTACTATAGTGACAGTGACAGTTTCAGAGAGGAAAGATGGTATTGTGATAAAGATATTGTACTAAGATTCAGCTCAAATTGTCAGGAACTCTTCAGAGAGGGTCACTTAGATCTTTTTGTTTTCTGGTATTTTTTATTGTGGCAGTGCTTTGGTGAACAAGTTGTTGACCTGAATTGCAGAAGTAAAGCTGCCTGAGAGTTGTTCTTTCATTCTGCAGAATTCTTCTACATTTAAAAAATATTTTTATTCTGTAACAAAACAACCCCAAATCTCTTGAAAGCTATTTTGTGTAAGTAAAATCAATCCTTCCTGCAAAATCTAATGCTCAAGACCTATGCTTTGTGCAGAAGGTGGACTTGACTGCCAATCTGTCCCCAAAAGCCTAATACTGCTAGGTAGTGAGGAAATTCTGTGGTTTACCCTGTTTTGAAAAGGAATTTCATTCTGGATTTGATAAAAAACCTACCCAAACATTGTCTGAGAGTAACTTGTCATGGTCATGGTTCTCTGTTGAATTCATTAGAAATTCACTGAAGAATCATGCAAAGACTGCTTTGTTTCCCTAAACAGCATCTATAGCCTGCACAACTCTGTTGGGCAGTTTACAGTTATCTAAATGAAATCAAGAATCAATCTGTATTGATTTCCTGAATATATGTGTGTAATTCTACAACTTAAAAGGTTGAGCTCTAATTCAGGCTTGATCAGAGTGTGCCTGTTTACATGTCAACATTTCATCCGTGACTAACAAGCTACAGAAAGCCTCTTTTCATAGTTGCAACCCAGTATTTTCCTCATGTCTGCTCAAGATGCAAAGATAAAGCTCTGTAGTCCAAACCTCTTCAACAAACACCTTGGAAGGGGCCTGCCATCTCCCAATGAACTGTCAATGACCATGATAATTATTGAAGTAGTCATGGTATGATAGTATATCACTGGTGGCCCAGGTAGTCCATTTTTGCCTTTATAGAGCCTTTGACAGCTTAAATTTATTGTACATATGGAATCATTCATGGCTGCTGGCAGCTGAAATAATCATGGCTAAAGTCCCAGTGACAGCTGGGACAAGGTTCAGGCTTCTTATCTCTACTTCATTTCAGTAGCTGATTGCCAGCTTAGAGCTGGCAGTGTGCAGCATTGCTTTCTGTGGCCTGTAAGCCATCAGTGGACACAGCCCAGCAGAGGACTGTAGGATGCTGTCACCAGCCTCAGCTAGGCAGCACCAGAATTCACTGATTTTTTCATTGTCTCTTAGACAAGATCAGCATCTATCTGACTGTGCTGGCAAAGAAGATTCAAGACCAGAATTTTTATTCCCATTTGTAACTGAGAAACCCATTCCTTATCTCTTCACCTCTTTGCTACTTGTGAATACTCCAGGGGAAAGTCTACCAGTTCAGCTTGTACCACCAGTGTTCACTGAACTGTGAAACACTGTCCTGGAGGGACTGGTAGTGTCAACATAATCAATTACTACATCTCAGGAAGCAATCCCAGAGAAGCTTTCTAGGTTATCTCAGTATGAGGGGTTTAGGATAAAGCCTTTCCCTTTGCACCCTCCCAGCAAGAGCAGTATGTTCCAGAGTATCATAATGCCACATGGTAAACTTCTGATAATACCGCTGTATCCAGATTCACCAGGATCTCCTGAGACAAGGCTGTTTGTCTTTGGTAATATGAAAAGCTTATTTTCCCATTTTCTTTGTTTTTCACCGTGTTGCTTTGGTAATGTTCCCTCTGACTGGAGACTGATGATAGACTCTCTTCCAATGCAGGATGAGGAAACCAGATTTTCTTATTGACACAGTGTTGTTGGAGTTGTGTAATGACAAAACTGTTATGTCTTATTTGGAGATGATTTGGCTCATGTGGGTAGAGTTGGCATTGTTGCCATTTGGCATGGAGCTGAAAGGCCTAAAAAGCTGATTACACTGGAGTGTTTGAAGGAAGGATTCAGGACACAGCCCTGAGAGCATTGTAATCCTGCTCAAGCACAATATTACTTAGAAGGCCACTGTTCCATTTCAGTTGTTTCCTCTCTGTGCCTGGAAACCTCTATCCTTCAGACCAAAGTGTAGTTCCTATTTTGAATAAGGTGATATGAGGTCTGAAAGAAACATGTCTGGTTGCAGCTTTTTGTGGCTTACTCCACAAATTAGCTTTTCAAAGGGCTATAGAGTCAGAGCAAATCTCTGTTGGTTCTGCTGGCAGAGGGTAAAAGAAGTGGTATTTAGGTCTTGAAAATATAATTCCATCTGAGCTGCTTTGTCAGCCAAATCTATAATGTTTAGTAAGATGGGTTCAATAGATCACATTACCTTGAATGAGCTGGTTCATAGTGGGACCCTGGGTACAAGCTCTGCAAGCCATCAAGAGAAGAGTATGGAATCAGGAAAGGTTACTTTATAATAGAGTAACAACAACAAAAATAATATTAGGGTTGTGGCAAATAGAGTTACCTCAGGACCTGCAGAGAGACCTTGACAGATTGCGGGGCTGGGCAATTGCAAGCCATATGAAGTTCAACATCGGAAAGTTTCTGCACCTGGGATGGGGCAGCCCTGGATGCATGGACAGACTAAGGAATGAGATACTGGAAAACAGTGGCACAGAAAGGGACCTGGGGATCCTGGTCAATGGAAATTTGAACATGAGTCAGCAGTGCCCTGGCCTATCCAGCCAGGAGGGCCACCCATATCCTGCGGGGCATCAGACACAGCATCGCCAGCCAGGCAAGGGAGGGAATTGTCTCCTCTGCTCTGCTCTGCTCTGCTCTGCTCTGCTCTGCTCTGCTCTGCTCTGCTCTGGGGCAGCCTCACTTTGAGTTCTGGGAGCAGTTTTGTGTGCCACAATATAAGAAAGATATAAAGCTATGAGAGAGTGGCCAAAGGATGGCAACAAAGATGGTGAAGGGCCTTGAGGGGAAGCCGTGTGAGGAGTGGCTGAGGTCACTTGGTCTGTTCAGCCTGGAGAAGAGGAGACTGAGGGGAGACCTCATTGCAGTTGCAACTTCCTCACGAGGGGAAGAGGAGGGGCAGGCACTGATCTCTTTGAGGTGACCAGTGACAGGACTTGAGGCAATGGCCTAAAGTTGTGTCAGGGAAGGTTTAGGGTAGGTATTAGGTAAAGGGTGGTTGGGCACTGGAGCAGCTCCCCAGGGAAGAGTGTAATTTTTAGGGTTGCTCTGTACAGAGCCAGGAGCTGAGTTTCAATGATGATTTTGTGTCCCTTCCAACCCAGGATATGCTGTGATTCTATGATTCTGTTTTAAGGGGAAGGTGAGGCTCACAGGGGGAAGAAAATGGCAAAGATGATTTATAGCTGTCATGGTTTAAGCCGAGCTGGAAATTAAGCATCACACAGTCAGTTGCTCAACCCCCCTTTCTCCCACCCCACCCTGTTAGAATGAGGAGGAGAATCAAAGTAAAACTTGTAGGTAACTGTTCAATAATTGAAAATAAAATACAGTAATAATGATAAATGATGGTAATTAAAAAGGAAAAAAAGTAGTGCATGATACAATTAGTCACCACCCACTGAGCAATGCCAGACCTCCCTTCCTAAACCCAGATTGGCCCCCCTTCCCAGTACCCCCTATTTATATACTGGGCTATGATATTCTATTGGAATATATGTTTGGTCAGTTTGAATCTGTCCCAGCTATGCTTCCTCCCAGTTTCTTTTGCAAACAACCTCACTGGCAGGGCATGAGACTCCTGGGAGCAGGGTTAGAATTGGGTCTTAACCAAAAGGACAGAGACTTAAGCATGGTTAAGTCAGCATTCCTCTTATTTAGGCTTTTTTTACCCCTTCATATCTTGGACTCCTATCTGCACAGTGGCCCAGCTTAAAAATGGGGCTGGAAAACAACCCCACCACAATCATATCATCAGAGCCACCACTCAGTGCCAGGAGGTAGATAGGAAACTATTTAGGTTGAGGAACCAAATATTTATCCTACCAGGCTGAGTGATTGCTGCCTCCTATCCTGTAATTTATTCCTAGTTTGATACCTATTCCCCCAAGAGATCAGAGAAGAGCCTGTTAAGACACAGCCTATGCCTGGGGCTTCCTGTGGGTTAGTCCATGGCATCTCCCTGGATAACATCCAGGATCATTCCATATTTCAAGTTTCTCAGCACCCTACAGAGTTAGAAAAAGGAGATAAAGGACTCATCTGAGGGACTTTTCTTTTTGTTGCACTGATGTGTTTGTTTTTGAATAGTTTCAACATCTGAATTAGAAGGCAAGGCTTGGATTCATTTCACTCACATTAAACCATCTGGAAGATAGATACTTGGTCCTGACTAATCATTTCAGCTCTCTCTGTGTGCAGTTATGGAATATGATCCCTCCAGGGATCAGTTCTTCTCATCTATCTCAGACACCTGTTTTAGCATCCTCTGCAGCTGTCTGTCTCTCTGCAGTGATTTCTTAGGGAGATTGCAGCATTATTTCCAACTGGATCTCCACTTTTAGATAGGTTAATGTGAATGGGGTATCATTAATTTCTACAGTTGTACATCAAAATCTGGTCCAGTGTAGTCCACACATTCACCACAGCAAATGCTAGAACTACATGTTTGACAGTGCATAGATCCTTTTTTTTTAACTGAGGATCTTTCAGTTAAAGATCTGTCAGAATTTATTCCATACAGAAATTGGATAATAATGTCCTGAGCCCTGCCAGCATTTTTCTGTTCAAGTTAGATGGAAGTTGAAAGAGAATGGAGAAGGTGGTGGTCCAGGATCTGGACATTAGTACACATAGCACAATAAAGAGACTGTCCCAAAAGGGAAAATGATCTGGTTGCAGCTTTTGTAGTGTTTGAAGTTTAAGAGAAGTTATTTTACAACACTGCAGACAAAACTGTGCATCTATACATATGTAGGACACTGAAAGAATGTAATGATTAACTCAAGGGCAAAGTGATACCCCACTTGCATAAGCTGTTATCCCTTAGGCAATGTGAGATTATACTGTCTTTTCCACAGAAGCCTTATTTGTGGCATTTAAACAGATCTAATATACTTACTATTAGACAAACAGTGGGAGCCAAAGAACCATAAAGATGCAATGAAGGCTGCTTAAAATGGAGGGATCTTATCATATTGTAATAGTTGTATTTACTGCAGTAAATACTTTGAATAGTATTTAATGTTATTAACAGATAGTTTTCATAGCTTTAAAGGATATGCAAAGGTGCTTTAAAATGATGTTTTCAATATCTGAAGGAAAAAGGATCATGCATGTAGTTTGTGTAGAAACAGTTGCTTTCAAATGTCTCTAATTATAAAACAATATTTTTACCAATCCTAATGTTTGAGTGAGGCTGGGAAGTTTATCTGTTAAGCAGCTTGATTATCTTGGCATAGAAGCTAATGGCATAAATCCTCTTCTGGTACCTGAAGGGCAAAAGTATAATTGAGGAACAGTTTGCAGTGGTGGCTGCAAGCCATGTCAGTGCTGGTTGGTCCTAGACCAGCTGTATGGTGATCTACTTTCCAGTTTCAACACAGTAGCCTCAGGCTGCTCTTGCTGGTACCAGTCTCCCAAATCCCCAGCACTGCTGCTGTGATTGCTGAGAGCACAGTGAGACACATGGGAGGCATGGAGGGGGGAAAGGTGCCCTCACCAGAAGAGACCACATTCTAGACCCTTCCACCAAGACCTGTGCAGATGAGCAAAATCAACTATTGAATTAGACTGGCTTAGATTTTACAGGTTTTTCATTTTGCCACTAGAGGCTTTTTGTATGAATTTTTCCTTGCACTGTTGTCCTTTGTTTGTTTTTGTCCGCAGTGAGGTCGCACTAATTAATATTGATCGTAGTGTTTTCATATAGCATTCCCTTGTGATGGGAAAGTTGGGATATAAATAGTTTTCAATCATTATTTGGATATCTTATATATGAGATATTTTTTAAATACTGCTGTGATATAATTTGAAAAAAATATATAATAAATATAATAGAAAGGAAGTGTTGTTTTCCTTCTCTAAACTTTTTTTTTTAATCTTACAATCATCAGTTAATTTAGTTCCCTGCATTTTTTGCAACAAGAGCTGAAATGACTGTTCTGCCTTCAAAGAAGATAGGCATAGCAAAATCTTCATGCACCTGGGCAAGAATCAAGATGTTAATGAAGGTCTTGGAACAAGGCTTGTATGTAGGATATGTGTAGATGGGAGATGCTTCATGCAGTATAGAGGTATTTCTGTATTGCTTTTGGTAGAGGCTATGGATCAAATTTGTATTAGAAATGGCTGAGATATTTCTGCATAAATGGCAATTTTTCAAGTGCAAATGTTTCAGAAAGATGTATCAGTTTTAAACAGGGGCTTTTACTGGGGCAGGGGAACATCAGGGTAATGGAGAGAACCTCCAGGAGCCAGCAGTGCCCACAGTGCTCTCACGGGACAGTATAATTTAATCTGTTTATCATTTACATAGATGAAGGGATTGAGTGCACCTTTAGCACGTTTGCAGACCACACCAAGCTAAGTAACACAGTTGACACATCAGATGGAAGGGATGCTATCCAGAGGGACCTGGAAAATCTCAAGAATTTGTCCCATTGGATTCTCTTTAGGTTTAATAACACCAGGTGCAAGGTGCTGCATCTGTATCACCACAAGTTTGGGGATGAGCAGATCCAGAGCAGCCCTGCCAAGGACTTGGGGTGCATGAGAGGCTGCACATGAGCAGGCAAAGTGCCCTCCCAGCCCAAAAAGCCAATTGTATCCTGGGCTGCATCAAGAGCAGCATGGCCAGCTGGTCAAGGGAGGGGATTCTGCCCCTTCTCCACTCTGGTGACACCCCACCTAGAATGCTGCATCCAGCTCTGGGGCCCCATAACAGGAGGGACATTGTCCTGTTGGAGCGAGTCCAGGGGAGGCCACCTCAATGATTAGAGGGATGAAGCACCTCTGCTACAAGCTAAAACTGAGGGAGCTGGGGTTATTCATTCTGGAAAAGAGAAAGCTCTGGGGAGACCTTATTGCAGCCTTCCAGTACCTGAAGGGCACCTATAAGAAAGATAGGGACAAATTTTTGGTGGGGCCTGTTGTGATAGGGCAAGAGTAATGGTTCTATACCAAAATGGTATCATACTAAATGGTTTTATCGTGGATGTAAAGAAGAAGTTTTTTACAAGGGTAATAAAGTACTGGAACATGTTGCCCAAAGAGGTGGTGGATGTCCCATCCCTGGAAACATTCCAGGTCAGGCTGGATGGGACCCTGAGCAACTGATCTCTGTTCAATGCAAGGAGATTGGGCTTGATGACCTTTAAAGGTCCCTTCCAACCCAAACTCTGATATCCTGGGACAGGTCCTAACCATTTAGACATCCATCTTTTTGATGAAATTCTCAATATTTTTTCACTGAATTAGGCTTTACTGAATATCTTAGAAAGATTTTCATTTCATTCTTCTCGGTAGTGGAACTAAGTTGCAAACTTCCAGTAGGTGCCACAAAACAGATTCATCTTGATTGAGTTGGTTTTGTTTAGAGTAGATGTATAGATAATTTAAAAAATCGTTCAAGGTGTCATTGCAAAGATGCACACCTGTAAAAGTAAATTATATTGGTTTACATTGCACTTTAGGAAACATGACAATCATATAGTCACACATATTTTAGTTTGTTTGTGGTATTAGCCAACAGCATCTCTTTCCAGAACAAATGTGTTTCTGTTCAAATATACAGAAAAAAGATATTCAGCAAACTTCATAATATCACTGGCAGATTTTTTTACACATAAAATCATAAAAAAAAAAATCCATTAATTAAGCATATTAAATCATGACATCATAGGCCCAGAAATAACAGCTTCAGCCTTTTGGGTACAAGAAATCTGCAGACTACCTATGGAACCCGTAGCATAGGTCTCATGATAATGTGAAGCATACTGTAGGTTATTTTCAGGTATGTTATGGAGTAGTGTTACAGATAAATAACATCCATTTAAAAGGAGAAGGATATGAAAAGTAGCTCCAGTAGCATTTCTAAAAATCCCCTTAAATATTGTGCTTTCCCCACCAATATATGTGACATCTCTCAGCAACATATGTGCTGCTGGGGGTGTGAGAATTTTGCATACATAAGTTTTCTCTCAATTATTTAACTGATTCATGATTTGCCACCTATATGTAGATAACTACCCAAAATCCTGATTATGTTACTTTTATGTGTCATCAAATAATTTTATATTGAACTACAAAGTCCTTAATAACTTCAAAAAAAAAAAAAAAACACTGATGTATAAATATATATATGCACGTGTTTCCTTTCTTGTTTTAGGCTTTAATTTTGTCCCTTGATAGTGTCACTGCATGAACATCTGTCAGTAGAAGTTCTGGTCCAGATCACACAGAACGTAATGTGAAAAACTTCTACAAGAGAACTGAAGAATTTCTGTGAGGATTAGTACTCATCTAAATCTTAACAATAGTCTTAATCACAGAAAAAGGGTTAATGGCAAACTTCACTGAAAACAGCATGGACAAACATGGTTCATGATATATTTTCATTTTTAAAAGCTAGATTTATAGATTACAACCAACTGACTCAATTATTCCTGTAAATACAGAGAAAATAACTACCTTTGCAACAAGAAGCAGCTGTGTTTTTCCAATACTATTAAAATTTGAATTAATACTAAAAGAAACAAAAAATGAAGGGAGTAAGTGGATTATAGGCATTACTTGTTCCAAATGACATAATTCCACCACAGACTCCACACTAAGTATTTTTGGTAAAATGATACTTCAGCTTTAACTATAACCTTAACTATAACCTTAGTTCATATTTACTGAAAGTTCTTCTCTGTGGAATTGGTAATCACTCTGATGAACAAAATAAAGAGGTAAACCTCAGCATGAATAAAAGATTTTAGTTTAAAATCTGATTAATTAAATCTCAGCTCTGTCCTTCACAGATTTCTTTCATTAGGTGATAGCCAGTAGGGACCACTATAAGTCATTGGTCTGAACTCTGCAGACATTTGCTCAGGAACTGGATTAAAACACATTTTACAGGAAGACGTGTAATAATTTCTTGTAGACCTAAAGTTGTGATGAATTTACAGTCTCCTGATAAGCTGATCTAATTTTTTACCTGCCTTCACAGCTAAGAAAAATCATGTGTCATTTTAGGCTCAAAGTTGTTTTTTCTCCCCTTTATCTTCAGTTCCAGCTACTGGATTCTTCCAATGCCTTTACCTGCGAGACATTATGTGAACAAAAGCTTTGTTTGTGGATCAGATCTCAAAAAAAAAAAATCAAGCACTACTCCTCAGTGTGCACGTTGTAAATTGTGTCATTTGTGACCTGAATTATTTGTGACCCCCTTTGTACACTCTGCACTTTCCACACTGTTGCTTAAATGGGACTGTCAAGAGTCAGAAACAGGATTCTAGCAGTGGTTTTAGCACTGCTGTGCTCAGAGAAAAAGTGCCTTTCCAGCTTATTCTTGCATTATCCTTGGAGTATATGCAAGCATCTTACTAAGTGCTATGGCCAGAACATTGAAACAGGTCAGTGAAGGACACTTGGGTTTTTCTAGTGAATACTTCAACAGGTCTCTCACCTGTGAGAACAGCTGGACTTCTTTGCATCCAAACACTATGCAGCACTTGCTTGAATTAGAGTACATTTTGTTGGACAGTGTTTTTATCCCTAATCTCATAATTTACTGCCTCACCCATCTTGGTGGTATCTTTATTCTGCAGTTGAACTACATCTTCCATGAGTCCTTGATAAAAACATCCAATAACATTGGTACAAACTCTTCTAGGAGATTTCAGGAGACACTGTGGATGCTGCATCTAGGACGGAGTATGAGGTGAAACCCATTAATATAATAATTTCATTAAGATCTTAATATGCATTCCTGAGTGGAGATTAGTTTTTCACCTCTCCATTGGCTTTCATTGTACCTTGTTTTCATTCTTGTCAACATTTGTAGAAGTTTTTGAATCAATAAAAGAGAAACTCCTTAAAATCAGTGGTGGTTAAACTTCTCCAGAACCCGAAAGAGCCTGTTAGTGGCCAAACAATGTGATCAAAATGCAGATGGGTGTACTGTGTCTGTGGTACCATGAAGAAATATAAGAATCGGGCAAGGCATCTTCACAAACCATCATAAACAATGGTGGAGGAATAGGATGAAACTATAAGAGCAGCTGAAAACTCAAAGAATAGAGAATTCAGTTTTTTGGGATGTTTTGTAAAATCTGCATGAAAAAGTAGTGAGTGGGGTAAGGACAGTCACTGAAAACAAACAGCGGTACCAACTGCTGTGAGGGTGGGCAGAGCGCTGAGACTGCCTAATTAGGACAGTAGTTATCCCACAATCCTGTGGGAAAGTCAAAAAGATACAAAGTTCATTGTGATTTTCTAGAGCACACTACTGTTGAGCTTCAGACCCTTGCTATGACAACATGCATGCTTTACAAATAGCTCTGCAATGATCAATCAGATTTAGACTAATGTTTTCTCAGGATGTCAGTCCATGTTGCAGGTCTTACCAGTAAGCAGGCAAAATCTCTCACGAGGTGAAGACTGCAAAGTACTGCTGTGAGAAAGGGCACTGACTTATTCACTAGCCAGAGGAAACAGGTGCATGATGAATGTGCAAGAAAAAAAAAGTGAGCAAGGATCTAACCTAACTTGAATGGAATGGTTGGTGGAGTACCTCTTCCGTCTGTTTTGTAACATGTGGGTTTGGCAATTCTTGGTATGCACTGCATAGGCTAAATCCCTCCACTCTTTCTAATACTTTGTGCTACACCAATTGATCTAAACGTAGGATTTAAACATAAGGCTGTCCTTGAGGCAGGGACTTCGAAACCAGAAATGTGGAAATTAGCTTTTCTTTTCCTTTAGTATAGATTTACCACCAACTCAGAAGCCCGTGATGCAGTTTCCTCCTCTACCTCTAATGACACAGATGCCTGAAGTTCTTAGCCTGAAAACCTGAATTTACCTCTGCTTCTTTCTCCATGTAGGATGAATGATTCATTTTGTTCCATGATGCTGCTTCCAACTGCAAAACTCTTACATAAAGGCACTCAGACCTTCTGCTTTTCATTCAGCTTTGGGAATTTCCTGTGCTTTATCACCAAGACCTAGGTAGAATGAAGTTCAGGATGATTTTGAATCAGGTGCCAGCAATCCACACAGAGTATATCTTTTTATATTTGTGCTATTTTTCCTTTATGGTATACTTTCTGGTATTTAACATTCATCCCACTTCAAAATTCAATATTTTTAAGCTAAATACTGCTTTATCTTGTCCATGATCATTTTATATCAACATGACATTTACCTAGTCCCAATTCAAGAAGACTGTCCTCTTCAGGAGAGAGCTTAGAAATCTGTGTATATCACAAGACCAGCAATGGGAAGAATATACACAGATTTAACCAATTAATAGAAATGGCCTGCACTGGGAATAGTTTTTTCCCCAAAATAACTCAATTAATTCTATTTATTCTTGTCTGTTTTTTAAAACCAAAAATGTATATAACTCTTTTAATTGTGAAGGTTTTTTAGTCCTAATTTTTCTCCTGGTTCTCAATATTTTTTATTTCTATTTGTGAGTTTTATGCTTGTCTATAGATTCAAAGGTAATTAAATATGCATCCTCTGACTAGGCAGGCCCCACACATGGGCAGCATCTGTTCAACACAGTGAGATGTGGACTGACCTATATAGGATGGGTGATGAAGAGATGAGGACTTCTCCTGCTTCCTCACCCAGGTTTCTTTTCT
Source organism: Vidua chalybeata (assembly GCF_026979565.1). Lineage (NCBI taxonomy): Eukaryota > Metazoa > Chordata > Aves > Passeriformes > Viduidae > Vidua > Vidua chalybeata. Next base: position 48,868,632 of record NC_071534.1, on the reverse strand, counting down.
GTATGATAGACTAGGATGGTGCTTTGCTCCTAACATAATGATTAACTATTCCTAACAAGGCGATGTTCAGTAGGTGAAATTTTCCAGTTTATTTGCATTATTTTGACTTTGAAAAAATGATAATTAGTATGTGCTAAAATGAGGCTGAGGCTGAGACTTTCTACTATTAGCTCTGGAACAGGAGAAAAAGAGCCAGGAGTAATGGAACATTTTAAATTTGGTTTGGGAAGTATTATTAATATGCTTTATGTAAAACTATTATTTCAGTTCACTGTAAGCTATTATTGAAAAATATTAAAGGCAATCATCACAGTATTCTAGACATCATACTATTCTCTGTCAGTATGTTATTAAATAGCATCATATATATGACAAATGTGTTCTCTAAGCATTTAAATGCTTTGTTTTGTTTGGGGAGGAGGGGAAATGCAGCAAAACAGCACTATTGGGCCATATTTTTAGCTGCTTCAAATTAACATAGCTCCACTGGGAGTAGTGCCAGGAATTTAAAATTATTGTTGAACTTTACAGTAGAATCAGCTACTGTGGCATTTCAATTATACGGAGGGCTAGGGTGTAGGAAATATTTGAAAGAAAACATAATAGATTATCTGTGGATAAGCTCTGCCTCCATGCCAGGTGAGCTGAATAAAATATTTCAAGCTGCAAAATACTGAATGTATATAATATGTTTTAGTACTGGCATTATAAATATTCGATAAAAGAAAAACTGATGCATGCAAACCCCATAACTTTCTAATACAGTAGAATTCCCTGCATGCAGACTCTGAAGTAATAGTTAAAAACCCTGTTTTTATAATCAGCATGGGGATTTACATATTCTCTAATGAAATCCCTGCTAAATAAGCCATATGGTCATAACACTATGGTTTGCAGCAAGAGAAAGAGTATTATTCTGAATCAAAAATCAGATAAGAGGCATAAGATGAAACATTTAACAATTCTTTTCAGAGGGCAAAATGAGATAGCAAAACTTGTGTTCTAAAATTAGGTAATATTAAAAAAAAAAAAACCACAGTTAAGAGCCATAAGATTTTTTAAATGCTAAGAAGTGAAATGCAGTATATGTGTAAAGAAATGTACTTAACTATTCTCACAGTGTGACCAAATTTTTTATTATATGTTACCAGCACTGAAAAAAAGCCTTTGGCACCATGGAGGACGGGTCAGTGCAATCATTGTAATCCAGTGTGAGGTCCTAAGAATACTGGTGGGAGCAGAGTAGAAAACACAACTGAAAGTAATCTAATATTGTGTAAATCAATCTTTCCTGGAATGCTGCATTCAGTTCTGCTCAGCTTGTCTTATTAGATCTATAAACAGGAAGAAGAGTTCAAAACTGGGTCATTGACATCACAAGCACTAGTGGAACTCATCACTACCAGTCATCATTAAAGTCAAGACAAAAAAATAAAAAAGGAAAGGATTAATCTTACAGTAAGTGAATGATGAAAACATCAACAGTTACAACAATCAAGGCACATCACATCTCTCATAGAAGGGAAGACCAAAGGAATTAGCAGGACCAACAAGGGTTCTTTATAAAAGTTATAAGTAATTTCCCCCAGCTGCTAACAGTTCACTGGCTGCCTCACCAGCTGGCTGGACAAACCTCATCTATGTAAACCAGCAGTGGGAATTGGGTCCTTGGTAAAAATATGCAGTTCTGTCTGTGAATCTCAAAATGAAGGAAGTTATTAAGGGAAATGAAACTGAGGTACCAAAGTAATTCCTAGGTTTGTAAAGGGGAGGACTCTTAGGAAAAAAACACGTGGAGGGTAATACCCATAAAATGGCCTAGAATTCAACTACAGGGGTCTTAGCAGTACAAGATTAATGGTTGGACTCAATGATCTTTGAGGTCTTTTCCAACCTAAACCATTCTATGGTTCTATGAAAATCATAATCCTGAAAGAAGAAATAAAGCCTACAGCCCATTACCTGTTTCAACTGCTGCCAGCCTGGTGAATACAATTCACTTCTGTGAGAAACTCATCTCAGACACAACTGGAAGTTGAATTCCAGTAATGAAACACAAAGGTTTTATATTAATTTCCACCCCAAAGGATGGTCTTAGGGTTCTGGTTTTAGCCCTTTAGAGAGCAGAAGTGAAATGAGGCATTTCCTCATTTAAGATGTAACGTTAATGTGCAGCCTCTGCTAGTTTCTTTTAACATGCTATTATTTTTTTCCTTGGTAAGATTCAATTAATCTGGTGAGATAATGAAATAGCTATTTCCCAAGAATTGTTATGTAACTTACATTAACTTGTCTTAATACAATGGGAGATACCAATGTTAAAAATATTTCAGTTCTTTACTGTTTTCAGATCTTTTGCACATTCATTTTACACAGTAAATATTTAGTATTGTAAAAAACTTATAACCTCATGCATTTATTGTTTTAGCAGCACAGCTTCACTGATTTGTGTAGTGAAAGCTTGTTTTGTTCTTATTAATTACAAATGTGTATGTAATGATGCACTGGTTTGATATCATTATGTTACACAGGCTATCTCTAAAGCTATTGCCTAAGGACTGTAATACAATCTGCTGGATCCTGGGCAGATTTACAGAGTGCTCTACATTATCCTGTAGTTCATGCATCACTGAGTGTTTTCCTCTCCTAATTAGAGACCAGCCAATTGCACTATTTATAATTATTTAATATGATGAGCATTTATGTAAAGAGGGGCTAAATAAAGAGAGATTTAGCAAAAAGCACAGAGAACAGAATAAATATTTAATTAGCAATGCAATAAGCTTCAGGATACTGGGATCTTCAAAATTTGTTTTCTATTAGTTTGTTCTTTAGACACCACTTTCTCCAAGTGGAAACCACACTGACACAGTCATAAAAACCCCTTTAAGTCTTACATGGAAAACACCAACACAAAATCTTGATCTGAATAAATTTGTTGATGCAGGTAATATTATTTCAAGGCACATATTATGTGGCTCTTAGGAAACAGGAGTAATTGTTCCATATTAAAAGCTAAATTCTGTTAAAATGCAGGACTATTGGGGGGTGTTTTGGTGGCATATATACTCTTTACATTTACTGATTTCTTTACATTAGTTTTTCTGAAGATAATTCAGTTATTTATTCATACTGAAATTTGGAGGAAAAAAGCCGCAAAAAACACATTTAGCACTATGTGCTCCTGCTACTTTCCTGTGGAGCAAAACTATTTCTAACCCAGTCCAGATCAGAGGTGAGCACTTCAGCTTTCTCTGCTTCATATCTTCTTCTTGCCTCCAAGAGATTTCATATGTCAGGGACTAGAGCAACTCACATTGTCTCAAAAAGCCCAGTTGCTTGAATGATTTCTTCTCTAGCAAATTTGAACGAAACTGTTAATGTTATGATTATGCAAGTAGTTACTTCCTCGCTCTTTGATGCAGTCTTTTCTGGATGATGCAGGTTAAAAAAAAAAAAAAGTGCTTAAATATAGTGTTTCCCCTAACCCAAGTCATACTGACAACCAGATTACCGTGCAACTGTCTTTGATGTTATGCCAACAGATCAGAGCTGAGAATCTGTGAGTATGTTAGAGATCTTCTGAAGTCCTTGATCAACTGAAGTCAGCTCAACACATCTTACCACAGTCCTAGCAAAGGAAAAGGTTTCTGTTCTGTTTTCATAATATTTATAACTTTTCTGGGCTCATCATGTCTGCAGAGTAAATCAGAGGATGAAAACTGTTTTGCATAAAATCTGATCTGCTAGTATCTTGGGAGGAACAGAATAAGAGTTACATTCAAAGGCAGAAATACAATATATAAACAAAGCTATGAAATTTTAAATTCTAGCAAAAAATAAGATGAAGTTGTTTTGGAAAAGCCAAGGCAACAAACATAAAGCACGTCAAAAGAGCTAAGCAATAAAAAGGACGCCCCTCTTTAACATTGCCCAACCTATACCATTTACACAAACCCAAATGTATAGAAGTGTACAACCATGAAAATAGGGGCTGCTGTCCTCTATGTGTCATGGCTAATCTGTGCTACAACTTTCCAGAGATGACAGAGACAGAACTTAGGGGAAGTGCCTCTAGAACATCTGGTTTTTGTAGTCTCTCTCTTTATGTTGATCCAGTACAGTCCCATTTGCTTCCCAGGAGGATACTGTACACTGAGACATAAACGCAGTTGAGCCCTGTTACATATTAATTGTTTCTCAATGGTGTAAAGGAGCAGCAGAGGAAGAAACCTTTATTCAGCAAAGGCACGAATACTCTAGAAGCAGAAATGCAGCTGTAGCAACATGTGCAGTGTATTTACTTTGAAACATGGATAGATAGGTCTCTGAAGAAAAGAGATGGAGCTTTAAGCAGTAGTGGGCAGACTGTGACTTCATGTGTTTAGCTTGAAGGACAAAGTTACACTTCCATCTAATCAACATATTTCCTAGTACAATGCAGTCCAATGTCTGTTGAATATATCTAGACTACCAATGCAAACCACTGTGGAAAACATTCTTATACTCTGGCCTAACTCAGTGCACTGGAGCAGTGGATTTCTTTCAAACTTTTTAATGCACATTAAGTTAAACAAATATACAAAATCTTCAGTTACTTGCTACCAACATAGTTCTGTTGCAAAATAAAATTAGGGGACAAAGTCAAAACCAGTTGGATTATGTCAATGCTGTGGACTGATGGAGGCTGTTGGAAGGACACACGGGAGGACACAAGGGAGTCTCACACTCAGGCTGCAAGTTTCCAGATTTCTGGAAACTTTTCTGTTTCTCAATAGCTGGACTTTCAAGCAGTATGGATGGCCTGAAAGAAAGGTCCAGCATGCACTGGCTGGGACAGGTAGCACTGCTGGAATTCACTGAAGTATGCTTTCAAAATAAAGGTTTGTATTTGTGAGATTTAGAATAATGATTAAGGGAAAGAACAGAAGCTCTGAACTGCTTTATGTTACTCTTCTCCTCAATAAGGTGGGTTCTTATTGATGCTTTAGCTTGTATTTGCCATTCTATAGTATATGTATTGTACAGATGCTATAAAAGACTGGTGAAATTTGTTGTATAAAGGAAAATTGCTGTACAAGATATGCCAAGATATGTCTTTGGGCTAATTTCTGCTCCTATTTTTATGCTATACAAGACTGTAGTGTTTTACAAGGGTAACCAAGATCAATGTACAGTTTTTTTGCTTCATGCTGTGGGAAATGTTCATGTTAGAAAACCCATGGTTTATTTTGTATATTGTAAATATCACAGTGATCATATGCATGCTTCTTTTGACACAAAGGATTTTCCTTAATGAAGGATGATCTGTTTGGTGTGTTAGTTTTGTCATCCAAATTGATCTCCTATGAAATATTATGTACCTTCTTGAACATGCTGAGAAATGCTCTGCCAAGCTATTATTTTAAAAACCTAATGTCCTTTCTGAAAAGCACATTTCTTTCTTAGAAGACAATCAGTGGAAGGTTAAAGTTATCCTAAAGGTAAAATAAGGTCAAAGCTGTTCAGAGTCATCAAATAATTTATCCTGGAAAAAGAATACTGACAGGCTGAGCTAATCAAAGAGTTTGGTTGACTGATCATTGGCTATCATGCTATGGGACTCTATTAGACTGTCCACAACTTTTTGATCCCTTCTGCTTCCCCTGTATTACTGTAGCTGTCAAAGAATACACATCAGAAGCTCTGCTACAATTCTAATAAGAAACAGGGCAAATATTTCTAAAATACTGATTAGTATCTTTAAATCTAAGCCCTTCCTCAAGCTGACAAAAAATTTTCTAATCTTATTAAACTGCTTGGAAAGAAGTCCCTTTGGTTTCCCAGAGAACCACCAGAAAGTCATGTAGTCTTGATGTGCCTGTGAGATAACAACAGTTGTAAAAAACCTTCCTTTTGTGTTTTGTTTCATTTTGTTTTCCTCCTAATCCTGCCAGCTGTGCAGTCTTGGTTATATATTTGTACTAAATGGAATACAGTTTGTAATTTAGGCTATATAGATCTATACAGCTATATTTTCCCTAAAAGGGAGCATCCATTATCAGCAGTTATTGTTATACTGTATTGCTCCCCTGGTGGTTTACAATCAAGAATTTCAATGTCAGCTTGTGTTTCGCCTTTACTTCCAAAGATCTTCGTTTGTTAGCAGTCCCTGACGGCCACAAATCTTTCTCCTGCTGCATGAAGATCTTACAGCTTTGCTTCCTTTTCTTCACATGAACTGCAATCAGTTCACCTTTTATATAGTCTCTTCAATTTATTGAACTAGCAACTAGTCAAGTGCTGTATAAGTCATGAAGTAATTAAAACTTGTAAGAAAGGTATCATTGTGGTCAATGGCAGGAATGGGGAGAGAAAAAACTAACTATATTCAATTAGAGCCAAAAAGAACTCCCTAAAAAGCTCCTGCACCCTCAGAGAAACCAGATGGTACAGGATTTACATGGTATATAGATGTGTTGCTATCTGAATGTTAGAGAATTTATAGAGCTGCTAGAACAAATCCTGCACTCACAGAGCATAAATCTGCAGTAATTCTGTTAGCTTTGTGGATATATGTCACTACCAGGGAAATCAGAATGACTCTTTGTTTTCCCTGCTTTATGTGATGAATAACATGATCATCATAAATACAAAGTGTCAGAAAACCCCAAGTGTTGCATCACAGGGATGAGAATAGATTTCCTTTAATGTTGCTGCACAGCAATTCAGACAAATAGATGCTCCTGATGAATACACAGTCTAATGTCCAGCTCCTGCTCTTAACACAGTGCTCTTAACACAATTTTCTTCAAATTTGAATTTAATCAGAACAAAAAGAAGGCATTGTCATGTGCTGTCTGCTCTTAGGTTTGCCCTAGGCAGTTTTTAAATGACATCTTAGTGTAGAGAGAAATAAAAAAAAATTAGGTCTTGGTTGATGTTTTTAATTTCCTTTAGCTAGATTTCAGATTTTTGTAGGACTAAACTGTTGCAACCTGAAGATTTATCTTCAGGTGTCTTAAATTTAAACAAAAGAAAAATCATAATTAAAAGTTGGACAGTATATTAACTCTTGTTCGTCCTTGTCCCTATTCTGGATAGAAAGCCATTTTTTTAAGGGAAAAAAAGTTTAGTATTTTATGTATGTGAACCCTTATACTGGACAGTATTTACAGTGGAAGGCCTGATGTATTCACCTATGGTTTGTTCACTGGAAGACTGAACTCAGATATGAAGGACATGAGGATAGTGTCCAAGCAGGGAGCAGCTTGATATATCCATGCCTGGAAAAGAAGCTGTGAATGGATTCAGCAAGAAAGGGGGTGGGCAGCATCAGGCCCAAGCATCTGTCCATACTACCTAGGCTCATGGGTCTCTAGTTTCTGAACAGTCCTGGCCTAGGAACAAAGCAGGTCATCTGAGACTCTGTGTTCTGAAGACAGTGCTTTGATTTACAGCCTGAAGCAGGTCACAGACATATTTGGTGCTTAGTCTCACTGTGCTGTTTTGGAGCTCTATGACCTGGTTCAAGGAGAAGCAAGGAAGTAAGGATGGGTGCACCTACTGGCTATTTTTTCCCCTCAATTAAATTAAAACATCACAAAATGTGTTAAAGTTGTTGTTACTACAATATTAGTCTGACCTCTGGCTTTGCATCTGAAGGTGCAGAAGCTGTGAATCATTAGAAATCAGTTCATAAGCCAATGTAAACTCTTGTTTACCTAACAGGGAATTATTCCAAATGATCCCTTCTAAGATAAGGATAATTACATATTTCCATAAATAATATTCCTAGCAGCCACTATGAAGCCAGGAACTAGTCATGGTAACAGACATCCTAAGATATTGTGGATGATATCTATCATTGGCCAGGCATGGATTTACAGGGCAAATGTAGATTTATAGCACTGTACAGCACAGTGTGAAGCACCAAAAACTGTTATACACCATGGAAGAGGCAGTTCCATGGCTGCCATCCATTTCAGAAAAATCAGGAACTAGCAGGAAAGGAGATGCATTACAGGTAGAGAAGGTTTACTGAAGGGTGACAGGTAGTGGCAATGGTATTCTGAAAGGCAGACTTCTGCCATGGCAGAGCTGTGGATGGGAATGTCACAGCACCTAAAGGAGGAAAAATGTCTCCAGATTACATTGATCTCATGAGAAAGGGGGTAGAGGTTCTTGTTGTCTGCCAGGCCAGCCTACTGGTTCTTGCCATGGACAACAGGCTCCAATGGAAATCTTCTATGACTTCTAATCTAAAGCGTATTTCTAAAAGCATATGGCTCATTGCTGCCACTGCCAACCACTTGTGTTGATGTCAAGCAAGGCACTAGAGTCAAAGGTTCAGCTCCCTGATCTAACATGCCTTTCTGCACTGTAGTTTTGAGACAAAGTGAGGCTGCTTTTATGTTGCATATCATGGCTGACACAAAACTAAGGCAGTGCTATTTATGGCATACATAATTTTTCTCATAATAAGAGATTCACACCTTAATTTTTGAAATACAAAGGAACATCATATTTTTGCAGTATTCATAAGCAAATCAGAAGAAAAGCAGTCAAAATCTGGATGGTACAAAATTCATACCGTCATGAAGTTCAGAATTGCCACGTGCTTCTAGTTTCTACCAAACATGGCTGACTACTTAATATGCTGATTTATGTTTGAGATAATCTGCAACTCCAACAGCATAACACAAAATTTGTATTTTGAAGTGTAAGATCTTAATTATTCTAATCCTCTTCAAGTCTTTTAAAATACAACACCTTTATCCAGTGCCAGGAGTTTGTATGTGCCTTCGCAACAGAAAATGGACACAATGAGGGGTGTGCCAGCCAGAGTCTGCAAGGAATTGAAATTAGCAGAAATCTCTGTTTGAAATAACAGTTGTTTCTTTGTTTAACTGAATTCATTTCCACAGCTGACAAAAATTCAGAACAATATTGTCAATGAAAAATAGATGCGTTTATGAACCAAAAATGTAACAGATTTTATTTTCAGGCTGATTCTAGTGATTCTAGTATGCATTTAAAATTTGAGCCTTCTTGTGTCAAAAATCCACACATATTAAACACATTTTGAGCATTTCTGTTGTACTGAATTTCTGAGGGGGAAATGTTCCTTAAAGTGAAATAACACAGTACAGAGCTGTAAGTGTATGCACAAGAGGATTACAAACCAGATAAGCTTATTTTGAAAAGGACAAGGATCTCACATTTCACACATTATTTTGTCTCTTAGCAAATTATTGAAGTCCATTCTATTTGCTAGACAAATCTTGCAAAAGTCAGGAAACATATTTTAGAAGAATTGCCTGGATTAAATGTAAGGTTTCAACAAAGCTTAACATGCCTTCAAATACTTCTTTCTTAGATACTTGAATGTGTTATCTGACATATTGCTTGTGAATTGTCATTTCGAGAAATATACTTTAGTAACTCTGAGTAATAAGGTGACAGAAATATGACCAGCTATTGGAGTTATATTTGCATGACTTGAAAAACTGATTTTCATTTTGCATCTCTATATGAAGAACCCAAATTCTGCTCTGCTGCACACTTCTGCAACAAGTTCATCTAAGATGAATCGTGATGATGGTGCTGCAAGCAGGATTCAACTTCTATATGAACATCAGTCTGAAATGGCAACCCAGGTCAACAAATCCATTTCCCTGTACTGACAGGTATCTGAGGAGTCTTGAATGCCCTAAACCCCCTGCTTCCTGTTAGAATAGTCCTAAAGTTTTATTTGGGACAAACAAGAACTACAAAATAAATTTTTAAAAATCTATAATGACCTACAGACCTACAGAAAGTGAGCTGGGTGAATAAAAGATATTGCTAATACTGTAGATTCCTGTAGAGCAGGATTTTCTTTATTATTTGCATAAGGTACCTAGGACAAAGACTATGCTCTTCAATATAGAGGAACACAACAAAACAAGCAAAAAACCCTATAACAGTCCCACTTGGATTAGGGGAAAAGTTCTTCATGGTCCTAAATCTGGCTATCAGTTCAACTATAAGCTTACTTCAAATGGCACCAGGAGCATTTCAGCACTGTGCCTTTGCATCCTGTCTAGACATGTGGCCTATTTCCAGTTGGCTGGTCATTAGAGGAACAGAACAAAAGTCAAAGAAAAAAAAAACTCTATGAGGCAATTTATGCATCAAGAGAGAAAAAGAAAAAAATAATCCCTCTTGGCCCAAAGGCAGCCAGTGAATGCCCTGGAGCAGAGAATTAATATAATACATGTCATGAGGAAGCAGTGATCCAATCTCCTTTCAAAACTTCATGGAGACTTGGACCCAAAAATTTACATCTGTTCAACCTTGTGTTTGGTATTTGAAGGCGTAGCCATCAAAACAGTTTTTTGCAAGTATAACTTCTCACTCTGGAAAAACAAAGAGAAGCTTTTATCTCTGTAGAATAAATAAATTAAAAATGATCTAAGACGACATTTCAAAGCCCGAAGTCAGCAAAATAAGTACCCCACGCCCAGAACCTGCTGGTAGCTGGTTATCTTAGAAATGTAGTTAAAGAGAAGATGTGCAGGCAAAGAAACTGGGAGCAAAGGTTTCACAGCAGCATACAGAGTGCCCTGTGAAGGCCTGGAATAAAAGGTCCATGCCATTCTGTTTCCATATTGCATATTAAGATTCACTGCTTGGACATGCTATTGCTCAGAAGACCTGAGCACAAGAACCTGTATTAGTAGAACTGGGTACTTGACTGGATTTCTGGGAAGTCTCATTTCATGTTCTAGGTACAGTACTTAAATTCTGTCACAAGAGGCCTATTACATCAGTAGAAACTTTAGAAATAAAGTTGTGGTGAAGGCCATGGGGATCATAGGAATACAAGTATTTGAGGATATAAGAGTTCTAGTTTATTTCTGTAGCATCCTAAGCTCATTTTTTCTGATGTATCTACTTTGTTTTTATTAAGTTATCCATTCCTATTTGCTTACATAGGCTAATCAAATATAGAATCTATGGAAGATGAAAATATTGCCCTCATCTAGACCATTATATTTGTCTGTGTGTGAGTCTCTGTGTGCATTTCTGAACTGAATGAAAATAACTAATTGGTTTTATTTCTTCTAACTTGGGAAGAAAATATCCATTATTTGTATTAGAGGTAAATTTGTTTCAAAGAATATTGTTTGTGTTGCAGTAGTGCTAAAATTCCAGCTGGAAATGGATTCCTTGCCTATTTGGCATGCTCTGTACACATCTATCTATAACAAAAAGTGTGCCTGATCATAAAACCTTACCCTCTGCACAGTTAATGGGAGGTAACAATAGGCTGCAGCAGAATGAAGATACAGTTTAATCAGCCATAACAGGCATCAACCTGAAATGAGCCAAAGACTGATCTTGGAGTGCTTACTCGAAGCAAAGTATTGTGTTATCTAATGCGGCCCTGTTCTGCACTGTGTAGAAGAAAACCCCTTCAGAAAGGTCATTCCTCTTTCTGGCCATCATTTGTTGCCAGTGATTTCAATGACAAAAGGAAAACTATTACTAATTTAGTATATATATATTACAAAGAGAAAGAGTTTACACTGATCCACATGGCCATGATAATTAAAAGGAAATAAAATGGAGTCTTCTTGTACAAATAATATTTTAGATTTCATAAGATGGTAATGAAAATGGCAATGAAAAATCAAAAGTATTCTAAAGGAAAGAGGATATACAGTCAGATTTACAAGAAAATTACAAGTTCGCTTCCATTAGATAGGATTAGATAATAGAGGAAAATGGTAATTTTCCTGATATACATTTAATTCCATCAACTTGAATACTGCTTAGATTGTTTATAGCTAAAAGTCCCATTCAGTGCATAAGATGTGTGAAAGACTTTATGGTAGATTTTTATTTAATTCCTTTTAATGACAGATATTGTTGCATCAAACCAATTTCTAGCAGATGATTTTCACAGTACCAAAATCAGAATGACTGAGCAGAAGTGCTCCCCCAGGTTGCATTTTTAGGCAGTTTGGCGGTTGCCAACTCATAGAAAGTTGCATAAATGAATATATCTTATGATAGAAATTCTTTCTTGGTAAGAAAAAAAATTGTTATATTTACAAGCTAACACACACTTTTAATTTTGAATATATTGCATTCTTGAAAACTAGAAAGAATAAAATTGTAACTTCTAAAAAAATACATCTTCTTCAATATTGTAAGTCAAAAAACTCTTTCTCCAAATACATACAATTAAGATTTTTCCTGTGCATTTAATACATAGCTCATGACTCATGAATTATAGCTCTTAAGTACCAAATTGGATAGCTGACTTCCCACAGAGTGAGAAAATGCCTTCCCTCCTCTCTGAAGAATCTTTTCCCAGGGCTTCCTGACTAAAGAAAAGAAAAAGGTTTCATAAATGGTATTTTTTCCCCCAGGGATTGGGGGTAGATTTGCATTGAATTCTTGATTGCCTGATTTCACACTCTATAATGAATCACAGATTTCTCTAGCATTAGTACCTTAGGAGCTGAGGTTGGGTACCTGATGCTCCCCTTGTCCTCTTTAGGCTGTCTGGCTGCTCAGCCTGCTTTTCTGGTAATCCCGACCCATTGAGTCTCACCAGGAATGGATGTCATGGAAATACACTTGGAGCAGTGATGAGGATATAGCAGAATGAACATGCTCTCAAACTGCGTATGTCTTTTACGTATTAACTGTAGGAAAATAGAGCTACATATTGCAGCTATATAGTAAAACAGTATATCTTCCAGACCTCAGCTTATATGGGTATGTAGCAAATTCAGAACACCACATAACCAAAAATCCAATGCTTGGATTGCATAATACCCCAGAGTGATGCAGGGGATAGTCTAGGTCCATACGTGGGTGAGGTTTGTCTGAGGACACACATGGGATTACAGAAAGACACTGCTTTCTGGCTATTTTTTTTGAAGTTGTAAACAACCTTTTCCAAAATATATATTTTGCATATGTATTTAGGAAAGGAAGACATGTGCCATTCATTTGATAAAAAGATGGACTAATTATCAGGCAGCCAGATGGCAAAATACAAACTATAATTCACAGGCAATCATTCAGCACAGATCAACACCTCCCGTATGGCTCCCACACCCCAACACCAGTTAAAAACATAGAGCTGCAGAAATGAAATGCTGCAAGAATCTCAAAAAAACATCTAATCCATCTTCTTGCATCCAGCAGGGAAATTTTTGGTCAGTGCAATACAATTTTATTCCACAGAAAGTCTTTATGGACAAAAGGTTTCAGTAGTTAAAAATTTCTTCAAATGCAAAATAGAAAACAACAAGAAATCCTTCTAAACCCCAGAGCAAAACCTTGAGGAATTCACTAAAACCTAAACCACAAAAACCTCAGAATACAGAATAACCACAACACATCTTGACTGCTGCAGACATGTGTTTCTTTAATGTGGTTACAAGCAGAGCATGCACTAGGAATCTTTTTATTGCACATGGGATCATTCACATACAAACTGAGCAAACCAAAAAATACATTTCTATAGCATGTGCAAAAACCCCAGCATCTGACAGACTGTAATATAAGCTTTGCTGTAATGAGCTCACAGAAAGCAATATGATGGACAAGCTATAATAACCTGAATAGAATATGAACAACATTCACCACATCTTGGAGCCAAGAAAAGCACTGATGAATCTGTGACAGGAACACAGGCGGGACACAGCTGCTGTGGGCTGCATGTGTGGAACAATGCAGGTGCTCCTGCCGTGCCACAAAACACAAACTATGAGCTCTCCAAGGCACTGGCAGCAAGGAAGGGGACCCAAAACCTATGAACACTTGTAAATTTATCTTCATAAAAATTTATTTTAAAGGACTGTAATTCCTGTGCTCACTCTGAAGTCAGACACAAGTTAAGTCAGTGCTCTTCCTTGTGCAACTCTTGATTTGCACCTGAGAAATGTTGCTGTGGCACACTGTGGTCTGGAGACCAGTTTTTGGCTTGTCTTTGTGCTATAGTGCTGGGTGTACAACACACCACCTGCTGACTGGCTGAGGAGAAATGGCAGAGAATGGCATCTTACTGTGGTTTTTAATTAATTCCAGATTTCTGCATTAGGTTCTCTAAGCGAAAAGAGATGGCAAAAGCCTTCTTACACATTCACAATTGTCAGCAGAGAATATACTTGGGGTTGTCTTGTCTGTGCTTAGAAGAGAAAATAAGAAGTCAGAAAGTATGTACTTAATTAGTGCAATTTCTGCACAAAACTCCTAATTAACATTCATGGTAGTCTGCTTTAAAGAACTGCTGCTTTTTCTATTTCTATATTTGCTGGTTGGTTGGATCGAGTTTTTTCCCTCCCTGAATACGAGACAGAGGAGGGGAATGTTGAGTTTCTTTCCCTTGAAAACGTTTCTGGTGAACACTGACCAGAGCCACTTCTGTACTGGCCGTGGTGGCAGACAAAAGGTCTAGCTTTCAAATAGTGCTGGTTTTTTGATGCCCTCACATGTGAACTGTGGGTGCCAAAGTCTGCTCTAAAGTTGCCTCAGCTCAGCCTTCTGAAACCGCAACAATGATGGGAGATGTGAAGCCAGAAGGAGAGCAGTGGGAGGTATCCTTGATTGCAGACGCTGTCTGCCTGGTTTTGCAAGCTAGTGCATTTTGCCTGTCACTTTCAGGACCAAATCCAGTGCAGTTGCCTGGTCAAATGCCAGGATGCATGGTCAAATGCCCAATCAAATGCCACATGCACTAGAAAATTGCAACTAGATCTTTACCTGGAAAGTTATGAGGGAAGGGAAAGCTTTTTATTTTTGAGGTGTAGCCTTCGTGAATTTGCACAACTTCTGTGGCTATCGGTGTGTGCTAGGGGTTTTTCTCCTGTTTGGTGCTTTAAAATTTAACTTTCCATATGCACTGCAAATGTAATAGGCATATACCCTTTATTTATATTTACATTTACAAATGGACATGTTTGAAATATTTTGGGATGTAAGTACATAATGGAAAAGTGAAGTATATCAAAGAACCAAACACATAAAATGTGTTACAGTTAAAACATAAATACAGTTTCTCACATAAAATGTGAGAAATGCATTTTTGCATGCATATATATTGTAAACAGCAAATTTAACTGTATTTTCTACAAGAACTATTGAATGGCTGGTAGCAGATTTTCTTACATTAACCTGGCTACCTGAAATTTAACATTGTGAAACAATAAGGGTAGAAATGTCATTTATTCAGCTGCTATACAGCTATCTTTCATATTCAGATTTTGCTGGAATGCTAATTGGAAATTTGAATGTCAGGTTCTCGTTAATAGACTAGTCCCTGACAGGTACCTGCATAACAATACATTTCCTCCTCCTCTGCTTTTCCAGTTGGACATCACCTCTGCCTGAGTTCTGCTCTTCCCACAATACTTTAGATGCTTAGGGAAAGGCTGCAATAAGTCAAGATACCTGGGAGAAACAAAAGTGTCTTTGTTGAATGTGAAAACACTTAGGAAGCCTGTGAAGTGGGTGCTATATACTTAGTTTCCCGGGAGTTTCATTTTCACAAGATTGCAAAACAGTGCATTTCAAATAACAGACCAGACGGGCTGTGTTTCACTGACTGCACAGATTCCCTGCTCAGATGTTCCCAATAGCTCTATTTTCTGAATGGGAAGGATATAACTGCTCCCACCATGAACTGTCACTGCCTACTTCTACACGTGCTAAGACTTTCTGGGGATTCATATTTTTTGTTGCAATATTTACATAGTGCTTGACATCTGCAAGGTAATTTCATAATCTTAAGAAATTTATTCAAACAACCATACATTTCTAGGCACTTTTTTTCTGCAAGAAGGCCTGTAGTGGGTCAAAGAGTGTTATTGGTTTTGGTCTTTTTCAGAATAAAGCGTGCCACTCCATGTAGCAACTGCATCAGAATCATGTAGTCAAATGATGTAAATACTCCAGGACGAGGGTGGTTGCTCCTGGAATTCAATTACTACCTCAAGAAGTCTTTGATTTATATCTGTAGACAACACTATATTTGGAGTACAAATTAAAAATTTTTTGCAGCCTTTGTAAATTATAATTGTAACTATCATAACTTTGGAAGATATTTTAAAGTATTGAAACCAAAGGCTTCTCCTTCTTCTGAGCAATATTCTGTTCTTACTGGAAAAGAAAGCCAGAGCACAGAGGAAAACATCCCCCTTGGAGCTGACCACTTTGCTGAGAGTAAAATAGAAAATGTATTCCATAGCACTCCTCTGCAGGGCCATTAGCAAGAACTGATCTTGTAAAATCTTTTCTATGTATTTACCCCAGATTAAATCTGGTCTGCACTGTGACATTATATTGATAAAGCAAAGTATCCTAAAAGGTTAAGACAAACATGACTTGAAGACGGTAGACCTTTTGTCCAGAACCCATATTCACATGAATTTAAGTTACAAGCCCCTGGGATGTGTGCTACAATCAGAATCATGGCCACAGTGGAGCAAGAGAGGCACCAGATGGTGACAGATGTGAGGGCCACCACCTCAGGGTGCTCCGCAGGTCCAGGCAGGCTCTCGAAGAAGCATCTGGCAGCTGAGATGAACAAAGAGGGCAGTGAGACCAGGGGGGAAAGAGCTCCAGAGAAAAGAGTACTGGGGGGAATAAAGCAAACATGTCTGCCCTACAAAAATATCCTGCTCTTTTCTGAATACAATAAACGGCTTTGTGCACAGCCCTGCAAGGCCTATGTATAAGCAGTGTTCAGTTAATTTATCTTATTAAAAAAAATTTATCTGGGGAGAGAGAAAAATCTATTAACATTTCCTGCATCTGAAATTCACTTGTATGAACAAAACCTCTAGTATTTCTTTTTATACAATTTCACTTACCTCTGTTTCATACTACCCTAATCCCAGTTATTTCAGCTAACATTTTACAACATAACACCTGAGGCCAGACTGGGTCCCTTACAAGAAACTTTAAGTATCATGATTTTGGAGGGGATTTTTCATCTTGTGGGATAAAAAATTTTAACTGGGTATATTCAGAGCATAGTTTTTATACACTTTTAAAATGTTGTGTATAAGGGGCCATAAACAGCCTTTGTGGAAATGAAAGTTTGAAATCACTATGCTGAAAGTTTCAAACATTTGTGAGATTCACTATTTATAGACAGATTAGATTTACAACTCTACTAGCAAAAAAGATAGTTCTCTGCATATTATGTGCTGTTCCTATTTATGCTTCCCCTTCTCACAAAGCATGCAATGCATTTAGCCCTTTGTCTTACACATAGGTGACTGCTCTACAGTTTTGAGGTTTCTCTTTCAATTTCTCAGTCTGCAGTACTTGAAATTCAATGAAGATTAGATTTTGCAATTTGAGTTGGGTGATGATTTTATTGGGATCTTAACTAAGGGGCTCTAAGATAAAATTCTAACCTCTGTAATGCTTGTAGCACTCATAGACAAACACAGTGTATAGTGTGCATCTTTGTAAGGGAAATTCTTTTCTTTAACTTTTTGCATTAACAATATGGTGCCCTGTAAAATAAAAAGTCTGCCTAGAAAAGGTGAATAATGTGACTCCACTAGCATCACCCCTCCCTCTATCAGTACTGTGTCCTGCTGCTTTTCATTCCCCATCCTAAGCTGTGTGCCACAGGGCAGTGGTCATTCTTCTGCTAAAAAAATGGCTTCTGTGATGTTCAAATGATGTTAAAATGTAGGGAATGTGTATAATATATATATGTGGTGGATTTATGTGTATAAATCCACCACAACCAGCTGTAATGAACTGAAGACCATTACAAACACTGTGCTCCTCCCAGCTGCACATAAATTTATAAAGTTCCCCCAGGCACCGCATGACATTGTGAGGACACAGTGACTGAAAAGAGTAGCCTCTGTGCAGGGACACAACATTTTATAGCAGGGAACCTGTTTATGGTAGGCATGGTGCCACACAAAGATTGATTAGAATCAGATGGTAAAAAAATGCATTGCAGTTTGTATCCTGATGAAATTGCTGGAGTGATCATTAAATGATAGTCTGGTCCTCCTGAAGCAAACACACCTTCCTCAAGGCACTTTTTCAAGTTCTAGATATCAGTTCTGGGATGGAAACAGTTGTATATGCTGATGTATAAATGTAATTTTGTGGTGTACAGTACAGTACAGAGCTCATGTGCCTATGAAACTCCAATCAAAACAAGTGTTCCCACACCCTCTTTGCTGTTCCAGAATTCAGCAAACCTGCACTCAGTTCCTGTCTCTACTATACCACTACAGTATCATCCATGTGGGTAAAAGCCTAATCCTGTTGCTGTTACTGGCAAAATTCCCATTGACCTGCATAGAAAGAGATTTTAATTCTTAATCTTCATGTTCTTCATCTGGCAAATAAAGAAGATATTTAATTTCTCCAAGTACATCTGTTTATCTTTATTTAGACTATAAAACCCCTTTGGACAAAGACTCTTGTTAATTTGTGTTGTTCTCTAAAATTAATGTCAGTAATAATCTGTGTCATCCCCCAGTAAATATATGAGAGCCCAAATATCAATATTGTAGGTTTCTAAAAATCAAGTGTGCTCACCAATGGGTAGAAAAGTACAGCTGACAATTTGCTGGTCAGCACTACACTAGCTGTCTGCCCAGAAAGAATAAAGATTTTCCTGCAGTTCACTGGCAACTTAGAGCAGCTCATCTGCCCCAAGCATATTGAACAATTAGACCTTTCTCTGTAGTCTTACAAAAAGTCTGATTATTGCAGCATAGCAGATGCTTTATAAAGTATTCCATTCTCTATTGAGCTAGATTAATATTATTTAGACTATTAAACTTAGATAATATCTAGCACAATAGCTACCTCAGTCTCAGCTGAGATCTCTCTGGGTTACAGTGATATAAATAATACTTAAGTAATCACTGTGGGAATTAACTGATATTTAGTAATTTCAATTTTATTACAGAACTTGCCCTTTGAAAGCCAAAGATGAAGTGATAGATTCTATAGGAACATTTGACACTTTGAAAACTCAGCTGTAGTTAATGATAACAGAAAGATCTATTGAGACAAAAATATAATGAAAATCTCATAACAAGTTTACAAAAAACAAATTTAACTATAGCACAAACTGAAAGAATTCATTTTACTTGTTCTATGTATTCAGCAAAGGTTTCAAATATGTAAATACTGAAAGCATTCTCTTTTTCTCCAAAGCTGCTGAAGTTTAAATTTATTTGTAGCTCTCCCTTCTGTGAGACAGTCCATTCTACTGGGGAGGCCATGTATTTTTTCAGTCTAGTAATATCTTCTTCCAGTGTGATAGATTTTGTCTTACACTGCAGTACAGAGTGAATAATTTTCCATTATAAGTAGGATTGTTTTCTCACTTCAGAAAAAAAAAACAAAAACAAAAACAAAACCTTCATCTTCATACCACCAGCATTTAATTAACTTTGGGGTCTATTTTTCATTCTAGTTAGTTGTGTAATTCATGCCCATCTGTTTCTCTGCAAGCCAAGTGATAGTTTTTATTTTTGAAATGTTTTCTTCCTTTTGTATATGGCAATAAATCTTAAAGCAATATTTTGATGACCATTTGACTATTTCCACTTGTTACAGAAGACATTTTTTAAAAAGAGCACTAAGGAGCTCCCTAAACATCCACAAGGTTCACAGTAAGGGCAGAAATTTTCTTCAGTCACAGTGGAAATGAAAGCAGGAGTGCCAAGTTTACGCTATGCATTCACAGTCAAAGGAATGTTCTAGTTTCTAAATGGAAATCCTTTAATATGGTCTCTCAGATCTAGAAGAAGATACAAGAATAAGGAACAGGAAAACCACCCCTTAAATTCACATGTCAGAGTTCTGCTCAGATCATGAATAGACAGCAGGAAGTAAAATACACAAAGAAGGAAAAGAAATACTAAAGGGAAAGGGAGATGCAATTATTCACAGTAAAAATAGTGAAATTATCCTTGGGTTTCACTTACAATGAAAAATTAGATTCTTTAGTTTCAGGTGAAAATATGAATGTAACTTGAAATGTTGTAGAACATCCTTATTAGCATATATTATACTGTTTTGTCAAAACTTGTCCTAGCTCTCACCCACACCACAGGAAAAGACTTCTTCCCGACCTCAGAAGCACTTGTTAGCCTGGGCTCCAGTTGCTGTGCAACAGCAAGATCTCCTTATTTCTTTCCCATGTGTGGAAGACAGAGCAGCTACCAGATTCAGATGTTTGTGATAATTTTTCCTGCGCTGTATTCAAGGGGAAGAAGAAGAGCACAGTGTGTCAAAGGCCAACCACCTCCAAGGGATGCTCCTGGAAGGAGAAGATTATCCAGTACACTTTACCCTGAGCTATCCCTGAAGACACAACCTAGTCTTTGGCTTTTGTGGGTCCTGTGGCAAATAAACTTCCTCTTTTCAAGCTTACAGAAAAAATCAGTTGCTTTAATGAGACATTTCAAATAATATCATACAGTGGTGAATAGCAGTGTTGGCAGCAGGTTCACTTTACTATCCTGCCATAAATATAAAAAAATGTAGAAGGGATCTGCCCTCAGCCCTCATTTTCATTTCCAAATAAGCTATTGGCACCCTAAATTTTTGTTCAGTGTTGCAGGGCTCCTGTAGCAAAGCCAAAGAATCATTCCTAAACAACTCTGAAGGCACAGTAGAATTAATTTTGTCTGTTTTGAGGCATACTCACTTTATTTTCTAGCCTATCTTTCCAAGGATGTGAAGTTTACAAAATTACACCCTTTGTTTCTTCTTTTAGCAGTCTGGCAGTCATTTCCCCTCCAACCTGTCCCAGTAATTTCTTATTATTTTTGGTACTCCCTAACCAATTTCAGCCCCATAAAGCAGATGGTTAGAGATCTCAAATACAACAAATGTCTACACTGAAATACAGATGCTGATTAAAGAAGAGAGACCTTACTGGTTCTTCCTCTGAGGTAAGGGCAGAGAGAATTCAACATGATCCTTTCAGCAGCATCCAGCTGGGCAATCAGCAAGCGTGTCCTGACTGGCCAGTTATCATCCACATTTTAGCAGGCTAAATACAGCTGTTTTATACAGCTAAAAGCAGAAAAAATAACTTGGACTTATGTGAAGTGGTGGTGTGGGAAGAGCTATGTTAGCATCAGCAGGCTGGGGAACTGCTGTGGTGTGAGAAGAGGGCACAGGGCTTTGGGAAGGAGCAGTGTGCAGTGCAAGGGAAGCTAGGAGGATGACAGGTAACCCAGCAGTGAGGCAAAGGGACATAAGGCTGTGCTGTGTGTTGTGGTGAGTATTCTAAAGGATATGCTTAATTCACATATACTACACAGACCCATAAGAAACCCAGCTTCACCAGTTCCACTGGCTGTGGATTATCTGCATTACCATACTTACCAGAACTTCAGGAGTGAGAAAGAGTCCATGGTTTGGAAATTCCCAACAGAACTCAGACAACTGAGCTTGCATTATGGGCCTTCCTGCTATTAAGCAGGCAGGACTGAGAAAGCCAAGTAACAACTTCAGGAACAACTCTGACAATGCTGACTCAAAGGGATCCCAGAAATTATTTTCCCTGTTCAGACAAGTCAATCTGAGACTACATTGCATAGCTTTTATGTTGTGTGACTAAATGTTACCTGGCTCATTGCATTTCCATTTTGATGTTATGGGTTGATTCTCTGTTGTTTTAATTTGTGTAACTACATTGATTCCTCATTTCCATGCATCTGAATCAAGAGTATAGAAGAACACAACCAGAAATGATTTTCCAGTCTTGCAAAATTCTCAGCCTTCCCCCACACCTTATCTGACTGAAATTGAAGTTTTTCAAAAACATCAGAGGAAACAAGACAAAATACATCCCTTCATGCTGGAATAGCCCCGTAATGTAGTCATTCACACAGAATCCTCATCGCAACCTGAACATTCAGAGGAGTGAATTTAGAGGGATTCATATCCAAGCCTATAGCAGTTTATGATCTTATACATTGTGTTTATATCAACATACAAAATACACAAAGATATATGCCTGGATCACTTGTCTGTATGAGGTGTGATCCAGGCATACCTGGATCACTTGTCTGCATGATGTGTGATACAGAAACATCAGCAAAACCTGTCTTTCCAGCCGCATCATCAAGAGCAAGCTTTTTCAGTTTTCAGATTTTTGAGGTATACCTGTAGAACCTGCAAGTTTGCGTGTAGATGTATAAATACAGATATGTGCACATACAAAATTTGATAATATTAGGCTTGCTAGCATGATTACAGAACAGCTAGGTCAAAATCAGTGCTGCTGCATGCCGCTCTCAGTGCAGTGAGGTTGGACATCTGCTCACCTTATCCGTCAGTGAAGTCACAGGACTGGGACAAGTCTAGCTACATGCAGTTGAGGTGCTTTACTTTTTGTGTACCATTTTGTTTTGCCGGTGAAGGTAATCTGCAAGGGCAGATGAATTACAGAATGTGATTTTGATTCCCTTTCTGAACAGGCCCAGTGTCCTAGCAGGCTGTAACAGCCCTTGCTTGGATTCATAAGCCAAAAGGCAAAGCAGCACAGAACAATTATAGAGTTACATTCCTGCTGAGTTGTACTGATGGGCAGATAAGCTGCCCCATTATGCATATGTCCTTTAAAAGATTAAATACTTAAGCAATAGGTGGACATCCCTTCCATAGAGTTTAAGATCATTAAGCAAAATTACTTGGAAGCATTCCTAGACTTGCAATTATTCTTATTAGATTTAATAGTATCACAGGATGATGTGGGCAGGCAGCATCTTTTCTGATTCAGTTCAAGTGATGAGCTTCATGCTGTCTAATTGGAAGTCAAATCATAGTACCACTAGCCATTATTGTTTTCCATTATTATTTTCCAAAATATTGAAATATTTTCTCTTAGCACTGTGCATAAATGACCTCTTAGCGCTGGGAGGCCTTTGTGCTACCTGCCTTTCAACAAGCCCTCCCAACAATTCATTTAAAAAGGAAACAGATCGATAAAAGGACAAAGCAGTTGAGTGGACATTACTCACTTCCTCAGTAATATCATCAGGCAAATAAATTCACAGTTATGGCTTTTCTACATAAGGAATAAAAGACAGCTAATTGTACAGACTACCTATATAAAAGATTATCCCATCACTTTTTTGAAGACAACTCAGACCATAATGAGATAATCACACTTTATCTCCAAAATGATAACATTCTATGCAGTGCCCTGGAAGTAATACTTTTATATCAAATTAGATTATATAAAGGGAACCTTTTTTCCTACCTGTATTCTCTTCACATTTGGCCAGAACTTGGCTGAGATCCGCCTGTATTGCACAGTGAAGGAAGAGCAGTTGTGTCTCTGGTTGTTTGCTCAAACTTCTGTGAACTCCTGGAAAGCTCAGCCACATGTGAGTGATAGACGCACATCAGCGTTCTCTCCCTTTGGAAAGATCTAACTCTCATTAAATTTGGAACCCAGATGAGCACAGGAGAGGATGGAAGAGTAAGATGAAAGCATGAGCAACATTCTACTTCATATATCAGTCTGTGTACTGACAGGCTGTTTGTGTAGCAGCTGATAATGGTCCCTTCACTGTCTCCAGTGCACCTAATAAAGTTAGTCTTTGCTCTTCTTTTTATTTAAATATGTAATTTTACCCATCACCAAAAGTTGTTATTATTAGGAGATGGTGAAGATGTGCCCATCAGCATATTGAAAAATTTTATTTCAATGGAAATTAATGATGATTTTCTAGCATTAATTCTTAATTTCATAGTGTTCCATTACTGAAAAAGTCAAGGTGATTACACTAGAAATTTAAGTGGAAAATATCCAGGTTAACTCAGAGCAGGTATGGTCCAGCACAGTGTCTGTCTTCAACTTCTCTGAAAAAAATTCCTTTGTGTCTGCTAAACCTTCATATAAAGACATTTTAGTACACATGTCCCAAAGCTAGTGGTGGCTATCTCTGACTTTCCAGTTCCTCTCCCTTTCTAGGAGTGCATTCTGATTGAAACCCTCTTTTACAATTAACCTTTACTTATCATTTTAAACAACCAAATACTAGCAGGTATTTCTGTTCTTCAGTTTTCCCTCAGAGTAAGGACTTCCTAAGCTTATCCCTCTTCTTTTTCTAAAATGTGGCTTCACCTCTATTCAGTCAATTCACTTTCTTCTACATTGTTCTGACTGAGCTTCCTCTGAAGCAACCTCTTAAGTATCTACCTTGTATTCCTGGTGATTTTATGACCAGCCAGAAGAAATGATCAGAACTCTTGGGAAAAACATCCATTGTCCTTTTCAGATTTGAAAAATCTGTCTTGACAAGTGAGTATTTCTTTCACTCAGTGATACCACATTTGAATGTGATTTCTTTCACTCGCTATCACATTTGAATGGATCACCACAGAAGTTCAGAGAGCAGATCTTTTCCTTTCCATAGAGGATGCAAGACTTTTCCCATTATGTCAATGTGACAGGGAAGCACAGGAGGCTGAGTAGTACCACATTCAAAGTGGATTTAGGGTTTAACACAGCTATACACAGAGGAACCACACAAACATCTCCAGAGAATCACATGAGGTTTACAATACTTGCTTTGTGACAGTAGAGCTGAAACAAATATAGAAGGGTGAGTGACTGTAATTTCAACATGGAAAGGTTTATATTCTTCACTTCCACCCATGTGTAGTAATTGGAATCACAAACATTGCTATGGCATTTTAAGTGATGGGATTCCTTACTACCTTATTAGTAGGGACACTGGTAGCTGCTTTCCTTCTCTGTGGCACTCACAGACTTTCTGCCTCTCTTCAGTTGATTAGCATTTTGAATTTTGCCACAAGATTATTCTGTTTCTATAGTGATCTGGGTACTACTAGTGTAGGTTCATTTCCTGTCAGTCATGGTTTTCTTACGTCAGTGAGCACATTATTTTCAACTGCATTTCTTTCATTCCTGCTTCATGTAGGTCGTTATATTTTTATACAGCCAATGAGACCAACAAGTTTCTAAAATGGCCAGAATATTTCGAACAGTCTGACAAACTGTACTGTGTTCCTGCTTATTAATGTGCCATTATGTTGGGAAAACAGAGCATAAGTAAACACTAATTAGGAAAATAGGTGGAAAAGTAAGACAATTTCAGTACAGCATTCAGCAACAAAAATCTAGGAGATACAGAAGTTAAAAAGTCAGAGCTTGCTAGTTTTACAGAAACACAAGTATAGGATCCTAAAAACTAAACCAGGGGCTTAACAAGCAAAGGAAGGGAAAAAAATAAGGCTAAGAAAGTCTTCAGAAAATCCATTATTGCTGTTTCTCGTTATTTGAGGTCCTAGCTATTATTTACCCTAACCCGTGTATAGCACAGGGCAGATCTCATGTTCCAATCTACCTTTTAAGTAGGCAGCTGTAAATCAGACAAATGAGCTTTTCTAATTCTATGTACTGCAAGCACTTCACAATTGTCTACACCAATCTGTCTTTTTAGCCTTTAGTAGGCACTATAATGATTTTTTTGTTCTCTTGGATCTTGGATTATGAGAGTATAAAATGAAGGAGGCCTCTGTTTCCAAACAAGGAGGGAATTCAAGAAGAATTTGTCACTGAATGGGACAGCTAACAAATGAAAACAAAATTTTCCTCAGAAATTATTTACTGTTCTTCCAGTACAAATAATATAAAATGCACTGATGTAGCTTAGCTATGACTGAGTATGAAAACACAGATGTTGTTCAGACAGTATATTTAATTATGTGTGACTTCCTCTGCTTTTAAATCATGTTTTCAATAAAAGTATTGGAATTCTAGATTATCTTGAGTTAAGCTTTTGCAATGGAAATTAAAGCAAGTATCAATGGAAGACAACTAAAAAAATGTAAAGTTTTGTAATGATGGTGGGTGAATATGAATGTGAGTTAATTCCTTAATGGTCTCCTAACTGTGCTCTATTTTTCAGTCACATGAATTGGGGGGTGGGGGAGTGAGAAAGCTAATGAGTTTGCAGGGACAGAAATTGAGGTACAGCTACTGAATGCCATGATTCTATCACTTCAGTTAATATAAACCTGAGATAGATTTGAAATCTCATTGAAGGTTATTTGATTTTGAACTTGAGACCATCTCTACCCCTGCCACCAATGCTCCTGGCTGTTCCATTGAGGTACATCCACTAGAAACACACTTAAGGACTTTACAAGGCCTCGTCTCAAAGCAACATTTCTGAAGAGAACAAAAATATTTATTTATGGATTTTCAGAGCAGGTTAGCATTTGCATTTGTGTTCCTCTCAGCTCTTGGAACAAATTATATCTTTCCTGTTGTAATATTGGTGCTAAACTGTACACAAATGTTTCTTTTTGTTAAATAACAGTTTATCCTTCAGTAAAGCTGTAAGAAGAAGTGAACCTGAGGGGACAAGTGGTTTAAGCTCTTATCTCCCAGAACCATGGAACACTGAATTGAAATGTTTGATAGTTTTTTCGTTGGGTTGCTTTTGTTTTGCTTTCTAATAGCTCACTGAAAAATACTGTTCTGGGCTTAAGCAAATTGCAGGTCAGGGTCAGCAGGCACGCAGCTGGCATGCATTGGCAGTTCATTCTCTTGGTTGTTTATTTTGTACAACACCCAAGAGTCTGGTCTCCACTAAATACAAAATCATATTACATTAATTCTGACAAACTTCAAGGATACAAAAGAAGGTGATATCTCTCTACACTTAGAACAGTATGTGTTCAGGTTCTCAGAACTCCATATGAACAAAACGGGACTGAGGCCTTAAATCTTAAAAAGCCCTGCTCCTGCTGTCTCTTTCACAAAATAACCAAGTTCATAACTGTAAATTCCTAACCCAAGGTGATTTTGCTGCTGGATTTGGACACCTTCAAAGCCAGCTTCTATCTTGCTGGGCAATAAGGCAACAGGTTTCTTTACAGATCTGGGTCTGAGAGAAAACATTGCTGAAGACAACTGAATTAAGCATAACACTATCACAGACAGACACTGAAGTAGAAATGAGATGATGATTTTAGTTAGAGTATGTAATTAAATACAATAGCTGACTAATGAAAAGTACCGATCAAAGAATCATGAAACAAATACAAGCTATTTCTAACAAAAAATGAAGGAAGTACACAAGATATACAGCACGAAATAACTTCAGGCCCATTTCACTGTATCAAATGACTAGAAATGGTGTAAAGTAATTCAAAGTAATACCCCAAAATGTAAGAAAAATAGAGAAAATCAATGTACATAAGTACCATGTTCATTTATCTAATGTTTCAAATCAGAAGAGTGAGAGAAAAGACAAACACATTGATCCAATACACACCAGGAAAGCGGAGGAGGTTGTCATGAAGATTCATAAGATTGCAACTTGTGGTGAAAAATCAGTATTACAAATAAGACAGGACGTGAGTCACACTTATTTGTAGGTTGCTGTGTGAATTCTGTCATATAAACAAATTGCATTGGTTGAGCTCTAGCACAGACGCATATCCTGAGCCCACCTGAAATTTGTGGTTGCTATCATGCAATACATCTTGGCTCCTCACAACTCAGCAGTGACAGCAAATCCACCTGCTCTGGAAGTGCTATCAAAGGAAAATAACTGCTGAAAAATATATTCCTAAATCAGTTTGAACAATAGGATGTTAGTAACATATGCATTCACATTCATTATAAAATTACAGTATGTTGATTTTCTTTTTTAGGAACACTAATTTAATTTCTTCCTTTCTCTGCCTTCAGTATGCCTTTGTGGAACAATCTTTTTATTTTAAAAATAACTGATTTCCCTAGCATAGCACTTCATTAAAAAGTACACATACTATTTGTAAGATGCAATGCTTGAAAAACAGGGTTCAGAAAATGTTAGTCTAGCTTTCAAAGAAGAATATTTATCACTGTGAATGGCCAAAGGATAGGAATTTGTCTCAGTTGTGTATCTATCAACATTGTGAATGAAATTACTGCTCCTCATACCTTTCCAGTTGGAAGCAGTGAAAAGAAAAACAGTTAGTGGCCTCAACAAGTGAGCAGTAATGTTTTGGAGCTGAAAACAGTTATGGAGTTAGCTGTGAAATTTTCATGCCTTCTGCCCTCATTTGATTGAAATTGAATGTCTGGACTTCTTCACCAGAAGAAGACAGGTTCAGTCATTTTCCAATTTAATAATTTCTGTAGCCTACCTCATAAGTTTGCTGGCTACCATGCTCTATGGGTATTTGAAGCAGCACATTACCAGTCTGACTAGTGTTCCAATTTCTGAAGTATCCCGTGGCAAATTTTCCAACATCAATATTTATGGCAGTTTTCTGCCACATATTCATCTAAAAGGACACAGCTCAGGAAATAGAATCGGAGTTTTTATCCTCCAACGTGTGCTGCATCTACAGGCCACATAATCCAAATTGTTTCTGTTCCCCTTTGCTACATTCATGCTCCTTCTGAACAAATATCTGTGTATCCAAGAAGTGGGAGAGGGCATCCTTGTCTGTACAAAGACTTCCAGTCACACAACCTCTTATTAATGTCTCTTTGAGCCTCTCAACCCATGGTCACATTTTCTTTCTCCAAGTGGAAAATAACTAGCACTCTTTTTACTTGCACTAATTGATAAAAGTTCAATCATTTCTTTCTCTAATTTTCTCATTACTCAGTTCATGTCCTGAGACAGTAATTTATTTTCTTGGACATTGGTTACAGTTTGTCACTTCACAGGAATTTCCAATATGCTGCTGCTTATGTTATCACCTTCAGTAATGACTTTCCTTAGTGTGACTTCCATTTTCCTTTGCAGTAACTGGAGTAACTTCTAGGCTACCCTGTTTAATTTCATGGGGTATAACCACTCTCAGTATTCATCTCCTTAAAAGTGGAATGTACCACAAATGCATCCCATTATGTAATGACTAGCTAGATAGGTAATAATAGAGAAGGAAGAGCAGCTCTCCTTTTCTATAAATACAAGTCAGTGTCGTCAATGATATGCAGAAACTTATCTCATAGTAGACACTACTGAACTAAAATTTGCCTCTTTCACAAGATTTAATTTCTTGGGTTGTTTCTATTTCTCTGTTGCCACATGCAGCTGCTATTAAATATTTTATTTTACTGCTTTCATGTTCTAAGGTGTTTTTTTTGCTCAACTATTGACCTGACCTGAACTACTCAAAATAAAGTGCTGGTAACGATCAGTTAAGAGCTAAGCACTTTAATCAGAGAAACAAATTAAGTAATATTATATTCTAGTTTAGAACCATTAAACAGCTTACTGTAACCATATTGCTGTTCCAATCCTTTTGCTGCAATTACAAAACAGCATCACAACAAAAAGCAAACATTAGGCTTGGCATAGTCAGTCACCTTTGAAAAATGTATCAAATTCTGAATTTTCTACAGGTTAATAATGCTTGTCCATCAGAATGAAAAATTACTTATTCTATGATGTGTCTAATTGCATATTTTCAGGATCTTCCGTGGAAAAGGCCCATGACAATAATTAATACCTAATGCTATATACACCACAGCTTCAGGCATTGCCTAGCAACCAGCATCCTGTAGGCTTCCTAAGGGGCCTCAAATAAAGGCAGGGGAGCACTCCTTCCACACTGCCATGAGCAAGAAGCAGCTGTGTTCTGGGCTGCTGCTCTGTTCTGGTTGTTTCTAGAGTGATCTCTGCAAAACAAAACTACCTTAAAAGGTCACATTTCTGAAAAGCCTTTTCAAAGGATAAACAGAAGCTAAATGCACACACTTATTTTTTTTATACTCTGGGATACTTTTTACCTTCAGAAATACTACAAATATCTTCTTGTTATCTGCCAATAACAATTTTTTTTCAAAATAAGTGTTTCTGTGGGTTCATTTCTACTTTTAATTGGAATAGTTTTCCATTTCTGACAGGATGTTGTGCTGATGTTTTCACAATCAAATGGTTTTTGGACAAACTATCCATTAAATTAAAAAGAGTACTTGTGTTGTGTTTTTACACAAATACTGTTGTATCTATCTCAAGAGTGTCTACAGTACAGAGTAGCACAAACTTCACTGAAATTAAGTCTTCCTCAGCTGTAAAAGCATTCTTTTTTGACAGGGCAATTTTTTAAAGTACCAGTTCATTTCCAGTTCAGTCTCTTTATCTTGGCAAAGGGACATCTAAATCTCATTTCATTAAATTTATATATTTACTCAGATATTCACTTCAATAAGAGAAGGAGGCTGGAAACCAGTATTCCAAGATTCCCCTTCTCAGTTACAGTTTCCAAACTCTTCTGTGGTCCTTACCAAGTCAATGATCTTCCCTTTATCTTTGCTTTTGCTTTAAAATAACAGCCCAAATATAATCAGACTCAGAAAGATATTGTGGTTATTTGATAGCCCTTAAAGAAAAAGTGACCAGCATAAGGACATATTTATTTTTTTCATAATTTTTGCAGAATTTATATAGTTTAATCCTAACACATTCAGCATTATTTGAACAGTAAAAATGAATGCAATAAATTGCATTCAGAATGCATTCAGAATGCAATTCTGATGTTAAAGTTAAATTCTGATGTCATTTTATTTACAGGACTGTGTAATATGTGTTCTAGAATCTGGAAGATGTTAGACTAACTGGCAATCCAGTCCTAGGTTTCTATGACTCATATTTTGTAGCTATTTTAAAATAACAAAGATCAAATATTATGTAAATATTCCTCACTCCAAATCCACTAACTTTCTCTTTTTTTTTTTTTCTGCCTTTGTCCTGAAGCAAGATTATTCAGCCTCCCAAGATATTTTGTAAAGTCATATTCATACAGATGTGTGGTTGCAGTAATCTTCTGTAGAGCTTTGGCTTAGAATTCATGCTCAGTCTTGAAATCTCAGAGGAAATTGTCAAGGCACAAAGGGCAAGAGAGTCTCCATCATCTACTGATGAAACTTGGGAGCTGATGAAACTGAGGAGCCTTAAATCTCTTTTTATTTTTGCAACAAAGCTAGTTCATACTCATTCTTTAAATTTCTTTCCCACTTAATTCCCAGTAAGGTAGGCAAATGACACACTGGGGATCAATCCCACACAATCTGAGTGACATCTCAATATTGAGGGACATGCTGAGCAAAATTCTAATGAAAGATAATCTTATGGATATCCAGAATTTAAACATTACAGCAAAGGCAGAGTCCCTAATCCCCGACTTAAAGATTTCAGTGCAGTTGCACATTGAAAGATGCTTGTGCTTGACAGGAAAGACTAGTCAGGGTTATCTCTCTCCTGCTCGTTGCTTTCCCTCTGTCTGCCTCATTTACATGTAAATAACTGAATTTTGCACACATTCAGGGTGCCACATGAATTTTAATGTTGCCTTTTTTACTTATGATTTTACAATCAGTCTGTCTTACTGATTTTTTCCCCAATTAAAACATTCATCAGGTCTTCTGTTACCCATAAGCTTGAACCACAGACTTACACGAGTTGCCTACCTTTAGTTCAGGTCACTATGAGTCTTGGCAATATGATCACATTAGTTCAGTTCATGGAACACACACACACACACACACACACACACACACACACACACACACACACTTACAGAGATCTCTTGTCTTTTCATAAGATTTCTTTTCAACTTTGAGAGTATAAATAAAGTTACATTGCAAAGGCTGAGTTACATCAGTGAGTACGTGCATTACTTTCCTACAGGCAAGCAAATTTTTTCCTTTATTCTAGCAAATGCTTGTTTTCCAGGTGGGAATTAACTCCTCAGTACAATAATTTCTGTTCTGTGTCATCAACACAGGAGCCAGTTCTCCTGTGCTGTGGTTCTACAGTTCAGTGATGGAGCTAACAACCTATTGAAGCAGTTTTGTGTCATTAGCAAGGGAATTTTTTCCCTAGTAGAGTGCTTCATTAGCAAGGGAATTTTTCCCTAGTGGAACATTTCAATGCAAAAAATATTTCACTACCAAGCCCCTATATAGATGTTCTATCTAAGTGCTAAGGTAGTAACCACCTTCCTGAGACTCATCCTTCTTGGCAATGAGTTGATTAACCTCCCTTGCAGTTTTATTTCTACAATTACAGAGTAAAGGTCCTCTTGAAGCTGTTTCATGTGCTGCAATCCTGAACACAGTGCTGCGCTCGCAGTGAGATCTCAGAACAACAGTAGGGTTTGGCAGGGAGGACAGCCTCTACTATGTGCACTATCATTCCAATTCCAGGTGAGTTTTTTCAAGGACACAGTGGTCCATTTTGCAGTGGCACAGCTTCATCTTCACAGGGGGGCATTTAGTGATCCAATTTTGTTCATAAGATGTCACCAGCATAAGGCAATTTCAAAATTAACATTTTGTACAATGAAAATCAGCAAAAGCTAAAACAATTCGTTTAGCAATCAATGGATAACTTAAAAAAATAAGAGGAAAAAAAGAAGAAAATTAAAAAAAAAGAGAGATTCTGTAATAAAGTGATTTAATAGTCACTGAAAAATATTAATTTCATGGTGTGGTGATTCGTGGGCAAAGAGTTAAATTCCAAATTGAGGTAGTGCACTTCCCAGCACTGCAGATCACTGCACAAATCCTGCCAGTAAAGGAACAGACCCTTCCACGTCTGGCAGTTGCAGCATGAATTCTCCTGCCTCCTGCCACTAGCCAATATGATCACAGCAGCAAGCATTTCTCCCATGTCCAGAAAAAAAATAGTGGGGTCTTTGCTTAGAAGTGCTGATGCCTGTAGAAGTATATTAGTCATCATGCTTGCTTAGGGAAACTGGTTCTGAGAATTCTTGATTCCTGCACCTTTATTGCTCCAGTTAGAAAACTTTTCTGCATTTCCTTCACATTCCTTACTGGTACCCACCAGTAAGAGAAGATGAATGAAAGAGAGAAATAAGATATAGATTTTACCTTTTCTGAATATTTTAATACATTTCCAGTTTGATAATTTTAACTGCTCTATATCTTTCTGGTATTTAGAAAACTGTACACACTCCTTTTTTGTCTTGACAGCAAATAAGTAATCGGTTTCTTTCTTCCTCACAGGAAAGCTTATGTATTTCAAGATCAGTGTGTGATCTTTTTGCATAACACAAACTTCAAGACTTCTCTAAAATAAATGTTTCAAATTCATAAGCTGTACCCATTTTTAGTTTCCAGATTCCATTATGGGCTCAGATTTCCAGAACTTAGTCACAACAAACACGAAAATTTTAGATTCCAGTTGGAGTGACCGTCTCCTCTTCTTGTGTTAAAAGGATGACTCATTTAGAATCCTCCTGTTCAAGGTTAACTTTTTCAATTGTCACCCATAATTTTTAGACATTTACTGAATGTTACAGTAATGGCAAAATGATGTTATTCAAAGCAAAGTCTCAGTGATAGCAGCTGTCTCTTCCTTTGTAAAAGATACTTAAGGATATTGCCATTTTGTTCTTTAGTATGATGTGAGGTTTGCAATAAATACTAAATAGTTCATTTTCTGTTTTAAACATTAAAACACAGCACATAAACATTCAAATAACCTTTCCTGAGATGTCAGTAATGCTGACACACAGAACATTCTGTTTTGATAGTTTTTCCCTTTTTATTGTGCACTTGTCCCTTTCTAAGCAGATTATAGACAGTTTTCAACACTCCAGTCATGTGAATCATATCACTAGCTTATAGAAATTTTCAACACTGTTGAATTTATGCTCAAAAAATCAATCAGTCCATCACTTTCTTCATTAATTGTGCTCCTTCTGCATAGTCAATGAAAGCATCTCTACTTTGAATGCCTACTGGAGATTCTATTTTCTTCTCAATGCTTTGACTTTGCCTCCTTTTCACCTTTCTTTTTAATGTTATTTTAAGATCCCCAGAAGCAGCCAACATGCCCTCTAGAATATTGTCTCTTTTGCTATTGAATTTCACCTGGACAGTGGTGTGCTATCTTTCAGAGAAAGCAACCCCTTCTTCACAAAACCTAAGTCAATGGCTCAGAGTTATCCATGTCCTCTGTATTGCACGTAGATCTCCAAAACCAATGTTTCCTGAAGAGGGAATCAGTGCAGTATATGAATAATATTGTTTGGCTTGGCTTGATGAGTCCTAGATGAGGGTGATGGAAGAAATTCACTGGGATGACCTTTGGAAAGATTTTGATGATACAGTGATTAATTACTTTTTCTCAGAAATCTAATATTCTGCAAAAATTTGTCTTAGGACTTCAACATCTCCTCCTCGCTTTAAATTCAGACATGGGTTTTTTGTTTGTTTGTTTATAAAGGCAAATAAAATACTATTTAACACTTGTTTGTTTGTTTGTTTGTTTTCCCATGCAAATGGTTAGTTGCAAGGCAGGAAAGCCACAATACATTGTACAATTGAGACACACAATTTGCTTCTCTGTCATAAAACCAAGGGAGGCATTTTCTGTCACTACAGTTGTGTACTAATGGAGGGAATAAGCACCATTCAGTTCAGCAGCTGCATCCTGTAAGGTGTGGACACATTCCACTGCTTTATGCCAGCTCTCTAATCCTAGGAAAGAAATACATTTAAGGCCTGCTCCTAGGCTTGGGCTTTTCTTTATGTTACTCAGGCCAAATAAAACTGCAACAGCAAAAAAATAGTTAATTGCATTCAGTTTGCCAGATACATGCTAATAGTAAAACAGTGAGCACCTTCCTCTGACAGAAGGAATTCCTTTGCCTTACTGTAGTGAGAAAATTGTCTGTAAAAGCAGAGGTAATTTCTTCTCCTAGAAGGGCTCTGACTTACACATGCATTAAAGAGATGTTTTTCCCTGTATAATGAAGGCGTAGAAATGACCATGCACTATGACAGCAGTCATGAAGTCATGCTGTCCCTCACTTTGAAGTCATTCATAATGTGTGTAGATGCTGTATTACTGTGCATTTAGAGCTGGTTCTGGGAGAGGATGTCAGTAGCATAAGACAAATAACCAGAGAATAACTAAGATCTTGTCCAGTGATGTAGAAACAATCAAGGAAAAAAAACATCTCCTACTTTGAAGATGATCCCCAGTGTGAAGGTGTTCTTCATGCAGCAAAACCTCAAAGACATTTGGACCATACCACCATCACTGATAGCACAGTGGTTGCTGTGCAGCAGAAGAATCTACTCCCAGTAGTGACTGGCAATATCTAATTTGGATTTTAGTGCTCTCATGCCAACCATAAGCCTTGTTGCTGCTGTTAGGGGAAAGAGCGAAGAAAACACAAACATGCAGTATAGTCTCATACCATTACAAACATCAGTAATATTTTCAAAATGTTGTGATGATTCATTTCATGACATAAAGAAGAAGCCTAGATCACTCCTCCTTCAAAAGCATATCTGTCATCTTTTTGACCATAACAGCAGGTCAAACTATTTCCAGCACTTGGATGATGTGCTGGATATTAGTTGTCTGGAGATAGGCTTTTAACTGAAGTATTGCTGGTCCATCTATTCTATTAATTTTTTGCTGGCTGAGATTGAGCACTCCCATCTCTCTCAGAAATCATTCTAAATTTATCTTCAGATGAGGAAAGAGATATCAGTTCTCAAGGCTGAAATGGCAAGCTATGACTAATATAATATTCATTGTTATTTTGATAAGTGCACACTTGGTAATTGATAAAATATCAGCTAAACCAGTTTATGATCTCAGCAGAGCAAGAGATAAATGGTGCAGTCTTTGCTACATCATTGTTCTGACATATATGGCATTAAAAATGGTATTTACACAGTATGTTGTGTTCATGCTTTGCACCAACTCAGAGACACATAACTAACTGTGAGGGACAGCAGATGATTCTAACACAATACTGGAAATACTGGCAATGACAATGGTAGACAGGAATCAGTAAAAGAAAGATATCCTCAAGCAATTCTAAAAACTTTAGTATTTTAATCCATTTTACAGAGGAGCATGACAGATTTCATAGGAAAAAAATTACTTTTGTTGCATTTCTTGATGGCAAAGCACCAAATAATCTTCCAAATTTATATAAATAATAATTATGAGTAATGTATGTTACTTTGCTGTCAATAAAGAAGGCAAGCAACAATTTGTCCTAAACAAGTTAAATGGTATTAGAGTGCTGAGAACCGAGAAAAACAAGTTTTTTAGGCTATATGTCATCAATGTAGCTTAGCTTCAGTGATAGAAGGGATGTGAGCACACACTACAGTTATAAAAATGTAAAACTTGAGCAGGAGAGCTCATTTTTAAGGAGAAAGAAAAAACAAGCCCTAAACCAGAAAACATCTGTTTAACTGGATTTTATGTACCCTGTAGTGGATTGGATACACTGCCTTCTCCTTGCTCTATTCAGTGTGCATTTACCTTACAAGTGGAGTTTATTCTACTAATCACAGTTCACCTCTGGTAATGTAAAGGAGAAAAATTTCATGTATGGGTTTACTTCCATCCTTAGTTACAGCATGCATAGAAGAACATGCTGTCTTTGATCAAGGCATCAGCCCATTTCTGGTCCTGGTGTCAAGGGATTTAGTTCAGCAGACTTGAGGCAGCCCTGTGAAAGCAGGAGCCTGGCAAGGTCAAAGGAGCCTGCTGGTGGTGGAAGTTCTGTGTGGCTGCAGAGTAAACAGTGTTGCAAATTCAGCTTATAATAGATAAATTGGTTCCACAGGGCAGTTCACGTAGATTTGGTTTTGGTGTAGGTCCCCATTGCCGGGAAAACCGTGAGGAACATCCCCTGGAGAGGGGCAGTGCAGGGTGCTCCTGGGCGGGGAGCACTGATCCTTCGTGGTAGCGGGTTCAGCTCAGCTGCCAAAACCTTCCTCTGGAAGGAATCCTGAACAGGATTTGGCTTCCATACCCACCTGGAATGGCAAAGGGCAGCCGCAGGTCAGGATGGGCTTCAGCACCGCATCTGAGAGGTGCCAAAACACTGGGCCTGGCTGAGTGTCCACCCTCACACAAGGTCTGAAAACATGCCTTGAAAATAAGCCAGTCAAGCAATGGCCGGCGGCAGAATGTTCCCCCAAACCTCTCCACAGGGCAAGGGGGAGGGAGAGGTGACTCCTCCAGTCAGCACCCCCAGCAAGGAAGAGGCACAGTTGCCCTTCCCTCAAAGACTTCAGCTGGTTTAAAGGTCTCACGGATCAGGTAAGCCAACCCACTGCAACTCCCTATTTTTTCGTCCCATCCACAACCTTTCCCTTCCTTCTCCTGCTGCTAAACCACGGGGGTGGGTGGGGAGGAGAGCGATGCGTGCGTGGGGCCCGGGTAGCGCGGTAGCGGAGACACTCCCCTCCGCCACCATTGCGCGCCGGCCGCCCGCGGCGAGGTCCCGCTCCCCCTGCGCCTGTCTCCGGGCCGCCGTATGGAGGACAGGGAGCGGGTGGGTGGGGAAGCCCGAGCGCCCGGCGGCGGGAGTCGCTCGCCTCTGCCGGCGCAGGGGGCGGCTCGGCTCGGCTCGGCAGCCCCGCCTGCGCGGCGCCGCAGGGGTTAAGCGCCCCCGCTCCCGGCGGGATCGCTGCCGGCGGGGAGCGGGTTAAGCGCCTGGCGGCGGCGGCTCCGCCACTGGGCTCCGCACCGCGCTCCACGCCGGAGCCGATACAGCGGGAAGATGGCGACGGAGGGAGCGAGCGGCGAGCCCGGCTCTGGCGGGCGGGAGGACTCGGCGGCCACGGCAGCGGTAATCGGCCTGGTGGGAGACGGGGGGTGCGATCCAGCCGCCGCGAGGAGGGTTTCCCCATGGGGCTGGGACGAAGCGGTGCCTGGAGACCTGCCTCCACCGCTCCGTCCCTCCGCCCTCCTTCTCCCCCGGGGCGGGACGGGGTTCGCCGTGGAACCCGCTGCCGCCGAGCCCCGTCCCGCCCCGGGCAAGAACAGAGAGAGGCGCGGGGTCTCCTTCCCTGCGGCTCTCCCTCTTCCCTCAGCGGGGGCGGTGGGTTCTCGCCCCCATTGTTCCTTCCCGCTGCTCCGGCGCGGGGAACGGCGTGCGGCGCCCGTGAGGGGCATGGAGGGGGCTCCGCTCCCGTCTCGCCTCTCCCGCACCCACCCCCCTTTCCCGCTGCTTCGCACAGCGAGGGGGCTGCGCCCCGGCTCTCCGCGAGGGCTGAGGTGCTGACAGCGGCTGGGGCGGGGGGACCTGTCAGACCGGGGCGGGGGAAAATGTTGCTCTTTAGCCCTTTGCCGGGCCCGTAACGCTCTTGGCTTTCGCCTGCCTCTCGTGAGGCGTTTTCGGCGCAGAGGCACCGTCCTTTTCCCCCCGCCCCATGTCCCCGTCCCGAGCGCCGGGTGTGTGGAGACGGCTCGCTTCCCAGGACCCGCGCCCCAGGGGCAGGGTCTGGCTCCCCGCTTAAAATATCCTCAAAAGCCGAGGAGAACGCCCTCCCTGCCGGCGTGTCCTCGCTGCGGGTGGGTGAGGCGGCTGGGAGGGAGACCGGAGGGATGCGGTGCGGTGCCAGCCGATGGCTAAAGCGGTGTCATGGGGAGGCTGCGTTCCCCTGGGCCAGCGCTGGGCTCCGCGCCTGCCTCCGTCTCCTGCTCCGCGCGACCCCAGGCAAGGCTGCAAGGCTCGTCTTCTCGGGCGGTCTGCCTCTCTGCTGGGCCGCGGCTCCTCGCCCGTGCTCTGGCAGACCTCTATCAGCCCGGCGGCTCTCCCTCTCCCGGCGCATCCCAGACCTGACGTGGTCCAGCCTGTCTGGGGACTTCCCGGGCGAACCAGCCCTAGGTACTCGCCTGGCTGACAGCCGCAGGTCCAGAGTCAGGCTGGAGCTGCTCGGTCTCGTAGCCACATGCGAAGTTCAGGGCAGTAAAACCGCGGTGGTGCCCATTGTGATTGGGATCGTTCCTGAAGGCGATGACTCCCGAAGGGAGGGGCAGTAGTTTCTCTGAAATTTAGGTTATTGCTAGCATTTTATTTGTTATTATCTTGTTTACTTCCAAACAGGCACTAATTCTTATCTGAAACCTTGTTCCAACTGTGTATGTAATTGTCCTTGTCTGTCTTAAAATCTGCAGTGTTGTGGAAATTCAGTTTTCCTTTAAAAAAGCAACCTTACGCAGTGCATATTTATAACATCACTGTCTATTAAAACAATGATATAACCATGGCATAAATGAATATTAAGGTAAGAATTACTAAAAGCAAGCTTAACTATTTTAAAGCCCAGCTTTTCACCAAAATTTCAAGAATTTATACTAAATTCTTTAGTATATTCATATTAATTCTGCCTTAATTTTCAGTTTTAAAATGTCAAACAAGTAGCCTGTAATCAACTAGCACTTCAATATTGCACTGTTAGGCAATGGAGCCACTCATGCAATTTGGTGTTCTCATTGTGAAAGGTAGAAGGGCTAGCTCTCCACTGCACACTCATTCTAAAATATGCTTTTAAAAGTGAAGATATGCTAGGATGTAAACTGTGTGTTTTTCCCTAACAAAAATATTAGCTATACTTGAGCAATAACAAAATATTTTTAAATTATTGCTTTCCTTTTTAATTTGCCTTCAGTCATTAATTTTCCTTTTATGTTTTTTTCCTTACCAGTATAAGCATTTTATTGTTAGTTAATTTTATCTCTTGTACAGGAAAATAAAAAGAAAACCTCTGTGCAATGAAAATTTTAAAAAATACGTTTATAATATTTAAATAATTATTTTGAAGGGTTAGTATGAATCACTTTTATTTTCTGTCTTTAAAATGGAGAATAGAGAATTATGAACTGGATCATCTTGCTTACTTTTTGGATGACCATAATCATTCAGATGACTATTTTATAAGTCACACTAAACTTCAACTTATAACAAAATATTGTTTTCAGTACAGTTTTAGGTTAGGGTTTTTTGGGGATTTAGTTTTGTTCTGGTTTATAATTTTTTTTTTTTTTTTTTTTTAGTTGTCAGAATTCTGATTGCACAAATGGTGCAGTAAAAAGGTGTGAGCTTTTCTGGGTTTTTTCTGAAGAAACAGTATTGTATTGGTAACGTGTTAATGTGTAAGTTTTATGCTGTAAGCAGAAGGTGTGTGGCACAGGACAATACAATAGGGTTTCTTGATACTAAATACTGTTCTTGTGTATTGATACACTATCAATAACATCACTGGAAAGTAAAGAGGTTTTAGAAGCACTGTAGAAAAGGAGGGGAAGTGCTTTACGTTCACCAGGGAATTTGACTGAAAAAGCCTAGGCTGTTCTATAGTGTGTTACATTTAGGAACAAAGTTGTTAATCTTGTTATTCTGAGTTTCCTAGGATAAAGCACAGCATTTGGTGAGCCCATCATTTCTTTCCCACAAAATATTGGTATTTTTATGGTGGTAAGGATGACAGGCAAAAATGGCAGGGGAGTGGTTCTGGTCCTTTTTCATACCTGCTCAGCATGATTGCACTGAAGTCACTGAAATATTGTGTTGATGCAACTTGGACTAGAATTGAGAGAAAACATATGTGTGTGTTTTAAAACATCATTGAATGACTTCCATCTGCCTAGTGTCTACCAATAATGATTATATAATAGCAAGAAATAATGCAATTTGACAGTCTTTTTGTTGAAATATTGAACATCAGCCTGCTGTGCAGAAAGGGTTGGCTTGTCACACACTTTAGCTTCAGTGTATATTTAACAAAGCCTATGAAAAGCCTGTTATATCAAACATGAATTCTGTTGAAATTATTCAGTAAAATTTCTGGATTTTATTTTGCATGACCAGTGATCAAAAGCATAAATGTTATTTTCCCCTCAAAGACAGTACCTTCTGCTGTCTGTAAAGCTGTATGTATAGTGGATATTGATAGAGTGGAATCTTGACTCCACTAGAGTAAGATGTTGCTACAAAATTGCACTGAGAATGTGTGCATAACCCAGAGGATTCACTCTGGGTTGCTGTGGGTCATGTAACAGTACAAAAAAGTTACACTACATTGAAAAGTATCAATACTAAAAAAAAAAAAAAAAAAAAAATCCCTGAGAAATTCCATGGTACTTTGTGGTGACATTGTGGGGTATTTTATGCCTAGCTTGGTGTATTCACTATTTATTGATCTGTAAGAATATTCGTGGTAGAACTGCCATTCTGATCAATATAGTGAAATGCTAAATGGCTTGATCATATCAATTATATAGGCTGATTTAGATCATTTGGAAAGATTCTTATCTGAAAACTACTGCAAGTAGTAGAAAATGAGACCATAGCCTTGAAAATCAAATTTCTCTTACAGGAAATTACATCCTAAAAAATGGTCACTTACAAAAGGACCATTTAGCAAGCCTGTTTTCATCTGAATAGAAGTTTACAGTGTTGCATTATCATTCAGATAAGTTATTTTCTTCCATTCAGATGTGTGATGCCATTGTGTTTCAGCATGTAGGTGATGTGTAGAGACAGCGCAGTTCTGTCTGTTCTAGTTCTCCTGTTTCTCTGTGGTGAGAGATTGGTCTTGATCCATCTTGCAGTGACACTTCAAACCTCCTTTCTTCCTCTCCTCCCCCTTCTCCAAACTACAGCACTGCCATATCTATGCCTTCTACTCCACAACCTGCAGCACATCTTCTCTTCCTGTGTTGTGAAGATCTTTGGGGATGAGAAAAGAAAGCCACTGAATGCAGTCCACTTTGTATATGTTCCTTTCTCCTCCAAATGTGGACTGTCACACTGTCTGTTATTAGAGGCGAAGTGCAGAGGTGAAAATTCTGAGCCAGATATGTGAAAGTGGCATGGGAGGTGTAAAGCTGATGGATGCAGTAAGTTCTGTTGTTTTCCCAACTGCTTTGACTTCATTTGTGTAAGCATTGTTTTGGCCTCGGAAGGGATATACCAAGATAGGAATAGAGATGGAAATTGGGATGGGAAGGAAAGATCTCAGGAAGACAGCAGTTTGCAGTCTGGTTGTGCACCTACTCCTACCCATGAAAAGAAACAATTGATTTTAAACACCTGAATAATCCTTGAACATATAAACCAGAAGCTGTCAAGTAGGCTTAGAGAAGATGTACTGGTATGTACAAATTATATACGAGTTGAAGCTTTCTTGGGCATTGTGTTTTGGTTCTCTTATAGCACAAAGTAAGGTGTAAAATCCTGGAAAACAGAGATAGCTTTGACAGTGTGTACCCATATCTATATTTAATCATATACTAATTGCCTTACAAGTGACTTACTTGAAAGCAACTTGCTGAATAGAAATTGCCCATTAAATCTAAGAATTGAAACATGATTATAGAAGATTTGTGGGCCTCAATTTTTATAGAAGCCTAACTTGCACTGAACTAAAAAATGGTGAAGTATCTTTGTGGCTTTTAATAGATTGCAGAAATATTTTAACAGCTGCGACAATATCTGGGTATGTATAAAGGTCAATGTCTTAGTAATTTTGTAGGGGTTGGGGGCTGGTTGGTTGGAGGTTTTTTGTTGTTGTTTCCAAAACAAATTTCCCACCTCTGAGGTATATTTGTAGTTAATGTTGAAACTGTTAAAAGTTTTGCTGTTGGCTGAAGCCAAGAAAGCCCACAATAGCTAACCAAAACCTCCCCTACACTATTTAAAGAAAACCTTCTGAGAAACTCAGAAGGCTGGGGAGGTGTGCTTGAGGAGGGCAGAATAAGTGGGTAACTTTTTGTGGTGAACAATCCAATAAAAGTCATTGAGCTAAGGGATGTTATAATTAAATGCATATACAGAACCCTCATGATCCCTTAGGTATGACTATGAAATTTTATGAGTTTTATTAGAATGTTAACATCAGATGATATTCTCTTCAGCAAAAAAAAAAATCCATATTAGTTGCAGAGCAAATTCAATGACATTGCTTTTCCTTGAAAGATATTTCTCTGCTTTTATACCTGTTTCTGTTACTAAGAAAATTTCCTAAATGCTGTATCTTCTGAAGTTCATCTTGGATGTGGTGTGAAATGGACATGTATTTTTACATCAGATAATTTCTGGTGAAGCAGGGGATCACAGATTCTTACCTTAGTTTCAGACTAAAGAACAAGCCTTCCACAGGCAAAGCAATAAACTCTGGTTTTCCTTGAAGTATGTGGATATTATAACTACTTCTTTTAGCAGTCTCTCTGTTGGCAGTTTTCCGTATTAGAAAAGGGCTATGATTCATTTTACCACATACCCACTTCCTTTTATAGTTAGTGGGGTGAAGTAAGTGGCTAGAAGGAATAACCTGTTTTAGGAACAGGTTTGTGAACTTCACTGGTTTTGAGTGAAGCGATTTAGGCAGCTGGCTCTTGAAGGTATGAGAAGACATACAAGACACTTAAATTTAGGTGTCTATGTGTATGCACCGTATTTAATATCTTATTACATCTTATTAATATCGTATTACAGTC
Organism: Vidua chalybeata; assembly: GCF_026979565.1. NCBI lineage: Eukaryota > Metazoa > Chordata > Aves > Passeriformes > Viduidae > Vidua > Vidua chalybeata. Next base: position 48,825,355 of record NC_071534.1, on the reverse strand, counting down.
AGTGGAGCCATGAGCAAATAGTTCTGCTGGTGGTTAGCTGAATAGCTTTTTTGTTTGTTTGACTGGGCTGATTCTACTCCATTGAAAATAAAGGGACATCAGGTACCTGGCTTGCATAGCTGGTACCATTAGATACCTCACTTACATACAAGACATACACCTTTAGGTTTTCACCTTTAGTGGCCCATATGTGATACTCTGGGGCATCACAACTGGACTTCTCCTACTAGTCCAGTTGGCATGGATGATTCTCTTAAGTTCTGTATCAAATCTGCCTGTCCCAGAAAAGCTGTCTCTGATTCCTGGGACATTTCAAATCATAATGAGTAGTTCTCTGTAGGAAACTAAAGAGAATTAGTGAAAATAGATATTTATACTTGATCAGATGAGTTGTACCTGGGAAACATACTTGGTGTTGTAAAACATACAAACCATGGTTGTGTTTCTCTGGTGCAGTTGTTTCATGGGTCTGGCAGATGTGGGGCCATCAATATACTGGAAGTTTATTTTATGTAGCCTAATAAGTAATAGCAAACCGTTTTAATTTTTAGAACCTTATCTGGGAAGTCTGCTATGTGAATCTTCAAGAGGATTCTGCTGTGTATTGATGAGAACTCAAGCTAAAAAAATCTAATAAATGTAGATATGTACCTTTCCCTTCCCTTCTGAAAATACTTCTTTTTTTACTTTTGACAGCTTTTCCCTATGTGTCTTGTGCAAAATTTTTATACTTCTCCCTGCCCCATTCCCGCCCTTCCAGCCCTCAGTTATGCTCCACATAACTGAGTCCTGGATTATTACCCAGATCCATCTTTTAAAAATCTTTCTGAGCAAGGAGCTTGTTTCCTATGGTCATTTATGATTAATTCACAGCTAATTTGTTTTTTACCTGTGTTATGTTTAGAAAAACTAAAAAGTTGTGGCTTTTATACTTTACCTATCTCTTCCAGCTTCTGCTGAAGGCAGCAGAGTTTTTAACAGTTGCTGTGATAACACAATGAACAGCATTTTTAGTTCCTGAGGTTGCCAGTACAATCCACTGGGCTATGTCAGCAAAACCAAACTATTGGCACTACCAATCTCTCACAATTTTTTTTCCTCTTGTTTTTTTCTCTTGTTCAGAATTGATGGATTTTTCTTCCTTTTAGCTTGGCAGAGCTTTTTTCATCTTTAGCAATGCTGGTATCATTTTGCCTGTATGGTTTTTGTGATGCACATGCAGGTAGTTGGATGAGTTTTAGCTAATTAGCAGTTTGCTCTATTGTTGGTGCACTTGCTGCCAGGCAACATACACCCCTAAAAAAACTGATCTGGAAGAATAACGTGGAGTTTTGGAGACAGAGAGAACTGAAGTAGTGTTTTTCAGGTACTTTATTCTTACAGATCAAATAAACCAAACATTTTGAAAGAGGTAGAGGAAAAAGTTCTCTTGTGTTTTGGTTGTATATATGAAATATCTTCTAGGGCAACATATTCCCATATCTCTGTTATAAAACCAATACAATGGCTGGCTTGGTTACATAGTTGTTAAGTTGATTGTTAAATTTTAACAACATGGCACTCTGCCACAGGTATTCTAGCCATACCCCATACCACATAAGCCATGAGCTACTAATGGAGTCTTTATTTTCTGGAGATCTAAGACTTAGTGCTTCACTGGGAAATGTTAAAAAGATTACTTTTCTAGATCTAACCAGCAGTTTTTTCTGTGGCTTGGCCAAGTTGTGCTCCATCTGAATAAGAACTTGGGGCAAGCTTGCTGTGACTGATGTCTTGATCCCCAGAAGATGGCACAGAATGTTTAAGAGGGAGGATAGTTTTATTTCATCATATGCTTTATCTATTCAAGTCTTTAGAACATTTTTACAGCTCTGCTTGAGAATATTTCAGATGTTTAAACTATGTATTTTGGTGCAGTTGGGGTATATTGCAGCTCCATGAGTACTGATTCAGAGATTTGTATGGGGAGAAGACATAGTAGCATCTTCAGTGACTGCCATGCACCCTCTTTTCCTGTGTGAATGGATTTGATGTTGCTTATCCATAGTGAACCATTTGAAGATGACATTAAAATACTGGAAAAAAGTAGTCATTCCAATTTCAGAATCTGTCAAATAAAGTTGTGGGGGAAAAAGCCTCAGTGAGCATAAAATTATACATAAACAAGACCAGAAAAATGATGGTAATCTCTTTCATCCTAAAAAGCACTTTTTCTTTCTGTGTGTCTCTTCGGGTTGACTGTGGACAGTTTCATACTTTAAAATGAGAAGGCATCAAACAGAAGTAATTGACAATAAAGGTGGTGATTCTGCACAAAATGCATAATTGTGAAATTCTGTGGATGCTAAAATTACATAAAGATTCAAAAAGCAAGGGGGCAGGTTCACAACAGATATGTCAGCTGAGAGCTGCTATATACAAAATGACAATTTCTGGCTCAGAAGGTGAATAAGATGAAAATTGCTGGAGGTTGAGAGAGTATTTCTGGGAAGTATCATTATGGGCTTGTTTTGTTCTAGTCCTGATTTCAAAGCATCACTTTTTGGCTGCTTTTGGAGACAAGATGCTTGGGTAAGTGTGTTTTTAGCCTCATGCTAGAGTTGTTTAGATATGAAGTGGTTTTGCTAGTTCTTATTTCATGTTTTTAAAATTAAAAATATAAAAAATAATTTGAATGTCTTGTTGGAATGTCTTTCTGTTAAAGTTTCTTTGCGTTTATGTATATCTAACCAAAAATCACCAGAGAGCACACTTAACTGCTAGTTTTTGCTGTCTTTTGTTATGTTCCAGTTCAAGGTTTACACTTGAACAAAAATTATGTAATTGCTTAATCAGATGCTTAGTTTAAAATCTCATCACTGCATCCCATATGTTGAAGGATGTCTCTGGTTTGTTAAGAATGTTTTCATTTATGTCTTAGGAAAGATTGCAGATATTAGATGTTTCACCTGTGATGGACAGTCTTTTGACAAAGATCTGCCTTTATACATGTACTGTACTTTTGTGGATGCCCCTCTACTACTTGCTTTCTATTTTTGGAAAAAAAAAAATCCCTGCATTAGTTTTCCATCTGAAAAATGGAGACTTTATTCTCTATTATAAAAGAAGTTGTATGAAGAAACCAATTCCTGTCCTTGAAGTATTAGGTTTTGTGAAGTGATTCACAGAAGAAGGATGATGGATAAGTGGTCCATGTATCTGACTGAATTAAATCTAGTAATTAGAAGTGCCAGGTGTGAAAACTGCTGCAGCCAGTAAGGTAAAATCTACTCTACTGACACTGGAATACATGAGGAGCTGTATAAGTTTAGTGACTTTTCATTTTATATGTGTCCTTAGATCAGTGAGCATTATATAGAGTTGTGAGGAGCACTGTGAGAGGCTGCTGCAGCATATATTGGAAAAAAGCCTTCAGATAAACTGGTTGTTTCTCTTCATTGGCATGCAGAGTAAGAGCTGTTTCTTTTGGATTGCAGGAATAGTTGACCCAGACAGCAAAAATAGGAGATAACTGTTGTTCAGGCTGAAGTTCTGGTTAGAATGGATGGCCCATCTTCAAAACAGTTATGTTTAATAGAAATAGGGTGACTGGAACATTTCTTATGAGGACAAACTGAGGGAATTTTTCAGCCTTCAGAAGAGATGACTGAAAGGGGACCTCATCCATGTTTATCAGTATCTGAAGGGAAGGTGCCAAGGGGATGGAGCCCAGGCTGTGCTGAATGGTGCTGAGCAGTCATAGGAAGGCAATGGGCAGAACCTGATGCACAGGAAGTTCCGCCTGAATATGAGGAAGAGCTGCTTTACTGTGCTGGTGACTGAGCACTGGAACAGGTTGCCCAGAGAGGCTGTTGAGTCTCCCTCACTGGAGATATTCAGGATCTGTCTGGACATAATCCTGTGCCATGTGCTCTGGGGTGGCCCTGCTTGTGCAGGGAGGTTGATCTGTGTTACTCACCTAAATGAGGAATCTCAGTCTAACATATATTGCATGTAAATAGCTAAAGCTCTGACACAGAGTTTCCACTAGCCATTTCTGCACCTCTGCGTGTTTTAACTGCAAAGTAAAAGTGTAACACAGTAATACTAACACAGACCCAGCTTTTGGGTATTTTAGATCTATGGCCTTTTAGCCTGAGGGAAGAACAAGTGTTCTGCCATCCTCTAGCCTTGAAAAAGTAGAAATCGTACTTGCCTTAATTTTTATTGGATTTTTCTGTACTGAAGTTAAGTTCCTGAGTAGTTGAATGTTAAGATTGTATGTGCTTTAGGGAAAATACAGTTTATCCAGATACAGTGGTCGCCTAATTTGGCAACAGATTACTTCATACTGAAGATAGGTGAGTGTTTGCTTTGCGGGGCTTTCTGGTAAACACATCTACATCATAGCTAGGAGTCTAGTGTTTACCTTACAGGGAATAATAGCATATTGAAAATCAATCTGGGCAGCTGAATCTAGCACATGGAATAAAAATGGTTTTCTCTCCCTGAAAGTAATCCTCTTCTAAATTAAGTGCCTACTTGTGTTAGTGTTGTGGATGGTGAAAAACAGATTTGTATTAATTTCATCTACCTTTGTGATTTTTTGAATATTATAACATTTCCCTCACCACACCTGCAAAATCAAGACTTCCAGCCTTGTAGTGTTTACTCATATAGTACTTACTCCTTTTCTCTTCATTCTTTTAGTTAGCCAATTCTACACTTTTTAGATAAAGACTTTATGCGGTACTTGAGATGCGGGTTTACCAGGGGTTTATATACCAGTAAAATGTAAAATGAGGTTGTCCACCTGTAAGTGAAGAATTATGTACCAGCTTCCACATGAAATAGCTGTCTTTGCCACTTCTCTATCCTTTTTCCAGGTTATTGATGAAGAACTTGAATAAGGCTGGTCCCAGAGGTGCCCCCTGCTTACCTGTTTCCATCTTGGAGAGATTGTTACCCATGGTGTTTGTTTCCTATCCATGAAGTGTCTTTTATTCCTATACATTTGGATAGGAGTTTCTGTATAATATTGGATACAGTATCTTGTCCAAAACTTCTGGAAAATTCAAATACATTAGTGTCCAGTGGATCCACTTTACCATATGCCTGTTACAGAACTGTAGAAGTTTGTGAGGTGAATTTGGTTTTGCAGATTCTGTGCTGATATTCCCGGTATACACCGAGTATGTGCTCAATGATTTTGTTCATCAGTATAAACTCATTCTCCTGTCTTGCTCAGGGTAGCAGGCAGACCTGCACCATTCTTAATAACTGTGGAGTGGAAAGATACTGTTGCTAAGAACGTTAGTGCCTCTTAAATCTGATCTGTTGTTCCCTCCAGCCAAACAAATGAGACTGCAAATAAGCATGCACATAAGACTTCATGTATTTTCACAAATTGTTCTTCAGAAGTTCCCATTCAGCCCAGTGTGTGGTGGTAACTTGGTAGCTGTTTGCACAGGTGCATTAAGTGTGCTGTGGTTAAGATCCTTTCCCCCTCTCTTGCCTTTCTCCCTGTAGTGCTGTTTCACATCTGTTCTATTGTTTCAGCCTCTGTGAAGCTGCACAAGGGAGCAAAGTCACAAAGTTAGCCACTTTACCATTTCACCTTTATCATTCACAAGACTTTGCAGGCCTGATCCTTTGCAACAATTTGAAACAATATAATATGGGAGGGCTTTAATTTCTTCACTTACAAGAAAATAATCAGACTATTTGCTATTAATTTTGACTTTATATAGTACAAATAAAGACACCAACTTTTGATAACTATAGATGAATATTGACACATCTGTGTTTCAGAATTGCAGTAAATATTGTAGTCAGTGTGCTCATCAGTGTTTTGTTTCTTACAGACAAGAGAGTTTGATGTGGATAACCTGAGCAAGCCAGAACTGCGAATGCTTTTGAGTGTAATGGAAGGAGAACTAGAAGCACGAGACCTTGTGATTGAAGCCTTGCGGGTAAGTTACTCGGTTGTTGTGATTTGGTTTTAGGCTTTTTTGGAAATTCTCTTTTCCCACTTCCTTTATACTGTACAAAGAATATTGTTAGTGGAAGAGTAAATTGTGATTTTTAAAGTTTTGGTTGACTAAATCTCAGTAATCACAAAATATGTTCTTGTTTAGTTGTAGCCATTTGGATATTCTGTCATTTTTGTCTAAAACACCAACAAAATTTCAAAGAAATAAGTGAAAAACGTGTGATATTGCTTCCCCCTTAAATTCTTCTATATTCTAAAGTCTGTTATTTGTGAAAGATAGGAATAACATCAAAGAAAAATTCAGTCCATTTGTAATTTGTTCTCATGGGCTATATTTGGTCATACACTCTATTCAGTACTTTCATTTTCAGTGAGATGGAAGTAGGGACAAAAATCAGGGGATCATATCCACTTAGGGAAATATTTTTGTGGCTTTTTTGTTTGTTTGCCTTTTTAAATATAAGGTGAAATACAAGATATATGCTCTTAACAGCACTTGCAAGTATTTGGTTAGATTTTTACTGGTAGGCACATGTGAAGGTCAGTTTTCTGCTTCAGAAGATTGCAGTCTGAAAGGTAACTTAGTTTATTGGAAATGTACAAACAAAACTACTTTAATTAAAATATGATTTTTTAATGTTGATTAGAACAAAATAAAATTTAACAGAGCTGCCAAACAGACTGGAGATTTGAGGGAAAAACAGTATTCTATGGTTTAAAAATACTTATAACTTAATGGTCGAAAAAGGGGAAATTGTACTCTTCAAGGTATTGCAAGTATTGTAAAGCAAAACCTTAATGTAATAAAATACATCTAGTGCTAATTTTTAGTAGTTTGTATAATGATTATCAAGTAGTGTGGGAACATTTTCCACTTGAAATGTCACAGTAACAATTGTAAATGCATTTTTATTCAGTTTTAATTTGTTTTGTGATGTCTTCAGATCATCTGTTGCAAATGGAGTTTTAAAGTAGCTGTCATTGATGTACATGAATTAATAACTGAAGGCTTTATAGGTATAAATCTCTCTTATAAAATGTAATTATCATTTTGTAATGACACTAAGACACTAGGAGCAATATTTTTCTGGAGTATTACTGCACTTTGAAGTTATTTTGTGTTTGGCCTTCAGTTATATGCATATGTTGAAATGTACTGCCTTTTCATCTAGCTGTTTCACAATTTCACAGCTCATTTCCCTGGAGTAGGAATTTTATTTTCCTTGTTTGCCAGTTAAAGTTCTGTAAAAGTGAAAATAGTGTGCACAGCCCATCCAGAATCTCTTTTTTTGTCTCTTCTAACTTTGAAGGAATGCAAATAGAATATTCAGTCAATTTTTTTCTAGTAAATATTCAGGAACAAGCTACTATGCATATAAAAAAAGTATATATTGAAACATATTTGGCATGATGCAAAATGGAGAAAAAAAGGAAAAAATAAAAATGCAGTAAGCATTTAATGATATTAAACATTAAATATTCAGCATAGTGCAGTCCCAGGAGAACAAAAGTCTATATGAAATTCAGATGCACCTGCTGAAATGGCTATTATGTACACATTGGGTTTTGATGATTAACACAGACAAATATGAAAAGTATCTCAATTTCACATAAGTTATTTAAATGTTGAAAGATGGGGGGTGGGATATTTTTGTTTGGAGGCTTTTTTTTTTGTTTTTTTCTCCTGCATCTCAATTTCTAGTTTCTCTAAACAAAATCTGTGTGAAACTCAAATCTTCCTGGCAGCTTGCCCGGTTAGCAGTATGAGTACTGGGAAACTTGGAAGCCATACCTGCTGAAGAACTGTAGGCTTATATGGTGTAGTATGATACTTTTAGATCTTCTGGCTTTTTAGTTGGGAAGCCACAAGTCAGCAATATTAGCAGCTGGATTCTCCAAGCACCACACAAAAATAAACAATTAGCTAGCCAAATATGAAAGTGTATAACAAAAAAATTTCAGTGGAATTGTGTCAGATTTGGTTCTTTGATTTGCTGCAACAAACAGGTATACATAGTTTGCATATCTTTAAAGCAAGAAGGAATTTATTTTCATATAAGGGAAAAGACTAACAGTATTTCAAAAAGAGATGATGGTCATTTCAAAATTAGGAAAAGTTTGTGTGTTTTTGTGTGTTGGAGGAGTTGGCTAGTTGTGGGGTTTCTGTAATCCTACTAGTAGTTCAGGGCTATTTCAAAGCCCAGTTTCTATGATTGATCAGAGCCTGATAATTTCCAACACTATAGCAGAGAATGTGTATTTTTCCTTTCCTCTTAAGTGAAGGGCCAGAAGTTAGAGATTATGTGAAGAAATCTTGTTAAATTAAATGCTCATCCTGGGGACTAATATGGGGAGGGAAGATAAGTTTACTAACTAAAGTGTTGATTTTTATTAAGGTAATGGAATTTGTGCCACATGATAAATTAGAAAGAATCGAATCCAGTATAATGTTTAACACTTTTTATTGTGCCTTTTATTCATCATGTGCTGTAGAGTTTCCACTGGTTTTCATGTAAATTTTAGATACCTTGAAGATAACATTTGAAACAAAACCAAAACTTCAAGAAGCAATTTGTAAGAAATACGCAGATGTCGTCTGTTTACTTCCACATTTCCACAATACATTGTTCCTTTATAATATGCACAACTGATTCCTGTGTGAAATCATTACAGTAATTATCAATCAGTGCAATTTAAGTTGCTGGACAAGTTCAGCCCTTTGAAAACCAACAGACTTCATGAAAAAGTAGACTTTCATGATGCTTAGAGTCAAATTTCCAAGTTTATTCTCCAAGTCATAAGTTAATTTACTGTGGAGAAGAGCATCAGGATTCACCTCAAAGGATCTTTGTGTAAATCTTTCTCATTAGTGCTCTGATTTAATATAACCACTACACCAAGGGATTAACACAATTTTTCTTTTTTTGAATCTGTAATTTCTGTATTTTAGTAGCTTCATGATCATGGTTGTGCTGCAATTAAAATTAGATTCAGATTAACATTTAAATCATTAAAATTATTCCATTAATGAGAAATAACTTGCTGATTAATTGCTATTGAGTGTCCATATAGTTAAAAATGGAGGGAGATTTAACTATAGCTGCTGCCTCCATCTGTCTCAATTATCCAAATAAACTGTCTGCCAGTAGTAAGGGGATAATTTATTCCTAATGTGCAGGTAATGTGGCCATATTATCAAAGCACAGGTCTGGCCTCCCACAAATGTGATCTCAGATACAGCATTCATTTGTTGGGTTTTTTTCCCCAGAAAAAAAGTGGTTGCAGTCACTGTTTATTTTCTAGAGGATTTTTTTGAGGTACATTGACCCTCATATTTGATGTGGTAGTAATTAATGTGGTAGTAATAGCTGTCAAGAATTGAATTGTAAATACTAAATACTGCTTTTTGTGGTAATTGTCTCATAAAGTTAAATCATTTGTAGGTTATTTTTAATCTAAAATTTTAAATCCCCATTCAGTTGGGATTTCTGTTTATTGTAAAAATACGTTTATTTGCTTATGTAAATTTCATTAGGTGGTAAATGGTAAATTAAAAATGTGTGCTTGCTTCTATGGTATATATTATTTAATATGAACAAAAAAAAAGGCAAATTCTTACCATACTAGATTTTTTAATATACCACATTGCATGGATTTAGAACAACTTTGATTGTTGAGAAAAATCACTAGTAAATTTAATAAATTTAAATGTCTAAAAGAACTGCCAATACCAACAGTGGATATATTTTTGGTTAATTAAAAATGACTACAGTATTAGTGAGCTTTTTTCTGAGCTTAAATCACTGCTGTAGAAGCTAGTTCTGGCTGAATTTTATCTCCCTGAATCTAAGCATTTTGACAAGTGTGCAGCTTAATCAATGGAGCTACAAATAAATCATAGTTTCTGTATTACGTCCAAGTAGAAATTCATGTAAGATAATTCGTGACTTGTCCTAGCAAAAGAGTTCTTGAAGGGTTTCGTAATGAAGCTACAAATATTAATGTAATGAAAAAGGTAGGTCAAAAGACAGAAATTAATGCATCCTGTAACAATGTCTCATACATTCAAGTTTAGTGACCCATTCTATTAGCTTTATTTAAAAATCTTACAGTCTAAAAATGCAAGATTTAAAAATGAGGATACAGCTTTTAAGAGATTATAGTGATTATTGTGTAGATTTGCACAATATTTCTTTATAGCTAATGCACAGTATGTTGAATGCCAGTTTTCAGGTTCCAGCTCTCCTGGTAATCATTTTAGAATTACTGGGCTATCAGTATTCAATTGCATGAGAAAATCAGTATTTTAACACAAGTCTTCCCAAAGAGAGGATCACAGAAGGCTCACTTGTTTTAGAATTATGAGATTTTTTTCAGAAATGCTGGATAGCTTATAAGATATTGGAGTTCATAATAAAGGCCATTTTTTACGTATCTGTTATAAGTGTGTGTGAATGAACTGCTTGTGAATGAACCTACCTTAGCATTCTGACTAGGAACATGCTTTTGAAGAAACTGTCCCCTTTTGTCTCCACCAAACTTTACCTTGATTTGCCTCACAGACTACTCTTGGACTGAGCCAGCTAAACTGACAGCAGCTAGTCCTAAGACTTTTTAATTCCAAAAAGCAGGACCATAGGCACATGGAGTCTTTTTCTTCCCAAAGGGGTGATTGTATATTTTGCTTAAGCTAGTTTGCTTTCAAGTCCTGAGCTGTGCATTGTGGAAGGCTTTTATTAATAAACTTGGCTTTAAATTTTGACCCACAATGATTAAACACTGAACAGTATAGTTTTATTTTAATCTCATTGAAAACATGAACTGTTTTGATAATAATTGGCAAAAGTAGGTGTATTTCTATACCACTTTTGCAATTCAGTAAGCATATGTATAGATCAAACAATATTTAAACCACTCTGAGTTTATCACAGTTTATCACAAGAGTATACTGTAAAATATTGTTTGATTTTTGGTGGGTAATTGGGAATGATACTGGAATTTCTTCGCAAAATGTGTGGCCTTTCATGCTCAGGTGCACTTTCAATAATGCATAGGCTGTTCCTTGGAAAAAAAATAATTGCAAGGAGAGGTGTAGATACTTGCAAGCTGTACTTGCCTACTTTGACCTGTCTGCTTACCAGTGAGTCCTGTCTAGCTAAAGGGCTTCCTTCAGTTGGCCAAGACAGACTTTTGCCTTCTGTAGGCTGAGATTTTGAGTTAAAAAAACTGGATTTATCAGTTAGAGTTTCCATATTCTTTTAATGTTATTTGTTGTCTTTTGCATCTTGTCGTGGGATGATACTTAATTTTGCCTGTACACTGAAAGTTATGCATTAAAATAGTTATTATCAACACAATAACTGTAAATTGTGTATGAATAAAGCTTTTTATCCTGAACTACTGCACTAAGTCAGCAAGAATTGTACTGTAAGGCTTAAGACTTCTAGAATGAATTTTGAGGTTAGAAGGGAAGAAATCTGGGAGATACCAGGAAAAATGGAATGAATCCTTGTAATTTAGTTGCTCTCAAATTGACTGATAGGGAGAAAAATTACACATATATTAAGTCTAATCTATCAAAAGGAGCTACAAATACTATGAATTATAGACCCTTACCTGCAGTAATTGTTCTAAGTTGGGAATCTAAAATGTGAATTTGAATTTCTCCTATGCATATGAATCTTGTGAATCCAGAATGGAGTAACAGCACACAGAAGGTGTCTTTGGAGGCTTTTGGCAGCCAGTAAGGCAACCTATTTTGTAGCCAGGTATCTTGGAAAAATGATAACTCTGTTGAAGGAGGAGCAGAAGATGTTAAGCTGTGTGTAACAGAAGGTTATTGTTGTAGACAGTATGATGGCAGTTGTTGGTCTTGGTAGCAGAAGTGAACCGTAAAATAGAAGTCAGGTAATGCCTTATTTGCATTGTCATTTTTGCATATTGTAATTTCTTTGCATAAAAATTCTTTGCATAAAAATAGTTTGTAATAAATTTTTGGGAGCTAAGAATCTGCAGATTGCCCTTGCTCATCTCTGCATATTATGTCTTTGCTCATCTGTTAACTACTCTTGATTTATTGAATTTAACGATGGTTGTGTATGCATTTTCTCTTCTCTTAAATATAGTTTGTCTTCACCTGTCCAATGTGTCTGGTCATGCTTAGAATTTTTACTTTCCTAGTAAGAGTTTAGTGTACTTTTCTGGATGGGTTAGTCAAAAACTAGTATTTCACTATTGCAAGCTATTTAAAATTGTTTTCAAGGAAGTTATGAAATAGGGATAAACCTCAGATAAGTCATTGTATGAAATTGTTTTTTTATAGCATTTAGTTTGAAACTGTTTCTACATCTGTTCATTTCAAGTTTTAGAGTAATGAAGCATGCTCTTTGAACCTAATGGAAAAGGCGTTGTTTATTATAGCCTTAATGTTCAGTTTTGATTTGCCCCTATTTGATCGTGTTTATATCTTCTGTTAGTTTATATTGTCTTATATTTATTTTTTTGTAATAGTAATTATGTAAGTGTACGCTTTGTTACTAATGGAGTCAAGTCTCACTTCTTCCAAAAGATGTTGGGCTTGTGGCAGCAGAAATCCCTGGACTAAGTAACTTTGATGATCTGAGTGATCCTGGTATTTTGACACATATAAAGGCTACTTCTGGAATTTATTGACAAAATAAGTTTTTACTCATGTTAAATCACTTATTGTGGTAGTTATTTGCTGTTTACCAAATGGGGTCATTAAGCTTTTCCTAAATGATCTTAAATCAGTCCTATATCTATCTGTGTTGCTTCACTAAGCTTAAGCTTCACTGCTCAGGTGAATACCTTTATTCCAGTCTCTCCTAAAACTGGAGAACACAAGTATGAAACTAAGAGGCTTGTTTTCTAGTGTGAAAACTCTGCGGCCTTGCATTGCAAACAATCTTTTCACTCTTCATTCCAACAGTGACTGTTAAATTGATCATAATCTCCTTTTGTTTTTAGCATAAGATCTGAATATTGTTGGCAGGCATGATACTACCGATTTACCTGAAAGTATTCTGCTGATTTTTTATTTGGATAATTGTTTTGCCTTTCCCCCCTTTGCCTTGATTTCTCCTACCCTTGTATGATCTTTCTGCATAATCTAAAATAAACTAGTGGGTAGAGATAGATGCACACATTATTTGTAATAATAAGAAAATAATACAACATCATGTTAATATGTTTATCCATTTCTGTGATCTTTGTGAATTATACAAATGTGACTTATTTGAAATGTTGTATCTGTTTGCCATCATTACCCACATTGCTGACAATGAGAAATGTAACTGGGTCATCTATTATCTACGTTATGTTAGCCAAAAGTCTCCATTTTTTAGTTCAGGGCACATATTTCCCCTATGCCAATAAATGGTACAGGTAATTTCGCTGATAGCAATGCTCAAGTGCAACTGAATACGTAACTTTTTTCCTTGGTTTGTGTGTCTCTTCATTTAGTGTTGCTGAAGAAGAAATGTATAAGGTTTGTTCTTGGTTCTTCCAAAAAAATATGGTAATAATCTGTAAAAATAATTGTGAATAAGACAAGAGATTTGATTGCAGTCCTTTTCAACACCTTTGAAAATACACAGCTTTGATTACCTTTGTTGTGCTTGGGTTTATATATTCCCAGGCATTTCTCCCTCACACTCCATTTAGATGCTGTTCTGACTGGTGGACAGGTCCTTCCACCTGCTGCTCTCACAAAGAGAGGCATCTGTCTTAGAAGCTCTGGCAGTGTAGTAAAATACTTATCACTAGGTCTCTTACTACAGACAGAGTTCCATTTTTATTAATAAATGAAAAAATTGAGAAAATAGAGCAACAGTGATTATAGTGAATTAGCACTGAGGTAGCAAAGTAAAATTTTAGCTACATATTGTGAAGATAGAAGCTGTTACATGAAAATTTTAAAATTGCTATCGTAATGGTATAAAAGGAGTTCTAGCTGAAAAATTACTTTAAAGTTTTAACAAGCAGCATAAAATCCAAAATGTAAAATCCAGTGTTTTTTACTTTTGAACATTCCTTTCTACCAACCAAAATAATTTAATAAAATGTGTTTGCTCATTCATCTTCTTTGCTATGGGTAGTATCAACAATTAAATTCTTCTTGGAGGCAATGCAAATTGCTCTCACAATTTACCTTCCAGTGAATATTAGAAATAATTTGGAAACACTGAAGTCACATAATCTACCTCAGATAAATCTATAATGTGAATAGAAGAGACTACTTCAGTTGAAAAGGATATGAACAATGATCATCTAGTCCAGCTGCTTGACTCACTTCAGTGCTGGCCAAAAGATAAAGTGTGTTTTCAAGGTCATTGTCCAAATGCCTCTCAAACACTGTCAGGCTTGGGGCATTGATCACTTCTCTAGGAAGCCTGTTCCAGCATTTAAACATCTTAGTAAAGAAATGCTTCCTAATGTCCAGTCTGAACCTCTCCTGATGCAACTTCGAACCATTCCTGTATATCCTCTAACTGGATCTCAGGGAGAGAGAGTAGCCCCTCCCTCTCCCCTTCCCCTCCTGGGGAAGCTGAACAGAGCAATGAGGTCACCCCTCTGTGTCCTTTTCTCCAGATCTAATAAGCCCAGAGTCCTTGCCCCCTCACAGGACATTCCTTTCACCAGCTTTGTTGCCCTCCTCCAGATGCATTCACTCACCTTCACATCCTTCTGAAACTGCAGAGCCCAGAACTGCAGGCAGCACTCCCAGTGAGGCTGCTCCAAAGCTAAATAGAGTGGGATCATCACCCCTTTTGCCCAGCTGGGGGTGATGCTGTGTTTGACCACTCCAGGATGGGGTTTGCCCTCTTGGCTGCCTGGGCACACACAGCTGACTCACATTGATCCTGCTGGCAGCCAGCCCCCTCAGATCCCTCTCTGCAAGGCCTCGTGTCCTCAAAAGAGTCAACAGCATTTCCCAGTTTGGTATCATCAACAGCTTTGCTAATGGTGCACTTGACTCCTGCATCCAGATCATTACTGAATATGTGGAAGAGAACTGTCCCTAGGATTGAGTCCTGAGGAATACTGCTAATGACAGTCCCCAGCCAGATGTACCCCATTCACTACAAGCCTTCAGCCAGTTCTTCAGTCAATATACTCTGAACTTGCTCATTCCATAGTGTTCTGGAGAACTTTTCCAGAAGGATGCTGTGAGGGACAGTATCAAAAACCTTACTAAAATCCAGGAAAACTACATCCACTGCCTTCCCTTCATCCATGAGGTGGTTGACTTTACACAGAAAGATGTGGAACTAGCTAAACAGCCCTTTCCCTTTGTGAAGCCTTGAGGACTGCCTGATGGTGGCATTGTAAATACATAACTTGCATACTTTTTAATTAAAATACATAAAGCTTGGTAATAGTTTAATTGCCATGCAGTAATGTGGGATGGTATTTTAACTGAGATTTTGATAGCTTGAAAATATGAACATCTAAATACTCAAACAGAAACACAGATTGAATTAGTAGAACTTTTAATGTTGTGTCTTTAGTATGTTTTGTTATTGAGCTGAAGAAACTTTGTTTTTAACTGCTAAGCATGAAGGTTCAAGTGCTCTATTTTGGTTAGAGATGAAGTCAGATTTGCTTCAGCACTTCAGAAAAATTTCTGACAGATTTCCATGCAAAGAATTATGAATTGATTTGCATGAATTTCGACTATAAATTTGAACATGCAAAAAAGTCTAGATGTGAAATGGTTATTTAAAGTAACCAGAGAGCTCAAGTCTCTTCTATCAGCTGACACTCATTATCAGTATGAAAATCTGTATTATTTTCAGAGATAAATGTCTGGGCGGTTAGATAATCAGAGCATCAAACAGTGATATTTCCTGACAAAATATTGGCCTATAATTTTCAAATGTTTAAGCACCAGACAACAAAGCTGTCATAAAATAGGTCTAGTGTAATCTTTATATGGAATATCTAGATGGCTCTTCTCAATCAAAGCCATATGTTGTTTCATGACTTGAACTCTTTCTTCTTCCTCATTTAGAAACTTAGTGCAAGGCTTGAATTTCACCTTTTACATTGTGCGAAGTGAAGAATATTTTATATTCACTGTGTTGCTTTTTTTCTTGTTGGGACTGATCTGTTAGTAACTGATCTTAGCCTTCTAATACGGCATTTTCCTTTTGAAATCTGCAACCTCAAAATAGTGAGTTTTCATTACTCTAAGGGAGAAAATTAATCATGAAGAACTGGAAGCATATGTCTGTCTGTCCTGTCTGTCTGTACTCTTCCTTTTCTGGAGGTTTTTGTCAACTAACAGGGATAAAAAGAAGGAGGTTGTGCTACTTATCAGTATTGTGGTAATAATGATCTGGTGCCATTGGATGATACTCTCCTTCTATGGAGTTGGACCCCTAAGAAAATTCAGGCTTGACCATTACCTTGGTTGTATAATTCTACTCCAGTACTTGTCAGGATTGTTTAAATGTTACTTAAATATTTGTCCTTCTGTACACAGAGATCTGAATTAATTGTTTGGCATTTTGTGCTTTTGTCAAGTATGCTTTTTAAAGCTGAGAAAAGAGACTTGTACAGCTTTTTGCAAAGCACTATAATATTTGGATACTTGCCTGAAATAGAGAATCTCCTAAGGAGACTGTGAATAGCCTTGTAAAACAACACACAGTGTTTGTTTTATTCAGAACTGTCTTTTTACCTTGAAAAATGTTTTTTAAAACCTTGGATTTAAAGCTATGTGATTCTGAGAGACAGGGATACTTTGCAAATTATATATTTTTTTTTAAGTTTTGTGTGTTGTTTTAAATGAGAGAATAACGCAGTTTTGGATATTCGTTTCATGCTTGGGATAACTTTTACAGGAAAACTTTACATCTCATGGATGTAAATGTAACAAATTTCATTTATGTATTTGCATGCTTTATGACTGTTATGAGACAGTTCTCCAAGATAGGTTTGAATGCTTTTTATGAGTATGTATGTCTCACATAAAATTACTGAGTATATTTTCTTTTCCTATTAGTACCTCTACCAAATTACTCGACTTCTTTCATGGTCCTGCTCAGTCATCCATAAAGAGCATGTCTTATAGTACAGAACAAATATGTAGGTCTGTCAGAGTGTAAGTAACCTATATGCAGGTTTTGTTTAACTTGCTGATTATATCCTCCAATTTCTCAATTATACTGTTTTCACTCTTTTTAAACTGGTGGCCTGTTACAATCATCAATTTTGTCCAGGCAATTTGTATTTTTCCATCCTTAAAATGGACCGACAAGTTTTTGTCTTATCATACTTGACATTTAACGTGGAAACAAACACTTTGAATGTATTGGTAAAGTATTTTTCATATAGTATGGAGTTCATTAAAATTTAACTCCCTTGTAGATTTTGCATGGGCATGCACTGTCACTGTCACTTTTAGACTGCAGTTAAAATGGTGAGGAGAAATTGAGCATCGCATATTCATTGACAGAAATCATGCTGGAAGACACCATTTCCTCAGTCACTAATGTTTACATTTCCATTTTAAGTTTTTCCTATACAAGTTCATATGGAAGTAGCATCTTACAATACTTTGAAAACATTCATTTACTTCTGCATTAAAAAAAAAGGCGACTAAAAAAATCTAACAAAGTCTCCAAATTCAACTGTGTATGAAAATTGGTAGCATTCTTTAAAGACTCATTCTTAACTCATCATAGAAAAGCAAGATATCCTCCAGTCTTTGGTATTTTGCAGGTGTATCTGAAAGTACTGCTTTTATTGTGAATATATACTCATTGATAATTTTCTTTTGCTTAATTGAATAGCTACAAAAAAAAATCACTTAAAGAAACTATAATTTCACTGAAGAAGATTTATTGTATTCTCTTTCAGACATCTTCATCTTTTAAAAAAATCAATTACCCTTGTAGTTTTATTTAGAATGAAGGGCTCACCCTCATCGTTAACATAATATATAAAATATGCTTTTACTTCCTCCTCTTCTGTACTGGTTGGTTTTAGAAAACTTTTTACCACTCCCTAATTCGTACGTCAAGAGAAAATATTAATATGAACCTGTCACCATCTGTTGAAACAATTATCAAAATGTAGAAAAGGAAATTAATCAGAGCAACAAATGCCCTTGAAAGGAAGGAAATTTTGTTTAAGGGTTCTAGGGCAGCTTTAATACAGTTCCGTTGTTCCCCAGCAGTGTAGGACATGCAGTCCTATTTTTGATGTTTATCATCAGTTGCATGGAATATTTGGACCTGCTGAGCTCTCTTAACTTGGCAGATTAAGAAACTTAAGAGGAAACTCTGAGATACATAGGGGGAAAATTACTGTATTAACCTTAAAAAGTTCTGTTGCTTATGTGAATTATGTTGCTAATTATGAAAACTTATTTCATTGAATGTATGCAACTAACATCAACATAAATTATTAAGGCTATAAAACTAATAATATAGCTTGTGTGATTAATTTTTTGCTTTCATTATTTGACTTATTTCTTATATACATTAATTGATCGCATTTCTTTTTCCTAGCTTTATTCTTTTAGCTGTAAACCCACAGTAAGAGGTGTACTACTTGAAGACCTCCTTTCCCCCTTACATTCTTGTTTCAATAACAGGGGGAATAAGTCTGATTGTACTTCATAATTCTCAGTTTGGATATTGAAAATAAATTTTTGTTTTCTTGTAAAGTGGAATGCAAGAAACAAATAGTTACAGACCAGTTCTTATATTTTCATTTTGCTCTCTCCTGCGCACCCCACTGCCCATCTTCATTTGCCAGTAGATAAATGGGATCAATGACTGCAAAAAGGTCAGGTTAAGAAGTGAAAATTTCCATGAGGCATCTTGCAGATAACTTGAGGTAACTTGAAAAGGGTTGGTGTAGGATGAATGAGGTGTCTTGCTGTATGTGGTAGAAGACAGGCTCCCTGAGAGAGTCATAAAAGAAGCAGTTTATCTTAACAGCCCGATCCTTCAGATTCTTGTTGGTTACAGACTTAGGAGAGAAAACTTGAGAATAAACCTTCCCCTTGTATTGTATAGCTGCATAATCCCTAGGGATTTTTTGGTACTGATTTTTTATTTTTGAAAATATCCTGGACTTAAAGTTCTGTTTCCCAGCTCATAAAAAATATTCTCTTGATCTAAAGTAAGACATAAGACTTGTTCTACCAGTATTTGATTTTTTCCCTTCCTCTGAGAACTCATTTTTGTCATTTGTTACTTGACAAGATTGCCAGCATCTATAAGCTAAAATAAATAAATAATTACATGACAGTCTTAGAAGAAATCACTAACTATGCAGTAATGTAGGTGTAAAGGCACCTGGAGAGATCATTCAGTCCAATCTTCTTAAAGCAGGAGTAAGGTCAAACATGGATTGAGTTGCAGTTGGCTTTATCCAATTTATCTTGGGAAATCTTCCAATGACAGAAGTTCCCTGTTTTCCCTGGGTAACATGTTCTGGTGTTTAGCTGCTCTCAGTGAGAGTAATTTGTGTCCAACTCAAAATTCCCTCACTAGATCATGGGACAAGCGCCACTCGTCCTCTCAGCCTGCAGACCTCAAGCAACTTTATCCCTGATTGTCTCTGTTTCACACTGAAAAGTTCTACTTCTACTAAGCTCTTCCTTGAAGAGAAGCTGTGTTTTACCTTTTGATCATTTTTGAAATTATCAAAATGAAAACATTGAAAATATTTTTCAGATCTATTTTTTTGGTAGTCCATCCTTGATCTAACATAATGTTACAGATCAGCAATAAAAAAAACTTTGAAGTTTATTTTTTTTTAATAGTAGCTTTATTTTAGTCTCCTTGTTTAATGTTTCAGATCTTGTGTAAAGATTTAAAAGTTCTATATAAATGTGATGTTCTTACTGACTGAATTAAAAAGCTGTTGTAAGTTTAATCTTTTGCTGTATTGCCAAAGTAAATTTCATGCATTAACTGTTCAAAGGGTTTTTGTCTTTGGTTTTATATATTTTGTTCTGATTGTGTGTGCCTTCTGTGACTTTTCTTTAGCAGCTACCTGTTGGAGGGTTTAGCTCAAATCTTAAGTTATGATTTTGTGTACCACTGACATAGGCTGAAAAAGGTATAATTTCCCATGGACATCTTTTCATACCTCTAAATACTTCCAGTCTCAGTCCTTCCATTAAAAGGTTCATTGCTGAGCAAATGAGTATGTGCAGAAAACTCAAGCTGATGGTTTATAAATTCATGTAGCACCTTTCACAATACAGTAGTCCTGATGAACTCCTATAGCAGGTGCATATTCTATTTTTGAAAATGTTGTGCTTGAAAATTATTTCAGTTAATTATTCACAAATAATGTTATTTTCTCTATGTATTGCTGTGCAATTGAAGTTATATGTGAGACACTGCTAATGCTGCTTTAACACAACCACCAAATTACACAGACTTTTTTTAAAGGAGTATGATTTTAGACTGTATATTCCACAGATAATGACTTTCCTGAAAAACAGATATTATGATATTGCTACTAACTCATATGACTTGAAATTCTGTAAAGAAAGACAATATAAGAGAAAAAAACCTCTGATTCTAGCATTCCTATTTCTTCCATCTGATATGGGAGAAGTAGAAATGTTATTTCTATTATTAAATGTTAATTCACTTTAGTGAATTGCAAAGGGACAGAAGTATTATTTAGAGGCTAGAGAAATCCTGTAAAAAACCTCAAGCCTAGTTTGTCTTTCTGTCACTTTTTGCCTAAGTTTTGGGAAAATACTCATCATCTCCCTTCTACTAAGTTTTTGCTGCGTCTTTTATTCTAATACCTTCTTTTTAAATCATGTATTTTCAACCCTTGAAATAATCCAATTATTGTATTTTATATGTATAGTCCTTGTATAAAGTCCCAGAAGCATTTGTTTGAATATACATTTCGCTCCCCTTTGAGTTGGAAGCATCTTTAGATGTCTTTGCTGTCTATGGTTTGAGAGTTGCCAGTCTGTTTTCCTTGTGCTTGAGCTTATACAGTTATGGCTTCAGCCATTCTGTCATCCCAAGTTTGAGATGTATTGGTTTTTCCACAGTGTTTACCTTCCCCATTTTCCTATAGCCACTTTAATTCTGGTTTTGATTTTCATTCAGATGGAGCTCATCCCTACTATATAGTTTCATCCTTTTCTTGGTTAATGAATCTGAACCGCGATCGTCTTGCTGTTTTGGCAGGTGCACTGAGTCTTTTTGCCCTGCTCTATTAATTGCTGTGCATGTTGGAAAACATTTCAAAGAATATATTCATATCACATGCATTTAGTATGTGCCAAGAGGACAGCTGGTCATGGGTCATAGAAAAAAATGGAAAATACACATTATTTCCATAAAGGCACAGGTTATGCCTTTGCCTCTAAAGTCAGTTAATCATCTTGGCTTTTTCTTTGGATTTAACAATGAGGGTTCTTGTTGGTCTTACTTTTGGACTTACAACCGACCTGCTACATCTGTTTTTTCCTTTACTTTGACGTCTCACCTTATATAAACTAGGTGGATTTTAAGTTGTAGTTGTTGATAATTTATATATGGACTGTGCATTCCTCTCTATTTAAATTCTTAATTTGCTTTGATTGATCATCTTGCTTGGCTGATTACCAATGTAATCCATTTATGGTAAGGCTTTTGGTTTTGGTGGTTTCCTTTCCATGAAGGTTGAATACCTAAGCTACATACTGTCCTGTAACTTCATCTTATAGAACCACAAATTACAAATACAGCCCCTCCTCCCAGTCCTGTAATATTACCTTTGGAACTAGCTTTTTTATTTTATAAGTTATAAATTAAGGGATTAAAATACTAGAATGATTAGACTAATTGGGGGTTACTTGCAAGGCACTTTATAAAAAATAACTAGGTTCTATCTATTATTTTTATCTCTTCAACCAGTCACTACCTGACTTTGTAAGCCAAACTGTGTCTGAGTGCATTCTGTCAGCTTTTTCTGAAGTTATGTTCCAAAGACCTAGTCTTTTTAATAAAGATTTTCTACTTATACTATCACAATGAAAAACAAACTAGAAGTATTTCAAGCATTAGAATATGTAGGCACACTAGTTTCTTTTCCAGACAAATTCTCATTTATGAGAACACTTCCATTTTGTCGACAATATATAGAAAAACATTGGGCATTTACTAAGGTATGTAATTTGTAGTTAAGTCTTTGAGGAGTTTTTCTAACATAGTTCTTATGTTCCTCTTTGTTTTCTTATGCCCTGAAATGTGTGTTATCATTCATGGACTTTTCATATGTTAAAATTTTAACTTCAAGCTTTCCAAATGATGTGCTAACCTGTTGGGTAAGTGTTTCTCCTCTTTGTATCTCAGAACTGGTTCATTCTTCTTCTTCTTCTTCTTCTTCTTTTTTTTTTTTTTTTTTTTTTTCTTTTTTTTTTTTTTTTTTCTTTTTTTTTTTTTTTTTGCTTATTCTTCAAAACAGGATTTGAACCAAGTTGCAGAGAAATGTTTTCCTCTGTTTTTGGATGATTTCTCTTTCTTGATGGTGTTTCTCTGCACTGTGGGTGTTTTTCTGATTTTTTGAGGCATATGTTTCTTTTAGATGTTGTAAATGAATACCTGAAGAAAATATTCTAAAACCTTAAATGATGTCTGTTGCTTTCCCTGTACTGTAAATTCCTTCTATGTGTGGATGTACTTCAAAGAATACATTTTATTTCTCTGTTTTCAGTTGTTTGTTTTTGTTTTTGTTTTTTTCCTGTTAGGCCCGGCGCAAAGAGGTTTTTATCCAGGAGCGATATGGAAGATTTAATCTGAGTGACCCATTTCTGGCTCTTCAGAGAGACTTTGAGGCAGGTGCTGGTGATAAAGAAAAGAAGCCAATATGCATGAACCCTCTGTCCATTTTAGAAGCTGTTATGGCTCACTGCAGGAAAATGCAAGAAAGAATGTCGGCTCAGTTGGCTGCTGCTGAAAACAGACAAAAGAAGGTATCCTGCTATTGACTTTTTCCTTTTCCCTCTCCTGATTTGTTCTTTCATGTCACATTTTTAATTTCTATCTTTGTCTTGATTAACATTGAACATTACAAATGTTCAAATGTTGCCACTTAATTTTTATATAGGGTGAGGTGCTGGTTTTCTGGTGATATTTTGTATGCACACTTCATTTGTTCTGTGAATTTAGTTTTATTTATGGAAAAAATTAAATATAACTGGTACAAGTTGATACAGTGGATATATAACTAGATAGCTCAGTGTGAACTGAGCATCATCACAAGATATTTTTAAACCAGTACTGTTGGAGCCTTGAGAACCTATTTTCATTCTAACCTGAATAAAGTAAATAATTTTAAATTATTTACTTTTTAAATTATTTAAAAATTAAATTATTTTTATTTTATATTAGGTGGCTCTATTTCATAAATCTGTAAAAATATTTTATACCTCTAAAAATACGTTTTTTGCATATTTAGAACATTTACTGTAAAAAGAAAATAATTTTGGAACAATTACATTGCAGAAAAAAGTGCTAGATAAAAGATAAAACAATGTCATTTTGAAAGTGAATGATTGGTTGGTGGCATGTGTTTCACCAGTATGTAAGCCATACATTTCTTAAACATAGCTAAATATTAGTGTGTTGGGAGGGGTTTCTGAGAGGAAAGAGATGAAACAGTCATATAAAGTATTTTTGAATAAATAGAAAAATGCTCTCTATGTGTTTAATCATCTTCACTGCATATAAGATAGAATGTCTTCTACTGCTGTGATACAGGTTTTTGGTGACAGTTTTACATTAAAAACCCCCAAACAACAAACAGGCTGAGACAATTGACGTAATTTGACATGATTTTGGTAATGATTGCTCTTTGGGAAAAAAACATGCATGCGAAAGTGCTGGAAGTTTCTGGAAATACGTGCTTAAATTAAACCAGCAAACATGCTGTTGTTACTTTAGCTCTGTTGTTTAGTTTTGTTTAAACATCATTGCTCTGTTAAGACTTCAGGAAAACAAATTAAAAAAAAATAGGATATCACTATGATATGTAAGTCTTTAAACAGTTTAATATGGAGTGAACTATTATATGTACCTCGCACTTGTTTCTGAGAACTCTTAAGTATTAATTTTCTTTCTCATAAGCTTTTTCGGTAAATATAAAAATAGGAAAAGGCAAGCATGCTTACTTGTGCTGACTGAAAAAGGATATTGGGAGAAACCCTGACACATCTGCCAGGAGAGTTGAATTAGTTTCTTGTTTCAGTGCATGGCCACAAGTCTCTTCTTGTACCTAAATTCTTCATCTGTCTCTGGCTATGTATCTGACCTATTATATGGTCAGATACATGTACCTAAGATGGGCTTAAATATTAAGAATATATCAGTATATTAATATGTAAATTCAAATTTTGTCTCTTTTTTGTCTGTTTTTTTTTGTCTGTCTTTTTTTTGTCTGTATCTGTAAATCTGTCTGTACAGGAAAGGATGCTTTTGTCTTTTGCTTCCTAGAGGAATACATGAGCTTTTTTTTCTTTAAATCTTAATTTTAAGGATTTGAAAACAAACTACATGGTGTTGAGCAGCTGTTTGCATGACTGTCTACTGAATTACATCTTCCTCTTTTAAGCTTCAATAGAAATGTTATTTGTACAAGACCCTCTTAAACTCCTTGGGATTGTGGCAACAGATGATTTATCTCTCAACCATCTCCATGCATTCACAAACCATTCATTCAGTGTTTTACCTTCCCTCCATTCCACATTTTTCTCTCTGTTTTTCATCTCTCAAATCCTTCTGTTGAAGAGGGTAATGAAGCTGTTTTGAGGGACTTTGAAAAATGTTCAACAAGGTAGGGTGACACAGTGTAAGAAAAAAATCAGCCTAGGCAAATGTAACCTAAATACAAGCCAGCTGCTGCCCCTCCCTCCAAGAGTAGTTCCTCCTTCTCTAGATGTGTGATGCCTCTATCTTCGTGTTTGGAATTGGTTCACTGTTCCACTCTAAATAATGAAATCTGTGTACAGCTGTGTTTATTTTCTCTGGGTATTACTGAACTTCAAACAGACTCAGAGTGAACTCTTATTCTAGGGGGTACTTGATATCTGTGAATATAATCATCTCGAAAGTACTCTATGAATAAAATTTTCATTTGATCACAAAAAACAAGGCGTAAAAATAACCATCATGTAGAAAAATCAAGGAGGTGCACAAAGGACTGTAAGGCTTACCATATACAAACATCTCACTCTCAGATGGCATCTGCTTTGTGTTAAGTCTCCATCCTCTTCCATCTCTTCAAATGCTTTTCTTGGAGCTACTGTGAAAATTAATTGTGAGTTTTCCTGGGAACACAAAACAGATCATCAAAATGACAGTTCTTGATTTGTTGAGAGTTTGCAGAGGAGTTAGTATTGGAATGCATGCTCAAGGAAAGGCAAGTGTGGGTTGAAAAAGGCTGGTTGGTGTAATTTATTCTTACCTTGTGCTTAAAGCAGATTATCATCATCATCAGTACATCTGGTCATCTGTGAATTTGTCTTGCTTAGTCATGAAAACCCCCAGGAATGGCAATACTGCATGTTTTCTGCACTGGTGTCCTTATGAAGAATTTTTTTCTGAGACTGAGCCTCTGAAAGGGCAAGTTTTCTTTACTGTAACCTTTTATTATGGAGCCCCACCTGCCATTACCAAGATGAATTTGCCTCTTGTCATCACTGTAAGGGCCCTTCAAAAAGATGTTGCTGTTAGATTATCTCTCTGTCTGTTTTTCACTAAACTATGCAAGCCAAGCTTCCTCAACATTTTCTTACAAGGCATGCTGTCTCTCACCTCTGAAGGGCCTTTGCTGGTTAATTGTTTGTGGGACACTATATTTTTTCTCAGTATCCTTTTTTACCCCTTTTCAAATCCTTCTTGGACTCATTTCCAGATGTTTATATTACTGATATGATACAATATAAGCATATAGTACATTTTGCAAAAATTAGGTTCTAGTTAGTTTTTAAACTCATAAATAATTGCAGCTAGTTCCAAATCTGTCACCTAAAGGGAAAAGTACGGTGTAAATATTCAGAAGCTTTTCCCTGTTAAAGATGATGCACCCAAAAGAAGAACAAGAGGAAAGGAGAGAGAGACATAGGAGACAATGTAAAATGAGAAAATAATGCTCCTTTTGTATATTGACATCAAATAGAGGATTTACATTTATATTA
The DNA here is from genome assembly GCF_026979565.1 of Vidua chalybeata. NCBI lineage: Eukaryota > Metazoa > Chordata > Aves > Passeriformes > Viduidae > Vidua > Vidua chalybeata. The sequence continues at coordinate 48,799,187 of NC_071534.1, read as the reverse complement.
GGGAGCCATCCTTTAGATGCAATGCTTGCAAATAAGGTATTATAATAGTATGGTAAGCTGATTTCATGCCAGTTAAATATTAAAATCTGTTTGTAATTATTTGGAAGTAATGTAATTTCACAACACTTAATTTATAGAATGAGAAGCTCATCTAAAAACAAAATAGCAGAATAATAAAGTATAGAAAGTTTGACAAAAAATGTTTTCTCTATAATATTTATACATCTCCAAGCTATAGAAATTTTACATATTTATCATGATTTTTATACCTACTTTAAAAAGAAAAGAAATGGTTGGTTGCTCCACTTCTTTTGAAATTCTAGTGAACCATGCAAATGCTGTATCCTTTAAAAACGTAGTGAAATCATTGAGGAAAAAATAAGGGGGTTTTTCACTATTAAACTATACTTAGGACCATTCCTAAATACAGTGTCATTATAATATTTTGTTAATTTAATTTGCAGCAGTATTTACCTTAACAGAACTGAAGAGATATTGCTATGATACAGTTTAGCAAGGACTGATAATACTATGCCTTATTTTTCATGTGTTTAGAACTGGTTTTGGGGCTCTGAGCAGCCTGGTCTAATGAAAGGTGTGCCTGTCTTTTGCAGAGAGGTTGGAACTTCAAGGTCCCCTTCTAATCTAAACCATTCTATAAGTCTGTTGCACCATTTTTAAGAAAGAGTGGGTGTGGTTTCGTGAAAAACATTGTGCAGAGTGTCAACCTGGGATAAAGCTCTAAAACCCCAGTGCAGCCTCTATGCTGCTAAACAGGTTTTAAAGTATTTGAAACCAAGATGATGTTTAAAATGTAGGTATCATTTCCCACAATGATTTCTTCCTCATAGGTGTTTTATAAAATGGTGTATTACCATATTTTTGCAGTGCTTTTCTAGAAGAGGGTCTGTGAATAAAAGCATAAACAGTAGGCAAAATGAATTAGAGGCAATGGCTATCTGAATAAGGGGAAAAATTATTCTCATCAGTTAGCTGCATTTTAGTAATAGTAGCTTATAAATCACTGATGACAATGAGACTTTTCACTATTAGTAAGTACAGGAAAATATTTCTGCCTGTGCCAAAAAGTTGTCTTATTTATAAATGTTAAAACAAGATCCAGGATACCAGTTATATTCATGATGGACTTAATCTCCTTCAGTTGGAGGAAGAGATAAAACCTAACCCCATCATTTCTGTCCTCAAAGATGTTTTGCAAAGCTCATCTCTTACTTGAATTTGGTTCCTTTACTGAGATGACTTTATGTTATGTCAAATTTTTGGAGAACAGGTAACTTCATCTCTCAGGAATCACAAGCATTTAACCACTTTGGAGAGTCTCTCTCTTGTCAATGGAGGAAATTAAAAGAGTTTGCTTAATTTCTAAATTGCTCTCTCTTTATTTTACTTGTGTAATAGATGTCTCTCTCTTTATTTTACTTGTATAAGATTATATGTACTTGTGTTAGATATCACAAATCACCTTGCTGGGTTCATTTTAGTCATACTCTCAAAGATTTAAAATATCAGTGTCAGGTTAATACTAGGTTATTATGAAATGAGAATTGTTAATGAGAATTATTTTCTGTTTTCTTACAGTTGGAAATGGAAAAATGTCAGTTACAGAATCTTGAGCTGGAGCACAAAAAGCTGTCTGCTCGCCTTGAAGAAGAACGTGGAAAGAATAAGCATGTAGTATTGATGCTAGTGAAAGAGTGTAAGCAGTTGTCTGGCAGAATTGTAGAAGAAGCCCAGAAACTGGAAGAAGTGATGTCAAAATTTGAAGAGGAAAAGAAAAAGGCTACTGAATTGGAGGAGTTTCTTGCAGCTGAGAAACAAAGGAGTACACAAATGGAAGCTCAAATGGAAAAGCAGCTGTCTGAGTTTGACACAGAGAGAGAGCAGTTGCGTGCCAAACTTCACAAAGAGGAAACACACACCAGTGACCTCAGAGAAGAAAGAGATAAAATGATCAAAATGATTGAGCAATTAAAAAAGGAGAATGAAAGTAAAGCTAATCTTTCTCAGAAGGATAGCAATAGGAGCCTTGTTTCTATTTCTGTTGAAACAGAAGAGCCAAGTTCAAGAACTATTGCTTGTCAAACAGAGACAGTAACAATGGACAGTAGCGTAGAAAATGCTAAGAAGTTGCCTTTGACTGTCTCTATAAAGCCTTCTACAGTGAGCCCACTAGTGTCTGGCAATACAAAAATGAATGTGTGTGCCAATGCAGCATTTGTGAAGCCTGTCGTTGATAGGCAATCTTCATCTAGTGAACTTGTCCCTCCCACGACTCCTGTTCTTGCACAGAATCAAAACAGAATTGAAGAAAATGGCCCCAGTACAGGCTCATCCCCTGATTTATCAAGTAGCACTTCCCCTTTTTCAAATAGTAATTCCCTTTGCACCCCTACCACGCCAACTGCCACGGCTCAGAATTCCTCGCTCTCTTCATCTATACACAGTTTGCATTCACCATCTGCCAACACTACTGGCCATCCAGGCCTAAATCCACGAGTCCAAGCAGCTAGATTTAGATTTCAGGCAAATACAAATGATCAAGACCAAAATGGGAACACAACCCAAAGCCCTCCCTCAAGGGATGTATCCCCGACTAGTCGTGACAGCCTTGTTGCCAAACAGGCAGCTCGGAATACTGTTACCCAAGCGCTTTCAAGATTTACAAGCCCTCAAAGTAGCACTCCGTCACGGCCAGGGACGTCACATTCAGTGGACGCTGGCACTTACCCCCCAGTTGGTAAAATTACTTTAAAGACTCCAAGTGTATCAAGAATTGACAGAGGAAACCCCCCACCTATTCCTCCTAAAAAACCAGGGCTTTCACAAGCTCCTTCTCCACCACACCCACAGCTTAAAGTTTTAATGGATAGTAATCGATCGCCAAATACAAGTGCAAAAACTGACAACAAAACCATGACCTCACCTCTTTCAAGTTCACCACAAGGAATCAGGGTAATAAATGAGGAAATTATTTCTAAGTCCTCACCTCAGCTGCCACCAAAACCTGCTATAGATTTATCTGTGGCACCTGCAGGCTGTGCCATGCCAGCCATAGCCTCATCTCAGGTGGGTGCCTGGCCTTCCCACTTTCCTGGACTGAACCAACCTGCATGTTCAGAAAATTCCTTTGTCATTCCCACCACCATTGCCTGTAGCTCCTCCATAAACCCTGTTAGTGCTTCATCCTGTAGACCATGTGATTCAGACAGCCTCCTGGTAACAGCATCAGGTAAAGGGATTGATATGCTACAAACTCTCTCTCAAAAACTTATATGTTAACTTTCTTATATGTCTTGTTTGCTTTATTTATCTTGTAACTTTCTCTTTCTTACTTTCTAAAAGCTAAAATTTTCCTGTATATTTTTTCCACATTCCAGGGATATGGGAATTCTTTTGCTGATTTAGTAATGATATGAATAAGTTTGCTTCCTCAAGGAAGTCTCCATATTGAAGGCTTTTTAAAAGAGGATTAATGTTTAAAGTAAGTGAGCTGCAGATTAGAGTGTTTTAAACAAATTCCTTTAAATTTTTTAAAATTTATTTTTGGTTAATGTTAGTATTTTGGACTTCCTCAGTCTGAAATGATGTTTTGAATATTACCTCTTCAGGGGATCTTCTATGGAATGTGTATTTCGATGCTGTGTGAATCTTTTAAAGAACAGGGTATAGCTGAGGCTATGGTATTCTGCTATGGCAGCAGATGGTTGCACATTAAGACATGTAATTGCCTGTATAATAGTGCTGTTTCCTATGTATCACTACATGCCTATAGAATATCTTTAATTTTATTTCTGGTTTTCTATAGTTCTTTTTTCAGTTGTAGGCTTTGTTAATACTCATGCATGGCATCTCACAGATTTACTTCAACAGATATAGGCACAAGTTTGCTGTTGGAAAGTTAAAATCTGTTGATAATCTTAAGTCTGGAGTCAATGTGTGTATCTGCTACTCATTTTGCATTTCGGTGGGAAATTACTGGTGTGTCTGATCTACCTTTCAGTGAACTGTAGATCTCCTATAAAGCTTTTTATTAACATATTTCCCTGCTGGGATCGGTAGCACTAGAACATTAGGTAGAAGCTCCCCTTAGCTTGACTTGCACTGCACTGAAAAAAAAAGAGCACACAGTTATGGAACACTTCAGACCTTCATCTACATTGAAGAATGTTTGAATTGTTTCAAACTTCCAACAGCTAGTTCAGTTATGGTACTGCAGTCCTTCATAATTCTAGTACCTGCATCATCATCTGTAGGCCATAAAAGCCCTGTACAGCCGATCTGCTTCCGACACATAACCACTTTCTCTTGGTAGCTGCACCAAGAGCTAATAAGTGAGTTGAACTCAAGCACTAGTCCAGGGGAAGCCATTCCAAAAACAGTGTGTGACAAAATTGAGTGTGTATATACAGGAGATTCCAGGTTTCCTGTTATTAAGCAATTTTTATTCCCATTACACTTCATTGAAGACTTTCTACATGTATCAGGAGTAACCTAGTCATCCTTTTAATATTTGGTTGTTGCACCATACTGTCAGAATTCTCTCTCCTTTCTGAACTGTGCCATAAAAGTATGAGCTCAGAAATCTTATCCTTCTGTTTGTCTACTGCTCCTCAGAGTCAACAACACTGGGGTTTGATGACTGCCTGTTAGTTTGCTATTTTCATTTGGATGTCCTGAATTTTCATCTTAAATTCATATTCCAAGATGAGTCTGATTGCCATGTCAGATAGATGATTAGTCTTCCAGTATTTCAAGTATTTTCCAAACTTAATTTGCGTTCAAGTGCTATTAGGCTCCATAATAGAATTTTTAAATTCTTAAAAAAAAAAATCTTAATATTTTATGAACATAGAACAAATTATTGGAAAAGTCAGCTTCCAAGTTAATAGTTTTTGTAAGCAAGAGATTGTCATCCTCAAATCCTATCAGCATGAATTAGGTGTATGTAACAGTTAGTATTACATTATTTATCTGATATTTGGTAATCACTTAAGATAGTTATTGGTTATTCTTTAGAAGAATAAATCTCGTACCTTAAAACTGGAATTACCAGTGCTTTTCTTCATAATTTCATTTATTGTTTTTGCTTTAGTTGGTGCTTTGAGGTATTAACTTTTTTCTTAAGAGGACAGTCATTCTTTTCAATCAGACTCTGCCCCCAAATACTGAATTTGTGTTTCTTATTAAACAATTTCTCAATTTTCTCTCATTCTCAGAGAAAATTCTAAAAGTGAGGACTATTTGTCAAAAATTGATAGATTTTTTTTTAATTTTTAAGATTGCTTTCTTTCACTAACTCCCTTAACTTTTTTTGAAGAGACATGGAAATATTTGTTGATTTAATTCCATTATAATCCTTACTCTGAACATTTAATCTTAGTAAGTGACACTGTTTTTCAGGAATATTTACAATTGCAGATGGGAAATATGATCCAAAGTTCACTAAGAAAGATTGCTTAAACTCTACTTAGCTGTATGCTATTTTATTTTGTCTTATTAATATAGAGATGTTATTTCAGTATCTCCTTTACTGGCTACATAGAGGCTCAAAGAACCTTAATAACTTCATCTGTAATATTCACATAAATATTCAGGAGGTTATTTGTGTTCTACCTAAAATATTGCTTATATTTTATTGCACTTATTCTTCAATCCCATTTTCTTTATGTTTTTAAGGGAATTTAATCTATTTTGGCCTAGTCTTCTAGCAAACTGCAGAACTAACTAAATTTAGAGCAACGGATATTATGCAAGTATGGAAAACATTTCCTTCAAAATCATATGCTAAAAATATTGATTTTATAAATATATATGGAAATAGAAAGATAAATCCAATTTAATAACACTGGTTTTATAAGATAATGTGGGCAGTTAATACATGAATTCATGCTACTTATTCCCTTTTTCAGCTTCTTTTTTACGTATGGCTTTCTTTGAGGTGAGAAACATCTAACAAACTACAAGTACTGCTGAAACCTCCTTCCCATATCTGCATTTGCATGTCCTCTAGGCACAGAATCAGTTAGTTTTATTAATGATCTGGTTGATTTTAATATGTTTTATTTACTTTTATTCAGAAAATGTTTAGAATTTCAGTTTTGCATTCAGTTAAAGCAGAACTTGATTAAATTTATTAATATTTTCTTGTACATTAAGTAGTGAGCTTCAATCAGAATTCTTTAATTTTTTTTTTAACAACAGTGACAAACAATTTTAACATTATAGGACATTGACAGAATCCTTCATTTTCATACTTTTTTGCTGGTCAGTAAATTCATGCTTCTTTATTCTTACTGTGGAGTCAGAAGAATTGATAATAAACTAATCACTAAAGTATTATATTTATTAATTTTAATAGAGTTTCCTAGTGAGCTCAGATTGATTTAGGAATATATCAACAGCCTGATTTTCAGTGAGGAAGTGTCTTGGTTCTAAGAAAAGGAACTCTTCAGAGCAAACTTAAAATGGGAGCTCTGATCCCTGTCACTTAGGCATTCTGCTACAGTAATGTGATTGTATCTTCTTTTAGAGATGGCTGTTGTACCACGTGTTGCTCATTTCATCCCTGCTAGGAAAAGACATGGGCCTTCCTCATTAATGTTAAGCAGACTGCACATAGAGACATTACAATGAACATTTATGGCCTGATTCAAAATCTGTGGCAGTGTTTTCATTAACTTCAGCAGCCTTTGAATCAGTGCCAAAATGCTTCTGCTGTGTTTGGATTTCTGCAGTTCAATGGCTGTAAGACTTCAAAATGGAAACAAATGTGGGCGTTTGGATTATCATATCCCTGGGATTTCTGCTTTCACTTTCTTCTTACTTTTGTGCTTTCTGTGTCACTCTTGAATGAAATATTTTTTTTTATTATTTTGCCCGTTTCTATAATGATTGATTTATTCTCTCTTTACAATTGGCTTTGAAGATAAAAGTGTGTGTGGCAAGGGGGGTGAAGGACTGATCTAGGCTCTGAAATTAACCATCTCACATTCTGAAGCTGATGCCAGAAGCTGTTTTTGTCTGTCCCTCTGCCCTTCATCACTGCATGTCCTACAAGCTTTCAGAGATTGCTTCCCATTTCCTAACTTTTTGAGTCTGTAATGGTGTCCCTTATTTATTGGTATCTTCTAATGTTGGTGCATTTTATTGGATGAATTGAATTTTATTATACTGCTTCACATTGATAATAGAATGTAAAGTTATATTTATGTTATTACTGATTTTTGTATCTTTATCAATAGAAGGTTTTCATTTAATGCTAACCTAATATAATTAATTTCATCACTGAACTGCAACAACATATTTTTCTTTTCATGGAGCTGAAATGAAAATTAAGATATGACATTAAAAAATTCCTTTCATTTTGGCATTTTTCTTAAGGATGCCCCAAGAGCAAGCAGACAAACAAGCAAATAAACTACATCCAAAATTGCATTTTTTTTAAAGGAAAGGAAACCCAAAATACTATTCATATTACCAACATTCCAGTGTTACTTGGATAAAAAATTTTAGTAACAGTAGTGCCACCTTGGCAATATCAACTATCAGTTAACTACCACAAAGACAGTAAAAACTACACAAGTACCATTTTAAAAACATGAATATATGTATAGCAACAGCTGCAGCACAGTTAGTTTCAAAGAATAATAAAAGGCTGGAAAAATAAAACCACTTTCACAATGGAAAGGAATACTGCAAGTTTTTCTTTGAACCTTAGGGAATTTTGTAAGAGTTAACTATTCTCAAATTGTGGAAGTTGAAGATAATGTCTTTTTTGCCACTTAAAGGATACAGTTTACTTTGTATGTTGCTTATTGTTTTTTTAATAAACTTCAGAAGCCCTCAAAATCCTCTGATTAAAAGTATTGGAGAAATAAGCATTACTAAGAGTATTAATAGTCAGAAGGTAGCTTCAGAATTGAAGCTATAAGATGTATGGAGTTAATATTACAATTTATTTTTGGTTTAAATTTGGATTTATAAGGTAACTTCATAGCTGCAGTGATGACTTCTTACAGTGAATATGAAAAAATAGTAATAAGCTAGTAATATTGGGAAAATACTAAAAAGATATCCTTTAGATATTTCACGAGTAAACTTAATTTAAATTGACAAATTTAGCTTACTCTAGAAACAAATACTAAAATACTCCAGGCATTTTTTGTTGTTTTGGAGTTTTTTTAACTAGAATCAAACAATGTATTCTTCATTAGTGTTGCTCAGATGATGAATTCTTGTGTAAGTCTTGATGTTAATTAAAATGTATCAAGATCTTACAAGGTGCCCAGTCTATTGTTTCTGTAGAATTCTGTTGGAAATTTCTGTATTTCATTTTGTTTTCCAAAATGTGGATCAGACCATCCCAGCATAGTACTGCTACTACCACATAATTTTTCTAGTTCAAGATATTGGATAGCACTTACCAGCTTGAATGGAACTGAAGCTAATGCCCTGCAGCTCTTCTTCAGTCTCAGGCATTGCAAAACTGCATTAAAAGCTGCCTTAACTTGCTTTCCATCAAATTTCAGCCTCATGTAGTAGCCGATTTGTGGCCACAAAAGACAAAGTTATTTATTCAAGAGATAAATACAATGTGTATTTTCTAAAGGTAATAGTGAAAATATAAAAAAAAAAAAAAAACAACCCAGCCTTTCTCCTCTTTTCTCTTGCAGTCTTTGCTCAAGGAAGGATGCACAAAATATTCCATGCTTTATGCAGCAAACTTCATATTCTTAGCAAATTCCCTACTAAAGCTGATAAGTAGTCAGAAGAACATTTAACCACAACTCCTAAGCTTTCAGAGTTTTGGATTGAATATTCTTTGTTAATGGAGTGACTTGAAAGCTTTCATACATGAATTTTGTATAACCTGTTATTCATTCCCACTGGAACATTTTATGATATATTGTTTAAGTATCATTGAATAAAAGAAACATTATCTTAATGGAGAGTTTAATAGTAAATATATCTTTTCTGTATTATTTATGTAAAAGATTTCTACATGTTTCTTCAAACTTATTGAAAGGCACCTTAAGGGCTCTCTATGCAATTTATCTTTATAACTACATATGAGTTATATAAATACTAAAGTTTGCACTAAGGAGGATAAAATTACATATGAAGATAAGTACTTAGTTTTGAAAACTTTTCTATAGATAATTAAAATAATCTTCCTAGCATATTGCAAATAAATTAAAACAAATCTAAAACTTCTGTTAGCTTTGATAATATAAATGTTTTTGAGACATCCGGATGCTACTACCATTCACAAGTTTCACATTGACCTTTTGTAGGAAGGTCCTGTTCATTTGCCTTAACAAGTGTTACCCCTCAATGCAGTTTTTGTTCTTCAGAATACCTTCTTAATATGTAGACAAAGCACCATCACAAAACTTTTGCTAAACTAACAAATGCAGTAATTTTGAAAATACATTTTAGTACTTAAAAGAACACAGAAAATGCAGGGCTTATTTATGTGTCTTTAACTTCTGTTGCTTTAACTCACAGGCTGGTCTTCCTCCCTAACCCCTTTGTTAACAAGTGGTGGTCCTGTCCCCCTGGGTGGCAGGCCCACCCTTCTTCACCAAGCTGCTGCCCAGGGAAATGTCACTTTATTATCAATGCTGCTTAATGAAGAAGGACTGGACATTAATTACTCTTGTGAAGATGGCTATTCTGCCTTGTATTCTGCTGCTACGAATGGACATACAGGTAAATGATACTAAAATCTAGTGTGGCATCCATGTAAACTAGTGAAAGCTTACTTCATAAGTTTTTAATATTCAGTTAAGTCAAATGCATTCTTCTTAAAAATGTGAAATTGAAAGTGGGATATATTGATTATATGTCCAAAATCATGCTGTAGCATGATACATGTAGCATATATAAGCAATGCTTCTTGAAGCTGAATTTTGGAACTCAGAAAGCAGTTTAAACACAAAAAATTGGTAGCGTTCTGCAGGAACATCCATTCTAATTCTCCACTCCCTTCATATAGAAGCTACCAGATATTATCACCCCATATTCTGTGAAACACTAAAGATCTTTTGTAATAATAGGAGTTTGAAAGGAAGAACTTTCCTCTACAGGGAGTAAGCAGCAAAGAATAGGTGGTCATCAGGGTTTTGATCTTCTGCAGCAGCAATGAAAATTATGGAAGATAGTGTCAGAATAGTGTGTTACTTGGGAAATAAAATGAACTGTCCTTATTTTTTAACTGAATGAAATAGCCTTCCTTTGTTACCTAGGCTCTCCTGAGAAAATTAAAAGGTTTTTTTTTCTTTCCCCATGATCCCAACCCTCCTCTGTATTGAGGAAGTAGCATTTCTGATCCTTTCAATGGTCAGTCTTCATATTTTATGAATACATTTATGGAATGCAGCAAGTATGTTACTAACAGATAGAAGCTTCATGGATACAAACTCCAAGCAATAATTTCCAGACTTTTAACACAAGGCTCTCAAACAGCAGTTTGTTTTAAAAGTCCAGTGTGCATTACTATAGCTTTTTCTACCTACATAAAAACCTCCAGATTCTTATATTGCAGGTGGTATCATTATGCTATTTTGGACACTAAAGATGAAATCCAGCAATACCAATGGCAAATAATCCATTAATTTTTAGTAAAGCCAAAATTTTATTTCAGAGTAGAACGTGGAGCATAGTCCCATTAAAGCCACTGCTTTCAAGAGTACTTTTTGGTTTTATTTAATGAAATATTTATTAGTGACACAATTACAAACCTCTGATCCAGTGTTCCAGATAGTACATAGGCTATTTCATAATTCTTTTCAAATATTTTAAAAATAAAACTAAAGTTAGGATTAAGTTACAAAATCTGCAGCTAAGCAGATAGTGTACATTTTTCTCACATGTTCAGAGTTAATTTGCTACCAGGCATAGGGAAGGAGGAATCTTCATTTTGGTCAAAATGGTATATTTTGTCTTTGCTTCCTAGGGGCTATGGGGTTTTGGTTTTTTGGTGTTTTTTTTTTTTTTTTTTTTTTTTTTTTTTAGAAACATCTGGTCCTTTTCACTAAGTTTCTTTCCTGTTGCCAAAACCTTTAAAATAGTGAAAAGGTCCTTTTTTTTTTCCTTTGGTGATTTTTTTCCTTTTTTGAACTTATCTGCAGTATAAGAATCCAAGTTAGTTATAATGTGTGGATTTATTATTCTCCCCTCACTAAATGGATGTTTGGTCTATTGTTCTAGGCTTATATGCTGCAGTTATCATTGCTTATATTTGTGGGGGACCATAATTGACCCAATTCTTATTTATTCATTTTGTATTCTAAAATTTTATCAAAGCAAATGATTTTCAGTTACTGAGCAGCTCCTACTGACAGCAAAGGCAATTTGGTTCCTCATTTTATTGTCAAAATTTCAAAGAAAGACACTTGACAAAATTGTGCAAACACAATAATAAAAACAAACATATGCATATGCACCCTGTAATTGTTCAGTATGTTTTATTTTTTGAGATAAAAACTGTATTGCAGAGGTTATAGTGTTGCTCTTCTATTTATAGTTGACAGGATGTGAAAAACACTTGGTTGCACAAATCATCACATTTCAGCAACTAAATGGATTGTATGAACTCTGAATGAGAGAATCACACAACAGCAGTGTTGATGTCTCCTTAATAAATTATATGAAAATTGAAAGGTATAGATCTATAAAATTTTTGGAGAAATATTTTTGTGCTTAATTTTATTATATAATATATATATATATATATTATATATATATATATATAACCCTTTTTCATTACTTGTAGTTTGTTCTTGAATAGATATATGTAGCAATTCAAAGTGGAGACTTTAAAAAACAAGTTTGCTTAAATTATATAGGCTTAAGAATGGATATATTAAAATAAATCTTTTTAAAAGTCCTTTCTAATACCTCTTCTTAACTAGCCAGGCGGAAAGAAATGATACTGCTGTCATTTTAAGGATAAAATACGTTATTGTTCATATTTTTAAATGTGTTGTGTTGTCAATGGTAAGTTTCTGTTGGTTTGGGGTTTTTTTTCCCATAGAATCATACAGTCACTTAGATTGGAAAAGACCCTTAAGATCATTCAGTCTAACCATAAGACTTAACACAAGCCTACACTGGTGGGTGATCACACCATTATTTAATTTATTGAGAATATTTTTAACATGGATTTAGTGACTAAATGGATTTTGAGATTTCTAAGTCAACTAACCAGATTTTCCTGTTTCTCCTGGAGAAGATTTCACGAGAAGAGTATCTTTAGAACTGATAAAAGCAAGCATAACGATTACCTCCCTTCAGAAAAACCATGTTTTGGATATTCTGGGAAGAGTGAAAACTGAATGATCCCCACACATTTTCAGTGAAGAAATACAGTATTTGAGATGTGTAGATAACTAGAGCGTGGTAGAGCACATTGTAACCAGCATGATGGCTGCAGCTGTTATATGATCGCAGCCCATTCTCTAGAAAAAATTGAGTTACACAAGAGAAGAGCACTGAAATATTCTGTCCTAATCTATCCTAATTGCAAAATGCATAGCTTTCCTATTTGGAAACAGTTGCCTTTTAAGAGCTGCAGCAGAGGGTTTTTCCAGCACATGAAGTTAATAGCAGAAGCTTTGTTTCCAGCACACACTGTCCCTAATTCTGTAGGTCTGAGAGAGAGAAATACACCCTAAAAATACACACTTTCTTTGTATTTGAATGGACATGAGGAAACTGTTAATTTCATCATTTAACCACTAGATTGGGATAGCTGAACAGGTTGTCTTATCAGTCTGTCTTGGTTTTACCATTAGCAGAGAAAGAACTGTTTCAGGTCTATTGTGCACTTAATAACAGTAGTTCTCTTAGCTAATAGATCTGTACAGCTGTATGATGTTGCAGATCGTGACCATTCTCCACCACAAAGAGGTGGAGAAGGACAGAATGAAACAATAGGAGTTCTTGAACCTGAGAGATGTGGAGAAAATAATATCCTTTGGACTCAGCTATGTGCTAATCATATGCATTTACGGTGTAATTGATTGTCTTCTATCCTGAGTATTTGGAGGCTGTGGCACCCTGATTGATAGAAAAAACCTGGAATGGTGTGGGAAGTAGAAAGGAGTGAGGTGCAGAGACATACAGCTACATGGAGTCAGCTTTGTCAAGCCACGGATGTATCTGCATGATGTTTGCCATCACTCTGGAAGAACTAACTACCCAGCTGTGGTGGAGAGCAGTAAAATCTCCAGGTGTTTATCTTAATTTGCTTCAATGTTTTGCTTTTGCTGTGACCAAGACTTTTAACTTAGTGGCACCGATGTCTGTCTAGTGCCTGCCCTTCCACCAGTACTTCCCACTGCTTATTACTTTTATGGCAGACCAGAGTGAACCAGAGTGAATGAGCCTGGACTGAGCCAAATTACCCTTCTCTAAATCCCAGTAAAAATTCCATCCAGAAGACCCAGGCATCTTGAAGATAATTGCTCTTTTACTTTCTATGCCACCAGAACAGGTCATGTAGAGCTTACTAGCTCACATGTTTTGCCTTATGCAAGTAGCTGTATTTCCTCATGGTCACGCTTATCCCTAAGAATAAAAAGCTGTTTTCAGAAGCAGTATTTTCATAGAGATAAGCTTCATCAGAAACAGCAATTATACAGACATAACCTACCACCTGAATGATCTGCCAGTCAATAAGTGTCAATTAACCATGCCTTTCTAGACAGTTCTGTGTATTCATGGCTTTTGCATGGCTAACATATGCTTTATGAATAAACAGCAGAGTATTCTAGCCAAATACTTGAAACTTCTAGATGAAAATTTTTTCAACATCCCTTATAAACTTTAAAAGTATTTTAGGATGTCAAGCAGGAATCTGTATTTTCAAGTTAATAATTTAATATAGGACCAGGATTGACCATGGAAAGAAGAAAAAAAAAAAAGTTATTCTCAGCAGAGTATTTTTGTGTTAAAAAGTGAATGAAAATATAATTTTATTTTAAGTGGTGCTATCTTACAATTGGAAGGATGTGGTAAATTAGTTAACAGAGAGGGTCTTTATAACTTAAAATAAATTACAGGTCAAGTCCTGGTAACTTACCATGACAACCAGCTTTACAACAACAAAAAATAATTTCACATCAGGTTACTTACTTCAAAATTAAAGAATCTAAATCTACGAAATAATAACTTAGAGTGCTTTAAAATGTTATTTCTTAATGTTAAATTATTTATTCAATCAACTCTACAACATCTGTATAAGTATTTGAAAAAATTGTAACGGGAGTGAATACATTGAAGGATGGTATAGGCTAGACAGATTTTTAACTAGTTCTTAATATATTTTTCTGATATCCAAGTTGTTCTTAATATGTGTTTGATTCTGATATCTAGAGTTAAACTTCACTAAGAAAACTTGGCTTTGGGATTTTACTGAGTGCTCAAACAGCATGCATTAAGCTTGCTTAGAAATCAGGTCAGGAGTTTGTAATTGGTGTTGTAGCTGAGCTTATTTTCCAAGTAGTAGTTTCAATTACAAAAGACTTGTTTTATTTTGGTCTGGAGCCAGTTTCAAGAATGAGGAACAGATCAACTGTTTTCTTCAAAGTTAATTGCATCAAATGATATTCTAATTTGTGGATGAAAAGCAGTCTAATTACTATGTAATTAATTATCTTAAATTAGCTGTAGGGTGATGGAATCAGGCTGGTACTATTTTTAGCATGTGGTTTTGGAAATATATGAATGGGAATGGTTTGGGGAGATTTCAGTTTTTCAGCTTATTTTATTTGTCATTGCAATCACAAGTCAGTGCCCTAAAATAAAACCGGCCAGTGTGTTGCTTGAGGTCTGTGTGGCTTGTGAACATCTCCCCTGTGGCTGTCATATTTGTCATGACTGTCAGTAGGCAGTGGTGCCTTTAGGGACTCCTGGATAAGTCAGATTCCCCACTTGGGAGGTAAAATAACTGTGGAAGTTGCCTGCAGTGGGCATCTATTTGAATCCCAGCAGAACCCAACACAAGCCCTTTTTGCAAAAGGGTGGTGATGCCCCTGGGAGGCAATTCTCATCTCTCTCCTGCAAACTTCTTCCTGAGCTTTTCTTTCAGTCCCCTAAGGTGTGATGCGTAGTCCAAAAGTCTGGCTGATTGTTGCCACTTGATCTTGTTGACTCATTCCATGGTTCTGCTCCATTTATAGATTGTGTGAGATTGCTGCTGGCTGCAGAAGCACAAGTTGACGCTGCTGATAAAAATGGCTTTACACCCTTGTGTTCAGCAGTTGCTCAGGGACATGTCAAGTAAGTGAAGCCCTTAAGATTTTGCCTGTCAGCTGTTACTTAATTTTATATTATCTTTACATTATATACTTTTTCATTACATTACTGTTGCATTCTTATGTATAAATGTATTTAACTATAATTTATTGAAAACATCTACTTAAATTCATATTCTTATACCATTCTGATTTTAATATTTTCTAATTGTTTTGTTTCCAATTTCAGCTCTTAAGGTTGCTGAGCATGTATTCTCAGCAATTACAGTGTGGTACTGGTCTACATTGGCATCATAACACTGAATTTCATAATTTTCTTTGAATTATCAGCCATAGTATAGAATTAACAGAGAAAGGGAGAAAGAAATTATTTTTGCACTGATATTTTTTCAAGCATGGAAAACTATGAATATCATACTCAGAGGCAAATGAACATCCGAGTTTTCTCCTGAGTGATATAGAAACAAATACCTTACACCACATAACAAGGGTTTTGTAAGGTTTAAGTTTTATTATATTCATATTTTCTCACTAAAATAAATATCTGAACACTTCATTTGAATAGAAAGCTATTTATTTACCTGACTTACCCTCACAACACTTTGCTACTCTGCACACTTATCGGCTGTGTTGTGTGTGGTATTGCAGACAATATAATTTTTTTTTCCCTTAGACTTACTTATGTAATATGATATCCCTAAACACATTTTTTGCTTTTACTTTTTTTAGATACTGAACATGAACTGAATTGTAAAATTGAACATAGAATGACAGAGCTAGCCAAAAATGCCAGAGAGACCACAAATGGTTCAGGCTGTTTGATTTGTTTGTCGCTTCAAAGTACAGGCACAGAAAAAAAATCTGTAATAGGTGGAATTTGGGGCAACAGTATTGTCTGTCTCCTAATGTGGGGTTAATGACAGCTCTAAACCACTCTCAGTTGCACAGTAGATATCTGTCATAGATTTGCTAACCAGTCCCCCGTGACATCTTCATTAACCTTGTTCCTGAGCCAAGACAGTACTGTTGTTCTAACTCTAGAGAGTCAGAAAGTCAGAAAGAAAAGTCAGAAAAAGTCAGGAAAAAGTCAGAAAAAGTCAGAAAAAAAAAATCTAGGTTTTTGAGGCTGGTCCAGTAATATCACCAGATCAGAAACTGGTTTTAGGAGAAACTTCCAGAATCATTTCCCATGTGGTCCAGGCAAGGATGACCCCGAACTTGAGATGGAAAGTCGATATAGCTTTTCGATATTCACCAAATACAATGTAAAGTATCGAACCTGATATTTCTAACCTAGCAGACTTAAAACTCAGTCTTGAATTGCTCTATGGAGCCCTTCTTAAGATGTTTTTTGTGACTGTACAGTTAGGACGTATGCCTAACATTTGTTAAAGCAGAACATTATTTTTATTTGTATTTTTTTCTGTTCAGTTGAGCATTTTTGGAAAGCGTAGATAAGTAATTCATATCAATGCTATGTGTTTTACTCTTCTCTAAAATTGGGCATTTTACCTTGAACTTAACTGATTTTCTGACTGGACAAAAATGTATCAAAAATAGTATTCTTATACACTTGTGATTTTTTTAGTATATAGTTTCTTATATACTTATATTCTTATATATACACCTTACATTGATGTAAATATTTTGTCACAGTATATTTTGTTACCATATGGTCTCCTAATCAGTAGTTATTTGGCATTGCACTAACTGCTTTGAGGCTTTATTGTTGATATGCTTTCTATTTTTATGGACTGATAAATATTGAGCTGGAGAGTTGGGAACGTATCTTTGTTAACAGTTCTTGTTTGAACTGTAGAGTGAATTGACTGGCATTAAGATTTTTGCAAGGTCTTAAGTGTTGTTGAAAATGTAGGTTGGGGAAGGGAAAGGTAGCCTTGGGGAAGGGAAACCCTGGCACAAGAAATGGGGAAAAAAATGGACCTGCTGCTACAGGGTTGTGAGAAAGTACAGGAACTTGGATCTGAATGCCCCAGCCCCAAGTGAATTGTTCTTCTGCACTCCATCTAATCTTCCATCCTCCATAACCCAGTAGCTGCTAGCAATACACCCAAGCCATCCTTCCAGAGTAGTCCCCATTCAGGGATCTGAATGGTATGTACTGCCAGGTACTGCCATAGCTGTTTTGCTGCCCCCACCAGGTTACTTTCCTGGATGAGTGTCCATTTTGCTGGTAAAGCTAATGCTAGTCCTTCATTTCATTTTTTCCCTTTTCAATTCTATTTTAAATATCAATAGTCAGAAATGTTCCTCTTTTTTTGCTCAGCTGCATGTTTTTCTTAAGCAGCTGTCATCAAGTTTTTATCAGTCTTGTGAAATTGAGTGGTTTACATTCACAATTTTTAAAGGCATCTACAGTAGTTTTAAGATTTACATGTTTAAAGTAGCCTGTCTTTATACCTATGTACAAAATTATATTTTATACTTGTGTATATGGGTTGATCACAGGTAGATCTGTATCTGTAAAACCAATACTTTATTTAAAATATTTAAATGTCTGAAGTAATAAAGAGGCATTGCGTGTCTAACATAAGACAATTTTATTGCTTTATTGTTTGCTGTAGATGTGCAGAATTATTAATTATGTATCAGGCTGATATTAACCATGCTGCTGAAAGAGGACAGACACCTTTGTACCTGGCCTGTAAAAACGGAAATAACGATTGTATTAAACTATTGTTGGAAGGTGGAGCAGATCGAACAATAAAAACCAGTGTAAGTTAAAACAGTTTGTAAAGTTACAATACCTTGTATACTACTGAATATTGGCATTAAAACATTTACTTAAACTTTTCTTTAAAGCTGGAATAAGCCATATAATTTGAAATTAATATTTTGTTATTTTCGTCATACTTTCTGTTTTTTTTAAAACTGTATATTGTCTAAAATCTCCTAAATGATGTGACTTTCATACCATTTTACATAATTCAGATTTCATTGGCAATTTGCTGCAGCTTTTCTCTAGCACTAGATTTCTAAAATGTTTCCACTTTTTATGTTAGGATGCTTTATTGTTGTCCTTGAAGGGACAGCACCCCAAAACTTTCTTGCCAGTATTGTAAAGTCTCATATATCATAAATGGCAGAATAGGGCCAAAAAAAGTCATATTTAGAGGAAAAGGGAAGGAGGACTGTGCCTACATAATTTATTTTTTCAGGTGCTGTTCTGAAATTTTTTTATGACTCTGATGTCAGCAGATTCTTATGACAATAAATGTTGGTTATAGGTTCTTCCAAAATACAGCACAAAGAGCAGCAGCTTCACAGAGCATTCTACTCCTCCTGCAATTATTACACTAAATCTTTTATCTTTCATTCATTTTGCAACTGGAAAGTAAATATATTTGACTTGGAATAAGAGAAAGTTGTGATGTCAAAACTGTGAAACTGACTAATAAATGGATTCATGCAACATGAAACAATATTGATAGTTGGAATCATTTTTGTTTGATGCACAGGAAGGAAGCAGTTTACTAACAGCATGTAAGCCCTGTATCACTTAGACTGTTCTAAAAATTTTGAAGATTTTATCTATTGGATTGTCCTTGGAGAAAGCTGTAATTTTTTTTTGCTTCTACATTTTCTTCCTTCTCTTCTACCCAAAACACATACAAGCAACTGTGTTTTCCCAGAGGATTATTATATTACTCTTGCTTGTCTTCTTAATTGCCAGACAGAGCCTTCCATTCACATTCTTTGCTGATATAAGTCTGCAAACAATTTTCTATGTGTTTGGTGGCAGTGTGCTTTTTGATCATGGTTTCTTTTTTAGGATGGCTGGTCACCAATTCACGCAGCAGTGGATTCTGGTAATGTTGAAAGTCTCAAGCTCCTTATGTACTATGGAGGGCCGAACAATGGGAACTGTTTAATGGATGCAGAGCTTCATTTAGACTACTTTGATTTGGAGAAGAGAGAAGATGACTATAACAGTAGAGTAAAGTCTGTTGTTTCTGCAGATCTCATCAACCATGCTGACAAAGAGGGTTGGACTGCTGCCCATATCGCAGCATCAAAAGGCTTTAAGGTTAGCCCATGGGAACAAGTTACAGAAACCTGATAGAATTTAGGCAAAATAAATCCTTTTCTTTTATCTTTGAAGAATTATAACTTAGATGTCAAGTCTGTTATCTACTGTATAGGCCTACTTGATTTAACAGAGACAGAGAAGGACCTCCAGCGGACAATTTGTGCCAGAATCCAGGTGTCAAATTGAGTGAATTATCATAGTTAAATGTCTGCCTCTTATGGGACATTAGTAAAAAGAGGAAACATCATTACTTGAGATTTTCAAAGTTAAGGTGAGATGAATCCCACCCTGAATGCCAATTCATTGGATGTCATGTGCTTATAGATACTAGATGGACATAATTTTGAGTTACATGTAGGAATTATTTCATTAGGAACAATTTTTCTTCTGTGAAGGAGGGGAGAAAAAGAAATTTGAGAACCAGATTTGTGCAGACATACATTGTTTAATTTATTATTTTGGGCAGCCTTTTTAGGAGTCAATGAAACGTTTTTGTGAGGTTGGAATAACTGATGACATGGAGCATGACCTGACAGGTCCTACTGATGACAAACAGGAGGATTTCTGGAAATTTAATATCACTTCTTGACATCAGAAGCTATACACTTACAACACTGACCGTTTAAAGGATTTCTTTTTATATGGTAGCTGTCAGTCAGATCTCACTGTAAAATTTTTACCCAGGAAGAAAATAGAGGGTGCTAAACACAGAAGAGTGAATTTTAAGAAAATGCAGTCCAAGACTTCAAAAATCAGCATGTTTACATGCTTAGTTCAATACCTGTCATTATGTTTGCTTTTTTTCCTGATAAATTTCAGTTCAAAATAGATATGTTCAAAATAGAGACAGATTTAAGATTCAGTTTAAGGTACAGAGTTTTTTTAGGGACAGCCACTGCTTACCCAGCATTTTGCATTGCAACTAGTCAGTGTTCTATTACCAGTGTCTTTTAGGCAGATGCAGATTCTCATTCCAGTTTCCACTCATACGAATTTAGATGGAGTTTAAGGTATTGCTATAATCTGCAAATACCTAAATAATGTGCACTATGTTGGCTCTTTCTGCAATAATATAATCCTCAGGAACTTTGAATTTAGGTTTCTTTTACTGTCTAAAACTGCTTTGACTAATGATCTCTGAAAGTTCTGACATTGGAAGTCTTCATGTATGTTTTTCATTAATAACTCTAGGGTTTGAGCTTCTAAGCACATTCCAAGTCAACTGTTTAATAAGAACCCATTTGGGGTTGAGGGGAGTCTCTTAGGTGATGAAGGTGATATACAGCTGGCAATCAGATTTCTGGTTTTGATGTTGCAGAGACTATAAAATTGTATTTTATTTAATACATTTATTGACTTGAGATATGTTTGGGATGTTTAAAAGCTAAAAAAGCTTAATAGCTATCTCCAAGTGCTGGTAACACTTAGATTTCATTCTCTAATCCATTATGTATACTGCATGTCATTCATTCCAGTGCATGATAGCTGCATATAAGCAGCGCTGACACTTGCATCCTCTTGTTTTGAGATAGGTTGGGACCATACTTTACAGATTAATTCTGCTAGGACATCTTAGCTGTTATTTCATAGGCAGCAGAGACAACAAAAATCCTCATTTTACTAAGGAAATAATCTTGATTTCTTTGTTCTGTCACACTTCTTCCTGCTTTACTTCCCATTTTCAGCCTTACAGTTCAGTCCTCAGCCTTCTGCTGTTCTGCTATTCATTGCTTCTGTTTGAGAAATAGTGTTAACAAACTAACCTGGCAAGAAAATATGTGCCTTTTTCTGCTTGATATCATTCTAGCTAGCTTAGTGAGCTAAACATTTTTTTAAAGTACTTATAGGGTCTATAACTAGAGCCTGGTAACATTTCACCTCACAGGCAAATACACCTTGAATGACTGCTATATTTATGAAAGGTCTGAGGGTGAAGCTACAAAATAGGTAACACTATATCAATCTGCAACTAGCCACTATTCCACATCAAAATACTCAATAGCTGCTTCTCTGTGTTTTTAAGGTTTGGTTTCTCTGCTATGGTTAACCCCAAACATTATCAATACAGTATCAGCTAGTATAATTTCCATTGGTTCTTT
This sequence comes from Vidua chalybeata, assembly GCF_026979565.1. NCBI lineage: Eukaryota > Metazoa > Chordata > Aves > Passeriformes > Viduidae > Vidua > Vidua chalybeata. The sequence goes on along the minus strand of NC_071534.1, from coordinate 48,777,756 downwards.
TTTTTACAATATGGATGTGTCTTTAAAAGCATATCTGAGATGGAAAAGCTTTCATGGAGGCCGCCAGTATTATTGCAGAATGATGGTCACTAGAAACAAGGACTTGATCCTTTTTCTGATTGCTGATCAATCAATTTGAATGCAGTTTTATGAGAACTCTTTTATCCCACACATATTTGGGAAGATCTGTATAGTGAATATTTTTTCATGGTCCAGTATGATTCTACCAATCCAAATTTACATGCTAATAGCTTGTTTCTAATTTCAATGATTTTTACTTTTGTTGAGCATATGACATTTTTAGAAGGCATCATGTTGTCATCCACAAGATGTTTGTGCTCTGACTTAATAAAAATACATTTTCATATAATTGCATTCTTATGATGCTTGCAGAATTTCAGGTTTCTGCATGCTGAAATTCTGCCAAAAAAAGGGGCTTGCAAGGTGATTTTAAAATTATTCCTTTTCTGTGTCCCACTCAGGTGTCAGCCATGATGGAAAGTCCTACTTGGTGAATTACAAAGTGAAAACTGATTTTATGGATTGTTATCTAAATAGATTAATTTATTAGTCTGTATTAAGGTTTAGAATTGCTTATTTAGTGTTGCTTGAACATTGAGGCCAAGATGTTCAAACCAGGATAATATCTGGGTTTCTGTCTCCTTATCAATACCTAAAATAGCGGCCAGATGTAAGAATTTCTTAATTCAGTTCATCAGCACTTGATGCTCAGAGACTGTAGAACCCTGGCTCTTTGTGTTCTGCTTTTTTATAGTCATTATTTGAGACTTTAAAGTCTGCTATAAAATATTTTTACTCCTGGCTTTCAACTCTGTGAGAAACATCATTTTATATATAGAAACTCTGTAGCTGATTGTCTTTGGAAATGCACATGTAAGAATTTTAATTAGGAATCTAACTGCATATTGGTAGTATGCTTTAGTGCAGCAAATGAACAAGTAAATAATACAGTTCCTACCTTTGCAGAACTGTCTAGAAATCCTTTGTAGCCATGGTGGACTAGAGGCTGAGAGAAAAGATAAGTGTAATCGAACATTGCATGATGTTGCTACTGATGATTGCAAACATCTCCTAGAAAACTTAAGTAAGTAATTGCTATCAGCACTGCATAAAAATGTTTTTAGTAAAGAACCTGTGGGGCAAAAATGAGAAATATGAAAAGGGTAGTTGTCACTTTTTTGGCACCACAATATTAAGTTACTTTGATCTAGCAAGTTTCTATTCTCCAAATTTGGCAAAAGCATATGATAAAATTTTGTTGGAGCTTATTAAATTCCTCATGTCTCCTAAACCATTCAAAAAGACTATTCCTCATGTCTCCTAAACCATTCAAAAAGTTGATACATTCTGTACATTTGCAAATGTCCATATTCTCTTAAAATTTCTGAATTTAATATTAGTAATTACTTTTTCAAAAGCTATTGCCCTCCTCTTATCTTTTCTTCAAATTCTTGAAGAAATAGTCACTTAGTGGGTAGCTGTCAAATTCCCTCAGGCTAAGATGATAATCTAGTCATATCTGAATCTCTTTTTAGGGCATAGTTTATTTTGTAACTTATTGGTGAGGGGATTATTTGTTTGATTCTTCAAATATGACTTAGAGACAACATCAAAGAACTTCTTTTTTCAGCATCAGCAACTTCTTTAAGAAGATTGCTCTTCTGTTGAAATCAGTCATCTTCTTCCTTCTCTTTAAGTTTTCTCAAAATTCAGTAGAGCAGGCTCATCTATGTATTTCTTGAGACAGAACTTAATTCATTCTCTCACTAGTTTTGTGGGTTTTTATATCACTGTATAAATCTAGATATATCTGTATCTATATATACAGAGAAAGATACCTATATTTCTCTGCATTGTTAGAGTTACGGCATTTGTAGATTTGTCTGCCCTCTATTTTTTCACTCCTTTTTTGTGTTTGTCATGTGGGATATATGGATGTGGGTAGTTAAGTTCACTGATTATCAACAATTAAGGAAGTTTTCTGTCTGCAGCTTCTGATTTTCCTCCTCAGCTATTTTAAATCCCAGTTCTTAGCATTTTACTGCAGGTTCAGAGGGGAACAAAGCTCATTTTCTAATAGACACTCCTCCATGGTCAACTTTATGACCAAATTTCTGATGGCTGAATCTGCAGCCTGTTAAATTAATGCTTGTATTATTTCCATCAGTCTTAGTACCCTGTGTCTCTGGCCATGCTTGTCATGAATCCAACAGCTTTTATCAGGTCAGAACCTTTGGCCTCCCCTTCTCTTCTTCTGTACACCATAAGCCAAGACTGCATTTTTGGGTAAGGTGTACCATGCTCTACCTTCCTCAGACTCCAGTAAGGTTTCCACTGTAGGACAGGACATATGCTCCGACAGATCTGAAAGACTGGGGCCAGGATTGCCAGCTGTGTCTTAGAGGTCACATGCATTGAAGTTTAGGCATATTCTATACCTCTATCCTAGGGGCCTGTTTCCTTGTGGAAAACTCTGTGCTCCTTACAGTCTGTGCTAATTTCCCTGAGGTCCAGCCATCAGAAGGGCAAGCCTTTAATGCATTTCTCACAATTCCACATCTGAAGGATGCCTCTGAGTAATAATCTTTTCCCACTGATAGGCTAGTGGGTTTAAATCAGAGCTTTTCTGACATCAGGAAATTTCATTGGTTTGTATCAGCTGAAGATCTGGCTTCTGGACATAAAAGGGAAACAAAGATCATGTTGCAAGATTTCAAAATAATCTGATATGGATTGTTTTTATGGTGTTCTTTTTAAATTTAATTTTAATTTAATAGTTTCTGAAACATATTCTTTGGCATGAAAATTAGAAGATAGTTTACTTTTCAATTTTAGTCATCTAAATGATCTCCAGAGACTGCTGCTTCTGTTGAGTTGTATTCCAAAGAACAAGATTTAAAATACTTCATAGTTTCTAGAATGTGCATATAAATTTCCTTTTTTAACATTTTGTCAATTTACTCTATAGCAAATCAAATATACCCTTTCAAGTGCATTTTCTGTCTTAGCTCTTAGCTTTTTATTTAAAGATGTTTGGCTCAGCTGTGTTTTCCACTTGTGCACTATGTGCACTAGTGCCAGAAAATTATTTCCCACATTGATAAGAAAAAATGTGCATAAACACAATGAACTGAAAAAATAAGATATTGCTTACCATCTGTCTTAATTTAAAAATAATTAGTCTATAAAGAGGAAATATAAGATTAAATAAATTTTGTCTTCTTTCCCGTTATTTAAGCATAATAATACTGAACTGTTTTTTGTAAAAAATTATAGTTACCTTGGTATTTTCATCACTGCCCTGATTTTGTGGTAGTGATCTGTACTGTTCTTTACCATTTGCTTCTTTGTAGCAGGAGTTATTTTGTAGCTTTCCTTTGTAATATTGGATATTATTGGTTGATAATAATGGGATTATTTTGAGTTTTACAGTTTTTCTGATAGTTGGTGTTTTGTTTTTCAACAGATGCTCTTAATGTACCTGTAAGGATTTCAGTCAGTGGCATTGAACCAGTCCATTGTGGTACAGAGGAATTTGATACAATATGTGCTTTAAATATCCGCAAGCAGACGTCATGGGATGATTTTTCAAAAGCAGTGAGTCAGGCAGTGACAAACCATTTCCAAGCAATCACTTCTGATGGATGGAGGAGCCTAGAAGATCTGTCATTTAACAGTGCTGCAGAATCCAACATTGGCCTCAGTGCAAGCAGTATATTTTCTGTCAAATTAGGTATCAATATTGGTGTTAATGATAAAAGCAAAACTTGGGAGTGTTCTCGAATTTGTGAAATCTTCTAAGTAAGATAAAAATATCTTTAAATTACTGCATCTTTTAAAGCGTAGACTAAGAAAGACCAATACTAGATATGAAACTTTGAACAGTGCTGGCATGAAAGCATTCCTTATTTTTACCTGTGTGTATGGAACAACTAATTATGCACTTTAATAAAATCTTGGTGGTCATGAGGCCCTATGTTAATTAGTCTTTTGGTACTTTTAGTACTCCAGAGGAGAAATCTGTATGTCAGGTGAAACTAAGTTCTCACCCTGAATGCTGTGTGCAGTTTTGGATGCCACAATATAAGAAAAAGCAATTAGGGAGTGTCCAAAGGAGAGACATGAGGATGGTGAAGGGCCTTGAGGAGAAGCCGTATGAGGGGTGGCTGAGGTCACTTGGTCTGTTCAGCCCGGAGAAGAGGAGAGAGGGGAGACCTCATTGCAGTGTAAACTTCCTCATGAGGGAAAGAGGAGGAGCAGACACTGATTTCTTCTCTGTAATGACCAGTGACAGGACTTGAGGGAATGGCCTGAAGTTGTGTTGTGGAGATTTAGGTTGGATATTAGAAAAAGGTTCTTCACCCAGAGGGTCTTTGGTCGCTGGAATGGGCTCCCCAGGGAAGTGGTCACAGCACCAAGCCTGACAGAGCTCAAGCATTGGGACAGTGCTCTCAGGCACATGGTGTGACTCTTGGGATGTCCTGTGCAGAGCCAGGAGTTTGACTTTGATGATCCTTGTGAGTCCCTTTCAACTCAGGATATTCTGTGGTTCTACATAAAGAATTCAAAGCCCGCATTGCTTCTGTACTTCCAGAATATACAGTAAATACCGACTGTAAACCACCGGCTTAGGTAAACAGAACTGCTGTTTTACATAACTTCACTTAGCAAGATACAAACAAGAAATCTTCAAAATTATGTGAAATTGGCCAAAATATGGTGGTCTTAGTAACAGTTGTATAGGTTTCTGAATATCCATATACTTACCTTAAATCTCCTTCCTCTACCTTCCCATCAGCAAAATTAGCTGTTTAACTTTTGTGTCAACTGGCAGAAAACACCAGTAACTTCACCAGTCATATATCAAATAATAGCATGATATAGTACATCTCATACATGGGACTGGTTTGTTTGTCAAATTTGTAAGTGTATGCATGTAATCTTTGTAAGCAAGGGAATATGCTTGAGTGTAGGACACTTTATATACATACAAGGAATATATCTCTCTTATTTTTTTATTTTAACAGGAAACATTACATGGTCAACAGGTCAGATTTTTTCCCAGCCACCATGGGACTTTTTGAAGAACAATAGAGCTGAGCATATCACAGTGTTTTTGTTTGGTAATCTTCAAGTCATAATTTTTCAGTTTTGAATGTTAAGATACTCCATATGAAATACATAATTTGAGAGTCATTTGCTACTGGTTTTGTTCTTCAGTGTTGCTTGATTCTCGTCATATCCATTTAGTTGTTTAACTAGATTTTAAAGTGTCTACAATATTTTTCTGGCATTTCTGTGCTGGCACAGAAGCTGGCACATAAAAGTCTTACTGCCTTTTTCAGCCATATAGTAGTATATATATTGCTTATGTCATGGATACCCATGAATCTATGTCTTTCATTTATTCAGCATTTTAATTTGCGTAGCCTCTAATTATAAAAGGTCACTGTAGAATGCTGCATAAAAAAAAAATCATGTGTATCATACATGCATGTAAATCATGTGTATCATACATGCATGTAAACATGAGAAATTTACCAAAGTTATTTGTATGTCTCATTTTAAGGACCCCAAGAAGGCTGTTTAAACAGTGTGACTTATGCATCCATGATCCATCTTCAGACACTTCAGAATTATCTCCGCCTGGTCAGTAATAAGCTAGCTTCCCTCTGCATACTATTTGTTTGTCAAAATACTTCTGTAAGAGTGTTGACTAAAATTGGGGTTTTTTTGTTTTGTGAAAGAACATCAAGACTTCTAAAAAATGAAATGGGATGAAAGCTGTTACAAAATAAAATTCCCCCTAAATTTACCCTTAACTTTAGTCTTGTGAGGTCATTAACTTTCTTCTTTAAGTAGCTGCTATCTGATTAACTGAACTGCTTAAAAATATATTAAAAGCTCTCTGATGTCTTAATTGCTTTCCAAAGTTATTTTATTCCACTTTTGAGGAGAAAGTAAATTAGAATAACATTCATGTAAGCAATTATTTGAGACGTGAATTTTATTACTAGGTTATGTAGAAATCTCCTGTAACACACCTTATTTAATACCTCAAAATGTAAGGATAATTGAATAATATGATATAATGTTCATAGATAATTTCTTTTAACATTGCATCAAATCAGAGTAAGTTTAGAACCTGCTTAATTTCTGCTGTGTCCTTGGATAGTATTTTATGTTGTCAGGAGAATGTGCCACAGGTTTCTGCTGTATGCAGCCATATTGCTGAGAGATTGCAGAGATACGAGTATATTCCCTTACTGACATTTTAGAGGTAAAACAGAATTAGATAAAAAAAATTGTTCTGCCATACTGATAATATGATCCTATTTCTACTGCAAATAAAGTCCTCAGTCTTAATCCTTAACTTAGTAGAGACTTAAACTGATGATTTTGACATCATTCTGATGTATATATTTTAATTCAAGATCAAGAAAATATTTGTGATTACTAAATTTATTTTTCCAGATGATTGTTTTAAGTTTTAAAGTCTGTTGTAACAAAATATAAATTTAGCAATATATTTCAAAGATGTTGTATGCAAATAATGTCTACTTCGAAACTAGTATAGTAAGGATTATCAACTCCAGTAGTGCAAATTAAAAAACTTTGTCTTTTAGGTGCTGATTGTGTCATCTAGGTTAAAAAAAAATCCAAGTCTGAACTTCTGAGAATAATTTATTTATGAAACAAATATTTCTATTTATCTGTCTGTAGGTTGAACAATACCGTAATGTCATTTTCCATGGTCCAGAAGGAAGTTTACAAGATTACATAGCATATCAGATAGCGGCCTGCATGAAGGTATTTGCACAAACATATCAAGTGAATTAGTCCATAAACCAGAGTTTTCACTATTTCACCAAATATATAAATTTTCAACACAGCAAAAGCAAGTGGCTGCAGGATCGACATGTGAGATTGTTAAAGTTGAAGTGGATGCTGGTTTTTCCAAGGAGCAACTTGCAGAACTGTTCATCAGTAATGGTAAGGTTATGTCAGAAAGACTAATTTTGGTGATTTGTAGGAAAATTTTTAATGGTGCAAAGTAAAGAAATACATAAAACCATTTTGCATAGTGGATGGCATGTTTTAATGTAACCCATATTTTTTCAGGTGAAAAACTGACTCAGCAATTGTGTGAGTCTAAACTGAGAGAGAGCTGAGCACAACAGAGCTCCCAATAAGGAGCTCTGTCAAAAGTTCATGCCATTTAAGTAAAACTAGTAATTTAAAAAAATAATTTCTGTCTCATTCTTTTTCCCTTTGTTTGTGATCCTTTAAAAGTTGATTGCTCTGGTTCAGATCTACTGGATCAGAACTGAAGGTCTGCTGTGTGTGCTCATGAACAAAAGCAGAGCCATCCTGCAGGGTGTACAATGCCATGCAGTGCTCTGTTCTGTTTGTTCTCGTACTAACTGGTGTAACTTCAGTCTGTGGCAGTTTTTTCTCTAAGGAAATCCTGGTCACAGTTCTCAGGATAGCTTGTGCCAGTGATTATTCCCACATGTCACTTTCAGTGCCATCACATTGGTGGGAGAGAAGAGACCATTTAGTCAGAAGTCAGCCAGGCTTTGGTGCTCAGCCTAGAGGCAAGAATGTCATTCGTAGTTTGGTTTGTTTACTGGCCAGTGTCTCTTAGGAAAGCTGCTTCTTTCAGATGCTTTATTCTGTGTCAGCAACACACTCTTTTTAAGATTCTGGTTTTGCAGTTCTGCATGTTGTTTCTGGTTGTGTTTCTCATTTTTCTGTCAGCTTCTTTCCCCACTGTTCTGCTGCATCTCCTTTCCTAAGAGAGCGTTTCTCCTCTAAAAGAATCCATCAGACACAGAGAGGGTACCTATCCTCCCTTCTTTCAAGCTGTAGCCTCTTAGTAAAAGAGGGCAGTAATAGTCAGGAAACTGCAACTAAATAGCAATGATCAGATACAATCAATTGCTGTAAGTTTTCCCTTATTACAAATCAATTTCCTTAATAACCATTGTTAGTACCACCTTGAAAAGGTTGTGAAACAGTGCAGGGTACAATATAGTCAAGGTAAGTGTTTATATATATATATGTGTTACAGAAGCATTCACCTGTGATTTAATTTGCAAGAATGCTTGCAAAGCTCTGTCTTTTTTAAGCAATAAGATGTAAAAATCAGGAAAATTAAAGGAAAATATTTAAAATGTTAAAAAATATATAGATGTCATTTTAATGCCTATTAGATTCAGATGCTACTGGGTTTGCCTCATACCAGCTCTGATTATTTGAGTGATTCTTAAAGATATTGAAGGAAGTTTTGAAGAGAAGATTGCCTACTTCTCATAGAAGTTTATTACTATCTCATAGAATGATAAAGATTCTTACAAACATGGCCTATTCTTAAACCTTTTATCACTACATGGTATAAAGTCTACATGTTAAAAGTTTAAGATGTAGTACAGCAAATGAAAGAAATGCTTAAGGAGGTCTTTGCTATCTCTTCTGTTGTATTTATATTCAGTGTACTGAAATCTTTCCTATCTATGAAGATCCTATTATGGCCATTTCAAGAATTTATTTTAATCATAGCTTTCATTTTTTTTCTTAATATAAAGTATGATATTCTTTCTATTGTTTTATTTTATGCTTTCAGTTTTAAACTGATTATCCAGTCTGTCTGGCCTGTAAACAAGTTAAAAATGAAAAAAAAAAAAAAAGATTAAAAATCCTTTGTTGCACTAGTAGCAGTAAATTCTGTATATATAAATAGAAGTAAATTTTCCTAAGTATACATTAATGGGATTTTTGTATTTCAGCTTGTCTGATCCCAGTGAAACAGCCTCCTGTAAACAAGACAACAATTGTGATTTTAGAAAATCTGGAGAGAGCTTCTTTATCTGAATTACTCGGAGATTTTCTAGCACCTCTTGAGAATCGGAGTTCAGAAAATCCCTGCACTGTTCAAAGAGGTATTTAAAGAATTTGATTTGCTGAGATGTTTTTACTACAGTACAGTTTTATTGTAGTATATGACAAACAGGGAACAGGAGAAAAATGTAATTTGTTCAGTTTTTATGTTTTATTGTAAACAGTTATCCTTAACAAAGATAGCATATTTTTGAGCTAATTTATGGTGTTTTGTGGGTTGTTTTTCCTTTCTAATTATGTCACTGCTTCTTGCTTCTGTATGAAATCATGCCAAGGCTTTGAGTATTTCAGCTGTTTTATGGTTCCTTTTAGCAAATGGAGTTTCTGGTGCTTTTTACTTTCATGAGAACTGCTTTTTACTGGGGACCATCGCCAAGTGCCATCTTCATGGCTCTGACCTGCTGGTTCAGCAGCATTTCCGTTGGGTTCAACTTAGGTGGGATGGGGAGCCAATGCGAGGCTTGCTTCAGAGGATTTTAAGGAGAAAAGTCATAAACAAGGTAAGAACTTGAATCAGCTTCAGCAGTTACCAGGTCTGTGAAATATGTACGATGGTGATGCCAAAAGCAGAGTAGATAAGTTGTTTCAGGAAAAAAAGCATTCCTTTCTGGGAAGATACAGGCTGTGTATCTGGATATGTTGTGCTTGGCCTGGAAGAAAGGTGTGTGGTCATGACTAATTGGCATAAACCATTGGTTGGTTGCAAATAATGATACTGTAACTACTTGCCTGTTAACTGCATGAAACATTCTTCAGTATTTTTTTCAACTTCTTCTTTCATTCCTCTGAGAATTATAGTAAAAATCAGTTCAACAAACATACATAGTCTCTTCTTCAAAAATTTATTTTCAATATCTAAAATAAGATAGTCATATATGTGTTTTGTCTAAGTTTTAAGCAGAAAAGTAGTTTCCATGATTTGCAGATCAAAAGAGGGGTAAATTATATAATTAGAAAAGTTGTTTTGAGCTAATAGGTCTGCTGAAGCTGGAAAACAAGTCCAAAAGAGAATAAAGATGGAAACTCTGTTTTAATATTAATAAATAAACAAAGATGGGTAAAGAAAAGAAATATGTAGGCAAAAGAAGAATTGTGGATTTTCAGAAGTTATTTGGAATACCATTTGAGTGATAGCAGCTATTACCAACAGTCAGGCACTGTTAGACATTTGCAGAGGGAGTTTAATCAAAACAGCTACAAAGGAAAATAATCTTGGCAGCAGTTTTGAACAGGCTTAAAAAGGGAGATTGTTCTAGGAATAGAAAAGCTGCCAGTAATAAAGAGTCCTGGTGTGAGACAACAGACCTACTGTCAGCTTGGAGTGTTCAGCTGGATGTGTCTTGGTTAACCTTGGGGATGTCATCTCCTGTAGCCTTTGCCACAGTTCTCATCTCTAAAGGCTTACTGATTCAGAGATCCTGCAGAGGAAATGTGTGGTAATTGAACATTTCAGCCAGGATAATGAGGAAATTTAGAAACACTCCTAATTATTCTTTAATTGCAAGAACTAGAATACAGAATAGAAAAAAAGAATCATGGGAATTCTATGAAACTCTTAATAGACTACTTTTCTTAGATTATGTTTTTTAAATTATGACTTGTTCGTAGTCAAAGGCTGCATCAGACTTACTCTGCCAAACTGGTTTGGCTACAAGAACTTGCAGCATCACATAACAGATGTCATTTTCAGGCTATTTTTTTTGGACTTGAAAGAAATCCTTAGTCTAATAGGTTAGAATTTGACTATGTAATAGGCTTCTACCTCTGACTGAAGTTGAACAGAATTTGGATAGTAATCTCATTAAGTTTAATTTCTCTCAAGCATATATGCAGATGGCAGCTATTTGGAGAAAAAAGCCATGTGTCTTCCTGTATCTTCCCCAATTAAATACTGAAATGCCCAGTGTGGTAGCACATCTTTTGAAATTCATACATTCATACATATGGCGCACATTCAATGTGTGCCATATGTAAACTCAAATGCCAGTTGGTACAGGACTTAAAATAGTGGATTGCGAAGTCAAAAATAGAAGAAAGATTAATCTGTTGTAAAACTCTAAAGCAAAGTAGAAGCACATTTATTGTTAGAACCATAGACTATTTCAAAGATCATTGCTCTGTATTATGATACCTTGTTTATGCTGTAATATTCATGTGTTCAGGTGAAATGCTCTTTGCCCATTAGTTTGAACCATTATTTTCTATGGAAACAGTTTAAATGTTTTTCTACTTTAAGTTCACCTATAGACTCTATCAAAGAGGCTCTGGCTTCAATGCTGTCAGTTACTATCCCTGGTCCATCTTTTAATGCTTCCTTTAATTTAAGATGTTACAGAGGATAATCCTAGGATTAGGATGATGAAGACTGTAATTTGAAATCAGAGGAAACAGATTTTTCTGGCACTAAATAATTTGCTCTTAATAAGGCAGACTAAAAACACATGTCTTAGAGGAACACATATTTCCATCACTGCTACTAGATCTAAAATCAATATGGAAATCCACTGGGCATATGTCTTGATCAGATATTCCTGTTCAATTGGACATTTTTTCATAATGCCTTATTTGTGTCATATACATTGCATTGTATATGGTACATCTCTCTTGCAATCCTAACCTTAAACACTGTAGAAAACCACTGCTATCAAAACTGCTGCCTTAGTTTCCCACAAGAATAAAGGCATGTTGGTTTATTGATAAGGATATATCTTTTGAAGTGTAGTTGAGAAAATAGGTTTTAATACAGCAACATGTCAATATATTCTATAAAAAGGTTTGACCTGTCTTTGACTGTTCCTGATCTTTTAATAGCAACACATGCAATAAAAAAAACCCCAAACCTTCCTGGAGTTTGAAGGAAAGTGTTTGCAGTTCTGGTCTTATGCCATGTCAAACATCTTTTCTCCCTGCAGTTCAGAGGCAAAGTACCTCCTCCATGTGATCCCGTGTGCAAGATCATAGACTGGATTCTTGCTGTTTGGCACCAGCTGAACTCTTGCTTATCACGCCTAGGAGCATCTGAAGCACTTATAGGGCCAAAACATTTCTTCTCCTGTCCTGTGGTTCCAGGGCACAGCCAAGCAACAGTCAAGTAAGATTTTTATTTCTTGATTGATGCTGTTCAGTGCCAACTAGATACATACCACAAATGTAGTAGTTGTGTTTCTCCCAAAACCCTGCAGACTCAGCAACCTCAAAAAAGCATTTTAATTGAAATTGATGAAAGTTTTAAACTTCTGTTCGCTATTTAATTACTAGAAGGGCAATTCTGAAGGACATAAGTGGGAAACGGGTGTCTAACACTGCACCAAAGTCAGTCTTCTTGTGATCTTTCATTTATTTTCTGACACAGAGGTTAAAAGATTCAAAAAAAGTTGATAAGCTCTCCTTTTTAGGTTGTATATAAAGTAAGTTTGGAGAATGATTTCTCACTCTTTTAAATATATGGTATAATTTTTAAATATACATATGCACAGTTTAGAGATATATTATCTTAGTAAGTAGGGTGGTGTGGTGGGTTCGGTGCTGGTCAATGAGTTTAGTTCGGTTCTTATATAAGTTAAGTTACACATATGGCAAAAGGGCCAGTAACATTAAAAAATAATGGAAATTTTGGCTTTTCTCGCCTACAATTGCATAAACATCTGATTACATTCCAACTCGAAATGCTAGCAAATGATAGAAGAAATAATTATAGAATTTTAAATTATATTAATTTCACACTAAGATGTTATTTGGCTTTATCAAAATGAGTCTCTAATTAAGATTCAAACTTGTTCAGAACTGAAGTATAACATTGGTTTCCGGAGATGTGACATAACTTTTCTAACCAGTCAGGTCACCCCTTCTATTCCTTTTCTTACCTGTTTCTCTTGTACTGCTTTCTGATGACCCTTCTTCCAGGAGCCTCTGCTTAACACATGAAGGAGAAGCCTTTGCTTAGCATGTGCAGAGGCTGTCTAATTTCATGATCTGTCTGCAGATCTTGATATATTTTGCTTGTTTATTTTCATTTTTATTCTTGAAAAATACTGATTAGATACTAATCTTCAGAGTAATTATCAAAGTCTAAATGTGGATGTAAGATTGACTTGAAATTTTATGGGTGCTGGGAAATAAAAAAAGAATAAAGCATACCATGTATCTATCTCCCATTTTCCTCTTGAATCATGTCTTCTGAAATGTTTTAATAATTTATTTATTGCAGTGGCATTAATAAAGGACAGAAAAACTATTGTTTAGATATGTTAGTTATATATTTCTGAGTCTGGATTTCTTCTGTGTAACTCTGACTGGTTTCACAATGCTTTACTTTGAGTACAGACCTAAAATGTCCTTTATTGTAGTCATATGCCATCTGACTTGTCATTTTAATGTAGTTTTTGTCCACTAATAAACAATTAAAAAGCACAGCTCCAGTGAGCTCTTACTGGACACTTTTAGTTTAGCAGCATGATGGCCAACAGTGTGGTCATGTAATAAATAGCTTTTAATTAGCAGCTCACTGATTGCTGTTATTTCAGTCTAATTAACCACTCTTTTCCTCTTACCTCTCCTCTCCACTGTGCTATTCTGCTGCTTTTTGCATTTTGTAAAGCTTCTCTGAGTCAGTCCAATTCATTAGGACAGCAGACAGCTATATACAAATTGGGTTCACTCTGGGCTCAGTGTTAGCATGAGACAAGAGGAAGAAGCAGCAGCGGGGCAGGTAGAGAGAATGGTGACAGGAAATTGCTTCTTGCTGTGTGTTTCATGTAGTTTCACCTGTTTTGGTGAGTAGAGTGAATAAATTAAGAAAATTTTAACTACATTTTTTTCTTGGTTTAGGTTTAGGGAACTGAAGATGATGTTCCAATAGGAATGACTTTCACTTTGCAGCCATTTTTGAGGGGCAGGGGTGTGTTATGCCTTTTCTAAGTATCAACTATTTCAAAGAATGGGGGACTTGATCAAGATGAGCACAAACATAACATTGAATTTAAATACCAGGTTGGAATTTTATTTAGAGAGCATGCCCATCCATTGTTAATTGTTAGATTAGGATGGCCTCAATTAATTTTATCTTTGCAGTGTTCATTTCTGACCATTTATACTGACAATATTGCAAAATGTTGAAAGCTTTCTTAGGCAGAAATTGAAAAGTGAGAGTTCTTTATGACTATAATACAAGCAATTGGTATTATTATTATTTTGGTAGCTTAGCTAGCAGAAACAGACTGTAACTATATGGAATATCTACAACATTATGCTAAGGAAGCTACAAGGTCCTTCAAGGACCATCTGCAATACACATTTTACATTGTATTTTAACTACTGTACTAATTATTTTTCTAAGTAATGTAACTTTATCAAGCTTATAAAAGCACTTTGAGCATTTATATGTCATAAAAGCTCAATCTTATGCTTCACAACTGACCAAAAATATATCTTTCAAATAACTCATGCATTCTAACTTTTAAAAAATGGAAAAAAAACCCAAAAAGTCATCATAATATTTTAGGTAATGAGATGGCTTCAGTGTATCAACGTAGCAGGCAAAATCATCCATTGAAGTCAAACAGACATTTTAGCCTTCTTGTTTTCTGAATGGATTTCTGCAAAGCTGAACACAGCATGATAGCCTATTCTTACAGACCTTTAATATAAACCATCTGACTCAGTCTTACCATCTTCCTCCTGTAAGAGGGTATAAGAATAAACAAAAAGAGTAGGAGTTGATCTAAAAAAAGATTGTCTCAGTGTCTGTTGTAGATGTCAGCTGAGTCCTAAGTCTGAAATTTCTAGCCTTTATCCCTAGAGAACTCCTAAGTTATGAGAAATAGTATTTATTTTTCCCTAACAAAATTTTTTCACTTCTTTGCTAATACAACGTAATGCTTTTCTCTTAGAAAAGCAAAAGTACCAGAAGACCCTTTAATTAAATTTTGAATTAAAAAATCAGACCCAGTCTCTAAACCAGACAATCTGGAATATCCACAGCATCTTGGAAACACAGTTCACCGTAGATCAAATACACAAAAGAAGAGTAAGAGCAAGGCAGCTGTATGAATAGAAATGTCTTGTAAACTGGACAAGTTTGGAAATTAAATACTGGAAGGGATACAACCATAAATGAATACCTCCTTTTTTCCATGCTGGCAGCAAATAGGCTAGGAATTAACACCTGCAAGCATGGAAATTTCCCCATGCGCTTAAAAAAAAAAAAAATTGTATATATGAGCATGCATCTTTCTGGGACAATTTTTTTAGCCTTAAAATGAGAAGGATGTTTTATATTATCTGAAGGAGGAAAAGCATTAGGTGGTAAGTTTGTCAAGGCAAGCTAAAGAAATTTAGATCAAATAGTTTAATACTAAAAAACCAGTAAACCCTTCCTTAAATAAAATCATTCCTTCTCTGAAATGGGGTGCTTCTTTAAAGTGCAAAATCTGGTATGTTACCAAAGTATAAAATCACTATCAGGTTTCGATAATTGCTTTTGAAGTTAAAGGAATGGTTTTGTACCACAGGTGGATGTCCAAGCTATGGAATGCTGTGATAGCTCCCAGAGTACAAGAAGTCATACTCTCCAGAGCCTCTGTGAAAAGACCATCTGTACCAGGACAAACAATAGCTAAAAAAAATCCTAGCCAAGGGCAACAGGCTGTTGTTAAAGCTGCTCTCAGTATCTTGCTAAATAAAGCTGTTTTGCATGGCTGTCCTCTTCCCAGACCAGGTAAGAGTGAACTGTCTGAAAGTAGTCATACATTGCTGTACTGGGGCTTTTAACTGCTTCCTTCTGTTTTTAAAACTTCCACAAAACATAGCTGTAGTTCTGAAGGGACGTGGTGGGGTTAAAAGCATTTATTGTCATTAAACTAAGTAGTTGTGTAAGATACTCCAAGAAGAACCATTTGCTACAATCAGTTCTTCTTAACACTGTTTTACTTTTGTTTCAGAGCTAGATAATTATATAGCAGATTTTAAGGGAGGAAATTTTCCTTTATCTGTGGCTTCGAGCTACAAAAATTGCAGCAAGAAAAAAGGTGAGAATGCTTCTTGGAGAAAAGTGAGCACAAGTCCTCGCAAAAAGTCAGGCCATTTGTCCTCCCAGTCATGGAATAAGCAGGAGACAAATACTGAAGGTAAATAAAGCTTTTAATTTTCAGTTCTGGAAGTTGTGAAGGGGTTAAACTGTGTAGATGCAAATCAAATGTTTCTCCTACATCATGAATCAAAATTTTTCAATTAAATGACACTTATATTTATGTTCACCAGTAAAACACTTCATTTCCCCCCCCCCCCAAAATTACTTCTTTGTGACTGTGAGGTGTCCTAAGTAAGTTTAGTTGTTCTAATGCCCTTTTTGTTGTCTGATAATGAGGCAAGCATTGGCTCAGATAATGCAATTATAGGCAGTGGTTCCACCTCTGACTGTACAGAATAACACTGTATCAGTCTCTTCTCCAATACCAGATGAGAGAAAGCTTCATTACTTTATTGGTACTCCTTAGATTTGCTCCAAATTTACAGTATGCATACTTTTTTGAGTTTCCTTACACTTACTTCACTACAATAATTACTACCAAGTGAATCCAGGTAGAAATAAATTAATGCATTCCTCCCCAGATCATGCATCCCTTTTTCAGTCTTACTAGAAAAATGGAGTAGAATAATCTAGAAGCCCTGCAGTGGAAGAAAGAGATCTTTGGGTGTAAATTGAAGATTTTGATTTGACTTTCACTTTAGTTGCAAAAAATAAATGTAAATAATTTTGTGTAGTCACAGATACTGTAAGGTTTTCAATCATCTTCAGTCTGTTGCTCAATAAATAGGGCTTTATGTGACTGAGTCTGTGCATCTGTATAAATGTGGAAGTTATATTAGTGGCTGACACTTTTGAAAATGCTTCTCACCTCAAGATCATAAGTCATGTAATAAGCAGTTTATTAAACAAAGATAATGTATGGATATATTCAGAAGCAACATAACTCTTCTAAAGGAGACATATTTCTAGAAGGAAGACTTAGTATTATTGGTAACTAAATACAATATCAAACAGAAAAACTTGCAGGGGAAAAAAATCAAAGTATTTGCTTTCTGAAAATGAAGGTAACTACTTCAGAGGGAAGATTTAGGAAGAAAGAGAAGGCTTAATACACACACACATACACTTCAGGAGCAGTAAGATTCTAGCCTCAATTACCTCATATACAAAGAACCAAAATACTTGATGCTTGCTACTTTGCAGCACTAAAATGAGCTATTCATTTCTTCAGCCCTTGTTCAGAAAGAAGTCTGCTTTTTCAGAAGACTGCAACTCTAACGTCCTGATTGCCAGTTCCCTGTTTGAGTTGTGAACTTACCTAATCCCACTAAGAGGATTTAAGAAATAACATAACCTGAAGTGGGATGGCTGTATTTTGTACCTAAGAATGTTCTTGGAATCCAGTTAATATCTGTGAATATAAGTTAAAAATGGAACAGTCAATTAAGTTTAGTAGTCTTCTATTTTGGACTATCAGAATCAAATGCTGTTGCTGTTTCCAGTATAGGTATCTCATGAAGCACATTTAAATATTTTCTTGTTGACAAGAAATTTCTCTTGGGAAGAACCAGTAAGGGTTGTTGAAATGCCTAACACAGAAACCTCATGTCCTCTCTTTCACAAAAGCTTAGGCAACTCATCCCCTATTTGCCATTTCAGCAGTTCTTTCTGTTACCCTGAACACTTTCAAGGGATGTATTCTGATCTTTAACAGACCCTGTTGACATAATTAGTTAGTAAACGGGAACACATTTTCCCTGTTTATCATAGATTTTAGAATAAAGAAATCAACACACATGGTAACACACTAACAAGTCAATCTCTCTTTTGCATAGGTATAAAATCTAAGACTGTGTTGCAACCAAACTGTAAGAAAAGAGCTTCTCTCACCACAAAGTAAGTCTCAATTTCTGGTATTTGTGACACTTTGGAAAAAAAAGATGATAGCATTCTATTGTAAAGCAGCACACTGTAATGAATAGATCAATAGTTTTTTGGTAGTGTTTTGGTCCCATATGTGAAGAAAGGAATTATTTTTAATTTTCATTTCAGAGAGGAAATAAAATTTATATACTTTGGTATAATTTTAGAATCCATTTCTTTATTTCAAGCCTTGCAGCACTGCATGTCTTTTTATGTAACAGAATAGTCTATGACTTAAGAAAGTTATGTAACACTTACTCTGCCTTGAAAAGTTGGCCATATGTTTTTATCAACTGGCATTATATTTTAAAAACTCCTCTGGCTATTTTCAGCTTGCTGAATGGCAATTCAAGCTGGTACAGTACATGCACTTTAGTCCCACTCATACAGAGTTTCCCTGAGAAAGTATATGAATTAGCTAGAGGGAACTGCATTTGAGATCTCACTTCAATCTAAAACCTCAGTTCTACCTTATTCACAGGCACAGAGAAAATAGAATATTTATGCTTCCAGTATGCCAGAGTTTTTTTTAAGTGTTTGGAATTATTTCCAAAAAGCAGAGTGGAATGAAATTGATTGCTGCATCTTAAAAATAGGGGAGTCTTTGAAAATACTAGATAGAGGAATCCTTTGTTAGATTTTCAGAATAGAGAGAATAATTTGGATAGAAAGATCTATTATGAGATAATTATTGACAACTACTGCTGTCAGTTCATCAGATGTTTTGTTTGTAGTAGTAAAGGTCATTTGGAAAAAAATCACTATGTTGGAGATGTCTATAATATTTCTTTTTAAATTCTGTATAACAGCTTAATTTAAATGTTCTCTCTGATTGTTTGTTTGGGTTTTTTAACCAGATCTTCAGAGAAGGATCATTTGAGAACATTAAATCTGGAGCAAAGGCTGTCTGTTGGTTCTGATGATGAAGTAGATCTTGTGCAGGAACTTCAAAGTATGTGTTCCAGCAAATCTGAGCCTGATATAAGCAAGGTAAACACAAGATTTTTAAATAATTTACTACATTACCATAGTGTGTTGTTTGTTATGTGTTTAAAATAAATTTTTGATTTACAAGCCCTGCTTGAACTGAAGAAAATTATTAAATTATTTGGGAATAAGCCAAAGCCAACTAATATATGATACATAAGTGTTCTGGTTTAGTATACACCATTTTAAATTACACCTTCACCAATTTTTCTTGTGAAGATTCTTGCAGTGGAGGATGAAATTTCTATAGAATCATAGAATAGCCTGAGTTGGAAGGGACACACAGGATCATTGAATCCAACACGTGGCTCTGCACAGGATCACACTGAGAGTCACACCATGTGCCTGAGAGCATTGTCCAAATGCTTCTTGAACTCTGTCAAGCTTGGTGTTGTGACCACTTCTCTGAGAACAGCCATTCCCTGCATTACTGTTCCCTTGTTGTGTTTCATGCTCTCGTTGCTCCCAGTGGGAAACTGTTCTGTAGTCATAAAGACATAGAAAGTTTACCCTAATATGCATTGAACATTTGGTTTGTTTAATACAATGCCATCAGCCTTCACAGAACTGGCTTAAAGCTCTTCTGCTCTGTAGGCAAAATGTAGTTTACTGCCCCAAGCAAGAGAGGATGGATTGGCCTAGTTCTTTAACAGTGGCAAAAGAGAGTGAAGGATGCTTGCAGGGCTCATAGTTTTGGGCTAAATTCTATGTTGTAATGGGTTGTGGGTGTTTATGGCAGACCTGTTGAGGCAGAGTGTGGAGCTGTGTGTCTCTCTCATTTTTCTTTTTATACTGATACCATGCAGCTTTCCCTGTGGCTGAAGCTATTTATTCTTTTTCATCTTTCCTCTTAGCATAGCTGATGTGGATGGATGTGACAGCAGGCTATGTTCACACTGGAGCAGCTGTTCCATATCTTTTGAAACATGGATAGAGTCAGTCTTAGGCTATTGTCCAGTTAGGCTGTGCATGACATCCTCTAGGATTTCCCTGAACAGCAGTTCCATTAGTTTTGCTTTATTAAGTATTCTGTTTATTCTTAGAAGACAACCAAATTTGTATTAAAAAAAAGAAATACTGTGTTTGGAAAGATTTTTCAACCTATTTATTGAAACCCTTTATTATAGTGCTTTGTTTTGTGTTGTTTTTCTTAAAGTATTTACAGTACATGTATGAGTCACATGCACCAAGCTGGCAAGCTAATCACTAATCAGTTAGCAGGGATTTATTGTAGCTATCCTTAAAAGAATGGGATGTGCTTAAAGAAATGGTAACCAACTTAAAATTGTGTTTAATAACATGCAAAGTATAATTGCTTGTTGATGACAATTCAAGGAAATATGGGTTAGATAAGGAAGGAGATAGATGTCAAGTCTTTTGTTCAGTTTCCTCACCATGGGTGGAACCATCCTTGGCTGGAATTTCTGTTGTTAATTCCCCAGCTGCCTAATAGAGCCTTGCAGAAGTAAGGGTGCTGTTGCATGCTTTCTTTGAGTGGTGTAATTTCAGGCTGCCAACAGAATAAGTACTTCTGCTCTTTAATTCACCCTTTCACTCGAATATATTCCTGCTGCCTTCACTGGGTTGGGATTGAATACTTTTGCAGTTGCAGAATTTAATTGGATCAGCTTGCCCCAGGATAAAATACCTAGTTTTCAGTGAGGACAGTATCTTGAGCAGGCTCTGTCTGTTATTTTCTAGTCAGGAAAAATAGAAAAAAAGGGAAGAAATATGGCAGGAGAAAGGGAAAACAATCATTCCTTTCTCTGATGTTCCTGAAGGCTGGTTAAATTTGATGGGATACTGCCCTTAAGCTCCACTGAAAAGTATCACTCTGGAAATGCATGTTTAATCTTCCTCTGATTGTAGTTTATATGAAATCTCCACCTCCCATTTTCTAAAAATGCACTTAAGAGTAAAGAAGAGATATTTTAATTGTTCTTTGGATATTTACATGTTCTGCATTGCATTGTACAGAAACCATGAAAATAAAATCAAGCCTCTAAAAATTGGCAAATGTAAACATAATCTCTGTGAATAACTAAAAAAAAAAAAATCATCATTTCCTTATCTTTCTTTAGATTGCAGATTCTAAGGATGAGTTACTGATGTTCAGTAACTCCCAGAACATTCCTGTATTATCAGCAAGTAGTACTAACCCAAATAAAACAACAGCACAAAAGGTAGGTGATATTAGTTTTATGGTAGGATAGGAAAGGTGTCTTCAGTTTCTCCAAGTCTGAATTTCTGATTGGATCCTAAGAATTAGTGCCCTGTTTATTACAAGAAAATACTGTCATAATTCTTAAGAAAGTTGCTAGACTACCATTCCAAGATCCTTTCATGTGACTTAGAAGCTAAAGATTTATTTAGAAGCTAAAGATTTATTAAAACAATGATGCTTTCAGTTTTGGCTTTCTACATAAAGCCATCTCCCTAGGCCAAGTATTTTTGACATTACATTGACACTACAAGTTATTTCCATCAGATATGAAGAGAAATAAAATCTGGGTTTGTTGTTTCGTTTCAATTAATGTCACTCAGTAAGTTTGGAAAAGCACCACTTCTAAAATTCTTGATGTAAAATTACTGGTTGCTCTGACGTCAAAGCTCTAAGGGGCAAAAATATTGAAAAGACATGATATTACCAAAGTTTGTGAAGAATAGCATTTTTTTAGAGGTATTCAGTTCCTACTTTTGACCTAACTATTTGCTGAAATATACAGTCATCTTGCTATGTTATATATGTAAATGAACTTCAGTAACTTCAGAGTAGTTTCAGAGTGGGAAGATAAGCTGAATATTTTTGGAAGATATAGTAAGTCTACTACTGTCTTCGTTTCAGAAATTTTTATTATTGTTTGTGGATGCTACCATCCCTACTAAATACAGAGATGAAATTATGTCCTGCCTACTTTTCATTATTTGGGAAATTATGTTTTCTCTGTTGTTACATCTTCTTCCCTTTTCTTTTTTGCTCTTTGTGTTTGTGAACATCAAGAGAGTTTCTGAGCTCAGTTAATCTTAGCCAGGGTCTGTGGTCTGTGTTCCCTTACCAGGCCTTCTGTGTTCCTTTGATATAGGTCTTTTGGAGGCCAATCCTGATGTTTTATCTAACTGCAGTAAATTGTTTTCTAGAGACACCATTTTCACCATACAGTGAAATCCCTGAAACTGGATTAACTAACACACCTTAGCATTAAAAGAGCTGACTTTCACAGACCACCAAATATTCTGAATTGGAAGGGACCTACAAGGATCTTCAAGTCCAACTTTTGAGTGAATGACCCATACGAGGACTGAAACCACAACCTTGCTGTAATCAGCACCATGCTCTGACCAGCTGAGCCAGTCTCAGGCTCAGATGAGTTGACAGCCTTGCATTCATATTTCTTCATATCCAAATATTCAGAAAGTTAGAATATTTTCTGTAAATTGGTTAAAATCTATAGAACAGTCTCCACTAAAAGAAATAATTTTAACCTTGCAGATCCACAAGTAGGTGTACTCCTTTTGAATATTTCTCTAAACACATATTCAGGCATCCCAAATCAGAGCTTCACATAGTAGTGATGCCTGGATAATTGGCTAAGTCAGATGACCTATCAG
This sequence comes from Vidua chalybeata, assembly GCF_026979565.1. Lineage (NCBI taxonomy): Eukaryota > Metazoa > Chordata > Aves > Passeriformes > Viduidae > Vidua > Vidua chalybeata. Next base: position 48,755,288 of record NC_071534.1, on the reverse strand, counting down.
TTCCTACTGTACATTTCTCCTAGTAATTTTTTTCTTTAAAAATTCCTGCTAACAAGGAGAAGGCATTTCTATATTGACTTGCAAGTAGACAAGCTTAGCTACTTGGGAGGTTTGTGAAAAACTTGATCAAAAGCTTTCATAGAGAATAAAAAAAAAAAAATTCTGGGGAGATGTTGGCCAAAATGAAGGGAACACAACCCAGCCATGTCAAACAGTGATACTTATTTATACACAATTTTTTTTTTTTTTTTTAGGATGGAATGCGTCCTCTCAGCAGCAGTCGAACTGTGGAAAGCAGCAACAGTAAATCAAAGACAGAGTTGGGTGTTTCAAGAGTTAAATCTTTTCTTCCTGTTCCTAGAAGCAAAGTCACCCAGCCTTCTCAGAATACTAAAAAAAAGCAGCAGCAGTAATACAAGGCAAATAGAGGCAGATAATAACACAAAAAGAGAGATTTGGAATTTGCACAAAAAAGAACAAATGGAAAAATCCAATAAATTAACCTGCCTATCTTACAATTTTTTGTGTTCATATAATCTCTATTGCAAAGAACCAAGTACTTAAATATGTAAATATTTTTTAAAAACAAACTGTTACCCTGTAATGTAAAGTTTGTACAGGACCACAGTTTTATTTCTATGTACATCAGCTGGAAATGATATTGATTTAAAGTTCAGAAATGGGCATTTTGCCTCCTTCATAGATGGTTGTTTTTTTTTCTTCTTTTAATATGAAAATTACTTATTTAAATGATAATATTCAGGGGCACCTACCACAGGATTCTGTTTGTGTATATACTGTACATAAATATATTCTATTAAGTTCACATGTTAACCTGCATTCAAATGAGTTGCACAATATATACAACAATGGCTTAAAGCTATTGTTCATGCATTTTAAAGACATTTTATCTTCACTTAATGAAAAATTAGTGAATGTGGCAATAACTGAAATGTTTGGAATTGCAGATCAATTACTTTCAGCTACAAGCCATATTAAATACTTTGATTTCATCATCATCATCTGCCTGCTGAATTGTGATTTTGTTTTTCTCAAGCTTCTCTTCATCTAAAATGTAATTAATTTCCTTTATAACTTTTATCTCTTAAAAAAGGAAAGAGATTGAGAAATTAAAATGCAACAAAAGTTATTTTTCTCAGACTCTTACTCTTTGATAGAATCGAAGAAAATGTGATCATTTATCAACTTTGTTTTTCTTGTATACTGTAAAAACTTTTATATGCTTCATTAGTGTTTTAAAAGCATCCAAGAAATAACAGTGTTTTACAGAAACAGATTTTACTGAAAAGAAATTCGAGCAAAAGCTTAACTACAGTATTATCCAAGATAATGTAGTAGCAATGAGTTACTATGTAATTATCAATTTCTGTTGTGGATTTAAGATGTAATTGCTATAAAATGATACTTGAGTTGCAGTTAAAATTAACTCTTTGTTATTTTTCTCTCCACCACTGAGGTAGATCGTGTTCCCATGAGGAAAGTTTCTATGCAGGGCATATTTCCCCAGCCTCTTTCTACAATAGTTGCAGTTACATCCTTGTGAATTGCAGGAATGTGGAAATGCGCACTGTTGAGATAGCTCACCTGTTAGGCAGGGGAAAGTGCAGATTTTTCTTGAGATCAGATTTGGATGACTTTTGCTGGGTTAATGGGAGATGGTTTGGGGAATTTGGACAGTGATATGCCTCTAATATCTAAAAGAGCATTTTTCTCAAAATAAGCCTGGAGGAGGAAAGGATTAACTTTTTCCTAACACTTTGCCTTTGTATATAAAACAGTTACCCCAGATTCATGTCAATAAAATCTTTGTATGGCATATTGTCTTTCTTTCTCTTAGTTTGTGTGTGTGTGTTGGCTCTATAGATATTGAATATTAGAAGCTTATTTCTGAAATAATTTCCTGCACAATATATTTAGAAAGTACCTTGTTTTTAGGCAATTGCTGTTTCACTAAGACTTCTATTTGCTGTGCTAGTAATGTGGAACCAAATATAGGTCATTTCTCTAGAAACTGATTTTTAATTTTTTTTTTTTTATTCATTTTTATGCTGAAATATGGATGCTGCTTTTGCTGGTGGTTCTTAGCAGAATGAGTCAGCTGCAAAGCACTGCAGGTCAGAGCAAGTAGGATCCCTGATGTGCTGAAGCAGTGAGCAGCAGTGTGGTAGCTTGTGTGAGAAGCTCAGGTAGGGATTTCATGGCCAAGGAGGAACACAAGTGTAAGACACTATCTGCAAGGATCACATAAATTTCAACATAAGAATTTGTAAAAACAATTTTATTTAAGAAAAATCCTGACATCCTTCTAAGCCAAGTTTGTTCTGCATTTAAAATGTTACACCTGGTTTAGATCAAGAGCTAACAGTGTGCTTCTGTGTGGGAAGATACTGGGCAGTGTTCTAAAGCATGCTTTGAGGCATATTTTAAAACTGCATATTGTCTATGAGAGTAAAAACTAATCAGTACTGTACTGTGCATGAAAATCTGCAGAGGAGAGAGTAACTTTGGTCATGGTGTGAAAGTTAGGTCTCTTGCTAAATTTAGCATTGCCTTTCAATGCCCTCATTATCCTTCCTTTACAGCCTGCTGTCCTAAACTCTCCATCTGCATCTTTTACCTTTTTGACTTCTGTCTGCTATCATTTTGTTTGTCTGTCAGTTCAACACAGTGATCTCCATGCAGCTTTAATCTCACAGTATCTTACAGATCTCCTAATTGATGGTTCTCTTCTGCACTAAGAGCTAATCTCTCTTGTTAGGCCACAGCAGATCCTGCCCTCAAAGAGTGAACACCACAAAACCATAAACACAATTTGCTTGTGGACGTGCTGACTTCTCTGCTGGCTTATCACTTGGTTTGTGTTAGGTTGTGCTGAAGCAAGGCCAGGTTCTGTTCATGAGCTCAGGGCCCATGTGTCAGGGCTCAGGGCTCACTGTGTCTTCAGGTTATTCCTGTGATGCTACAAACAGCACTCATAAGTGAATTGTCATACCAGCTACTCTCACTTTGGGTTTGTAATGGGCAAAATCCTTTCTCTTTCTTGCTTCCTGTATCTCAAGCAGAGAGGATTGGAGTGTGCTGTGCTGGGCCATGCCCATCCATGCTGCATCTGCTCCCAGCTATTACCCCATAACTGAAAGAGGTAAGTGAAGAGAGAGACCCCATCTCCATGGAGGGGTATCTCAGAAAGTATAGGGAAGCTTCTATGGTTGAATCCATCTGACAGGCCACTGGAGCAGTGAAAGACTTAATTTATCCCTCATCTGACTACACTACATTCTTTAAACACATGTCAGTGTCTTCAACTAGAGAAACATGAAAAATACTTCTCATCCATCAACTCTGGTAAGTACTAAACATTCCAGCTCTTCACTTCAAGCCACTCCTGAAAATAAAACCTTTCAGCATCTCTCCTATGGTTCTTATTTCTTGACAAGAATATGGACTGTGTTCCTTAAGTGAATGTCTGAATCCATCAGACAATATTTGCCTTTTATTTTGGGTTGCTGAGCATGAACTCCAAAATTAAAACCATGAAGAAACCTTCTCCATCATTCAACAAAGGCAGCAACATTCATCAGCAACAGCAAAACCAGGAGGCCTGAGGCACATCTCTTCCTGTAATACAGCTTAAGTGATTTACAAAATACATCCAAAACCCTCCAGCTTTCCAATAGAACTGGAGAAGCAAAACAGCCTCCGGTGGTGTAAGATGCTTGGAGAAAGGATGAAGGATCGCTTTCTTGGTTGTAACTCTGGCTAAAGTGATGTTTATGGTGATCAAACTATAGTTAAGAGAGTTAAGAATCACTAAGTGAGCTGTTCTTCAAGAAACTTGAAGAAGTGACTTTAAGGGAGCACAAGGTATGGTGGTAGTGGGCTGTAGTATCACTCAGAAACTTCTGGCTGCATTTTACAAGGGTTGTATTTTGAGGTTGAAGTGAGCCCCGGGGAATGAACTTAGTATAAATATTGTTTATCCTAGGAACAGGAAATTGGTTTTAGAGAACATGGGGGTTTGTAAAGGAAACGTATTACTGTATTGCATTGTATTGCTTAATTTGCAAGATGTTTTTAGACAGCAACTAATGGTCCATTAATGAACAATTGTACGTCAGTTCTAAAGCGGTGTGGGTTTTTTTCCAAATGTTAAATCACAGCCAAGTGTAACTCTAGACCTAAAATACCAAATCTATAATAGAAAAATGAGGAAAAAAATAATCACCAGAATATTTTTTGGTAAATAAAATGAAACAAATTATGTAATTCTGAAATTACCTCCAGCAATTAACACCAATTTAGAATTAATACAGGAAAATGCTTTAAAAGGCCTAAAGTTACTAAGAAATAATTTAAGCCTGTTGCTTAAACAGGGTAGATAGAATTCGAAAAGTGTAGATGCCATCAGGTGTTCAGCAGCTCTGATGTAACAGCCTGAGAGATTTGAGGCTTGTGGAACTGGAGGAGGTGGATTTTAAGAAAGACTTTGGAAATGGATATTTAATGAATAAAGCACAGCTGGTAAGACACCAGTTAAGCAACTGTGAAAACAAACTTGTTTGTTGGAATAGCAGGTTTGTTTGACTCCAGTGAGATACTGAGCAGTTCCCGCTAATGTGTAGTTATTTTGTATATAAGATTTATGAAAATGGATAAGTATGCACAGTTCAAGTTTGTTTAGGCTATCCTAGCTTAGCATTTGCTCTCCCAAGGCTTCTTAGTGCTGTACTAGCAGTGTGGCCACCCTTCTCCACTGTACTTAAGGACAGCTACAAAATCTCTTCAATTTTCTTTGGTTTCTTCTTAGCAGGCTGCAAAATTAAATCTCCACATGTAGTATTAAAGTCAGCATGCTCTTCTCTTTGGCTATATGTTGTACAGACCCACATTGTACAGACCCATAGGTGGTTTTAATGACAAAGTGCTCTGGTAAGAGTACTTTTTATATTTGTTCTGTTTAATCAAATGCATGCAAAGCAAAGCACATGAGAAGAAAAATTCCATTAAGTAATGCTCAGCCTGTGCTTATGAAGGTCATTGTTTGTTCTTCCACTAGTTATAGCCTCATTTGCTTCTTTTTTGTTTTCTCCCTTCCCTCTTGTGCTCCATTTTCCATCATGAACAGCACGTGCAACTTCCAGATTAGTTTCAGGCAAAATCCCTGGGAGCTGTCACCCTCTGACAGAAAGTACAAGAACACTTACTCTAGAAGGTAGTGTGCTCTTCTCAACCTGTGTTGGGAAGGAGAGGCTGGGTCATCCTCCTCATGGAGGCTGGTACTAACTTACCTCCTCTTCCAGCCTGAACTCCAGAGGAGCTGAAGCAGTGGTTTGGAACTGAAAGAAATAACACACTCTTCTCTCAGTTGACCTGAGAGGACAGCATCTTGCCTGGGCTCTTTGGGACTGGCAGTGTGATGGTGGTAGCTGGGCACTGGTGGCAGAAGCTGTTTCAGTGAGTGTTGTAGCCCAGGGTGGAGGCAATCAGTCAACTGATTTACTTTTTCCTTCAAATTCCTCCTCCTGAGTATTTGTATCAGCTACTTCCATATGTCCCATCTGCTACATGCTCCTGCTGTATTTATCTTTTTCTTTCCTGAAATGTGTCCTCGTCTGCTGAATCCAGCTTACCTACCACCTTCTAACTCTGACAACGACATGAACGGTTTTGCAAGTTCTGAAGCATGCACTAGTTCTAATGACAGTCATTCTTTTCTGCTGATCTTTCTGATCATCTTGTTTATTTAGATTATAAACTCCCCCACTTGGTGTGTCTGCTGTAACTCTGAGTAATATCCTGAAAAAGAGCGACCCTTGGCACGCCTCCTTGGACTTGGCCACACTTCAGCAGCCCTAGCCTTCCAGCCAGGCTTGGCCACGTACTCTGTAAAGACTTGTACAAATGGAGAGCTGACTATGTCAGAAAAGGGACAAACAGTGTGAGGTGAACAGTTTGAGGGGATAAGAGGAGTGGAGATGGGATTCAAAAGTCATACTACTTCAATACACAGTTGGTTTTCCATTGTTAAAAATCAAGCAGAGTTTAGTGGCAAAGAAACAGTGACATGGCAAAATTGAGACCCAAGGTTATCCAAAGTGCTCTGTGAGCATGAGGCATTGCTTTGTGCAGAAAATCAGGCGGCGCAAGGTGTCCCCCACAGAAAGAAAGCAAAGAGATCCAGGAAAGTGCTAGAAGATAGACAAGCATAAAAGTACAGTATGAAGGACAGGGCAGGAAAAAAACTGCCAAAAAATATTTGCAAAGGAAATGTGTAATGAAGGCCAGAAAGTATGCAATGGGGGACAGAGCTGGAGGGAAGCCAGTGTGACGCAGAGTGAGCAGCTCCAGAGTGAGCCCCGGTGCCTGCGGGCTCAGCCGGACCCAGCGGCGCCTTGAGCAGCACCAGGGCCCAGCCGGAGGCAGCGCAGGCCGATGCTGCTCCAGGACTCCCGAAGGAGTTTAGTCCAAGCCTTGCCTGCGCTGCTCTTCGCAGCTGCAGGGCCGGGCGCTGGGGGAGGCCGGGCCGAGCGCAGCCCGCGCCGCAGCGCTTGAGGCCCGCAGCACCACCTAGTGCCGCCCGGCCGGCCCGGGCAGCCCCGCAGGCCTTTCCAGCCGCCGCCTTCGGGAGGGAGAGAGCGGCTACCAAAATGATGGCCATGTTCTTGATAGGCAGCAGTCACCGAAGTGGAAGCAGCAGAATCTGTCCACCGTGCCTGCCCCATTAAGGGGGGCAGGAGGGGCTTTAGTGTGTCATACAGGCAGTTTCTCTTTTTAAAAATTTATTTAAAGAAAAAAATAGTCTGAAACACCTGTATATATCACTGGAATACTTTAGTGCACAAAGACAGCATTGGACAGTACCTGGCCAGACTCTGGGGCTGCCCTCGTTTTCAACAGCTCTAGCATAAGGAGACATCAAAGTCTAGTAGCAAAATATCCCTGCAACAATCCAAATATAAAACTTTTTGTACAAATATATTTTTCTGTATAGTATGCAATCACTCTTAAAATACATAATTTCCTTAGCAAAAGTTTGCAACAATATTAAAATAAATAAAATATCCTAGAGAACATTCAGTTCCATAGTAAAACTGCAAACCAGAAGAGTATAAAAATTAATTTCATTATTAAAGTCTACATCGGAGAGGTTTCTTTTTTTTTTTTTTTTTTTTTCTTTTTTTTTTTTTTTTTTTTTTTTTTGTTAGGCCAAAGTAAAAAGCATATAAAGATGCCAGACCTATGCAGATTGCAGGTTCACTGCCAGGAGTCCTACCTTTTGCTAGATACTGATGTCAGTCTGCACTCATCCAATTGTGAGTGTGTGCAGGGTCAGGTTAACAGTCTCCTAGATTTTAAGAGGAAATACCAATTCTCTCTTAACTGTGGAGACATAACAGATGTTGATTGGCTTCCAAGACAATATCCTCTCTTCCTTCATTTTCACCTATGCACGTGGCATTTGGCCTTTCCTGCTATGCTGAAATTACAGTTGCTGCATGGAAAACAAAGAGAAGGAAGTTTTCTCTGTGGCTTGCTGATATTGTCCCTTAATTCAGTTGCAGGAAGTGAATCCACAGAAGTTTTTTACATACTGATTTTTCTATTTTCCACCCAGATTTGATAATTCTTTTCACATTCTTCCTGCTGTCTAGTCCTCTCACCCCAGCAAGAACATTTCTAAAAGTTTTCTGAAACAATGTCAGCCTAGGCAAGTTACTTCTGCTCGCCATCTGGTTTGTATCCAATCAGAGCAGCTTTTCAAAGGAAATCTGGTTTCACCACTCTAAGTGGCAAAACCTCAAAGAATGCACTAACTTGCACATGATTAACCACAGAAGGGAAGCAATTCCCACATGCTCATGTGGTCGCTTCAGTAAACACCTCCTGGAAGGCTGAATTTGTGCGTGGCTGAGGCAGGTCCAGAAGTGCTGGTTCTGGCATCATGGGGCACTGCTGACCATTCACTCCACAAAGAGGGTCTTTACACAGCATCTCACAGTCTGGTCTCCTGCACTTCTTCCTCTGTCTCCTCCTGCAAGGCAGTGATTTGGGGTCGGGGTTTACGTTTGCTGGAGTTTCTGTGGTGTGCTGGCAGTAGCTTAAGGCGCTCAGCGTGACTGATGGCCTGCCTGAAGGAGCTCTTCTCGTTCAGCAGCTTCTGAATGGATTCGTACTGCCTCAATCTATTGTCCTCGATTACCTGGAGAAACATCACTCTGTCAGAAGAGCAGTGGTGGTGCTGACAGAATTCAGCTAATGCAACTAATGGAGCAGGGAAGAGACATGAAGACATGGCAAACATCTTCTAACAGAAAAAGCCCAATTTACAATTTCTAATTTCTAGTCTGCAGTTTCTAATTAAAACCACAAAAACATGCATTAAAATTTGAACATGTGGAAAAGGTGCCTATTGCCCAAATTACAAAGTGCTGCTGCACTGGCTGGTTTTTCCTTGTGACTTGGTTTTATCTCTGAGTCCCTTTGTTGAAGACTCCCAGTACCTTGGCATTTCCCTGGCACTGCTAGACCGCCCAGTTAAGAAAGCGTTAATTTTTCTATCACAAGCAGAGAGAGAAAGCTGCCAGCAAAGTGCCAGCCTTTCTTTGCTTTCTTCTCACCAAACAAGGAAGCACTGCTCACCTCTGTTTGAAGGAGACAAGAAGTTTGCCCTGTAGGGTTGTGCAGTCTCCCTGTCAGACAGGAGCCAAGGAAAAATCAGGCTCCTTCGCTGGCACTGCATTGTCAGCACATCTCTGGTAAGGGCACAGGTCTGACAGGAGAGAATTTTAGCATCTCTGTTGCTAAAATATGGTCTGGAGGGTGGGAAGCCTTTTCAGGGCTGAGGCTGCCTGCCTGCTAGGGCTCTGCTGCCACAGCAGCTGGGAGCAAGGCTGAGTCCAGCACACACCCAGGAGCAGCACATCCAAAAGGATGTACAACCTGCCTACTGACTAGCCTGCTTTAACTCCAGGCACTGTTCCTCCTGCTGTGCTAATGCACCCAATCAAATAGACATCGAAATCTATGTTTCACTCTGCTAATAAAATTTAGATGCCCACCCATAGAAGAGTGAAAAAAATACAGAAAGAAGAACCTAATTTTTAAGAACCATTTACATAACTTTCTTTTTCTTTACTAACCATTTTTATGTAACAAAGGAAATACCCCAGGACTCCAGTAATTTGTCCCCTTGATTACACATGAAAGGAATATTTACATGGCTTGTTGAAAGAAATCAGCAATTCTGATCATCACATGCTAGGAAACTCCTCTTCCCCAGGCAGCCTCCTATTGCTCAAGTGCAGCTGATTCTGCATTTGCAATTGTAAAACTCTGTGAGATGCTGAGATTTTTCTGAATCTCCTGAGCCAATCAAAAATATAAGGCACCTGGATCAGCAGCTGGATAACCTACACAACTTTCCTTCTGGTCGAAACTTTCCTTCTTGCTCCCCCAGAACATGACCCAACTCATCTGTATTCAGATGTCTGTCACAGATCAGGTGAAGGAGCAAACAGGAGCCTGCTGTAGTTCTGCCAGTGGGTAAGTTGCTCAACTGCCCTGAACGACCTCCATCAATCCAGAAAACATCACTTCCACTTGGTGTGTTTTGCGTGTTCATCAAATGTGGTGAGACAGCAGTAAGTGAGCCTATGAGAAATGCTCACCAAAAATCTCTGGCATTCCAGCATCGCCTCCAGCCTATGCTCGGAGAGTATCACTGTGCAGTTGGCAAACGCATGCTTCAGGGTCTTCCTGATCACTTGGGAAGTTCTGAAAGGCAAACAAACAATGCAATGTGCATACCCATAACTGCACAGGCCCATAAAACACATGTGTAGCAGCCTGGCTGTGGGTTGTAGAGCTTCCATGCAGGGACACAGCTCTGCGGTGCCTCAGCTGCATCTCTGCTGTCAAAGTATCTATGAGCCATAGAATAAAGGCTGTAAGCAGGCTTCCCTGAGCCCCTGCACAGAATTACCAACACACATTACTAAAATCAGGCTTAGTAATAGGGCAGACAAGTTACAAAAGATCTCTTTAGATGGTGCTGCCTCATGGGTTTTCTTATTCCATATTAGAAAACAACAAATGAACAAAACATACACAGGGTCCAGGTGAGCACTTGGTTCATCGAGCAGCAAGATTTTAGCTTTGCTGAGAACTGACCGGGCAAGGCACATCAGCTGTTTGTGGCCATGACTGAGGACGCAGCCTCCATCCACAAGAACAAAATCAAGCTTGCCTGGAAATTGCTCTATTACAGACTTCAGCCCAACCTGCCGGAGAAAAAAGGACACAAAAGATTGTCAAGACATAATTACTGCTGACTGTGGTAATCATTTACATCATTGTAAATGCTACAGAAAGTGATTTTTGAAAGGAAAACAGGCCTCTTTGGTTACTAGGAGTTTAAAAATAAATGACCAAATTTTATATACTACATTATAGCAATAGAGAAAATAACCCCAGTCACCATGGCCGCTGTCTCTACAGCTCTGACAGTGTTTTCAGGTGCTCCTTTTGCTGCCCCAAAGGTCTTGTGCACTTTGGTTATACTAAAGGCATAAGGGGTTTCCCCCTGGCATTTGTGACAAAGTGTTTAGAGGGGTGCCCATGCCAAGTGAAGCTGCTGCCTTTGGACCAGAAATCAGAGTCCAGCCCAGAAGATGTTTTCTGACTGTTTCTTCCAGTGCTCCTGTTTACTCTCTTTGGGAGATTTACACCTCCAATCAAAGCTTTCCATCTTCCACAGATCCAAACCAACTGTGGTCCTTGGCCTTATCAGCAGAGTTTCAAGAGACATTTTTACAAAATATGAAAACTAGGAAATATATGTGAGTTGCATGGCTCTATAAAATACTATAAAAATGTAATGAAACTCCAGGAACTTATAAAGGCCACCTCCCTTGGATTTTTTAACTATTACTGATAGCAACTAATTTGCATTCCAGGGAAAACAAAAAAATGGAATTCCTACAAAGTGTTTTCACTTTGCATGGAAACAGTATTAAACTGTGGTGTATGGGTATATGTGTTGTGCTTCTGAAGAGCTTGTGCTTTAATTTTTATGCAAATTAAGCCCAGCGTTTTGTTCCTCATTCTCTTTTGAACACAAATTGTGTCCTTAATGAAATTTTGCATTCAATGGATGGAAAAGTGCTTTCTTCTTAAAACTGCACAAGGTCTCTTCATGTACCCATAGGGTTCAGAAGCTGTCTGCAGGAGTAAGACTTAAGCTCACAAGTCAACACAAGTCTGACAGGTTCAGGTGCTGAAATATGGGGGCAATAAAAAATGCAACATCAGACAAGGCCTTGTTCTCTGCAGTTGATTGCAAGGAGTGTAAAAAGCTGATTCTGATTTCAGGAGGATCCTCTAAATCCTCAGCAGTCAACATGGGTCTGGAATAAGCTGACAGCTCATTTCTGTGCCGTGCTCCCAAAGTTAAACTGACTCACTGCCGAGCCAGACTTCAAGAGCATGAACTTGGTAAACAATCCAATCACTCCTAGTAAAAAGCATTACAGCTCTTTCTTTTTTATTTGCTTTGCATTCTTGCCTATGCAATGAAAACCTCAGTATCAAATACAGGTTTGCCCAACTCCTTAATGATAAACACTTTAAAATAAAATTTTTTTCACGCCATTGTAAAAGAGGTTTAGCTCTTTAAAATACCAAGCTCAATTCAAACACACACTAGAAACAATCCTCCAAAGCAGGAGAGCTTATCTTCCTCAAGAAAGAGGATATTGATCCACACTAAATTTCTTTATGAGCCTCAGAGAAGCAGAGAAACAGCACTGAGCACAATGTTGCCTCCGCTAGGGCTGTCTGAAAAGCTGTCACACCATCTAAACAAAAATGTTATGATATTTTCATTTGACAGTAAATTACTCACAGAATGTGTCTACTTTCCTCTTTTCCAAATATAGAGAAGAAATTATAAAAACCCAAGAAAGCAAGCAGAGACAGAGTTAACCTCCTGGATGGGAAAGGAGGAAGCTTTCAGATTAAGTCTCACACCTGTAAGCATTTTTTGATACTTGAGACTTGTAATGAAGGAAAGTAGCACCAATGTATGGTTAAGTCTGTATTAATTAGGTCATCTGTACCTTTGAAAAAGGTACCCACTTTCTAGGCTGCGGCCCTTTCCCTCCTGTAATGCTCACCTGACTTTTCCTGGGCATTACGGACACAGCTGCAACCCATGAAGCCCTGTCACAGCCAAGAGGCAGCACCTGACAACTGCAATGTGTGGCACCAGTGCAACATGGAAACAGAATCTGGCAGCTAAGCTTGGGAATTGGAAAAAAAATGTTGTGGAAACCTCAACAAAATATTAGAAGACCTTCAGGTTCAAAATTCTAGCATTCCATGACTCTTACTTTCCATGGCAGAGGAAGCTCCATGATACAAGTAGAGCAAAAGCCTGAATGCCTTGTCAGAGAGAGCTCCTCTCAGCTGGCTTCCCATTGTTCTGATAATTGAAATAACTATTTATATAAAACATAATAGATATGGTTGGTAGCACAGCATGACCTTTCCCCTGCACTTGTCCCCTAAGATTCTACATAAATGTGAAATATGACAGTCATTAGACCTACACTGCACCCTGCTGTAACCACATCACCAGAGGGAGACAAATAACACTGAACAGCTTTACCTCCTCTGCAACTTTCCATATTTCTTCATCATTCCACTGCCCATAAGGATCCAAATTCATCCGAAAACTTCCAGAAAATATGAACACTTTCTGCAAGAAAAAAGACATACAGACACAGGTAGATAGATAACCTGAAACATTGTATAAAGCATTGGAAGTTGTGAAGATTACAGACAAAAGAATAACGTTCTGCAATTATCAGAGAGAGCTAACTGCAGGTTATTTTTTTTTAATATTGTTCCAAAAAATGATTTTGAAAATGCTTATATATTAAGATTTTGGCAATTATCTTAAGAAAATCTTAGCCAAACTTGTCTGAAGACCAGCAAACCCCAGATTTCAGCAGTTTTTAGAATCAAACATTTCCTGTATTTTCATTTTGAAATAAACATTTTAAAACTGTTTTTGATTCTTGACTATGTGAAACATATTCAAACATACCAAAAGAAAATTGTCAACCTAAAGTGTGTGTTTCCACAATTTTGCTTAGAGAGAAAAAACTATTCTTATTTGTCAAAATTCAGGGACATTGTCCTAAGTTGTTTTTCATCAAGGAGTTTCTTTTTCTAATAAATTGTAGCCAAACACACATCTCAGCATCATCCTGTTCCCTGGCATTTCACCATGTCCCAGTCCCATCTCTAAAGGTGCTCTTTCCCTCTCCCACTGTCACATGACTGAACTGTGGCAGAGCCACTGCAGCACCAGCCCGCTCTGTGAGTGTTTTCCCCGCCGGACACTGCGGGCTGTGCTGGCTCCCTGCTATGCCCCGCGCCCACCTGCCGCTGCTGGAGATGAGGAGGATGCACATTTCCTGGCACTGAGAACACGCCCTTCTCCAGCTGAAGTTTACCACTCCATTCTGCTTTCCCCATCAGTTCAGGTAAGCAGATTTAGGCCATCATACCTTAGATACACGTTTTGTAGCTCAAGAAGCAGTGACTCAGACAAAATTAAATATTTGTTGAATCTCTTTTTACATAGGGCGGATTCTGAGAGAAATTAGATTCTTCAAGGGACACTGAAGCTGTACCACATTTAAGAAATTTTTCTATGCCGTAAGGTACACCCGATGTTTGTAACAGGGAGAACTTGCTCTCAAATAATTTAAATTTGAGCTGAGAATTTAAGTTGTTGAGAAATATTACCATTTGCTTGCTCTTTCTGTGTATGTATGCAACAAATACCAAGAGGAAAAAACTGAGACAATTATTTTCTCCTGTCTTTCTCAACAAAGTATTTATTTAGAGAAAATGTGTTGAAATCCCAGTGATTCACAGCCATGTACATTCCTGGAGTCTTGGTAGTCAAACACTACCAAAAGCAGCAAAGGACTACCTGTACCAGCAGAAAATAACAGAGAGAATACACTTAGCAAGTGCTCTCCCAGAGTTTGGCCTGTGTACCACAATTTCTATCTGACCCAACCTGGGAACTTGGCATTCTTTCATCAGATTTCAAAGTGATTTATATACACATTTACATTCATCATTTAATTATCATTAATTAAAAGTATGACCATTGCAGAGGAAAATTAATTAATTAATTTGCTAGATTAAGATATGCATGCCACTGCCAATGTATTTGGTGCAAAAGAGAAGGAAATAACTAATTCAAGAAACCAGAGGAGAAAAGCAGCTGCACTGAGGTGCTGTGCACTCAATGGGGTGGATTTAAGTGCAATGATACCTTCAACACATGGCAAACAACACGCTGAAAGAGCTGCAGAACCACACTAAAACACACAGAACTACAGTTTAAAGTTAATCACTGAAATAATTTTTGTAGAGACAAGGGGGAAAAAGTAGAGCCTTTCTTATAATTGTTATTGCTAATAACAGTGTGAGCTCAGGTGAAGTACAGCAGTCCTTTTCCCATGCCCTGCTCTGGTCAGGTGGCGTGAGTGGGGTGACATATTTGCAGCAGGATTAGGTTCTTCCAAGGGGTGGGTGTGGTGGAAACAGCAATACTGTGGAAACAGCGTCAGATGTGGGTTTGCTCACACTGTGAGCCCCACACATTTAACTAATAGAATGCATGTTTTCATTTCTCAGTGGTAAAGAATAGTTAACTGAACAAACCAGTTTTAAAGGAGATAGGGCTGAATAACATTCCTGCTGAAGTGCACCAGGCAGAGCAATAAGGGGTACAACCTTCCTCCGAAGCTGCTGCTATTTCTAATAACTGTGCTTTCAAGAAGCAGGGCACTAAAAGCAAGCTATTCCCAAATGCAGGGTTTTGTTTTTCATCCCCATAAAGTAAATATTTCATTGTCCTGAATTCTGGTACTTCTCTCTCCATTTCAACACCTCCTTCCTCCCAGCTCATTAGAAACCATATAGGGTTCAGTTAAGTAAATACCATATGAGTCACCTGGGCAGTTAAGGGTCTGCTTGAAGAGAAGCAGAAAAAAATCTCTCCACATTCTTAAAAACTTGAAAGTGAAATGAAAACACCCAAAAGTGAATATGAAGGACTTACATTGTTCATAAATATGGAAGAAGTAGAATGAGGGAGAGCATTGGAAGAGTGGATGGATGGCTGGGTAGACTGACAGCAAATCTGGAATAATTTCTTTCTCGGTCACTTGTTCAAATTCCCACAGGATGACAGTGGGTGTGATTATACAACAAAGTTTCTTAGACCTGACATCCACCCACAAGCAAAACATTCAGAAACATAAATATGGTCGTGTTTATGTTCTGACCACCCCAAATATTGCAAATCAACCCTTCTGAAGGGCATTAATCCCCATTAGTGGATACAGCCTCTGTGTATTGGTGTGTGTGGCAATAAGCTTCCTAAACAATTTATGTGTTATGTGGAGAATCAAGACCCCAGAGTACCTAACTAAATGCTTACAGAAGAGTTAAGGATCAGCTGACAAGAGGCTGCTAAGGAGTAAGAGTATCCTGGCTGTGAGTAGCTGCTGCTGCAACTTGTGTGCAGGTCCTCAGCAAGACCCATGGACCCTTCTTCCCACATGCCCCAGGGCTGGAGGACAAATGTAACATCAGCTGGAACCAGGCAGCAGCTCCATGCACAGAGAAGTTACAAGAGACAACAGCATGGCCTTCATGTAGTCTCCTCTGCTTTGTCTGTGTTATAGCAGCAATATCAACACGAAGTAAAATTAAGTTACTGTGTGAATGCTTTGGCACTAGATGCAAAGTTAGAGGACTTGTTTTCATAAGTGTCCTTTAGGGACTTTACATTGACATAAGAGCATAGAAACAATAAAAACCTGAAAGGTTTCTGGGACCAGTTCTGTAACATTCTCCCTTGAAGACACCAAAACATCTGCTTCCCATAGAGCTTACTGGTAAATATAAGTGCTGCGCCCCTGGCAACACTGA
Organism: Vidua chalybeata; assembly: GCF_026979565.1. Classification (NCBI taxonomy): domain Eukaryota; kingdom Metazoa; phylum Chordata; class Aves; order Passeriformes; family Viduidae; genus Vidua; species Vidua chalybeata. Next base: position 48,739,244 of record NC_071534.1, on the reverse strand, counting down.
ACCCATGATGTAGAAAACAGCCTGTATACGGCCCGAAATGAGCATGAGCACATGGGGTTGTTAATTAACGTGCCCAGGTGCTCTGTGCACGGGTCTGATGCAGCAGACGCTCCTGGCTGTGGCGATGCTGACTCATCCCAGTGCCCTGCAGGAGCCCAGGCACGGCAGGACCCTCTGTGGGAGCGCCTTGGGAAGTGGCCCCGCTCGGCAGCGCACCGGGCAGGAGTGTGCTGGCACACCACAAAGCAGCCATGACCTCCAAAAGTAAGCAGGCCTGAAGGAATGATAAATAGTGCTGGAGACAGACAGGCAGAGACCGACAGATACAATGAATAGAATGTGATAGCTGCTGAAAAACTGGAACTACAAAGATAAAAGTTGCCAAATTTCACTTCTTCAGTAAAATAAAGGAGCAAAACTTTTTTTTTTTTTTTTTTTTTTTTTTTTTTTTTTTTTTTTTTTTGTCAGGTGGCAGTCCTGCAAACTCTAGAAAACTTGTTCTCCATGTTAAGCTTGATTTTAACTCTGTATGGAGTATTTACATGTAGAAAACGGTGTGAGATCCACTAGGATGCATGGAATAACATTAAATAAAACATCAGAAGTCAGCCCCTTTCTCAGAGCTAGCAGCACCTCATGGGTCTCAGGTCTCTCATCACTTGTTTTAACTGGATATCGACTGCTTGTCTCCTGTTCTCCATTCAAAGACAAATTTCTGACGGCATGTCCTCAATCTGACTTCATTAAATACTTCAGGATGCAATCTGCCTGAGGACCCATGCAAGAAAGCCTTAGTGTGTTGAAAACAAATGCAGCTGGAAATCCTCACTCTGGAAATGTAGTGGGCAAATACCTGCAGAAGAATCATCAGAAAGGCCTGTCCAGGAAGAAGAGATAATGGGTACAAAAGTACAGCCTGGTGTCAGTGGAGCAATTGTTTTTGGGAGAATGACAAACAGCCTGTAGGAGCAGTGTTGGGCAGGCTGTGCTTCAGCAGCGCAGCCGTGTGAGCTACAGCAAGGAACTTCCTTGTGGGTGCTTCAGGAAATATGTTTTATATGATTTAACCCTTCACACCTCTACAAGGCATGACAGCCAGATTTGAGATACTGAAAGAAACAAGAGGTTTACCTTTGCTTCTGCTCAGTGTGATCCCTGACCACCGGGCAGGTCATTCCAGCACAGCCTGCATGGAGCAGACAGCAGAGTCTTAGGACTCTGTGTGCTATGTGGTTGTGCATTTGTGAGGTTCCCACAGCGGAAAAGCAGTTCTTTTCTACTAATTTGGGAAACTTAGGGTTAAGGAAGAGAAGGAGAGTGTTGGGAAGTTTTCAGAAGGAAGCATCCTCAGGTAGAGCTCCATTCTCCTTTTGTTGGCGAAGCCTCTCCTGGAGACAGTGAATATCCAGGTGTTGCTGTAGGAGAGCTTACCAGGAAAGGAAAGGCAACTTTTTTTTCCATTCTGAAGCTTTAGGTGAATGGCAAAGAACAAAAGGCTCCCTTTGTTCTGTTGGGAAAGGCAGGGTGGCATATGCAATTTCTCTTTCCTGCTGGGAAAGTGCTGCTGAAAACTTCATTTTGTTCTGAATGTGGGAACTTTTGAGGCATAATGTGCAGTACTTTGCCAAGGCTTTGGGACAAGTGCTGTGAGCTGAAGCATGCAAACAGGCTGGCAACTCTCATGACCTTACAGAGAATGGAGGGCTGGGATTATTTGGCATTGACCCATGTATCAGGGACTTCCAAATGTGAACTAAATGTGTAATTTTAACAATAAACTAACAATGCACCTCACTAGCAGAAGAGCAAGTTATATGCTCATGTAATAAATATCTCTTGCATTGTGCTGATGGCTGCAGAATGATATTTTCTATACCGTTAGTGACTCTATAGTGAGTGCTCAGCTATGAGAATTATCCCTCATATTTTCACTGGGACAATGAGACTACTTGTTACCAAGCATTAAGATTTCTTCTCAGTCCATGCATTCCCAAGGAGAGCTGGAGATGGAACACAGAAATTCTGGTGGGCAACCCCATCCCAAAGGGCAAAAGGCTGAGAGCAAAAAGATGATTATGGGAGAGATAAGGAAGCCCCTTCCAATACAGAAATTTATACTTGGCTGTACAGGAAAATTTTCCAGTGCAGACATACCTTTCTGGTATAAGCATCCTTCATGCTATACAGCCATGCTTGAGAAGACAGCTGTATAACACACCTGTCCTCCAAACTAAATACAAGCAGCTGCACATGCAATTCACTGCACAGCTGCCTTGATCTGAATGGGGGACTTTTTTTCAAACTTGCAAACAACAATCACTCTGCAGAACTGAACCAGCTGTAATAAAGAAATAAAAGTTTAAAGGAATTGATAGATATGAAAATGTTGAAGAAAGGACAGAAGTGGTGACAAGAGGTCAGTTATCAAATGGCAGCTTGCCAAGCATGCCTCAGCTCTGCAGGTAGTGTGTGACTGGCAGAGCTCAGGTAAGAAATGAATCCAACCCATGGACTCAACACTGCTCTGTTAGGCTTGGTTTGTTAAGGGTGTAACGTGGCAGGGAAGAAAGGGTCTGTTCTGACAAGGTCAAAGTGCTAAAAAATTGCTGCCTCTAGAAAACTTCAGAGCATGAAATGCACAAAGAAAAGAGAGTTGTGCCTGCTTTGCATGCCTACGCTAAATAAATGGCACTTGGGCTACTATGGAATAACATATTTGAAAGGGAAGCTATCAATACTCATAGCCCATAGAAAAATTGAACTCTGAGTCCTCCTTGTGTTTGCAAAATCAAGGCCATTTTTCTTCCAACATGAATATTTCAGTGTTTTTTAACAGTGACCCAAGCTGTAAAACTTAGGGCATTTTTATGTTAAACTATCTGGTTGTCCCAGAGTCTCTCTATTTTTAAAAAAATGCCTCATGTAGTCGCTGCGGCAACAGCTTTAACCACTTTAACTACACATACAATCACTAGCTTTCTAAGACAATAACCACCTTTCTCAGATGGGAAACTATCAGGGAACAACCCAAATCTTCATGGAAACAAGATGGAAACAGCTTTATTGTGGGGACAGGATGGGGGGACTCGCACAATTAGGGTTTGACAACTAACAGCTAAAAGGGGTTGCTTGGCCAGCTTGGTTGGCCCACTTCTTTGTGGGTGTGTCAAGGAGGAGGTCGAGGTGATTTGGGATCAAACCATATTTTTCAGTCTCTGGGGCTAGTAGCCACCCTCAAGGATGGACAAAGGCAGGACAGGCTGCATGGCCCCTCACAGTGTGGCAGGCTGATCTACAGTTAGTCTCCCACTGCCGCCTGATATGACGAGCGACTCATTGGTAAGATTGCCATCAAGTGTTACTTGAAATAGTCTGCCACAGTCACAGGATTTCCAAAGGAATGAATGCTCTTCTGGAGGAGATTGTGTATGTTTTGAAACTGAAGAACTACCTGATGCATAACTGTCAAAGAAGAGATGGCCAATATGTGTTACTCACGTATCAGTGTTGTTGGTAAGGATAGGCATCAAAAGTACAAAGGAGTTAAAATTCTGTAATTCATTCCATCAGTTTTCATTTGTACCCTTAGAGTGAGCAATCACATTTTGGTTTTACTGTATGCAGACAATAATGTTCATTTTTCAGACAGATAATCCAGAACTGTAACTGATACAAGACACTGTCCAGTGGCAGGAACATTGGCAAAAGACTCAGAAGCCCTAGGTTTAAATGTTTGCTACCAGTCTGCCAGGGAAAACACACAATGTGCAGTGTCCACATGTTAACCATAATATGTAATGTAGAGCTTCAGAAAACAGTAGCTGAGTACACTGATTGTAATTTTTTTTCTTCAGGTGGCACTATCTTATCCTGAATCAAAATGCAGACTGTCTCATAGAGGCCGGGATAAGCAGGCTAGAAACACTTCTATTTGAGCGTGCTCTACCTTCCCATTTCTAGAAGAGTTCTTGTGGGAGTGGCAAGGGATTTTTAGGGAGAAACCCTAAAAATGCAAAGTTTTTTGGGGAGAAACCCTAGAAATGCAAAGTTTGCTGTGAATCATTGTATCCTTCCACCCATCCATGCCACTTCCCTTTTCACAAAATCCTTGTTTTGTTTGTTTCTCAGCATACAATAACAAACATCTTAAAAGCAACTATGTACATATGGATACAGAACCAATGAAAATAAAGGCACAAAAATATTCAATAATCTCATTACCTGAGGAATCACTCCAAATGCTTTTCTCCATTGCTGCACGCTGACCGTGTTCCAGGAGACTCCATCAATCTGGATATCCCCTTCTGTATTCAGCAGTCTTAAAAATGCAAAAAGTAAAGTGCTTTTTCCTGAACCTGTTCTTCCTAAAAGGCCCACCTACAATGCAAATCATACAAGCAAACATTTAATACTCTTCACATATTAATCACAGACTAAGGCAAAAATCTTAGAGGTCTCAGCAGTGAAGAACAGTCCAGATGGGTCTCAGTGGGATAGCAAATGTCATTTATGTGGGAATGATAAAAGCCTACAGCAAGGGCAGAATCAAACACTGGGGAGACTCTTCTTTGTTTTGTTAGAATTAACTACATGAAAAATCTTCTAGCCTACCCTTAGCTGAAGGACAGAAATTTGCTTGTCTATTATCTTGCACTGATCAGCCCAACTCTTTGTGCCTTTTCCCTTCACTTTACCATGAAGACCTCATCAGCAAAATCACATCCAGAAATCAAAAACTAAGTAGGGAGTGCATTTGGATCATCCTAGTAAGCTACTCCATTCTCATATGATTATAAATAAAGGGCCTAACTCTGATTAGTGGGGTAGCTTGGGGCAGAGGCAGTGGTTACGGCAGATATCATGCCATTAGACACCTCTAAGCATCTGTGCAAATCCTCAACCTGCCATGTTGACACTGATTTTCCTTACGTCTAGGGTGTGAAGAAACATAATAATGTTGTGTTTCCCTTGTAGGGGAACTGACCTATTGCCAGAAAAATCAAATATCTACAGTAACCACCAACAAACTCCAAAATGCTGCTTTTCCAACATCTGGGTTTACACAGCTAACAACGTCCTGTCTTGAGTGTGAGCTGCTTTTGTAGTGTGACCATACTGAAGAATGGCTGAAGGCTTGTAGTGAATGGGGTACATCTGGCTGGGGACTGTCATTAGCAGTATTCCTCAGGACTCAATCCTAGGGACAGTTCTCTTCCACATATTCAGCAATGATCTGGATGCAGGAGTCAAGTGCACCATTAGCAAAGCTGCTGATGATACCAAACTGGGAAATGCTGTTGACTCTTTTGAGGACATGAGGCCTTGCAGAGAAATCTAGATAGTTTGGAACATTGGGCAGTATTTAATTGCAATTTAATAAGTCCGATGGTCAGATTCTGCACCTGGGATGGAGCAATGCCAGGCACAAGTATAAACTGGGAGAGGAGTGGCTGCAGAGCAGCCCTGCAGAGAGGGATCTGAGGGGGCTGGCTGCCAGCAGGATCAATGTGAGTCAACTGTGTGTGCCCAGGCAGCCAAGAGGGCAAACCCCATCCTGGGGTGGTCAAACACAGCATCACCCCCAGCTGGGCAAAAGGGGTGATGATCCCACTCTATTTAGCTTTGGAGCAGCCTCACTGGGAGTGCTGCCTGCAGTTCTGGGCTCTGCAGTTTCAGAAGGATGTGAAGGTGAGTGAATGCATCTGGAGGAGGGCAACAAAGCTGGTGAAAGGAATGTCCTGTGATGAGTGGACAGGAACATGGGCTTGTTTAGTTTGGAGAGGAGGCTGAGGAGCAACTGGTTTCTTATCCCTGGGATCCAGTGAGAGAACATATAGAAATGGTTTAAAGATGCACCAGGGAGGTTCAGACTGGACATTAGGAAGCATTTCTTTACTAAGATGGTGGTCAAACACTGGAACAGGCTTCCTAGAGAGGTGATTGATGCCCCAATCCTGTAAGTCTTTAAGGCCCTTGATAATAAGCTTTAACTTCTGGAGAGCCATGAAGTGGTAAGGCAGTGGGACTAGACGATTATTCCATTCCATCTCTCAGCAGAGGCGAACTCCTCTCTTTCCTTCTTGGTGTCTTACCTATGCAGTAGAGACAAATTCTTTCCAGTTTAAGGAGCATCTGAGTCCAAGGTTGATCACCAAACTTGAATCACATCCCTTGAGAAAAGGATTTTTGTTTTTATTGCTCTCCCCCCTCTCTGTACAGTACAAAAGTGTCTTTCATTTTCCTTACTGCACTGCTTCAAGGGATCTTCCAGGAGGTAAATCTACCTGTGTGCAGCAGCACCTGCATCTCGATGTTCCAGGAATCACAGGTATCTCTCTTTCAAAGGCAGAGTGCTTTCAGGAAGGTGCTACAGGAAGTCAGAACTCTAGGTTCAAAATTTTGGTGCCCTCAAACTTAGTAGATGAAACATTCCGTTCATGTAAACCAAGACAAATCTACCAAATCTGGCAGAGACTGGTACTATCCAAATTAGGAGTGAATATGTGCCTCATGTCGAGGCCAGGGAGCTGTCACTGAACCTTTTCTCATTTACATGGGACAGTTAAGTCGCCTCTTCCTCCATATGGCTTCAGCTCAGGAAATCACAAGCCTTTTTTCCCATTCCACCAAGGATGGGCCTTTTGCAAGAACTTGAAGCACAGTGTTAAGCTTCTACCTAAATGCTGTCCTGAAGCTAAAGCCCTTTCTTAAACACAGCCCCAAACACACATGAAGATTAGAGAGGTTTGTCAGTCCTGTAAAGGATAGAGCTGTTTATGGTCTGTAGTACAATAATTCAGGGTGGTGTAGAGCCCTCATGGAATGGGTGAGATGGCACCTCCACCCTCCGGCCGCCGGAGCCAGCGGTGCATTACCCTTGGCACGGCAGCCTGTATTCTTTTGTGCCCTGCCTCATTGGGTCAGACTGTCCCCAGCACCTGCATTCACCAGCAAGCTTCCCTCTCCACAGCAGCAGAATTTCAGGCACAGGAATACAGCTTGGGAAACTGTTGCAATGTATTTTATCCTAAGTCATTTCTGTTCTTCAGTTAGTTTAGAAGGTATTTTGTTTTGCAACAATTTCATTTAGAAAACCTTACTGGACACAAAATCCTCTTTAGTCATCAAATAGGTTTATGACAATTTTATACTTAAGCTTAATAGAAGTCAGGAAAAAAACCAATAAAACAGTGTCTTACCCTCTGCCCTGAACTTATTGAAAAGGAAATGTTTTCTAGTACAGCAGCTCCTCCATCACCGTATTTGGCTGTAAGGTCTTTCACAGTCATCTGGCCCCCAGATGGCCAGTTCTTTTCTTCCTTCACATGCATGTTTTCGATTACAAGGGCATCTGAAAACTGATTATTCTTCTGTGGCTTAATGCTTTTTGTCTCTTCTGTTGGCATGTCAATGAATTTAAATATTCGTCCGACAGACCGCATCTACAAATCAAAACAAATGTATTCTAATTGTAATTCATACTAAACTATCAAAACAAATGAAATTAAATTGTTCCTAATTTCTAGCCAGAACAGTGAATCTTTTTCTGTGTAAGCTACTGTCATGAGTAACCCAAAGCTTTATTGCACTATGATCTAATCTTCAAAGGTAGGCTACTTCTCATCTGAAGCTCTAGATTCCATTGCGCTTGTACTACTGACTTTGGTCCAACATGTGATTCCTCTTGCTTCCTTTTTAAATGGACATAGTAGCTCTTTCTACCTTAAAAATTGTATTTTGAAAAGTGATGACTTGTATCTAGGAAAATAAAGTATAATCATAAAAACAACATGCGTCACTTAAACCCTTTCCTTCAGCAAGGTATGGGTTTGCCCAAAACCTGAAGTTCTTTGAATAATGATTGATCTCCAAAGATCAGTATTTGAAAAATGCAAAGCAGCAGCATTAAGTAAAAAAGGAGCAGTCATTAAACAGTAACATTTGAGTACTTATGAGAAATTATAGTTAAAAAAAAGTTTGTAGGAAGTTCCATGATAATGAATTTTTTCTCAGTAATTATATATGTTACATGAAATAATAAAGTCTTGTAGTTCTTGAACTTTAGACAGAAGTTGGTAGTAGCAGTCTTGGTGCATTTTCAAAGGAACATGGGACTAAAAGGAGCCTGTTGATCTTTTTATCAAATGGATCAAGGGTTAATCTCCTTCATTACAACTTCACTGCTCAGGTAGTCAAAAAACATATTTTTTACTTTATGGACAAGTTTGCTGTTATAACTTAATTAATTTTAAATTCTAAAGTGCTCCTTTTACCAGCCGCTTTTCCCATTCATTTATGGAGGGACACCTAGATCCTATCACCCTTTGTTCTCCAGGACTAAAGAAAATCCAGGTTTAAGCCTCTTTCTTAATATATCTTCTCCTTCTCCAAATTCCCCAGTTCAAATCAAGCTTTCCTATCTGACCAGAATGCACACGGCATTTTGGATGATGTTTTACCAGGACATTATACAAATCCATTGTTACTTCCCTATCTATACTAGGAATACCTGCAATAATACATGCTAGGATCATAAACTATTTTCTTCACAGTCACGTCTTACAGTCAGCCTTTGAGTGAGAGGTGGTCAGCCAAGCTTTCCTCCATTTTAGCCATTTCTAACCAAGATCCTCACTTACAGCTGAGGTTATTCTTAGCAGTCCCTAAATCCAAGGCTTTGCACTTTTGTTACTGAAATCTATTTAATATCTGCCATTTGAGGTCACCTAATACATTTAAACTCCCAGGATCCTTTATGCCAACGCTGCCTTTCAGCTTTGTGTCATTTGCGGATTTCTTGAACACTTTCTTATTTTGTTGAGAGCACTTAAAAAAGATTAAAATGAGCTCATTCAACAATCTAATCTTTGTTGAGTAGCCTCCCTACAGGTTAATACTTACAGCTTAATGCCATTTCCTTTCTGACCAACTCATTAACTAGTTTACAGTTCTTGGAATAATCCTGATATCCTTCATTTATATAATTCCTGAAACAGAGCCACAATCAATGCTTTCCTGAAGGCAAATGAGATCTATTACATTACTTTTGTCTGGAAAATAAATCATCAGTCAAAATTATGAAGGTAGTGTGATACAACCCTAATGTCAGCAAATCTAAGTAACTCCAATCTATAAACATCACATTTTTAATTAATTCTTAAAAATAGTTTCTAGAGACTACTGCTATCACACTAACAAACTTATAGTGGTATCAATGACTTCTCATTTCCCCTTTTCAACAAAAAATTGAAAGTATTTTATCACATGCCACCATCACTGCCTGTTTGTTTATTTATTTGAAATGGCCATTATAAGATTTCCAGCTTCTCGGCCTGTTCTTCCTCAACACTTGGATGTGAGTAAATCCCATGCAGAACCATGCAGTTATTTTAATTGGTGTTTGATGGTACCTTTGTTCTCAGAAGTCTTAGCTTTATAGAAATCTAGTTGTTTTAGAAATTAAGGTCTTTCTTGGCTTCATCAAGAGCTATGAATGTTTGTACGGGCAGAGATTCCCCATAACTGCCCAAGCGGTCATACCACTGCACACTGTCTGCTGTGAAGCCAGCTGGATGAGAAGCCTTTCTCTACAAAAGCAAATTTCATCCCAATGTCCTAGCTCCCCTGACAGACTTATCAGTTATGTATTTTAGACAGTTTAATAATTTAAAATCAATTCTGAATTCCTTGTTATATAGCTTGAACTATGATTTAAATCTGGGCAGAATGTAGCATGTAAGGAACATTTGACAAAAATATCCATTCTTCCTTTCGTGGGCAGAAATGTTCTGTCATTCATAATGACAGGTATAGGATAGGTGACAGCAAATTTCTTATCCATTATTCCCATCAGTACTGTGCCAGCTATATTCATGTTTAACTAGTACTTTTGAATAAAGGGGTATATTTACTATTTTCATCCCTAAGTCTATAGCATAGTACACTATTTTTAGCCTTGCCTAATTGTATTTTACTGAAATTTTAACAGCACTGCAAATTCTTGAATTTATCTCCTCATTAATATCACTTAGATTCTTCTTAACTTTGAAGGAGAATTCATAACATAATTATGTAATTCATATTTCCGGAAGGTGGAAGAAGTAATTCTTTTACAAGTAAGCTAATAGGGTTAATTTAATCAGGCTCTGTGTTATCTTCTACTGAAAAGGGAGCAGTCACCCTTTTCAGACCAGACACACACAGTATTCCATGGCTGTGTTGCCAGACATCACCTCCTCACACAAACACACTGCTTGGAAAGTGCACTGTGCAGCTGGGGGGATCCGTGGGAGATAGGTCCAATGGTTTGTGTTGTAAAAAATCTTGTGCATTAAGTCACTGCCAAAACTGGCTCTGCAGGGAGAACATATGGTTTTTACTGAGGTTCCACATCATCTGCTGTTACATATTGGGTGCACTTATAGGATGTATGTTTCTGAACTGCAAAAAATGAAATACCTAGTTCATTTAAAACTTCTACTGATTTTTTTTCTCTTTTTTACACTGCTGTGCAGGCAGGCAGAAAAGAGAATGTTCTAAAGATTTTTTTCATCATTATGTTCCTTTCCAGAAGACCAATACCTGAGGTCTGCCATTCTGATGCAGATTTTACAGTCAAGTATTTACTCTACTTAAACTTGTGTTTAAGTGTCCTCAGATTTTCTGCCAACAGTAGTAAAAACCATATTAAGATCATGTCCGAGGTTAAAAAAAAAAAAAAAGTCAATAAAAATCATCTGTAAATGCACCGTTCTTTTTCACAGCTGTATGTTTAAATTTGGTCCTTTTCTTTACCCTGTATTACTTTAATTCTTCAGCATCCCTGATGTACAGGGTGAGGCACTGTGATGTTTAGCACATCCCTGATGTACAGGGTGAGGCACTGTGACGTTTAGCACATCCCTGATGTACAGGGTGAGGCACTGTGATGTTTAGCACATCCCTGATGTACAGGGTGAGGCACTGTGATGTTTAGCACATCCCTGATGTACAGGGTGAGGCACTGTGATGTTTAGCAGGTTGGGTTTTAATATCTCCTTGGGAGATCCTTTTTGTGTCTCCTTATATAAGTAATCTTGGTAATAGTAAAAGTATGGCATTTTCTCTTTCCCTGATAAAATGAACTGTCCTTCACAGTTAAAGCACTGCTGCTGCAGGATATACATCAGTGAAAGAGGAGGTTAGAAAGCATTAAAATAATCCACTGGGACTAGATAATGCTTATCTATGAAAGCAGCACTTACTGAAAATAAATTATTTTCTATTTCCTTATGACAGAAAAACAATTCAAAACACTACAAAACTGCCTAGAAGGATAGGAAGAAAAAGACTGAAAACCAGCTAAAGTGATAGTCGCAGAAATTATCAAAGTGAAACAATAAATCTAGCCTAATTCGTAGCGTGAAATGAAGCAGTGGGTAGCTGTCAGAATGACCATGTATGTTTGGAGGGGAGGAAGGGGGTATGGCGGTTGTTTGTTTTTAAATAAAGGCAGAGCAGACAAAGTATCAGGGCTGTAGAGAATGAAATGCCAAAACCATTAAACCATTATGGGGTATTAAGAGACAATAGGGATTTTTAATTTGAAGCCAAACGTGTACAACAAAATTGCTTCAAAGACAGTATCTGTGTATGTAGAAATAAAAACCAACCTAGGAACTCAGATTTCTTCAATCTATGAACCAGTGTCGTGGAAAGCTCAAGATGGAGATTGTGTGTAATAAAGTCAAATTTGCCACCTACCCATCTGTTTGGCCAGCTACTCCTTTGGACGTGGCTTTCAACCACTTGCAGAAAACTCCAGCTTATGTGACAGCCAAAGACTACTACCTACAAATGTGCTATTCACTCAGGCATGCTTGTCTGCAGGCTTGTAAACACAGATATCATAGCTGCTCAAGGATGGGCAAGAGTGGTGTCAACTAGAGTGGTGTGTGTGTGTATCTGTAACTGAAGACATCTGGAGATGTATCTGTTCTAGTCAATCTGGTCCTGTGGGGAGTTTCAAACTACCTCTAGAGAGAAAAATAGAGTATAATTAAATAGGCTACTAAGTCAGGCAACCCTTTGCAAAACTTCTTTAGCCAAATAATTGTAAAATATTTTGATGAGGGAAGTGCTAAATGCAGAGACTACAGAGTAGGAAATAATACATCTGTATCACCCAGTGAAGCAGTTTTATCATCTTGGCACCATTAAGCTATTTTTATCTGCTTGTGTATAGGAACAGCTTTTGAATGTGAAGAAAACTATCCTGCCAACAATATCTATTAGTTTCTCCTCTGGGATACATAAAAATTCATGTCATGAGGGTGGGCAGTTGACTGGTAAAACTTGTCCAGAGGATCCACCCTATAGCCTCATGGACCTTAGAAGGCTATCAATAACATAATGTAACATAACCAGTGGTCCAGCACAGTTCTTTGTCTTAATACAGAGGAAAGTACTCAGAAATGTCTAGAGCAACTTGAGACACCCTTTCCAAGGGAAAGGGAGTTACTTTCTTATTGCTACTAATAGGTGACATTTTAACACAACTGTACTTTTAAAAAGGGGCAGTTCTTCTTTATTGACATGCTATTGTGTCCAGCACCCCCTGAATCCTACAGTAGAAGTTCCTGTTGCTCTTGTGAAACAGCTTCAGTTTGTATTAAACCATGTAATATGCACACATTATTTGTATACAGATTTTTATACTTAAAGTGATCATATTCTGCCTTACAGGGGATGGAGTCTACAAATGACAGCCAAGTGAATTAACAGAGTTGTTGCTGTTGTGGTTTTGGGGGGGCTGACCTACTAGAGAGCAGCTTTGCAGAGAAGGACCTGGGAGTCTTGGCAGATGACAAATTGACTTTGAGCTGGCAGTGTGCCCTTGAGGCAAGGAGGGCCAGTGGTAACCTGGGGTGCATGGGGAGGAGTATGGCCAGCAGGTGGTCCTGCCCCTCTACTCAGCCCTAGTGAGGCACATCGGGAGCGCTGTGTTGAGTTCTGGGCTCCTCAGCACAAGAGAGACAAAGAGCTACTGGAGAGGGTCCAGTGAAGGGCCGCAAAGATCACTGGGGGTCTGGAGCATCTCTCTTATGAGGAGAGACTGCAGCAGCTGGGCCTGTTTAGTCTAGAGACCACTGAGAGGGGATCACATGAATGCATATAAATACCTCAAAGGCGGCTGTCAGCTGGGTTGTGCCAGGCTCTTCTCAGTGGTGCCCAGTGACAGAAAGAGGAGCAATGGCTATAAGCTACAACACAAAAAGTTTCACCTCAATGTAAGGAAGAACTTTTTCACATTGAGGATGACAGAGCCCGGGAACAGGCTGCCCAGAGAGGTTGTAGAGTCTCTCTCTCTGGAGACATTCAAACCCCACCTGTTGGGAGTTCCTGTGTCATGTGCTCTAGGTGACCCTGCCTTGACAGGGGAGTTGGACAAGAGGATCTCCAGAGGTCCCTCCCCACCCTAAAAATTCTGTGATTTACCAACATTTCATTTCATTTTTAGTCATGTAACTACTATTCAGCAGGTCTTGCAGCAATGAAGCCCTTTCACAAAGTGCTTGCCCTTCAAGACAGACTGCTTATAACAAAGCAAAGAAGGAACAAGCATAAAGCATTTGGTGGGTAAGAAATACTGCTCAATGGCCATCAGCTTTCTCGACTATCAGCAGTCATATTTGCAAAAAAGAGATTAGATGCTGTAAGTGGTTAATTCCTTGTTCTGAGGCTCTTAATGATTTCCCTCAGGGTGAATCTAGTTGAATAATTTCTTTTTTTTAAAAAATTAATGTTAGATTTGTGAATATTGCTTCATTGTCACCATCTGCCCCAATATATTTTTAATATGACAATTTCAATCAGGATTTAAGGGACTCTGAAATCTGCTGTGATTTTTTTGTTTTCCAATACTGAAACAGTCGGCTCAAGAAGCTGATTTAGGCTTCAGAGCAGGTAAGATGGATGTGGGAGATCTTTTTTCTCAGAATTTTTTTTGGTTTATAAGAATAATTCTGTCTAGAATAAACCCTAGAATGAATGAAGTGGAAAGAGATAGGAAACTATTACATTTTAAAATAAAAACTAAAATTTTCATACATTTGAGCTAATGTATGATGAAAAGTGTAAGAACAATCATACTCTTTTATGATTTTCCTGTCTGCTCGACATATCTCAACAAACACGTGATGACAAGCTAACCTTGTGAAAAACTCTGTTTTAAAGCGCCTACCTGTGAAAATTATTCATGACTGCAAAGTCTTATATCAGAGGGCATTTTACATAAAACCAGAAAAAGACTGCCAGGGAAGTCAAGGACAGATTTTTAAACCACTATTGATAATAGGTGAAAGGGACTCAAAAACATCCATTGTGATATACTATGCAAAGCTGTTAAGTAGACCAAGGAAGGTATATTTTATATATATAAACACAGGAAATATAACAAAACAACCTCAAGCCTTTTTGAGGTTTTCGTATCACTGCTACATCTGCAATCTGAATCCTCAGGTACAAGTTTTTGCTCTTGTCTATTCCAGGCCAGAAAAACTTCTGATCATGGAAAAACTCAGTTTGTGCCACCCCAAAGCCAGTGGTTTGCTATCAAAGATATGAGAGAAACTTTTCTGACACATCTGCATAATATTCAACTCTGAAGATAATTCACTGCACAACTATAATCAACAAAATAAGGCAATTCTTCAAAAGAAAGCACAGCATCGTACATTTTTTGCTTACCAAACTATCAACATCTATGCTTGAGTTTACTGCCCACTGCAAGGTTCCCATGATGTTCATAGCTAAAGTAAGAATAATTCCAGCTGTACCTGGTCCTTCACCTGTGGAGAGAATAACACATTCCATTTATGTGCAAATAAAAAGCCATCAGAAAAGAGAAAATTAGCATGTATATCTTAAAATGCATATTCATACTCTCACCTCTTTTACTTCATAAAGAAAACATGGATTTGTTAATCATAAAAAGGACTATGAGCTAAATCATAGTTTAACACCTGGTGTTGGCACTGAATTCACTAGAAACCCTAATCTTGCTTGGCAGAAGAATCTTGGTACTTAAACTGTAAACAGAATCAGGTCTCTGCAGTCTTGATTTGACTTTCCTTTTTTCAACACACATGAATCTGTGAAATTACTCTTATCCAACTAAAACACCACACACAGCTAACAACTCTAAAATTTTCACTTCTTTAACAAATAGAGGATGTTCTTCTTAGTGTTTTACAAAGATACGGACGTAAATTTTTAGCTTTAATTGTTAGCTGTTACAAGCATGGGATTTCCCAGGGATTTTCCTTTATGACTTCATACAATACAATATAAGCATTTAATCTACCACACTGTTGATTTTTAACCTCACTACATGTTAAATGGAATTGAGAATTTAAGTCAAACGCCTTTCTATGATTTCTCCATTCCTCATATAGTTTTCTTCAATAAACCTCCTCCTCTTTTCTTACAGATGTCTCATTACATAAGTAAATACAAAAGTAAGCAATAAAAGCAAAATATTCCTGATGAAAGCTGGTAGATTAAGAAAAGGAATTTAGTGTTGCTCCAAGGGCCTATTATTTATAACAGTAAAGGTTAGAATGGTGGCAAGATGACAAAATTTAATATTTTTTAAAAGTGCTTTAACTCCTTTTCTCAAGTAAAACATTGAGGACAACTAACACAAGAAATTATTTTCCTAAAAACCCCAAACTACTAAGAACACAGAGTGAGAAATGAGAAGGACAACAGGGAACATTGTTTCCCATGAATGGCAGGGGAACTAGAAGTCTCCTTAGTAACAAAAGTACTGTAAGTGCCTATTTTCATACAGAATTGTTTGTGTGGTGTCTCCTTTTGTAAGGAGAGCTAGAGCTCCTTCTACAAGAAATAGAGGATAGCATTTCATAAACTGTACAATATTTGATAAATTGCAAGTTCTCATATAACTCCTTTTCAACACTGAAGTACAGCTGAAAGAAATTTGAATATTGTTAGATTTAAAAACCTCCTCCTAAAATCAAAACTCTGGTTTTGAACTCTGTGACCATAGTACTGGAACTGCATACAGATCCTGCACACAAAGCTCAGTGTAAAACTTGGAGAGGTAGAACCATGTCCAAACATAACAAAACCATTGTGAAGAAAAAACTGTATTTGAAGTTATCCCTAGCTGAATTTTTCCACATAAATTCATTATTAACATTTTTGGGACATCATACTCCTAATTTTTGCTTGTTTGAGGCTGGCTACACCTGGCAAGTCATGGGCAAATACAAGTAAGATATAGTGTGATTCTCAGTCATATACTGTTTTTACTAGGAGTGGTGAGTCATTTTTCAGGGGATTTTTAATAGAATTTGCAAAATTTCACATAGAAAAATGGGTCAGTGGTTGGGAATTAAAGAACTGGATTACAATTTCTCCTAATGGTATGGGCTTTAAAAGGTTATTTAAACTTTTCATGTCTTAGCCATTTGCAAGTGAGAGGAACATTAACTTCTCTTTACTAAAAACCTTTGAGCTATACAGGTGTGATCAGCATCCAGACTTGTCAGAACAGTAATGTGGTTTCAGCCTCATTAGATAATTTTACAGCAATTACTATCAACAAAATGAAACTTTTGTCCCTTCAGTTATTATTTTCAGATTAATCCCTTTAATGAGTCCTCTTCAATATCAGACTGCAGATAATAATGGTGTTATTTCTATTTTAATTAAATTGTGTTTACTACTATGACGTACTTAAAGCAATGACTCCAATGCATGCTAAATTCCACAACAGCTTATTTCTCTCAGTATTTTCTAAAGCTGAGCTGTTAAAAAGAAGCAGCAGACTTCCATTTCAGTTTTCAGGTAAAGTTACCATACCTGTAGTTATGATAGAGATAAATGCCACAGCAACAAAAAAGACAACAAAAATAATTTCTATCCTCATCTGGAACCAGCGCAGTGTTGACAGGTAGAGGAACCAGTTTGCCGTGTGTAGGTTCAGAGCTTTGTGAAATAAGGTCTCAAAATACGGCTGCCGCCCAAACGCTCGCAGTGTCCACAGCCCTTTTAAGCTTGTAACAAGATGGGTGAAAATTGGACTCCGAGCTGTAAAGTGTTTAAATTAGAACAACAGAAACATGCATGAGGAAATGCCTTTGATATAATGCAAACACCCCCTCATGCTCTACCTCCCAGCAGAGTAACTACTGCCTGTGTGTGATTTACACGTGTTGTCAAAATACCTGACTGAAGTAATCCTAATGGAGGATATACAACAACAGCCCTTGCAAGAATGGGTTGAAATTGCATTCAGTGTATTGACAGGAAGGGATCACAATAATTCTTCACAGTTAGCACATAACTACTTGTCTCATATCTACTTGGGGAAGCTCCTGGCCTTCTGTAGGATGCCACAAGAGAAAGGCTGCTCCTCCTCAGCCAAAATTAATTCCTGTAATTTTGATAACTCCACTATATGAAGCTTTCTTAGCATAGGCAGAGTACTTTAATGCTCCGGATTCAACTGCACTGACATGGTAATTTTAAGCAGATCTTACATTACATAAAAAGTGGTGAGCCAGTGCTGAATCTCTGTGAACATCAAAGAAATTTAAATTTAGGTCTGAAGAACTCCAGAATTACACTTAAGTAAAAGGGAAGAGGATCACCACTGTTAAAGGTTCAGGACTGATTTGCTGAGGATCTGCCAATCTGCTGCAAAGCCAGGCAACAGTGCATGGTCTGCAAATTCACACTTCCAAATGAGGTTTTCAATTTTATTTGGAACATTTTAGTCTCTTAATGGGGGAGAGGAAGGAAATTTAATCAGATACCTTATGCAGAAATAAGAGATCTTTGTGATCAAGATATATCCATTGAAATTTTTTCTTACAAAGAAACAAACTCAAAGGGTACATACCAAGTCTGACCACAATTTTGCAAGTTACATTTACTCTCAAGAAAACTGTATGTCAGGACTTTATTTGTTTTCAGCTGCAGTGGTGATAAAGCTCATCTTTTAAAAGGCCTTTTTTTATTGCTCTTTGGCAGCAGAGCACTCAGTATTGGCTGGATCTGTAACAGCCCTGGCTTTAAGGAGATATGTGTTCTGCTCCCAAAGACAATGTCATCTTGCAAGAGAAGACGCAAAAAAGAGGAGAAAGAGTGAATCACTACTCAATTGATTTGTTGTGGATTTAAAAGTCTACCAATTTTGCTGCTCCTACCTTCAGATTCCAGTTGTTTCAGCTGCTGAGAAGTGTGGAGGAAGTATGCCCTTAACAGAATAAAGGCTGCTATCACAGGCACTGATGCCAGGAAGATGTAGGGTTCTAATATTGAGACTACTGTTATAGCGCCAATCACAATCAGTATTAACTGTAGAATGAAAGAAAAATACTATTGATATAGTAAACTTGTCACTTTATAGACTAGAGATTGGTGATGAATCTCCTTCCTATGGCAACTACACATTGTTTCAACAAACATAAAGTGCTAACCTAAGAAGATTTGCAGCTGAGAACAAACCTCCATGAAAAGATAATGAATAACTTGGACCAGATCCATAACCTGTTACAATAAGCTGCCATCTTTTCTAATAGATGGGAAAAGTGTTTTCTGTAGTACCATCTGTATTGAAGGCTTCTAAAGTGTGAAGCCACACAAAAACAATGGAGCTAGGCACTCATTCTCCACTTAAAATTGTAAGAATGGCACTTGCAATATCAAACCTACCAGTGCTGTCCCTGTCTTCTCTGGACTAGGTGTGCGAGACTGTCAGGAGCTGAGTGACAGTCTCCTGCAGGTTCTGGGCAAAACAGTCTTGCTGAGGATCAGAAGAAGTGGGAAGTTGTACTTCTTTGGTCAAGGAACTGTAACTCATACATGAAACTAACACTACTGCTTGTCCTGATCAGAAGACAGGAAATAAATTGTGCGAGAACTGTGGTATGACAAATTAGCAGTTTCAGGAGAAATAAAAAGGTGTTTAAAGGTGTCAGATGACAAAAGGAACAAAATTGTTTCAGAGTTAATCTATTTTAACCTACTAGAGACTACTACCATTTTAAAACCTCATCCTCAGTAGCTCTAGAAAGATTTAGCTAAATATGGTCTTGATCTTTACTCTAGAAGAATCTTAAGCAGGTAGACTGCTTTTTTCTCATGTCAAAAACTAAAGAAAATCAAATATAACCATGTACATAGAATAGCAAAGTTCTGCTTTGTACCAAGCTGTTACTTCTAACACTAAACAACTACTTCAAGCTGCAAACTTACCAGCATAAAGCAAATGCAAATGGTCGAAAGGGGCTCTGAGAAACCTGATCTCATGGAAAGCATCCTTGCCTTTGCAGGAGGGTTGGAACTAGATGATCTTTAATGTTTCTTCCAGCCCAAACAATTTTATGATCCTATGAGTTCTTTCACTATTTTCCTCATTTCTCTTAAAGGAATGGCGATATGTGTGAGTTACGCTTGTGCAGGCTGTTTAGCACTGGTCTGCAGCAATGCAAGAATGGATTTGTGTTTACTCATTACTTCAAACTGCAGAAATTAGTAACACTTGTATCTCTCTCTAATTGTTAAGAAGCAAATGAGCTATTCAAGTGATATTGAGCCAAGTAATACAGTTCTCACATTACTTGAGATTACAGTCACTCAGTGACTTAAAATTCCCATTTCTGTCATTTACTCAAATTTTGTAAAGGTCACCATAATGCCATACTGTTCTAACTGCTGGTCCCACAGTTATTTCACTAAAAAGTTGAATATGAAAGTCTGTGTTATCTCATAAACTCCAAAGTAAGCCTAAAGTTAGACGGAAGATGATGCTTTCTCTAAAAAGGCAGAAGCAAAAATCTAAACCACAAGTCAACTGTATTAGCATATAGTTGAGGAATGGCAGCAGAGGGCTCATGCAGCCCAGTTCAGTGCCCCAGATGCTCAGCTTTCAACCCTGGGACAGAGGCCAGATGGGGAGACATGTCCCACTGTTTCCCAGTTTGGAAAATGCAGGCGGTAGTAGACAGAGCAACTCAGCAAGCATTCAGGGTGGCAATGACAGCAACAGCCAGTTTGATTAACTAACAGGAGTTTATCATTTAGGGGAAACCAGTCATGATCACAGGCATGAATGTTCAATGAGTTCACTATGAACTTTTGGGTAAGACTATATTAAACCTTAGGGACAAGCAGTATGTGCCAGCAGCATCTCACTTGAAGGATCTCCAAGAAACGAGGACTGGTTCATAGAACTGGGTTTAGCATTAAGACAAGGCTTAGGGGGATCTCAGCACTTTGTATGTCTATCTCCTGGTATTTATTATACTTATATAAATTATAAATGTTTTTGTATATGCAGTTTGTTGTTATTTATATAATTAAAAATATATTCTGTTTATATAAATAATAGTAGGTATTTCTTATGGACCATATGTGCTTGAGACAAATTCTTTTAATTGTCACACAGTGGAAAGATAAGAGGCAATGGGCACAAGCTGAAATTCCATTTAAACATAAGAAAAAGCACTTTTAGCATGGAGGAGGTCAAATACTGAAACATGTTATTCAGAGAACTTGGAGTATCCAAAACCCAGCTTGGCCTTGAGCAAACTCCTCTAGCTGAACCTGCTTTGAACAGAGGGGTTGGAGGGGGTTCCAGGTTTTAGGTCCACATATCCCTTCCACATTCTGTGACTCTTCAACAGTCATCGAAGTCCTATCTATAACTTCTCTGTATCTTTCAGAGGAATCTGACTTTGTTCATCAGCAGAGTCCATGGAAGTCTGAATCTATGGAGGACCAGGAGAAATTGGTTGTGAAGGAATGACTGTTAAAATTATTCAAGATGATGGGTAGGTTCAATGATATTCAGCAGAAGAACCTGGAAAGACAGGGCAGCTTATCATGCGTGTCTAGAAGTCTCTGCAGCTGAGACTGAGGAGAGAGAGGTGAATCTATGGAACAATAGGTTATAGCTAAACCTCTGAAAGGCATCAGAATAGAAAAGCCAAATACTGGGATTTTCCTTATTCTTGAAAGCATGAAAAAAACTAGTCCGTTTCTTGTAGAAAGTTTGAAATGTAGAGACAGACTAATTAACATGCTTCTGGAATAACATCCCCATGGTAGATCCAAAATATCTGAAACAAAACGGTTTTATCAGAAAAGACAGTAGTGGCTCCTGTTCACACTGAAGATTATACTGTTGATTCAGAGTCCCAATGTCCATATTCACTCATTCAGCAAGTTCTCATGACATCAACAGGACATGAAGTAAAGCTGTAATATACTTGAACCTCTTCATGTCGAGCTGCACTGGCCCGTCTGAAGTCACGAGTCAAAGTTATCAATTCCTCACAAAGATATAGGGAAAGAAATTCTGTCTTTATCAGATAATCATGTTGGTAGGGACTGTAAAGCAGGCAAACTCACAGATGGAGACAGGCAGTCTGTACAGCAGAATGTTTAGGTTGATTAAGTTGGGCCTGTATATCACCTTAATAATGTAGAGAGGAACAGGAGCACCAGAAAAGATTTGCTTCTGTTTTTAAAATGTTCTGGGAACCAGTTCTATCTAAGGAAAAGCTGGCATTTCCATAGAAGATAAAGGAACAGAAAAGTCAAGAATATATTCAATAGAAGACAAATAAGCTAAGGGTGATGCTAACAAACTGGGAACAGAAAATATTAAGGAGGGCAAGTTATGAAAGTGACTGAATGCAATCAAAGAATAGCATTAAAAAAACAGTAAACTTGAGCCATGACAACAGAAAGAAACTAAGGAATGCCCTTTATGACTTACAGTTGAATCTGGGCAGCAGCAGGGATACTTGTCCTGTAGGGGTCTGCAGGGCAAAAATATTTCTGAGCCTGAGTAGTAAGAGTGGTTTGCATAAACAGTGGAGGTAAGAACACATAGAGGCAAGCACTCAAAAATGAAGCAAAACAGTTAACTACAGGATAAGCAGCTACGTAGATACATAGATTAAAAAAAATCATATGATTTCTTTTGCAAGATGTACAGCTGAAATATCACTTTGCCATAAGACAGCAAAAGTTACAACTTTTATTCTACAAACCTGGATGAAGTCAAATACTGTGAGTGGAAGTAAGTCATCCAGTACTGCCGTGTCTTTTGAGAATCTGTTAAGCATACCACCTATGGATTAAGGAAAAAATAAAAAGGTCAAACATTTTAATATCCCTCAAATCCCACATTTATTACTTTAACAAAAGGTATAACTTTTTCTGAATACAAAATATTAAATACAAGATTTTTTTCAAGTACAAGCAATTCCATTACAGTCTAGTGGAGCTACAGTTTCTGTCCCCCTGGAGGAATTCGGCTACACAACTTCTGTTTCTGCTCTTGTAAAAAATAGCCAGGAAAATGTAATTTAAATAAAAGAAACAACTAAAAGGGGAAGAAACAGAGGCACAAAGCATAAGGTCAGTACCCCTTATTCAGCAGGGCCTGCTGATACACAAGTCATTTGCACATCAGCATTTGCATGGGTTTGTAACCTGTTTCTTAATTTTTGAATGGAATTACTGTATTAAATATCATGTAACAACAAAGTTAAGAATATAAGGGAAAATTAAGGAGAAGCCCATTGTCGTATCATCATTTAGCAGTCTCCTATAATCTAGTTCTTAGCAGTAAGAAATATATGATATAGGAATTTCATGTAAAATGGGAGATGGAAGTTGTTGCACCAGTTACATAATGAGCTTTATATCAACTCCAAATTTGAATATGCATACCATCATTCACACTAACTGATGTTTTATGCCATTTTAGTAGGACTATTCATAAAAAAAGCACTATTTATCATCCACATCTGATTCCTTGTCACTCACGACATAGTTGGCAATATGTTTTATATTGCAGTTTCTGACAAAGTCTATTCTTTAAAAGTTATTCTACTTTTATTGCCTAGAACAGTTAATGGTTTATTTTCTCCAAATTTCTTTCTTACAAGGTGATATTTCAGAATCAGAATTGACAACTGAAATATGTCACACTTAAGTGCAATCAAGTTTCATTAAAAGATTCACAAATTACCTTATGTGGCAAACTTCTAACATTCTGCTTGACTGAAAATGTAAATGGAAGGTAACACTGTCCTTTAACAGAATGAAAACCATTAAATTGAAATTAAATGCATAGATGACTCAATCGCCTTCCATCTCAGTTACCTGCTTTCCAAGAGTTGAAGGTTGACATAGGTGCATGAAGAACTGCGTGCACCATCTTTTGATGGAGAGTTTTAGACACTGTTATAAGTGTATGCACAAGGGGCAAACCTCTGAAGATTCCCATGGCAAGCAAGGTATCTGCCACACCCACATAGATGTAAATGATGTAGTAGCTGCTAGTGTCAGTGACAATCACAGGAGGTTTGTCAGAGGTGCTGTTTTCTGACTGTGTTGAATTTGCCTTCAAAGCTGTCCTGTGTGATGGAAATTAAAAATAAATGCATTACTGGGAGCTGTGTGCTTTTTCTCTTTTACTTACTAAACAAAACCAAAAGGTTCTCCAGTGTCCATTTGTTTTAGAACTATGCTAATGGTTAGTTATAGATATTTCCAGTCATTTTTAAAATATTGTCATGAATGTACAAAATATAAATTATTAATTGCTCTGGTAGTCTCTTACAAATCTGCTGCCTATTTAATCACTGACAAACCTAACCTAATCCAGGAAAATACACCACTTCTTTTAAAACAGAAAAATTAGTTCAAGTCTTGAAAAAACTGAATTACAATGGAAGTAAAATTCTTTAAGTATACTATAAAAATCAAAGCCCTTAGTGACTTAATGTAGATGGAAATCAACGTAAATCAGTCCACCTCCAGTCAGACCTATGTTACCATATACACCTATACTCACACACACTCATTGCTGCAGGACAAAAACATGGATTAAAAGCATTAACCCAGGAAAAGCCACTGGCTTTTCCACTGCTCAGTATATTTGAACCTACAGCTGCTGACACTGTAACTCCTGGGAATTCTTCCTAGGTGAGCTGAGGAAATTTTACAAATGGGGTCTTACAGAAACTGCTCCCTTGAAATGTTCCTAAGCAAGTCTTACCAGCACCTCTGAATCACAGTATATTGAACATAATCAGATCCACGCATCCCCAGAGTGAGCTGACCCAGAAAAATCTTGCATACACTGTTGTGTACTCAATTACAAGGCATAAACCATTCAACTGCCAGCACTTAAAGTACCAGATACCACCTACACAAGGTATTTAGATCACCCACCTATGAACCATTTTGTTGACTATAAGATAGTGACTATCCACATAGAATTCTGGCAGAATTTATTCATGCTTTACAGAAAAAATTATATAAGGGATACCCTAGTTTCTCAATAAATTATCACTACTACTTACTTTTGAAGAAACCATACCCCACCAAGAGAAGCAGCTACCTGTGACCAAAGAAAACAGAGTCAGATTTTGGTTTATCACTTTATGTAATTTTTCTCTCTTATCTTTTTTCATTGACTTTATAACTTTTTAGAGGGAGCATAACAAATGGGTGGAAGTCAAACCTACTTAAAGCAAAAACCTTGTAATATCTGCTTCTCTCTCCACGGAAACAATTTAGTGCATCCCACCAGGAAAGCTACATTTAGACTTGTATTACAATCAGGCTCTCAAGTGCCTGAGAGATTCTTGAATTCTAGAAATGTTTGTATTCTTTTTTACCATACTATTAACAAAAACTTTCTAATGCCTTCCTACTGATAACTGTATGCCTTAACAGATTTTAAGTTTTAAAGATTAATATTTTTAATGACCCTAGAAGAGTAAGTCTTTCAGTATCTTCAAAGACATCCATTCAAATATGAAAGTCAAACCTTTATTATTTTTGCATTGTTGTTCTTGCTAGCTGATATCTACATTTGGTATATTCATTTGACTGATATTGCTTTGCTGCTTAGTTTTACATAATCTTCCACATAATCTATTGTAATATTTTTTAAGTGTAAAACTAAACCCTTTTATTGTGAGATAGTTCGGCATTCAACAAGAATTTAGTCTGTAATATATTCTTGTCTGTCTACCAAGACACTGGAGATCATCTAGTCTATTACATTTTAGTTTGCTCCGTTCCTGAGTATGATCATTGTTCTAAGGGTTGAAAGAGTTTTTACATTTTCTTCCCATACATTTTTATGTCACTGGTACAGAAATATATTGTGGTAATACCCCAACTGATACACATAACTGAAGTCTTCTCTTTTGGAGCCACCAACTTTTGCAGGTATTACAGTAAATAACTCAAGATTGACCATGATGGTGCTGAATTTAAGTAATTGTATTAAGAATCAGGCTTCTTTCACAGTAATATTTTTACATCTCCCAACAGAATTCTGTTCTCATCTTGACTCCTCACAACAGAGGAGTTTTTTCAGCTGTGAAGTTGATGGTAAGTAATATTGTCACAGAATAATTTCACAAAGCCTTTCTCTGTGTTTCCTTCCAAAACTGTTCTTCTTGCAGTTCAGCAGCCCTAGTCTCTGGGTATTACATCCATGAGACACAGTTTTGAGCTGCTTAAGTGAGCTACACAACATACACCTTGCAAACCTAGGAAATAAGTACAGTTGATGTCCTATTTATGGTGACCTGTGTGAACTCACCTTGGAACCTGCAACACAAAGCAATCCATTCAAAATGTAAAATAGCATCTCTAGAATTTCCACAGTAGTCCCACCCAGATCTGAAGGGTGTAAAAACACCAATTTCAATTTACTTGCATGTTCATCATTAGCCTCTCTTCATTGTCTCAAGTTGGAAGGGCACAAACTGTAGCACAGGACACATAAACACTTGGAATAGTATTTCAGCTCACAAAAGAGGTTTGCTCAAGACTGGGCTGCAGCTAGGTATCTTCTAACCCATTCATTTACTAATAGGCTTTTACTTCAACAACAGTCACACTGAAAACTTTAAACTATGTGGAAACATTCTTTGTCATAAGATTTTTTTTCAATTAGAAGATGAGGATTTTTTAACTGTTTAAAAAAGGTTTAGTCTAAAATAAAAGCAAAAATATGTAATCAGCATTAAAAATATATGCTGAATATGCATTTCCTTTGCCTCTGAAACTCACATTCAGCTTTGCTGTTGTTTACATAGCCATTTTCCACAGCCATGAAAATAAAACTTATTTGATAAGAAGAGCTACACATCTAAGTACTGTCTTGCCTCTGGAGTTGGTTCAAAAGCTCCAGGATTTATTCCTGACCCAAGAGAACTAGCTTAAATTTCCTGCAATATAACATTAGTGTAAATTCAGAATACCATCAGTCACATCTTTCTCCAGCTATGATGACACTAGAAGTTTGAATCTTACCACAGAATTGCTAAAAACACTTTGCTGACAATTAGACAGAAACTAATCCTATATTCCTAATGGATTCTTCTCTTCATTCAGTTCATGTTGAAAAATACCAGGAGAAATTTGCACCATATTTTTTAAGTTGACTTAAAAAATGAATACAGTCTCATTGATTTCACACTATGAAACGTGTTCCTTCCCTTTAAAAATACTTGATTTAGGATATTTACTACACAAGAGAACATTAAGAGGTTCTAAAAGTCTTTCCTAAATTGAGAGACCAGACAAAAAGCCGGCAAATTCTGATATATGAAAAACAGTCAAATGTCCTCAAAGAGCCAGATGTTCTTCAGTACTTTTTCCAGTGTTTTACACCATCCTTGGAAAAAGTCTTCTCTGCAAGCTGCAGGAACACCCCTTTCATGTTTCACTGCCCCCACAGGCATTCAGCACTGTACTTTACTCACCACTCTTCTTTCACTAGGAGCAAAGCTAGTAACTCCTTTTTCAAAGCAATTTTCTATTTTATGTATGTGCTGATCAAAAAAAAAATGGCAATTATTACTGTTAACTCCCTAAGGCTCTGCAAAGATAATTTGTAATGAAAAATGGAAGATTATTCACCTGTGAACAAGACACTTGCATAGGGCAATAATCCTTATTTATGGTACCACATAGCAGAAAATAACCCAGATAATTTGAGAAGATGGGTCTTCTGCTGCTGTGCACTAACCCCTAACTTTGATGAAGAAATGCTCATCTAAACAGTAGAAAAGTCACTGCAATTTAATTTAGCAGCAATTAGTTGTCAATAAGTGATACAAGAGCTTATGTCTTGATGCTTTATCCATTTTCACAAACAGTTTGAACAAACAGTATGAACATGACACCAAACACAGATTTTCTTACCTCAACTAAGAAGACAGTCACACACAAAATCAGAACAAAAATCAAGTTTTTGTGGATAGTAACATATCTGAAATAGGTATTCCATGTAGTAACAGTACCCATGCTTTCAGCGTCATCACTGAAGCACTCCTGTCAAAAAACAGCAATATAATAGTAAGAATGCTAATAATATCTCTGTATGAGAATTTCTGACACAAGAATGCTATCATTCTTTCTGCTAACTCACTGCAAGTAATTGAGCTGAAGCATTAAATTGGCTGATAATGGCTAGAGAGGAAGGTACTGACCAGTTGAGTCATCTTTAAAAATACAATCAAGAGATTATTTGAAATTTTCAGACAAGAATGAGAGAAGCTGAGATTTAGCCAACACTACCAGAATCAAAAACTATTATTCAATAGCTATTTTCTTTCAATAGAGAATTATTATTATTATTTTAGGGTAAATTTGTAAGCACTTTGAACTTTTTTTTCTGTTGAGCTCAAAAGAAAAACGGGCAGTGCTTCAGCAAATTATGAATTTAAATTTTCCTTGGATATCTGCTTCCACCTAGAAAACTCCCCCAGAAAATTTTCATATCCTGAGAAAATCAGCTGCCAGTTTTTAAAATGAAAGTAGTCCATCATGACCAATTGAAACTATTTGAAAACAGAAATTTTGGTCCATTTTTTTGGTATAAAACTCAACCTTCTTTTTTTTTCATCACATGCATAAAACCTGAGTAAAATCAAGCTTACTCCTCCATTCATTATCTGCATCAGAACACAAGAACTAAGCAGTCTGGCAAATTTGATCAAATGCCAGTTTTAAAAACTGTGCTAGTACTTCAAATCTATTTTATTTTTTCCATGAACCTTAATGTTTCAAAGGTGAATTCTACCTAAATGCTTTAAAACAATGTTTTTCCAAGTTACAGTTTCAAATTTTATTTTATCATAAGTAATCTGAAAGGTAAAGTGCAGGAGATGTAAATTTTGTTTTGAAATTCCCTACAGATAGCACTGAAAAATGAACAAAAAATAAGGCAAAATAAATTTTTGAGGATCTCAATGATTTCAAGATGATACTTGAGTTTAAAAATTTTCACAGGTATTCAAAAAACTTATTCCACAGAGAAATGCTGCATTAGGAAGGAAATAGTCCAGCAGAAAAACAGATGAGGAGTATATTACACTAAACCACCACCATAACCAAACCCAAGATGAATTCAAATCAACACACACCTTCAAATCCTCTTCACTGATTTCATCAGTTATATCCAAGACACTGTCTCGAGACACACGCCTGGTGTAGATATCTATCTCAGAAGACAGGTTTGTCTGAGGCACCATAGACATTTTCCGAAATGTTGTACTTCCCTTTTTGGAAAAATTTGGTCCGTAGTTCACAGAGGTGCTTGTCATCAGGTTCAGCACCGACTGCCTCCTGCGCCCTTGCAGCAGATGGTCAGCCTTGAGCATGCCAGTCCGCAGCAGAGCCACATCCCCCTGCTCTAAGTCAGGTGCCAGCGAGAGCCTCCTCTCTGGTGGGTCACTGTGGCCATCGTCTAGCCCATTGACCTGCATCCCGTTCTTCTGCACTACTGAGAACTTCCTATTTGCATTAAGGGGGTTAATAATTACCGAGTTCTTCCTTTTGTCACTAAAATCTGACTTTTGTTTGAAAGATTGCTTCTTTATTTCATTGCGTGATCCCATGCCTTCTCCTTCAATGGAAAATCGTCGGAGAGTCTCAGTAAGGATTGAATTTCTTCTCTCTGCACTGAACTCATCGAAAGAGTCAAATCCCATCAGCTCTGAGCTGAAGTCTGGCCGTTGACCCTGAAGTTCAGAAAATGTTCCATAGAAATAGCAGCTCCCTTCATGTAAGATTAATATTTTGTCAGCAATCTTTAAGTGTTCTAATTTTGATGTAACCAAGATCCTTGTTTTATTCGCCATCAACTTGCACACGCAGCTGTAAAAGATGGAAGTGTAAACATTTAGCCTTTTTTGTTCTCATGATTAAATGATGATTTTATCCCTTTCAATTTGCTTTTGCCTGCCCTGCTCCCAGTATGAACAGTCTTGGGTGCTCCCTCAAACTACAAAGGAGGTGGTAAAGCTGAGATGTGTAAAAGGTGAGTACTTTATTGCAGGAACCAAAAAAGAGGTAAAATTGAATCATGTTCAGGTCAACCCAAAAAGCACAGTTCATCATGAAGTATTTCTTTTCATCTTTTCATCAGGGTTACTCAAATCTGCTGATCCGAGACTTAAGAGTATTACTCCAATTTCAAAACTTCAAAATTACAGAGGCTGAAAAGATCATGGATGACAGTGTGTGTCCTTACTGTTTTCATCAAAAGGACAAGAAAAACGCCTCTGACTTGGGCCAACCTGTGCCAATCATCAGCAGGCAGTTTCAGGTGATTCAATGTTCATTGATTAGAAAAACAGGTCAAAATACAGCTTTTTGTAAAAAAATATGCTTACAAAGCAGGTAATTGTTTTAAAGTGAAAGTCTTTCTGATACAAAGACATGTCAGATATAAAGCTACACACACTGGGAGTATAAGATTACAGCACGCTCAATATATTGAGATGGAAGAGGGAGCAGTAATGCTCGCAGTGGCCCAGGCTTGTTCCCCACACAGTGCATTGTCCTACCACTAACAAAAAAATACTCAAAATATATACATAATACTAGAACATAATACTATGAGAAACCCTAAAAATGAACATCCCAACAAATAGGCATAACTTTGATCACATCAATATTTTTGTACTGCTATTAAAAACCCTTCATTTTACTTTGTGCTGCTTGGTGAGATTCTTAAATATAATCTATCAAAACATACAATACCTTTCAAATATCTCTTTTTCTGTAAAAATATCTAAATGTCCAAAAGGAGAATCCAGGAGATACAAATCAGCATCTTTGTACACTGCCCTGAACAGAAAAAAATGGAAATGACATTGACTTTTGCATCTCTTATAAATTTAAATAAATATAATTTAAGAAGAATGCCTCAAATCTTTTAATTGATAGACTTTCTACAGCACCAATATGGAGCTGGACTTTAACATGAAATGTGCTTATAAGACATCTTTTAATAAAGCCTTTTCTTGCTGCAGACCTCATTACAAACTAACTCAGTTTTCGATTAATTTCTGTGCAATGAAACAAAGCTGTCTGTGTAAAAAGAGATCTGTTTATGGCCTGAATCTGACAGTCCCCATCAATGTACAATGACCATTTCAATGGGAATTTAATGTCTACTGTAACATCTACTGGTGCCTGAGGGAATATTGCATTTATGTAAATAAACATGTGAAAAGACTTAGGTCTCAGCACTTAATTTCAAAGGTACTTAAAAAAAATGGTGAGCAAAACCAAGTGTATTAATGAGGCATGGTCCTGCAAACATCATTTGCAATGAGACTACAATTTTTGAGTTTTTAAAAAAAAAATTTCAATGGAAGTTCAAAAAGACCCCCTGCCTTCTTCCGGGAAAATGAAAATCATTATGCGATATCAATCAGAGTATAATTAATAAAGAAATCTGGCCATCTGCATTTATGTATTTTTTTAAGTATATTAATCAGTGTGAAAATATTTAACCACCAAGAGAAAAAGCCCTCAATATTAGATCATTATGTTAATAAAACTAGCAAATTTATTGAAAAATCCTCTAACACAATGTATTTCACTGACCATACATTATGATGTAGTGGCTGCACAGCAACAAAAATTCTCTGTGTGCTTCTATCAGCAAGACGTTTGCAGGGTTTTATTGCTATAATTTGTGTGTTGCACTTAGTAGCTACCAAGCTACTGGCTTTAGAGTACCAGGCCAGCAAGCTGACTCAAGTCCAGGACACGCACTGTGTTTTTCCCTTGGTCCTTTCTTTTCCCAGGTTGCAGGTGCAGGCAATGACAGTGCTCTGTAAGAAAGACAGGCTCATGCAATCTCCACCAGCTTCTCATAACGGCTGGTCGATGTCACTTCCGTCGCAGATTCTCATTTCACTTGACCTTGCACAGACTACACCAGGTAAG
Organism: Vidua chalybeata; assembly: GCF_026979565.1. Taxonomy (NCBI): domain Eukaryota; kingdom Metazoa; phylum Chordata; class Aves; order Passeriformes; family Viduidae; genus Vidua; species Vidua chalybeata. Next base: position 48,707,939 of record NC_071534.1, on the reverse strand, counting down.
TTTATGCAGCCAGTCCAAGAACATAATGTCCAGTTTATCACCAGTTTATTACCTAGGTACAACCCAGGGCCGTAAACCTAAATTTACATCCCTTACTTCTCAGAGCGTCTGCAACCCACACCTCAATACCTGCACACCTTGTAGAACACTGAGCTTGGACTAGAGCCCAAACAAAGTCTAAGACAGTCACATGTAATTGTTTTAAAAGTTACTGTTCTACAGCTGACAATAAATACATAAGTTCTGTGATCCTCCAGGAAACAAGCTATGACCATCTGAAAAGTGGCAGACATGATTATCCATAGCATCTAGGAAACAGTCCGTGTAAATATTGCATTTTAAATTAAAATATAAGTGGGTTTTGTAGTTTTGGGGTTACATGCTTTGAAAGTTTTGCCTGATCTTCCCCTCCTCTTTCCTCTTACTGCATAAACCAGAACCATCCATATGCCTCTTCAGTCTCACAAACCCACACCGAAAGATTCTCTATTTTAATGATCCCATCTTTTAGCCTCACACAGACGTGCGCATCTTTCATGGGATGCCAGTGCAGATCACTATAATGTGATTTTACTTCTACGCAGTGTTTCTGGGCATGGGAATCAACACAATTTGCACTTGGCACAGAAATAAATGGGGCCATTTACACATCGGAGCTGTCATTACTGGATTTCTCACAGCTTTCTCATAGCTAAGTGATTCTGCTGAAACACATAGCTAATTTATAAGACAAACACCTATGTTATTGTTCCGTAGACCTTCAGAATTACTTACTAACATTGGAAGGTCAAACAGACAAGGCAGTTATTCATACGTACTAACTAGTCACTGCTTTCTATTTTTTCTTATGACAGAGAGAAGCCTAAAGTGTTAGCACAAAATGTTTTGGAACATGGCTGCTTTTTTTTTTCCTCCATTTAGCTGCAGACAGGCAGTATGTCATTGATTAATATATAAACCACTTTGAAGAAATGTCATAGCAAGGAAAGATCCTGGAATATTTATTTATATCTTTCTATGGGTTTCTTCAGTACATAAAAAGCTACACTTAAAGGTCTGAATTTCCAAAGACGTCTTGCATCAGAGAGGGAAAGATTCATCTTATGCTAAGCCATAGAATTTGTCTGACATCAAAGTTAAAATTCAGTAAATTAACATGCAGGTGTATCATAAACAAAATTGCATAGCAGAACTCAGATTTCTGATGGTAAAATCACGTTCCTGATATACCTGGAGGATATTTATTTAAGAGGAGGACACAGTCCATGTGTATTTAAATGCTTAGTCATAATACATTCCAGAAGAGCAAAATACTCACCTTGCCAGTGAGATCCGTGCTCGTTGACCTCCACTCAGAATGATTCCACCTTCACCCAGCAGTGTATAATCTTTGTCTGGGAACTTGGAAATATCCTGTTAAATTTTTTTTTTTTAAGAATCAGTATTTTCAATATCCAAGAAACTTAAGCTACAGACCTGATGGAAGCATAGCATACAATTGTCTACAGATAGGTCATACAGCAGTTGCAAAAAAAATGAAGTCCCACAGAGGTTTTTTTATTTCATTTGTTTATGTAATCAGAAATGGTGATAAGACAAAACATATCATTCTATTACAGAAAGCAATCATGAGCTGTGAGATCTTTAGAACAAATATTTGTCTGAATAGTTAATCTCCGTAAAAGCAAGGAATGTACTTTCATTCAATGCCAGTCCAAGACATTAACTGCTCAAGGGTTCTGTCAAGTAATGATAAATGCACTTGCTGCTGAAGTTAGGGAAAGCAAGAAGCAACCTTTGTTTCTGAGCTCCTCAAAACTCAGGGAATTATATACTTCAGGCATGTTCATTAAAAAAGGCTTGACAAGCATCCCTAGCCAGGAATGCTCATGGTTTGCAAAAGGTTTGGGAGCCAAATTCCACTGCTTGGGCTGTAAGTTATTTAGAACTAATGACTATGTTAAAAATGAATCTTTAGCCAGGAATAAAAGCAGAAAATACCATTTCACTCTCATGTGAAACACACAAAGGAGAAAAGGACACTCTTGTGTCCCACTGGCAGGGGTAGCCAGAAATTTTCTTGAGACGAGTATTTAGCACGGAAATTGATGATCCATGTAAACCATAGAAATTCATGGAAGTGGAGACAAGGAGAATGGCTCATGTGCCTCAAGGTTGTCTAATTTTTCTACTTTTAGAGTTGCTCTAACAAAAAAATTTTAATTCTGCCTTCAAGCCTTACCTGACCTACATCCGTAAGCAAATACAGTGATATCACTATCACTGTGGTGGATGTACTTTCAGCAGACTTTTCCCCAAAACACAGGCTGGATGAGCTTCCTGTGCCTCATGGCACCCAGCCTTCCAGGGGATACAATTTCAGGGCAGTTTGCCACGCAGTGAATGGGAATCCCTGACTGTGCCAGGAGCTCCCAGTGCCTGTGCTCACTGCCCAGCGGCACCATACTGCCTGTGCACACCTTCCCGCTCCCAAGGCAGGGATCCCCCGCAGCCAAGGAAGCTGACTAAGGCATCCAGTACCAGACAAAATCAGCTCCAGTGTTCTCATGCGCCACACATATTTTCCTTTCAGTGCAGCTTCTCAGGGAAAAAAAGAGTGGCATGCATTATCTCTCAGAACCTGAGATTCTGAGAGGGATCTTTAGGCTGTGATCTGGAAGGAGTATCCTGTTTTGGGGTCTCATCCTGCAGGCAGCCAAGAATCAGACAGGAACTCAGCTGTCTGCATGCTCTCTGCAGCACCCACAGAAATCCTATGGCTTCCACGGTGGAAGACACACGAAGCACTATCAGGGCAGTACTATCTGGGATTCCAAGTTGAGCTGCTCTCTGTAAGTTTGTATTTCATACAAAGACACATATAATCCAGTTTTGATGGCCTGTGCTGTGATTTTGATGGCTAATCACTCTGTTGGGCAGCCTATTGGCATTCCAGAACTTTGAGGTTTTGCAGAATAAGTAAATAAATAAATAAATAAATAAATAAAAATCCTTCCAAAAAATGTTTCCTTCTTCCTCCCCTGCAAATTGCCCTGACCTCAGGAACAGAGTGAACAATGCTGTTCAGACTTGGAACAGTGACAGATGAAGGGTCCAGCCACTCAAGAGCTAGAAATTGACTGCCCGGTCTGTCAGGAAATGGGAGATTCTCACAACTCTTTAATTTGATAACAGCATTTACTTCCTGACTTAGAGGATTCTGACCTTAAAAATCAAGATGCTCTTATGTATGGAAAGTCTACTGCAGGTGATTTTTAAATTATTCTCACATTAACTAGTTATTTCCCTCTCATAAATGGAGTCACACAAACCAATCCCTGGTATTAACAAATCAGCTCAAGTATTTGCAGAAAGAGGAGAAGTGTGAAAAACAGTGCCAGCAACAGTTTTAAAGAAAAATTTTCTCAATGTGACAAAATCACCTTCCTGTAAGTCATTAAGTATTTAGAGAGAAGATGTGAAATTCTGGCATAAAATATTTTTCAGCATTTCTTTGAGACAGCCTGGTCAGGTCACTTGTGGTCTCATTATGTATGAAGTCATGTTACTCATCTGTAAATTTGGCATTAACATAGGGGTTTGCATGATTATTTATCCAGATCTCTAAGCTGATTTAAGCTGTTTCCCATTTCTACCAGTACTGCAGCCTGTAATGATGCTGCTGCCCTTGCTGTTTCCTGATTCCACTCCTTCCCAAAACTCCCAGGTGGAGAACTGGGCCCAGCGTGTCTTCTCCTGCAAACAGGGTAAAATTCCAGCTCTACTGAAATTCATTCCAGGGCTCCCATTGCTTTAAAGGTTGTGGGATTTAATCAGATATATTTCTTTGCAGGTGTGTCAACATGGAATTTTAATCAGACTTTTAATGAGTTCCCCTTCTGCTCTCCTCTACCCTTCACCTCAAAATAATATATGGCATGGAACGGACAAAGAGCTTTTCAGGCTGTAATTATAATAATTAAAAAATGTTTAGTAATTTCTTTCAAAGGCAAAAACAAAGTAATGAAGTCCAATAGGCACACAATGCTATTTGTTGGAACACGCATGACCTATTGTAAAAAAGTACATAGGGCTGGTCCTAATACATCCTTGCTGTCATTTTATGCAGGAAGTGAAATCAAGCCAGGGACAAACCTAATGTAACGATGCTGAACGGCACAAGACTCAGCAGATTAATGAAATATGAACTAGCCACTGGATTTTCTTTAACATATCGATTTCTAAATGCTTAAATTGAGAAACAGGTTGGTAACTATTCATATATGAAAACCCCTACAGTTCCCACAGACATTGTTTACTTTAGTGGATGCTTCTAATATCAGGAGCTAAAAAGCTGCACACTCAAGGAGAAGGCACTCTTTTTAATAGCTATTTGCATTTTTTTTGCAGTGAAAATGCTATATTCATCTACCTCAGCAGCAAAGGGATGGCCCTCATAATAACGTTGGGCTTGGTAAGGAAGAATACAGCCAGGATAGCTTCAGGGTGAACAGGAAATATGATCTTGTTATTAAAAAAGGAAACCTCAGAATGGACGTCACACTCCAAGTCTTTTCTGTAGCGATTAATTGTTATCAGAATCATTTGATAAATCATTAGCATCATTGAAAACTATAAAGCATGACAGAAAACAGTCTCTAAGAACCAAGAGTTGCTTAATATGTCCAAGGTTACTCAAACTACTCAAACAGTTCTACTGATAGAACCTAAGTATTTTATTTATGTGACTTTTTCTTCCTTAAATTTGTCCTTAATTGTGTAGGGTTTGACCATCTCTCTTCTGCCTTCTGTCATAAAAGACAAAACAGTCATGAAACTGATGGAACACAGCAATAGTCTTGACTCTCTGCATTTCATCTTCATTCTGTTTCAGTTCTCTATTTACCTTCAGTTTTTATTATAGTCACCTCTACAGTAATCTTTATCCCCTTCCTTTTCTTCATTGCCATTAACATTCCCTATGCTTTTTTTTACAGTTCCCAGAAAATCTCCCTACTCTCATTGCTAATGAAGTACTTCCTTTTTCATCATCATCATCATCATCTTTTGAATTTTTAAAATTTTGAAATCAAGACTTGTGTTTCAGAATCATACCTAATACAGAATACTTCTATGAATTTTTAAAATATGAAGAATTTTCAATAATTTCTTGTATCTTGGCTTTTAGGTAACCAGACTGAACATACCTGAATACTCATTTTCCTGGGAATAAGCCAGAAAACCAGATTTATTTAAGTATTTCAAATTAATTTTTTTTTAAATTTTATTTTATTTAGGTAACTCTCTTCTCTCTCCCCATGATTTTGTAAGCCAAGGCTTTTGTTAGACTTTAGCTGAACCATTTATGAAGGATTCATGATCCAAAAGCATAAACTTTGTTTTTGCAACAGTTTGTGACCTCAAACAGTGTGTCAGGCTCACCCAAAACTCACACGAATGCTGGCAAGTCTTGTTTTCCCTATGGCAAAATTTCCGTGAAATAATTTTTGAAACGTGAAGTAGTTCAGTGCACTGCATGAGGGTAGGTTAAATGCAGGGTAAGAGAATTAAACATGATTTCAGAAAAGACACAGACGATAGGACAATATCCAAGGTAATCAGTCTAGAGCCCTGTACCTAAGACAGGGAAAGGGATGGGGAAACGTGTGTTGACTGAAACAGTTTTTAAACAAAATTATATCAAAAGAGAACATTGCAGGTGGGGTTCTGTTATACACATTTATGTGATCACTGATAAACTTCTTGAAGTCAGTGCATTTGGGAGTTTGTCTCAACTGAGATGTTCCCCCGCTATAAAGAAACTGTGCTAGCCTCTTAACTTCCAGTTCACCCAGAAAACTCACTGTCTGCAGCTTCACAGCTGATCTGCCAGTGGTTTTGGGTCACAGATAAGAATTTCAGTTAGAGTCTGTGTAGGCCAGTGGATCACACCAGTGTGGGATGGAAAAAACATAAACATAGCCAGCTTTGGGGGTCACATGCCTTAGGTGCAACAGTGGTAGTGGGAGGTTAATAACACCAAGGTTGTAGGTTCAATCCCCAGATGAGCTTAAGAGTTGGACTTGATGATCATTGTGGTCCCTTCCAGCTCAGGGTGTTCTGTGAATCTGTGACATATTATGTGGACTTTCTGCTTGAAAGTGGCATTTATACTCTTTTAGCTGTTTATATTAGGATGTGATAAACTTCACCTTGACATGCCAGTGGCTCTCCCCAGCTGGGAAGACAGGTTAAGTCACTTGTTCTCGCATAATTTACACCATAGACGTGTACCTGATTAGATAACCAAGCTACCATTTAATACCCTGTTGTAGAGAATTATGTACCACAAAGCACTCTGTTCCACAGTTGAACCCTTTATTGTTCCTCTCTTCCACACAATTTGTAATCTGTCCATTTCCTTTGCGAAAACGAGGCTCGAAATCACAGTATTTCACTCACTCACATAACTTCCCAACACCTACTGATTTAGTGATGTGCAGAAAAAATAAACAAAAAACCACCAAACCAGCCAGACAAAAACCAACCCAAAATCAGCACAGATAAAAGGATCTGGAGCAGTACATGGGATGCAAGGATGTGTTTCTGTTTTGGAGCATTCTTAACACTGCAGTGAACTTCTCCCCCCAGGGTGGATATCCTTTGCAAGGAGATGTTGAAGCTGGGCCTGGCCTATTGAGTGTCTCTTTCTATAGTTAATCTCTCCACAATCTAGTTATTAGATGAAAATTAATCTCCTGCACTCCCAGTAAACCCAGCTCAAAACCCTAGAGTATCTGACCACAAACTTCTTTAGTACTATTATATAATTTAATTTCACATGGAAACACTTCCTCTATTTGCATCCTATGTTAAACATTACATTCATGAGAAGCTGGTGTCTCTCAAATCAGAGCATGTGTTTACTTAGAGAGTGGTAATCTCTCAAAGGTAGTTTCCCATTATGTGTTATGGATTCTTAGGTAACTATTGAAGGATCACATGAATTAACTAGGTGGGAAAATATCTATCTTACATAACAAAAAGGTAAAACTAGAAGTTATGGAAGTATGGCTTCAAAACTCATAAACTACTGGACCCACTGAAATGTGATAGGATGCTTGTTTATTTTTAAACATGAATAACTATAACAGGCCTGCTTCTGTAGTCTTGACTGGAGGAATGCCTTCTCTTAGGATGAGTTTGTTCAATGTTAACAGCATTTAAACATGAAAATTCCTGTTTCAACTGTCCATAGGTTTTACCTGCTTAACTTTTCAAGTTAAGTTACTTAAGTTACTGCTTACTGTGATAAAATCAAACAAAAATCCCATACCCTGTATATAGCAGGCTATTAATGCTGATTTTTCAATCTAAATATCTGAAAATAAAGTCACATTCCTTTCCAATTTTTCATGACATGATTAAAAAGGATTTTGCAAACCCACATACCACCTACAAATTAAATCCTACAAATTTCAATTTATATTCATGTTATCCCTGCCATTACGTTAATACAACCTACAATTAATACAATCCTTAGGGAAGTCACATTTTTAGAATTGCTTCAAATTTAGTGGCAAGTTTCCACAGACATATAAACTCTGGAAATTCACATCTCTCAGTGGCTTTTACAATATACTTGGTCCTTAACTTGATGTGTTAGGCAAAAGTTCAGACTTCTTGCTACAATTTTTTATTATGAATGTGATGAAAGGTACTTGATAAAAAGGGTAAACCACTTTGTCAAAAGTGCTGCTGAGGCAGCACCAATTCATTTTATCTTACTTTTTGAGTACCATGAAACTTGCCAATGGGGACTGCCTTTAGAAAATGCGCTCAGAATCCATACAAATTGCATCTTGTCTTCTCTCTATTATAGCATGCCAATATAAGACTTCAGAGTTAACTGATTTGAGGTAACACCTGCAAACTCAAAAGTACTCTTATTAAAAGCATTCATTTCAGAAAAGCTTCTAAATAAAGGACAAATGGTAAGGACTATTGAACTGTGCTGGAATGGCTTAACCTAGGAGGTTAAAACCTTCACCTTATTTGCTTACTGGGACCTTAATTTTAGAGAGCACATTAAATTAGGCATGTATCCTACTTTCTTGCTTGCTAAAATAATCACTGTTTCTCAAGAAAAGGAAAAGAGAGCAAGAAGGTAGTGGAGAAGGAATGCATCTTGAAAACTTTTTACTGTGTTGTTTTGCAGAATGTGTTGTGCAATTTAAATGCACTGGCATTCCCTTGAGTTCAACATCACACAAAAATATGGGATATGTCTACACACAGCTTACATCTCATTGCAGTCAAATTCAGTATGTGCCAGGCTTTAGAAAGAATTTTTGCCAGTAAGGCTGTTTCTTTAGGCTATCAAGAACACTAATGAAACTCTTAATTACAGTCCCTTTATCTCAACTCCAAAGCACTCATTTTTGTTCTTTCACCTTTTACTGCTTTTCTCTTAACCTCTTCCCATTTACAAGCTGCAGTAATGAGAACAACATTGTAAAACATGATTTTACCTCTTCTGATGCCCTACTTACTCTCAAAAAATATAATCAGGAAATGCAACTGTAATCAAGTTCTTAATAATTTTGCACATATAAAACAGGCTACGCTACCATTAAAAATATACATAAAAAGGTAAGTTTAAAAAGTATCCTAGGCATACTTTCACTAATGCACAGAGATGCAGTTGAGAACCCTTCTCATGATTCTTCAGTATTATGTACCTGTACAGTGACATCCTGAAATTATGAGGAGCAGTGGTACTTAGATCTGACAAACTTCCCTCACTTAGCCTTTAACACGTGACTGTCCTTCATTATGGATCATTTCAACAGCTCAGATCTCATGCACTCAGACTGGGTTGCACTGTGGTGTCCCCTTGCCCTTGCTCTCTCCATGTGCCAGAGAACGCTATAGGGAAGAGCTCTGAGGACCAGGGACCATGAATGACACCTTTGACACTGTACTGCGGTCACTTGTGTCACCCAGTGGGACTACACTCCAAGGAGCACCGTTAAAACACATGCTTTCCACATGTGGACTCACAAAACCATATCCCCTTAGGAGAACTCCCTGCATCTGACTGCCCATCAGCCACACACCCGTGTCAGGGGCATTGGGTGGGACAACAGCCATGCTGTGCATGAGAAAAAAGGACACTTGAGAGACATGTACACACTAATTAAGCTTGTGACCTCAGGCACAGACTGACATCCTAGTGTGTTGTGCCCTACACAAACACACTTTGTCAAACTATCCTGGCATAGCATTTCTGAGGTATGCAGATCTCCAGTATATCATAACAATTTTCTTCTTAATCTTCATCTATCTTCTGTTTCACAGTACGTCATGAACAGGTATAATGGCACAGCTGGAGGGTAGGTGAATTGCATCAAGGCAAAAAAATTAAGAAGCTGAAGGGAGAAATCTCTTATGAGAGTTAAGGAAGTACAAATGAACTACTTGGACTAAAAAATGTCCCATTTCAGTGCTCTAAATTCCTATAAACTTATGTAAGCTCATAAAATAAATAAAATAAAATCCTTTTGTTGCTCATAGTTTCACTACTTTTCAGTAATATTTTTTGTGATTTGTCAAAATTACCCAGAGAAGAAATAATCTTTTTAACCTTCCTTTTGATGGTTCCATACACAAATAGAACAAAATGCAAAGCTGTGAGAACATATTTTAGAGCTACATAAAAAATTCTTCCCTTCCAGACAAACCTACCAAAGCAAACCTGTTGTTTAGATAATGGCTAACATAACCAGGTTTACCATTCTCTACAACTTTACAGAATCTAACATAACACACATTCTAACCTCTGAATAAAGATCTGATTTCCCATACAAGGAAAATTCTATTCTTGGTCACCTAAAAATATGGAAAGCTCTGGGAAGTATTTACTTGCACTTTCCATCTTTCATAGTTGCTTAGGGATAAATTTACCTTGCCTACTTAGCAACTCTAAAGAGACTTTAAGTGATACCTCCTTAGTAAATTAACTACATACGAGATCAAAAAAGTCAGGCAGGACAATGTAGTACTGAATTTTGTGAAAATTCGCATGCACCCCAAATTACATAAGTTACACTTCTGTAATATAATTTTCATATCTCTACAGAACTAAAACAAAGTGGAGAGCACCTTGTATCACCTGGCTTCAGCATCCTGTTCTGCAGCAGACAGGAACAGGCTGTGTGTGACAAGAACAGGCTTCCCCGTGTGTCTGGGAGCCTCAAACCCACGTAAATGGTATGACATGACCCACATCTGCAGTATTCCATTGGCACTAATAAAGAAGAAGGGGAAAAGACATCAAATTTACGAGTTGGACTAGATCTTCATTTTGCTTCCTTTGTAGGTTGATGGTGGAAATGCCAAAGTTAAACGGGCACTTCACAGGTATATTACTTCTTACCCTACTAATATATCTATTTGCCCACTGGGTCAAAAAAGATGTCTTTGTATTCCAAAAGCATTTTGGTGAGTATAGAGCTTGGAAATAAATGTGACTTAGCCATTGTTAAGAGCTCTATATTAACTGACTTGGAGCATATGCACAGCAATGAAATAAACTCTCTTGTGTCACCAATCCTTGGTTTCTGAGGGGTCCACATGAGAACTAGACTCAGCAGGCCTGTTTTCAGGTGGAATATATAGCTACCTATGAAGGCTGCAGAGAAGGGGGCAGAGTAAACTCAGGCAAAACTCCTCTGGTTTCTCCTTTCTGAAGAACGAGAACAAACACCCTCACATGAACTCCAATGCAAAGCACTAATATAATAAATCCCTAAAAGGTCACACTGGGGAATAAACAGGGAATTAATATTTGAAATTCATCCTTCAATCTGCCATAATGAGTCTTGTTTGGTAACTAATACATGAAAGCTAACAAGACAAGAAAGCATAATAATAGCAATAAGGTAATGCATTTGGCTTCCTTCCAGACTATTCTGCCTTCTCTTCAGGGCAGCCCAATTTATTCAGTCCAGGAGACAAAAAATGTGTACGTATCAAACCTGATCTCAAATAATAAGCCCTGCTAGGAGGTGAAGCATATCATTCTGCACAAAGCTGCACCAACACAGATCAAAGCTGGCTTGATTGAGCCTGCCTGGAGAAAAAAGGAGCTGCAGCCTGCTGAGACACTGAGCCATGACACGACCACTGAGACACTAAGCTGTCCCACCAGCACTGAGATACTGAGCCACCAGCAGCCACCTGCTGCTCTAGGAAGGGCCTGGCTTGGGAAGCCTCCTTGAGAGAGGGCAGGTTTGAACTGCTGAAGCCAGCTGTTTCTCGGAGCTTTGGCATTAACTATAACTTTCACAACCAGGTTTGAGGACAACTCCATAGACAACCTGACACAGAAGTTGCTAATTCTCCTGTCTTCAGGAGCTTCCCAAGAGATTTCCAGCAAACCAAACCAAAAATCCAAACATAATCTGCAATGGCCAGAAACATATAGGGAAATCTTTTCTTTGGGGTTTTTCACTTGGGTTGGGTTACAGGTCTTAAAAGTCCTAGATGACTAACCTCTTCTAGTTGGCAGGCTTTGATGACACTCCTGTATCTGTATTCATCATAGGATACACCAAAAATTATGTTCTCTTTTATAGTTCCAGGCATGATCCAGGAGACTTGAGGTGAAAAGGATATCCTTCCACTGTGCTTAATTTTACCCTGCGAAGGCTCCAATTCTCCCATTATCAACATCAGAAGAGAAGTCTGAAAAAACATTAACAATTAATTCATCAAAGATCTGTACAAAAAGAAATGTTGCACATAGTGAGAGTCACTCTGCTAAGTCACTTAAATAGCATATTTGTCTCATCAAGAGTGTCCCTGTAAGTACTGATTTAGTGCAAACTACAGTTAGTGGAGATTTTCTTGATATGTGTGATTCTGAAAGACCTCTAATATAAGAGAAACTTAATTTAATAAATGATAAAAATTGTGTAAGATATCTTGTAAAAAAGGCACACTGTTGCAAAAGTATGTCATTTTAATGAAGCTATCAATAATTTTACAAAAATTTATCTGTGAAACACAAACATAAGGTACTAGTACTTATAGAGAATTCTATTTGATTTTCAGATTATCAGTGACTATCTTTGTACAACATAATTCATGTTTATAATTTTGCTAGTGCTTATAAGTTTTTTATCTGTATTGCCTTAAAAATGCAATTTCTCTGTGTAAGTATATACAATTGTTCAGTATGATCTGAATTTTCCTCTGCAACTGTTAACTCATTTACGTGAATGCATGACCTAAGTATATTTACTATTTCCCTTCATAAAAGAATTGATTGCAATTTCAGTACTGATATGTTATAATTTCAAAGTTAATCAGTAGCTTGTAGTAACCTTGTCACACATCATTGGCTACTAGATCAAAGGATAGAATTGAGAAATACATGGAAAAATTTGTTACAGAGCCATTGCAGTGGTGTTCTTATCACTAATAAACAGTCAACAAAGTTGAGACGTAACAGCCAAAGATCTGAAAAATCTGTCTAAGTCACAGTTTCATGTTGTCAAGCCCAGAAATCCTTTTGTAAGTTATACAATATACTGGAGGAGTCTCATGAGATTCCTTCCCATATACCAGAATCTGACTTTTCCAAAATGCTGAGTAAGAAGTTCCCAATCCTGCAAAAGACAGCCTGCCTTTTGGTATGTTTTGTACACTGGATGTTAAACCACTGCATCTTGTGCCATATAACACAAATTAAAAACCAAAACAAAACCAAAACAAACCATATCTAATATTGAAGCAATATTAAACAGCTGATGTCAGGCATCACACCTGTTATAGATTAAATAGTTAATATAGATAAAATTGTGCAGTCTGTTTCACGGGCCTGACAATTCCTGGAATATACAGTAACAGCATCAAGCACCATGAAGGAATCCTTACATTAAGAATGTGTGAAGGAAGGGGTTTTTTGGGGGGTGGTGGGTGGGAGGTGAACCTTATTTTTTGACTTTTATAATATTAACTTGTTGAGTTAATATTATAAATATTAAATATTATAAATTATTAAATATTATAAATATTAACTTCTTGAGTTAATATTATAAGGATTTTGTTTTTATTGCCTTGGAAAGTGCAAATTTTTTATATGCATATACTCACATAGACTGTTCAGTGTAATCTGAATTTTCCTCAATTTCCTATGTAGCAGATTAAAGGAGATATACATACATCCTTCAGTATTCTCTAGTTCACATTTCTGCATTACAATTACCAGCGTTAGCAATAGCAATAGATAAACTGTTCTATTAATTCAAAAGTATCACACTAAAATTCACCTTAACACATCATCTTGAGGACAATATCATGTTCTGAGTCCCTTGCTCTCTCTTGTGGGGATCATTAATGAAAAATAAGAAGCCTTGATCATACTGAAATTGATGGGTCCTTTGTCATTGACTCGAAGAGACCAAAGATTTTACCCCATGCAAGTAAAAGAAATGATAATATTTTAATCTATACTTTTTTAAACAGGAGAAGCAAAATGAACGTTTGTTTTAACTTTCACATTTCCTCAAAAAATGCAGTGAAGATTAAAGACTCATCAAGACTCATCTAATTACTTGCTATTCAAAGAGAATAAGAGTATCACAGTTCAACTCATTTTATATTAATGATGTCAGTTGAATGTGTCATTTGCAAACTAAATGCATTGATAACATTTTGGGGTAGTAAAATGATGAATAATCTAAACTACAACTTTGCACCATTTTCAGCAGCATCTCCCCAGGCTTTCACATGGGTCTCAGGAAGCCCAGGTGAGGCACTATAGGAACCAGAGCTACATGATCAGGTACACCACTTGTCCTGGGCACACATACCTGGCTATATTCCTGTCAGCCTTGTCTGGTTACAAACCATCTTTCTGAACAAACCATGTTCAGTTTTTTCCTTAAAGTGTTGGCAAGGCAGGAAAAAAATGCTCTCTAGCATACTGAGCCATCTGTATATCTATTCTATATTCTTCATTTTTCTAAAGGCAAGGAGATTCTCACCTTAACTTTAGGTTTCAGTATGAATTACTCCTGTAAAATTTCCTTTTACTTCCAATGGGAAAACATTTTGTCATTAAATTGATATTTCCTTATAATTCTGTAACCTTCTATTACAAAAAATATCCAGCAAACTCTATCTCATAGTGACCACAGTATAAAACTTCAAGCAACTATTTCAGTGAAATTTGCAGATTATCCATACTTTTTCCTGCAGCCATCATTTCTGCAGCAAGCACAGGATAGCAAGAAGGCAGTAAAAATACAGGTAACAATACAGGTAACAACACAATATTATTCCTTATAGTTATTAGGACACTTGTTGAACCAGCAGAAACAGAAATACCTTGCCTGCTCCAGTAGATCCAGAAACAGCCAATAGCTGCCCCTTCTCAATCTTGAAATTTATATCCTGAAGAACAGGAGAGGCATGAAGGGGAAAATTATTGAAGAAGAGATTGCTGTCAGTGCTAGGAGCTTTGCTGTTGTTGTTTTCCTGGTTTGCTTTTACAAATAGCTCTCCAATTCCCTGCAACATACATGGATATATATTTGATGTACATAAAAAATAAATAAAACATGCATATACAGAGATGTATTTCATACTATGGATTTAGGAAAACATGTGAACTTACTTTTCTCATGTTACTTTTCCTATCAATAAAATACTAATGATATTATTGAATATAATTTTGTATGATATTAATGAATATATTTTGTATAATAATGTATTGGACTTGTGCCAAAATTTGTGGTCACAAAAAAAATCTGTTTATTATAGAACTGTTTTCCAATGTTTATACATGACATAGCCTGATCTTGTTTTCAGGCTGGCTTAAGTCAGTAATAACTACTTGTTACAGGCCTTAACACTTATTGAAAGATTTCTTCCCAAGTTTCTCAATGCGTATATTTTGATATCATACATTAATTACTTGCTAAGTATTCCTTACCTGCTGAAAGCTGAAGCTAGTTAAAATGAAAGTGTGTAGGCTGCTCTTTTTAGAGAGTGTCATGGCAAATATTAAATATATATATATAGATATACACTCTGTGTTTTAATATAGTTTGGGTAAAAGTACCAACCTCATCCCAAAAAGCTGTTACTTTGTCCAGCTCAACCCCAGTGGTTGTTAGATTATACTCCAGAGCTTTATATTCTTTTTTCAGCAAGAAATCCTAGAAACACCATGAAAGCAGATGGAACAGTAAGGGACAAGGTCATATTGCACAAAGCAGTCTGTATTTGCCTACACAGAGCACTAACATTTCTGGTGGCACTTTTGCATTACAGTGCTTTCAGCAAGAGGCATAAATATAAATTATACAACATTTTTGGTTACAGAAGGAAATGTTTTTGAAACTACCAGTTCTTTCATTGCTAGTGAAAACATAGCCATTAAGGTATTTGGTTCTGATTTAGAAAGAATATCGAAACTTGTCTCTTGTTTTGCTTTCAGGACTTGTATCTGGCAAGATCATCCCTCTGAGTTTAACCCTTTTCAAACAAAGCTTTGGTTTTGAAGTAAGATATAGAAGGTTTCACTCTGGTAAGCAGTGAAACAAAGTTAGTATCTCCCTTTTCCAAAAGTGCAAAAGTTTAAAAGAGTTGGAATGATCTCTCTACTAACAAAAAAAAAAAAAAAAAAAAAAAAAAAAAAAAAAAAAAAAAAAAGGCAGATAATGATCCTGGCAGCACTGATGCAGTGTAATTTCAAATGACACAAGTTAGCAACCCGGTGCTCATGTTGCCTTTTGGGATAGCATTAGGAAATAAGAGTAAGGCTATGAAAATGTAGGAAAGACATCCTCTCTATTCCATTATTTTATTAAGGTTATATAGTCTGTAGATATCATCTCCTTCAAATTCTACTTTTTTTAATTATGTGGAAGCAAATAGATCTACATGGGCAATACAATGGAAAACCTAAGCAGACTCATGGGGAAGTCTGTTCTATACAGTACACTTGCAAATTTTCCAAGCAGAAGAAGAAGGGTCCTGTTGGCATAACAATTAAGCAGCTGATTGAAAGGGCAGGAACTCAAAAACTGGAAGGGATGACACACATGGTTTATGAAAAAAAAAAAAAAAGAAATTATAACTACACTTTCATAATAAAGGAGTCATCTGTCATCCAGTGGAGCTCCTGGAGCAGTAATTGTCAGAGGGAGCACACTGATTCTGAAATATCATGGTCTAAAAAACATGTGAAAATACAATAACCCAGGGGATATACGTGGCCCAGTCAACTCTCTAAACTGTGATGGAAATTAAATCAGAGAGATGTGCGAGTGGCTTATTATTCTTATTTATATTTCTTGAGACTAGTAAAGGGCTTTGGAGTTCTGGGACTCTGTCCTGTCTGTCTATGGGGACTATACTGAACCTGCCACAAAGAGATGATTATTGATGGATTCTGGAGTACCCATTTGTTAATATCTCCAAAGACAAGCATTCAGTGAAGTGAGGACAATGTTGTGACCACTGGGATTGCCAGTTCTGTGACTGCGTCCAGGGCATTGGACACGCTCTTCCAGGAAAGAGGAGAGACAGGATACTTCCACTAATGCCTAGGGAATTTGAGAGCACAAGGAAAGCCTATAATGGAACCTAACACAGCAGCCTTCTGAATGTCAAATAGAAAGGTTTATGGCTAGATTCCTTGAATTTCCTGCCCAGTTGAAAATCATAAAAATACTGCACCTACTTCTTATTCTAGACTGAGGTTCAGACATCTGATTAAGATCTTTAGATTCTGTATTAGTTATTTTTATCACACTAAAAATAATAAAATCTATGTTCTACAAAAAAAAAACCACATCTATAAATATGCAATGAAAAAGGTCTAAGATTTCACCCCAAAATAGTGTAAGAATTCTCTTCCTAGGGAGTAATTTCAGAACAGCAGGTTAAAAATATAGAGTTAATGAGAATCCAGCCTGATTTTTTTCTGCAGATAAGCCTCTCATGCTGGTACATGAGCAATTGATCTCAGTAGGTAAGATGGGTAATAATTATTTGACTGGTACCTTAATTATGTTTTCTAGTCATAATGAATGAGATGCACATTTGCATAAAATGCATAGTCTCCTGCTGTTGTTGTCACTAATATCAAGAAAAACAGAAGATCTGTGACTTCAGCTCCTGGAAGCCATGCTATATAAAACATGTACTAATTTTGAACTTCCTTTTCTGAAGGAAAATCATCTCTTAAGAACCACAAGTCATGATTTTATTAAGCTTCTTGTTCTGCAATAGAATAACTAACTAAATGTCACTGTTAAAAAAAAAAAAAAAAAGCAGCAAGCAGGTAGCATGAGACTTGTGTGGTTATGCTGCCTGGGAAACAATATCAAGATTTATAATGACACTTCATGGTGTTTAGTCAAAGCAACATATATTCAAAAAGTCTGCATAAATGCTGTGTGCTTTTGCTGATCAGCTGACAAGATAACATGATATAAAGAATTAGCTTACGTACTTGGGAAGATTTTAGTCTATGTACTGTACCTGTATTTTGTTTATTGCTCCAATAGAGTCATACCAGGTCTGTACAGAGCCGGGAAACTGCCTGGTCACTGTCATTCGAAGAACAATGCAGAAGGAAATGGTGGTAAATATTTTTCGGAGAATAATTCCTTTAATCACAGCATACGGAAGCACAGCTAAGAACACCACAAAAAAGCCCGAGAAGAAGAAGGCTGAGCTGTTGAAATATCTCACATAAGCAGCTTTTCGGGTAAGCTTCAGTTCAGTTCTGTTAAAAAAAAAAAAAAAAAAAAAAATTAATGTATGATTTCACAGTTTACAACTTACAAATATTTTGGGTGGAACTGTTAGCATAACAATTAACTCAGAGGCTCATTCATCTTTCATCTTTTCTAGAATTGCAGCTAAAAAGTAAGACTCCAAACAATTTCCGGGCCTAAAAAATCATTAGAGTCAAATTTTGACATCAATGTTCGGAGGTGTCAGACAAAGTAACAATAATCTGTCATGATTTACATATTGAATAAGCCACAAGCCTCTACAATTCCTGGCACAACCAACCTCAAGCATCTAACAATTGTACATCTAATGTACATCTAATGTGATGTACTCCCAGAAGCAACATCCCATACTCATTTAGATACAAAACTCCTCTATAAAAAAGATATTTTGAAATGCCAGATTTCCTATATGTTACCATAAAAAAACCTTACAATAGACAATCTGATTATAAGGTCATCTTCTTTTGCATGGCAAGCTACTAATGGCTTCACCTGTGAATTAAGGTGCCCCTTAACCTCAGTTTGAAGAGGTGGAAGGCAGGGAGTCTGCTCTCCACCCTCCTTTCTCCATAGAAGCTCAGTCTACAGAGAAGCTTACTGACTCCTGTGCAGTCAGGAATGCAATCAGTGATTGATTACTCCTAGCTATTTCCACAAGGTCCATGCATCTTATAGCAAGCTATTAAAGATAAATAATCCAGGGGATATAAATAATTTTCTGAGTTGATAGCTCTAAACTCACAGTGCTGAAGATTTCTATTGACTGCTCTCATTTTGATCCTGTTCAGTTCACATCCCCCAGGTGCCCTGCAGCTCAGTTTTGCCTGGACAGAAGCACCTCTGCTGCAGTGACAGAGCAGTTGCTCTCCTGCAAGAGCAATTAACTGGTGCTAGAAATGGTACAAGACCCAAGATGCCCATTCACTGGGTGAGTGCTGACCACTGGAATACCATGCAGAAGTTTGTAGTCACATTGCTGGTGGAAATATCTGGTGTTGCAAGGCTGAGCACCACAACCTTTATGTATCTTCTCATATTGACCCAGTGTCTGAATTTCTTGTTAAGTCTGTATTTCACAAGAGAAGCCTGAATAAAGCACCCAGATGTGCAAGTCATTACCATGATAGAGCTACTGCATGGAAGAAAGGGCCTTGTGAGTCCCTCCAGAGCTTGTATGAAACTGCATGTGGCAGCACTGAATAGGGATAACAAAGATTTTGGGACTTGGTGCTCATCCATTCCCACATAAATGTCTGGCTAGAAGCTATCAAAAAGCCCCCCAGTTCTGAAGAGCACAGCCCTACTCCAAAGAGGGAGAATGAAAGCACTAACACCTTTTTCAGTAAGTTCCCAAGTACCAGCTAGAGACTGATGCACAAGCAAAAGTTTCCCAGAGGTGGTTCTGTCTGTGATACAGACTTGAAAGCTCTGTAGATAACACACTTATTTGGGACAGTTCTTGCTGATGCAATATGGGTTACTTGAAAAGAGATGTAAGGGACCCTATGAGCCTTGTGCATATACAGAATGTAGACCAGTGTATGCCTGGTTTTGGAGTGATGCTGCAGGAACCAGTACCAATACATAAGCTTGAGATCCTTTGCTTAACATAAAGATGTATCTCTGCTGGCAAAGTACAGACATTTCCAATCTTCACCTTCTCCAGTGCTATGCTATTGTTCAGAGGAACAGTTTGGTGGGGTGGTTTTTTTTACTTCTCTGAATAAGCCCATAAGAATGCAGGTATGTTTATTCAGGCACCTGTTATGAACAGTTATTTTCAGTGCAGACTTAAGAGAGCACAGAGTAGACAGCCCATATTGGTGTCTCTGAAGCTGATTAAACTGACTTTTATCAGAAAATACCAGCATGCAAAAAAAAATTTTTTTTTGATTACTGAGTTGCAACACACTGGCTAAAACACACACATGGCTTCAAGCACAAGGTCTTGTTTCCTAGCAGCTTAACAAGACAAATGACTGGGAGGTCCTGCAGAGCTGATTCCACAGGCTAAATTCTAGTGAAACTCTGATGTTCCTGGGTTGACTTGCTCTGGTGATGTCTTCACCGAGTGACCTGCTGGGTGACTTAAAAAAAATATGGAAGAATCATAGAATCATAAGATAGTTTGGGTTGGAAGGGACTTTAAAAATCATCTAGTTCCAATCCCCCTCCAGCCATAAGCAGGGACACCTTCCACTAGACCAGGGATGGGGCATCCACAGCTTTTCTTGGCAGCCTCTGACAGTGACTCAACACCCTCACAGGGAAGAACTGCTTCCTAATATCTAATCTAAATCTACCCTCTACCCTTCAGTTCAAAGCCATTCCCCCTTGTCCTATCACTATGTACCCTTGCAAAACATCCCTCTACTTATTACTTTTAGGCTCCCTTCAGGTACTGAAAGGCCACAATAAGGTTTACCTTATTGTGCCTTCTATTCTCCAGGCTGAATAATTCCAATTATCTCAGCCTTTCTTCATAGGAGAAGTACACCGATCTTGTAATATTGCTAGTATTCTTGTATTTTAAAAATCCATGCATCATACAATAAGAATTAACTCCAGAATTACAAAATTTACTATAAATTATTATAGAAAATATAGCTAATAAAATAACAGTCCAATTTCCAGGTTTTTGTGACCAGTTTGTGGACTACAATTTATTTAATTAATTTCTAGAGGATTTGCTAGCATGATGTGTTCTCAAATTTCCTAAAGGCAATACATGTGACTAGTGATATCACAGGAATACTAAACTAGTTCCATCCTCAAGCTAGCACTCATGACCTGGATTCAGACTGAGTTTCTCTGATTGTTTATAGTAAATAATTAGAAATTTTAATGGTAAAGAACACTTCACTTTCCCTGAATTGTCTTCCAGAAAGCAGCTGAACAAGAAGGTGTTTGCGGAACAATATAATTTTATGTCTGTTATTTACATGATAATACGACACTTATATTTCTTTTATTTTCCCAATCACACACCTGGCACAGAATTTTATTTCTCTGTAAAGGACTAAACAAACACACAGAACACACAGGAGAGTTTTCATGCAGCGTCACCCATCCATAAATATGTCACTTCTCCCTTTACCCTGAACTCCTTGTCGGTAACAAGGGCTTCCTTCTCACAGGTCTCAGCTAACTTTTACCTCCTTTCTCCTTCAGGTCTGGTAGTTACAGTTCAATCTTTATATTGAGAAGATAAGCATTCTACAAGGCCATCTACAGACAATAAATGTTAATGTAAATGTGCAGGATAAATACATGAATCTAATTTACTCTTTTCACAGATTGTATGCAAATTTTACAACCAGCTTTATGGCATTTCTCAGAAAATGGTTGCACAGGATTCATATTGTTTCTTTCACCACAGAATAGGGACGTCTGTTAAGCCTTAAGTAATCATCACAAAAGGGCTTTTTATTTTAAGATGAGGACAGGGCTGGCCAGAAACAAACACAGATCCCACAATTGTTTTACCTGTGCAAACTAACCACTGAAATATCATTATAACAAATGAGGAAGTAAATAAAAAAAAATTTAAATCTCACCTCATAGTAAACTTAAAAAAAAAATGGGAAAAAACCCCAAGCTGCAGTGTGGGAATGCATGGTTATTTTATTGAGGATTAATAGTTGTTGCTTTACTTCTTAACTCACATGATCATAGATGATGTTCATAGCCACCAAATTTTTTTTCTGAGCATATAAAAAAATTTGTGTAACAAATGAGCACACTTACTCACGGATGTTTTCAATCATTTTTTCCATTGCATCTTCCCAACAATAGGCTTTAACTGACTGTATATTTTCAATTATTTCTGAGGTGATGACAAGTCTCTCATTGATCTTTCCTGCTCTCTTATTCCTACAAAGTAAAAAGACAGTAGGTCAATCTTCATCTTTTTCATCCTGTATAGGTAGCTTGTATCCCATTATATCTTATGAAAACACCTTCTGTATATGTCTCTGCTTAAAAGGTTTACTTTAATAGAATTATTATGGAGAATATAGAAGAAATTATTAGAAATCCAATAATTGTTTTAAAAGGAGAAAATACAAACTCTAAAAAGAATGGATCAAGTAACTAACAAGGAGTTTTAATTCTAAAAATTCTACATTTAACGCTAAATCTAATTTTAACACCATTTACTTCATGTTTGACTTTCAATTTTTTTAAGTTTAGACACCAGCTCCTAAATCTGGAAAATTTTGTCTGTAACTTTCCCGACACAGAAAACACCCTTTGGACTCATCCTACATAATGTCTTAACTAGAGTCTCTTAATCAAGTAGTATAAACTTCTTAAAACCAATGTGTTTCAGGAAAATATATTAAAATATTTTACAACATTCTTTTCACCTGTATTTCATCATCATTTGTCCCAGCCAGGCTTGGAATAAGACCATGACTATTAGAAAAGCAAGTCCAGAAAATGCAGATGCTTCTAACATATCCCAGAGCAATCCCATCAGCAGTGCCACTTGTAATGGTGCAATCCATACAAAATGAGCCAGAGCAAGACCCTATGGAAGGCCACAGTAGGAAAAAAATAAAGAAAGTTAGAGGTGTGCTCTGAAAACTACATGAAAAGGAAGTAGTTATTAAAGTGACACTTTGAAAAAGATAGTGAAGAATGGTACAAATATTTCCAGTAGAAAAACAAGTTTATAAAGGATGACTTGTGATCCTGAGCACATAGCATTCTGGGTTTTAATTATGATGACAGTGCAGCAATACATATACATTCCACACCTAAACTTTGATTTTTCTAAGGCAAATTTCAATCTGCAGCTGCCTCTTTGTTATGTATATGCATGAGGAAAAGTCACACTTTGTAAAAGTAAACAGAATTTGGCATCAATACTGGCTTTTTCAACCACTGTAGGATGAGAAAAAATACTTGTAAGAATCTTCTGAGTGTTTTATCTGATATAGAAGGCAAATATTACTTTGGTGAAGAGATGAATGTTGTATGAACACGACTAGTTCAATGCAGTTCTCATTCAGGAGATTCTGGAGTGAATCCTGTGATGAGGTGCACAGGGTCTGTGTTACTGCAGCTGCACTGCTGCAATGACAGACCACTTGTCCTAACTTGTGCAGCACTAGCTGACATTACTCTATACAGTCATGCAGTGCTTCAAGTAAATACACCCTGCAGTTCCAGCCATGTGTCTACACTCTCTCTGATCTAGTGTCTTTCATGGGAAGCAAATCTTATACTACCAAAGGGCCAATTAAACACACATGAAGAACAGAAATTCATAGTTTCTAGTTCCTAAAGGCATTAGCAGGGATTTGCTGTAGTCTCTAACAAAAAGAAGTTTTACAGATGACTCTCTAAGATTTTCTAAGACAGATGTCTAAGATTTCCTACCACAGTCTTACATGAACAATCCCTTTTTGGTGGACTGGGTAATAATAGGAACAGGAGGTTAAACCTCATCCCTTGTTCAATGACAGAAATAGACTGGATCACCTTAGTAAAAAGATACAGTCACCAGGAAGTAGGATGTAAGGATTGAACCAGCAAGTTCTGACTTCTATGAAACCAACAGTTTAACAACCTTAGTCTCACTGGACTGAAGAACAAACATGTTTTTATGATGTAACTGCTTTTTAGGTTTTCTCTTCTAATCAGTATAGAAGATAAAGAATGTCATAAGTCTCAGAATGAGCATTTCTATGACTATGTGCCAACACATTTTCTTAAGGTAATGAATGAGTATTTAGTCTACAATGAGCACTCAGGGCAGTTCTCCATTTATGCTCCTTCCTTCCTTAATATCTGTCATGAACAGCTTGACATTTGTATTTGATGGATCACCAAGTGAATTAAACAACTGATGACGCACCTCATCAAATTTGTTCAGATTGTTGGAAAGAAGACTGACCAATTGTCCAGTACTTATTTTATCTAGAACTCTGCTTGAGAGTTTTAGGATCTGTAAAAGAAAATAAAACCATAGAAAAATTGTCATGTAAGTTATCTCCATAAAACTCAATAAATAAAGATAAAAATTATAAGCAATGATGCAGTAGTATAAGTAATAATCCCCTTATTTGTTTATGCTATAAAGAAAGTCTCATTAAACTTGTTATTTATGCCACTTGAATTCAATATAGCCATTAAATTGCTTTAAAAATATTGATGTATTGACTTAGTCCTTGCTTTCTGTTGAATATTTTATGGATATAGATATATATGCAAATGCAAGTTTTAATTAAGCACGCATGCTGTGTGCTGCTGTGCATCCTCAAAAATCTCCTACTGTTGCCTCTCTTGACAAATATTTTTGAAAGATGCTTTCACAGTGAGCTTTATACTACAATAACTAACATGTTTGTTTAAATTATCTTCTTTGGGTACTGGTAAAACAAAAAAAATTTTTTAAATCTGTGTATTTTTGAGCATGTGATGGGTAAGTATCTCTTGATTCTTCATACTATAGCAATGTCACACAGTATCATTCAAACTCAATCCCTTCAATGTCACATTTAATGTTTAAATCTTCACCTCTAATTCTCTTTTGAAGATATTCTTTGGCCACCAGCATGTTATTCTTCCTCTGCAGTACACATTTTTAACAGGAGCACAGTGGTAAAACAATTAAAGCATCTCACCACATATGCAGCAAGTCTGAACTCACAGAGACTGATTTCAGTCAAACCAGCTGTAGACAGGTGTTTAATTCTTTGGACTGGGAAATTGAGAGCTGTCAGAAACCGTTAGCCACATTATTCTTCTGTGTACTTTGTGTACCTTAAAAAAACTATCAATCTTTCAACAAACTAGCCTAAAAGTTACATAGACTACAGACAGAGGCTTGGCTTTGAGTGTAAATGAAGCAATTACCTTCTTATAAATCAAGCTAAACATAGCTATCCTCATTTGCATTCCAATATGGTGAAGACCGAATATAGCAGGGTGTATAAGCAGTGTTCTCACAAAAAAGAGAAGGCACAAGCCAATGCCCAGGTAGTAGGCTATGGATCTTTCATCAGAGTTATCTGGATCATAGGAAGCTATTATTCTCCCCAGCAGAAGGGGTTGCACAGATTTGGTGATTTCCTGTAGAGAGAAACAAGAAAAGTAATTTTGGTCAGCAGTTGGTTCATTTTTTTCAAAATGGCTAACATTTCAATTCAGAGTTCCACCAAATGAGATTTGAAGTCTTATATCTTAAATGAGGAAGTCAGGCCTGTTTGCTGTGTAAACCATAGAAAATTGCAGTAATTGCACAGGAGAACAGACAAAATCACTGCTGTCTAAGTCTGTGATGCTCCTGCAACTGCACCAAAGCAAATCTGGCTCAGAAATTTTGTTAGACCATTTTCTACAAAAAGTGACAACTGAGATTAGCTTCCACATTTACTTTACAGAGTTGTAATGGATTATGATATGGCTATGTATATGATATGGCTATATCATATGACTGAATATAGTTTATCAGGCTGGACCTCTGTTTTGGCCCTAGGGAACAGTTTCTCACTGCACTTTACAGGACTTAGAGGACAAGAGAAGCCTCAGAACTACCAAAATGAGCACTACCATTCTCACAAGACAGTGAGAATATAGCTAAAACAAAAAATAAATGGAAACAGGAACAGAATAAAAGTATAAATAATCGGATCATCTCCTCAACAGTTCTAGACACTGTATCCAGTTTTGTAACAAAAGCAGGAGAAGAGGAAGTAAATGGTAGAGGAGGCAAGTTTAATAAAGGTCCCAGAGAGAAAACAGTCTCTCCTACATTGGAGGCCCCAGCACTTCCCATCCAGGGATGAACAACAGGATAAAGAACCAGGGGAGGAGAGGAGAAAGAGGTTGGGTCAAACCACTAAACTACAAGGTATCCAAATGATTTGCTAAAGCCCTGACTTTACTTTAGTCTGCTATTACATTTGTCCTCAGACTTCCTTTCCATTGTAATTAAACCCCATCAGTGTTACCTCACTTTTGCCTTCCATTTCCCTCCCTGCCTCATCTTTCTCATACGTCTAAACTCATTTTTTCCCATCTCTGCCTCTTGCCTTTCCTTCCCTAGTCTTTCCCAAAGAACTGCAAAAATCACCTGTGTGCTGTGGTTAACCTTTTGCTTCATCTACTGCATGAGCTTCAGAAGGACGTGAAGTAGAATATGCTCCTTTGCTTCACTGTTATGATCAGTTTAAAAATACATAGTGTTATGAACTTGCATGCATCTCCTTATTATTCTTTCTGTTGTGTTGCAGCAGAAAGCATGTGATACTTCCAATTTTAAGCAATGATAATTCTAAAAACATTATTGAATTCTTCTGTACAGAGATGTGTTAAATTCTGCCAAAAAGTTACCAGTACTGCCTTCCAGATGAAAACCACACAGACCACGATAGAGACTCCGAGAAGGGAACTGGTGAAGTTCACCTGTAATTAAAGTTCTCCTGTGATAAATAGATTGGAAAAATCGTCTTTCTTTTTTTTTTTTCTTCTCCTTTGGGTTCTCTTATACAAAAGCAATCGCAGGTACTTCTATAACCTGGACTGTAATCCCTTTTGAATGTTACTGTTGCTGGACCTGATATGCATCATTCATTTTTTCCACAAAAGAGGTAGAATTTTACATCTCAAACAGCATACCTGTACTATGTGCTACATTACCCAAATTAAACACCACCCTGCTGTGAATCTGGAGCCAGCTTTGACAAAGACTTCAGTGTTATTAGTAGGCAAAGGGAGGAGTGTTTATTAAAAAACACATGACCCAAGACAGCTGTGCTTAGACCATATGCATCCCAAAGCATTGGACCAAGACTCCCCAAAACTCATAAAATACAAAACATTCACCTCTCAAGGACAATACAGTGTTTTCATATTCTTGGAGATTCCAAGATAAGCTTTTCTATATAGGCTTAAAATAGCAACTTTTTTTTCGTGTGTTTACTTTTATTGCAGTGAAAATGACATGTTCTGCTGCTGTGTTTGTTGTGACTATAAATGTATTGCATACATTCCGAGCTTGCTGGAAAAAAAGAAGATTTGCAGACTAGAATAGTGGCTGGCTATAAGCCAAGTCATACACTATCTCATGGGGCATAAAAGTCCACTAGTTTACAATGGAGATTTATCAGCTTGCTTACCAAAGATATTATCTAGTCTACATACAAATCAAAGCAGAACTGCCTGGTTTTCATTCCTCCTCTTGTAAACTCGAAATTACCCACTGATATAAATATGAATAAACTGATTAAAACAACCTGCCTAAAAAAAAGAATGGAATTTGTACACCTAAGAGAAAATTCAGCTTTCGAGAGTCATATTTTGCCTTTGCCTGTCCTTATTTTTCCCTCTGCATTCATCATAGGCCACTGAGAAATGCATAAGTGTCCCTCTCACCATAATCTTAATTAAAAGAGTAAAGATCTGAAAAGAAATGAGATTATGACACAGCATATTGTGCTAATCTGACCTGGTATGATTATTCTTATGCAACAACAACTTTTATGTTATATGTATCCCCCATATGTTCAAACACTCTGCATTTGAAGACCATGATGCACATCTCTTCTTTGGCATATGGCCAAGAAGCACTTCCCTCCCTGCCTCCTCACTCACACCCGTGACCCATATGCGAGAACTTCAGGAAATCCTCATTAGGGTCCCTTGGGATATGATACTAAAACCACTTCTAAATTAATTTTAGCAGCTGTTGTGCCTGAGTAGAAATATAAATTTCATGGCAATAAATATAAGCCCAAAATACAAATAGAATCAAATTGATCCTCACAGCAAAGTACCTAGCTGTCTAGCTGGTGTCAAGCTAAAAAGCAAGATTTTTGTTTCACCACCATAACACCTTTCCTTAAATTGTAATACTCATACTCTGACCGGGTGAAGAATGGAAACCGTCACAAACAGCAGGGGAGGAGACATATTAAGTGTAGTAACCCAACGTGCCTAACATAACACTATTTATGAGGGGGAGTTGTAGTGCTCTAGGGGGCCAGAGCACAAGTGTCCACCCTGCAATAACATCATTACCTACAGCACATCAGGGACAAGGGAGAGATGGAAAAAAGGCTAGACTTAATGAGAGCAAAGCTGTGATGCCAGCTGAAAGGACAACTCCACAAACAGCAGGGATGTCAGCACATTTTAAACCACAGTCCAAGAAAGATGCCATGAAAACGGTTCAGAGATTAGACAAGCAAAGAGCTAAAAGGAAAATGAAGTTTAAAAGAACACACAACTTGGTTACACCTATGCCAGTACGGCACAACATCCTGTCCCCTTTCAAATTTATGGCAAAGCTCCCATTAATTTCCTTGAGCAAGGTCTGCAAAAAACACTAGCAGCTTTAGGAGCAATTTGATTTTATTACAATTCCTCTTTCAATAAAACAAAGTAGTTTTAAATAAAATGCGTACTAATGATAATAGTATCAAGAATTTAAACTAAGATTAAATCTTTTCATGTTCATTGTGGAAGTTGCAGATTCATTTATAAACATTTCATGTTTAATTGCACATATATGTGATTTATTAAAGAAATTTAAAAAAAAAAAAAAAAAAAACACATTCACACAACCAAAGAATATGACTCAAAAATCCTGCAGTCTTGTTCTGTCCTCACCCCATCTAAAATTGTACTCTATTAAAAAAGTGCATAAGGAGAAATCAACCCTGCGCATGCACGTGCACGCACATTGCCTAAACTTTGGGAAAGAGTGTTATCCTCAAGACTGCCTGCAAGACACTGTTGAACTTTTAGCAAGAATGCATTTGTGCAAAGGTTCTGGCTGGCAGACTCTCCAGGAACAGCTATTACAGTGCATGGTAGGCTACATTTGTAGAACCGTTTTGTTGCTGGCGGGTTTTTTTAAATGCAAACCTATCATGAGTAAGAAGTTGCTGGCTTAGTAAGTCAAAGAGTTTAAAATCTAAAGGCAGTAATGAGACCACAGGAAAACATAAAAGACGTGATTGAGTAGGGGTCCGCAAATACAAGGTGTCATCCCAAAGAAGAGCTGACAAAAATGATAAAAGAGTTGAGAAAGCACAGTTACCATGCAGATCCTTACATAGCAAGAGGCCCTGTCCTAGACAGCTGACTGCCTTACCTGGACAAAGAATTTAGGGTCCAATACCTAAAGGGCATCCTCTTGACACTACATTACCCCCTACATCCAGCAAAGAATGGAAACTCCCCTTAGCCTTTCTTTTGATGCCAATGTATTTATAGAAACCTTTTTTCTTTTTTTTTTTTTTTCTGTCTCAAACTGCAGTGGTCAAATTTAGTTACAATTTGGCTTTAGCCCTTCTAATTTTCTCTCTACATAACTTCACAACATCGTTTTAGTGCCAGATTGCCTGTCCCTCCTTACACAGGTGATTCACTCTGTCTTTTACTACTAAATCACAGAAACTTGTAAGTAACGCAGATATTTAATGTGCATATTGG
Organism: Vidua chalybeata; assembly: GCF_026979565.1. Taxonomy (NCBI): domain Eukaryota; kingdom Metazoa; phylum Chordata; class Aves; order Passeriformes; family Viduidae; genus Vidua; species Vidua chalybeata. The sequence continues at coordinate 48,678,669 of NC_071534.1, read as the reverse complement.
TCAACAGCAATTTTCAGATTTACAGTATGGCTACACATACCTGGTGAGACAACATTAGCAATAAATTATTTTCACAGCTCTTAACCCCAGTGATAAGATTGTCAAATAAACAGGCGGCATTTGGTAAGTCAAGGTAATCCTACCTAACATATTGGAAAGGTGATAAATATAATCAGTTCAGGCTTTCACATCAAGTTCCTGATCACACGCTTGGGAGCACTAACAGCACTAGAAACATTTTAAAATTCTTAATATGTATGTTTTAAAGATATTAATATATTATAAGAAAATATATTTTTTAATGAAAGTCCCTGAATACATCTCTGTATTTACCACCTTTGTAAGCAATACACAGAGGAAAAATCCGTAGCTATTCACAATACTCTGTATTAATTTAGCAGTCCCTAAAACTTGAATCTATTTAAGGAACACTAAAAGCTTACTAAAAAGGAGAACAATTCTTACCCCTAAATATAAAATTATGCCATAGAACATAAATTTCCAGAAAAAACATCGTCGAAGAGCATTAATGAGTTTGGGTTTCTTCTCTGAAGTCGCCAGCTCTCTGTCCCATTCTCTGAAAAGAAACCAAAACCAGAACTGTTAAGCTGTATGAGCAAATACATGGGTCTGTGGCTGTGACATATATCAATTCACTCAAATATATCCGAGGAGATTTAGCTAAGGTGGCTTATGAAAGAAAGCTTTGCAGAGACCCCAAGAATCTGGCCTTTGTGGACTTGATAGATCAATAAAAGTTCAGACCCAGTTCAGCCACATATTTGGTAGTTTTAAATACTTGGTCATACATCACCCTGCAGGGAATTATTTCATGAAAAGGTCACATTGTATGTTTTAAAGAAACCTGCTGTACTTAAAACCAGAGTACAATAATAGGCAAATAAATGTTTTGGAGCTCTTCCAGTCTGCAAAAAAGAAAGCACCAACAAAGCATCAAAAATGTGACTTTTCTATTGCACAGCACTATTTTAAACCTTGTTGCTGGGACAATAACTTTCTTTTCAATAACAAACTGTAGACCAGAATCAATGCTGTACACAGAGAACATATGTTTTGGCAAAATTCAATTCACAGATTAAAGCACTCCAGAGAATATCCTCAACTAACTAGTTTATCAATTTTTTCAAAAGAATATTAGATAACCAGAATATTTAATTTATAAACTATCAAAACACATTTAGCATACCAGTGTTCTCTATAAATTCCACTGTTTTGTATCAGCAATGGGCAGACAGGGACAACTGAGCTGGATAAGAAACCAATTTTTATTGAGAATACAAAACATTTATATATGGTTTTATGGGCATGCTACTTATATAGGATTTTATATTTGGCAACAATTTTCCACTGCTTACACATTCTTCATGACATCAGTTACCTGGTAATCATGACAAAGTTTCATAACATGTCTCTTGGTCACCTCTACCCCAGGGAGCAGTTATCTGTGTCTGTCTCTCCCATGGTTTCTGCTCGATCAGGCCTAAGATATCAGGCTGCTTTATCAGTTTCGTTTTACTCTCCATCTTATCTCCCATAGTTTGGAAACTTATGCCACACTGCAATTAAAATTGACTGGATTGGCACAACAGTGCAGATGTAAGCTGCCCTGGAACATCAGTGAAAGCTACGATGTCAGTTGGTGGAAAAGGACTTGGTTTAGGCACCTCTGTTGTAAGAGTTAGTCACAAGTGCAGCACAATTTCTAAATTAGGACCCACTGAAGCTGGGTAAAGAAGAGTGGAAACCTAAATAAGGAAAGTCAGAGTATGATTTCTGCAGAAACAATTAGTCTGTCAACAAAGGAAAGGTATCAAAGGAAATTAAGAATGTTATTTAGTTGAAGAAAAAATAAACCAAGGTTTTACAAGGTTATTTTGGGAAGAAAGACCAGCATTTCTCCTGTTTCCCTTTTCAGGGAACCAACACTGACACTCTGAGTCTAGCCTCACTCATCACCCTGAAACTGTGCAGGATCTGCTGCTCCAGCTGGATCCCTACAAATCTGTGGTGCCTAATGGGATTCATCCAAGAACCCTCAAAGAGCTGGCTGATGTCACTGTAAAAACTCTCTCAATGATTTTTGAGTAGTCTTAGGAATCTGGAACAGTCCCAGCTGACCAGAAAACACTGTCCCAGTTTTCAAGAAGGGCAGGAAGGAGGACCCCAGAAAATACAGGCCTGTTAGTCTCACTTCAGTGCCCAGCAAAACTATGGAGAAGATTATTTTGGGAGGTCTTGAAAAACACCTGAAAGACAAGGCAGTCATTGGTTACAGCCAGCATGGCTTCATGAGTGGAAACCTGATTTCCTTTTCTGACAAGGTAACCACCCAGCTGACCAAGGGAAGCCGTTTGATGTAATCCCTTTGGGTTTCAGCACAGCTTTTGATACTTTCTGCCACAGGATCCTTCTGGACAAAATGTCCATCCCACAGCTGGATAAACACTTTATGTGATGGGTGAGCAACTGGCTCATGAGTCAGGCACAAAGGGTTGCAGTGAATGCATGACATCAGACTGGTGACCTGTCACTAGTGGGGTTCCACAAGGCTCCATCCTTGGCCCTGTGCTCTTCAACATCCTCATGAATGACTTGGACACTGTACAGGAGGGGATACTGAGCGCATTTGCAGATGATACAAAACTGGGAGGAGCTGTTGACTCCCTCGAAGGCAGGGAGGCCCTGCAGAGAGACCCTGACAACAGAGAACAGGGCAATCACCGTATGAAGCTCAACATCGCAAAGGGCTGGATTCTGCACCTGGGATGGGGCAACCCTGGATGTATGGACAGACTGGGGAATGAGATACTGGAAAGCAGTGCCACAGAAAGAGACCTGGGGGTCCTGGTCGATGGCAAGTTTAATTTTGAGTGCCCTGGCAGCCAGGAGGGCCACCCATGTCCTGGGGGGCATCAGGCATCTCCAGCCAGGCAAGGGAGGGGATTGCCCAGCCCTACTCTGCACTCCTGCAGCCTCACTTTGAATATCGTGGGCAGTTTTGGGTGTCACAATATGAGAAAGATATAAAGCTATGAGAATGTCCAAAGGAGGGCAATGAAGATGGTGAAGGGCCTTGAGGGGAAGCCATGTGAGGAGTGGCTGAGGTCACTTGGTCTGTTCAGCCTGGAGAAGAGGAGACTGAGGGGAGACCTCATTGCAGTTACAACTTCTTCGTGAGGGGAAGAGGAGGGGCAGGCACTGATCTCTTCCCTGTGGTGACCCATGACAGGACCTGAGGGAATAGCCTGAAGTTCTGTCAGGGAGGTTTAGTTGGGATATTATGAAAAGGTTCTTCACTCAGAGGGTGGTTGGGCACTGGAACAGCTCCCCAGGGAAGTGGTCACAGCACCAGCCTGACAGAGTTCAAGAAGCGTTTGGACAATGTTCTTGGGCACGTGGTGTGATTCTTGGGGAAGTCTTGGTGTGATTCTTTAGGACAAGGATTTGATCATCCTTATAAGTTCCTTCTAACTCAGCATATTCTGTGATTCTGTGATCAGTGACAGATATCACAGGTACATGTATATAGGAATTTAGACCATCTGGATTGTACATCTGCACCAGGGATCACCGTCATGTCCAAAGTACAACTGTGTGCAATCAGCTTGCACCCAACACTATTTAAGCATTTCATCCAAAAGCTTTGTAATGAAAATCGCATTGTGATTCCTGAAACAAATTTATTTAATTAACCTTTCATACCTTTCCAGTTTTTCAGAAAGATTATCAGCAGAGTCTGCAGAAGGGATTTGATAAATATCTGAGAGCTCCAACCGTCGTCTGTAACCCTTTTTCAAAATTGGGTTTGTCCATCTAAGTAAATATTAAAAAAAAAAAAAAAGTTAGAATTAAAAATATTCTAGCATTAATTCTGGAGTTGCTTTGTCTCACCCTGAGTATTTTCTCCACAGCATCCAAGTATATCTAAGCGCGCATGCACTCACATACACATATATGACACAATATAGTGCAGCCCTGCATTATATTTACAAAACTATATTGACAAATATAATATTAAAAGAATAATTGTGAAACTCCTTCATTTTATAAGTTTTGGGGTGGGATCATGTCCCAGACTTCCTACTGAGTCAGCAGGAGACAAATGAACAGGGAATTGAAACCTTTGTTCTGTATTTCCAAATACGCTATGTGCTATGTCCATATAAATGAATAATAAATCAGAACTATAGTAAAGTGGACATGTAAGTCTCACTCCTATCTGCTCTGATCTGGGGAGACCCCACCTGGAGTACTCAGCACAGGAAGGACAGGAACCTGCTGGAGTGAGTCCAGAGGAGGCCACAAAGAGGTTTAGAAAGATGGAGCACCTCTCCCGATGAAGAAAAGCTTGGAGCACTGAAATTGTTCAGCCTGGAGAAGAGATGGCTCTGGGGAAATCTTAGAGCAGCCTTCCAGTTCCTGAAGTGGGCCTCCAGGAGAGCTGGAGAGGAACTTTTTACAAGGCCATATAATGACAGAACAAGGGGGAATGGCTTTAAACTGAAAGAGAGCAACTTTAAATCAGATATTAGGGAGAAATTCCTTACTGTGAGGGTAGCCAGACACTGGAACATGTTGCCTAGAGAAGCTGGGGATGCCCCATCCCTGGCAGTGTTCAAGGCCAGGTTGGATGCAGCTTGAAGAAACCTGGTCTGTCAGAAAGTGTCCCTGCCCATGGTAGGGGGGTTGGAACCTGGCAATCTTTAAGATCCCTTCCAACAGAAGCCGTTCCATGATTCTATGACATCTTACATTGCAATATGCACTTAACAACACAAATCTTGCACAAGACTCCTCATAAGATCTTCAATGTGTCCATTAGATACACATATTTTGCATTTTTTTTTTAAATGTCATGTTTAAAATTTTAATACCAATTTAAAGGGCATGCTGAGAAAAAACAAAGCAGGAAAAGGCTATTCCAAATGGCTACTCTCTAGAGAAAATCTTTATAAGCCATGACTAATTTTATCAAACAATTCAGGTCCAAAAAGGCCCATGAATCTCCAAGGATCAACTTATACAAAACCTTTCACCAGATTCTGTTCAGAAATCTTTTTGAAAGCAAAGGACTAGATCAGACATAAGAACTGTTTTGAACTAATGGTGTATTTTGAAACTACTTGAATTTCTGCTTTACTGTCATCAATAAAAAATATTTCCTAAAAAAATGAATATATGCAATAATGTTTTCCACAGTCACTCAGAAAATGCAAACAGCTTATTGGACATGCTTACCTCTATGCCTGTAAGAACATTATGTCATACACACAAATCCACATTCTCAGTTGCAGCCTCTGAAGGCTCAAAGAAGTTGATACAAAGGTAAAAGAACATCATTGAGCACTACAAAAGTGCAAAAAGGTCTAATCACAACAGATGAAAACTACTTGTGTGCAACTGTGTGTACACACATGCACACTTTAACATTTACTTTAATGAAGTTACGAATTGCAAGAGACAGTCTATAATCCCCATAGTTCAGTAAAGCACCAAGATATTTCCCAAGTGCATGGTTATATCACACCCACTGCAAAGAGAACATGCTCAAAGAAATTGAAGGACTATCCTTCATTTCTGCAATAATACTATGGTTTCAGATGAGTCATATGACTTCTAGCTCAGTCTTTCACACCACTGTAGCTGAGAAATAACACATGATTCATGGTACATTATAGGAAGGGAGTTAGGAGAGGCCACTTTGTAGAGTCACTGGACTCTCATTTTACCATTTGGAGATGATAAAACATCCATAAACTTTACAACTACTGGAAATAGAAGCCAATATTTTTCAGGGACAAATTGGATTAGAAGAAAGCCTTTGAAATTCATGTAACACTTACATGAAAGTCTTTCATGATTACTGCAAATGGTATATCAGGTACTGATTTTTATTTTACCAGCTCCTGAAGACAGAAAGGAGCAGTTGCTATTGGCTTTGTGCACATCTTGTGGAGAACTGGCTAATCCTTGTCATTCAGAAACAGAAACTCTCATTAATTTCTGTTCTCAGCTTCACCGACATCCCATATATGTAGGTATTTCAGTAATGACAGAATGAATACAAGTTATGGGACACAAAACCACTGCTGCAGTTAATGCAAGGAAGTAACAGTACTTCCTAGGCAACTTCTTTAATTCACAACACTGTAGCTAAGTAATAACCTTCCTAAGCCCCTTGGTAATGCTTTGAGACTGCAATAAGCAATTCCCAACCTGACAAAAGATAAGTACTTTACAGTTTCACTTTTTATGTTTTGAGAAAACATTTTTATTACACTGTTTCCCTCCACATATTTTATTTTATTTATAGTTTTGATTAGCACCTGCTCTGGCATTTTGCCTCACCCTGAACTAACGAAATGTGACTGCATTTAGAAAGAGAGCTGAGTGGCTGTATTATCATTTGGGGAAGGCAGCACGCTTAGCAGTTCTTCTGTACTTCTAGAAATGTCTCTCATTTTACTCTGTGCTTAACTCTGTGTTAACCAGGTGCATTTATCATTGCCATCAAAATTTTGTGGTCCCTAAACTACTCTCCCCTCCCAAGTCAGAGTTTGATACAGACTTATGCAGTCCTCATCCTCATCTCACTCATCACGGTAGCTGTAACTGTGCTAGATAAACTCCTCCAGCCAGCAAAAGGAGCAGTGCTGACTCCTTCCCCTGGGACCTCCTAGTCTGCAGCCTGCTTCCTTCTGCAAGCTGCTGGCAGGGCTTGCACAGAGATGTTCATCTCCCAGCTGCCCTGGCCTTGCTTGGAAGTCCCACCCTAACTAGATCTGGCCAATTTGTGTGCTGTGTCAAGTGGCTTCAGGTTGGAGTGGTAATTGTGGGAGGAGTTGGCCTGGTGTGTGATGTTTGTCTCAAGGTGGATTTTCAACAGCTGCTTGAGTTGTCAAGAACTGCGGGAGACAGTTTGTGTTTCATTAAAAGGAATATACTAAACCTAAAACACATAAATATCTAATGAAACCAATTTTTGCTGGATTCCTATAGCATTCCTTTAGCCATTATGTTCCCTTTGCAAAGATTTGAAATGCAAAATGACTATGAATTTATTTTAACTGGCAATATAATCTGTAGTTATCCATGTTTCCATAACACCAGGTGACATAGCTCAGTTAGAGTTTGTCAATGAATATGACTATTCTATTTTTTTGGCTTATTGGAAACAATTTGTCAGTGTTAATGCTGAGGTTTTCCTGAAGTTGTTGAGAAATTTACTCTGAAAGGAAGAGAGCAAGAAGGAAGGGAAACAGATTGGCTTTACAGCATTATGTTAGCAAATGCCATCGGATTACTTGCTGGCATTTAATGAACCCTTTCACAGAGAAACCTGTAGTGCTGTGAGAGTTTTGCCACTAACTAGGAATGTTATTATGGGTACACACATATGAAACCCAGCAGGGAACAAGTTTCAAGGAGGTACAGTAGGAAAGAAGAAAAGAAGGCAAGTTCCACATCTATTATTACTGCCTGTAGTAAAACATATGAACTTGATATGTAAATATCATACATATAACACACTGTTTGGTAGATTTCTAATGACCATTTCTTTGTCATTTACTTAAGCAGTATGTAACAGATTTCTTATTACAGCTATTGCTTTCTACTGCATGTTCAAAGTCATCCCACTCAAATTGTATCAATAGGACAGATGTCTTTGGCTTTCCAGAGAGTATTAACACAAACAATTTGTCAATAGGATTTGACTCTTCCTTAAGGCTGCTTTGCATGTCACTGTAGACAGAAGGGGCATCTGTGTTGCTAAGCCAGCTGCCCTGATCTTCCTGAGCACAGGAATATCCTAGATCCATCGGGCTCTTCAGATCAAGAAGCACAGTTTGCTGAGACAGTAACAAAACAGTAGTGCTGGGCAACCCAAGACCAGCAAAAGAGATCAGCTGTCCTGCAAGGGTCACTGATCAGACTGGTGCCATTTCAACAGATGTTCTGTGCACAACACAGCAGCATCTACTGTGCAGCACAGAGGTGACCATGGTTTCACTCCCCTCTACAAAGCATTAATACCTGTGCAAAATATAGTTAAGCATAGTGACTGCAGCTCCTAAGGAGCTGGACCTAAAATTCAATGAAGAGAGCAAGTGCCTCTGGCTTTAATTCATCCTTCCTCCTAACAATTAAGGGAGAGGTGGGGGGAGGCCAGGGAAGAAGGTACATCATCAAGCCGTAATTATGATGCAATAATATAATTATTGCAGGGTTTCAACAACAAAGGTAAATGCAGACCCTACTGGTTTCTGGTTTTTTGTTGTAGTTGTGTTCCCCCAGATCACAAAAATTAAGATTTTAATTTCTTCACTAATAAACAGTTCTTCCCCATGAGGTGTTATTTGACATGGAAAATATTTAACTGCAATATTATTGACCCTGCCACTAGCTGTGAGCAGTACCATTTTAAGAATAATCAATGTTCTGCTGAAACCCAGGGATTTCAATAGCAAATCTTAATTAGGATTATGCCACAACAATTCTTGAGGAAGTCTTGTCTTTTATGCCCAGTTTTTGTGAAGTGACACTTATTCAAATTATTATCTAATTGATAAATGCTTTTTTAACAGAAATTCAATACTTTTTTTCCTTACAATTAGTAAGGTAGTCAAAATATTTCAGTTTGCAGAAGTACTGGGAGATATTTGAGAGAAAACAAAGCACATCAGGCGATAGGTTGTGCAAGACAGAAGGACAGAATATATTAATAGTAATATATTGTAATCTATCATTTTTTAGGTACCAAAGTCAAGTGTAAGGTATGCTTCAAATATTTCTTTAAGAAAGCTAACAAAAAAGCAGTAGTGATGGTGTGCTATGAACAAGGTTTGCAAGGCTCTTTCAGTATATACCTACAGTAAGACTGACTGGGAGAGGATATTCCTCCATCTTCACTCTTTTTCTCAACTATATATCCCTCAGCAAGAATAAGAGAAAGATTTCTTTTCTCCTAGTCCTTTGAAAGAACAAGGAACATAAGAGAAAGTTTGCATCAGCAAAACTGTTGCAGAGCAATGCTATTCATTATTTAATTGAATTTTAAAATCTTCCAGATGTGTCACTAAGTGATAGCAACATATTTCAATTTAGTACTTCACTAAAGTGTTAGCCATGGATTTTTAAAGATATGTTTCAAAATAAAATAACATAACATAATAACATAACATTGCAGGTGAAATCAGGTGCAATCAGGTGCAATGGCCCTTTCCAAAACTATTATTTGGATCCCACCCCAATGACTGATACATGGTCAGGTATAAACAAACAGGTGAACACAGTGACATTTTATTTAATTTTAATACCAAGGGTCAAAATGTAAATTACCATGACAGTAATATAGAATCAACCCTGAATTAGGTGCTGCTTCTCTTCCTACTTGCTCTTTGCCATTTTCTCTGTATCCTGGTATTTGATGACGCTACTCCTTATCATGATCCTTGCAAATTAATGAGAAAATGCCTCATATCTTTTGATTTCCAGAACAGTCTTGGGCTTTGAGGAAAGCAACATTGGGGGACTTCTGTGGTTTTGTTTCCTTTGTATTTATTACCTACAGAGAAATTAAATCATTCCAGAACTTACGGATTATCTTTAAAATTAATTAAGGTGAAAGTTAAAGTGAGATATCAGAATGACTGCAATACAACAAAGGTTCACATTCTTTATTTTAAAAGTTGGGGGGAAAAAATGAAGGATAAATGTCAACATTAAAATATGGGAATGTACCTAGACCAAGTACCTTCATCTGCTGTCGCTTAGGATTTTCTCCTACTGGTTTAAATTGAAAAATGCTGTTTCAAAATATGTCTTAAATGCCTACTTATTCTCTCCTAAACTGGGGAGTTTCATGACAATGCAGCCTTGGATTAGCTACTTGCTAAGTGAAAGAGCTCATGCAGATCCTTTTGCTTCTAAGAGAGGGACTGATACGTAAACAGCCTCTGAGTTTTTGCTTGTCTCACCCAGGCGTACCCCCACTCGCATGGAAGTCAGTTGAACTGCATCTACAAATTCACATGGCAAAATTTGGCAGTGTTTCAATGTCTCCTTGTATACTAGTTAATTTTCACCTTTAACTCACTTATTTCAGAGGACATGATGTTTTCAGAGGACACATTATTACTTGGATGTCAAGTTGGCACCACCCTGCCTCCACAACCTTACCTACAGTCATATGCTGCAAAGCTGGGGGTGTGGGTGAAGAGAAAAAGCATAAACCAAGATAACAGCAACCTGTGACCTCTTGCAATAAGTCACAATATTCCCACCACTTTGAAATTTAGCATATCCAAAAATGTAGATAGAGAGACTCAGATTCTTCAGTATGAAAGAGGTGGTAATTGTTCACTGCAGAAATATTCTGAAATAACTTTGTCACACCAGAAATATCCTTGCGCAATCAAAATTCTGGACCGGAGATTTCAGTCAGATTGCACTGACTCCATCACATGCTTCTGGGACAAACCACAATCCTTGTATACCCCACTTTCTTTTTGACAGAATTAGTAAAGAAATTTCTTTTTAACAATTTTTTGTACTATCTCCTTAGACTTCAAGATCTTCACAATATACTTCCTTATCAAATATTTTGCGTAGCACAGAGGACTTCAACTTTCTGTCAGTGCATTTAGAAGCCTCTGTAATACAGATAATAAATCTACTAACCATGTCATTGTCTACAGTATTAAAAAAAAAATCAAGGATTTGGATGGATTACTTTCTATCTCACCAAAATCAAATAAGCATAAGTAGAAAATAACAAGGTATAGACAGGTCTGCAAATATTTCAAATGCTTGATAATTTACTTTGAGTATCAAGATAGTAAGTTTTCTTCCTGCAGGAAGAAAACAGACTTTAAATATATTTCAGAAGTCAGATGCAACTTCATCTCTGCATCTGTGCTTTAGAGTTATAAAGCAGCCAGAGAAGATCCCTGTGCTCTACAAGGTTTGCATTTTTGGTCATTAGACTAAGGATGCAGTATCAGGCTGAGCCAAGGACACAGCTTAGCCTTAATTGTTAAAGAAGGTATTCCTCTGACTGAAATTACTTGAAGTGTAGGAGACTCTACGTAGTTTCTCCACTTCACTTCAAGTTTCATATTTTACCTTGGAAACAGCAATAGAAGTCAAATTTTTTGGAAGGAGTCCAAAACTTGCATGCACATCTTTGAACCATGTGACTTTCAGAAGCTGACACCTTGCTGTTTCAGATAGCTCTGAAGGACTGGCAGACCAGCAGGTTTCCAAGGACCGCTTGTGGCAACAGACAAATGATCAGGCAGCCTTACAGGGCCATAACCTGTGCTGCAACTGCATCTGTGCTTGGTTATCACTAACAGCCAGGATTTACAATTGCCTGGGATCAGTGAAAGGCAGCTCATCAGGGCTAGATACATACAGGGCCCTAAGAACACACTACAGAAAGAAATGCCTTTTATAAGTGTCTAAGCTGACTGCCCTAGAAAGTGAAGCATGACACTGTGCCATACACCTGCTACTGTACACAGAGGCTCCTTATTCAAGGAGGAAAGATGGCCAAAGTGCTGTAGCTAGGTATTGATAAGGGAGGGTCCAAATATATATTGGTTATGACAGTTTCAAGATACCTGCCCTCCAGAGTGAAATTCGCAGACATGAGTTAGGCATTTAAGCTTCCTATACAAAATCTGGAACTTTTAGGAACTCAAAACAGTTTCAGGAGAAACTTTGAGTTAAAATGTACACATTAAATCCCAAACTTGCAAGGAAAACACAAGATTTTTCAATTCAAGAATGAAAATCCTAAGTAACTTGTTGTCATTGAATTCTAAGATATGCAGTTCAAGGATAGAGCAGGGACTGCCCAGGGATGTTCTGGCTTTAGCTCCTTTTTCTGAAGGGAATCAATTTAATTCTCATGAAAATGCCAGAAACTATCTTGTACAAGGCACTCTTAAACTTGAAATTATGACTGAATTAAGCTTCAAAGAGTGATAGAATAACATTACTGTAGCATAGGGGCTAAGTACTTTCAAAACTTAAGTCCTGAATTTTTTTATCCACCTTAGAGGTTATTAGCAAAATTCATAAGAAGCTTCACACCAGGAATTAGGACTTGCAAATTAGTTTTTTTATTCAGAAGAGTACAGAATAACTCTTGATTTATGCTCTAAAAAGTAGCTGAGCCAGAGACAGAGAACTAAAACACCTTCACTACCGAACACTGCTAACACTTGGTTTTTCTTCCTAGAAGAGGCAAGGTATAGAATTGAATTTCTTTTCCTAGCCCTCACAACACACACAGGGCAGAAGAAAGAATCCAACATTTATCCCATACTGGCTAAATTGTTTTAGGAACCCCTTGACAGCTGTATAAATGTACAGATTTCTTTTTCTCTGGTTTGGAAAGCAAGAAGCAACTAGAGCAGATCTGATTGACTGAATCCATTAGAAGATTTGACAAAAAAGCTGGGTTCGTTTGTATTTCTCATTTGGATTTCATAATGAATCAGGCACTATAGTACTAGGTCCTGCCAGGAGTTGTCAAGATTGATAGGTACCAAAGCAAAAGTATATGCTTAAAGAGTTGGACACAAGCACAAGGATTACTTTTTGAGAACTTGTGTTTTTATATCTAAAGTTGCTTTTAAAAGAACAGTAATAAAATGAGAATTGTCTCATAGTTGCAGCCATTTCTGAAACTCCAGCAATAACTCTGTGTGCCAGTTCTCAGATAAAAATTGATTAATTAACAAGACTTCCTAACTTCAGTTAATTTTCAATAAAAACTAGGTGTTTGCAAAGTAGTATGATATTGTTTGTGACAAAAGGTATGGCCTTGACCCCAAAACTCCAAAAGAAAATAAGTAATGGTTATAAAAAAAAAAAGTGAAGCTTAACAATTGATATGAAGCTAAGCATATGATGATCTGACTCTTTCTGCATAAAACTCTGTTTTCTTTAAGCAAGGTCAAAAGTTGCCAATGAAGAGAAAGAATGTTTTGCATGAGGTTGGGAACAAAAGAGATCAACTCTGAAAATGTAATAAGGAAAATACAACAAAACACACAACAATCTCTGAAACCCCAAACTCTCAGTATCTAGTGTTTTCTATTTTCTAAGTGTCCCCGTAATGGAAGATCTCAAACCACCTGTTTCCACACCTTGTTTCTTAACCACCAAAGCTCAGTTGGCTTTTTTTAACAAACCAAAACTATTTAAAATTTAGGGTGAAAATTAATTTCTAATTTTAAATACTTTCTATCATGACCACTCCTAACAATTTTTTCCCAAGTAGTATCACTATCACTAATACAAAGGTAACACTTTCTATAAGATAGTACTACTCTTTGTATACCAAGACATTTTCTCACTTTTTTTGCATAAAGAATTGAAGAAAAAACGTCCAATCAATACTGAAACATGTATAAACTATTCAGTTATGAGCAGAGAGCTACATTCTGACTTAAACACATGTTAAACCTGTCTCTCCCACCCAAGCAGGATAGATTATGAAGCAATAAATCCTTGCCAATATGTTTACGCACCTATAGCTGATAACAGCTTGTACAATATTAAATAGCAATGTATTTATCAGCAAGATTACCTGAACAATCGTAACTAATATTTTAACATCACTTGTGCTAACATGATCTTCAACTTATCACATTATTTTCAGATTGGTACTTCACACATAAATGCATTGCGGACTCTTATAAAAGTTACTTCACTGAAACATGCACTGTGTTGTACTTGATAGCAACTATTTCATTATCACTGAATAAAAACAATCTCTCTCCATACGTCTCTTTCCCTTTTCTTTGCTCTAGTTAATATTCATCATTAACATCTCCTTAACTTCATATATTTTATTATTATTATCACTTTGGTTACAGTCACCTGACCAAAAGCTGGGGCAGTGTAATGTATCATGCATGACAAACATGATTAAAACAACATTCAATTGACTTAATGACTGTGATTTAAAAGATGAGCACAGGCCTCAGGATGGTTAATTATGTACTTCATGAGCATGAACTGCATCTGGTTTCAGACATGAAAACTTTCACTAGGGTAGGAATCAGAAATGTATTTGCTTTATCTTATTTGTTTTTTTTTTTCTTCACACCTTCAAGACCCTAGGTTCTAGGATGATAAATTCATAGAAGTTTATAAATAAATAAAATTAAATAGAGCAAGTGGCCCCTTCAAGCTACTAAATTAAGATACAGACATTTCCTACAGATTTCTGTCTTTCAGGAACACTGACTGAAGCATCATTTATGGAGAATTTATAATTGCTTACACCCCTGTCATGCATACCCTCTGACTCTGACAGTATTTGGTAGTAAGCAAGGCTTCTTTCCCACTGCAGCACCATTGGAGAAAATGTATGAGATCACTATGTTTACCTGGATATCTGTAAAACTTTAGGAACAGGTTATATTTGGGATTATTCCCCTCTATTATATCTGGCTAACATGTGCCCAAGGGGGAGAGACAGGCAAACAGTGACTCATACGGAGTCCCATTAAGAAACTTGAAAAAATGTACAGACCAACCTGCTGAAAGCTACCCCAAAAGGATTTAAAAGCGAGCTAAAAGCCCTCCATTTTTCGGTGAGAGACCTCATGACAAATGTTATAGTTTTACACCATGTGCTCTCACTTCAGTCATCATGTTCACATCTTACACAAGATTTCCTCCTGCCCTTCCTTGCCATGCAAGAGACCCTCCAGTAACAAAAGAGGGAACCAGTACTCTGGCAAAAGCAGTGCTGTGTGGGCCAATGCCAAAAAGATTATTTGCTCCTTCCAGTTCACAGTGTCATTTCTAGCAATGTCACATAAGACGTATTCAGCTTCCATATTGTGTTGCAAAGTACATTGTGCCCAGGCACTAGTATTGGCTCCTTCACTTTTTATTTGAAGTTTTTAGAAAGAAAAGGCACTAGGGAGTTTGCTTCTAAGAGAACATTTTCAACACTTGCAAGGAACTGCTTACAGTAAGATCATATATTACACTTGCACATTTGAGCAAATGCTAAACACTCAAAGAGCCAAACAGGAGGAATCCTTGCTCTGAGAGCATTTCCCCTCTGCTCCCTACCACCCCACGGTGTTCTCAAAGTTTACATGAAATAACAGATTAACTAGTTGAGCAACTACCAAAGGTTGCTCAAATTATGCCATAAATTCATCTGTTCGGGTCCAGCAAAGGTTTATGACACCTGACAGAGCCCATTCCTGGTGCTAAAACCCCAGCAACAACAACAAAAAAGAGTGATCTCATCAACAAGCGAGACTCCCACCGCTCTCCCCGCAGACCATTCCAGAGCTAATGCTCACCCAGTGCTCGGTTCCCCTCTCGGCGGAGTGGGCTGGGCGGGGGGCGCAGAGCCCCCGCTGAGCTCCCCGCCCGCCGCTGCCCAGCCCGGCTCGCTGCCCCCGCCCGCACGCGTCCCGCCGCACCGGGGCTCCTACCTGAAGAAAAGTTTGGAGAAGATGTTCGCCTTCTCCAGGGGAGACCTCTGCATGGTGAGGTGAGGTGAGGTGAGGTGAGGTGCGGTGAGATGCGGTGAGCGGGGAACCGGAGGCAGCCGCTGATCGCTGACGCCTCGCTCGCCCACTCCGCTCCTGAGGCTCTCCCACCTTATCCGCCCGGCCGCTCTGATGTCACCGTCCGCCTCCTGCCCCGGCCCCTCTCCCCGCCTCTGCTTTGCCCCGGTTCAAAGGCGGGCGGGCTGGGGCCCCAGCCCGTGCGCTGCCGCCGCCGCTCCTCCCCCGCCTCCCCGCCGCGCCCGGCACCGCGCACCGGGCGCGCCCCGCCGCTCCCCCCGCACCCTCTCCTCCCCGGCTCCCCGACGGCTGTCGCCCAGCCCGTTGCCTCCACCTGCCGACTCAGCTTCCCGAGCCGCACCACCCCGGGTCCTCAGCCTCTCCCCAGCACTAAGTCCCTCTTCTGACCAAGTGCCGAGGTAGGGAAGCCACCCCTCCAGACGGATCTTCTGCCTCTGTCCAGGGCAGCGGGGACAGCGCAGGGAGGACATCCCCGTCGGAGCGTGGACACCTCCTCGCCCTCCCGAGCGCGCAGCTCCTCACCGCAGAGCCCGTCCCAGTACACAGGGCGCCTGCTTGCAACCCACCGAGACCCGCGGGACCTGAGGCCGGCGTTTGGCCTTGGTGGGTACCCGCGGCCAGAAGCCCCCTACGCCTGTGCGCGGTCCCGGGGGCGACCGCAGCGGCACACGGGCTTAAGGCAGAGGGCGAGCGGTCAGCCCAGGAAAGGGTGCGGGGCAAGCGCGATCATACCCGCTTTAAAATACACTTGCTTCAGTTTTTCAAGTTCTCTGTCAGGCCCGCACCTGAACCGAGACGAATGGGAACAGAAGCTATATCTTTAGTAAGTTTAGCTCAAACACCCAGCTCTAACACTAAGGCTGTTTCTGAAGCTTTATATGTGTGACATACAAACAAAATCACTGCTTTAATGGCGCACAGCAGAAAGCATATTTGAGAGACACAAAGATGACAAGAAGCAAGAAAAAAGAACATGTGATTTAAATTCTGTACAGGATTTTATTTTATTTGCTGCTTTATTTTGATATTTATACACTCCAATGCCCTTTCATTTCTACAGCTTAAAAAAAGACGAATGGAAAAGACCATGCTTCCTTAATCAAGCAGACGCTGCCCTCTAAACTGGCTCTGTAGAGAAGCGAACGTACTTTTCTACGGACTTATAGATTGCGCTACAATTTAACCAGCTGTTACTTTTTGCAAACTTTGCAGACACTTTTTATTTCAACGTTTCTCGCTACACCCCGCTGTGCTTTCACAAAGAATTTCTCTTTGCCTTGGCAATTCCTCCTCGTAGATTGCCGAGCCAACAAGTGCCCTCTTACCCTGTCACCGCACCGGGCTCCTTTGTCTCTCAGACCTCCCTCGAATCCTTCCCCATTCTGCTTTATTAATGACAAAACCAGTAAGAAACGCGGGGCAGGCAGGACTCCAGGAAACTGTCCGCATTTTATCATGTCCTCAGACAATATGTAGAGGCAGGGCTAAATCCGCCCAGGCTCCAGGACAGCAGCGCGGAGCCCTTCGGCATCCTGCCACCTAGTGGAGCCGGGCCCGGGGCGCCAGCCCATCCCGCTCCGCACCGCACCGCGCACCGCAATGCACCCCGTACTGCGCTGGGCACCGCACCGCACTGCGCACCCCAATGCACCCCGTACTGCACTACGCACTGTACCCCGCACTGCACTGCACTGCACTGGGCAGCGCTGGGCATCTGGAAGGCACCTCCCGCCGCTCCCTGATGCGGCAGTGACAGCCCGCCAGACCCACAGCCCTTCCAGAGGTCAGGGAGCTTAAGTAGGAACGCGAACCAGGATTCAGATGCCCCCCTGTGGGAGCCGAGACAAGGCTGGGATCCATGCTCCCTCCACACATGCTCCATCGGCCTCTGAGAGAAGTTCTTTGGGTAGGTCCTGACAAGCAGATCACCTAGATCTACCAATATTTTTGCTTCATTAAAAAATGGCAAAACATTAATTTAAAGACAGAATCAGAGAAACAACTACATTGGAAAAGACCTTTGAGATCAACGAGTCAGAGTGGAAATCCGTTCTTTGAAACAGTACACATTAGCCTGCTACAGGCTCTTCCCCTTCCTAGCCTTTGGATCTCTGGTACAAGTGAATAAAGCAGAAACTGAGCAGGAGGTTAGACCTTTTTTTTTTTTTTTTTTTTTTTAAACATTTGAAAGTGAGGTATGTTAGTCATTTGAAACCATTAGTGGATCAGGTCCAAACTAGTTAAAATGTCAATGTCAATTGGTAATGAAGTATTCTTCATAACAGTATCTCCCTGTGGCTATTATCATAACAGCTGATTTGCACACAGGTAGCAAATTTGGGACTAACAAAGACATCCCATCAATCATCGTTGATTATGTAATTTTTCTTACATGAAAAATTCCACGAACTTTCCCTAATTTTGAACACTTCTCTAAACTTAGAATATTTCTTTGCCTACTTTCTTAAGTACCAGCTATGGTTCATCAAAACCCATGGAGTAATGACTTCCCTGCTCTGTGATCCAGTTTTGCAAATTAATCAGATGCTTTCACATTCACAAATCTCTCAGTCAAAAACTTGTGAACTCTTGGTTTTGTTTTGCATATTTATTGTCATTTTTCTCTCATATATCCACAAAGTTTCCACTGGTACATTTCCTTGCTTATTTCAGAGTCCCAACCTTCCCAGGGATCTTGAACATACTCAGCTGACATGAACACAAAACTTGTCATTAGCATTACTGTGAGTAGGAATAAACTGTAATATTTCTGTTCTTCTCTAGGGACTGAAATATCTCCAACTTAAGTGTTATTTATGCATTTCATTTACATGAACTTCTTTCACTTTTACAGAGATGCAGCTTGATACACTGAGACAACAGCTACTTTATCCTTTAGATGTATCCACATCCACCATCTATCCGACTTTACTGGGAAGAAAGCACAGTGAGGCTGAGTTAGACAGCCAGGCAAGAGAACAGGAGGATGAGTAAAGCTGGTTCCCTGTGCCTCACAGGGATGAGTATGTGAGTAGAGCTGGTTCTCTGGCTCCCACACTCAGGCAGGGGTAACTCAGCCAGGAGAGAATCAACAGGTCGTGGGCAGTCTGAAGTCACACATGTGCGAAACAGACTGGCAGGTTAGATGCTTCCATGTTTATGGCAACTTAAAGTGATTTCTACCCTGGGGGCTGTACCTTGACCTCTCTCCTGCCTTTGGGTACATGTTCTCATTCTGCTCCAAAGCACCAGACTGCATGTAAAGCTGTGTAAGGCTTCTGATCTAGCTGAGAACCCCACCAGAGTGGTGCATTTTCACTGGGATCTGAACTTAGGAGGAAGAAAACTCACTTAGTGCTTTGCCATGGTGAGTAAGGGTACAAACCTGTGGCAAGGGGCAAGGCAGAGAAAGGCATGGCATGGATTTGCTTTACATGCCATGAAGTCACCAAAGGAGTTTTGCATTCCCTTCCCTAGGTACAGCAACACATTGGAGGTTGATTGGTGGTGATTGTTCAAAGATTGGACTTTATAGATCTTGATGGTCTTTTGCAACCATAATGATTCTATGATTCTAAAAAAAACTAGTTATATTTGGATTTTTGATTAATGTCACTGGACAAAGGGGTAGAAATTTTTAGTAGAAAGTATGATCATATTAAATACAAACTCATCAAAAAATGAAGCTAAAGAGCTGTCAAAACCAACACTTTAAGTTTTTATGTTGTTGCTTAAAATGAAAAAGTTCTTTGTTCAGTCTCTCAATTCTAATCTGGGAAAAAAAAGTGTTGCACTGACCTATCAATCACATTTCTAACCAAACTCTTAATTTTTTCTGAATATTTTAATTCACTGGAAACTACTTTTTCTTGTAATTAATAATTTTGTTTTGCAATGTCTTATTCAACCCCAAAGAAGTCTGATCTATTTTCTATATTTATTTTTTATAATAAAAGCAGAGAACTTTATCCACAAATCTGGCACTGGTCTTTCTCTCAAGCTTCCCTGTACACTCAGTTGGACCTGGGTTCCCTTCATCATTCCACATGATTTCAACAATGGTGGGAAGCCTTACTTCAAATAATTTTAAAAGAATGACCTTAACATATGGGCCAGGTATAGGTCCTCATATCTCTTACAAGCTGGGAAAGTAGTCTGACCACTTTTCCATAATCTACTTTACAGTTGTCAGTTACAAAAAATTGATTATTCTGTCTCAGAGCTGCTTGCACACATTAATAAACTACTCAAAACAGTAAAGCAGCAACAATGAAAGAACTCTGTCAAATACAGTTTTAAGTAAATGTATAATTTATTATTCAGCACAAGCATTCTGCCTGATGACTTATAAATACCTACTCCTAGTTGCTGAAGTCCTCACAGCATTCTCTAGTTCTGGACAAATTAGCAACATCTTACTTTACATACTGTTTGTCAGTTTTGTTTTATACCACTATGAATTCCAAAGAGCTTCTCTATTCCCAGGAAATTAATCTTAACCAAGATTAAAGCTATAGCAGCATTCACTTAAAAAGCAAACTATTCTCAGATATTTACCAGACAAATATTTTTTGAGTCCACATTCATAATACTTTTAGAATATAGATGGACATGCAGAAAATGCCAGACTGACAGCTGTTGGATCCATTTCCACAAGCAAAAACTGCATTCCAGTTCCTTGTTTTAATACTAATGCTAAAATTGATTCAGTCAATGCTTCAAGTATTAGTGGATTAACATTCTTAATCTGTGCACACTGGATACTTTTGGCAAGCAGAGTTATGTGTGCTTCACCAGTATCTAAGTTAATTCAATGCATGGTCTGAAAAAACATGGAAAACAGTTTAATATTCCAGAGAAACTAAAGAGATCTTTTATGAGGCATGTGCTTCTGTGGCACAACATATGCAGCTGGGAGGTGAAGTACTGTGAAAGTATCAGACCTTTCATTCTGGACAGGTAAAATGGGCAGATCCCATTTTGTTAAGATCTTACACAGAAATAACAAGAGGGAAAACAGTGAAGAATACATCACAGGCTTGATGAAGGAATAGCAGAATAGCTGTGTGTTGGTGTTCAGTATGATGCAACTCATACTGAATTTGCAGAGGTTGATTTTTCAGGCACTACACACCAACTTCTTCAAAACACTTCAAATTGCACACAATTTTCAACAAAAATTGTAACATCATATTACATGGAACCATCATACAAAAGTCAGATATGTGCATGTGCTGTCATTTGGTCTATGGAGTTAATAACTAGTACAAGAATATCTTTTTTAACTGGAAGGTATTTTTAAGCCTTTTGAAATTGTAGACACACAATAAGGGAAATGTAAATGTATTATTTCATTCAGAAGCACATGACTCTGTGACAACCTATTTCTATTTATCTATTTACCGATGGATCAAAACAAGTATAAACTTTTAGACCTACTGAAATGTCATTTTGATCTGCCTTTCTGCATGATCTATCAAAGTACTGACTGAAATCTTGCTGACTAAGTTTATGTCAAATAAAGTCCTAAAGGATCTGGAATCTGAACAGAGGAAGTTTAGACTTTGGCTTTGATTACGTAAGAAAATGATACTACTCATTTTTCGAGAAGATTTCTTAATATGGTGAAAACTTTCTGCTAGTAACTCTCATAATATCAAGACTTGTTTGTTCACAGCTTAATCAGAAACAATAATTGTCCTGGCAGATAAGGCATCTGGATTAAAATGTAAATATTTTAAAAAGAGAGAATTTTTGACAAATATTGAAGCTAAATGGAAAAAACAACAGGTACCAAATGTAGGATACATTTTTTCACTTTACACTTCATAAAATATATTTGGTTCTTTGGAAGTTGCAGTAGAAAATAGTTTTCTGAAAATTTCAGGGCTTGTTTGCTTTCAGTCTAGAAGTAGTGAGAGGAGTTAAGAGCCTGAAAATCCAAGTCAGACAAGCTTGCAATGTCTGTGTTTCCAAAGATAGCTTAAACTTCTTCCTCTTCATACTGTCATGTAATAATCCCAGAACAATGGTATTATTGAAGTTAAAAGGGCAAAAATCCAAGACTGATACCTTCTGTGACTCAATAAAAGACACACGCCAGCAGTCTTAAACAGTTGAGCAACAACGATTATTGAACTACCTAGAGCATAACAAAAAGTGCTTAATTATTTACAACTGCTTAAAAGAGAAAGAGTTTGAGTTCCTGTCAGAGCCCTGAGACTGGAATCATCTTTACTGGAATCATCTTTACTGGAATGTTACTGCAAAGATCATGCAATATAAACTCTACCATGTGAATCCATGCAGCACGATGGATTCTTAACCCATTTCTTTTTGAAAGTATGCTTAGTTTGGTGTATCCTACTCTTGCCTGAAACAACTCTATGTGAGTCCAAATATTTTCTGAACTTAATGGAAAAAGTTGGAAGCAAATCACCATTATGCCACTTACAAAAGAACTGTAAGATTTGTTTTTTTTCTATTCTTGAAATAGTCTAAAATTGCCTCTGCAATTGCCTCTTCAATAAGAAAGTTGCCCTAATATTCAGAATTAAAAAAAAAAAAAAAAAAAAAAGTGGGATAATCGCTCCCCCTAAAGATATCCAAGAATTTTGAGATCACTGTGTGGCTAAAGGGGCAGACAGGGCTCCACATGAAGACAAAGGGTGGGGGCAGCATACAATCCCCTGTTTTCTCTCAGCCTCCTCAGGCCACGTCCAGACCATTTTCAGATGCCACACTGAGATCCAGGTTAGTAGGTTAAAGCCTTGTATTTAGTCCAGCTTCAGAAAACCAATAATGTTTTCAATTACAAAAGAACAAGATTGGGTCACTGACTGACAATTTCACGAAGTTTTCTCCCAGCCAAAATGAGAAATTATGTCTTTCCTTTTTCTTTTTCTTTTTTTTTTTTTTTTTTTTTTGTTTTTTTTTTTTGTTTTTTTTTTTTTTTTTTTTTTTTTTTTTTTTTTTGGTTTTTTTTGTTGTTTTTTTTTTTTTTTTTTTTTTTGTTGTTGTTCTTTGGGTTTTTTTTTTTGTTTGTTTTTTAATGGCAGATGTCAGCAGAATATCACGAGTTACTGAGTTTAATCAACAACTTTTCACAGTGGACACAATGAAAAGTTTATATGAGGTTAAAAGTTTCTCTTCATGAGATCTTGAAGCTACTTGTGCTAAACCAAACAGGTATAGCTGTATTTTGAATAGTTGAGAATTTTGAAGCTAAAAGCAAGACTTCTTGAAATTGTGTAGATTTATGTCAAGCTGTGATTTACACAAGGGACAGCAGGAGAAACCCACCATTATACAGCTATGGATAAAGTGGCTTTTTCCCCCTCCTTATTTACGAAGCACCCTATGACTTTTCTGCAAGAAAAAAGTTCATATTACAGGATAAGGATCATGTTAAATAGGATAAGAATCACGTTAGACAATCACAGCACAGTGGTGTGTGCTATCAGTGACAAAACAAGCATTAGTCTTGAAGCTGTCCACAGAACAAGTTGATAAAATGCATTCCTCCACTTAAAAAGGAATTCCTGAGATGTAAGAAATTATCTTTTAAGATGAGGCTTTTTAATAAAAGTTGCTAAACTGCCAGATCATAAAGTTTGATCATCAACACCAGTCTGCCACTGTTGCAAATAAACCTGCAAATTAAATTCTACACACCCCTAGGTGGTGCAGACCAAAAAATACTTCCCAGGGCTGTAGGCAAATTAAGGCTTATTGCAAAATACTGCATCTCATTGTTAACACTGCAAAAATAAGGGAGCAAGTAATATAAGGGTATATAATGCAACTCAGGTCTCTGACTTCTGACTTACTAAAAACCACAAAACTTTACATTCTAATATAATAACATATATAAGAGAATAAAAAGCTGGTCAACCAAAGGCTGAGGTACTTTACAAAGACTTACAAACTGGTGATGAAGTTCATGTTTCACTGAACTCAGCCCATGAACTAGTCCCACTATCTCCCATGTCTGGCAAGATACCTACCTGGATGATAATTCTGAGAGGAGTTTTCTGAGTTTGCTCTGTTAAAGCTATTTGACTTGAAAACAGTCAAGCACCCAGTCATGAGCTGCTTTATGGAACTCAATTTGCAATCCTTTATTTAAACTCTTATCTTTCAAATGAGGGACAATATGGTATTTTGTTTTGTCTGTTTTTGCTGTTTCTTTTTATTTTTTTTCTGAAAGAAAAGGTGTTATTTGATAGAAAAAAAACAAACAAACAAAACCAACCAACAAAACCAAACAAATCACACTTGTCAGGTGTCTCAGTTTCTTCCCACAGAAGAATGGGAGAATGGGTAATCTCAATTTTTTTTGGCATGAGAGAGACATGGTAATAATGGGTTCTGAGAGAAAATGAGAAAAAAATGGACAAATTTAACAACACTGAGCACTGAAATTATAGACTCAAGTAGTTCTGAAGAGTTATCAGAGAAAGCATTTTCAGATTAGACTCTAGAATCAAAAAGACTCTTTTAAAAGTTCTGTTTTATTTCCCTACACAGAGGTTTCTATAATTAGCTAGCTACAATTAGGACTATTAAGTTGGTCAGTGTCAGCACAATATTTTTACAGCAGAGTTTAAAAAGCCAGGTATACACAAGAACTGTTATAACTTAACAAACTGGATTTATTACTTAAGAAAAGGAAAATATTTGTGGTTTTATTTCTAACTGCATTTACCACAGAAATTAAATCAGGAATTTAATACTCTCCCCTCACATCTCCCTTGCTGGCTAACAAAAACTTTGTTTACACTTCCCTGTACCTGTGTGAAAGGAAAAATGCAATCTACTCATGCATACTAACAGGTTATAAATTAGTATAACCATTGAGGGAAAAAACCTTCTGTGGGCAGATCCCACAGAATTGTAGACAGCACAATGAAAGTAGAGTGGACAACACAAGGTGTAAGTTATGAGATAGAAACTAATAACTAAAATATTAAATTATATTGTACAGAAATGAAATTATGTATCATCAAATATTTGTTTCAATCTCATTCATCTTTTCTCAGAACAATAGCATAGAAGTTAGACAACAATGAAAAATTATGTATTTGAAATAATAAACAGGAAAGACAAACAATATCAAGACTTCTGTTTACACTTTTGCATAATACATAAGTAAAGGGAAATGCTTTTTAATTTGATGCACAGTTAGGCTGTGAAAGTCAATGACCCACAGCTTTGTTAACCCTGTAAGGAGTCAGAACACAACAGACATGTACATAGGAAGGGAAATATTTAATGCATCTATAATAATTATTTATTAAAATCTGAAATGCCTTTTTATTAAGACAATCTCTATTTCTGTGAATTCAGGAGGCAATATCTGGTATATGCAGTTTATCATGAAACATTTCCTACTACAGCTTTACTTTTTTCACTGCAATCCTGGACAGGATCCTGGCTAAGGCTGGCAACCACAGTAGCAAGGTCTATCATATACATTTGGCAGCAGGAAATTAAAGAATTTTTTATTGACAAAAAAAAATAATAATTTCAATTTGACAGAAATATAATATGGCTTTAGGTGCTTCTTTTAGAGCTGGAAAACAAGGAGCAACATCTGAGTACTAGCAGGAAAATGAAATAATATGAACACTTATGTGTCTGTTTGCTGTAAAATAATTTCATTTTGGAAATCAGAAATAAAAGCTATTTCTCATTTATTTACTTTATTACCTTGTAAGTTGTTTTCCCTTATTATTGCAGTGCTACCTAAGGTCAGCTAAATGAGGATTCTAGTCACTCTCCTCAAACTGCTTTCATTCTGAAGGTAAAATACAACAAATAAGTGAGACAAACTTTTAGATTGTGACAAAACCTGTAAAAAGAAGAGCCAGCAGCATGCATATTAAAGGCTTCTCTTTAAACTCACCCTTTACCCAACCTCAGCTACCTTTCTGCTTGTCTCAGTCAAGCAGACCAAACACACTTTTGAAAGAGCAGGTTCACCCAGTTATACCTGGGTGGGAAGAAGGTGGGCAGGGGGTCATAAGTGGAAAGAAGTCAGAAAGAGAAGTAGACATTTATGATTTTTAGAAAGAAGTAGTTAAACAGAGGTGTGGTGAGATTCCTAACTCCTTTCCTTAGGAGATGATTAAGAACAGCAATAAAATAACCAAAACTAGAAAAAAAAGTTGAAGGTTGTGTTTCCTGAATTCTAGATGCTAAGCTGAGAGTAGAAACACTGAAGGCTAGAAGAAAGGGAGTAAGAGAAATAATTAAATTTTATTCTTCAGAGACTAGGCTAGGGAAGAAAATAAGAAGAGAATTTTTAAATTGATACCATGCTGAAAAATGCAGATAGAACCACTGGTATGGCTGACACACCTCATTTTAAGCATGTATCAATTTAAAAAAATAGTAAAAACAATCCCAAACACTAAAATGGCAAATAAGATATCTGTCTTGAGATATGTCACAGGGATTCTGAACAGTGAGCAAATGAGGAGGCAGCTTTTTGAAGCAATGGGACCATTCCAGCACCTTCTTGTCTAACTATAAATATGTTTATTCTACTGCAAATGCCTGGGGAAAAGTTCCCTCTCAAAACAGAGGTTAGAGCACCAAGTGCCTACACCCAGTCAAGCACATTGTCTACATCCAATATAGACAATTTGAGTTAGTAGCTAGTCTCAAATAGTCTGCTTGGATAGACAGGAACAGTAAACAGATTCCATTGCACAAGGGCAGCATTTTAAAAAGGAAACAGAGAAAGAATAACCTACCTCTATCCAGACATAGCTGACCCCCAGCAAGAACCCTGTTAACATGAGAATAAAAGATGATCTATAGAACAGTGAAGAAGAAATATCCTCCATATAACAGAGCTCATGAGAAGGGGGTGCTAAAATTTTCTGTGCAGGTATAGCAGTTGAACACACATAGACACCAAGTTTGGTGTCTATTTGGGATACCCCCCACAACGTATTCATGAGATATTAAATTAAAACTGGTGTGGACCAGTACTGCCCCAACAAGGGAGCAACAACTTGGTGATATTTTCCTGCCTGATCCATGATTTTCAGGTACTGAGTTTCTATTTTAAAAAATATTATTTGTTTTCTTCTAGGAGGTTGGCATTTTTTTTAATCATTCAGCATAACCCAAGCCAGGATCCACACCCATCAGAGGCTTGCAAAACCCAGAATGCTTCAGATATCATTTATCTAAAAAGAGCCCTCAGATCTTACTTCCTACAATTTATATATATATATGCTAAAAGAATGAAGGCAGAGAAAGGTAAACAGTAGCCCAACGAATCAAATGGGACATTCCTTAAGTTTCTGCTGCAACTTAGTAACAGTTGAAGCATGTGATCCATCTGTCTGATCAATCAAAAATCTCTTTTTGCCTTTTAATCATCTCTGGATCAATTAGATGTACTACTCCCACATACTATGCTTATGATTAAATTTATTTTCAAACAGCAGTTTCAATGCCATTAACTGAACGCTACATTACCAAATGCCTTTCCTTATTCTTAATCCACTGTTCTCATTATACTTCTGTCATTGCTGTTTTGATCATTAACTGTATCACTAGAAGTGGCTTAATAATTACTCATTGCTTCTAGAAGCCTTAGTATAAAATTCTTCTTGATTAGTCAGGTTTTCTGGAAAAAAAAATTATGCCATTATCTGTTAAAAATTTTAACACTATTTCAAGAATAGTTGCAGTTTTTAAGTCTCCTAAAAGTATTGCAACAAGTACAGCAGTGAGAGTAACCATTCAATAGGGCAATTCTGTTGTTCATAACACAATCATTACAAGAATCCATCTGTAATAAAAAGCAGTCCTTCCCAGAAGTTGTCCCAAATAACAGTGTAATGAATCACATGCTACTACTGTTTTGCAAAAAATCTCCCCAAACCAAGATCTGTATTTATCATCTTATAACAAAGATGATCAAATTAACACCATTCCTCAAGACCTGCTGGTAATAGATTAGACAGGTTCCTAGGTTGTGAACCTTTTACTCCATTACTCTAAATTTCAGAGACATCTAGACAAAAAGAATTTGTATAGGAATTAAAGCTATGTGCCTCTGCGTGAAAAAGGCCACTCAAGGAAGACAAGGCAGAAGACATCTTTTGGCAGTATTCAAATAAGCTATGTCAGCAAAAACTACAATCAAGAAAATTTTCCTTAATCCAAAAAGATTGATTATTGCTTTTTCTCAAGTAAAAATGAAAAATCTGAAATAGTGTGGATATTAGAACGAAGCATTCACACTAGAAACCATCTAGGAACTATTACTTCAGAGGATCCTGCCCTTCGAGCATACCATGTCAATCGTAAATGCCCTGCTCTTACCATTCACAGCACCACAGATCCTGAGAACAGATGAAAGCAAAATATCTTGGTACCAATTCAGGAAAGTGCTTCTGACATATCTAAAGAGGCATGCAAGAAGTGGAGTTTCAGTTACTCACTGTGGGAATATACATTCTCAATACCTACTTGTATGCACTGTGGTCCCTGAACTGTCTGGGGCTCTGGCCAGTTCATTGCCAGTTGATAGCCACAACATAACATGATGTGACTCTCTGCTGTTGACTGTGATACTCTTCTCCACACAGTGACTCACAGCTTTGTAACTTCAAAGGTGTAACATTAGAACATGTTGCAAAATGATCAGTGGTGTCATGGGCAGGTAAAACAAGACTATTTTGCTAGTGCATACAAATAAAGAGGCCAGAATAACAAGTAGATGTTAAACAGAAGTTGTATTTATGTACCAAAAGTAGAAGCACTGCAAGCAGGAGAAAAAAAAAAAAAATTATTCTAAATTATTTGAAAGCCAAGACAGCCTTAACATTGCTTCCAAATGTCATGAAAAATCCAATTCCTTTTTTTTTTTCCAGGCTAACGCTGCTCAAGATAAAATATGCTTTAAAAGTCACATTAATTCCTCAAAAAAAGTAGTTTCTTTCAACAAACACTTCTGTATACAGATTTATTTGTAAATACTCATGCTATGCTGTTTAGGTAATGTGGATGAGACTTAGATGAGGTTTGTCCTGTTCAATGCTTCTGTGAAAACCTGTTTTCCAATCATGTATTCTTTATATATAACATCAAATATACATATAAAAAATAAAAATCCTGACTTAAACTGATCAAAAAGAGTCCTGAAAAGAGTCAAGGCTTATGGAAAAATACAACTTTCCCATACTGGCCACCTAAACTTATACCTAATATGTAATTTCAAGTGTTACTTTCAGCATTAGCTAATTTTTGCTACAAAGAAATTATTAGCTAGCCCAAGAACATAACAAGTTCAATAATGTATTTTCTTTCATAATATGTCTTCCCCATCAGGTACACTGATGGTTTTAATACTTCGCTTTTCAATAGAACACATACTTAAGAACATGTGAGAGACTAAAATGTATGCAACCATAATATTCCTATCATCACAATCTATTGAACATTTTCAAAATATTTTTTCAGTATTGTATTCCTTTTCAGGCTTGTTCCTGTAAAAGATTCAGTGTGTAAAGGCCTTCTCAGTTCAGTAAAACACAGCTTAGTAAAACATTCAAATTCCATTTTTAATGTATTGATCTCATTTTATTTTAGCCAAAGCAAAGCCTAAAGAGGACTGTTGCATTTTTAATGGTATTTTGTTAGTTACTGGTGTAACAGAGGGCTCAAGGAAAAAGTGATGACTTGTTAAAAAATGGAGAAAGTCTCAAAAGGTCTTCCAAACAGCCAGCACTACTGAGCCTCACAGTTTTCCTTGTCCACTGGCCTCCTCCTGACGAAGGGAACTTTCTCTGCCCTCACTTTGGTAGAAATCATACATTTACCTACCCCCGTGATGAGTGCAAAGAGCAACTTACTTTCCTTCCCTACCCTGTCTTTTTTCTCTTTTGAATAAATCTCGGTGAAAAATTAACTGATATTGTATCATTAACACAGCTTGCTTTCTTTCTTGCTGTGATACTTTTAGCTCCTGGTAAAACTAATCAAGATCAATTGTAGAGGCAGCAAAATCTCCCATGCAAAGGAGGAAGTGGAATAGTACGCCTTGTTCTTCACAGCTGAAATGGAACAAGGATGGTTAACAGTAGGAATAAACAGGAAAAGGCTAGGTAAAAGCAAGGTGAAAGAGCAGTGCATCTCTGCATAAGTCTTCTGATTTATTTTTACTATTTGTATACACAGTGTTTGAAAAATACAAACTCTAGTAAGAACTAGAATATAAACACTTCTAAAACATGTGTAGTAAATATGTGAACATTGCAAAGAAAAAATTCAAAAAGAAAGCACACTGAATTCCTTTTTATTTTTTTCTCCACATCATTATGATACAGCCTTTAATTGTGTTGTCACTTCATCTAAACCTGTCCATCCTATTCCAGGTAACATAAACCAAGTAAGTCTAACAAAGAGAAAATTAAACCAACCAAACAAAAAAAAGATGCTGGCTTGAACCATTGATTTCCCGAGAACTCTCCGAAATACAGAATCAGAAGTTAGATATCCTGACACCCAGATGAAATTTCCATGTACCATGGAAAATCTTATTTAAAGCATGCTGTCTTATGTCTATTCTTCTAGATCCTGACAAGAATCCCATCAGTGTCACTCCTGCAAGTTAATTCTATTATATCATGAATTATTTAAGTAGATATACTAGCAAATTATGAAGCATGTTGGTGGGAATATTTGCCTGTTACAAAATCCTGTCTGCTTGAAATGACCAGTCAGAACTTGTTGCCAAAGGAGCACGTGGAGATTTTGCAGAAAAGTTAGCTGTTGCATCCCGGAGTTTGGGTTTAGATTAGGGTTTTTAATTTATGTTAAAATAAGTTCTGTAATCCCACGTTTCCCCCGTGTTGTTCCCCCCCCCCCCCCGCGGTTTCTGGCCCCATGTTGCCTGCTGCCCGACCTTACCCCTGTGCCACTCCTGTAAGCACCCTGCCGTCCGGCCCCGGGAAACCCCGTGCTGGCCACCCCAAGCCATACGATCCCGCTCAGCCCGCAGCTCGGTGCCCGCCCCTGCGGGGTTCTCTGGTTGGTCGCTGTTGCTGGCGTCACCGCCACGGCAGCCGCCCCTATTGGCCGGCAGGCCGTGGATCCTCTCGCCCCGCCCCTCCATAAAGCCCTATCCTGCCGGCAGTCAGGCACCATTTTCTCCCATGCGAGTGCCGGGAGCAGTCACGTCCTTCCATCGAACTGCGCCGCGTGACCAATAAACCGTTCCTGCCAAGCACGGAGTAAATGGACAAATTCCTCACCTCTTTGCCGGGTCCCTAGCACACGGTAACAGAGGCTGGCCAGCCCACGTGCCCAAGACACGGAGCCATGTCCGGGAACCCGCGGCAGCAAACCCCGGCAGCACGTGGAAGCTACGCCACAGCCGGGCTCCCAAGAGCCGTGTGCAGCCGGGGAGAGCAAAAACCCACACCGCAGTTAGCCAAAGGGTTGATTGGAGGTTTGTTACAATTGGCTGATGTGGACAAGGAAACATCACAGCTCTTTAGTGCAAGCCATATGGTCATTTTTTCCCCCATATACATCTGGATTTCAGATATATTCCGTGATGAGTTTGGATGATCTGTTTAAAGAAATGATATTTCAAGTATGGTATTTTCAAGAAATGGTATTTCAAGGAAGGGTACAGAAAGTAACTATATGAGACAAAGGCAAATTTGTTTATTGCAGAGCCTCATGGGCAATTGGGCTTCCAAAATTTTAGTGCAAGTTAAGCTTTGTAGGAAAGCATTATGAGAAAGAAATCTATATCAAAGAGCTGTTGGCAGCTTATACAGCTGCATTAACAAAGAAGGAGCTGTCTTCAATAACCTGGACCTATAAATTCTTGTATATAGGATGATTAGGACTCATGGAATTTTCCCGTATCAAAGTAGGTAGGGACTGCTGAGTATTTTACTGCACCAATTAGACAGAAGGTATCTTTTTTCATACACTAGTGCCTTTCATGCACTGAAACTAATGAGGTTTTTGTAACAAGAGAACTGTTATAGCTATGGCAACAGCAACTTGAATGAAAGAGTTATGTCAGTGGTTAAAGACTTAGGAAGGAAAAGCTGCAGATACATATACAGGATCCTATGTACAAACATGAGCACACAAGAGGCTGGACTATGGCCATTTAAATATTAGGGATTTATTAGAGGGAAGGAACCTTTTACTATAAGCTCAATAATCATTGCTTTAGAAGCACGGAATAGTTACAGTTGGAAAAGATTACTGAGTCCAACCATTAACATAGAACTGCTGTGTTCACCACTAAACCATATTCTCAAACACCACATCCACATGCCTTTTGAACACTTTCAAGATGGTGTTTCTACCACTTCCCTGGACAGCCTGTTCCAAAGATTGCTCATCTTTTCAGTGAAGAAATTTTACCTAATATCTAATCTAAAGCTTCCCTGGTGCAACTTGAGGCCATTTCCTCTCATCCTATCACTTACCTGGGAGAAGAGACTGAACCCCACCTCACTACAATCTCTTGTCAAACAGTTGTAGAACGCAATAAGGTCTCCCATGAGCCTCCTTTTTTCCAAGCTAAGCAACCACAGTTCCCTAAGCCACTTCTTATAAGAAGAAGTGGTTTCTGGTCTGGCTTCTGCCCCAGACCCTTTACTAGCTTTGTTACCCTTCTCTGGATATGCTCCAGCACCCCAATGTCTTTCTTGTAGTGAGGGGCCAAAACTCAACACAGGATTTGAGGCTTCACCAGTGCCAAGTACAGAGGGACAATCATTGCCCTAGTCCTGCTGGCCACATTATTTCTGATCCAAGCCAGGATGCCACTGGCCTTCTTGGCCATGTGGGCACACTGCTTGGTCATACTCAGTCTGCTGTCAACCAAAGACTATCAGGGCATCCCTAGTGCATACCTGCTCCCACATGCCCAATAAGAAAGAGTTATGGTTTCCTGTTACTTGGACCAGCTGTGACAGAATAGCTCAAATTATCATAAAAATCTCTTCCACAGGTAGACACTTCTACACATAAGTTTGGAAAGTAGAATAAGAATGCAAGTATAACACAGCTAGAAAACAGTACAATGTCTTTGAATGGTTTTCCCACACAGTATGTTCTCATGATTCAGCTGTTGGCATTTGTAACAATTTTAGTTTATACCACTGGGGATGTGGACAGTATCACAATTACTCTTGAAGAGAAGACTTTAAAGCAGATGTAAAGGATATGATGACTTTGCTGGAAAAGATGGATGAGATTAAAGGAATTAGTAGCAAAGTCCAGTTAGCACATCCTATGAATTCAGTGAGGGGCTGAACAGTTCCTCTCAGAAGAGAAACTGAGATTTTAGGAGCCCTGAATTACTAGCATTGCTTTGGAGAGCCAGAATAATAGATCATAATATAAAATACCATCCTGACTTAATAAACTCAAACAAAATGAGTCTAAAAGATAGTATATGGGTGGGAGTTCTCACAATGCCCAGAGACTAGTGGTGGGCAGCCCCAGCAGCTGTAAGAGATAACCAAAGACTTAATATCCTATAGCAAGGCCATTCAGTATGAAGACGGGACAAATAGATTGTATGCTTTGCTAACAAAAGAAAAGAAAGAGAAAAAAACAATACGAATCACTAAACATGATAAAGCAAAACCAGCTTTTGATTCAAAACCAGTCCCTTTTCCAAGAAGCCATATTCCTTTTGAATTGGTCAAAGCAAAATGAGAATGTGGCAACCAATAAAAATACTACATATATGAATATACTGAAATATGTGGATAAGCATCCATCTTGATAAAAGTAGTAAGACAAAGTGAGATATCAGAATAAAAGGTAAATGGTGTAGAAAGCTCGAAGCAGCACTTGATCATTATAAATTGCCTTTAGAAAATTCAAACATTTGAGTTTCTAAGAGACAGGCAATACTATTACAAGTGGTTGCCTGAGTACCAGCAGAAAGTCAACAGGCTGAAACAAGAAGGTACTCACCATGATAACGAAGTGGGAGTACTGCCAGTTAAGATTAAGGGGACGAAACAGCATAGAACAGAGTAGAGATAGTGAAGGAATGAGGAATTTTTAATAGAGAGGTTGCATCTAGTAATATCAGGAATTGTTCTGACATGGACCTGCTACACAGACCAAAGCTTCTAGGTTATATGAAAATTAGCTGAAAATCTGCTTGAGTGACACTAAAATAAAAGACAGTATATTCAACATCATAATTCTTGTGCTAGGTTTTTTAACACATTACTGTTGTAATAAGAAATATTTTCACAAGAAGATTCAGATTTACATCATGTCCATGAATTTCCCACTAAATATGGGAAATTTTGACAATGCTTCTTCCAGAAAACAAATTTTCCAAACAGAAAATCAGTTGTTATACAACTTATACTCACGTGTTTGGCTGCAGATTGAAAGTTTTATGTCAGGTACCATCCAGATAGATTTGGTAAAGTGGACAGGAGGAACACTGAATTATACACTGAATTATAAGCAAAACACATAAAATGAAGTGCTTTCCATCTTTTTAAGTCCATTAGAATGATGACTGAAATAATTATGAACAACTAAATTTGCTGCAGTGCAGAATCTAAACAAAATTTCAGGATGGCAAAACTAAAACTGATTTAGCACTAAGGGTGATTTCAGATCACTGAAAGAATATAGACCACTTAAGTGCTTTTTAGAGAATAAGTATCCATCTTTATACTTGAAATACCTTAAATATAAGAAATGCTACAGATATTTACAAGCCAGCTGAAAAATCATCCAGGACAAATAAACTAGTTTGTTTCCCATTTGTTTCATGAATGTGACCTGTTAAATTACAATCACTTGTGCTACTTTATTGGACTTTTTTCAAATTATGCAAATTCCTGGATGTACTGCTCTTAGCCATGGAACTGGTACAGCTGTTAATTCACCATCTCCCAGCTGAACATTACTAGTAATTTGTCAATTCTGTAGACCCAGAGTTACCAAGCCTTTATGAAAATGAGGATCTCCTACAATTTTCACAGATTGAGCCATACTATAATCACCTCCTGCATGTAAAATGAGTACTGCACAGCAACAAGAAAAGATGTTGGGAAATGTTCCTACTGGAGTATGTAAAAACACACTGATATCTGGCAAATTCGGATGACTGCCAGGACTTACCATACTATCAACCAAAATAAGTCTGCCTAGCTGAAAAATTAAGACAGACTTCAAGGTCACAAATAAGCTGGAGTAAGAGGAATGTGAAAAAATGAGAATACATCAACAATAATGTCTGATTTACAAAAGGGACACACAAAACACAACACAAATACAAACACAAAAGGAGAGATTACCTGCTACCAGCTTCTGTATGATTGTCTTGTTCACATCTGAAACAGCTATAGGGTACACTGGCTGCAAGGTTCTTCTACACTGTGAGCCTTTGAATGGAGTTAGGATTTTTTCTTTTAACACAAGGTACTATCAGGCCTGTTACTGAAAATGACCTTCCTAGAGTGGTGCCCTTTGAGAAAGCAGCAGCATGCAGGTTGCATTTCAAGTGTCTGTTGTGACATTTTAATTTTGATGGGTTATAATGCAGAGAAAAGGGGGGAAAAATCACAAACAAACCAACCAACCATCTCCAAATCTGAAACCTGAACCAGTACAAATAAATCACAGTTGTCAAATACTAAGCAATTGGTAGTGTATTAAAGGTAATGAATTTACTTATATCACCAGCACCAGTTAAAAATAACTCTCTTGGAACAGGTGATGTCAGTTGTAAAACATCACACTCAGTTGTCTTTATAGCCACTGGGGCTATAGTTCTACTAGCAAGTCCATCTACTGCATCACAGCTAAGCTAAATGAATAATAATATGGAAGCTTGATTCTGGTTATGGTTATTATAAAGTTGAGTACTGGCAGATTCAATACAGATACAGAGAAGCTGCACAAAAAAAAGGCATAAGTACTACTTTTCCTCTGCAGAAAACAAGAAATATTCAGACCAGTACTAAAAAATCCTGAAAACTTAGAATAAGAGTTACAGTTTTATAAGAATTAACATGGCTACAAGACCATTAAATTACTACACATGGTAAGCAATAGATCTCTATTACCAAAATATTTTAAACAGAGATTTTGTGTATACAGCTAAATAAAAAAATAAGCATATAAAGCTAAGCCTTCATATAGAAGCATGTATGACAGTTGAGTCAATTTTAGCAACCTTTGCTCTGAGGAGGCTGTGTGAAAAGAAGGGGGTTTGCATTTCTATCAAGTTTCCAGAATTGGAATTTTTTCTCATGGGAGTTCATTTAAAGTGTTCACGTAGTTCTTACACCAGAGTTCCTCATTGTCAAGAATCTGACTCATTATACTTTAATGCAAACAGGCTGTCATATTTAACAGACAAGTAAATAAAATCTAAAAAATGCAGCTACTAAAAATGTCAAGCGGGCACTATTGAAATATGCAGGTCATGCAGGTTTCTTTTTTAAAAAGTGCAATTTTTATAGCACTTAGTATGTTCTAAGCATAACTCTAGCTAACCTGCAAATCTCAACATTGAAAAGGTTGCCTTACACATTACATTGCATTAAGAAACAAAAGTTAAGCAAAAAATAAATAAGAAATTTTCACAGACACCTTCTGATCAAGATGAGGGTAATTTTTGTTAAAATTATCTTGCCAAAATTACATTTTTACAGTGTCATGGGCACAAGGACTACACTTATCATTTTGTATTCTTCTCCAAAACCAAAATCCTCTTCTGTCAGTGGATGCTCAGTTTCATTTCAACCTGGGGCAAAGTCTGAGATGAACTCAAGGAGTAATGATGCCTGTGCATGAAATGCAGAACGTCATTCCTCATTTGTTCTTCAGAGTTTCGACGCACCTTGTGATGGATGAGACATTATTATCGGTCATTAGAAAGAACTCTAACCACAGCTCTGAAATTTAAAGCAATGCCTTATATAGCCAGGCTGGAGGTCCAAAGTCTGGCTCATTATGCGCAGCTGCTGTTCAGCGTTCCCACACGGGTGTCCCCACCGCAGGCTCGGGCTCTGTGACACTGCGTGTACACACACAGAAGTGACGCCACAGGCTGCTGCTAGCTGAGGCGGCGTGGAAGGAGCATGTTAACGACGTCAGCAATTAAAGAGAGGAACCCGTATCTTTTACCTTGAATCCACACATATAGACCAGACACAGATTTAAAGACACAACTTCACACACGGCTTTGCTGCGTCTCCCAGCACCCACAAAGCAGCGGAGCCACGAGTGCGCCGTGTCACAGCCCCACGTGCTTACAGCACCACTGTCACTGATTCCCTGCACCCGACGCCGTGCCCGGCGGAGCAGCGCTACCTTTCCCCTCCCCGGCCACGGCTCCCGTCCCGTCCCGTCCCGTCCCGTCCCGTCCCGCCCCGCCCCCTCCCCTCCCCTCCCCGGCCACGGCTCCTGCCCCTCCCCTCCCTTCCCCTCCCCGGCCACGGCTCCCGCCCCGCCCCGGGCACGGCTCCGCCCGCGGCGCTCCCCTCACGCCCGGGGGGCGGGGCCGGGGCTCAGCGCGGGAAAGCGGCCACCGCGGCCACGTGCCCCGCCTGTGGTGAGGGGACGCGCGCGCGGGAAGGGCCTACATGGCCGCCGCGATGTGCTCGTTCCGGGTCGTGGCGGGCGGCGACGAGGGCAGCGACAGCGATGACGGCGACTGGGACATTGGCGTCGTGCGGCAGGAGCCACAGGTGGGGCTGAGCCCCTCCCTGCACCTGGGGCCCGCCAGCCGTGGCCGGGCGGTCTCGGGGTGGGGGGCGGCCTCGGCTTGGAACCGTGAGGGAAGGGGAGTGCGGTGGGTCCCAGGGGAGGGTGCGGCTGGTGCTTCCTCTCAGGCTCTTTCCTACTAGGGTAATGCTAGTGTACCCTCAATCCAGTAAATGAAACCTGAACTGTAGGGATTTATCTTATTACCAAAACCCTTAATGTTTATTTAAAAGCTCTTTCTCCCCTTAAGTAGCAGACCCTTGTCCTAATAGTATTTCAGCATGAGAGTAAATTTGAAAGTGACCGGGGCCTGTAAAGCTGTTTTATATCTTAAATCTCTTGAGACTGTTTCTGGCTTACTTGAAGATTTCAGTGATTTTATTGCATCTAACAGGTGTGAAGTATCCATCAGTGTGAGGTAGAGAAACCCTCACCATCTGTCAGGGTTTTTAAGTGTGGGTTTGTCTCATGACCAGAATTGAAAAATGGAAGTATAACTGAATTCTTGAAGTCTTAGGCTAAAGGTTATACCCAGTGTTTAAGAGGCCTTGACTTTTAGATAGATGTTCCTATCCAAAGATATGTGTTGTTTGAAAATTGTTGTCTGATTAGAATAAAAAAGGGCTAAATCGTTCTACTGACTGCTTCTCACCTATGTCTTTACAAAAGTTATCAGAAATGTGCTGTGAAGTTTGTATATTTCTGAGTTATAAATTGGGAGTTAAAAACTTATGACAAAGTAAAAGACAACTTCATTTCAAACCCACTTCTGTCTCTAAGGAAATTAGTGAATAATCAGTCCTCTGCTTACCAGTGTATATAAATGTTTTGTACACTTGATATAGCTCCAGCAGCAATCTTCAGCTGCATCTGCAGCTTTAATAGAGAACAAATCTATGATGCTTTTGAAAACAACTTAAATTTGGCAACTGTCTGATGCAGAAACTAGTCTTTTGGTCAGTGCTTTTTTCAGCCAGAACATTTATGATGCAGCACTACAAATGCCTCTGTCACCACAGAATTAGGATGACAGAGGAGCTGTAATCCTTCAGAGCAGTGGACTTGTGCTGTTAGGCCAGACAGTCACTGAGGTCCCTTGACTCAAGCTCAAACTTTCATATCTGATAATTGTATTTTTTAATGTTGCACTTTACAATATGTAAAATGTACCAAAAAAAAAGACATATAAATGCATTCCAAAGTTTTTCTAGTGTCATAAGATGAAAAAGAAACTTAATTGAAATCAAATTATGGTAAGTAAAATTGAGAGCAGCAGGTCTGTTGAAAAAGAAAGTATTTCCCTTTTCAGAGAATGGAACCTCTCAGAAAAATTGATTTTAAAACTTAGTCTTTGTAGTAGACCCTGAACAGATCCACGGAGATGGAAGAACAGAAGTTATACGTTGCTTTTCCCCCTCTTCTATCCTATGTCCTTTCAGAGATTATTAGTGCTTTTATACTGAAACCAAGCTATATTGTTTTTTCCTTGAAACAGTCTCCAGATTTTAACTTAATTTTTCTTTATCTAGCAGTTGGATCAAATGTTGCAGGTGGACAAGCATGAGGCATTAAAGAAGGCTCTGTTTCGTGGTGATGTGTCATTAATTGAGGAACTCTTAAACTTGGGTGAGGAAAACTCAGTTACAAAGTTGAATATTTTTTATTAGACTCAGGAAAAATTTGAATTCTCATTTAAAACAAGACTTTATATCCTTTACTGGAAACATACACATGTTCCTACATGCACTCAACGCATTCTTTTGAAAGATTATATTACTTTTTCAGTGACTCAGATTCGGTATTCCAGCACATTCCTTCTAATTTGTGTTTCTTTTGTCAGTTAGGAGCCATGAAAATTGAGAAAAGTATGTTTGAACTATGAAATAAGGTATTTTTTTATTTTCAGATGCATCTTTAACATGCAAATAGTAATTACAAACACTGAGTTAGAGGTGGTTTAAATTGAGGGGGAGAATTCAGTGGGTGGTCTTTGGTGTTGAAAGCTGTAAAAAAGAGGAGGTTGTTTTTATTTTCACGTTCCCCCAGTTTGGAAATTCCTTTTCCTCTTTTTTTTTTTTTTTTTTCCTCCCCTTCACAGCACTGGTAAGTGTCTGGTATGTGCCCTATGTAATACTGCTGTCCTGGCAACATCAACTGAACAAAGATTTTGTGATTCTGAGAGGTCTAACAGGCGTTTCGTGGCATTTGCCACTAAAAAGTAGTCTGTTTTAACATTGAAAGCCTTTTTCCCTGTTCTGTTACTCAGTATTTGTCTTTAATGTGTTTGTTAATCAGTGTTAGGAAGATTGGATCATTTATTCAAGCATCCAGGGCAATCAGAAACTGCATAGCTGAGTTGACCTGCCTAGTGATAATTGTCAGGAAGTTCTGCTTCAGCAAGCAAGGAGAATATAGTAACCAAGAGCTTGTTCTCTGAGGAAAATTTGTCTTAGGGAAGAAAGTAGTTTCTTAGTTAGCAATGGGCTTTTCTGAGTTTTGAAACAATGACATTATTTGCCCTTTTAGAAGCCAACTGTTTCTCACCACAATGGGGGAGTGGTTTTCTTTTTAAATTAAGCAAAACTACTGCACGGACTGAAACACAAGAAGTGTAGTACAAGCATGAAATATATCTGTCTTGCTTTGAGAAAATATATTCTTATTTATGAGTAGAGTTTCAGTGATGTCTGTGCCTCAGATTGCTTAATTGTTTTGCTACACTATCCATTTTAAATTGTTGTATTGCAGTCAGACAGCAATAGTTCACTTTCTGTGCTGATTCCTGCTACACAGTGGGCAGTTCTGTGCTGTTGGAAGATGATAATAGGTTTCTCTAGGAGCATAGGTTCAGGCCAAGGATTCATGTAGTGTAGTTTCCTGTCTCCTGAAACAAACAAGGCAGTATTATAAAAGAATATGTAATTTCCTTAAAATGGGACCAACAGGACATTCTGACTCATCCAGTACTGTTCTGCAAAGCAGTAGAACACAGTGCCTGTTATGGATGTCTTCCTGAAGAAGGATAACATTGTCCTTCAGGGGATCTGTGCTCAGATTAAATATTTGCCTCCAGAAATACCTTTAGTATAGAAGAGCTTGTAGGAGGCTCACTACCAGCAGTCAGCCAAACTCAAGGTTTTTGTTGGAAGTGGATTTCCTAGCAAGAGGCTATTCCTTCAGGTAGAGTGAGACTGTGTTGTCTTCTGGCTTGGTTAGATGTTGCCTTAGTACTTTTGATGCTGAAGCAGTTTTACAGAGCTTCTTTAGGAGATGGACAAGCACAGTGTTTTTCCTTACCGCTTCTGTGAAATGGCAACTTAGGAAAAAGTTTCTGAAGTACATGTCACAGAAAGTAATGCAAGCAAGTAGCACCTTCAGAGATGATTTGGACATTTTGGTTTGCTTTAGGAGTAAAAATACTTCACACCATGTAATTAATGTGTTCCATTTCCTAAAATAGAAATTAAGACTTCATGACAGTTTAGGCTGATTAAAGATATAACTACAGTCAAATCCTCCATTTTCCTTCAGCAGTTTGTTCCACTGATGTCTTTGAATGAGTGCTAGAGCTCATCTCATCTTTTGTGAACCAATTCAGGGAATTATAAGTAGTAGTAAACAGTAGGAATGGGAGGGTGCCTAGTGTGTGAGAATAATTTTTCAGCTAGTTTAGGACTCTCTGAGTCAGGTGACCACCATAGCTGGCCCAGCAGAGGGAGACATCAGCAGCTCTAATATGACTCAGCTCAGGTCAGGTCGTGTGGGAACAGACCTAAGTGCAGACAGACTTAAATCAATACTTCTGCTAGAGAAGTCTTAGAGAATCAAGCATTTTAGAACTTCCCAGGTAAGTGGTGTCTGAATGTGAATGGATTCCAGCACTGAGAGCTGTTCTTTAATTGAATGAAAGTCAAGACCTCATATTTTTGGTGTCAAACATGGAATTATTTAACAGGGATACATTTTTCTCTATAAAAAACAGCCTTTCTGCTATAGCTATTATTAGCCACAGTCAAGAAAGTATGTGAAAGCGATATAGGAAAACCAGTAATAGTCACAAAAATAATTCTTACTTTGCTGTTCTTTTGCTTCACTATTATTTCTCTATTATATTCTTCACATGGTTTCTGCTGTAGAGTTTGTCTGTGGCCAGAATGTGTTTATCCTCTTTGCTGCTTAAACAGGAAGATATTTATCTGTAACTCCGATTTTAAAGAAGAATGTTGCATCTAGTTTGTCTCCTAGCTGTAATTTGTGGGGCCATGTAACTGAAAAGCTCCTCTGCCCATACCTACAGAGGAACACAGATAATGGCAGGTGGGGGAGTCCAAATAATGCCATGTGTCTGTGATGCCAGCAGCTGGAGGGGATGGATGACATGCTGATACCAGTGCTGCTGTGTTCGTAAGAGTGCTCTGTTTGTCTGTGTTGTTCACTGTGACCAGTGGTGTGTGTGTGCCTGCTGGGAATATACCCTCAGCAATGATATGGGTTGGACCTGAGGTTCTGGAGTGCAGCAGCCTCACTCTCTCTGGCTGTTGCATCTGGCCTGATTTTTCACTAAAAGGTTTTTTTCTGGGCTTCACTGTTCTCTTGAGAAAATCTCAAGGGTCATTTTAAATGCTGAACTAACACTGCTTACTTCAGTAACAGCTCATGTAATGAGAGTAATAACCTGTTTGAGTAGTCATCAAGGTGAGACATTTCTGGTTCAGTCAACAACTTCTGTAAACCAAGCAGCCAAGAAGCCACATGACTGTTCCTGTTTCAGTTGTCCTTTCTTTGTCTTCCTCTGGGATTACAGCTTGTTTGCATTGGGACCATCAGTACCACTGAGTGGTACTTCAAGACAGTCACTACCAGGATGGTAGGAGACTATGCAGGACAAACAACATATTGCCAAATAGACCATTCTACTTCTAGAACTTGGAAAAAGCACCAGCATCATGGCAGATACTGACTGCTATCCATGGAAAGAAAGCATTGAGGAAAATGCCTTCTCAAGTGTTTTGATAAGTATATATAATTGCCAAGTAGGTTGTTCATTACTGTTGTTCTGATAAGTATTAAAGTAAAAAGTTCTAGATGGGACTGCTTTTCTTCTCACAAGGAAAAGAGACTTAAAGGCTGACAGGTTGACAGTTTTTGGGTATTTTTTTCTTACTAGTATTACTTTAGTGGGCTGTTGAATATCAGACTTGCTAAATTCTTGAAGTGACTTACAAGGAAGTTCTGATATGACTGCTAAAGGACGTTTACTGGCTTCCCTTGTAGAACTTCTGTGGGCTTCAATTAAAAGTTTTGTACACTGCACATAGGCCAGTGTGCTGTAACATTAACTGCAGCTAGTATGTGTACATTGCTAAGGAGATTTGATTGTAAATTCTGTGGCTTGCAGGTGTTAGAATGCTTCAACACATGGCTTTCATTGAATTGCTACCTCTTTATTGATTCTGCAATTCCAGTGATCTTAAGAAATGAAAGAATCTATCCAAGAGCAGTGACCTGTTAGTCCCTCAGCTTTAATGACTTTATATTGCTACACTGAACACATCTTTGATGTACTACCAAGACAGGGAAAGCACACATTTTGAATGAAAAAATATGCATGTAGCTTAACTGTCACAAATTTTTTGGACAGTTTTTGGACAATTTTTTGGTTTTTGGACAATTTTTTGGTTTTTGGAGTGTTTTTTCCTAAAGAAGTATTTTTGATTATCCATGGTCACTGTAGGACTAATATGAAACCAACTGATGGAAACTTTTCTAGAGCAGGTAATATTTGTTGAAAGATTGAAAAATGCATGCAGGTATTTAATAGAAAGTTGTCAGATGAGTATCTCAGTCTGGTACTTGGTTCTCTGTGCATTTTTGAGGGCTGGGCTGTCTGACAGGCATGTTTCCAGCCATTTTAGCCATTCTGGCTATTATGAATAGTAACAAACAATTCTGGTGATTCTGTTTGAACCTTCCATAGTCTCCTATTTTTATTGGCATAATATTTTGTTAGTATCAAACACAAATCTGCTAGCTGTCTTGCTGTGAAGTAGGAAACCCTAGTTGTCGTGATCCTAATTGCCTGACAAGCAGTTTGCTTCCACAGCAGTCTTCCTGGCTTGGCAAGAGTCAAATTTTTAAATTCTGATTGAAGAAAGCTATTGCACAGAAGTAGAGAAAACAGATTCTGTGTGCTTATATGAAATTACTTTTGCAGCTAAATATTTGGGGTTTTTAATGTAGTCTTTCTGTGGTTCTTAACTCCTGATATTCTAAAGAAAGATATATTAAATCTCATAGGGCATTTTCTTTTTTTTTATCTCCCTTGTACTAAATGCAAACAGGGTGTAACCTTTGTAATGATACATATTGAGAGTAAGTTTTATAAAAAAGCATGTTTGTAGTGATGCAGTTTCATGATTGTAATTTCTTAAATTTTGACAGGTATCAGCATAGAAACTAGCTTTCAGTTTGGATGGACTCCCCTGATGTGTGCAGCCAGCGTGGCTAACTTTGCAGTAGTACGTCTTCTTCTGGACAGAGGTGCTAATGCATGTTTTGAAATAGGTAAGATGGGAATGAAAAACACTGGCTGGTAATGCTCAGTGCCAGATATTGTCCTAATCCTTATTCTCTTGTTTACATGTGTAGGGGGGAAAAAAAAATCAAAAGTTCACTGTGGAACTGAGACCCACTCTACCTTTCACAGTTTTGAAGGAAAAGTAGTAGTTTCAAAGTAAAAATTGTGTTCTTGGAATTGATCTGGAATCAGTTGATGCATTTTCTTGTTCTTTCTGTCTCAATTCCACTTTCCCCCACACCTCCCAAATCCCAAGTACTTTTTAAAGAAGTGTTTGGAAGTACTTGCTCAAAAATTGCAGTATAAATTTGTACAGGTAAAACTTACTGTGTTTGATCCTGTTATGAACTATGTATGTGCAGAAACCAGAGAACATCTCAAACAACATGAATTGATTTCCAGTTCATGGGAAACTAATGTGGACTTCTCTAAAACTAGAATGCAATTTTTCGATTAAGAACTCTGTTCTTCAGTGTGTTGCTAGATTACCTTTTTCTGCAAGAGTTTAGTGTATCTTCTAAGAAGTGTCAGTTCTTCTGTAAGTTTTATTGACCTAATAATAACTCTTTTTCTACTTAAATTGTGGCTATTTTCAATCTCTTCCTTTACACTGGAATATTTATCCCACAGTACTGCCAAAAAGCAGTAATCATATTCTCCAGTAACTTGCCAGTAGTTGCAGTAGTAATAGACTGAAAT
Organism: Vidua chalybeata; assembly: GCF_026979565.1. Classification (NCBI taxonomy): domain Eukaryota; kingdom Metazoa; phylum Chordata; class Aves; order Passeriformes; family Viduidae; genus Vidua; species Vidua chalybeata. Next base: position 48,634,041 of record NC_071534.1, on the reverse strand, counting down.
GCAGATGGTACAAAATTGGCTCTGAAAATTTTCTCTAACCTCTTAGCAGTTGATCAGAGTATGAGACTAGAGTAGATTGCCTACGCCAAAAACAATCATGCCTTCTTCTAATCACTGTCCTGTAGCCAGTTTCAGAGAACTTCTCTGTCTGCCTACAGCTCATACCTGTTCTTTATGTAGAAAGCTATAAATGGGGTAGAAACTGCTATGGGCAATAGTTTAGGCTGCCCAGGTAACCAAATGCATGGCATTTTTTCATTTGTGTGATCAACTACCTTTGCCCAAAGTGGCACCTCATTAGGATCAGGTTTCTTGGCTTGTTTCTCTATTGGGCTATGTAGGGAAGCTGTAACTAGGACATATGGGCAGCAAAGTACTCTACAGCCAGGAGCAGTCTTGTAAGTCATTGATTTGGATCAGGCCACGTATGTTCAGTAAAGCTGTGCTATCCTAAGGGGTACTAAATCTCACCAGTCCTCCTGCTATTTTTTACATCAGCAGGCAATCACACAAGTGATCCTATAATAATAACTCTTGAATGCTTATAATCCTAATAAAGAGCTATACTATTAATCACCTTGAGTCACTCTTCAGTCATTCTTTATAACTAGTTACTTAATTTTAACCTTTTTGGTAGTCAAGAACATATATATTATTTACTGTGTGATGAGTTCAAAATGTTGCATCCTTGAGGAATAATTTCACCAAAACTGCTGGAGTTTTCATTTTGTCTGAACATAAAATTTTTTGCAGTCTTTTACCAATAAAATTACCTAGATTTCTCTGTAAAAGAAATCTAGGTAAAGGGAAGGGAAAGGAAAGAAACACCTCGGAATTCCTAGATTTCTCTGTAAAAGAGAAATCTAGGAATTCCAAGGTGTTTCTTCCCTTTCGTCTCTTGTTCACATGTATGAGGTATAGCTAGGCTAAAAGAAATTATTTTCCCACTTTGTCACTGCCTGAGATAATGAATACAAATACAGCTGCAGGTTCGTCCCAAATACCATTCCCAGACTAACAGTGCTTTATTTAAAGTCCTGCTGTCTTTCCATTCATGTTGTAGTTGATAATCAGATTAAACATTTTGAGTAAAAATTTGTCAGCATATCAAGTAATTTCTACATAAGGCAATTGAAAATTAAAATACGGTATATTTAAAAACCAAATTAATTTAAATGTAGAATTAAGTTGTAGAGGTGGAGGATAAGAAGTGGTGAGGACAGTGGAGGTAACACACATAACAAACTTTTCATGTCTAAATATAATTAGATCTGACGTCATTGAAGAATGAAGATGTTAATTATACACAGTCTTAAAATTTCTACCAAAAAATTAGAAAATATGTTGTAACACTTGATAGGATATAAAGTAGGTGCAGCTAATAATTGTACTTCTTAAATGGATGAAGGCATGTTGGAACTTGTGAACAAGTTTGTGCAGTAAACGAAATGAGCAATTATTCAAATGGCAGTCTTCTAAATGACACTGGGGCCAACTAACTAAGGTGCTATGTTTCCCAGATGGAAACCATGGTAATCATGGGAAAGAAGGCCTCCCGCATTCTGTGTGCAAACAGCAGTTGTACAGTTGTGATTTGTGAGCCAAGGTGGTATGTAACACTCAGCTGATTTCAGAGCTGGAGAAGTAAATATGCTGGTATTCCTATGGACCGTGTAGATGCTCTTAAAATCCACATCTAAACCAATACTTTTAATACTTCTCCTGCCACTATTGGACCATAGTAAGTTAATAAATTTAATTCTTCCTCCTTAAGACCTATCAGGAAGCCCCTTTGCTTCCAGTGTCTTTTGTATGGGCCTCTGTTCTCCCCAGAATTGGTGTCACTATGTGTTCATAATGCATTTCGTGTACCTTTTTCTATCCATTGCAGCTGTTACTTGTCTTTACTGGAGCGGAGGAAGAGGGAGTGAATCTACTGGTGTGGAGAAATGTGTTTTGAGAAATAAGCATCTATAGTTAAGCTCCTGTTGCAGCTTTGGGGTATTTTCAAGCTATTCTGAACTTCAGTAGGAGTAGATGCTTTACTATTGTGATTCACTCTCATGTTTCTGAGTATCTCCTCAGGTGCCTTTTTCTTACCTGATCGTTCTAGTGATTTTCACAGACAGGAAAACAAGATTGTTAGCCTTTTCCAAATATTGTAGAGTATCAAAATCTCAGTAGCAGCTGTAGCAAATATAAAGACTTTTAAAGGAACTTGTGGGTTAGCATGGTATTTACATTTACATATGTAATTCCCTTACTGCAAATTTCCAAACAGATAAATACACTGTGTTGATGGCAGCGTGTACTGCACAAGCTTCAGAGGAAAACATCTTGAACACTGTCGAACTGCTTTTATCAAGGAATGCTGACCCTAACCTTGCTTGCAGGTATTGAAAACCCCACACCTGTGAATACAGTACAGAATTTAATATTAATATACAGAGACGTATTTATAGACATAGCTGTTGTTGGTGGTTAAGATGAAGTGTATGTACTTCTTGTAATTTCACTGCTGTTTGTATAAGACGAGTACCCAGAAACATATACCTCTTAGTACAATTGTTAATCTGAATAAATAAGACTGTGATCAGCTTTATCAAATTGTAAGTATATTTTTCAGCTGAACAAAATAAAAATTAATCTTAATTATTCACTTGACTGAAGTATAAGGGCAAGAAATATGTCCTCTGCCTTTCCTAAATCATATTGCTTCTTCTGCATAGGGATGGAAGTCAAATCAATTCATTCTTTATTTAAGTTCATATCCTACTTTTGAACTTTTTTGTGGATATCTGGCTATATTCTTTTCACAGAGTGCTTCCTCTGGAAAACAAAATTCCGTAAGTAAAATACGTTTATTCCACTGCAATGTGGAATAATTTGGATTAAAGAGGTTAAGCTCCTTTTAGAAACAAGTAATAGTGTCCTTCAGTTACAACTTTGTGTTTCAGCAGTTTGAAGCAGTGCATTGTGAGATGTCTGTAGTTTTACAGTCTGATGAAATGTTTCATTTTACATCCAAAAAAAATTAATTCTGGACTGACCCCAGGATAAACTGTCTTGCCTCTGATAAAAAAATACCACTTAAGTCAACTGGGTTTTCATCTAATAGATTTTTTTTATACCACACCTCTTTCACCATATTACCTGGGATATATAGACTGAGTAGTTCTCTAAAAGGAATGGAATTGAAGGCCTTTGGTTTTCCATAGTAGAATTCAGTTACTCAAGGCCCTGAACCTTGCTATGAGCATAGTACTGTTAAACAAGGAGGAAACAGTTCTGCTGAAGTGCAGCTGATGTCTGGTACCAAATTTAAATGCCATTCTTTTATCCTTATCAGAGAGACTAAAAATTGTTCATGAGAGAAGAGAAAGCTACATACTCTGAAATAATTACATAATGTTGTTGTCACATAGCTGGATGTTAGAATAAACATCCTGCTTTAAAAGATAGGGGAAGTCTTTGCATTATTATCTTTGTGTCTTGGAAATGTAAGCAAGAGTGCAGAGCTGCAGGCCTTTGGCTAAGCTTTGGGGGAAAAGAGTGTGAAAGCTGACACAAAAGGTAGGAATTCTAATTTTTAAATTTTATTTGTAAACTTAGGATAGGTTTTGCATGGTTGATCTTTATATACAAAGATGTATTTACTACCTCTTTGTGTCCTTAGACCTTGTGCTAACATGACCTATTCATGCATCCAGCAGATACGGTTGTGGCTTTTTCACTTTCGCAGCAGTAATCTTTTCAAATGAAAAGATAAATTAAATGACAATCAGAAATGTCATATTTGTGCTAAATAAAAGCAGAGGCTTGAAAAATCCGGACCTTATAATCTCAAACCTTTGAGCTGCCTTTATGCCTTTCCAGTATTTGACAATATGTGCATGCCACTCCATCATTGGGGCTGCTCAGACAACAGCTGCTGTTTCTCATGGACTTCTTGCTCTGTGTTCAGAAATGAGAATAAAAACAATAAACTGCCTTATATGATGATAAGGGATCAAACACCCCTCTCTATGGCACTGCAGTCCCATTCCACCTGTTTCATTAGAGCAAGCAGGATGTTCTGTGGGAGTGATCAAGAATTGTCAGTGAGTTGAGATTATTGTGAAAGTACTTCCTGTGTGATCAGCTTTCTGCAGGTGAAGACCTAAGATTCTCATTATTTGGTTTTCTCAGCATGTAAGAACCAGAATGATTCTAGGAAGCTTCTCTTTTGTCCACCAGCCACTGGAATGTGTGTGAATGCAAAGCAGAATACTTAACCTTCATGTAAGCAGGGTTTAATGTTTATCCTTTCTCTGTTGCTCCATCAGGGCAATCAGTAGGCTTTTTTATTTCATGTCATCTGGAGGTGATACACAGAAACTTGGAGGGAGTGGGTCTAATTTATCAAGTGTGTATGGAGTGGGAAAGGACTAGTGAGAAAGAAGGTGAGTTTAGGAATGGATAGGTAGATGGGTTCTTTGCAAGGGGATATGGTTCTGAGAAGGTATTCAGTAGCATAACTTAGGATATTTTTGTTAAATCAGAATTGGAAACTGAGTACTGGTGGCTATAAAAACAGTTTTGTTGATGAGAGTGTAGTGTGTCAAAGCATAAGTGCTAGCTAAAGGGTTTTGAAAGTCAAACAAGTAGAGTAATGACTAGGTGAAACAAGAAGGCATTGTAAGACCTGCTCTGAATAGCCATTGTAGAGCTACTATAGCCTGAATGCTCCATTTAAGTGAGTGCTACCTTGAGAAATTTGTTTTGCTTATCTCATGTCATTCACCTTCCTCTGGCAACAAAATGTAAATTATATACTTTATCCGTTTGTAAGGCCTGAAATCTTTAAGTAGTGTTTTTGAAAACCTTTTTTAACCTGCAGTGCTTTCCTAAAGTTATATGAAAGTATGTTCCAATATTGCTTGTTATATAGGATTTCCCACTTCATCACTAAATCCCACTAAGCCAGAAAATGAGCAAATAGATTATTTTCTGTTGCTGTGAACACACTGTTGCCAATTAATTTCTCAGTTCCAGGTTTAATGTGCAGCAGTGGAGTGGGGAAACTGGCTCCAAAAGCTTCTGAAGATGCTTCCTGTTTATCTGAAGAATTGTTCAGTTTACAGATCAATAGACTAAAATAGTCTTGCAGCATAATTTCCTTGCTTTGGGATCTCAATAAGAAAAGATAGAGAATAAACTTTGGGTTAAATTGTTTTCTACCTGATGTATTTGTTCTAGTATTACTGATACACTGGTCTAGTTAGTAAACACGTATCCAGTTATGAGTCTTTACTTAAAAATTGTCAAGACTACCAACTTGAAATACTGAATTTTTTATAGATGTCTCCCCAGTGGAAAGAAACCTGTGTGTAAATAGGAGACATCTCCTCTCCTTCTTCTTACGAAATTTTCCAGGAAGGTGAAATTTGTCTTGCTTGAGATCGTGATCCCAAACACAAGCATGTTTGCTTGTCAAGTGCAGTGAATTCTGCACCACAGATCCAGTTTAGACAGCTGTTTAATACATTTTTGAGTCAGATGCTTGCCATCTAGGAGATAAAACTTTATCACCAGTTCTGTCATGGCTCCTGATTATCCAGGATAGGTGGCTTCAGGGTAGTAGGTCTGTTCTAGTCAGCTTGTTGTCTTGTGATATAAATTTTGCCCCATTTTTTCCACAAGGTAAAGTGAGCCTGTAAGAACTTCTGGTTGTATCTACGTGTACATGTCACATACAATGTTTGGGATGGCCCCAAAAACTAAAAAAGCTTCCATTTTTTTCTCCATCTTTTTCTCCAGTCTTAATATAAAAGCAGGGACACTTGGAACACGAAGCTGTGTTAGAGGGTGTTTACATTGGATGCTTACATTGGAAAAGGTTCTTCTGCCAGAGGGTAGTTGGGCATGGGAACAGACTCCTAGGAAAATGATCATAGCACCAAGTTTGACAGAGCTCAAGAAGCATTTGGACAATGCTCTCAAACATGTGGTGTGATTCTTGGGCTTGTCATGTGTGGGGCCAGGAGCTGGACTCTAATCCTTGTAGGCCCCTTCCAACTCAGAATTTTTTGTGACTCTAAAGATAAAAACAAATAAACAAACAAAAATCTCTCTTCATTTCCATAAGACCTGGCTTTTTATATAGGTGCTGCAAAACTGGAAGCAAACATAGTTAGATGTTTAATTAATAAATTGCTTATATGCCTTTTAATATTTTATTTATTTACTGACTATGACTTGAGTATCATATTCAATATGGAAAAATGGCATGTGGCAAATTGTACCATACAAAAGGACTTAATGTGTGTTTGGACAAGAAGGTCACCTGCAAACCAGACTGCTGAAACACAGCAGTTCCTCAAAATTATGAAAGGATTCTTAACATCTGTCTAGATGATTATCACTACACTCTCTATGAACATTTTTAGATTGCACTAAGATGTACCAATACCTTTACTTTCTCTTCCAACTTAAGCAGGAAACAGTGGATTTGCCATGTTAAAGCTTGCTGTTGTAGTTTGGGGGTTCATTGCAGGGTTAGGAAAACAAGGTTTGTTTTCTCCAATGCTCTTGTCTCCCTCCTGTGGCTGTACATTTAAATGGATGCTGCTTTTATGGGGTGGCTCAGGGCACCCCCTTGCATGTAGAGGTGCAAATTTGTGCAGCAATGCATGTGTTTCTATCCTGAAACAGCTTGTAGCCTTTGAAATTAAAACTCAAGCATTAAAATGGAATGCTTGCAGTACTAATTGCACAATCATGTTGATGGATTTTTTAAATGTTGTATTTATATAGTTTTACTTGCAAATGGAGCAGTTCTTTTGGTGGCTTTAGTGTCATTGAATTTTTGGGTTAATTTCAGGTATCATGGCTGCAGTACTATACAGCTATAACTACACCAAATTATTTGGAGAAAAGACTATTCTGTAGCCTCGGCGCTTTTGTTTAGTATTTTTCCTTTGAAAAAGCAGAAGATAGTTGTGAAGTAGTATCAAAATTAAAAAAAAAAAAGGTTGAGAGCAGGAGAAATGAAAATGAAATCGGGTGTGATTGGACAGGTTTTGCAGTCAGATGTGAATGGTAAATACTTCAAAGGTGATGGCATGGGAAGTTAGTCACAGGCTACCTACCACCGAAAAGAAAGAAGTGTGGGAGTGAGTGTCCATGTTGGGCAAGCAAGTTTGAATTTTGGTGCTACAAATTATTAGGTTATCATCAACTTCTGCTCATTCTTCTAAATACAGATTTCTGTATAGACAGCTCTATGGAGACCTATAGAGATAGTGAGATATATGGATATCAGTTATTAAGTTGAAGATGGAGATTATAGTCTTTCTCTATTTTTATAGTAGTCTCCATAGGTTCACAGGGTAATTCATGTCAGAAGGGATTTCAGGAGGTTTCTAGTCCAACTTCTTTAAAGCTGTATCTGATGTAAAATTGGGTCAACTGGTCTTGAAGTCCGCTAAAGATGGAGACTAAGAAACTTCTCTGAGCAATCAGTTCCACTGATTAACTGTGCTGGATGGTGAAATGTCTCCTCACATACAGTCAGAACTTTTGCTTTTGCAGTGTTGATGACCTAAGTTCTAGACTGATGCAAGTCTTTTTGCTTCATTACCAAGTTCCTTTATGTTGTTGACTGTATGTCTTGAAGGTCTGGTTACCTTTCATTTTGCTTATCTCTGTGTCATTGACCTTTTTCCCCTAGCAGGAGGTCGTTTCAAATTTGTAACATTACTGGATTTCATTCAGTACAATTTTAACTGTGTTTGCATAAGACAAAACATTATCCTTGTATGAAAAGAAAGATGTTCAAAGCCTTAGTTCTAGCAATACTCTCTGGAAGGAGGCAGAAATTTTAAGGCAGTTGCTTTAAGACATGAATTTGGGGATCCCTCTAGTGGTCGATGACCTTATTATTAAGAAACCCAGTATTGGGAAGAACAGTTAGGTATATCCTAGCAAAATAGAATAATCTTTAGAAAGCAGGTTTTTGATGTGGAGCTATACATCACAAGCAGTACATCATATTTTTCATTAAAAACTTTGCTTTTTAAAATACAATAGATTTTAATTAAACAGCAGTAGTAAAATATTTTAGCTTAAATCTTATTACTTAGTAGCAACCAGAAACTCTACAGTCTTCTTCCTCCAATACTGCCTTTTTTTTCCCTTAATTCTGCAATCTTATTCCACCAAAGAATGTGTCAGGCATCTGGAAAGATACTTTGCAAACAGAAGCTTTTGAGCAATATTTCATAGTGGCTTCATCTGGTAAGCATCTCTAGAAGCATAACATCATATCTTGGTTTGAGACACTTAGAAGGAGAACACTTTGGAATGAGTCATCTCATTTAAGTATTCCAACAATCCCTTTCCACCAAGAAGATATGAATAATAATAGATGAAAGAGAAAAAACAGTGGTTTATTAACAAACAGAATGCCGAAAGGCATGGGGGAAAAAAGTAAATAACTGCTAGACCTCATACCCCACTGTAACAAAGAGAGACCCAAAATGGTGAAAAGTATGTGTTCCTCAAATGAGCCCAGCAGGAGAACTTCAGGCTTTGTAGAACAGAGTGAGAAGATGGTGGAGAGCCCTCCCTGGAAGGCAGGAGCCTCACAGAGCTGTTCCAGCAGCAGACAAAGAGCTTCCCCACGGCAAGGCACACCGCTGAGTGGGCACAACGGGTGAAACAGCTGGGCTGGAGCTACTCAGTGCATCCTCTCCCCACCTCAATGCAGTCAACAGTGTCTTGGGCTGGAGCAGGGTGGCTCTGCTCCACTTCTGTCAGCATGGTGCCCACCTGGTTTTTCAGACAGGCAGTTGCAGAATTCATCTTCAAGGTAGCTCAGAGATTGCTCCTGCAGTTTCTCTGAACCAAGGGGGAAAAAAACAACAGAATGGCCATTACCTGAGCAAAGATCAATCAGGCAGCATGCAAATACCACACTGGGAAGAGACCCAAGAAACCTCGCTGGAGAGCTTTAAAAAACTCCTGCATGAAAGCAACCTTCACACACACACACACACACACACACACACAAGGTCCCCGGCTGGAGGGTCTTAAAGATACAGATATTTTGCTTAGACTGATTCCACTAGAGAGAGTTTTGCATTTATGAACATAGTTTTTGTTTTTAATGTTCTTTCTCTTAAGTATTTGATTGTGATTTACATCTTGCCCTCAATGAAACTGCATATTTTTTCCAAACTTTGGATTGAAATTATTCTGCATGTAGAACACATCACTTAGGCTGCGTATCTTAAAAATAATTTTTTGAAATGAAAATAGGAGTGTGCCACCTTTTTTTTTTTTTTTTTTTTTTCATTTTGACATACTTGATTTCACCTGGCACCTTTTCTTTCAGGAAGCAAATGACTGCACTGATGTATGCAGCTAGAAAAGGCTATCCTCGTGTTGTTGCTTTTCTTGTCGCTCATGGATCACACATAAATGCCCAAGATGAAAATGGGTATACAGTAAGTGATTTATTTTGTGTGTTTATTTTGTGTATTTATTTAATGATAAAAAATTTTAAAAGTGAGTACCCGCTATCTTGTTTCAAAGTACAGCTTTCTGAGAAACATTTCTCAGAATTGTCTGCTTTAACACTCCTTTGAAATCCTCTTGCATTAATTGCCTTGTCTCCATATTGGGTTGTGCTTTATTGATTGAAACTGTTGGGTTTTGCTTCATATGTAAAATTGGTAAAGCAAAGTTGTTCTTTGCAGGCATTAATATGGGCGGCACAGCATGGACATAAAAGTGTCATTTTGAAGTTACTTGAGCTGGGAGCTGACAAAAATCTACAGACCAAGGATGAAAAAACAGCAGCAGAGCTAGCAAAAATCAATAAACATTTAGAGGTATTTAATTTCTCTTAGAAATGCAAATTCTGTGTTTTGTGTCAGAAGTGTGTTCATTAATTGTATAATTTTCTGTAGAAATATTACTTTAATAACTACATAATAGCAGCTACTTGAATACTAGTGCTGTTATGTTTATGACAGACTATCTTCTGTTCTATCACAGCTTTTCATGGTGCTGTAAAGGCTATATTGTAGTGTTTGGGGAACCTTTTTTCTTTATTCTTTCAGAATCATTGACTTTAGATGTAGAATACAAAACAAGGGATTATTAATGTTTACAGTGTTGATACGAGAAGTAGAAAATGTGTTCTAACCTATCTGCCAAAGTATGTGAGAGAATGCAAATATCAAACTGATTTGTAGAGTATAGCTTCTCATGGAGTTTGGAAGTGAAAAGGCTAAAGCCAAAAAAAAAAGTAGTTGGTACTGGCCATTTTCAAAGTCAATTCTCTGGAGGAAGGTGTTAAGTAATGTAAATTTGCCATCAGATCATGGAAAGAGCAACTGCTTATTACCAATATAGAGAGCTACTGAAGACAACATGTATTCTCCTAAAATAAATGTTTACTGCTGTTGTCAGATGATACATGGTGGATCAGTTAGACCATATTTCTGTGTATTTTGTTTTGAGTTGCTCTTACCAATGATGTGGCTTTTTACACTGGCTCTTCCAAAATGTGTAATTCACTCTTATGAATTGTAATTTACAGCTTCCTACCTATTTTTTTTTCCCTGCCAGATTCAAGGGCTTGGCAGGAGCAAAAATGATAACTATGCACAGAGCTGTCAGTGAAAGTTAGCAAGATCTGTGTCTGAGGCTCAGTGATCTGCTAACTCAGGTTACTAAGAAGGGTTACAAATGCCTTCTGCCTTTGATAAACAACTTGTTCAGCAGGTTGCAGCCATATAATCTTATAACATGACTTTCTCCGACATGGAGGGAATACAGGCTTGTCACATTTTAGAGATGGCTCTTGCCTCTTGACCTGAAGTGCTAACTTCCACACAATTGGTGCAAAGTCTTGCAGATGGTATTGAAATATTTAATGGTCATGAGCTTCTTCCAGCTTCAGGGTCTGCTTTCAGTCTGTTGACAGCCCAAGGGGCTGTCATACAGACAATATCTGCAGAAACTGTTTCTGGGAGGGAAAATATTTTTCTTTTGTATTGTTCTGGTTTTGACTGGGAATTATTTTTCTTCCCAACAGCCTGTATGGTGCTGCGTTTTATGATTGTGACCAAAACAGGGCTGATAATACACCAGTGTTTTAGCTGTTGCTTAGCCGTGTTTGTGCAGAATCAAGGCCATCTTTGTTGCTCACTCTGCTCCCCATCTCAGCAAGTAGGCTGAGAGTGAGCAAGAGGCTGGGAGGGGGCACAGCCCTAGGCTGCTCACTCGAGCACACAAGGGGTATTCCATGCCCTATAACATCATGCTCAGCAATAAAATTGGCAGTGGTTGGGCATTGGCCTGCTGGTGGGAGGTGCTAAGTGCCTGCTTTTGCATCACTTAGCTTTTGGGGTTTTTTTTTTTGTTTTTTTTTTTTTGTTTTGTTTGTTTTTTTTGTTTTGTTTTGGTTTTTTTTTGTTTGTTTGGTTTTTTTTTTTTTTTTTTTTTTTTTTTTTTGTTTGTTGTTTTTTTTTGTTTTTTGTTCCCCTTCACGTCTCAGCCCATGAAAAGTTTTCTCACTTTTACCCTTCGAATTCTGCCCCATCCTGCTAGCCTCAGTAGGGACTTATTTTCCAGCCAGGATCAACCCACATGCTTGTATATGTGTATAAAACTGGCCAGTCCAGTTTTAAATTCCAGGCAAGTTGTTTCACCATTCTTTTAGCTTAATTGAGGTTCTACTTATTTTGCTGAATTTTCTTGTAATTATCTCAAAACCCACACAGAAGGCAGTTCAACGTCTGCAATCCATCACTACTGCATGGTGATGCCTACCAGAAGGCTTCTTCTTTAATCAGTTAGAAGAACCCCTGTCTGTCAGATATAGTTAACTTAGATTATCAGTTGTAAATTGGTAAATCTTATGTTTATATATGCACTGGTAGTGGAGATGTTAAAAAAGTCATATGGCTTTTGTTCTTTAGAGAACTTACTGCATTGGGTATGTAGAATTCTTGTCTACAAGCAGCAAAAAATACTATGTTGGTGTTTGGCTTTTTCTGTAGTGGCAGATGGTTTTTTTAGATTATATGATAGACACCACTGTGCTCTGTGTTCATCATTGTGCTGGAGTTTGGTTAATTCAGAAACGCTCTTGGTAAACTCTTAGTCTTAGCTTCTCATTATAGATGTATGCTTTAGAGAAGTGGCAGATGTTTCATGTTCCCTGTAAGTAGAAATTGATTGTAATCTTGCTCTCGTGTATTTTTTATACATTTTGAGTTTCAATAATAATTAATTCATTTTGGCTGTTCCAGATATTTAGTTTGCTCTCGTTGGCTGCAAATCACTTGCAAGGGAGATACCATAAAACAGTTGAGCAAGAGGCTATGTGCAAATTTCTGACGGCTGTCTCTGACCACAGTGTTGGGTAAATACAGTTGTAGTGTAATTTTAGCTTATAAACATTCCTGAGAGATTGTATTTGTTCATATCAATGATTAAGTTGTTCTGATACATAATGTGTCTTTTTTGGAGTGCTGCCAAGAGTCCACAGTAAGTATATTAATGTACTACCATTTTTTCAAGATTGCAAAGTTCCTTGGCAATAAAAACAAAGAGCATGCTCTAGATTTTTCTTTCCTCTCATTTAGTGTAAAGTGTAGGAGAACCAGGGTCCAATGTCACTTCAGTTCATTTTAGCTCTGTTAAATCTGTATGCTCCCCTGTTGCATACTTCTGTGCTTATCTTCATTTGATGTTAAATTTTTGATGCTTTTGCTGAATGCCTGTGTTCAGTTTCATTGCCACTAAGAAGAGCTATACCCTTTTGTTTTTACTTGAATCAATTGGAGAGTCACCATTAAGTACAAACACTAGTTAAGCTCTGGAAGTTTTGGCAGAGCATGCCCCTGACCCTGAGGCTTGAAGGTGCCCTATGCCTGAAATCAGCATCTGCTTCAGCAACTTCAAAGATTTCTGATATGGTTTTGTACAAGAACTTGGCTAAGAAGTCCTTAACAAACTATCTGCTTGCGTTCTTGAGCTGCGTGGTCTTAAAAAGACAGCTTGCGGTGCCCATAATCTGTTCAGATTGGTCAGATTGCCCATGCTGAGCCAGTCCTGCTGAATTTGGAATGCTCAAGTTTTGTAGCATTAGGCTCATGGTCTGCTGGCAGTTCACAGGGTAGCAGTTCACAGTGAGGTAGTCTCAGATAGAGTACTTCAGGCAAAACCTCACCAAATTCTGTTTTTAGACTCCTAGAATCATTTAGGTTGGAAAACACTTCCATAGAGGCCTACCCTTGACCAAACACTACCACAACAACTAAACCTTAATACTACGCACCATGTCCAGTAATTTCTTATATTCTTCTAGGGATGGTGACTCAACCACCTGTCCCTGGGCAGCCTGTTCCAATGCTTCACCACTGTTTCAGTGAAGAAATTCCTCCTGATGTCCTGCCTGAACCTCCCTTGTGTCAGCTCTTGTCCTGTCTCTGATTCCCTGGGAGAAGAGGCCAACCCCCACCTGGCTACAGCCTCCTTTCAGGCAGTTATAGAGCGATAAGGTCTCCCCTGAGCCTCCTTTTCCCCATGCTAAAGAATCCCATCAGCCACTCCTCACACAACTTGCTCTCTAGACCCTTCACCACCTCCGTTGCCCTTCTCTGGACATGCTCCAACTCCTCAATGTCGTTCATGTAGTGAGAGGCCCAGAACTGGACACAGAACTTGAGGTGTGGCCTCACCAGTGCTGGGTGCAGGGGTACAATCTCTTCCCTAGTTGTGCTGGCCACACAATTTCTGATCCAAGCCAGGATGTTATTGGCCTTTTTGGACATCTGGACACATGCTGGCTCATATTCAGCTGTCATTGAGCACCCTAAAGTCCTTTTCTGCTGGGCTGCCTTCCAGACACTCCTCCCCAAGCCTGTTGCACTGCATGGGATTGTTAAGACCAAAGGGCAGCATGCAACACTTTGCCTTATTGAATGTGATACAACTGGTCTTTGCCCATTGATCCAGCCTGCCCGGATCCCTCTGCAGAGCCTTGTAACCCTCCATCAGATCAATGTTCTCACCCTGCTTGGTGTCATGTGTGAACTTACTCAGGATACCCTTGATCCCTTCATCCTGATCATTGATAAACTATTAAACAGGACCTGATTCCCTGGCTGCCCTGCACATGCTGTGTGATGGCACTCAAGATTGCTCCTTCAGTCTTTGAGGGGAAGAAGAGGCAGACCTTCATTTCAGGGCCTACAATAAGACAGAGCAAAGTGTTTCATAACTCAGGATTTTGGCAAAAGATTCATTGTAGCAAATGGAGTAGTCCTTTCAGGATTTTGTAGGATTTGCTCTTCTGTTTAATTCTTTAGATTACAGTTCATCTGATTGTTGAAAGCTGTTTAGTTATTTTTCCTCTGATGCTTTTATATCCCTTGGTAGAGTGGGGAATCAAAATTGATATTTTATATTAGTTTATAAATGTTAAACTCTGAACCTATAGTTCAGTGTTAACTACTTCCTCAATCTACCTTCTGAACAGTAGTCTTCTGGCAACTTTTTTGATGGAGTAATTTCCACAATTTTTATTTACAGACAGTCCTGTTTTCTTGGTAACTGTTTTGGGTTAACTGGAATGGGAAGGGTACCAGTTGTGAATTGAATCCAATTAATATGAATATTATCTGATAAGACTAGATAGTTATCTTCCTTAACTCCACTTCCACATTTTTTTCAGGTTTTTGTGACCCAAGTTTAACATTCATATGGAACGTTTTGTGACTTAAAATTATCTTTATGTATGAAAGTCATTCCCTTTGGTCTCAATTCAACTTATTAGACAGAAAAGACATCTAAAAATTTTTGATAGATTAAGCTGTATGCTTATAAGGTACTTCAGTTATCAGCAGGTGTGTGCAACTTCAGGTTCCTCACAACTGCTATGTCTGGGGAGCTTTTCTGTAACATTTTGTTATGGATGTCTTTTTTTTTCATCTCTTTTTATCCACTGTTTCCAACTTCGATCTCATTAATTATCTTTACAGTTCCTATTCAACTTTTCATGACATGGAAGTGTTTTTACATGGTCTTGGTCTGGAACACATTAGAGGATTATTGCAGGTAATTTTGTGGTATATTTTCTACCTGTGAAGTAAAAGCAAAATGCACCTACTGCATTAAAAAAAAAAGTTATATTGTTATATTACCATTAATATATTAATTCAAATAAATTCCTTAAACATAATTTTTTTTATAAAATGAGAAGTTAAACTGCAGTGGACTAAATTGGATATCTTGTTTATGTGCATTAGTCACAACATTTGATGGTTCTAAGCTAAACAGATCTTTCATTGCTTCAATAATGATGTTTTGTAGCTGGTTTTGTTCCTGGAAACTGAAGTAAAACGGGGAAGAAAATCAAGTTGAAACTGTTTTATTCTGAAATTCTTTTTGATGGCAGAAACCCCTTTGTTTTATACAGGAACAAGATATAGCTTTAAGACAACTTCTGACCATGCAAAAAGATGACTTAATACAGGTCAGTTTACTACTTTAGAATTTAATTTTACTTTGTCATCTTTTTAAAATGTTTTTTAATGTCTTGTCTTCTCATTAAAAATGTCCAACCTTGCAAGAATTCTTTCAACGTCTTCTGCAACTTCTTGAATTTTAATGTGAATATAGACAGGCTTTTTCTGAAGTATGTAATCTCACAGAACGAGTGATCAGGGATGAGGAGGAAATAGTTCTAGTTTAAATGTTAGTTGTTACCATTTTTAGTTTTTAATTGTGATTTCTCTGAAGGGAAGTCAGTGCTAGGATAAACAGTAGATAGTACTAAACAACTACTTTAGATGTGGTCCTCCTTTGTGAGGTGGTAATTTTTGTTGGAGAAAGAGGAGCTCTCTTACATTAGAATTGCTTAAATTGTAGAATCTTGTACCCCAAGCAGGTTTGTAAATCCTTATCTGCCCCAGAAAAAGGGCGAAAAGAGAAGATTTTGTTTCTTACAGTTCACTGCAGCTGGGAAGGTCAGTCTTTTGCTGTTTGCAAAGGTTGGTCTTTTGACTAAATGATGCATTATTACAAGGCTTCAGTTCTCAGCTGAGATGTGGTGAGTTGCTTTTCTTTATTCTTGCTGGATTTTTTCCTGTGGGAAGTGAAAGGAATTTTTGTGCTTACTGGAGGATGCTATAATAAAATTCAATTATAGGAGCCTCATTGGAACAATGTAAGTACTTCAGGCTGCAGGATTCTTCTGAGCATTTTGTACTGGGGAACTTCGGAATCTCTGGTCTGGCATTCCAAAGACACTTCGTAAAAACAGCCGCTTCAAGACTGCTCCCTGTACTGGAGCTAGCCATGTCCTTAGTGTCAGCTTTTTTTCTCCTAATCCTGGTACCAAGGAGGTGTGTGTTCTGGCAGCTGGATCCAACATTGTATTCCTTTAGAGTGGATGTCAACAAGGATTGTTTTGCTTGATGTTTTGTCTTGTAACTGAGTAGTTAATTTTTCTGACAGAACTCGCAAGTAATTCTGTATTCTCAGGGGGTGTTCATATAGAGCTTGGTCAATGAAGAGACTTTTAAGAGTTCATCTAGGGCAAAATATTGGAAGACATGTCAGTGTGTTTTGATGTTACTGCTTTTCTGAAGCCCCAGACCATTGGTGTCTTGCATCTTGGTGTCCTGCGATTTTTGGAACTCTAAAGCCTGTGTTGATAGTAGTTTTGTCCTTTAAGGAGACTCTTGTGGATTTCTTCTCATTACTGTGTGATCTGCTGTGTTGGGCATGATTGCATTAAACTGTAAATCTGCCTGAGTGTATGATCATACTGATCACTTGCTTTTGTAGTAGGTATTGTACTGCTTCTTTTTGTGCAGGGAACATTGTGGAAGAGGAGAGAATTGTGGACTTCAGTGAACGGCTGTGGTTCCCTGAAGCTTTATGGTTCCCTCTCCAAAGAGGTGTAATTTCACTCAAAATTATAGCTTCTGTCTCAGTGTTCTAAATTGTTCAAGGCTTGCTATTATAAAAACAGAAAAGCTTTAACAAACTGAAATAACTACAGGGATCAGCTAGTTCTATACAGGAAGATAATATCTGTAAGAATTGAATTGCTTTGTCTGTTAACTTTGCAACAGCAGGAAACAGTTCCTGAAAAATAAGTCATGCTTTGTGCATGGACATAAATTAATTAGTGAGTCTTCAGTTGAGAAGTTAACAAATGGCATAACACTCCTGGCTTATTAGCTCTTCATAAGTTATCCAAAATTCTTTATGCAGTCTTGTTTTAGAGCTCTGTAACGGTTTCTCCCCACGCTGCTGATAGAACAAATCTAATCTGTTTCCTAGTAACTTCAGATTTGAAAGTTTTTTACGGTGATGGCAGACTTTCAGCTAACAGCCAGCTGTTTTAAAGAGCCTGGATCTTATTACTACAAAGATTAATGACGACCTTTGATGGATGCCTCTGAACCAGGCTGCTTTGTATCCAGAGAACTGGGGAGAAATCCTGTCATTAACATGATAAGCTTTCCTCCATCAAACAATATAGGAAGATATTTTCTCTGTAAATATCTTTATCTGTATTCTACTACAGAGCCTAAACAATGAGTCTTTCAAGCTGAAATCCTTGCATTCCTTAAGCTTATAAACTATTCCATCCTAGCAAATATGTGTTCAATATACGGGGACATGTCTTTTCAACATTTGGAGGTTTTTGTCTGCACTACTTATGACACATTTTTTATTTTGTTTTAAGCATTTTTCTGATAAGATAGCAACAGAAGTAATTTCTCTTCTGGATGCATTTAGGACTAAAAAGGTTTCTTTCTTACATTTCATTTAATTTAGAATAATACATCAAAATTCAAAGTATAATCTAGAACTTTAACTACATAATTGGATAATTATCTGTCTACGTGCTTCTATATCACAGTTCCAGGACTCATTCCTCTGCCCCCACTCTGTGAAAAAAAGCATTTAATATTTGACCAAAATGTGTCAGATTATTAAATTAGTGGTTACTTGGGCAAAGTGGCATTGATGTAAGAGTTTGTGCATAGCTTCACTGGTTTTATCTGTGCAGTGTATCATCTTTCATGTGTTACAGCTATCTTATTCACCTCTTGTCATATTCATGCTGGAGTGAACTTGGGGCTTGGATTTTGAAGGGCTGCCTTATATGTATTTAAGCAAAGAATAAAATAGATGTTCCTAGAGTTGATCTGGCTAAAATTGAGAGTGCATATAGTCTCTTTTACAGATATGAGTAAATCATTGTACAGCACTTGCACATTCTTAAACATGGCCACTTCACAATAATACTTGCATAATTTGGACTGCAGAACACAAGTGAACCAACACCAACTTAAAAATTCGCTTATCCATCAAGAAAGGCTTATTGCACTGTGGTTGTTCCATGCAGTCATTACTGCATGAACAGTTAGGTTCTGGGTCACTTCGTGTTGTTGCAGAGATGATCTAGAAATTGGGAAGTAGTTTGGATTGATCTTTCAACCTTCGATCTCTTAAGTTCTGCACCTTTTACCACTAAATGCAGAATCAGTGTGGTGGTAGAAGGCTTTATCTATAGTGACATTTATCACATTCTTTACTTCCTGAGAAATATTTTCAATATGTGGTAGTGTTCAGTGATCCATTTGCAGAGGAACAAAACAATGTTTTATTTCTAAGGGAGCAAAGTACATCTTCCTGATATGCTGGTCAGAAAGCTGCATCCTGATTTGCTAGTTTCAGGAATGAGAAGGTGGAGTCAAAAGCAAAGGCAGTCTTCACAATAGATCCTACTTTAAGCAAGATAGTTTTAATTCCTCAAGAATAACTGCTTTGGTAGAAATCTGCTTACTTATTCATGATAAAATGACTGCTGTAATGCTTTGTAAGTCTTAAGAAAATATTAGTTCATACCAGGTAGGGCTCCACAGGGCAAACCTGAAAACTAATGCATTGAGCCAACTTACAGCTCAACACGAGTGAAGCAGATTATTCATACGAAACTCGGATCTTTCTATCTTAAGGCTGCTAGGGATATTTGCTAAAAAGACTTCAGTAGAATTCATTTAGGAATGAATGGAAACCTGTTAAAAAGTTCAAAAATTCTTGACACCTGTAGTTAAATTCCCAATGAATCTTGTTGGGATTTTTCATTACTGAAAAACTTACTTGTCTATAAACTTAACATAGTTTTGATATGTTTAAAGGTACACTTGTGAGCCCATAATTATTTTTTAGCTCTAATTGATGGAGAATCTAAAGGACAGTTTTATACACAGTGAACAATGAGTCTCGTAACATTGGGTCACAGAAAAAAGCAGGCCTTTCCGTAGGCGCAATCTCTTCCCTTGAATGTCGATTTGATGTGAGTTATCAGCTGTTCATTCAAAACTCTTTCTGACAGAAATCTGGGAGACTGCAAACACGAACATCTTCCAGATTTCTGAGAGTGCAGAAGGTAACTTCAAGTCCACAGAATATCAGTGAGGGTCCCATATAGTCTAGGTTTGGAGACTCTGAGATCCTTGCAGTCTCAAATGCAGGATTGGTCTACTCCTGTTGAGTCAGGTATTCAGTTGGTGCCTTAGGAGCAAAGTAAGAGGTTTTTTACTTGTGTGGAGGAGCATGTTAGGGCTGCTAACACCAGAAGTCCTGTGTTGCACAGCAGCCTGTCAGATGAGCAAGGGAAATACTGAATGTGCCACAAAAGCATTTATTTTTTAACAAATGAACTATTCTTTTTCATTATGTGTTCTGCAAGAAAACTCTCAGTCTAGGATTTAAATATGATTTAAAATTTAATCTGGGATACTTGGTGGATAGCACAGCTGCCAGTGTTTTCTGCTCCAGGCATCACTTGGAGAATCTGTTACATAGTATGTATCTTTTTTTGTTTTCCTTTAGTTAAAAAAGATGTTTTCCTCTAAAATTTGATGCAGATTTGATAATTTCCACTCTTTCTGAGTTAATGCTGTATCACCATCATGATGATTTGTTATCTTGCTGTCAGAGATGACTCAGATAATTCTGAAATGGAAAGCCTAACATCCTGACAAGACAGGGGTACTTAGGCAAACTGCTATTATTATTTTTTAATAAACCCTAAACAGATTTTCTGAGTATCCTGTGCAGTTTCAGTTTGGCAGTTCTTGTCATTTTGTTCTGCATCACTGAAGGTTTTCTGTGGTTTTATTTTTTCCTTTGTCACTTACATACATTGTAGCTGGTTGCAATAACTTAAAAAGAATTTCTTTTAAATCTTAATATTTAGAAACTAGTGAAATGTGTTGCTATACTGTTATGTCTAGTAAGTTTAAAAGTAAATCATATTTGGAATTACTCTTTACATTTAAGATTGGCATTACAAATCCTGGAGATCAACAGAAACTCCTAGATGCTATTAATGATCTGCAAGTGGAAGAAAAAAAATTTGAAGACATCTCTGAAATTATGAAGCTGGAATTGAGGTATTAACAGTATATCTAAGGAAATGGAAGTGAAATGTTAACAATTTAAGGTGACCGTGTTATTTTCTGTGGCTCAGAGGTAAAATTGTCTCACACCTTACCCTTAATGCATAACATTCATGAGAATATGCAAGTTAGTAGATTATGAGAGCTGGTGGTGGTTCTGTTTTGCACAAAGAAGGTTGGGAGCTTAGACAAGGTAGGCTCTGTTAGCCTTCCAGTCAAATCTGTCTGATTTTAAGATGCAATAAAAAAATTGTGGGAGGGAGGGATGCATATAGCTTCTGCATAGGCCTTTAATTTTCAACTCGTAAAATAATATCTTGTACATGTGTATCTTAAATCATAAATGCTACTTCTGTTTAGATTCCAAATTTTTTCATTGTTTTTCTCTTCCACTGGAAGCAGTTTTAACTGGCTTCTAAAATATCTCATTTTTTTATCTTGCCAATTAAGAAGTTTAGAAGCTATTTTCCTTATCGTAGATTATATATATATATATCAGTAGGTTTGTAAGGAAATTTTTTTAAGAAAGTGTTACTTTTTCTGACTCCCATTCCAACTTGGTACTTTTTCCTAGTATAGTATAAAGGCATCAGCTCTGCAACACCTCTCACACTTTTAGTGTAGTCTTGTGCAGTACCATAGAAGCCAGGCCCAAGCTGAGAGGTATGTTCCTTAGCAACCTTATTAAACTTATTAAGTTCCCTAAGCACTGCTAGAGCACTCCACATCCAGCACAAAATGAAAAATGAAGTATATAGTAAGTACAGGGGAGCCTTAAGATTTCTAAAATCTCTTATCCTTTATATGTAAGTTTGTTTTTTTTTTTTTCTGGCAGACACACCTAGACCTCAATTTAAATTCCATGTTCATATCTTTCCTCTTCCTAGTTCTCCAACTTATAGAAGTATAGCTACTAAAAATGGATTAGGTAGTAAAGGTTCAGTTCCTCTATGAAGTGTGTGTATTTCCCTCTTGACTAGTGATCTGACAGCTGTACTGGTACTCTCCTAGATATCCCTTCCCTCTCCAAAATACTGGTGAGAGCTGTCTGTACTACTTAAATGCTGTCTGTACTACTTAAATGCTGTAAGTCCCTGTTAGCTATGTTGTTTACGGGCCTAAAGAATATGCTTGGGTTCAAATTCAATCTGTACATGTCTCTGTGCTTTGGAGGAAAATGAATTGCACTGACACTGTGCATTAGCAGTCATGTCATGATGTCATCCTGCCATAGTTGTCTTTAGAGTCCCAGTTCCATGAAACTGTCCAGTATGCATTCCACTCCCAACCAATCATTCGTACACTGATTGCTCCCAGTGCTGGTATCTTTATCCATTACTGTGTTTATGAAAAAGAGACTTTGTGGCTTGCTTGAGGAATGTTTTTGCATCACAATACAAAGTTTGAGCTGTCGGACTTGGGAGGACATACAAGGCATTTGAGGAAGCTCTTGAACAGCTGAGATGGGCTGGAAGAGCAGGGAGTTCGTGTCCTGATAGAGGACTTCGATGTTTCTTCTGGTCTGTGAGGAGATTTCATTCAGAGATCACTCAGAGATAAGGAATTGGCTGGATATTCACACTGGGCAAGAGTTGTGGGCAACAGCTCAATGTCCAGATGAATACTAGTAACAAGTGACACTCCTCAGGGGTTGGTGTTGGGACTGGTGCTGTTTAATATCTCTGCTGGAGACATGGAGACTGGGATTGAGTACACCCTCAGTATGTGTACCAATGACACAGAGCTGTGTGGTGTGTTGGAGGGAAGGGATACCATCCAGGGCAGATCTTGACAGCTTTGAGTGGTGGGTGCATGAAATTCAACAAGGCCAAGTGTAAGTGTCCTGGGTCAGGGCAATCTCAAGCAGAAGTACAAGCTGGACAGAGAGTGGATTGAGAGCAGCCCTGAGGAGATGGACTTGGGAATGTTGGTTGATGAGAATTACAGAAACACAGAATATCCTGAGTTGGAAGGACCCACAAGGATCATCAGATTCAGCTCCTGGAAGAAGCTCCACATGACCCAACAAATGTGCACTTGCAGCTCAGAAGGCCAATTGTATCCTGGGCTGCATCAAAAGAGGAGTGGCCAGCAGTTTGAGAGGGGATTCTCCCTGTCTACTCCACTCTCATGATACTCCACCTGGACTACTGCTACCAACTCCAAGACCTCCAGCATAAGAAGGACACCAGCCTGGAGGGAGTTCCAAAGAGGGCCACAAAGATGAACAAGAGGGCTGGAGCACCAGTCCTCTGAAGACAGGCTGAGAGACTTGGGGGTGTTCAGCTTGGAGGAGAGAGGATCTAAAAGGGGCCTACCAGAGATCTGGAGAAAGACTTTTTACAAGGGCATGTAATGATAGGACCAGGGGGAATGGCTTCAAATTGATGGAAGGCAGGTTTAGATGAGATGTAAGAAAGAAATTCTCTACTGTGAAGGTAGTGAGGTACTAGAATAAGTTGCCCAGAAAAGCTGTGGATGTCCCATTCCTAGAAGTGATCCAGGCCAGTTTGGATGGGACTTTGAGCAAGCTGGTCTAGTGGAAGGTGTCCCTATCCATGGCAGAGGGATTGGAGCTAAATCATCTGTAAGGTCCCTTCCAACCCAGATATTCTATGATTCTGTAATTCTCCATCAAAACAACTGTGTACTTTCAAAAGAGAATCCTGCAAATATGTGCATGTGCTGCAGTACTGAAGAACTAAACTTCCAGCGTGCAGGAGGATATAAACCAGTGTGATAACAGCATCTGAACCATTTGTATTAAAATAGAGGCTTTGCTGCTGAGCTGAGGTGGTAGACCAGGGATCTCTTGGGTGCCTTTGGAAATGGATGTTGACTCTTCAGCAAGCAAAAATAAGCTACAGTTTAAGGGGACTTTGCCCAGTTTAAGCTTTAGGCATTTTCATGTTAAAGTGTATGCTTTTTTCAGATTGTTCCACAGTAGTGTTTAGTACATACATTCAAGCAGAGCAGCTTAAAAATTTGAACAGAGGAAGTAAGCAGAGAAACACAAAAAATTATCCATTCACTGTGTGTGGCCAAATACAATGAAATATCCACACAGTATCTGGTGCAGTCTCACACACCAGTGACATATCTTATTCCTAGTATAGTGTGGGTTTAGATCATATGTAGTTCTCAAAAGCAGAAAATAATTGATTAATTAAAGTTTGAAGTACACAAAATATGACAGCACTTCAGTTATGGCAAGCACCGCATAGTTTTGTAGAAAATTGCCTGACATGTATTCTAGGCATCTGACCTTTAGACTAAAATCTTTGGCTATGTTTACATGCTATTATATAAAGATTTTACTTCTCACTTGTTCAAAGTCATTCTCTGAGAAGGAGAATCAGTCATTAAGTCATAGAAAAACTAACATAGTAGAAAATCTTGAACTGATTGATTATAAACTTACGGAGTGTCCAGCACTGTGTAGCCACTGGTGTTTTGACAGCCATTAATTCTTTCTTAAAGTGATTATTCTTTGAATACGTTATTTCCATTTCTAAGTATAAGAGCATGTCACTGCAACAGGTATAAAATTCTATGAAAATGGGGAGTTTTTAAAGGACTATGGTGTAGTGAAGTAGTATGATGAAATAAATGTTTTTCTTTTTCCCCCCTCCCTAATTCAAGCCCATGACATACTTTATATTTGCCAAGAATCCTTCCAGAACTCCAAAAGATACTCTCCTTTGTAATGAAACACAAAAGGTGCCAGCTAAAAAGTCATCTAAGTAGAAGAAAATACTTATGATTATGACTTGACTATGGTAATATGGGAGAAGCTTTCAGACTATCTCCAGATGTTTAGTGTTTGGGCTCTTTTCCTGAAATACTCAGTTCAGTTACATTGTTCTGAAACAAGCAGTAGTTTATTTTATAAAAACAAACTATTAAGCTTTTGTACTTTTCCATTTTCATGAAAACCATGTCCGGTACTGGTTTTAAACCTCCAGCATACCTATTAATGCTTCTATATATTTCTGTTTTAAATGTTAAAGTCTTAACAGTTCAGCACTATTGCAAATCACAGATGTCCTGAGCAGTGGCAGAAATTTTACTCACAATGATCCTGTCCCCAAAGTTGAAGGAAAGCACACTATGATGCTCAATGGCCTAAATTCAATCTCCATTTAGATACATGCACTGCATTGGCATGTAGCTTAGTTTAGCTGTTTGACAAATTTCGTGGATACCTTTTTGCCTTCAGAAGAAAGAAGCAAGTGCTTGTGAGTATGTTGCATTTAGGTTTAATAGCATATTGCCTAGGGAATGGGGGAATGTTGGAGTCTGAGTTAGTTTATGCAGATCCTATGGATTTGCAGAACAAGAAATTCTGCAGTAGGAACTTGAAATTGTCTCTGTTTTGGTCCTGCCTATTATTGACCCAAATAGCTTAGAGTTAGCAGAAACTTTCCTACTGGAGATACAGACACTTCTCAGGAGTTTCAGAATTTGAGAGCTCACTCAGTAAAAGCAATTGGATGATCTTCTTCCTTGCCCTCTTTCCCTCTTCCTGGTGAGCAGCAACAAGTTTCTGGCTGGCACCATGACTTATGACTAAAATTCTCTGACATTCCAGTAAAACTGAGTCAGTGTCATGTGGAAGTTCTAGAAACTTAAAGCTGAAAATAATCTGTTAAATTTTTCTATCCTTCTCTCCACTTCTTGGAGACATGGGTCAAACTAATTTTGAGAGTTGACTTCCTGCTTGTGTTTGAGCACCAAGTAAAATTTTTCTTTAAAATAGATAACATCAGATAATTTAGGCTCTGAGGTATATGTTTCCAGATCCAAGGGCCAAGACAATATTACTGAATTCTTCTTTTCTTCAACTCTGTTGGAGACTATGTTACCCTAAACCTAGTCATTTCAGTCCTAGCTCCAAAGTACAAACCAGTCTTTTTCTCTCACATCTACCTCAAAAATGTAAGCTGCAGGTCAGAAATTTTGTCCTTCAAAAATAAGGCAGTGGAGGGAGGGGATGGGACAAACAAGGGGGAAAAAAAAAAACCCCAACAACTTGCTAAAATGTTAAATGTCTCACACCTACTCACTTTTAAAATTATACTGTTTTTTTTGTATCTTATGAAACTCCATGTCTAACTCACTAGCCAGTGTTGAAAATCCATATGTGATATTCAGCATGCAAGAAGTTACAGCATTTGACAAATAACAAAATATTTTCTTTTTCTAGTGAAGATGAATTGCTCAAGTTTCTTCAGAAGTTGGATAAAGAGTGTAGTAAGCTGATCATTCCTGTGCAGACCATGAATAACCATTTCCTCAAGAATTCTCACAAGGTATTCAAACAGACAGAATATTGATTTAGAGTGCATTATTCCGCCTTGTAAAATAAAAACTATGAATATTCATCAACCATCTTGGTTATTACATCGTTATAGAAAGCTGTCCAATGCTCTTTCTCTAAAGGACACTTCTTAAAAATAATATATTTCAAGGAGGCCATAGAGCTAAAGGAGATAGATTTGTTTCTTCATGTTTCTACTGATAGGAGAGTTAAATTGACAAAAGTTTCCAACAAAGGTTGCTAGGGAGTAGTAGCTTATTGTGCATAAATCATACAATTAAAACCCAGCAAAAATGCAGTTATAGACCTTTTCTGGCAATGTCTTTTGTGATACACAAACTGTAGAATACTAAATTAAAATCTACAATTATGTAATTATGGCAAATAACTGTAATTATTAACAGATGGTACTGCAGTGGGCACCAACTGAATGTTATATTGAAGTCTGCAAAGACGTGATTTGCAGTGTTAAAAAGTTGGGAGAAGAAGTTGGCAAACTGAAGGACCTCGTGGTGGAGGTGGGTGTGTGTGAGTGAGTCTGTTAAATACTGTGTACAAGTTTCTGATGCAACCTCAAATGTGACATCCCTCAGGGAAATGTTTCATACCTTGGTCTGCCAAAGGCTGTTTAGCCTTAGCTTGGATATTGCATCAATCTCTCCCCCTTCCACCTTTTCATGGACAGAAAGAGAAATAATCTCTAATATTCCAGAGAAGTGTGGAGAATCTCCAAAAGAAAGCATAATCTATCTTTTTCTTTATACTGCATGAAAGAATTAATTGGAATGTATCCCTGTGTTCTTGGGCAACCACTGTGGCATAGAGGCCATGCTGAATACTTAGACTCTTACTTTTTAATTAAGGAATCTTTTGTTTAGAATTATTGACTCACAAGAAGATACTAAGGTTTTATGGATTGAATGGGAGGCATCCCAGATAACTCTGCAGAGTGACAAAAGAAGAGGGTGGGAGAGGTCAAGGCTAGATGTTAGCACCACATCAGTCATTCTCAAGCCAACACAGTGACACTCTCTTGTCAGATGGGGTCATTTTAAGTAATAGGCTGGTAAAATGAACGGCTGCTGGGGTAGGGTAAATGGAGCATCAGTGTCAGAAAGGAATCTGTTGCTGAACGAAGCCATGTGGAACTCAGACCTTGGGTATAATGCTACTAATGCAATTTCCTGTAGTTTAAGTTAATTTAATGTAATATAACAGCCTTCTCCCAATAAATCCCTTAACACAAAATATATTAAGAGGTAGTGACTATGGCAAAGAACTCACTAGCTATTTATTCCTTTTTTTGCATATGCAATCATCAGTTGTGTATATATTTGCCTCCTATATATGCAGGCCAGTTATAAGGACTGGGAGGGTTCCAAGTTTCGTGCCACTTGACTATCTGTACGTAAGGTTTTATGGCTGTTGAGATGAAGCATGGTGTCTTTGTATCTTGTGTGAAACAGCCTTCTAATTACTTCAAAAATGCAAATCCTTCTTTTTAAAATCCTGTTATGTTTTATGAGTTTCACTTACGAATACTTAAACACAAGACATTTTTGTGCTACTTTACTTATGATGGAGCACTTTTGAATGTAGAGCACCCAAGTGTTTATTATGAACTGGTGAATGTAAGTGAAACAGTTAAACCTCTTACATAAAATATTTGTGTACATTCCCTTGAAGTTTTCAGTACTGTTTGCTAAGCTTAGTCATGACAAAACTTTGCCAGCAGTACATGTCTTAGCATATAATTTTTGAAAGTACAGTAAATGAGACAGCCTTCCAAACATTGTAAAGTAAGGTAGGAAATCAGAACCTAACCCTGCTGTCCTTTATGACAAGGCTCCACTCAGGTGCAACATGTATTTAAGAAGGCACTTGTTAGGTATTTTCCACTCTCCCTTTAATTTCGAGTAAGTCTAGCCTGTTACATATTTAACTTCCTTTTTAAATAAACAGTTTTTTTAGTAATTAAATGGCAGAAGTTCTAGTTAAAATATTTGACAGAGTTCAATTATTTTGTTATTAGAGTTTTGTAGCATCTAATAATAGTAGTGGTTTACTCCTTAGTAATTAAGTTTATAAATGAACAGTTTGTTTTTCTTCTATATGTTACAGAGTAATTGAACATCAGATAAGAGGAATGTTTACACACATTTATTTCAAATTAAGTAGGACAGAGACAGAAAGAAGTAATATCAATCCTAGATGTATGCAGATTCTTACAACTGGGTACTTTATAATTTACTTAAGAAGCTCTCGCACTAACTTTTTTTTTTTTTACACTTTTTACATGGATTTAACATCTGTCTCAGTATGACGAGAAGAATAAACCTAACCAAGTGAAACTTCGAGAAAAAGCAGCCTCCTTGGAAAAAAGATTAGTAAAAATGGGAGTGGTAACATTGCTTGGATTCGGTTTTTTCTTATGTGTAATTAAATTAGTAGCAAAGAGAACCTGAATTTAAGTTTAGTGCTGTTTCTCATCATATCTGTAGTAATTGTATCTCGTATGAACTTTGAACTAAAAATAAAGTTACTAAAAATTAAAACAGTTACTTAAGAGTATCTTAGGGTTTTATTTTGAAATTCATTGTTTGTATAGAATGTAGGTCTAAAATCTTGTCAAAGCTGCTTTTCTTTTTTGCCATAAAATTGTGATTATTGGTTAGTGATTAATAGTTTTGGTTTTTTAGTTTTACCTGTTCAGAGGTGAATATAAGCAAATTCTGATTGTATATTACATGCTTGTATTTAAAATTATAATGCAGATGTGTTCTGGGGCTTGGCAGGGTTTAAAATATTTTAAGTATCACTTTCAATTTTGTGTTGATAAAGATCTTTTCTCCTGCAGAGAGATACACTTATTTTTTTCTTTTCACAATCAAGAGAATTGTGGAGCTCTTGTTCCATTTTGTCTAAAAAGTCATTTCCCATTGAACTATGATACTTAAATTATGCCTGAAATCTGCTTCCGTAGGGATACTCACCTCTATTAAGAGTTTCATCAGATCTATTAAAAGCATTATAGTAGTACTTTGCTGTAAGAATGCAGACAACTTAGAAGGCATGGCAGCTTGGTTTTTCTTTGTCTGGTCTTTCACTACAAATTTTTTCTTAATATTTTCTCCACTTAAAAAGGTGTTTGTAATTCCACAGTGAAACATTTGTAACTGGTTTTTATCTGCTTACTAAACCAGGTATGTTGGGGAAAAAAGGAAGTTGGTGTAAGTGAATTCAAACTAGTTATGTTTTTGCAGGTTTCAGTAAACATCTGTAAAAATGCTGAATATTTTGGAAGGAACATTTTTCTTTCAAAATGAAGCAAAAAGAGTCTAAAAAAATATAAACCTGATTGGGTGTGTGAAATGTGGTCACTGAGTTTTCAGAGTCTTAGTCTTAGAGTCTTAACCTTTGGTATTCCCTCTGGAGACTAGTAAGGAGAAGATAAAAACTTGGGTGCTATTCCAGTCATTGTCACTGCTGTTTTCTGCTTTTCTTAGAGAATTGCATTGGGTGTTAGTGTGTTGCCTTGTTACTGCAATTGTCCTTCAATGCCAGAAACATCCTACAGAGTGATGAGGCCAGAGGCAAAAACAACATAATTTGGGTTTTTTTTCTGCTCCCAAACTGGTGTCAGAGGGGATAAGCTGTATTCACCACCACCATCTACCAGAAGTGGAAATGAACATTCTGTCAGCCTGAGCAAAGTATATAAAAGGAAATACTTAAAAAACAGTTCTCCGGTTCTTCATATTACTGTAGAATTAATCCTAAACTAACAGGGCACATATTGTGAAAGGTAGAACCTGTTATATACATACCACTCCTCCTCTAATCAGCTCAAAATACGGTTCAAATGCAGTTTGCTTAGTGATGGGTTGACTCAGAGGTTGTACTGGAACTTTGACACCTAATGTTTTTTGGGAGTTTCTGTTGGGTGAAGGTGTTTGGGGTTTCTGGGGTTGGTAGTGGAGGGGGAGTGGCCAGGCATGTTGTACAGCCTGCTTCCTACATGTACTTTTGCATTAAGTGGAATTATTTCAACTGCTCATAAGGTTTCTGCCCTTCAAAAGATTCTGCTTCTTAACCCTTACTTCCCCACTTAAGTGACAAATTGCATTAACAAAGCAGCTTCGAAGGACACTGCATATAGCTTTCATTTCAAGAGATGCATTTCCTGACACTAGTAGATCTTGACATTTGAGACAACAAAAATTCAAACTCTTTTTCCATCAATTTGAAGAAAAGATCTGGTCAGTTGGAGGACTTTTAAGCTGAACTTGGGGTTCTTGCAGTTGAACCGAAAATCTGCTCCAGAAAAGTTTTATCAGTATTTAACTAAATTATTATGCCTTTGGTGTAAAATACTTAGGGGGGGAAAAAAACTAATGTATGATAGTTGCTGGTGGTTTTTTTTCAAGTGTGAGAGTTATTATGAAGTGTTTTTTGCAGAAGTGAGTCAAAAGTCTGAACTTCAGGAGATGATGTCCAAAATACATTTGGAAGAAGCTGGTCTTTTTGAATTATCTTATGGGTCACCTGTTTCTGATGCTTATAGTCACAATTGCAAACAAAAAATGATGTGAATGTCATTTGGGTTAAACATAGGCTTTGTGCCAGCAGCATCCTTGGCATCCTATACTGTTCAAGTATAGTGTTCAAAATTCCGTAAACCACTCACAAGAAGCAAGGGTCTTGGAGTAATCACTTTAAGCTGTTTTCATTAATTGGTCAATCAGAAACTGTGTTGCATGAGGAGGACATTTTAAGAGCCAAATGAACAAAGAATATTTTAACATACCATATCATTAAGAAAAAAAAAATTGCATTTTTGGATTCTTGGATTCCAAACTTGGGCTTAGATGATGCCTTTCAATATCCTTCATTCACTTTCATGTTGTCTCCGTGCCTCTTTCAAATTCTCTGACAAGGTGTCACAATATGGTAGTGATAGGGCAGGAAGCACAGGAAAAGATTGCTTCAACATCTGGCCCTTGAGCTACACTTTCAGAATTCTTACCCCACCAGCATCTCCTAAGGGAGCCTTCATATGAAAATGTCCATGCTGAGAGGCCTCCTTCTGCACGCCATCAAATTGCAGTCTTTATCCCAGAACAGTAAGAATACAATGATTTGCACATCTATGAGGGGATTGGAGGAGAATGCTAAAGAGCTTTGCATGTATTAAGCAGGTAAACTGCACAGCCTTGCTGCTGTTGTTCTCCTACTACAGTAGTGCAAATTGAGATGCTGAGGATTGATTGAGTTGGACCTCGGGCCAAATCCTGTGGGATACCTGGTTGCTTAAAGATGTAGTGAGGTTCCTACTTGCAACATCATTGCATACCTAACTTGTCTTCATAGAGATGACTATTCATACCATGGCCTTTTCTGAATGTATAGGCTGTTGTGTAAAATTAGGGCCTTGGACAATCCAGTGGAGATCTGAAGGAACTGCAAGATTTTTGTTTTAAATTTTCCTGTCTAAGATATGCTGTGGTTTGTGTATCCTGTGTCTCTCTTCTATGTTTAGGATTTGCCCTGCTCTTTAATTTTGACTTGCGCAGTGTCTCACTTACATTGTAAGGCATCACCCTTAATTATCCTTTCTAGCCAATTACAAGTCATAAAAAGCATTTGGGGGTATGTGTATTCTTAAACTAAGAAAGAGTGAGGTGTTTTTTCTATTATATTCTCCACTGACCTTAGCATGTGTTTGGTTTATTTTTTATTTCATCCAGGTGCCTTGTTGAGGACAGGACTTAAAATGTGCAATTTATTCTTCCTTCTTTTGTTGTTTTTGAACCCTTACAGGTGTTGCCCAGAGCTATCACTTCCTTGTGAGTAGGTGATTGTTTGCATTTGCCTTCTCTGTTTCACCAGTTCTGCAAAAGCTACAGGTTGTCTTTCCCAAATAAAACTCCTGTATTACTACAAATTACTACAAATGTAGTAATACACACTGTAAAGTACTACAAATGTTGCTTTGGATCTTAATGTACAGAGACTACAGTTCTTATACCTGTTAGTAGGTAGCAAGGCTACAAAGCCTCGAAGGCCGAACAGGTATCCAAGCTGCAGATTTCTGCTTTTAAAGACATGTGCTGTCGTTTCTTTGTTCTGGAGGTGGGGGGGGAAGGGGGGGAAGTGTGTATTTGAAAATTTTAATTCCATCATTCCAGAAATAGGAGTTTTCAGGTAATGGGGCTGCATTGAGATCTGAGTGAGATAAGACATGAAATTAATTATGTGATCTCAGCAGGTTTAATAGCTGATAAATTGCTTCTAGTTTTTATCCTGATCTAAACAGTGTAGTTTCATTTAATATAGGGTCATAGTCCCTGGAAGTGGGACTTACAGAGATACCTCTGGGGGAGGATTTTCCGTTCTTTTAAGATGTGCTGCTGACTGTAATATATACAGGAAGATGTGTTCTACTTAAGAGTTTGGTGGGGTTTTTCTTAAATAAAATTTCAGATGAGCCTTCCATGCCTTCATCTTTCCTGAAAACAGTCTTTTTTGAATGCAGAAATACAGGTTTAACTACATTGTTTTCATTATTGTATTGAAAAACCTCAGTTCGATTTCAGAAGGCACACAGAAAATGGGGCTTTCTGTGCTCTGGCTACTTCACTGTTGGCTGTATTGCGTATGTATATGTGGCATGATTTCTTAACTGTATGAGAAACTGTGCACATAATACTTGTTGAAGACACCTACAGATTTCTAGATTAAGTCTTTTCTTGCAGCAAGGGAGGCCAGCAGCCTCTCCAGGCTGCATCAGGAACCAGCCCTCCCTCTCATGTGAGACAGTCCTCCATGAACTTCTTCAGCGTGAGTCCTTTCCACAGGCTGCAGTTCTTCATGATCTGCTCCATTGTGGGTACCCTGCTCTAGCTTGGGCTTCCCACAGGGTCACAGCCTCCTTCAACCCAGCATGGGGTTCTCCACGAACTGCAGGTGGATCTCTAATCTCTGTTCCACCATGGACCTCTGTCAGCTGCAGGAGGACAGCCTGACTCACTGTGGTCTGCTTGGGAATCTCTGCCCTGGCAGCTGAAGAACCTTCTCCCCTTTGCTCTTCACTGCCCTGGATGTCTCCACAGCTGTTCCTCTCACATTGTCCAACACACTCTTTGGCACAATTGCTGTTGCAGAGGGTTTTTTTGGGTTTTTTTTTTTTTTTTGCATTATCAAGTAGTGGTCCCATAGGTGCAACTACCATCACTAGTGGGCTTGACCTTAGCCAGTGGCAGGTTCATGCTGAGGCTGGCTGACATTGGCTGTGTCAGACATGTGGGAAGCTTCTGGCATCTTCGCACAGAAACCACCCTATGGACCCCTGCTACCTAAGCATGGCCATGCAAAACCAGTGTGGTCCCCCAAGTTCCTTTCCAAACTTGCCTGTTTTGTCATTCTCTATAATGAGGGTGTGGTTGTTAGTAGAAATAGTGGATCCAAGGTGAACTTCTGTAGGGCAAGCACAAAGTGGAGGGGTTGGAGAAAGAATCTGAATAGCAATAAAGCTGGAATGCAGATGGGGTAAAGTACTAATGGAGGGGAAAAGGATATCGTTGATAAGCCACTAATGCAGTAGCCACAGGTAAAGGAGCTCCTGTTAATACCGAAGGGTGTGAGAAATTCTAAGAAGTCAGCTTTTTACTGCAAGCCTGAGAAAGCTGGTAGCAGGGAGGATTGCAGCCTGTCTTTGTATGGGTCTAAAATACTGCTGGAATTTGCTGTCCTCACTGGTGTTTCTCTGCCCCGGTAATTGATCCAAAGTGTATTGTAAATGTAAGAAGTAAGTTAGCCAGAAGCTAAAAATTGGAGTGTTTTTACACTGATTACATTTTATCAAATGGACGCTGAATGCTCATCTGTTGCTTGTAAGACCTGCTGGAGTTAGTAAGAGGAGCTGTAGTTGCCTCTGGGTAAGTACTGTTGTAGAAGCATTCATGTGTCCCGAGCTTCAATTATTCTTACTCGGAAGTCTTTGCAGTCAAAAGATCTTGACATTGCAGTTGTGGGTGGGTGTTTGGTGTTGATTTCTGAGGATTGTTTGTGGTACTTCTTTCAAAGTAAGTTAGTAGTGGGTGAATGTTAGCACTTCAAAACTTCACATAATTCTACCTTTTGCGTTTTCTTTCTGAAACGGTGCCTACATCAAGTTCAATGCCTGGAATATTGAGAAGTTGTACCGAGAAACACGAGAATGGCTGTAATACGCAGCCTGAAAAACAGCTCTTAAAAGGTGCTTCCTTGCTCTTCCAGGATTTTCACTTGGAGTTAACAACTGCAGGCTTCTTTTAGTAACAAGAGCTGTGTAGTCCCTAACTCACTTAGCAACCTTGGGCATTTATTTGTCTTTTTTTCAGCCAACGAATGTTGTCTCGGAAGTGGGGCATGTCCAGTTTGATAATGAGGGTTCGTTGTTTAGAATATGTGTTACCCTGTATTTGCTGTGCAGAGATGATACGAAGTGAAAAAGTTGCTAAATCCCTTGTTCTTGACTTCGCTTCTAACCCCGGGCGCATCGCCCCTCTCTCGGGCGGGGCCGCCAGTCGCCTCTCGGGCCGGGGAGCGGTGTGACGGCGACGGATTGCGGATTCCCCCATCCCGGGATTCAAGTGCGATGGGGCGCGTGGCCCTTCCCGCTGTCGGAGCCCATGG
Organism: Vidua chalybeata; assembly: GCF_026979565.1. Classification (NCBI taxonomy): domain Eukaryota; kingdom Metazoa; phylum Chordata; class Aves; order Passeriformes; family Viduidae; genus Vidua; species Vidua chalybeata. Next base: position 48,599,556 of record NC_071534.1, on the reverse strand, counting down.
GCCGGGGGTCCCCGCGGTGCGGGGCTGCGCAGGAACGTCCGGGGCAGAGGCGCCCCGGCACCGGTGCCCGCGGAGAAGCTGGCCCGGCTTTTCGGGGCCCGTGACGAGGGGAGGCGGCCGGGTGGTGTCCACCCCATACCGGGACTGCTCTGGCTCTCTGCTTCTCTGATAGCACCGGATCTCGGTTCCGTTCCGTGCTCGGTGTTCGCGGGTGCGTGTACCCAGCCATGAATTGCCGTCATGCCAAACCCCAGAGGTGCCAAGTGCTGCCGGTTTGTAACAGCCTGCCGGGGCCGCCACCGGCTCCGCAGCAGGTCGTGTAGCATCTGCTGGCGGGTCTGAACTCACTGTCTGCTTGTAGGGTTATTGGAAAGCAACTGGCTCCTCGGGATTCCTTGCCTAATCAGAGGTGTTACCTCCTCCTCTTCCCCCAGTGTCTCTTGACATCATTTCATCCATCAGAGTTTCAGAGGAAAAAAAAAAAACACCAACCAAAGCAGAACCCACCCAGTCTGAGAGCAGCCCACACCAGCCCCTCAGTTTTGCCGTGACTGCAGGGAAGAGCTGGATCGGGGCAAAGATGAAGGATGGGAGCGGGGCTGAACTCCACGTCCTGAGGGATTTGGTGCAGGGCGAACCGAGAGGAATCCAGAGCGATGCACCAACCGGCATCCCCCGTATCCCTGCAGGGGATCAGTAAGCCCCGCGATCACGCGTGGGGATGCGAAGGTGCTTGACCCACGGGAAAGAAGTAGCCCTCGAGCTGCGTTTGCCCCTGCTCGTCCTTGTTGCTCCATGGGATTTCTTCTGCCCCCCGCAACTGACCTGATGTGGACTGAAGCGTTTCTAATATGAACTTTCTCCCTGGGATCTGGTGGTCTCTTCCCTTGGTCTTGATCTGGGCGACCCCACCAGTCACCTCCTCATGGTGGTAAGCTGTGCAATTCCAGAAATTTTTATTTGCTCTTGGGGAAGGTGGGGTCGGATTAATTGTGATTTAGGGAAGGTGGGGGAAGCCTCCCCCCTTTTAGTCTCGCAGAAGCGGAGCTCGCTGCTCCCAGCTGCTCCGGTCCGGAATGTCCGGCCTTAAAGCGAGCGGATTTAGACGGTCCCGGCACCTCCTTCCAGACCCCGTCCCCGCTCTCCGACCTCCTCCTCCGCATAAGCATAGCGCAACTGCGGGGGCTACCCGGAGCTTTCGGCAGCGGTGCGGGGGGACCCGGCCCGGCGGGGGCAGCGGGCACCGCCCGGGGCCGCGGAGGGAGCGGGACGAGGGCAGGGAGGCGGGAGGGGAATACGCCCGAGGGGCGCGGGTTGCCGCCCGCAGCTGCTGGCAGCCGCCCCTCCGCGCCTTGGCGGCGCTGGGAATTGGCTACAGCGGCGCTACTTTTTTATTAATTAATTTTTTATTTCTTCCTCGCCCTCCCCCGCCCCTCCCTCCACAGTCCTCGCTGAACTGCAAACTGCCAGAGCAGAGGGCTGAGAGCCCGGCGGGCAGCTCAGGGCCCGGCTTCAAGTGATAGTTGATGTCGGCGTGGGGCGTCTCAGGCAGCTCGCTGCAAAACGCGTTAGAATGGAAACATAAACCTACCCCTCAAACTGGGGACCCCAACCAAGCCCACGCTGGAAAGTCTTGGTGTAGGAGAGGAGTTAAACCCCTTCTTGTAATCCTGGGGAACACGTTTAACTTTGACTCTCAAAGCCCGATTTATCAGACTGGGCATGTTTCAATAAAATGACTATCCGTGTACTTAGTCGTATAAACGTTATTTATTGTGATGACTTTTTATCATGGTGTCTTCTAAATGCGACTTAACTATATATTTTTTGGAAGTTACGGCATTAACGATTTCATGATCGTATAAAATAATGAAAATTCAAGAAAAGGACCTTTTCTTCTGTTTGATCCCTTCAAAAGACACCTATAGAAGTTTGGATTTTATGAAAGGTACCTTTCGAAACGTTTCAGCACTAATAGAGACCATCTGGATACAGATGATGTAATTTAATTTTTTCAAGGTTGTTGTTTTTTTTTTTTTTAAGTACTGCACGGAGCTGCAATAGCGGGGCTTGAGGTTCTCCTGAATGCTTCACGTTATTAAAAAAAACACAGGGTCGATGACTAATTGTAAAGGATTTCCACCAAAAAGGCAGAGGTAGCTGCAGCTCGGGACCCGCCAGAGGAAGGCTCCGGGGCGCTGAGGACCCTGCTTCCCTCGGAGTCGGTGCACGGGGGTCGGCGCGGGCCCCCGGTGCTGCCCTGCCCCTTCCCTCCCGCAGGTACATGGGCGCCGTGGGCTCGTCGCGGGTGATGTGCGACAACGTGCCGGGCCTGGTGAGCCGGCAGCGGCAGCTGTGCCGGCGGCACCCCGAGGCGATGCTCTCCATCGGCCGTGGCGTGGCCGCCTGGACGGCCGAGTGCCAGCACCAGTTCCGCCGGCACCGCTGGGACTGCAACGCCCTGGAGCGGGGGCAGCGCCTGCTCGGCCGCGTTCTGCTGCGCAGTGAGTCCCGCGGGCCCCGCCGGGGTGAGGGAGGGGCTTCCCGCGGGCTTGGGTGGGGCGTGCAGCCCCCACGGCCCGAGGGTAAAAGGGGGTTTGCAGAGTCGGGGTGAGGGCAAAAGTGTTCCTCATAAGGGTAATAGGGGCTGGCACGCCCTGGGCAGTGTGCGGGACACAGGAGAAACTCTGGCCATCCTCCTGTATCCTTCATCCTTAGCAAGGGTGAAGCTTGGGTTTACATTTCAGGAGGAAAGGAAGGAGGACATGCAAAGTTATTTTAGGGTCTCACGGATAGCAGAACAGCATATATGATAATGTGAGGGTCTGTGTTGCTTAAAAACCTCTATCAAATCGGGGAGACAATGTGCGGTTTTGGCATATTAGGGGCTGGCTCTGCAGCTCCCGACTTTTCTCTTTTTTTGGTGTATAATGGATATCAAACCCACATATTAAGGCCTACAGGGAAATTGAGGCATCAGAATGTGGCAGCAGGACAGAAGACTTTCCATCACTGCCCAGCCTCAGGATACCAGTACTTGGGATGAGGCCTGTTGAAAGGGGCAGCTCGAGTGCAAACAGGAGCCCAGTGCGTTGGGATGGCAGGAGCCAGTCCCTCCTGCAGGCCGATTCCCGCTGGAGTATTTATCCGGGAAAGCGCAGCAGTGCCTCCAGGGCCGTGCTGTCTGCGGGGTGAGCGGAGTGCGCCCATGCCGGGGCAGCACTGCCCTCCAGGCACCGCGGCATTTCAGGTCAGGCTCCGAGGGAGAGAGAGGCAGGGCACAATCATCTGATAGAGGTGAGCCAGGCTTGTGTAGACCCCAAGCAACTGAGGGAGCAACATTGTGCTTCCTGCCCTGAGGGAGGATGGTTAAGCAGGGTGGTATTGTCATCTAAAGGTCGGAGGAAGGCATCTAGTGAATCTTCAGATCTTAAATGTGGCCCTTTTGACTCAAAGAAATGGCTGGGATTTGTTACTGTGTCAGAGTGTCCTTACCCAAGGGATAAATCTTCTGAGATTCTTAGTAACTGCAGCTCTTTTCACCAAGTGCCACACCCTGTGCTCATGGCCTTTCTTGGTGCACAGCCGGTGTGGCTGACCCTGCCCTGGCACTTGTGTCCCTGGAATGTCCCCAGTATCATTCTAAGCTGTGAGCAGTATGGCACCTGCAAGGAGGGGAGTAGGAAAATACTCTGGGTAGGAAAGTACCATTGCCCCACTGGTGAGGACAGAGAGGAGGATGGCAGACACTGGGCATGCTGACCTGAGCACAGGGATTTTCATTCTGTGCTAGGTTCTGCTGCTGGTAAGCCATTGGTTCCTGTAACCAGCTTCATGTTCCCTTAGCAATTATTTGTGAGTAACCAGTAACGTCACCCATAGGCTGAAGTTTTCAATGAGGTTTGTCTGATGTTCAGGAAAACATGTCTGGCAGAACATAGACTAATAATGATGAGGCTATTTAATAAAAAAAGTAAAAATGCAGTTTTTCCAAAAGTGAAGTTTTCACTGTTGGCTCATGTGAGAGAATGACAGCATCAGGCTTCTGAGCTCTGCACTGAGCCTGATCAGGCTGTGATTGCTATAGAAATGTAGCTTGATAGTGCTCTAATAAAATTGATTAGTTCAATAAACTCAAATAAACATTTTCTCTTCCAACAATATCAAGTGTTTATTTTTAATTAACGCTTCGCAAATGTTTGATATTTCTGAATACGTTTTCTCAGAAATAAGTCTTCAAAAGAGCGTGATTTCTAACAAGCCATGATAACCTCTGCCTGTTTTTGAAGACAGTGTAGGGAAGGCATGGTTTACCCAGCTGCCATTTGCAAAAGACTTGCACAGAGTGTGGAAGTTCAGGGCCCATTCATAATTTAAATATATAGGTGCTACTGCAATTGAAATACTAAATATTACGTTCCATGGTGTAATTCTGCCACTACAAAAAAATCACTGTTAACATTTGTCTTTGGGGTCCTCTATTACTGTGCCAACATTACTTAAGTCTTACAAGCCCTGCAAAGAGGTCTCTCTCACTGCAAGTTGTCTTAGATATTGCAAAAAAAATCTACTTGTTGTTCTTCCTGTGCTAAAAACTTTAAAAGTAGGAAAATATTCCATTACCATAAATAGATTTGTGTCAGTGTAATGTATGTCTGTATTGTAAACTACTGCATCTTAAAATAAAAGCAATTATTACATTGAAATCTATACTTAATTGCCTATGAGTAGGCATAGTCTAGAAATTCGGATAATCTTTGGTATAATGAAGTATCTTGGTTAGGAGATGGGAAAGCTGCCAGAGCAGCTGGCATGAAGAAGTCACAGCTGCCAGACCAAATCCTGCCTCAAGCATGACACAAGTGGTGCCATTGATTTAATGGAACTTATTTGTGTGAATTACGGTTACGGGCTTGATTCTAGGCTGAAAACCTAATATTAACTTATTTTTCAGAAAATAACACCCAAGTTTTCTCCCTAGCATGTTTTAAGCAGGAAAGTCTATTCCAAGAACTTCAGGAGAGGAAAATCTAGTTTCAAGAGTTACTTGCACTATTTTGCAATGTATGTGTTGTTTTAGTGTTCCTATTTAATAATTTCTTAAACTTATCTCTCACATAGCACTTCATATATTCTTCCAAATTCATGAAATGTGATAGGAATACCAGCTGTCCTATTCACATATCTGTACAAAGCAACTGATCCATGAAAGTATATGAATCAATATCAGAAGCAAATGTTTAATATTTTCCAACTCTAACACTATATTGATGAGCTTTTACCAGGGAGGGGTCCAAGTTTAAGCCATGACTAATTCTGGCTCCAGGGAATGTGTATTTGTATGATTTCAGCCTAGTTTATCTTTTGCTCTGCAAAAAAGTCCAGCCTAACTGTCTTGGATCTAGGACAGCCACTGAAAGTAGCCACCCCAATGATATTTAAAATGACTTCTTTTGTTTCAGGTAGTCGAGAGTCTGCTTTTGTACACGCCATCTCCTCTGCTGGAGTTGTTTTTGCCATCACCAGGGCATGTAGCCAAGGGGAGCTGAAATCCTGCTCCTGTGATCCCAAGAAGAAAGGCTCTGCCAAGGACAGCAAGGGCCATTTTGACTGGGGTGGCTGCAGTGATAACATTGACTATGGCATTAAATTTGCCAGAGCCTTTGTGGATGCCAAAGAACGGAAAGGAAAAGATGCCAGGGCACTGATGAACCTTCACAACAACAGAGCTGGAAGGAAGGTGGGTGTCCATCCAATAGATGCCTAGAGATGTTCTTGGACAACTCTATTGTGTCTGGGGCAGTTAATGCTTGGCCCTTGCTGTCTGGTCTCAGCAATTATGAAGAAATACGGGAAGAACAGGAGCCTGAGCTGCTGTTTCTATCAGTGTGACAGAGATCTACAAAGAGACTAAATTCAACTGCCTAACAGTATTCCTGTTGGAGTCACTTCAGTCACTCCTTGTGTGGGAAGTTAAGCAGGAGTCTAAGCTGCAGGATCAGTTTGGATGGAGGTTTTGTTTTGAGCCAAATTCTTATATAAGCAGGAGTTTTATTCTTGGTTAATACAGAATACAATTTCCTAAGAGAGGCTAAAGATCACACTGAAGAACAGGCTTAACAAAGAGCAAATCCAAAATAACTCTCGAGAAAAAAACCCCATTCTGTCAATTTCTGTATGTATATGGTAAACTTAATCACAAAGTGGGCAGAGATAAAAGGTAACTACTTCACTTTTTAAATATACGTCACTTTTTAAAATACATATCCCTCCAAAAGGCAATGGCCTTGGCGCATGACCTGCAACCCCTTTCCTAAACATTGTATGAAAATACCATTCCCGAATTTCAACTAAAAAAGTCTTTACCTTCACATCGTAGGTGAGTAGAAGGAGTAGTTGCCAGGTGTATTGCCCACCTCTGGTGCAAGGGCTGAGGAGTATCTGCACTAACATTTTGTAGTGGTAGCTATGAAGAAGTGCTAAGTAAGTAAGAATGGTGCATGAAACTGGAATATACTGTTTCATTTTTTAAAATATGTTAAGACTTTGCTGCTCCCATGACATCTGAAATACAGAAAAAAAAAAACATTTTATTGTACTAGACCAAGCACTTCTGGAATTATTTGTAGAGCCTTTTTGTGTCTTATCTTTGGTTTTCCTTAATGTATATTCAGTAGGAATTAAGTTGTTTGTATTCTGATCTTTTTTTGTACTGCAAGTAGATGATTTTCCTTAAAAATATTTGTTCTTCAGCATCTTTCCTCCATCTGCTTATTGTCAGCATGTTTAATTAATATGTAATGTAGGCAGATGAGGCTTTTTAGATCAGTGATAGGCACATGCAGTACTGTGGTCATGTTTCTGTTACTGTCCAAAAGAGGCTGAAGTCTACAACACAAAGATTTTTTTTTTTTGGGTGCGAGTAAGTTCCATGATGGGAAGTACTTTCTGTAGTATTTGAGCATCTTATTATTTTTTAGTTTTAAAAAACACCCCTGCCAAATATTAAGGTAGTAAGGTTTTTAGAAAAAGATAAAGAATTTTTAATAAACATATTCAATTAAAAATAATGATTATGTTATCATATCTCTAGGACCTGCTTTATGGATAGAGACACTGTTTTGTATTCACAGTGCAGTAGTGTAGGTTTAGCTTTGCAGGATCTCACCACCTCAGCTGCTCACAAGCCTGGTATTTTGACCTGGGTAAGACCATCTGTGGCCTTGTTTTTTTCTTGCCCCCAAAAGGGGTGTTGATATATCTCTTTTAAAACTAGACTATTCCAACTGTGCTAATTAAAAAATAAATGAAACAAATATTTTTAATATTCCCATATGAATCATAGAACATAATATGCTGTATATGAGTATAGGAGCATTACTGGCAAAACAAGAGACCATATTCCTATGTGCTTCTTCCTCCACTATTCCAGCAAGTTGTTTTAAACATACAAGTAGTTAAATTGATTTCTGCTCAGATAATTAAAACCAAACATCTGCTTAAATCCCAGATTTGTGATATGGCAATGAAATGGGGCTGTGGGAATGCCAGTGACTTCTTTGAAGTAGTCATATCATTTACAAGTTGGAAAGAAAATTGAAAGTACTTTGGTTTTGTAATACATTCTCACTTTATTACTAAGTGCTTGACTGAAAAAGGCTGCCCCGCTGTGCATCAATCTCACTTGTAATCATGGAGCTTTCCTCTCTTTTACCTTCCTCCCATGATGACATTCCTCTTGTACAAACTCTAAATAGTTTATATTTCATGAACTCTTAAGGCATAATATTTATAGATCAAATACCCATATTTACGTAATTAGGAATTAATTATTTACTGGCTATGAACCCATCTGTTGTTCTCCAGCATCATACAGATAGCTTAAATGTCTGAGATGAAGCTGAAATGGCTTTAATACTATCCAGATGTTAAATTTATGATAAGGGTGATCTCTCCAACGCAAAATAATGAAGGTCTTATTCTAAAATGTTTGTTAAAATCTGCATCTGTTTGTTAAAATAAGTATTTTATCTATACTGTATTTTAAAATTCTGCATATATCTGATGCCTAGCACAGGTACAATGCTTTACACAGCCTTTTAAAAATAATTTAAATATGAAATGCCTATGAATTTCTGGGCAATATTTGAAACGCTGTTCAGGGTAAAGGGCAACTTCATGAAGATGAGCTGGAAAGGGTCAGAGGGTCAGCACAGCCATCCTGCAGCTGGAACAATGGGGAGAGAGGGCACCTTCACCTCCCAAGGGACTGAATGATTCTGGCCATTTCTGATCATTTCCTCCTGTCCAGTCTGTGTCCTAGCACTGCAGACCATGTGGATCCTTGGGATGACTGGCAGGAGAAGGTAAGCCCACCAGCCAGAGGATTGTGTGTACGGTGAGTCAAGCAACCAGAGCAGAGCAACCACATGGGGATGACTTGATGCTACCAGTGGGTGTCACTACAGACCGTAATTTGGAGACCCATCACAGGCCTGGCATTTCAGGATGGATGGAAAGGGGCTGAGAAGCAATTAATTGCACTTTGTTTTACCTGTGTATATTTATATTTACCTGTGCATTTCTAAACAGGCCGTGAAGCGGTTTTTGAAACAGGAGTGCAAATGTCACGGTGTGAGTGGATCCTGCACTCTAAGGACCTGCTGGCTGGCCATGGCAGACTTTAGGAAAACAGGAGATTATCTGTGGAAGAAATACAATGGAGCAATTCAGGTGGTCATGAATCAAGATGGCACAGGTTTCACTGTGGCTAATAAGAAATTTAAGAAGCCAACTAAGAATGACCTGGTATACTTTGAGAGCTCTCCAGACTACTGTATCAGGGACAGGGACGTAGGTAAGCCTCTATGTGAATGCTTTTATTTAAGACATTTGTACTTCAAAGGTCAAAAATTATAATTTTATTGAGAGAGAGTGTGTGTGTGTGTATATATTTATACATATATATATATATTATATAAATCCATGCATGTAACCAGCACAAAACAGGGAAGAAGATGTTTTCGAAGGACTCAGTACAAGAACAATAGTTCCTTGATGTCTCTAGGTGTACAACATCCAGTTGTTCTAATATAATTCAGTGGTTTCTGCCAGATGCTATGGAGCCCTGGAGATGCTGTAAGGTAAAGCTACTTTCAGCACAAGTTTGAGTTGTGCTCTGGGGGCAGGTCCATACTGGGCACAGCCACACTCTTGTGCTCACTCCAGAGCTGCCCCAGGTCCTGTTGATGCCACCTCCTGTTGTGTTGCTTCCTTTCCAGGTTGTTATGCTACCACTGTGGTGCCCTCCTTTATCTGCACATTCCCACAGCTCACTGCAACTGTGGACCCCAGTTGCAGACATGCCTGTCCCCATCTAATGTGGAAGGTACAGCCTGTGACAATCCAGCCCTGCTTGCACCAGTCAAGGCAGCTGTGGGTAATGGGGGGTGAAGCAGCAACTAGAGGACGTGGAGGACATGCAGGTGGATGAAGGAGTAGAGGTGGGTGGGACACAGCACACTTGGCTGAGTGACATAGCTGTTTATTCCTCTTTATGAGGCAGTGTTGGCTCTGTCCATGACAACCATCACATTTTCTGAAGAGCTATGCCAGCCCCTGTGGGAAGAGATAAAGTATTGGTGCTGCTGTTCACACTGGATTTTCCTGCTTCAGAGAGTCGATAGAGACACACTTAGCAGTGTTACAGAATTCAAGGCGCTGCCAAGCACCAGGAAACCTGCTAATGGCTCTTGACCTATGTATAGTATTTCCTGATGTGGCAATTAAAAACTAGCAACTAGAAAACCAGAAATTTGGAAAAGAGAGGCAGACTGAGTAATGTATTAGTTGTGGAACTAATTAATAGGTTGTATAATGGACCAGATTGCACCCCATATGACAAAACCTTAAGTATCTGGATAGCAATGCAGCTCGAGTCTTTTTGGCACTGCTGCATGTTTACAATCCAAGTTTGCTTGGAATAAACATTGCAAAACAGCTGTACTTAAATAAGAACAATATGTGAATTCCTGGTCATGTACTATTGACTTCAGTGAATGCAGAATTTCATCCAGTACAATTACATTGTACAGTGTTTCTGGTTAGTTGAGTCGTCAATGTAATTTTACATGTTATTTATTATTTTGGCAGGTGATGTTTATTACCTGCACATACCATTCCTTGAATAGTGTCTGACACTGTAAAGTCTAATCCAAGTGAATAAATGGACATATTGTGGCATCATGCAGAGATTAACTTTGCAGACTAGGTTTTTTTCAAAACATTTATCTCTTAATGTTGCCTCATTTATTGTAAAAAACATGATTTCCCCTGGAAGAAGAACTTGTACACTACCCATTTCTATGTCAAAAAGCCTTTTAATAATCTCTTTGCACTAAACCTAATTTCATCTGTCGGCCTTGTTATTTTGGAGGAGAGTGGGCATTTTTCACCACAGTGTATTAAGTGCATTTGCCAGACACTGATGAGCCTGCCCAGAGATGGCATAGTCTGATTTGGTTTTTTGGCTCAGCTCAATATAACACTGCAGCTGAGGTGGTGTTTCTTTGCTGCTCAGAATGTGGCTGTTTAGAAGAGCATATTTTTAGAAAACTGCAGTAAACCTTTGTTGGGATGTGGGATGCCCTGCTGCTTGCATGGAGCAAAGAAAGAACCACACAAACAAAACCTGATCTGACTTTGTGGGAGATGATTTTGGCTGCTGCACCACATTTTTTTCATTTTTTGGTTTGCCCTGTTGAACATTGCAGAGTGCCAGCCCTGTCAAATGGTTGCAAATGGAATGAGATTATGGAAGTCAGAGTTTGGAAGTAGGTGGGGAGCATCTCAGTGTGGTATTAGATTCAGTGTCAGCTAAATCTAATACCACAATGTTTTAGTATGTCATTGAATACAGTTCTGCCTTTCATTCTCCAGGGAATTCAAGCAATTTGGTGCTTCAGGGAAAAAAATTATCTGAGAGCTTGGTTAGTGCTGGAGCTGAATGAAGGATTCACAGAGAAAACCTTATGAAGTTTCATGACTTGACCAGGAGACAACTTCACAAACTAAAATGTCCAAGCCAGTGTACTCTGTGGCGTGATTGTGCTAACACATTGGAACCAGTGAGTTAAAAGTGCTCAAGGATTCTGCCATTAGCAGCCTACCCAGGAAAAGAGCAGATACCTTCTCTTCCCCCACTGGAGCTTCCACCCTGGGTATGGCATTCTGTCTGAGGGGGCAGCTGGACATACATACATGGAACACCCCAAAATATAGTTTGTTTGGGTTTGTTTGTTTGTTTGTTTGTTTTTGTTTGTTTTTTCTTTTTTTTTTCTTTTTTTCTTTTTTCTTTTTTCTTTTTTTTTTTTTTCTCTAGAAAGGAAAAGAGGAGTAATTGATTTTAGGAGAGGTATAATATGGGAAATCATTAATAGTAACTCAATAGCAAGATAATGAATGTAATAACCTGCCCACCTCTTTCCTTGCCTTAAGATCTCACAAAGGACCAAGTGTTCAGAATTCATTTAACCCTGCACACCTAACTCTGCTGAAATAATTTTTGCTCACAATTTCATACTCAAAATTTGATAGAAATAGAGATAGAACATCCCAGAGAGCTTTTAAAAGTCATCCCAGGTAAACTGTTTTTATCAACACATAGCCATCTCTTCAGTGCTGGACTGGGAAATTGCAGCCCCTCCAGACAAATCTACCTCCAATGTGTACTGCCTGTTCTCTTCCAGCCCTTCTGTACTAGGTGTTGTCTGTAAGATCCAGTAGCTCCAGAGCTACTTTTCTGTGAACATTTCCTTCAATTGTTTTTTCCCCAAGAACACTTGTGAGGAAACTATCATTGGGGATTTAACTGGTTTTGCACTTTTCTTTTTGCTTTTGTTTGAGTGTGTGTGTAAGTCTAATAATGGATGTTATTGCTTGACACCAGATTTTAATCAATAGAAGTAGAAGGAAAAAGCTCTCATTATATACTAATAAATACATTTTAGGGCTTTAAGAATGGAAAGAAAATATTTTTCAACATAACAGATGTTGATTTCCAAAAATAACTGTGCAAACTGAGAAGAAAGGACTTGATATACAGGCTGTGAAGTTGGCAGTGTGAAAAGCTGTTGATGTTTTGGCAGGTAAAATGTGTGTAGGCATGGCAATTCCAACATTTGAAATGAAAACAAAGAGGTTGAACAAAAATTTTTTGCAAGTTAGAACCTACTCCTGCCTTGTAAGTCACGAGGAGGTGCATTGCAGGTAGCAGGCAGAAAACTCTGCCTTATTTTGTGAAGTGTTTTCTGCTGCCTTCATCACTCGAGCCTGCCAAGGAGCACAGTAACTTGTCTGGCTCCTTACTGCTGGTTATTGTTAATATTCCTTCTCACTAGAGAAGCTGCAGAGATTCTGAAGATGCTGTTTGAACTTTAAAGTGGTTGGTTTTGCTCAAAAACTTAGCCTTTATATGAGCTTGTTTTCACTTTTGTCACAATCTGTGGATAATTAAGTCCCCTGTTGTAGTTGTGTAGTAAATGTTGATGTTTTGTGGTCAGCATCAGATGATACCAGTTTCTGACTGTCTGTTAGTGGCTGAAATAATTTTGATTTTGAAGCTGGTGGCAAAACTCCTGTTGAAAGCAGTGGATGGATCCTGCTTAGGTTGTCCTTTAGTGCTGTGTGGTTTCCCCTTACATCTGGAAATAAGAACATCGGACTTGGAAACTAACTTGGGCCTCAGCTCAGGAATGTGGTCAAACCTTTCTGTGCAGCTCCTGATGGATGTGGGGGAACATGGGGTCTTCCTTCACCCCCAGCAGCCAAATGACACGGCCCCACTTTGCTCCTGGTTGGGAGTTGTGCTGAGGTGGAGGGCAACTTTGCTTTTCCTCCACTGGTGTGAATTCCTGATATAGAATGTTAATCACGTGGGCCACAAGATTGGCCTTTGTAATGTTTTTTTGGTCTGAACAGAGAGAGCAGGACAAGTGCCTTTAAAAGTTCTTCACAGAATCAGTTAGGTTGGAAAAGACCTCTGAGATCACCAAATCCAACCTTTGAGCAAACACCACCATGTCAACTAGATCATGCACTAAGTGCCACACCAAGTCTTTCCTTAAACATCTTCAGAGCCAGTGATTCCACCCCCTCCCTGGGAGATCCATTCCAATGTCTAATAACACTTTCTGTGAATTTGGTTGTATTTTGCACAATCTGGGATGTGATGGATATTGCTGGATATATATGATGCTGTGGGCTGACACAAACAGCAGAACTTACATTCAGGTATCCCAGCTGTTTGTTCAGCATCATGGATGGAGGAGAGTATGATGGCTGGGAAGCAGGATCAGGCTTTTTTTCTACCACAGGCTTCCTGTGGGACCACAGGTGCATCATGTAGTTCTGACTCCTCAGCCCCTGACTCATCCCCCTGACTCCTCAGCCTTGCCTAGACTGGGGGCACTGGGGGCCACTGGAAGTCTCTCTTCCCCCATCAAGGAGTGATTCCTGAAAAAAAGATCTGGGACAGGCCTCTTGGTATCACTGCTATGCCTGTTATGCCAGTTGCCCTGGTGCAGCTGGCTCTGCAGGGAGAACTGCACAGCTGAGGGCTTGCTGGGAGTAGTGTGTGCTCGTGTGGGTCACTGCTGGGGGCACCTCTCCTCCCTTCTTGCAGGGGATCCAGGTGGTGGCACTGGCTATAGGGACAGTAGGCCAGGAGCAGGAGTTACTGCTGGTTTCCTGGTGCAGGCTGTGCCTGATGCACCACATCGCCGGTTGTTACAGCCAACTGAGATGCTCCCCCAAATATCAGAGGTGTACTATAAAGAGCTGTTCAGCCATCTCCCCAAGGATGTTCTGCAGAGCACTGGTCCATAAGCAGCAGCATGAATATGCTCAGACCCCAAGGAGATTTGGGATTTACCAGGCTGCAAGTGCAGGAGCCTGTTTCTGGCTCCATTCAGTGTGTTTTCTCTTCGCTCTGCCAGTTCCCCCTGGGGTGGCTCAGCACATGTCTGCTGGCTGGTGCAGCAGCACCTTTGCAGCTCAGGAGCCCTGAGGCAGGGCCAGGGCCCCAGCCAGTGAGCGGCTCTGGGATGGGCGGCCGTGGGCCCTGTGCTGAGCCAGGGTGCTGGTGGCCGTGAACACCCTTCTGCTCTGCCTGCAGCAGACATGAACCAGCTGCTCCATAGTGAAACTCTCCAGGTGTATACCTCTACTCAATGAATATTTAAATATTTAAATAAGTACAGGAATCTAGGCCATGGGAGGGAAGCTGTGTTCTAGGGGCTGAAGCACTTCTCCAGGACAATAGTTGAAGACTGTCCTAAGTTTGATACAAAAAGAGGAAAATTTGCACCCCCATGGCTGAGAGGCTGGATCATGTGTTGGTCCCATGAAAAAACACAGTTTAAAAAGGTGACTTTGGTCTAGTTCCTGAGACCCCTCATTACATTAGTGGTTTGGGGCCAGCCCCCATATAATATGAAGTCTTCCTGATGTTGGGAGGACAGCAAGGAATAGAGGGACAATGAAGAACTTGTATGTTATAAATTGCTTTGAGACAGCAGCATCAGTGCATACAGCCATAAATTCACTATAGGAGGAAAAAAAAATAAAATTGGAATTTATTCAACCAAAATTATTAATAATTACAATTTAACTGCAGTTTACATTTTATTAATTAAGATTGGTTTGCTATCCTAGCTTATGCAAATTTTAATTAATGTTTGCATGTATTAGTTTTCCCTAAGAAGGTAAATTGTTCATATTCGGTGTGCACCTGTAAATACGCTTTGTAAAATAATTCCAGTTAATTTACTGACCACAGCCATTACCTAGGGAATATCACCTTACCCAAAAAGAGAAAGGAGTTGTAATCAGGTCTGTGGAAAATATCAGAAGAATGTTAATTTTTGGATGTATCTGCATTTGATTCATAATAGCAATACATAGAAAATTAGGTAAGGCAATTAATTTTTATGAAGTTTTCAGTTTGGTGGTAATAACCTGTCAGCACCTGTGGTATTGATCCTAAAATGTACCCTAAAATCAGTTTGTGTTAGATGAACAGTGGCTCCTATGTGGTACAGTCACTGTTCAGACTAAGACATGCCAGAGCCATTTTGTGCCATGTGGATATAGGCACAGGCATTTCAGTCACTCCTCCTGAGTGTTTGAAGAGTATGATAAGGTGTGGTATGGTTCCTCTCCCTCTTTCTGTCCACAGCAGGCTATAATTTAATTTCTTCTAATCTTATCATGAAAGGGGAGAAGAACCCTTTGTGTTACCCTACAGAGATAAGATGCACACAGAGCAGCAACTCTTCAGCTGCCACCTGAGCTGGTGGAATGGGGCCTGTGGGTGGACACAGCAGTGATGCCAAATGCCCAGGGTGCTTCTGCACTCACTTCTGCAAAGCTTTAATTATTTAGTAAATAATTAACTGTGTTAATAAAGTAACACAGTTACTTTACCCACTGAATCCCTGGCAGACACTAGATTCTGTGGTCTTCTCTTTCCTAGCCCTCTCTTGCACACCCAGAGCTCCTCAGCAAAGCCCATGAGATCCCAAGCACCGTGAAGATGGACACCCCACCCGGGCATCCCATTTCAGACAGTCCTGGGGGCCTGGGTGCAGGACTGCCTTGGGAAGGGTGTCTGCTCCCTGGAGGGGAAGAAAGTACCAGGGAAAGATGAAGCAAAACGTGATGATATTAAGAGAATCAGGCAGACCCTTAAAGTATTTCATCCATTTTCTTTCTCCTCATCTCCAGGTCTGATTCCTAGGGGAAATTTGGGAGCAATTTTACCTTTACAGGCATTTTTCTGGCTTGATATTGAATCCTGGGTGATGTGATGTTAAAGGATCAAATACATCACAAATTATGTCTCCCATACCTATTTTCATATGCTTGCTGTCTTTCCTTAAAATCTGCCTCCTGACTTTTGGTGCATTCCCTTTGCAGGGTCCCTTGGGACAGCTGGTCGGGTGTGCAACCAAACCTCCCGTGGCATGGACAGCTGTGAAGTGATGTGCTGCGGGAGAGGCTACGACACCTCCCGCGTCAGCAGGATGACAAAATGCGAGTGCAAATTCCACTGGTGCTGTGCTGTGCGCTGCCAGGACTGCCTGGAAGTGGTGGACATCCACACCTGCAAGGCGCCAAAGAGCGCTGGCTGGATTTCCCGGACATGACGCACAGGCTACTGATGCTGAGGACCACAGCCTTTGCCCTTCCTGGTCCATGCAGGGAATGCATCAGAGATCTTTTTTACTTCAATGCCCATTTTGCCTTTATTATTCACTGCAGAGATGCTGCTGAAAAATTGATATAAACCCTTCAGTATTTACTTTGAATTTCTCCGTGACAGTGCTGCTGCAGAGTTGTCTCTGCATAAACTGATACAGCTCTGGAAGGATGTACTTACGCCAAGACTCTTCCAACCACCATGTAACTCTCCCCCAGAACCCTTGTGGCAATTCATTCCTACCATCAGGAACACAAAAAGATACAAAATATGGCACTTTTATAAGATCACCACCACCAACCTCATGGGCTGAGCTTGCTCAAGCATCTTCTGAAGGATCTTGGGCAGGTCACAGTTGAGCCCTGGATACTGAATGGCTCAGGAGTTTGAGCACTGGTTGATGATTTCCCCATGAAAGAAAATTTGCAGCCAGATTGGTGAAAAACTTTACTGGAAGGGTGTTTGTTCATCCCTGGTGGACTGGAGTTTCCAGTAAGATGGCCACCTGAGGCTACCCTGGCCACCATTAGCATACTGTGGCTTGCTGTGGGGCAGGAATTGGCCCATGGCCTAAAACAAAGGAAATTGCAGGAGATATGTTCAATCACAACACTTTGATGAACTATTAGATTCAAAGCAAATGTCTTAGTTATATGTTTGTGAAAAGTTGCCTTAAAAGCTTTTAAAAAATAATTAACTGCTGAGGATTTTTTTTTTTCTGACCTGAAGGATTGAAGAGAATGGTTTTTCACCCTAGTGAAAGCTGGGTATGGGACACTCAACTACCTAAGGATAAGGTTTCCTCTTTTACACATACACAATAGTGGAAAAATATTTGTGAACAGTGATGGAGAAGGAAACGCCTTGCCTCAGTAATGACTTGGATTCTAAAGAACTTATCAGCTTCTGTGTTCTTTTAAAGTTAATAAACCTATTAAATATGCACAAAATTATACTTTCCACTCTGATGGGGACATCCAAATTAGATTTTTTCTGCATATTTTCTGCAAAACCGCATGCCTATGATTTGGAGTGTATAAGCTTGTAATGGAGGCAGTTACAGGTTGTGCAAGGTCCATATCCTGGACATAACCATATCCCAGGACTGGGATCAGCACAAAACAACAAGTTGCTGTAAAAATGTGCAGGCATCTGAGGCCCAGAAATTGCAGCCTTGGTGGAGAGGAACTGGGTCAGAGAGGGACCAGCTGCTCTCCTCAGGGCAGAGATCAGCAACATGCACCAAGAGAAAAATGGGTTCTGTGCCAATAAGTATAGTAAGGCTCTGAAAAAGCACCCATGAAGAGTAGAGACAGGCAAGGTAATGAAAAAATAACATAGGAAAAGGAGGTTGGATGAGTGATAGAACACATTGTAGATGAAGGTACAATTTCCATAGGAAAATGAAATAGACTGAAGAACCCTAGCAGGTACAAACAATTCAGGAAAAAGTAATATCCAAGTAGCTAACCAAGGCAATAAAGTGAATACTCTGGGTATGTTTTGTTTTTGGAGCTTTCTTGAAAGACTATTTAAAAAGAAGGGGGTTTGGCATTAAGTGGTCTTGAGGGAGCAGTCATTTACATCTGCAAGGCTTTCAAAGAAGTTTGTATCATTAAAATGGGTAATTCATCTCCAGAAGGCACAGCTGGTGTTAAAATATTAGGAGGCTCCAGAAAGTTCTTTATTTGGATAATAATATAATGTTCCGGTTATTGTATATGGAAATGATCATGGCTAGAAGTAACAATAATCACACTTCTGTCTATAAATCAACTGCTGGTGGGAACAGCCCTGCCCACGTGTCTGTGCACGTGCAGTGTATGTATAATATGTATATATGTACCCATGGGCAGCTCAGGGGTTATGCTGCTGGCCTCTTCATTGCTGCCAATTCTGGCTCTGGGCTGGATAAGGAAAATTTCATACCTAATTGTATTTAAAGGTGAGCTCCAAGGAGAATTTTTATTGGGATTTTACTGTGAAATTAAATCCACATGTAGTTCGTAGTCTCAGCAGTATCATACTTTAAGCCTTAAACAATTTAAAAGCAGTATAATAATTTCTAACCTTTTAGTGCAGTTTTTTTTTTTTAAGATTTAAGGAGTGTGAGTAGTCTAGAAGATTACCTATTTAATAAATCTGAAAATATTTCAATGTTCTGGAAAAAAAAAAAAAGGCTCATTCTTACAAGAGAACTTGTTCTAGGTAGTTGAATGAAGAGTAATGAAATCAGATCTCTTCTTAAATCTGTTATTTGTTTAATATTCCAGAAAATCAACTCACCTGAATTCTGTAGTCCCAGATAAAGGGTTTTGGAGTCACTGTGTTAAAAGTGTATTAACTTTTATTCTCCATCCTGGTCCTCCTCTGCTAAGGCACATCTTCCTGTTCCAAACCTTCCTCTGGGTCAGAGGCTTGTGGTTCCTGAAGACTGGTCTTACCAGTAAGACCAGGAAGATGGGAGCATTGAGCTCCTTGGCCTTTTCAGTGTCCTTTGTCACCCTGTCCAGCAGCAAGCCCACCCAGGTGTGCACAGCAGGCTGATGTTCCCCTTTCGGGCACGTGCTTTACTGATAAGCTGTGATGCAATGCCTGCATCAAAACCACTTCACCAGAGGAAACCCAGAATATTTCACAGCATGACAAATCGGTAAGTGCTGAGCTGGCTACTTACTTGATGACAGTTTTTTCTGTATTTATGGGGTTTTCTTGGGTTTTTTAAGAGTTCAAGGTAGACCTCTCACAGTTGTAGGCACTTCTGCTGCCTCTTCCACAAAGAAATGCACTCCCAGAAACTTTTGCTATTTCTTAGTGGCCAAAGACACTCAGAGATGTAAATATTGCTAGGAAAGGTGCCTCCATGATCTTCAGCAAATCGAAAAAAGAATATAAGAAGGGAAAAAAAGAGGAAACAAAAAAAGAAGAAACAGAAATAGGCATGGTAAATGAAATAATATTATAGTTTTGTTCTGTGGAATAAATTTACTCATGTACTTAGTCATGAAGAGGAAACAGCTGTCTCTAGGTAGACATTTTAATGTCAGAATAATGTTAGCTAAGGCTAAAGGTTGTAGGATTATTTTTTTAAATATGCAGTCCAACTTTCTTGAGGGAGTTCCCTTTAATTTGCTGCACGAACTCAGGATCTAGCAGCGCCCTGAAACACCGTTAGCCTGCCAAGCTTTTTGGGATTGCTTCCTCCCCACTACTTTCAACAAACTTTACCCTAAAAAGTGTGTTGTGCTGTTATAGGTGAAATCTCGTAACAAAAGTTTAGTTTTTTTTTACCACATGGAAAACAAGGAATGACTTAGGAATGGTGGTGCATATTAGGGTATGTGGGCATTGAAGCTTGAGAGATTGCTGCTTTTTCTTTTCCTGGAAAAATACCTAAAACAAATTTGTGCATCTCATCCTGGCCTTCAATCCCTGCGTGTGCTTCTTTGCAGATGTGAATTAGAAATAAAATGCTGCATTTCCATTTCTGGTACTGCACTGCACAGTTGCTGAAGGGCATCCAGCCTGCATGCCCAAGCCACAGCTGTTGGTCAGTGCCTGCAGGCCTCATGCCCAGCTTGTTATAGGGCTCAGTGTATGGTGGCAAGGGGGAAACGATTGTTCAGGGATTAGTGAAGATCTGGATCTGGGGAAGAGTGCTTTTGCTAAGAAAAACCAGCTCTTACTCCAGTGTGGCAGCACAAAGTGTACCAAGGCTCACTCTTCTCCACGGGGTTTGCCCTGCACTCTTTGGCTGCATGCAGGTGGTGGCTGCCTCCAAAGGCAGAAGTGGTTTTGTGGTCATCTCACAGCCTGCAGATTTTACCTGCCACTTAAAATGATAGAAATGAACGTATATTATTATCAGAAAGACAGAGGCAGCCCATGGGCTGTAACCACAAATGTGATTTTGGGTTGTTACCTTTTCTGAAACAGCTCAGTTGCCTGGGTAAATGGATGCAACCTCATAAAGTTAAGATCTCTTTTGAGAAAGAAGCAAATGGATATGAACATTGACAGCTCCCTCTGGTGGGAGCTGGGCAGGAGCCCTGCCGGAAGCTGGGTGGAGCCGGGGGCTACCTTTTACAATACGTTGAACCTAGAGCCACTGAGGTTTTCAGGGCCACCACAGGGTGACAGCCACACTGGGTGTGAAGGGGTGTGTGTGGCATGTGCAAGAGGTGTAGCTTCCTTTGGATGTTCAGCTTCTGCAGGCTTCTTCAACATGGCAAAACTCCTGATAATTTTCCTCCTTTCTGCTAGGGTAAGGACTTCCATGCTCTGAAAAAGTCTGTGTTCAGCATACACACCAAATGATAAAAAAGAGAAAGCACCAGCTAGAGAAAGCAGCAGCCCTCCCCTTGGTGTAGCACTCACCTCTCTGAGTGCAGTTCCTGTAGGGAGCAGCTGTTAATCTATTTAGTGGGAGGGAGGGACAGAAGGGCCCAGCTTGACTTGACACTCCTAGGGGGGTCCTCTCCTTTTTTGTTCTATGCAGGTTATAGTGTAAAGAGATAATGTGCGTTCAAATTCTATTAAGTTGTCTTTAAAGAAAAAAACGAGGAACTGCTAACATTTGGAGTTAAAAAGCTTCCTCCACCCCTAAATCTGAAGATGAGTTATTATCTGAACCAGATTTCCACAAGGCTCATCTCTGCACTAAGCCAGAGGCTTTCCATCATTATAATCATGGGCTCTGTTTGCTTTTTGATCTAAGCCGTATTGAACTTCACAGGAAAGATGTCAGAGGCAGCAAAGCCTAAGGCAATAAACTCTGCCCAATGAAAAAGAAAATTCTTTTTCTGATATGCCTAGTCTTTCAGATGCCTAGAATTATAATTAAAGAGAGATTTTCCAGATAAAAAAGTCCATGGCTCATTACTGCTTATTAAGGTGATAGATACTACAAATAGTAGAAATAAAATTGCATAAAGGTATTTTTGAATTCCTAAATATTCCCCATAGCTCAAGGAAACCATGTGATTCTTCTAGGAGTTAAGCATTCCTTTTTATCAGAGTAATACAGATAGTAATTTCCACACAGATCATAATATCTTCGAATAGAAGGCCAAACTACTACCTCAGCTGCTGACAAACATGGAGCTTTGTATATAGCTAGTATACACTGATATGCAAATGCAAGCACATTTACATTTAGGACTGTGAATGACAGCAATTTATTCTTCTGAAATGTAGGGTATGGGTGGCTGGGAATAAGTGATACAAAGCAGCACAGGACAAGAGCTGACTATGCCTGATCCTTCTGATTTTCAGCAGCCTTAAATAATTCTGACAGTGCTGTTTTGAGGCAAACAAATCAGTATGGTTATCCCTGCTTTTTCAGCTGGAGATACACAGCAGCTCCTGCTGTGAGGGTGTTTTCTGTGGCTGTTCTAGCAATTCAGATGAAAATAGGTGAACTCAAATATTGGTCCATTTCATACTTCCACATGCTTATCCACTAGCAATCCACTACCTCTAATCTTATGCCACATCCTACATTAACTGCAACCCAGACTAATTTCAACATTACAGTGAATTGTTTTGCAGGAGTAATAGCCAGAGATGATAAATCTGTATGGAAACCCCCAACGGCCTCACCAGGTCTAACATTTGTCTGTGGGGCACTCTGGTCCTCTAGATCTTGCCTAGGTCTCACCCTTACAGCTGATTTCTCTTGGTGTGGGGCTGCCTTTTTTTAATCTTATAGCACAGCAGTGTTTACATGGTACTTCTGCTCACTTGAACAAACATCTGTCTTCTACTAGACTAATGTGTGATCAAGTGAACAAAAAATAATGTAATGAATCTTCTACTGTTAGGAAACACTTTCCTTTTATACCAATTCTAGTACTGGGAGTTTTGTGTCTGCTCACTCATTTCCTTATTGATAGATAAACTTATCTGCTAGTGATCACAGTCCCTTAAACTGCTCAGCATTTTAAGAGCAACAGCAAAGTTGAAATGGTAAAGTGACATTTTTGATCCACAGCATCAGGGTTATGCTTTCTTATCTGGAAAGTGAGCTGGGAAAAAAAACCTTGAGGCATCTCTAAGGATGCACTTTTAATTCTTGACAGAGAGGACTACTTCCTTCAACTTCCAGATCAAAATCTTCATTTTAGAGCTGGACTCGAAAGTTCCCATCAACAGTGGCTAAGTAATAAATGAATACTTAGTCTAAACAGTCACAGCACAAGGATAAGATTTCCTGAGGTGAGCACTAATAGTGAAACACCAACCTCTCTATTAATTGTGCGTGAACTAACGCCCATTTTACTAATGAGCCTTTAGAAGGTACCTGAAACACCAAGGGTGTGAAGAAAATCTGTCAAGTATGTGGGCTTCTTGAAAACTCAAAAGAGGATATGGTGACCTGTGCAGAGCATGAATCAGAAGCCCAGTGTGCCATCCAAACTGCTTGGAGAGCCTAAAGCTGCTTTAAGCAGGAGCTTCAACTGTCTAGAAGCCTGACCTAGACTGCAGAAGTGAGGGCCTCACCATAACTGAGCACCAGAAGAAAAGGCAGGGACAATGTTGCTTAATTATAACATTATCAGTACTTTTCATTACCTTAATGTGTAGCTACGCCCTAGCTACGGCCAAACAGAGACCACGGGTTTAAAAACCAAAACCTAGGATCTGTGTTCTGAAAAAGTCGAAAGACAGCAATGCTACAATACACAAAAGTTTATTTTTTTCTTTTCTGAAGGCAAAATATAATAGAACCTAACATCAATGTATTTTGTACAACAAAACAGTTTTTATATGAGAACAGACAATCCATGAAGAGTTTTTAAGTCTTATAACTGCTTCCCTTTTTTACCATGCTTTCTTGTGGTCAACAAAAAGTTGGCACAGAAGATGTCATAGCAGTCAGCCAGCGGGCATGCTCCCTCAGATCCTTGTCAGCTGGTGCCACAGGCTGGAGGGCAGGATACTTTCTACTTTTTCCATCACAAAATTTAAAGGGGCAAAGAGGGTGCTGAGAAACTGCAAAGAAATCAGATACACATTCAGATCAAAATCTGGGAGACAATACACCTCAAGAGAGAGCTGTCCAATAAGATAAGATATTCTTGCTGTGTTCCTCTGTAAAATCCTCCAGCATGATCAAAATGGCGTAATTCACACATAAAGACTTTCAAATTCTTGAACCTTGCACATACAGAGATTTAAGGGTTTTGCAGTAAAGAAAGCAAGAGCCCCATCTTTACAAAGATCAAAGTGATGAACTACAAAAGTCTCACATCCTAGAATTAAGCTCATACTAAAGCCACTAAAAGCTCAACCCAAAACCTAGTGAAGAGAAAGAGAGGCTTTTTCATAACAGGGGTATGCCAGAGCATCTCACAGAGACAAACATCGTGTCTTGAGATTCAGGTTTAAAATGGTTCAGGGTTATCTATAGATCTGCCCTATACACTGAGGCATCACTAACTGTAATTTATACTAACATACTCTGCATCACTGACCAAAATTTATCTTAACGTCTTCTCTCTAGTACAGAACACAACATTCAAATAGTCTTTAATATATTAGTGTTCAGACAGGCCTGTGAAAAAAATCAAGATGGAGGACATTTTATCATAGGAAAAAACCACTGGCAGCTACATGTCACAGAACTCAGTTATTCAAAGCACTCCTGAAATACATATTGAAATACAGATTAATTTTAATTCATTATTAATACATTTGAGAAATACATGTTAACTTCTTCTGTGGCAGAAAACTAAGTATAAAATCTTATTATGCTGCCAGCATATAGTCTTTGTTCAGGATACAAGGCTGATAAACACAGGAACAAGGCTAACAGGGACAGATTTGGGATCTACAACTGTGACAATATCAGAAAACGAAAGATTTGATTGAAAGAGCCAAACAAGGGTCATACATTTCAGTAGCTTCAGTAACTAAGGAACAGAAAAAACCCAACCACTGAATCCAAGAAAAGCCTTACAGAGAAGTTTATGATCATATGCCCAAGTTAAACACTTACTGTCTACCTAACACCTACATACACACTCGAGACACAAGAATAAGTAATATTATTCCAGGTATGTTTCAGCACCTTTTGCTGAAAGAAGAGGTATCTTCTGCTACAATTGATCTTATTTTGTGTCTTCTAGAGCTATTGAAAAAAATTCTTGTTGCATGAACCGTTGCTGTACCAGACCCACTCACAGGCCTGGGTTAACAGAAAACCCAGCTCACCTGCAAAGGGAATCTCTTGCCCTTTGCAAAAGGGTTTGAAAGAGTACTGACAATCTGGAATCTGCCAAAACCTTTCAGCCTGGCCTCCTCCACCCACTCCCTATACCCCCAAATCAAAAGTACCAAAGACATTAAAAACAAAGCCAGGAGGCCAGTTTGGAAACATGAGACCTAAAACAGAGACAAATATATTTGAGAAAATATATTACAATGGAAGATACTCAGTATTTACTGGAGAAGGAATTTTTTACTATCCTAGAGCTTTTCTGTTAGTGGATTTTCCATCTCCTACCATGCTGGAGCAGTGATGTTCTTGGTTTTGCAAAGAAAAAAGTTTGGTTTAGAGTAATTCATGGCTCTTCCCCCTCATTCTCCAAAATTTTAAAAAAGCAGAATTAGGAGATACTTCTCTGGATGTAGTTCAGGAAAGTTATAAGGGAAGTACTGAGACTACTTCCTCCTTGGCAGTTCAGGGAAAAAAAAACAGGAATTTGTCCTGGTTAACAGTACACTCTATTTCTGCTCATACTGAGAGTTTCTATTGCATTGGAAATCACATCAGCCATTACGACTCTACACAAAATAGAGGGGTTCTAGTAACTAGTAACTAACTGCTATTAGTTTATTTTAGTGGATGATATATGGAAATACAGATATTAACTTCTCCCACCAAGCCCTTTTTTTCTTTGGCAAAATCACAAGATATCAAATCTAATAGGAGAGCCATATAAACCAGAGAAGACAAGCAGCTGTGTCTTACTGATTAGCAACCTTGACAGTTGTGCATATATTCCCTGCTCAGATATGGACTGATGCTTCTGAGTAGGCAGACATTTAATACCTGGAAGTATTTAATTCAGCTTTTCCTGCATTGGTGTCTTTATTTACCAGAAGGGAGCAGCAGCAGAAAATACTCACAGCTTTTGCAAAGACCCCCATGAGCTCTGGGAACTGATGTGTCAGGAGGGCGAGCATGGCAGTGAAAGAACAGAGCCCAGCAGTGAAGAGGATGAAGAAGGGAAGCTCTTTCTTGGGATAAACTGAAACCTCATGAAATGCTGTAGAAAAAGATGAGAAGGGGAAGGCATTATACATTGAAAAAAAAAATTAAAACACAACAGCAAGCAAAACCAAACCAATGTTCTTACATAGTTTGAGCAACCATAGACACACAAAGATGCTTTTGAAGGAAGAAGATGGAAGGTCTGATACATCTACGGACGTTATTGTTGTGTCAGTTGTCTGTGCCAAATAATTCTCTCTAAAGATCATATTTCTGATGTACTCTGGTGCTGTGTCCACATCACTTTTGTCTTCCTTGTGTCAGCAATAACTATAATGCAGCTCTGCAACAGCTTATCCCAGAAAATAGACTTAGAAATAAAACATTTATTTTTTTTTTTTAATCTACATCATTAACTAACCCCATGGCTGCATGTTTGCTAATGCTGATACACAGAGAGTGCAGAAACATGGGCCTGGAAGCAGCAGTGAGCCCAACCATATGGAAGCATTGCTGCAGACCAGTTAAAGCAGGCTGTAAAACTACAGCCTTTATAACTGTAAATTCTGAGGGTTTTATCCGCAGAGCAAGAAAAATTATCCTAAGAGCAGGACATAGAAGCATGTATTTTAAATTAAATACATTTAATTAATTGAATGGAAATTAAATGAACAGTGAATTTTTAAGGTGTTTGTTAATACAGAGTGATAGGAATACAGCCATTTTCTTGAGACTCTGGTATAAAAAATCCTTCAATGGGCTTTGGAGAAAACAGCACTGAGATAACTAAAAGGGTTAGAAGAAGATAATGAATACTTTTCCAGAGGGATATAACCTTTAAACTTTTATGGCAGTTCAGATTCAGGGTGAAAATTCCTCTGCGCTGGCAAAAGGTCGGGTGGACTCTTACCTGTCTGTTTCACTCCTTCAGTCTGTAGTTCAGAGCTACAGCCAAGATAAATGCAAACTTTGAAACATTTTTTTCTCATATAGGACCAACCTCAAGGCTTCCCATATACTCAAATTCTATGGCTATTCATATATATGAAACATGACTCTTCCATTTTGCCTTTCTTTTCTTCAGTTATCAGCTCTCATCTCTTTGCACTTGCAGACAACATAAACACAGGGTAATCCAGCAACATTCATGACTGCATTCATCCAGAGTGGAGTGGTTCTCAAAACCAAAAGCAGGAATTTGTAAGAGTTTAAATTAGAATATTAAAAACTATAAGTATGTATGACTCTTGAGTCTGCTAGTTTGATCAGTTAAAAAAAAAAACAAAAAAAAAAAACCAAAAGCAGGGATAGATTACAACTTCTCTTTGATTTAAAATAAATGTAGAGATCAGAAATACCAGAATATGGACTTTGTAAGTCTAGGATCTCTTGCACTTTTTTTGCACTGCCTTTTCACACAGGCACAACCCTGCTGTTCCAATCTGTTATCCAGTCAGGGCAAAAGTTTTGCAATTGTTATTTTAAATTTGGAGAGCCTATCAGACTGTTGTGCTCTGATATAATTCCAGCTGACTCTCCCATAAAACACTCACAATTGAAGTGTGGACAGGTATGCAAAACCCCTCTAACCCACCTGTCTGTCATGGTGTTCTAAACCCTTCCCTCCTCTAACCCAGGAGATTTTGCAGTGAAAGGCATTTCCCGTAGCTGCCAGAGCAGAACACACTGCTGTTAAAGAGTCCCACTGTTAGCTTGTAACATTTGACAAGAACAATTAGTTTTGCATCTAAAAAAAGAATGCTGAGCTATTCTGCATGACTTTGTCATTCCTAAATCTCCAGACACTCCACCCTCCCCAGCTCAGCATCCCTCTGAGTAAAGCAAGCAGAGCACTCTGAGAGGTGTTGTTATAATTAGGATGATTATAATGGGGTGGGGAGATACGGTCAGTTGCCAAGGATTTCTGCGTAATACCAGCAAGAATGTGCTGTGAAGGAGAGACTTGCAATGAGTGGATTTTTGCTGCATTATTTTTACCTAATGTTTACTCATGTAGGCTGATAAAAAAAGGCAACACCTTTTTCAGCCCAAACCAGAGAGGTTGTGAATGAAAGACTACAGAGGATGCAAATGCCCTCAAAACCAGCCTTCCCAGCAGAAGCAGGCTTCATTTTACTTGTTCCAGAACAGATTTTTCTTTATTCCTTCTTTGGGAGAAAGAAGGTGAGAGAAGAATCTTCTTCCTTGGATAAACTTTCATTTCCCTCCTCTGCCCTGACCCTGCAAACTTGTGTGTGTTCCACTCGTGCTCACACAAAGTCCCACAGAGAGAACATGTGGGAATAAAATGAAACTGCAGGATTGGCTGCTTTGGCTCTTCCTCTGCATTCTTGTGCTTCACTGCATGCACTGCAATGAGTCTCATTAGCTTAGACTGTAATGCTTCTTGAGGGCTGCCTCTCTGTTTGTATCTGGGAACACTGCTGGCACTTTCCTAATAACACGCTATAAACGCACATAAAATTGACTGAGATGACTTCACATCAATCTCTTCATAACAGTACACATGCCATAACATGAAGAAAACTCTTTCTTGCTAATTAAGACTGCTTTTTGGAAAATGCAAGCATAGCCTGTCATGAGTACAAGCTGCAGTAATGATCTAGCTGTCCTCAAGCAAGTTGGATTCTGCCTTGGAATTTAAGTAGCTCTTGAGTGTACCAAGGATTAACAAGGCTGTGACACTGTGCTTTTGGTTTGATAGGATGTTAATCTAGATGAAAGATCAGTGTCTTGGCAGGAGAGAATAGCAAGATCTAACTGATTTGGATCTCTTTGGTAATATCTCTCCCTGTCTGTAAACTGTCAAAAATACTAAATACAGCTAATAGTTATGAACTATGCTGAGGATCTGCCTCTTGAACCATCACGGGAGCTCCAGAGGCTCACTGTTGATCTGGTTATTCTAATCCAGTGTACTCAATTTAAAAGGCATCAAAGGAGACCTGTGCTGCGAGACTCAGGTAAACAATTCTTTCAATCATAAGAAGAAAAACATTGAACATACATGGTAGTAGTTCTCTATCTGCAGTTTCTGTACAAATAGGGTAAGGGTAGAAAAGATGTCCTTTTTCCAGTGGATAGGGGATCATTCTGAAAGCTGAAAAGAAAACATGGTGCATGTTACTGTGAGTGTAGCAGTCATACTTAAGAACACTTGCAATTCTGAAAAACAAACATAGACAAAACACTTATATTTGGTTGCAAATAGCATATAAATTGCTTAATGAAATGCCAAAATAGAAATCTACATTGAGCTTTTAATCACAAAAACTCGTATGTTTATTTTTATTCTTGAGACAATGTTCATGAATGTCAGGGGAGACCACATAACAAGGACATACAAAAATGTTTGCATAATCAAAGCCCATTATGCTTCCAATTCCATAGCCAAATTTATACATTTTGTCTTAGGCTTTTAGGCTGCAGATTTTTTAAATTTCAGGGGAAAGAAGTGCATCTGATAGAACAGGTATAGCCTACAAAAATGAACAGCCAAGCCTGTAAATGCAAACCAATACTCACAGTCTCTGTGCATCAAGAATAATAGAAGCTTTTAATGGAAAACATGCACTATTCTTTTTCCATCACACTCCAGCAAGCCAGGTAACATTGATGACATGAGCTCTGAGGACCAGTTTTCCAACAGAGTCATGTTTTCATTTTCTATTTGGCAATCAAAGATTAATACTAAATTATTAAACCCAGTTTCCTCTTTCTTTGTAAATGCAGCAGATCAAGTCAGGTTTCCAATATAAATCTTCAGGTCATGGATTAAGTAATACTTGATCTTAGGAATTTTTAAAATTGAAAATAATAACAGAGAGGGAGGGAAATGGATTACTAAATCTTGACAATGCTGATGTCATAGGCCATTTGAGTGTGGTTTATGGAAACATCAGAATACTTGATGGAAATACAGCTTTGCATCAAGGCATCGTTTTCCATTATCCTATATATTATTTTCACTGTTAAAATGTCATCAACATGTTATTCTCACTACTCCTATGATCAGTCACTGAAGCAGTATTTTCCCCAACAGATGTCCTAGAAGCATTGTACACTTAAGTTGTTAGGTACAGCCCACTGCCACACAATAACACTCCATTATCTCTCGCTAACAAGGCCACTTAAGAATTTGTTTAAATACACAGTCCCCCAATATTTTTAGCTGTGCACACTGCATTTGAAATTATGTTAGCTGTATTTTTTGTGAAATTATATTACTGTATTTTTTATTGATTGCTGTATTTAAAGCAATAGTAAAGAAGGTAGAGATCCTAAAAGATTGTAAACCAACCTGGGCTGTAATCTCTTCCAGCATTAACCACCCCTTTCCATAGCAACCCAAAAAGCCAAGTACAAATACAATAATCCAAGCTGTGTATGATCTTAACACACAACAAACTTGGGTGTCTGTACAAAAACATATGTGGAATGTGTTCAATGCTCATTTCTTCAAAATCTCTAACACAAGTTTTTCCTTCCAATTTGGCTTAATATTGAAACAGACAATCAAGCCTCTTCTACCTTACTCTAAGCCACAGTAATATTAAGATTTTAATCAAAATAGAATGTGAGGTAAAGATGTGGCTTTTACAAAATAAATGAAAAATGTCTGGATAGATTTTACTCAATTTAAGCAGTCATGCTTGACATGAGACCAACTATGGGATATTAACAGCAAAACAGCTTTATTTAGCAATGTTATCAGCCATGGAAGGAAGTGCTCTGGTTCATCTGATCAGTTTGCGTCTATGTAGGTACTTCTCTGCCTTACTCCTATGGTATTATGTGATCCTATTTTACATTAACTGACTCAGGTAGCACAGAGGCAGTTTGCCACTCACCATGTACAAGCTGCAAGAGCTACTGGAGCAATTGGGAACCCCTAGGTTTATTTTCCTCATGCAAACAGTAGGAATTTTGACACAAGTTTAGAAATCAATAGTGACAAACCATCACCCCAGACACTTTTGAAACTTGGCTACACTTGAAACTATAGACCTCCTGTACAGAGAACCTGGCCCAAACAGTGGTGGCACTTGGCCTTTTATAGTTGTATTACAAATAAACACATAGAAAGAAAGCAAGGGCAATTGATCATATGTAGACTGTTGGTTAAAACTACTATTTAATTACATTTAACTTCTCTGTCATGTCTTCACTATGTCAAGCTGAGCTCTGAGTATCTCTGGGGCAGGAGATCCACACTGTGAAGATATGTTTCTTAGGTCTGGATTAAATTTATCTGGTTTGAACTTGTGTGTATTGCTTCTTGTCTTTATGCTGGGCTGTTCTGTGAAGACTGTGACTCCCTCTTCCATATCTCTCCATTGGGTGGTGGAAGACAGCAACTGGATCATCTCTTCACCCACCATGAGACTTCTCCAAGTTGAAAAAAACCAGCTTCCTCAGCATTTTGTCCTATATCACATATTCCAGTCCCCTATGCATCCCAGTAATCCTTCACTGAATTCAATTGAGTTTGTCCATTTAAAAACAGTCATAAAATACAGCATTGCTTTACATTATACATTAATATACATCTGCCTATAAGGCACACTCATAATTTCCAAATATCAAAGCATTCACAGAATCACAAAATGGTGTGGGTTGGAAGAGATCTTTAAAGATTATCTAGTTCCAACTCCACTGCCATGACCAGGGACACCTTTCACTAGACCAAGTTGCTTCAAGCCCATCCAGCCTGGTCTTGAACCCTTGGAGGGATGGCGCATCCACAGCTTCTCTGGGCAACCTGTTCCAGTGCCTCACTACCCTTATTGCAAATTATTTTTTGTTTATGTCCAATCTGAATATACTCTCAGTTTGAAACTATTCGTTCAAATAATGACAAACTAATCTCTGGAATGAAATAAGTTAAATTATTATTTCCTTATCCATGAGCAAGAAAATATGTCTCAAAGAAGTTGGGAAATTTTGTTTAGTATTACACAGCAAACACAAGACTTCAAACCCCTTTTACTCATTAAATGAAGTTTGTTTTTTCAGTTCAAATTTCAAATATTTCAATGCTGGTGAGGATGTAACAGTGTCCAAAATTCTCACATACTATACTTGACAAAAACTATTACTTTTTTAATGACATTCAATAAAAATATTTGATTTAGCTCCTTTGTAAGAAAGAGGATTACTTACTGCCTTCCCATGTACAGTGTAAGAGGTTCAATGCCCCTTCTACTCTTTTCCAGTGCTGAAGATGAAAGAAAGCATATGCTATTGCTTCACTGTCCCCTCTCTTCAGAATATGTTCAGGGGGCAGAATTAGGCTTTTCATTTCTAGCAGATACTGAAATAAAAAAGCAGAGCACAATTATTACAGAGGTAATACAAAACACAGAAAGCTGACTGCAATTCTATAATGCACACTGAAAGGTCTATTTCCCTAAAGTACTTTTTCTCATAAGGTTCCCGCAAATGTGTAACATCACCCACTGCACTGGAAGACAACTACTGAATTATTCCCAAAAACTAAGATATGTTGCCAGATGGTTCTGCTCTACAGCAGTAGTATGGGGACTAGAATAGAGAAATTCAAAATGAAACATCTCTCTTATTGAAGGAGATGAAAAAAAGGGCTCAAAGCAGAAAATGGAATTTAATTACAAGAGCGTTTTAATTAAAAGCATTTATGATAAAATGAAGAAGACTTTAAGCATTTTGATGCACAATGCTCATAGTTCGCACACAGGTTGCTGCATTTACTGTATTGCCATTAACTGGTTGTGAGATCTATGAATATGCAAGACTGGCAGCCACCTAAGTAGCTAAGAACAAGTTACAAAGTAAAAATGTTACAAAATGTAACAAATGCCTGATTTCTGAGGGTGGGGGTAAAAGTATAGGACCTTTAAGCTTGCTACTTGAAATAGTTGTTGAATGTGTCATTACAATGAAAAGCACCACTGACTAAACCCACAAACAATTTTCACAGAAAATTTCCCCATAACTGGCTCCCCCCACCCAGCAGAAGCAGATGAAACATACAGAGGGTTCATGACACAGGAAAAGATAGAGCTCTCAGACATTATTCAAGCAGGTGATTTTTCCTCCCTCCTCATTTTTCCTCTCTCCTCCATGAACTAGACTAACAGTTAACTAGACAGACAACACCAGTTCAGCAGACATCACTGATACTGCTACATTCCAGTTATTGGAGGGGGAATAAACAGCAGAGGGTAAAGATGAATCCTTTCCTGCAAAGGATGCCCTTGCTGGCATCCTTTACAGAAAAGGAGTAACAGACAGAAACCAAGCTGCTGAATCAGCTCCTGTTTGTCAGTTCTCCTGAGGAGTGTAACATTTCCCAGCTGTGTGCTGACTGCTCTTCCACAGCACAGGGAAACTGTTGCTCTCTTCCACGATGCCCTAGATCAAAGGTTCTCCCCACCAGACTGTTCAAGTTAACAGAAAAGGCAGCAGGTGAGCCAGGCCCTAGCACAAGGTTGGGAAAGGAAAGGTATGGCTGATCACTGGCAATGAAGGAGGGAGTGTGAAGCCCCTCCATTTCACCCTGTGCTACAGCCTGGTCTGGAAGGAGGAGGACTGCAGGACTTAGGGACTCACAACCTCCTACTGCAGGCACCCATGAGGAGGCAACCTGGCACCAGAGGCAAAAGGGGGGCATGGGTGGTGTCAGCCTTGCCCAACCCCTGATAAATGCTGGCTTTTGTGAACAGGATGTACTGGTGCAGAAAAGAAGGCAAAAGAAAGGAAAGACAATTGAAAGTCAGCCTTGTGGAGGGAAATGAGCACCAACAGCTTGATTTTGTGGAGGATGTCCTAGAGAGTGTCAACCCTTTGTCTGATGGAGCTGTCATGCAGGTAAAATATTTGGAGAGGTTATGATCAAAACAGAGAACTGTCAATCCTGGGGAATAAATAAATACCTCAAGGAGAAATCACATGTTTCTGATGTGGGTAACTATTAAAAGAGGAGAAACTGAATTAGCAGTGGTAGTAGTTGAATGTGATACTGGATTTTCCCTAAACCCTTTCAGAAAAATCTGAGAGAGCTGCAGAGCAGGTGGATTAATGGAGGAAGCTGCAATTCAGTAGGCAGGCCAGGGGATTAAGGGTGATAGAGAGAACAGAATAAAGAGCTGACAAGAGGGAGGGACCTGCCAGGATAACACGGATACAGCAAACATTCACTGCCCTAATGAATGCCTCACCCTTTTAAAAACACACATTATACTTGTTGAGTAAAATGGAATACAGCTACAAGAGCTGCAGGTTTCTACCTGTTTTATTAATTTAGAACATTGACTCTTATTTCCATACTTTCTGCAAAATTAAATGAGAAAGTAAGTTCTCAACATTCAAATATTTCAACCAAAGGAAAAAATATAAACAAACCCAATGACATGTCACTATTAGTAGGGAAAGAAAAACCAGGAAGGAATGTTGTATTTCTAGGAGCATTAAAAGAAAATGTGTGTTTTGATTCTTATGTATTGCTTGTTATCAGCAATTGAAAAGAAATCAAGTAGAAATACCAGATGGAAGGATATATCTTGACACTTGTAATCAAGTTTAGTCCTCACTCAGTTAACTTTTTAGTCTGCATTTTTCTCAGTTTCAGAAAGAAATTATTTTTAGAAGCACCTCCGATCAAAAGCATGAAACCCTCCTCCCTTGTTACTGTATCACAGCTATCTTCCCAAACAAAAAGTCCATAGCTGGTTTGGTGATATTCAATAAGATCCCCACACAAAGTTGATAGGTGGCTCAAGACTCATTTGTGACTCATAAATCTTTTTATTTTATACATAAATGTCAGCCACAACTTTTGGGCATACAAACTGTCAATTAATTTATTCTGGAGGCATTTCCAGCAGGAACACTGACTGTACACAGCCCCAGAGAGACCCTGTCTGGAACACTTTATACAGTTCTCTTCAGGCACTTTCCAAAACAAAAAAGATCAAATTTCTCAAGCAAAGAAATTCAAAGAAATGGTTTTGGGAGATGGCACTTGAAGGCCTCCATCTACTTAAGTTCTCTGAACATTAGTGAAGGGTACCAAAAAGCTGCCTAGCTATAAGTAGGGCTTGATTATTATGGAAGGAGACATATGACTGTCCATGAAAATTAGGATGGTCTTGATGTCCATGAATAACATATCCATTGGTGCACTGCTGTATTTTCAAGGAGAGTTCAAGAGCTGAGAGGACATTCATTCATTTGCTGGCAGGGCTAAGGTCTACCTAGAGACAGTTGGGGGCAGCCCCCTTTTTTGGTAACTGCAGGCTACTGGTTTTGGATCTTTCAGAGGCAGGACTGAGTCCCAGCAATGTGCTGGGTTTCTAGCAGGTTGTCTGTGAAACCAACACAGTCCCCCTGAAACGTTTTGTATTGGACAAGGAGACAAATTCCAGTCAAATTAGCTAAAAAACAAACAAACAAACAAACAAACAAACAAACAAAAAACCACCGCCAAAAAAAAACCCCAACCTTTCCTTAGAAACCATCCAGTGAGCTGCAGTCCTCATGCTGCCCTTACAGTGTATGAACTACAGTCCTGATGGACTGCATGCAACAAACATCTCCAGCTCTTGGAAAAAAAACAGCCAAAGACATCTGACTGTAGTTTTCAAGAAGTTGCTACTGCACTTCAACAAAGGCTCGACAAGTGCAGTCTTCTCTTGAGCCACCAAAGACTTCAGGGTGGGAATCTGACTATTCATATCTCAAAATTTCCAAAGCCCTTATTCCAGAACACAGCCGTTGTTGTCACAGACTAACAGGGACACAAAATCCAATCATACCACTAAAATTCATACTAGTAACCTACATATCTTGACAGACTCTCTATTAACTCTAACTCCTAATATATCAGCATCCCCCTAGATTGAACCACAACCTTCACAATTTATGTAATAAAACTTCAATACCTTATCAATCCTTTGAACACACAGGGAAGAGGGGAGCCCTCTGTCATCCTGACAGAACTCTGAACACAAGCATGGTTCCATTTCAGTGGGAGAATCAAACAACAGGCTAAAGAAACCTGGTGAAGAGCTAGGCATTCATGGAGGAAATCTAAATGGTAAGACCAACCCATCTCCAACTGCATTTGTTTTTCAGGAACAAATGAAGAAGTTTAACTAGAACAAGAAATGCCATCACCATTTGGGCTTACCAAGTTCTTTTAAAAAATGAACCAGCTCAGAACCAAACAGCCTAGAAACGTTCAGTGAGAATGATCTCTTCACTCTTATGGCCAGTGACAGGACTTGTTGAGCACTGGAACAGGCTCCTCAGGGAAATGGTCACAGCACCAAGCCTGACAGAATAAGCTTTTGGACAATGCTCTTGGACACACTGTGTGACTCTTGGGGATGGTGCTGTGCAGGGCCAGGAATTGGACTTGATGATCCTTGTGGGTCCCTTCCAATCCTGGCATTTTCTTTGATTTGATGATTCTATGACCCAGCCCCAGTGACGTCAGAAACAAATACTGGAGTTGCACAATGATTTCTGCCATCATGAGATAGCTCAATTAGTCCTTTGCCACTGTGTTGTTCTGGCTTGAATGTTTTTTTTGGATTGTCTTTTTTTGCTTTTTCTGACCTCTCTCTTCTCTCCCTCTAACCTAACCATTTTTTGTCAAAGACCCATATTTAGGAGTTAGAAGTATAACAGTAGTTTTCATGTACTTCTGCAGAGGGCTTCTGGGCCAGTTACACGACATTGTGATAGATACAGCTCAGCTACAGCCATTCTGTACACATACAGGAATGTGTTTAATGATCATTTGGAGAATGACAATGGACCTTGTATACATGAAGTGCAACAGGGTGGAATTTATACTTCTCGCTTAAATCGATTGGGTATACATTATCTATTTCACAATATTGACAGCTCTCTGGCTCCTAATTCTCTCCTGCTGGGAGTGCTTTTAGCATTCCATATTACTTCAGTGACCTTTTATAAAATAAATCAACCTAACTCAGGCAGGTTTCCTTCTTTTCCTCAATTGTGCAATTTGACGCTCAGGTCGCAAACAGGCAACAGTCACTCCTGCACCTGTGACAGCATCCTTCCAGGCCAGAAGATGAGAATTTAACACTGTTTGAACAGGAACTCTCATGTTCCCAGTGGGATGAATAGAATAAGCTTAAGAAAGTTCCAAAATACTGGTTTTCTTCATGTCTAGTAAAGCCACTTTTAGGTCACCTTTCAAATTCTCATTGAATTGGTTGTAATTAAGAGATTTGGCCTTTCTGCTGGAAATACAATAACAAATCAGTGTCTCACTGAAGAGTTAAAAACTCTCTCAAACATATCTCAAATAGTTTCTCTGTAATATCATGGGGTGTGTGGAACAGATTAATTTCCCATCTGTTCTATGAATTTGTTTGCATTATTTGTTTCTATTAGCAACTACAACTTACTAGAAACCACACAAGCATACGGACAGACACAATTCTTACTAAGAAAATCAAAATAAATTAAAAAATTGAGAAGGGATGCAACACAGAACAGATGAATCTTTAAAAGTGTTTAAGTCAATGGTTTGTTACATCCTTCTAAGAGATTGTTTACAGACAAAATCGGCATTTCTTAAAGTAATATCAATATTTAAGTTGTCTGATTGAAATGCAGGATACTTCAGCAGAGACTCTCTTCAAATCAACTCAGCTCCTTACATACAAACCCATACAACTGTTTGCAGGACATAGTTTTGGCTCACTTTCAACAATCAGATATATGGACCATCATCTGTTTTCTCTTTAATGAATACCTTTAGTCATATGCACCACAGAAAGGAAGGGAGTGCTTTTCAGGAGGAGTTTGAATGAAGGGAAAGAACTCTGCAAATCAGTTCAGGAAGGGTGTTCCACAACTGATAAATGTCCAGGAGACAGCTGTGGTAGCTTATCAGTATTAGCTTTTTATAGTCCTGTTACATACAAGTAGGGAAGCCCCAAACACATATAAATAATATTGATGAAATTGTGTGTCTTTGTATACATACACCTTTTTCCCCAACCACTCCCCAGATTATGCACTCTTCATTATATAGTATGTACATAAAAACCCCTCTGGAATTACAGCTTCAGTGGCAATACAACCCTCTCTGTTTAACTCCTAAATTTTTGTGTGGTATGGTAAATAATTTGTCACATTTTCTTGTTTATTTCTTCCTCACTCTGAACAAAAGACTCATTAATGTTTAAATCCTAGAGAAGCTCTGAACACACATTACTTTTGTGACCCTGTTAGATTTCTTGTGATGCTACTTGCTAAAACTTACCCCCATTTCATTAAAAAAAATAGGATATGACTTCAATTACAACTGAGTGGAAGTTGAGGTGTAATATCCACACACTGTGTAAAATTATAACCAAAAACGAACTTTCACACCTTAATATCCTTTAGCTAATAGCAGCAGGAATGAGTGTGAAATCACCTGTATATTAATCTGCATTGGGCTATTCTGTTTTAATGATACAATATTAATTAAAACAACCTCTGGAGTCTGCTCCTATTACTACCTTGTCATCCTGGTAATTTATGTTTCACAAAGGTTTTCTATTTCAGAGTGTCAGACTTTGAAAAGTAGAGGGAATCAATTAATAACATGAACTTAAAAGAGATTGTGATGGAAACATTTATCAGAAGCATGGAGATAAGTGGGGAAAATGGAACAGGCTCCCGAAGATTGCTCATGACAGGCTAAACTGGTATTTTTCCTTGGCAAGATCTCCAACTAGGCTTCAGTAAAACATTGGGATGGAAGAAAGTAAACAGAGAAGACCTCGAATCAAGCTTTATTTAATATTTTCCTTTTGTAGTATGGCACAAAAACAGAAGCTCACCTAATATTACAAAAGGACTCATTCTCACCTTCTCTCTCATTGCTGTCTAAAAATCAGGCTTTTACTGGAAAAGAGTTGCTCCTTTCATAGTCACTATAGAAACATTGAGGAGGAAGCCTGTCTAAAGATGTCTAAGGCAGGTCATTCTTTCCACTGCCTGTAGAGGGAATCTAGAAGATTTTATTAAGCAAACAGCCTAACTTTCAGACAGCTATTTAATGGTTGGCATAACAGACAAAGCTCACAGAGAAAACATTTAATTCCTGCAGTGCATGAGAATTAACTTTCTGCAATCCATGTGTACATATGGAAGAGGGTTTGGGTTTATCTTGCCCAGACATGGTGTTCAACTGTACCTAATGAATAGGCTCCCTACATTAACACATCCCAGTTTTCCACTGCTCACTTTCAAAGGGCAATACTAGCCCAAAGGTTTGTGGGGTGAAGTTCAGAGGTCAAAAAGGTTCAATTGCCAAAAACCATTTGCCTTTAGCCTTCAGCAACCTCTTGGCAACATTCTTACTGCTGAGATACAAACCCCAGAGAGCAGGTATGGGAATTAGAACACATATAAGTTTGTTTTTTTTTACTTTGCAGCTCTCAGCAATTCTTCATCTCTGAGCTTTGTATTCTCAAAACTCAATGACAGGTTGCTGCATAAGGAATTACTAATGCAACTTATATGAAGTACACCATGAAGTCCAAACATAGGTTCTTTTGTACAGCATGCCAAAAACATTTTCTTACATGTAATCATCAAAACAAAAAAAATATTCTACTTTGAACTAGAAAATCTTTAATGACTATTTTGCAAATAATAATCTATCCTTATGCATGATCTGCCTGCAGCACAGCATTTGGTGAAATCCACATCAGCTAAAATTCCAAGAGTCACAGTCCTGAATATGAAATTGCAAACCAAAAAACTGTGCATACTATCAGCCTTTTTCCCTTTCCATTGTTTGCTCTCTTTTCCACAACATCACTCATTACTCTAACACAAAAATCAGGAGTTATATCCTCAGCAGTGTTAGAGCTACAACGATGTTTTCTCAATACTCACTTTTGGCACATGTGGATTAAATTCTACTGCTCTGTGAATAGCTTCTACTGCATTCATCTCTGCAGTACTCAGCCCTCGCCTTGAGGCAGCCTCTGGAGAAAATCTACAAAAGCAAAGAAACAAACACATTAGGTCAGAAATGCTAGTAAGAAAACATCAGAAAAGGAATCTAGAACATGGGCCCATGTAACCAAACTGAGTAATTTTCCTATGCTCTCCAAACTTCCATAGCAAGTGGAAACTCTGAGTGATCTATTACATCAAGGCCAATAAAAATCCCAGCAGAAGCGGAAAGCATGTTTGTATCTAATCATGGCAGAAAGTCAGTTCAAACAGTCCCTTCTCTGTCACTAACCTAAATTTGCTCTAGGTACCTTTCTAGGGGCATATTCAAGGCTGAAATTGCAGAAAAAAAAATAAAAGAAAATTAAAAATAACAAGACCAAAAAACCAATGCCAAATTATTGTTGGAGGGTTTATATTAAAAACAGGTTTGAGGAAGTTTTACGAAGGTTCCCAACCCAATGCCCCTGGGTGAGGTTGAGATGGAAGCACGATGCAGCAGCAGTAGCAGGTGGTCTACTGGCTGCAGCACCATTGAGGGTAGCATGCCCAAACTGTGGGCAAATAATCTGCCCCAGTGAATAAAAAACCAGACCATGCAATCTCTTTCTCACCTCACACCCCACGGCTAACTCCAGAGCTGTACTTGGCAGGCAGACACCACAGGGAAAGCTGTGACAACCTTAGCCCTGCCCTCCCAAGCTGGAGTCGCTGTGTAGGGAGGAAAGATGTTGCAGTAGGTACTGGCGATCTACAGGATAAAAAGAATGAAAGAAAATTACTTAGATCTTGATGTGTACATACACTTTAAAAGCAAAAACTGTCAGGATGTCAGTCAAGAAAATGACTTTCCACTCCACTTGCTTTTCAACTTTAGGGGGGCATTCAACCCTCAGGTGCACAGACACAACTCTGCCTGAGATTTGTGTGAAGGCATCTGAGAGCAGAATGGGGTTTTTGAGCTCCATCTCACAAGGAGCTGAGCACCCTTTCAGAGCGGGCCGGTGCACTCAAGTCCACAGCATCAAATAGATGTGCTCAGCACCTTGGAAGGTTGAGACCCAAAAGAAAAACATAAAAGGAATGAACAGGTATTTGTGTCTCTAAAAATATGAACGTCATCTACCTCTCAGAATCCCTGACATAATAATGCTAAATCCACCTGCCGCTATTTAATTAGATGAGCACTCTGCTGACAGCACTTGTAAAATGACATTGTTACCAGTGCATCCACATTCAGTTTTTACCTTTTTGTAGTCAGGTTTACACAAAGTTGAAGAGGTTCAGCCACACAACCCTTTTCAGTTGCATCTTCACTATACTATCTAGGAAGCCAAAGCTCACCCAGACAGTATATATAAAACTGAAACAAGAACTGAATTTATGCTATTTCTCTTCTTTTCTTCTTCCTTAGCATCTCAAGTGCAATGTTTGATCACTACAAATTTTTTGTATATAAAGTAATTTTATCAATTTACTGCAGGACTTTATTTTCCTGCTAAATCAGCAGATTTAGGGTGTGGGCTCAGCAAAGAAAAAATCTTACGTTAAATCAGGAATTTTGCTGGAATGTGGTTCTTAAGCACTTACTTGTCAGAGACAGCTCTGGCTTTGAGCAATGCAGCTGTGTAGCATATTGTTGCTGATTTTGGTAAACTTATATCTGTTGAAAAGAAAGGAAAAAATTAAATATTTGAAACTTAAAAGTGTGCAGAAATAAAAGTGTTTGATACTTAAGAGTAAGCATGACATACACAAAATTAGTATGTGAACTCAGAATACTTTCTCATCTTGGGACTTATGCTGCCATGTCACATGGATTTTTAAATTTCCACCTGATATACAGGCTTTAAAATGTGTGTTAATGACCTCTGGAACTGCTACTTAAACAGCAACTGGTATCATTAGAGAATAATTCAAAGAGTGACATGATAGAGACATAATGAAAGAATTCATTACGCCATAGATAAATATATAGATAATTTGGAATACCTGGATTTTTTCATAGTTCACAAAATATCTAAGTAATACCTGAGGGTTATCTATTTCATTATTCATGTTTTCACTAAGAAGCATCTGTCTCATATATGTGGCAGCTGTACAAGTTAAGACAGCTATTCAAGTAATAATGGATTTGACTTGCAAGCAACCAACCAGTAGATTGATTGAAATTAAAGATCTACAGTAAAATAAAGTGTTTTGCCTCTTAAGAAAATATTGGACCAAAACACACATTCACCAGAGACTCTCTAGCCATTTTATCCTCTTCCAGAGATACACAGGACCATAAACCTGACTTAATCCATTAGTTAATTTATACATGTTTTCTGTCAGCATATTGGCACAATGCATTCAAAAGGTAGAGGAAAGTGCTGCTTAACAGACTTGAGTGATATATTTGTTCTCACTGTTACACAGAATTGACTTCCACATTTTTTATCTCACGGTGTGATCCTTGGAGATGTCCTGTGCAGGGCTAAGAGTTGGACTCGATGATCCTCGTGGGTCCTTTCCAACTCAGCTTATTCTGTGATTCTGTAACCTACCCCGTAGTCACATATTGAGACTGAGATATTCCAGCATTAAAAATTTAAAGGTTACAGCTACATGAACAAAACCCCAAACCACAACAAACCAAACCCACTAAAGGTTGGATTCTGCAAACTCTTCTGTACATGCCGATAACTTCCTGTAACAAACAGAAAGCACAGCACAGCAAACACAAGGCACTGAGGTAAGTCCACTGTAGAAGTGAGGAGCAGCTAATCTGACTGTTACTCTATGAAACTATCTGTCCCTTGGTTTGTCATTAAACTTGATTAGAAAGACAAAATTACCATGCTAACTTGGTTACTTCAGGATTAACAGACACTTGTTATTTACTGAACTCATGTGCCTTGCAAGATAGAGCTCCAGAAGGGAGTTAAATAGGACAAGCAAGTCCTATCTCAGCAGTCACCATCCTGCACTTATTAATAACCAAGCAACCAGGCACAGTGTTATTCTGTGAGACAGAAAACATTGCCAGAATGATCGAAGCACTTTGAAAAGGCTGTCTGTTAAATCCTATTATCTTTTTATGCACTTACACTTCAAATATGAGATGTACAGATCCTGCTGGAGACTTCCCTATAATATATTGTAACTGTAATTTCACTGGAGTATGTAATTGTAGTGACTACAGTAATTAAAATCAACAACATGCAGAGCAGTTTGGATGACAGATATGTTAATTACTCCACTAATAGAAGACAGCAACAGACACAGGCATGAGCACATCTTCAGTGACAGGAAGAGAAAATATTTCTGAACACATCCAATAACCCTCTTTTTATCAAGTTTTCCTTAACATCAGGAGTTAAAAGTTATTTCCAGTAAACAGAAATGCCTTTTAAATATACTAAAACAAAACACAGTATCACAAAACACAATCTTCTAGTGGACAGTAAGTGTTCCTGAGCTGGAAACATCTGTGCATATAGATTGTAAGATGATTCACAATGAACAGCTGGCATCTGCAAGGAAGAGAAATGCAGTGAGATGAGCTAAGGCTCAGATACACCATGTGAGTCCTTTCTGCAGAAGCAATGGGATTTCTCAAAGAATGTTGTGCTCAAATCTGATCACCCATGGTCAAGAACAACAAAAGCAAACAAAAGGATTGGACTGTTTTTGTATCAAACCAAATGAAATAAAGACTGAGAGAAGATCCAACTGTTTCCTATGCAGATCCACATGGAACACCAGGAGAGAAGAAGGGTTGCTCAGGTAAAGGACAACACTGGCACAAGAATAGAGTTCAGAATTAAATTTAGGCCGCAGATTAAAAGGAAGTTTCTGTGAAATGAACATTTGAGGGCAATTTCCAGGTAGAACAGTAGGGCAAAAAACCCAAATAATTCTAGGATGGAGCTTGCTCAGCTCATGGAAGGGGCAGTATCATGCAGGGAATGCAACAGCAGGGGCCCTGATTCATCCAGGAGGCCTCTTCCAGTAGTACTATGCTCCTAGAGAGCAAGCAGCACTTGTTTGAGGATAATACTTATAGACCCCTAGCAATGGAAGAAATATATACCAATATTCATGTTTATCACAGAATCACAGAGTGGTTGGAATTGGAAGTGAGCTCTGGACATCATCTTGTCCAACTGAGACAGCCCTAACAGGTCCATGCCTGCTTGCTTTCAAAAACATTTTTCTTTTTGTTAGCTACATATTAGACCATAAGTATTTGGTCCTGCTATATGCAGGTCTATGACTAAAATACTTTAAAATAATTTTGGCTTCATCTCCAAAACTGCACCCTCATATTTTAGAGAGAGGCATAAACAATTATGTCTGGTAACAACTTGAATTTAGCAAGGGAATTGTGTCCAAACTAGCCCTAGGAGATATGTACTCTGTCAGAACCAAAGCGAAGTTTTAATAAATGACTCTGTCCAGCTCTCTGAGCCATCTGGCAAAATATCTTCACATACTCTGTTTCCCACCCTCCTGTGATTACTTGTGGAGCTCCCACAATGTGCTGAAAGATGTGACTGCTATTCTGTTGTCAAATTCATCAGGACATTTTTGCCTAATAGAAATGGATATGTCAGTCTAGAAAAGACTCTCCTTTCTTATTGCTTGTATTGTAACACAGAATACAAAAATCTAGACCTACTTTATAAGCATTTTCTTTCAACAAGCCCCAATATGGGGAGGGCTAGGAAAGTGAATTCTTACTATTCATTTGCTTCTTAAGCAGTTGTTTGTGAGTCTGAACTGATGGAAAGATGCTATGGATATGCAGAGTGTGCCATATATCATCTGAAATGGTCATGGGATCTACTGTTCTTATCAATAGCAACTAAAACAAAAAAATTATGAATCTGGATATGGAATGATGCAACACTGCCTAATAAGTCAGCAGACGGCTCTAAACATGAAGAGACAGGCATGTTGCAATTGCTTTAGTCATTAATAAATTCAATAATGTAAGTCACTAATCACAAATTATTCTTTAGTTTGCACAGGTGGTAGGAAGAATTGCTTATAGATTGAAAGCATTCTAGCAAAGAAATATGTGCAGGCTGAATCAGTGATGACAGAAGAGAGATGCAGTCATCTATAGAGACACAAACATTAAGAAAGAAAGTGAATTAAGCTGATACAAATGTTTAAAAACAAGAGTAACCTGATGGAAATCATTAAAGAAAACTTTGAGATGAACATCAGGGGAAAAACACTATCAAAAATATCTAATATTCCATTGGAACACTAATCACATTTTCCCATAAAATGTAGTAGAAAACATGCTGGAGGGAACACAACTATGAATATGGTGCTTATGAAAACCAGTTCTGATTCTCTGTACTTTTGGCATTCTTTCTCAGTAGTGGGAAACACCCCAATCAAACATACATAGCCCCTATGATAAAATGGGAAAACCACAAGAAGTCTTATTTTGCCATAACCAC
This sequence comes from Vidua chalybeata, assembly GCF_026979565.1. Taxonomy (NCBI): domain Eukaryota; kingdom Metazoa; phylum Chordata; class Aves; order Passeriformes; family Viduidae; genus Vidua; species Vidua chalybeata. The sequence continues at coordinate 48,554,624 of NC_071534.1, read as the reverse complement.
AACTAAAACTTACACTATTCAGATATGGAAAGAGTTACAACTGCTGATTTTAAACATTTCATCTACCACTCTTGCTGACAAGCATATCGGTGACCAAGCAAGTGTCAGCCACTTTAACTTAACCGAGTTCAATCCTAAATGCCTGTAGAGGGGAAGAAATAATTTCTGCTTAAGAAAGTTAAAGAGAGCAAGACTAGTATAATTACTTTAGACTTCTTGTGCTTTTGCACAAATAGGCAAAACAAAAAATGCCACAGAATCATATGGCAAAAAAAAGAAACCAGATGGTATGAACAGACACAAACTGTTGCTGAAACCTAGCTGAAGTGACAAGTGATTTTGATATGGAGTGAAGAAATCAGTTATTGCAAGAAGCAGCTGGAAAAGATGTGATAGGAACAAAGACAAAATATTCTTTCGATATTACTGTTACACAAACTGGAGGTCTTGATTCGTGTCTCTTGGAGAAAGTAGATTAGGTTTTGGCATAACCATAACTAAAAGGAACTTTCTCTTATTATATCTCTTTCAAAGAAACAAAAGGGTTATAAAATACTGTATATGAGGGAATGGCCACTTCCATGTTGCCACTTGCTACATCTTTAACTCTGAAGAATTCTCTTCACTGCACTTAGAATGCCTACCCAGTTAGCTCCATCAGGTAGAATATCTTCAAAATGTCAAATACAAACGCGGCAAGTAATGAAACTATCTACAAAACCCCTGGAGACCATAGCTAATGTAACTGAAGGCTACATGCAATTGCTCCATCAAACTGCAACTCTCTACAAAAGGACTGCCTTCAATATGAATAGAATTTACATGCAAAATCTGTAAGGACAATAAAAAATGGGAAAGAAGGGGGCAGAGAAAAGACAGTAGCCCTGAACTGGCTACATTTTAGCAGAAGTCACTTCTCTGTGTTAACTGTTAGGATTTCACTAAATTAGAAGTATTCCAAGAAAAAGAAGTCTCTGTTTCTGAAGTTGTCTTCAGTTGCAAGAGGTAGCTGGGGGTGTGTACTCTATTGCCATCTGTTAGAACCAGGTGGGGCAGTTATCTGCTGTTAATGGGCCACCTGTTAAAACCAGGTGGGGCAATTTTCTTTATCTCTTCCACAACCAATCCTCCCTCTGGGAAATATCTTCTGTTAATGGACCATTGAGTGTCACTGCATGACTGATAAAATTACACCATCCATTGGGAGATGCTCTGCCCAGGGGGAGGAGCCAAGCATTCCTACCTGGATATAATCTGAGATTTTGAACACCTGAGGTACCATTCTCCCACTGGATTCCCAGAGGAGCAGCCTTTTCCCACTGGATTCCCAGAGGAAGACCAGCCCCATCTACACCACTGTTGGACCCTCACAGGAAACCTACACCCTTTCTACAGGATCACTGCTCCAACAGAACCACACCTGTCACTCCAGGTGGATTGAAGCCACCATCTAATCAAACTGCTACCAACACGCTGACCAACAGGGTGTTAGGTTGTATTTTGACTCTGTCTGTGGGTTTTTTTTATATTTTTGCATTTGTATTTTTAATTTTCTTATTAAAGAACTGTTATTCCTATTCCTATATCTTTGCCTGAGACCCCCTTAATTTCAAAATTATAATAATTTGGAAGGAAGGGGTTTACATTTTCCATTTTAAGGGATGTGCCTGCCTTCCTTAGCAGACACCTGTCTTTTCAAACCAAGACAAAAGTGTTTCTTCTAAGGCCTGCATTTTGATATAACACTCATTTCAAGCCGGATTCTGCCTGAGCAAGCTGTTACCAAACAGAAAAGTGTCAAAGCATAGAGCAGAATGAGATCTTTTGTATTTAAGCCCCATTTCCTTTCTATGTGTTCTTTGCTCTAAAATACTGTCTCAAGTGAACTCTGCATTTGGGACTCTGGCACGGAAATATGGTCTTTCTCCTTCTCATTAGGAGGAATGTGAGAGAAGGCTCTGTTTAAGGTGTTCATCCCGCAAACCAGAAGGCTTTTAGTCTCTCTGGAAAACAGTGTACTTTTAAAAATTGAAAGCAAGGACAGGTTTAGAGAGGAACCATTGCATCACTAAGATTAAACACAGAGGCATCCATTCTTTCTAAACCTGACTTTAGATTGCCAGAACACAGTGCCCAGGTTATCACTTAATATCTGTTAAAGCAACTGGCTACCCAGGGAAATTAATAAATCAGTTGCTCCAAGCATCACTACAGGCAGACCAACTCCCCCAGCCATAACTATTTCTGTTGTAAATAACATGGATATGTGTTAAATCAGAGCCAAAAATATTTTCAGAATTCAACAGTATTTAGGTCATCCTCACTCTATTGACAGACATTGAACTCTGAAACCATAATGATGTAGCTCAGCAACAGTGCATGCTGTTCCACTAATGAGACCCTTTTTCCATGAATAATGAGTATGGACATCAGCTCTGTTGCCAGGTACATAATATAAACACAATTTAACACATGGCTTTTGGTAAAGCAGTGCATCTGCTTGCAGAGGCTGAGGTTTCACATGATGTGGTCCAACATTTCAGCCCAGGGTGGGAGCAGACTGCTCAAGGAAATAATTTGTTCATATGTTATCAAAATACAATAAATCAGGTTTGGTCTTAGTCAAAAAAAAAAAAAAAAAAAAAAAAAAAAAGCAGAGTGGGACCAAAAGAAACTGCAGATAGGAAAGTATAAATGAATTCAGTGTTTTATATTCCAATAAATCTTACAACACGTGAAGCTGATGAGTTCTAAAATGAGCTGAGATTCCCTGAGACAGGCCTTCTGAGACTCATGAACTGTAAGGGTTATACTGGTTAAGCCTGTTTTTGCTGAGTCCTTTTGCAAACCTAGTACATACATACATACACCATACCAAAGTGTGAGCTGAAACCGCCTGTGCTCAAACAGCCAAAGTAAGAATTTTTAAAAGTCTCATTTGTTCTGACTCTATCATATGCTTTTGAGAAAATGAAACACGCTTTCCATTTTTATCAGCTTCCATGACACAAAGTGCTACCATGGTATTGTTTAAAATCAGGGATCAGTGCTTTTTAGTATGCCAAAGAAGAGCTCACACTGGAGTTTAGTCTTGAGATTTGAGAATACAGGCTTAATACCCTGTTCTGTCACAATTCTGCTATTTCTCAGGACTATTACCTCATAACTACATTGAAGACTAGAGGGTGCCAACATACTGTGTTGCCTGGGGAATGAAAACCAGCATTTCTACTTATTTGCATTTTAGCATGGCAAAATAAAGAACATAGGAATCTATCCCAGTGTCACAGGAATTACTGAAATACAAGAAGATATTAGAAAGACTCTGATGTTACCACTTTAACTGCCAGTTTCTTCAATCAGACTAAGTACGACCAAGATCTCTTTCAGAGTCATTACTGCTACTGAATGTCAGTATTCAAGGGCCTGGGTGACATTTTGATCTCTGCTTAGAATGATTTGACTCCAAAAAGAGTTGAAAACATTCCAGACTGGACTGGTAGGAGTGATTATCACTAATGTCGCTTGTAATCAAGTGCTTATTTATATTCTTTTTTTTTTAAATAGCCTTCAAGTTTCAAGACCCAGAGCTCCAGCAGCTGTGATTTGAATATGAAAAGAGTTGCAGTGCTGCACAAACCAATGTTTACTGAAAAACAAAACAAGATAATACAAAATGTTCACCTAGTCTTCTGAGCTTTCCAAGGTTTCTCAATAAGAAATGAAGTCTGCTACTCACTAGACTGCTATGAAGTTAAATCAATGTTCTCTTCCACGCTACTAAGTCAACAATCACAGCTAAGTCCATGGGGGAACTGATAATCTTTTCTTCAGAAAAGGTTTGAATAGCATGCAATAACAATTCTGCAGAACCTAAACAGTCATTCTTTAAACATCAACAGAAAACAAAGAAAGCACAGGGGAACTGCTAGTGAGTGCCACCACCCTGTACAATAATTTCAGCATGGGTTGGCAGAAAAAACACACATTATTTAATCTTTGGATAAAGGATCGTGTAAGGGTATGTATGAAGCTCATGACTATCAATTTAACTACAGTGTTTCCTAAATGTTAGTAGTTTGACCTAAATATATTTTTTCTGTGTGTATCACCTAGAGAAAATACAAATACATATTTGAACTTACCATCATACTTTGCTAAGACTGCCTGGACATCTGCATATGCTTGCAGCTCCAACAAAGCCTCTAGCAGGTTTTCGTGGATGTTGAACATACTGAGCAGGGGAAACTCCTTCATCAACTACAAACAATAACATATGAAAAGGTTAGATTATTAAAATGGAGAAGGGTTTCTTATTCAAAATGCATTGAAATAGACAACACCAAGTTAAAACTCCTCAGTTCCCCTTGCTCTTAATTCTTTCCCAAAGCTCACTATTATCTCAGAAATTTCTGAGCTTATAATGGATACAAGGTCAGGTTCTTGTCAAGACATGCTTGTATAGGATGTAATTAGTCAAATCCAACAACCCAGCTATCTGAACACATAACTCTCCTTCAATGAATAGGCTTCTTCAAAGTGAAAACCAGTTATTGTTCTGGGGAAGAATCTTCACCAGTGTACCACCAGTGTATCAGTAGTATGTAATCCAGCACCTCTCTGGTAAAACCATAAAATACATTGAAAAACCACAATAATCAAAGTAGGGATGTTACATATCTACTTACATAGAGAAGCTTACATATATGCAGCCATATTATCAAGTATATGATACCAAGATTTGTAATTGTTAGTACTTAAGAACACAATTGCAACTGTGGCTGACAATTAAAAAAAAAAAAAAAAAAAAAAAGAGAAGGAGAAGGAGGGAAAAGAAAAGACAGCAACAATAGGAAAGGTAAAGCTTATGCAAATCAAACACCGTAACTAAGGAATAGATCTTGCATGACAAACTGAGTGAAATATGGAGTTAAAATAATCCATTCTTTTCACATGTAAGTGCCTTTACTTTATGAACTCAGCCATTGGGAGATACCAGGAATTTGTTTCTAGATATCCTCAGTTTCAGTATCTGCATAGATTCAAATGGCTGAAGTTGATACTCATTTGCATCTCTTTTTTTAAGTCACACCTATAAGAACCACACCTGTTTTTTACTGCAGAATTGATTAAACAATATTTTTTTATTGTCAGAGTGATTCTCTAAAGAACTGAAGTGTTGAAAGATCCTTGGTTCCTTGTGTCCCCTTTATGGTTGTTTAACTGCTTTCGTGATGTAGAATCAGCAAAAAAAGGTCCCTGACAGTGAAGAACTGGGGTAACTGATATTACCACTGCTTCTCAGGAATTTGCAGGGAAACACTAAAATTTACAATCTCTCTAATAGGGTTCATGAGAACAGAAATACTGTAACAAGCCAAGTAAAGAATATGATTCAAGGTCAGCCTTGCTCTATTTGAAAATAGTAAGCCAGATCTGAAAACTCTGACACTTAATAAACCTACCTTTCAAGATGTAAACACCAAAACTCATGAGAACCAGCAAATCTTCATCTTACAAACAGATAAGATAAAAGTAAAAAGGATTGAAATGAGGGATGGACATTCACCAAGAACTTAAAAGAGAAAAAGATAATGCACTGGAGCTTCTTCACTCTGTTAAGAAGGAGACCTTAACAGGTGAACAGAGAAGCAAAGCACAGAAAAATTTCTTTCTTGTGAAATGGTCTGGTATAAGCTAATGGAAGAACTATTCTGCCCTTAAGACTCTTAAATTTGTCTGTCTGGAATAGCATTGACTTTGCTGCAGTTTGAGGATTATTAGATGATGAAAGGTAAGAATGGCAGTGTTATGTTTAATGGATTGTATACATTTCTGGTGAGAGTCAGGATCACTGAGAAAGCAGCTGAAAGAGGTCACTGAACTTTTCATGTTAATGGCATGGGGATGGCCATAAACTCCTGGTTTCATTGGTAGGAGCTGAACCCGTGAAAAAGAGCACAAACAAAGCTGCATAGTTTGCAAGCTTTTCTCCTCCATTAAAAAAAAAAAAGACCACAGATCTTGAGATCTTGATGCTTATGTAGGTTAAGTGGAAGGGTTTGAGAATAAAATAAAAAGTTTAAGTCGTTGTTCATGAAAAGAAGTAAGTGCAGGTAAAAATTCACATAGTTGGATTCATTAGCTAAAGATCCATCATTAAGTCTACTTCTCTTCTTTCTTGTCCTTACTCACTACTGGATTTTTAAGAGAGGAAGCTACTATTTGGCAGGAAAGAGCATGACAGAATCTGGCTCTACATAAATGTGATTTAAAGTTCAAAATGAACATCTTGCAAAGAAACCTCTCTAAGGGATTAAGAAAGATTATCCCTGCTCATTGAGAATGAATAATGGCTGGCAAAATAACATTCCCTCCATCAGTGAAGAGAAGGGAAGAGCTGCTAGTTATAGATGTACTCTGGCCAGTAAAAGCTCTTACTGTGGTTCTCCGCCTCTCACTGACATCACTCACTGATTAATTTTTTTGCTATTTTAATTAGGTTCTGTCAGAGTGATAAAGCCTTTCTCAGACAGCAGAGGAGTAAAGGTCACTGTCTGGACTGCCAGGCCTCCAAACTGAAAAGTGTTAATAAAGGTTTCATCTGGGAAAGATCAAGCGTTAAGAAGTCCAACCCAGTAAGTAATATTTAACTCAGTTAATACTGTAGCCTCAAAAATAAAACACCTCTAAGTGACCACTCAGCTATTTGAACACTGACTGTGCATAAATGACAGCATGTTTGCTATTAAAAAAAAGAAAAAGAAGACATGAACTCATTTTTCTGTCATATCTGGATGTAGACTTTCTATTTCTCACTGCACATAATTTCCAATCACAGTAAAAATTTATTTACTGAGAAACTTGCCAGAAAATAAAGCCACTTGGATGGAAGAATATTATGACAGGTCATCTTTCAGGTCTCATAGTGAAAACAAACACTGGGAAAGAAAAAACTGCCACACAGGTCTGGTGACTTGTTAGGGAAGGCCACATACTGGGTCATGCTGAGGAGCAGTGGGAGCAGACTGAGCTTGCTCCCCTCCCTAGCAGATGGAGGGGGAGCTGGTTCATACTCCACACAGAGATGTAAAGATGGGCACATTATTCCCAAACACAAGATAAAAAACACACCCTTGAGTTCCCCAGATCCATACATCATTGAGCTCTCATTGGCCTCCAGTTTCAGAGGCATGGACATCCCTTTGCACCTAAAAATTTATTTTCTGCAAAGTTACAGACCAGTATTTGCCAAATCATTTGGCTTATACATTTAAATTATTTTTACTTCTTCACTGTAACCTGAGAAATTTATTTGAGTGGCAGGCACTGCACTTGAAGACAAGATGAAGACTCTGCTATCATCTTTCTCCACACCTTCAGACCTCAAGAGACAGCCATCAAATTCAGCATTCAAGATTTCCTGAGCCAAAGAGCCACTAGAGTATTTCACATATACACTATTTAGGACTAATAATGCCATTGTAAAATTCAAGTTAGTTGGTTTCTTGGCTGGCATTAAAGAGAAGTGTTCCACTGAGCTAAACTAATTTTCATACCATGTGAAAACAGACACCACATGGCTAAAAAAGTATTCCCTTCTTACAACATGAGGATATTCAAATGGCTGTTGAACATGTCATGCCAAATCTATGTTCATAAGGATTTTACTTGGAACTTCTATTGGTCAAAATATTTTCTGGCAATCAAAGTCAGACCTGGAGCTGGGTTAGTACATATTCTGTTCCAACTGCTCTGTGTGTTTAGGGGAAAATAGGTACAGGTGTAAAAAGTGGAGCTGCTTTTCTTTGAAAGAGTCATTAGGTACACTGCAAATATACAGAAAAGGTAGCTTTTGCAGGTAATTCAGTTTTAATTTTTTAGATAAATAATATTTTGGGAATATAAGTTTGCAGAAAAATTCTGGAAGTCTGACACAATCTGAACATAACTGAACACTAGGCCCAGAGGCACCCTATTCCCAGACTCACTGCAATTCACATTACAGGGTGTAGGTTCAATGATTTTGTAATAGATATGAAAAAATGATGATTGGAAAAAATGCTTTATGGTACAAAGAAATCCACATCTGATTTCTTGGATGAGGAACAATTTTTATCTCCCAAAGAACATTTATTGAAGAGGATTCCTTAACTGAGAGTATTTTGTTTACTGGCATTTTCATTTAGATCTAATTTTTAAAACATTTTCAAGGAATGTAGCTTTAATGTCTGCATCCATTATTCTCCCTGTGACAACATTAACATCATGAATCAATTAACCAAGAAACATTATTTGTGTAGAAACCCACTGTAACCTCCAGCTTATGTCTACAACTAGACGTCAGGACTCAAGGGAATACAAAGGTGGACAAACGAGTAATATTATGCACAACCTGCTGTTGACACATTTGTTCTCCATTTCATTACGATTGTATGCATGGTCACAAATTTTATGGGCATGGCATGCACTGTACTCCTATCTTCTCCACAAACAAACAGTAACATTAGTCAGATTAAAGTATTAAGCTGAATGCATTTATAAAAAGGAAATGTGAATTTATCTCAAAATAAAGAAACAACAAGAAAACATGGGATATTCAGTGCAAACTGTGAAAGTGTCACAACCTTAATTACTAGTGCATATGTTTCTGCAGTGGGTATCTAAAATGGAAAACTCTGTCTCCTAAAAAAAATGACTGAGGCTGACATCTTTCAGGTGCAGCCGTCCACCAAAACTGAAGGACCAAACTGGATACATCCATACTTGGCTATATCCAAGTATGGCTAGCACTGGAATTTTCACAAGTGCTTTGCATAAACTGCTTTTTGGTATATGACCTATAATCTGTTAACTGAACAAGGCAGGAAAGGTAAAACTCCAGGCCATCTCTGAGTAGAAAAACAGAAGTTTCCATTTCTCTGAGCTTCATTGTCTGCAGATGACCTTTCAGATGTCTAAGCTCTGACTGAAGCTCACCCTGGGCTTGAGGCATCGGCAACATGTCACTCCATGTTGACCTTTTGATGTCTAATTAGATACACTAATTGTTGAGCTGTTCTCCTGGGCAGCTCACCTGGCAAGGACAGAAGGGCAGAAACACTGTCAGCAGACTACAGTGAGCACACAGAAAGCCTCTCTCAACAACATCACATGCTTAAAAACGAGTCTAACTCATGGTCCTAAAAGCACAACTCATTCCACCACTGTCTCTTTATGACTGGGATTCATGTGATAAAAACACATCATACCTCTTGGAGTTGGAAAAGTATCTAAAATACACTGGACCTACCTGAATTAAATTTCTGCTTTAAATTATAGCAGAAGTAGGATTCTGTCAATTCACTAATTCCTTTAAGTGCTGCATTGCTTTCGGTAAATGATCACTGTTTAGTTTGGAAGCAGCTCTACAGCTACTCTTTTACAGCTCAGAGAGGATAGCAGCTAAGAAACCAAATCCATCAGACCCTGTTGTTTTGAAGCTTGGAAATGACTAGCAGTAGGATCCTTGTATTTTACTCATATGTGGAATTCAGGAAATTTGATAACTTCAGAGTGTCAGAAAAGAGACCCAGATCCAGTTCACACTAACTCTGGGATGGCATGGGTTTATAATTTGCCAACATTCCATTTTAAACTTGAATTTAGACCTAGTGCTGCATAATATTCAAAGATAATACAACTTCTCTTCAATGTAGGATTAACAATGAGTAAATGAAGTGAAAAATAATCTTACTAAATATGCAGACTCTAAGGAAATATGTTAGAGCATGCAGCCTTTTTGTCTCTCTTAATTGGAGGATTAAAGTGTTTAGAGTATGACAAGTTCTTTAAGGAATACAATTATGAAAATGCTGTTATTTGGATTATGCTGTAAAAAATTAATGTATTTCAGGAATAAAGGGAATTTTAAAGACAGATGTGGCATGAACCCAGAAGAGCACAAGTTGTTCCAGATTTTATACTTACTAATAAACAATCATGTTCTATAAAACATGTAACAGTTCTAAATTATAAAAATGTTTGTTACATCAAACATTAGTAACTTTATAAAGCATGAAAATACAGTCATTACTCACAGTCCAGCTGAAAAAAAAAAATCCTTTATTTGCATCACAGATTCACAGAATGTTTTGGCTTAGAAAGGACCTTACAGATCATCTAGTTCCAACCCCCCTGCTGAGGGGGATACCTTCTACTAGAAACAACCTGCTCATGAAAATTCATATTAAATACATCTAATTCTCTCTGAAAGTAAAAGTGGCTACTAAGAGGTGGAAAAAGCAGTAGACAGAAGCACAATTAATCCTTGAAAGAACATGCCATAGTACTTTTCCCAGAAACTTATGTATTTTTAGAAGTGGATTTTTAAGTGAAATTAAAGTGAGAAAATTATCTAGGAGCTCAAAAATAAGCTAGGAGATTCAAGAGAGATGGAAGACTATAACTGAAGTACTATCCAAGTCTCTGAATATGGAGTGATGCAAGATGGTGGACAAAAAGGAGTCCAGGGCTCCCACCAAGACTATGTGACTGTATTCTATCTTAATAGAACAACAATGCTGGAAATCTGTAATTTATATGAGAAACATTATTGTCAGTTTACATAGCAGTCACCAAATTTCTAGCTTTTGAGGGTTCTGGGCAGAATCACAGAATTATGACTACAAGTGAGGGGTCTGAGTCATGTGAAGATAAAGGAAGGGATAAACATCATTAGGGGAATCACAGAAGTCTCCATTTTAAGAGCCCACTGAAATGAGGGCTATTTCAACTTGCTCTGCACACTTAGCACACCATGTGAATGTGTGACCAACCAAACTGTATTTGAATACAGAGACATATGAAAATGTTAAAATTGGCATTTGTCACGTGCCATTATTGCAGTGCTTGTTGATCAGAAAAACAATTAAGTGAAGATATCACTGTGTGGTGGACATTGGCAAAAATATATGTAAAAGTATAGTAGTAGTAAAGAATAGTAAAATCTATGGGATAACACTTGGTCTCATTGAACTAAGTACCTTCCCATCATATTTTAACAAATGGTACTTGAAACAACTGCTACAGATGTTAATAAAACTAGAATCCCACTCATGGCAGAGCAGCCTGCCTAACCTGACCTGTGTAACACAAGCCAAAGAGTCTGACTCACTAATCCTTGCCTCAAGCACAGAAGCATTTGGGAGAGACAGACAGCAGCTGTCAATGCAAGTAGCTGCAAGAAATTGTGTTGTTAAGTTGCTAGGGATCATAACATCTTTATTAGAAATATGTACGCTGTTTCACACAACTTAATAATTTGATGTGCAGAACACTATTCTGGCTACATATTACTTAAGAAGTAATCAGCAATGCACACAAGAACACAGAATTCGATAGAATATTGAATGGAAATCCTTATTCAAAGCTCAGCAAAATAAGTTGCCAAGAAAGTATCCTAGATTTGCAGAACTATCACACCAGCAAAAATCAGTAATACAACTGATCAGAAGAAGATAAAAACCCAACCTACCCATATCATTAAAATTGATTTAGTGTGGTTAAGTACCCTTTCAAACCCTTCAAGTGACATAACCTCTTAAACTATCTCAGATGCTTAGGGCAGCCCAGCTGTTTACAGAATTTTTCATGCAGCCAATGGATAAGCATGCAGCATTCTTGACAATACAAGCTGCTTAGGTGTCCTCTGTGGCATAAAACACACATTTAGTGACTGAAGGTGAGCACCAAGATGCACACAAAAACACATTCAGCTGAAATATCCTCAGCAAGGTTCTCAGAGCTAAATACGTAGAAGCAGACTTCTAGGTCCTTTATTGTGATCTAAACAGTAGTTTCTCAGCAGATATGATTGAAACTAGAAATAAAATACACTTTTCTGACCCTGAAAAAGTGTTTTTCCTTCTATCCTTGTCCAGACTTAAGGAAGACCTGGAGACCCTCTTCTCTCCCTAAGCCTCACTCAATTCTGAACAAAGTTGCTGAGCACAGAGCAAGTTGCAATTCCACTGTGTCTCAGAACTATGAACTTAATAAGAACACAAAGCAATCTTTGAAGGAGTGGATGCCCATGGTGCAGGAGATAAATACACTCTAGAATGAGTTTCTTTCATCTTCTCTCTGAAGGAGGAAGCAATTGAGAACTTCCATTTGCTTTGTCCACTAGCATACCTTTTGCCTGCCACCTTTCTTTTTCATAAACATACATCTCCCTTCAATTAAAGCTTGTTTCACCAAATGCTCCCCAGAACAATCCCAGAAGCTCCAATTAATTAGACAATTCATTTTCTTGCATGGTACATTTTTATCTGGATACTCCAGTGACGCAGTTAAGAAAAATGACTGTGTTGGCCTACTCCTGAATTCAGTGGTGCAGTCACTGATTCAGTCACCCATAAAGCAGAGAGGGAAGTGCCTTTGCATACCCTCCACATACTCTCTGTTTTCAATCAGTGAAAAACACAAGATGCAAACCTAGCACATTCCTGTTTTCTTCCATTGTAATGGTGAGGGAATCTGAAAAGAGCAGATGGAAAGAAGCTGGCACAAAAGGCTACCCTTGCTCATCACCACTACTGGCCTGCAACATTGTCCACAAGGAAGACTCAACACGAAAGGATACTAAAGATTACTCACAGCCACCATTATGGCCTTTCACCTCTGCACATACTAAATCCTCCAACATCACTTAGAACAAACTACTTAAAATCCTCCTAACATAATCAGCACAACAAATAAAACAACAAGCACTGTAGACTTTCTCCTTGGGGACAGTAAAAGCAATCTAGCTCCCTCACAGACCATATCATGCTCTGTATAAACAATAATAAAACTGGAATAATTCTGTTGACTGCACTGGAGTTATTCCAACAATACACTAATCAAAATGAGATCACAAGTTAACTCAATATATATGAATAGTGACAGCTGCTGGTTTCTATAGCAAAATATAGTAAATAATTATAATCAGAAATACAAGCAAAAGCAACACCTATGTATAATTCCATTACATGCTTCCATGGAAACTACAGGTTTGTAATTCTCATTAACTCAATTCAACTGAATGAATTACATCCAAGCAGCAAAGCCAGCAAAAAAATACTGTCTCAAAATCAATCATAGAAGCAACAGAAATTCCTACCCAGTTTTTAAAAATTAAAGCACCCTTGATTTTAAACAGTTTTTAAACAGTTTTTAAAAACAGTATTTTAAAAAAGCCTCTGGTTTTAAATATCTTCAATATAATATTAGGAAATATGATTTTCCTATCAGCAGTGTAAATAAACCATAAAATAAAACTATTATTTAAGTCACCAACAGCTCATTTTCTTTCCATTAAGGTGCTTTAAGTAGAATCTCAGTCTTTTCTTACAAAAAATTCAAGCAAGACAATCTAATCCATCAGTAATGTCCTCAAGATGGCCTCATATATGCAATAAATTAAACACTCTCAAGTATTTTATTTTTTCGAAGTGGCAAAGACTCACTACATCCCAATCATATTTCCCAGATGGTGTCATGAACCTCTTAACACTTCATTTCCATCATGTTCCATGTCTTGAGAAACCTGTTTTCAATCTTTCAAACACAAACAGGGCCTCCACCCTCTGTTCCCTGATGTTAGATTCAACAGTCCCCAGCCAACATATTCTTCGTATTCTTTTAGGATGAATAAATTCATCTCCTTCCTCATCAATCACAAAGAAACCTTCAATGACAGATTCATGTTCTTCAAAACTCTCTGTAAGTATACTATTTATGCCTTCTATGAGGAAATGGAGGATATGCATTCATCAGAAATAAGTAGCTCCAAGCCAGTCTAGGAGAAGCATCTGCAAAGCTGACTTGACCCTAATCTTGCTCCCAGTGTACTGGAGCTGTGACCTAGAGTTACTGCTGCTTTAATATTTCATCTAGAGAATTGCTAATTCTCAGCTCTGCTTACTTAAAATGAAGAGCTGTAAAGGCATCTAATTAAGTTCTGAGAATTTGGCTCAGTGTCTCTATGTGGAAAAACACAGAATGCACTGATCTGAGTTGAAACTCTCTAAAATGAAATTCCATCTCTATACCTCCTTTGTCTTGCATCCAGTCCTTTAATTTTAACAAAACATTCCTGTTGAAGAATGTTTTTTGTTCTTCAAGTGTCTAATAACTGATGACTTTGTCTCCCTGTTATTGCCGCCTCTCGAGATCCACATTGTACTTAATTTCAATGATTTTTATTTTGTTTATACATTTCAGACAATTTTATCTCTAGTGAAAAAATAAGTCATTCACTAATCAGAGTTCTGTTTCTCACTTTGCATAAGAAATCTAGGACTAGACAGACCACCCAAGTCCCCAAACCAAGTGTTCTGCATGCACAACTATCCATACATATTGACATCAGCAGAAGAATGCTTCACAGAGTATCCATTCCCCAAAGCCCTATCTACAAATCACAAAACACATTTAGCAGCCCATAGTAAGCTCCAGAATTTGCCATAATTATGATGTGTGATATTTGAATGGGAAATTCAAAATTTTATCTTTCTTGTGTGTTAATGCCAGAACTTAGAATTCCAATCTCTATCCCAAAAAACATTTCAGTATTTGTCCCACAGTGCTTGTGTAACAAAATTCATGAAGAATCAGTGGAGCTGGCTGGACTGAAAACCATGTTTGTGAAATCAACATTCTCCCAGCTGGCCAGAAGTCTGCTAAACTAGGTCCTTCTTCCTCATCCCTCTTTCTCACACTCCTAGCTGTACAATGGCAGTTTTTGTGACAAGCTCTTTTTCAACACCTCTGTCTGGGATTCTAGTGATTCTGGAGATTGAGAGTTGTGAGCCTGAAGAGCCCTAGCAAGAGTCAGGAAACAAAGTTAGTCACCACTTGCCATCTGTAGATATTTAAGATGAGAACCTGCATTATTATGGTGATCTCTGCTCAGTGTTTTCAAAAAATGCTCATGAGTGCTCCAGTTCCAGGAGAAAATGTTGAGTCCTGGATTCCAAGCTGGCAAGCATACTTGCCCTACTGCCCCTGATGCAAGTGCCTCAGCTCCACAGAAAGTCACTTTCTTTTTTACATTAAAATTCCCACTGACATGTAACAAGAATTTCCTTTTTCACTAGGCAGGTTCCTAGACCATTCATCTGAGCTGCCTAAAGCACACTTTACAGGTGCTTCATTCCAGTCTGGGATTTAATTTTGTGCATTTAAAATTTAACACCTGCATCCCAATTTGCAGAACTATGTACCTTGCTGGATTTCTCTCTTCCATTTTTTTGGTGGGAGCTGGAATATGAAGTGTAAGAAACTAAGGAAACTGGGAGGTAGTTTTACCATCATTTGCCCAGAGTTGTAGGGCTCCATTCCTCCTCCTGTCACAGACTTGCTATCTCAGGTGATATCAAAGTCACCTCCTCAAAGAACTGTGTTCCTAATCTGCATCCTGGGAATATCACTGAAAGAAATGCTGGGCATTCACTGCTACATCTAAACTTGAGCATTTTATATATTCGAAACATGTACATTGCCTAATGTGAACAGCTGCCCCTTCTGCCACCTCCAAAATAGCTACTGTTCAGTGTTTCAAGTCTGTAGCTTACTGACTTATAACTACCATTGGTAGCTCCCCTGCCTACAAAGACAGAATACAGTCAGCCCCCATCTCAGAGGGGGCTCAGTTAATTACAGATTCATTACTTGGGGTTTGACTTTTCAGTGATAGCTTTTGCATGAATAAATAGCACCCTCAGAGCTGAAAAGTGTGACACAAACAATGCACAGAGCCAAACTGAGCTTTGAAGGAGAAAACAGAATAATTAAAATCTGCTTATGAAGTTAGCAGCATTCACCACATGGCTCAGAAAAAAGATATTACTAACTTCATGATCTAATAATTCAAGACTGCACTTTATTGCAGATGTACCAGGATGGGAAATTCAGTCTGCATGAGTAACCATCCATCTGGTATTTGATGCTGCTTTCATAAGCCTATAAATAAATGATCACTTAACTTAGTCTTTATGTACATTACACATACAAAAGAAATATCAGCTGTGCTGACTGAAGCAGGAATGGCTGCTAACTTGCAAGAAAATGTATAATTTCTATACTACATTTATGTAAATATCACATGCAAAAGAAATCCAAACTCACATCTCTCATCATTTTCACTGCTTCCCTGGTCCTTCCCAGCTTCCTTGCACACATTGCCAGCCTTCTTTTAATATATACTAACACATTGGTGTCCCTTCCTGTATAAGAGGAGAAAGAAACAGCATTAAGATAAAACAAAGGTTCATTTAGTATTCCAACACAAAAGGAAACACCGTTTTTTTCCAAATTTTTCTTACTCACTACCATCAATACTTCCACAAGAATTTTAATAAAATGTTACCAAAATCTGAAGATTTAGATGCGGCATAATAGAACTGAAATCAGTAGAAATAATCAATACATACAATGGTATAAGTAAGTACTCTTGGGTTGGCCTTGCGCTGGTGAAATATAAGCAGATCTGAAGGTACACTTATGTACATGCTTGTTAACAAGAAGTATTAAAGCAAATCCTCATCCTCCTAACAATCTTTTTCTTAATGATTAGAAGAAAAGTATACTCTGAACTTTTGATTTACAGCCTTTATTCTTTAACAAATTACCATCTTCAAATTCCTCACACCACTAATTATGGATGGCAAATTAACATATTTCAGATATGATAGTCCTGTGTGCCAGAAGATTCCCTAACAGTGAAGATGACAGAAACTAAACAGCAGTTATAATTATTCTCTTGGAGAAATCTCACTCCTTTCACTTCTCATTCGCTTTGAATGTGAACTCTTAAAATGCTTCTGGACCAACAGGAAACGAGTGGACAGATAATAATCTATAAAATTACTGAATCATGAAAATGTAATACACCTGCTACAAATTACCTTTGTGTATAGCATGTGCTCTGTTTTTAGCCTATTCCTAACATTTTCAAGCCTTTCATAATAAGAACAACATGTGTGCTGAAAACATTCCAAGTACCTACAAATCGTTTTAAAGCAGCGATTAAAATTTTCAAATAGCTTAAGCAGCAGGTTGAAAGGACTTACTTTAGGGGAAAAAATAAATAAGGAGAGAAGAATTTCTTTAGCTGTATTCTGTATTACCTAATTCCTTATCTCTTTATTGATTCCTATATATTTCATACACAATTTTTTACTTATATCTGTTTCCACATGTTTATGTAATGTACTATGAGGTATACATTTCAGGTTAAGCTTCTTTTCAGGATTTTGAGAAGGAATGGTCAAAAGGCATCTACTTACTATGAAACTGAGATAATTTTTCAGACTAAAATTCTCTGAGGTTACTAATGACTTGGGATGCCTAACATGAGCAACCATAAAAATAAAATTGCCCTTGCTTTATATAAACTATCACCTTTTGCAAGAGGGCAAGTTGGGTACTCAAAGTCATTATTTACTCTTTATGGTTTAACAAAATATTTTATGAAGGAGGTGGAACACATGAATAAACAAAAACATAAAATAATATGTTGTTGTTCAAGAGATTACTGTGTATTTCACCTTTAAAAGATGAAATGCCCACTCTTCATCCCAGAATTAACTCTGAAGACCAGAAATGGAATGCAGGACTTTCAGAACCATGGAACTGCAACACATGTCCCTCCTCTCCACCTTTGTAAACCATGCAGAAGTCCAGCATATAATCAAAAGAATTCTATGTGAAGCCCCTGTGTCCAAGGCAACATCTGAGGCTGGATATTCTCTAATTTCTGTGGGTGCACACTGACATTTTCAAGGGGAGACCAAGTGGTGCAGAACAGTGGGATGATCAAGCCCCTCCTGCAGACACGGTCAGAGCTGGCAGCCACTTTTCAGCCTCCCTGCTCTGTGACAATGCACTTAGTCTTGTGATTCAATGGTTACTTCCTCTGCTGCAGTACTGAAGGTTCAGGCTGTCAAATCTGATGATGACAGTAGGCACCTAGCATACACAGTTTACAGAGATACCATACATGTATCTGCCTGCACAAACCTTCCCAGGTTACCTTGGACAAAAGCATTGTGACAGTGCTTACTAACCACTTATTGTGTACTTTTCATAGAATTGTTGCATTCAGGATAGATTGAGTGCACAAACTAAGGTTTCACAGACAACCATAAGCCTCCTAGAGCCCAAAAATTACTTCAAGGGCTCAGCTGCTTTCTATTTTTACTTTCACCAAAAATGGACAAATCATCCTAAATACGATTTTACAACCAACAAACGTTTAAAATACTACCCCCAAGCTCTATGAAACCTCGGGTTTTCAGGTATAGACTTGCATACACTTTTGAAACCAGGATCACAGAAGGTTTTCCTATGTACAGTTATTATCAGTAATCTTCAAATTATGGAGGATAGCCAGAGGCTGTGAAATCAGGTCCTGAGAAACCTGAAGATGCCCAAAAGTATGCTAGTGCTTGTATTTACGCAATCAATTTGTGTTATTTTGCCTAAGATATACATTGCAGTCTAGAAATAACCTTGACTGTTCGCTTTATCTTTTTGGTCATTTACTGTCGTCAGTAAATGTATTTTCTTAGACTTAAGGAGTATCTAATAAATAGCACAGCAGATAAACCTGCTTATTTAAAAATTTTTAAAAAGTAATAAAAATCTAGATTTCAACTAAAGCACTTTATTATTCCAGCTTTTAAATTTTATGTTTCTGTGACCTTTCTTAATAACTAACTGTAACTAACTTCAAATGCCCCACTGGCTAATGAGTCTCATTAACTTTTACACAGAACAACACAGTGTAAGCATTTACCCCCAGAGCTGATGGAAAAAAGCAGGCAAAGCATCACTTCACTCCTGTTTCCACCATTCTATAGTGCCTTTTCACAACAGGAGCCTGGGTTTGCAAAATGGCTAAAGGCAACTTCCTTAAAGGGTGCTCAGCTTTTTCTGAATGTCGTATCTCTTTGGCTTTGAGACCTTTTTTTTCCTGTTAAGTACATGCTTAAGCATTTTCTGCCATGACAAAATAAAGGCACATCCGTAATCTGAGCACTGACAGCTCAGAAACAGAATCAAGCAAAAAACACTAAAACAGAATAGTCTGGCTCTAGGACCACATTCCAGCCAATGTCAAACACTGAGCACACAGTCCTCAGGGGGAAAACAAAAAACCCCAAAACCCCAAATCCAAAGAACTCTTTGGAAATTCTCTCCCTCCCAAAAAACTTACTGTGTTGGGCTTCATATTGGGCACCATGGTGCTGTAGCTGCTGACTGCGCCTGTAACAGCCCTCTCCAGCTTTCAAAGCCTGCTTGAACAGCTTCTCTGCTTCTACAATTGTTGTTGCTTCCTCTTCAGCTAAGAGAATATAAGCAGTAGCACACCTGCCAAAATATCAGAGGAAAAGCCATGAGAAAGGTATGTGAAGTAAAAGCTGTATGAAGACACGCAGACTGGAAAGGATGTACTAAATAAAAGAGGCAAGGAAATTTTGTCTATGTAACTTTCGGATGAACTATTCCGATGAATAAATATTCTATCAACCACACCACGACTCTCATTTTTAGGTACTGTATCACTGAGCCCTTGAGTACACCTACTGACAACTGTCCCATAAAGTAAAGCAACTGCATCACTAAGCCTACATCCCTAAAACTCCTTCTGAAAATCCAAATTAGTTTTATGCACTATTGTTTTAATATAAACAGTATCCCTTACTGTAATGATACGAAAAGAATCAACAGAACTGTAACACTTGCTATATAAAAAGAACATATAAATGTAGCTGTAAAGATAAAACAACAGCAACAAAGAAAACCCAACCCAGACCAAGCAAAAACCAAAACAGCAACGTGCCCTTGCAGCAGAGCTGCACTAGAAGTGTTTCCAGTAGGTTGAGGGAGGTGATCCTTACCCTCTAGTCAGACCTGATGAGGCCACATGGGGGTGTGCTGTGTCCAGTTCTGGGCTCCCCAGTACAAGGGGGACATGGACATACTGCAGAGCGTCCAGTGAAGGGCCATGGGGGTGATTAGGGACTGGGGCATCTCACATATGAGAGAAGGCTCAGAGAGCTAGGACTGTTCAGTCTGGAGAAGAAAAGGCTTTGGAGGGAATTTGTCAAAGTTTGTAAATACCTGCAGTGAGGGGGCAAAGAGGAAAGTGAGAGGTTCCTTTTAGTGGTTCCCAGTGACAGGACCAGAGACAATGGGCACAAAATGAAGCTCCCCCTGAACCTCAGAAACACTTTTTTTTACTGTAAAGGTGACTGAGCACTGGTACAAGCTGTCCAAGGAGATTGTCAAGTCTCGCTCCTTGGAGAGATTCAAAAACCTGCTGGACATGTTTCTGTGCAATGCATTGTAGGTGGCCCTGCTTGAAGGGAGAGGTTGCATACTGACCTCCAGAGATCCCTGCTAACCTCAACCATTCTGTAATTCTGTGAATGTGAGTAGGACAGGCTTATAGCTCTCTTTTCCCTTTTATGCTGCATGTTAAATCATTAGACAAGAAGAAAAAATTATTTCTCTTCTTCTGATGAAACACATGAAGAACTATCTGTAAAGCACCAGTTTATGAATTCTAGAAAGTAACAATCTCAGTTCAGCAACCTAAAGGACTCCTTTTATGCATGTTAGCAGCATTTATACAGTTTGCCATACCAGTAAATCATCACAGCACTGAGTTTATTGTGGGGTCTCAAAATACTACACTTCTCATTGAAAAAATAAATAACAGACTCAAGGACCAAAAGTCACAGCAAATTACATCATGTTCTCTCATACTATGAAATGAGTATTTCAGAATGTGTTTATGAGTCTCTTCTTTCTTGCTTCTTTTCTTGATGACTGAGAAATCCAAAAGGGAACTCTCCACCCTGTAAATGCGTATTTCATATGCTCATCAGGAGGTAACTTGATTAACATTTTTCTATGCTGTTCCAAAGCCTGCTGACATCAATGGGAAGACTCCCATTGTCATCACTACCCTAAGGATCTTCTGTGTAGCTAGCATGACATGCAGCTGTGCTGTTTTCCTTCTGTTGTAGGCCTTCCTTCGATGTGCCTGTAATCCTGGTTAAAAATTACTACAGCAAACCCCCAGCCTTAAAATATCATTAGATGCATTTTTAAAAGACAGGAAATAAATGTTAATGTTTTTATCACTCACTCGTTCAATTCCAAAGCTTCATGTGCTGCAGAAATTCGGGCTTGAGGGTTTCTCTCTCTCCAGGCTTTTTGCATTACTATTCAATAAACAAAGGAGAAGAAAGAAATATCAGTTATTAAAGGATTAACAAGGAGAATCTACTGCACTATAACAAAAGAATTTCTTGATCTCAGCCTAACTCATGACAGAGCATTTCATATAGCTCAGTGATATTCAAAAAGACACATAACAAACAGGAGCTTTTGTCCCAAATACTCAAGTGTTTTTTCTTCTTTCATTTAATTAAACTTTATTCTGGGAGAAAGTCTGGCTGAGAGATCAGGCTGTCTGGGCTGCCAAATATAGAGGTGACAAGCAGCTACTTCCTCTTTGGGTAACTGTAGAATCTATTCCATAGGAAACAAAACAATAAAGGGACAGTTGGGGTTATTATTCTTGCTCCTTATTAAGCTGTTGCTTTATGTGAATAAAGCTAAATGGAAACAACTTCCAGGCTAATATTACCACTTCATAATTACACCACTGAGTTCTGAAAATATGATTCATGTTAATAATGTGTCAAAAAACTACTCTCCTATGTAATTGTGCCTTCAGAATGGAGCACCCAACTGTTAGTATCTCTCCCTTACTAAGAGACAAAGATTTATCTCTTCAGAGGCAAATTCTAATGACTGAAATCATTGTTGTATATTTTTAGTAGAATAAAAGTCTGCATATGGACTTCACAGTACAGGCTTAGCACAACTAAACCTGTCTGTACAAATTTACAGTTGTAAATGTGCCATTCCCATTTTTTACAGACCTAACGACATCAGGGAATGAAACACAGGTCTCAAATTTTACATCAGCTCTCTCTCTTCTGTCAGTGTAGACTAAATGGAACCTGGATAATGTAATTCAGTCTACTACACTGCAGCTGGAGGCAAATTAAACTATGTATATTTGAAGCCACTGCAAGAAAGAGGATGAAAGGAACAAGCCTTTACACTTTTAAATGGTACTTGAATGACTCCAGAAACACAGCTGAACAACACAGCAACAAAAATTAGATTGTTTACATATATAGACACTTGTTCAGATCTAGAATTCTACAAATTCAACAGTTTCTCAGCATGATCACACTTTTGTCTTATCTACATGAAAGAACTGATGTCCCACTGCCTTTTTCTTGGATCAGTTTAAATCAGCCATTAATTTATTATTAATCCAGTTGTTCACAAGGTCTCTTACTAGCATCTGCAGGCCGCAAATGATCTGTGTCACATGTAAAGAATGTCTGATGGTCCTGTGCCGAAAGATTCATATCGTAGTAAGTCAAAGGTTCTCTTCCTGTTACCCACGTATACCTGCAAACATGCCAACAAGGAGACATTTTGGTTAAAGAGGTCAAACTTGGCAAAACTAATCCAGAAAAGAATCCCAGACCTCTGAGATAGGCATAGCCAAATAAGTTCATATGGCCAATCTTCTAACCAATATACATTGCATTTCACTGTACTGTGATGGAGCAATGGTAGCTAAGCCTAAGCTAATGAAAATGTACACATTGGAACTTGGTAACACATATATTCAAACATTAGGACTCAATGAAACCTATATGGAATTAATTAGTTTTTTTGCTATAATGGATTTGAACAGAAATGCTGCATTAGCACCAGGTTACTTAGGTTACTCCGTCTTTTTTTATAAGGTTGCCAAAAATTGGAGAAATAGCAAATATTAGAGAAATAAGAAAGTGCATTGGCATGATTTTCAATTCCTTTCAATTCAGGAACATTTTATGAATTACAGAAAAACCTGACATGAGTGCATTTATCCACAGTTGATTTTTTCATCTCTTAAGTTAGATTAATGGAAAAGTACAGTTAAGCTCCTTAAGCTAGTACTATGCCTGAAAACTGTAATTTTGTAGCACCTACCGATTATATTCAGCTCCTCTGAACAGATTTAAAGGATTTCGCCAGACTTTGCATTCTGTAAGAAGCAGACACACACATAATGAATCTCTCCCAAATTACAATGGTACTTGAGGTTTATAAAAAGTATCAGTTACCATACAATGAGCCTTATCAAATGGCTTATTTTTCATAGGTGCAAATGCAAAAACCCATCAAGAGTACTGAGATGAAGGTAATCAGACTGTTCTTCCTATCTTAAATAATAAATTAATTATAAACTAGTGTCAACAAATGCAATCCTTCCAGACAAATAACCACTAACAAAGCCCCAAGTGCCACATGAAAAGATAATACTGATTAGTTCCAGGACTCACATTTACCATAATGCAGAACTGAAGACGGATCACACTGGGTTATTGCACTGAAAAACAGCAATTAACCCAGTCCCTATGGACTTGTTGTTTCTCCAGAAAAATGTCACTGTCCAGTTAATGCTGTAAATCACAGCGAATCTCAGCTACAGTTGCCAAATTTAATTCCTCCTTAGTTTGTGAAGTAAAAATCCATGGAAACATCTGCTGATCTTACTTAAGACAGAAGCAGATGCTGAAATTGATTGGCAGATAAAAGTTGATTGCATTCTAAAGATTTCAGAATATTAGAAACATTTAATAAATTTCCCTTGGGGGGAAAATTGTGAGTTTTTCACACTGTAAGAAATAAGAGATATGGAAAACAACAATGCAATTTAAAGCAAAAATTGAAAAAATATAATCAAATTGTACAGCCTCTGAAATAGTGAGGTCTTGATTCTGGCTTTTCCTTTAATTTAACATCAGATTTATTATCTTACTTTCAACAAAGACAATTCACTCCAGTGAAGGTGAGAACGGAATAAACCCCACTATTTGCACAAAGACTCACTGAGAGGCAGCATGTTATTCCACCTCAGATCTGTTACTGGATGACATGGGGCTCTGCAAAAACTCACCAGTAGCACTGGCCTTCCAGCATTTCACCAGGTGCTTTCTACTAAAGATACTGACCAGCGTATTTCTCCCTTTGAATTTTTCTGACATCATTTCTAAGGAGATCAAATCAAGTCTTCTGGTAGAATATTGAATCAGAAGGGTATGTTTATGATAACAAATATGCCTGTTCCCTTTATGCCTGTTCTGCTAGGAAAAGTACTGAACAGCAAGTCAAGTCCTCCTCTTTTCTCATGGACACAGCTCCCATATCTGTATGGGGCTACAGTAGCATGGAGAGAAAGCATTTTACAGAAATTATTCACAGTAACAGAAGGACACCCTCAGCAACACAGAAACTAGTCAAGTAGAATAGGAGGTGGGCCCTCAGTTTGCTGCCTACCAGCAAGTGCATGGATCAGACACAGGAACAGGCAGACTTTAGGGAAGAGTGTATCCTTGAAGTACCCATTTCAGCAGGCAGCTAATATTAGAAAGTTCCACTGGTTTACTCAGCAGAAGTGCTTGACTGACATTCTGCAGTGCTTTGTTGTGCAGCCAGAGAGTATGGCTGTTTGACAAGCTTCAATCCCACAGTTTTTATATAATATGACTTTCAAACCATTGTAAATATTAAATCAACATCAGACTTCTCAGTTCCAGAGGTGTAATTCAATGTCTTGACCTACTCTGTTTGCAACCAATGAGATTAGGTAACAACTACCTGATTGCAGTGACACGTTTTGTTCATCATATTTGAATTCAAGTGGTATCAATCCAAAGTATGAAGTATTTTAGCACTATAGCAGGGAAAGGTTAAACTGAGGAACAAGAAGGGGAGGTGCACCTTCATGTCCTGGGAATGTTTTGGTATCTGTGTGTCTAGTTAAACATGGTGTTCTCTTGTTCTTTTTGTCTTGGTCTCTGCTAACACCATGGTCTCAGTACATCATTCTTTTCTTACCTTTCGAAAGACAAAGGTATCTACTGCAACGTTCTACCATAGTCAAACATCTACATAGTAACACATGGTGAGCCAAGAGAAAAAGCCATCTCCATCTTGCTGGACAGCAAAAATATATCCCATTATTAATGCATGGTAAACCAAAAAGCTTGCCTTTTCTGTCACATTACAAACCAGCAACTATGTCCTAATTTTAATCTTTCAGAGACTTTTTCAATGATCACTTTTTGAGCACTGATAGCTTTCTGAAGGCACAAATAACAGGCTATCCATACAGACACAGTGTCCAGAGACACTGTGAGTCCCAGCTCAGTGTCACTGCACTGCAAGCAAACACACTCCTCGACTAGCTCTTTGTATCAGGAAAGTCAAGATGCTTGTGTGAACCTCACTAGTCAAAATACTGTGCCTTCTGCTTTAAAATGACAGGAGTTATTTCAGGCTGCTGAAGTGTGACTGACCCCACTGATGAGTGCACACAGGTGGTTCCAAGCCATCCCATGCTTTCTGCCAGTTCACCCAAATCTAATACCCTGGACCATGCAGTGCTGCTATTCACAGCCTCTCTTCAGATGAGAATGACAACAGCTGAATTTGCTGTGCTATATGGAGGCTTCCTTAAGTAGACTAACAAGGTTTTGTGATGCCACCTATATTATTTAACATGTAAGTTCAGAGCTAATTTTTGTTTGCCTGTTTTTATGCACACCGAGGAGTAGAGGTAAAATTTGCCAGGTACAGACATAGGGAGCTCAACTGCAGAACAATGTTTTCTCCATAAGTGTATTTTTTTCTTTTCCTTCACTTTTCTTCACTTGTAAATTCTAATATACTCTAAAAGCCTACAGATTAAATAAATTTAATAAAATTCTGGCTGATTCTAGGCGCACATCCCTAATTTATTTCCAATATTAAGATTATGGCCTGTGAGCCAAGCTAGGACACAGACAGATAAGCTTCATTTTACAGATGAGGAACACAAACCCAGATGCTCCTGCCCTGACTGAAACAGTGAGTATCTCCCACACGAGCCAGAAGCAATAGCATACCAGCATTTTCATCACTCATGAGCTAGTTTTTCAATTCATCCTCCCCAGGCAGCTAAGTCATCCAATTAGGGAGACAAGTTCCTCTGTGTCTCCTTCAGTCCACAAATTTCAGTGCTTGGGGGACTGATTCATTTTAGACAGGCTGGCTTGTCTCTCAGAGGAACCACTGCCCAGGCAACCAGGCACCTGACCCAAAGTGCCTCAGGCTTGAATGACTTAGGGTCACTGTTGCACTGAAACTTGTAGGGGCTGTGAAGGCCTGTAAGCTTGTAAAATTCAGGCCACAAATCATGCCTCCTAAACTGGAGGCCTTTTAAAAAAGCCTGACTATGTTAGGACTTGCCCAAAGTCACAAATCAAATCCATTGCAGACTCAGGAATGTAACAAACCCTTAAACTGTTAAAAGCCACAATGCTTCCACTTACTAAGGTGAAATCCAAATGTTATTTACATACTACCTACAAAAAGTAAGTTTTTATTTTTATTTATTGCTTTTTTTATTATCTAAAAAACAAAGTGATGCAAAACCAGATGAACATTTCTAACTTCATTTTCTGATTATTTTTTTAACAACTTTGTTATTACTTAAAATTGTTTCACTAAAAATACTGCCTGCCTTTAGAATCACAGGATCAGACAATTGGTTGAGCTGGAAGGGACCACAGTGGCTCACCTCATCCAACCTCCCAGCTCAAACAGGGTCGTCTCAGAGCACATGGCACAGGATTGCATTCAGATGGTGCTAGATTATCTCCAGGGAGGGAGACTCTGGGCAACCTGTTCCAGTGCACGGTCACCTGCACAGTACAGAAGTTCTTCCTCACATTCAGGTGGAACTTCCTGTGCATCAGTTTCTGCCCATTGCCCTTTGTCCTACTGCTCGGCACCACCGAGCTCCATCCTTTGACGCTCTCTCTTCACACAGACATTGATGAGGTCCCCTCACAGTTGTCTCTTCTCGAGGCTGAAGAGGTCCAGCTCCCTCAGCCTTTCCTCATAAGAGATGCTCCAGCCCCTTAATCATCTTTGCAGCCCCTCCGCTGGACAAAGGATACTGCAGAAAGGGCACGTGCAATTTCGCAGGGTTTTCACAACAAGGAGAAAACAAACGCATTAACCCCGCAGCCTGAACAAAACGCACTGCGTGAATTCGGGAGGATGCAATTAGCAATTAAGGAGGCAGCAGTGCCTTTTCCCGAGCGGAGCGGAGCCCGAAGGCAGGCGCGGGCGCGGCGCCGCTCACCTGAGACGCTCTGGCGGTTCGAGTCCGCGTCCCCGCCGGCGGCGCTGGCGGCGCTGGGCGCGCTGTTGTCCACCCCGCCCAGCAGGGGGCGCAGGTGGCTCACCGAGACCTGCTCGATGAAGGAGGTGCCGTACTTGCGGAAGTACCACCACTCGAAGATCTGCAAGGCACACACGCCGTCAGGGCCGCCGGCCCCCGCCCGCGCCTCGCCCGACTCCAGCCCGCTCCTCCCCGCCCCTCCGCCCGCTCCCGCCTCTCAGCGCTGCGCCGCAGCCCGACAAGCGAGGAGGCAGCTCCGGCCGCCCCGGCCTCCTCCCCGCGCCTTCCCTGCTCGGGCACACGGAGCAGTTAAATGTGACCCAAGCTTAGGTGGAAAATGTAAAATCTTGTCAACGCAATGTTTTTAATTAAAAAACAAAACAAAACAAATAACCTCTATAACCTCAAATTATTTCAGCTGTTAGGCCTCTTTCTTTAAATTTACGTCTAGAATATCAACCCCCCTCGCCCGCAACCTCCCATTCGGCCCGGTATCAGCCACGCCGACAGGATGCTGCAGTCGGGGTGAATCCGCCTCGCCTTGCCTCAACTCTCTTTGCAGTCCAGAAAATGTGAGCAAAAGCAGGTTTGCTTGTTTCCCCAGTAAATGCTTCCAAAGAGTTTAATTTGAGTTTAATTTCCAATTAGTTTAATTTAAAGAAGAGTTAAAAATGCCCAACAAACTCCTGGAAGCTGAATCCTGTTCCTTTTAGGATTTTCCCCCCCTAGCTGAACTGTGTTTTATTTTGTTTGGCTGACTCGGGCTGACTCCGAATTAGTTTTATTTTCAAGCATTTGGTTGAGCTAGCAAATCAGAAAAAAAAAAATATTATTTACAGAACTCTATTTGGAAAATAATTTCACAGCCTCAAAGAACAACTTGTAATTGAAATTATATACATAAACATATAGCTGTGGTATTTTCACCAAAAAATATGTTACTCAGTAAGAATACACATATTTCAGGAAACCACATAAACCTGGAAATGAAGTCTATTTCATATAAATATGGAAAAGAGACTGTAAAAACTGTAAAGAAGCACATGCTTATAATAAATAGATGAGTTGCACTTGAATTGTCACTCAAACATCTACATACCACAGGAAACAAAAAAAAAATACCTAAGGCGTTTTGGCAGGACTTTGCAATACCGATTGCACTAAAAATTGGGAACGAACAGTCTCTGCCCTTCCCATTTTCCTCGGTATCTCCATTTGTTACACCAGTACTGCAAGCTTTGATAAAATCTCTTCCTACTAGGCACAATAAAATCTAAGAGAAAGGACTGTGTTTCCATCTTTGTCACCATCAGTGTGTTGCTAGGCAGGTTTTGGTGGGTCAGTCAACAGACAGTAGCGCTCTGGAAGGCCTCTTTGGGGTCTGCCTGCTCCAGAAAAGTTCAGGCCAGGCTTCACACACTTCCTCCTTCACTATTTTTTGATTTTTAAGTTCTCTTGACCTCTTTATATAGTTGAAATTACTTCTGTCTCTATGAGATTGGACTGTCTGTAGAAAACACACTTTTTACCCCACCCCTTTTTTAAAGGTGGGGGAAATAAATTTCCTGACATAGAAGGAAAATGGTCCTCTCCAAAAGATGATCTCAATGCATTCTGCACTGGGGCTTCCCCTGAATTCAAATGTGTTGTTAAAGCATTGAGAGAATTCATATGGAAGGACTCTATCTGCACAGGAGTGAAAGGGAATGAAGCTGGTGGCTATTTGAGACGAGTTCACACAAGATTGTGTGGCAGATCACTTCCCAAAACAATCTAATGGCATTTCTGGGAGACATCAAGAAGAAAGAATGGAGCAGTCTGATGGGGAGAAGACAGAAAGACTATGTGAACACATAGCATTTAGGAAGATAAACAGATGGTCACAGAGAAACCAGAGCATTAACATATTCAGATCTTTGTGAACTCTTTCCCACCTAAGTCACCAAAAACCCACACAACCTGGACAGTTCCTCCTTACACAGAGTCTGAGGTGCATTTGTCACTGTTCTGGTTCCATTGGCATGTGCCTGCAGCAGCATCCAGGTGGGAATGCCAAGTGCCAAGGACAGAATGCTGATGCAGTGTCACTGAACACTTGTTCCACATTGCTGATAGGCTTCCCCTGGCATGCATCACTGCCTCTGAATGCTGGAGATGGTGAACAGGGAACTGGCACAGGTGTGTTAACTTTGGTTTTAGCTGTTCTCATGCTCTTAGGCACACCACACTTTTTAAAGGGGTTAAAGTTTATATCTTATGATGTAAGAGAGCATCATAAACATGTGGCTGACCATAAAAGAAAGGCTATGCCATAAGATACAGTCAGAGATCTGCTGTGAACATCCATTTCTGTTCTGTCTTTGAAAAGCTTGGAACAAATCAAGGCACAGAAGCCACAGTCCTACCTGTCCAAAGCCTCAGAAGGAAAGTGTGTTAGGAATGAAGGATTATAGTCTTGCACTGAGGCAAGGGACACTCAGTAATAATTTCACTATAGCCTAAGTCAGGGACTCAGGTACAGCTGCCAGACTAGCTCTGCAAAACTCAGACCATATCTAACAAGCTTTCTCTAAGAGAGGAAATAAAAAAGGTTTTGCAAAACATGCTAATAAATTCCTGCTCCTTATTTCAGTCATGATCGGCTTTTAGATGAGGTCAGTAAAACCCAGAGAGGGAGTGAGCAGCACAAAAGCACACTTGAGCCCACTTGTCCTGGACAAATGTATACCAGCTGGGAAGCCGTCACACTGAATTTCAATGAAACTGAGGGGACAATCACAAAGAACGTACATATATATAAATGTAGTCTCTGCTACAGTTCAGCTGAGTGACAGAAACTTGCTCAAACATGTGACACAGCTGTAAGACTGCCTCTTTAGACTTACAAATGCATTAATTATTTTTAAAAATGGCATTAAAGCTCATAAATTGTTTAAGGCAGCTTTGAAAAATATTTTGCTATGTTGAGTGAATCCAATGCCAGGAAACATCAGCCAGATCTCAATCCATACCATCTCTTAGAAATTAAAGCCATAAATCATCATCATCATAAGCCTTTGCTTGGAGTGATTTGTTCAGCATGTATAAGGAGGTAAAATCTGTAATTTGGTAGTTAAGTCAAAACAATAAATTCTCTTTAGAGAATTTTTGCATCTTAGCATCATCTGGTTTGAAACCCGATTTCTATAAATCAAAATTGACTTCTAACTGCATCATCCAGTTTGAAAGCCATGAAGTCAACAATCTTTTGACAGTTCAGCAGATGAGAGATCATCTGATAGAATAAATTACTATAAGGATTAATTACTCATTGACAGAGATCTGAAGTAGAGAGGAAATGTATCAGAAAGGTAATTTCTGCACCACTTCTGAAAGAAATAGCCACCTCATTTCTGTCATATACATACAGTGGGATGAGAGCTTATCTTCAGAGATCTCCCTTTCACAGCAGTGGCAAACTTCTTGGGAGTCTTTCTAGTTGGTGCCTGTGCTTTCAAATTGAAACAGGGTCAAACAGCTCCAAACTCTCAAGGGATTTTTGAGACCATTTTTTGAGTTCCCAAGGGCCAAATTAAAACACTGTTCTGAATATATCCAGCTTTGTGTGTTAAGAAATGCAATTTAGAATTTTTCTTTTTTTTAATCTGGTCTAGGTATTGCTTAATGTAAGAGTATTTGATTTTGGAAACGTTGTCTTCTTAATGCACTTCTTTTCCCTTGTGCAATGAAAATGTTACAGTCATCCTCTTTCTTATCTCTGCTCTCACATACAAACAATCCCAGATAATTTTATTTATCTCTGTAGCAACGAATCTATTCCGCATCACTTGGCTATCAGATCTGATGTTCCTGCACAGTTTTTCAGAACAGATATTCCATTATATATGCATCAATTCACAAGGGATGGTTTTGGTGGTGGTTCTCACTGGACCAAGGAGCAATGTCTATCAGTGATTTGAATTATGCTTTTCTGTTTCTTATATCTGAGACAGGCATCCTCTCCTAGAGCAAACACTCTATCATTTCCTCTTAGTGTATGTGTATGAAGTCTTCAACAGATGCAGTAAAGAATTTCATTTGCCAGCAACTTCCACAGCTCAGATTTCTCTTTCAGCCTTGTAATGAGACTTTCAGGTCTCAGACAGGTAGATCTGGAGTACTCTTTAACCAATCTATTGGATTTAAAGGAAGCTTACTCTCTGGAGAAACAGCATAGTGCTGGCTAGACTTGATTCCATGGTTAAGCCTATTTTATAAATAAAAGGGACCACAGCACAGGTTTGGCTCAAATAATCCATACTGTTTGTTTGGCTACCACAGTACCTGGCCTGTGTCAACTCTCCCAGGCAGTAACTGGAAATGTTCCAGGTTTATTACAGCCCAGGGGCTGTTTCCAGTAGACACTATGTAAAAGGTCATCCATATTTTGGGAAGCAAGAGTGTTTATCCATATGAGTGTGACCATACAATGCTACTTGCCTTCCAACAAAGCAAGCTCCTGGTCTGTTTTATTTAGGTGTTAGGGGTAGCCAGTGACTCCTGATCCTCCAGTCCTGCCCATCTTGGATCTAGGAAACAGCATGCCTCTGACCATGCTGAGTGTCCTTGATGACAGCCTTGAAGGATAAGCATCCCCATTCCTTATAGATTAAATACAGCCACTCAGCATCCTCTTAGACTCTGCTCCTGGTTACTGAATCCCCATTTGTCTTATCTCAAAGAGTTACCAGGAGAACATACATGCAGTGCTAGTGGGCAGCATATTCAAAATTAATAGCTATTTACTTCATCCACCTCTGGAAATACAGAAATGCAAAAGAAAATAATATATTGCCTGGATTAAGTGTATTACTTCTCTCAACACTGTGTAGACCCCACCTAGTTATGATAGCATTTTCTTGTCTGTGGACTGGGTTACAGCCTGCCTTCCAGCAGACCCTTCCTCTCTCATCTACTCCTTGGCAAGGGTTTCCAGTTTCTTAGGAAGTCCCTACAATGGTTCTGCCCTTCCTGACCTTCACCCTTCTCTAAGCAGAGCAGAAACTTTGAATGATTATATTGCTTTTTAGCCCTCAAAGACTGTTCCTACATAACTGTCAGACTTTCGCAGAGTCTGTGGCAGCACCCAGAACTCAGTCACTTTTCTGCCCCTCTGCAGCAGACTACAAAAAGGTAGTGAAACAATTAGTATCTACAGAAAATAAGACAAGTCCTTCTGTGTTACTCAGGTTCTCTCTCAGATTTCCTGTACCGGTACCATTGGCTACAAAAGGCTGTGACTCTGACAGCATGCTACGTACTTGGGTAGTAGCAAACAGCCTAGCTGCTCAATGCTAGGCAGTGTCTAGACTCATGCTCTACCTCTGTAGGCTGGCTTTCTAATTCTTGCATCTGAAAGGCCTGGTATTTGTTCATTGCAGAATGTTTTTCATTGTGTAGCAGAAGACACTTACTACTCTCCCAAGCTCAGAAGTAGAATAACAAGGAATTCTTGCGGAGATTTAAGTCTGAGGCTCACTACTTCTGTGCTTTGTTAGAACTGAGACTCTATCAGTTTGCAGTGCAAGTGCCTAACATGCTTGCTGGTAGTAACTGTATGTTAAATATGTGGCTTTATTTAGAAATCTCAGTGGCATTTGCATAGTTCTAGTTCACAGCATTTACTGGATGTCAGGTGTGTTTTGTGACAGTTTTATTACCCTACCTGTGGAAAACCTCAGCCTCCTAGACATTGAATACAATGCAGCTCATTGTATTCTGTGAGACAGCACACTGTATTTTACTGGATTAAAAGTAACTGTGGTGGAACCAAGTTTTCAATACAGTATTTCTAATGCAACTGTGGACTTCTTATTTTTGATGCTTACAACAGTGCATGGATGAAAGGAATATATGTGAAATTGTTAATTTTTAACTATGTCCTGTAGTCAAGTAATTGTTAAGGAAAATGCTTGAGATAGGAAAGTATTTTCTGCACAGTTCTGACCTGTAAGAAAAAAGGTCTGAAATCCTTGCTTCAATTAAGTCACATTGCCTGCAGCAAGGCCAGAATTTTACCTAAAGAATTAAAACAAAGTATGAGACAAAGTAGAGAGGAGTGTAGTGTGTTGCAAAGCAGTAATGTAGTATTCAATTGTCCAAAGCTGAACTTTGCAGTCATTGTTTCATGACCCAAACATGAGTTAGGAAAAGTAATCACTTTCTCATCAGTTACCACACTTATGAAATGATGGAATTTTCCATTATTTCGTAACCTGTGGTGCTGTGATTTCTCCTTCTGATTAGGAACTGGAGCCAACTGATAATGGAAAGAAATCTGCCAGCCCATATGGTGGAAAATTCCAAGCAATAATAGCACATCTAGCCTAAAAAGTACCCCAGTGATGTAGATTTGACAAGAGAATGTTTATTTTATATAAGAACCTCACTTTATACCATTAACAGGACTAAGAATCCTTTAGAACTGATGATGCTGTGTAGTCTGATGTAAGTGTGTGGCAATGCGGGCAATTCACCATGTTACTGGTCATGGTAAACAGCATGTAAAACTGGGCCACTGGTAAACAGCAAGAGTAAGAAATATTTAATCTGAAGCACACTTGAGCTAATGACAAGCTAGCACTACCTCGCTAGAACTTAATCAGCTGTGATCTGTTCAACTTGCAGTTTTTTCTTTCCTTGATCACATCTGGCCTATATGCATTTTTCACATTTAGGAAGGTACCATATGAACAGCAAACAACAGCTGATAGCGGTAGTGAAGATACAAAAAAAAAAAAAAAAAAACAAAAAAAGGGCTTTCAGTCTGATTTCTGTGTCTACACCTCCATCATCTCACTGTTTCTTCAACTTGTTCATAATGGACTTTCTCATGCAATACTAAGTGACTTCTTTTGATTAAAGCTAAATCTGATTTCTTCGTGAAAGGTTTCTATTGGTGTCCTTTTGCCCCTTCTCCATATCATAGTCTTGAGTACTTCTTGCCACTTCCTTCTTGTACTTCCCATCAAAGTACAGCACTTAGAAATTTCTTACTCACAAGTTGCCTGCTGAGCTCATTCCTCAGAAATTGCCTTCATGACTGTAGAATAAAATGTACCTACATTCGCAATGCTGAATTTAGTTCTACATAAATTAGTCACTCTTCAAAGTTTTTATTCCTGTTTGATTCTGTAATATAATTCAATAGGGCAAAAAATAAACTGTCTTTGTCTTGCCACCTCCTCCTGCTTTCTTCACCCTGTAGCAACAAAAA
The DNA here is from genome assembly GCF_026979565.1 of Vidua chalybeata. Lineage (NCBI taxonomy): Eukaryota > Metazoa > Chordata > Aves > Passeriformes > Viduidae > Vidua > Vidua chalybeata. The sequence goes on along the minus strand of NC_071534.1, from coordinate 48,520,023 downwards.
CGAAACCGTGTCTTTGAAATCCATGTTATTTCTCTCAATCCTTCTCATCTTGGTGGTGGCGCCCAGCATTTTCTTCTCTCTGAGTGACAGTGCTGCATGTAACATTATTTTCCTCCTGTGCATTTGAGTGAGTTCTGTTGAACTGAATCCAAGTCTTACAGGTCTGGCTCTTGCTCATATTCTGAAAGTTCTGCTGATCTCTCTGGAGCTCTGTTGAGTGCTTTGGGGCTCAATCCATACAAGACTGATGAATGCCCAAGATGCAAACATTAGGTAATTGCCTTCTGCTATGAGGAAACTCAGAGCAAGGCACAGCAGCAGTGCACCTGCTGCTTTACCTGAAATCATCTAAGTGATGAGAGTCTCACAGGCATTAAGTAGTCGAGGATGCCATTTGTTTATCTACATCAGCTACAGGCAATGTGGAAGTGAGAGGTGCAGATTTCCCAAACCAAGTTGATAGTATTCACTTAGTATCCTAGCTACTTTCAGGTTTCTCTGAGATTAGTAGATCTGAAGTGATGTGAACCAGCCTCTAGCCATGTTTCTCTACGCTCCTCTTTCCACTTATCACTACAATAACCTACACTTGGTCTCATTGGTCCCCCAGTTACATGCCTAGTTTGGTGTGGTGAGGGTCTACAGCTTGTATACAGCAGATTTTAAAAGCATACAACTTGAACAAACAAGACTAAAACAAAGGCAACCATTCCCTGAGGAGGGGAAGTGGAAAGGGAGGGGCTTCTGGCTATCTAGAGACAGGTCATGTGGGAGTAGTTCGAAGCTGTGATGGGAGGATAAGACTGAACATTAGGAAGAATATCTTCATTGAGAAAGTGGTCAAATATGGGAAAAGGATTCCTTGAGAGGTGGTGGATGCCCCAATCCTGTCAGTGCTTAAGAGGCATTTGCAAAATGCCCTCAAAAATAATGTTTTAACTTTTGGTCAGCCCTGAAGTCATCAGGCAGCTGGACTAGAGGATCATTCTAATATCTTCTATGTTACACTATACTATTAATTTGTGTAAGCAGTAAGACAACTCTCAGTAGTGAGGTTACAAGAACAGACCACATACAATGATATATATGTACACCCTGTTAATTCCTATATTTGTTTCTATGAAGATATTTAATAAAATTCAGAGAAAATGCTCTGCTTTGGACTCCTGCATTGTGATAGTATTATGATTCACTCCACTGCATCAATTTGCATAAAGAAGCCCTCAAGAATTACATATTGGAGGAGGGTTTTTTAAATGGTTTAAAAATACAGACATTTAAGCAAATAGGCAGGCTATGTACTGGGAAAGATTCTAGAAGTGAAGATCTGAAATAATTATCCCTTGGAATTCTGGCACCAGAACTGGTGTTTCTCCAGTAAATCCTGCTGTATCTCTCTGAAAGGACCATGCTAAGCTGAGATAGTTGGTACCTTTCCTCCTCTTCCTTTTACTTGCCTTCTTCAGTACTTGTCAAGGAAAGCACTTAATGTGCAAACATTCGTTAAGAATTACTGTAGGGTTGTTAGTGAGTCACACTGTTCTTCAAGGCTTTTTTTATCTTCAAAGATAGAGCACTGAAACATTTATTTTCTTTTTCATTCCCACAGAAAGAGACATAAAGACAAATAAAGACAAATTTTATGTGCTGCAGAACTGTAAGTTTACAGAAGAAAAAAGGATACCTATTAATCTGCATGAAGCCTGAAATACAATTCTGGATATCAAAATCAAATTCTAAAGTGATATTAATAGATGTAGTACTTACCAAAATAAGTCCTGAGATTAATGAGGATGTGCCTGTCAAGGCAACATAGAACTTGGGGGTTAATGTGTTCAAAAACATACTCACTGAAAAAGAAAAGAGAGAAAACCATGAGTACAAGAACAGGACATGTTCTCCACATGTCTCTTCCTCCTCCCAAGTGCAGGTAAGTTATTACCTTAGCTTTGATAAAAAAGACAGTTAAAGTAACATCCTGTTCCATCTGCCTAACATGAGATAAAGCAGAGCATTAGACTACCACATGCAGAATTTTGTTTTCACAACGAAGTCAATCACAAGGCACTGGAAAACAGTTGCACACATCTGGGACTTTCCTATTTTAGTCAGTGCTCCACTGACATAGAGTATAGGATTCCCCATGATATATGGAAAACATTTTATTATATGCCTTTGCTACTTCATTGCAGTTAGAAATCTTGGAAGTCTATCTCAATGTCCTACATTCAAAATTGTCTCAACATCCTGTAGATCTTGAAGATTTTTTAAGCCTTTTACTTCTCACTACCTTGGTTCCTCACTTACAAGGTAGAAGATAATGGCATTTTCCTAATTTATTCTATTGCTCCAAAGTTGGTGAACCACTCAGTATGGCAACAGTGAATAAGTGATTAGAAAAAGACCTAACTAGCTTTCTTAGTAAGGGGTGAAAATCATGATAGTCGTCCAGATTATCTGGAATTTAGGGCAGAAGTGAAGTCAGATGAGCAATTCCATCTATATGGGTTTCTGGAAATCCAAAGGGCTTTTCTACTCATATCCCATCTTGAAAGCTCCTGAGAAAATCACCAGGTAGTCATGCTCATCCCTCATAGAAAATCCCTATGTCTAGCCTTAAGAGTACCTAGAAAATATTCTAGGTTTTTGATGACTCTACAGAAGCTACTACAGAGAACTGGAGTTCTGCTAAATTCTAGATGTTTAAAGAAAATGCAACTTTCCATCACTTTCATCTTCCACAAATGAAAACATTCCTTATAAACCACATAAAGGGTTTGAATACCTTCTGTAAACAACCCTACTGGTCTCATCCTTAACCACTGCCAAAGAATTTCTCATATATATATATATATATATATATATATATATATATATATATATATATATATACATTTATGTATATACACACATATATATTTATATATGTACATGTATCCAGGACTGGGGAGGGAACTGACAATAGTTTAGCAGGTAAATTTAGAAGGCTTGTAGCAGAGTACTAGTTATTAAAAAACGTTGATAAAAGACCTAGATATGTACGTGTGAGGCCCTTAGTTCATTCTGCTCTCTTTAGAAATAACACCTAGCAGAAATTAAATAATATGAAGCCAAAAAATTAAGAGGAGACAACAATAGCAGAATACAAACCATCAAACATATGATTCATTTGCCATGACCAGTAAAAAAAAAAGTTTTCCATAAATGCATCACAAAAAGATTAAAGCCCAATTCAGCTGCTTTGTTTAGGTTTTGGCTGCTTATTTTCTGTGTTGTTTATTTTCCTTGAAAAAGCCATAAAGCGTTAAAATGGAACTGTCCTTTCCAAGTCCACTGGAGTGGCATTAAGCACCAAGCTGATATAGTAAAGAATAAATCTGGTGGGTTTTAATGCCATTGTACATTTTCTTTCCCAAATGCACTGGATGCCAGATTCTCAGCTCCTGTAAATCAGCATCCCATCCTCCAAACTGCTGTGTGCAACACAGCTACACTGTTTCAATCCTTCCTCCTGTCCTCTCCCTTCCTGTCTAATAAAAGCAGACTTTGAAATAGTAGTCCCTGCTTTCTTCAGCCACAGCACCTACTAAGTAGGAAGAGGCATGGAGACACTGAAATCACTTTGGCTTCACCAACTACCCTGAGTCTTTTAGAAGAAACATTCCTCATTTTGGAATGCAAATGTAAGCCAGAGACATACTCAAACTATGTCACTGGGGAAATTTCAGACTGCCAGTGAAACTACTTCCTTTGCTTCCTTTGGTCAGGATATGCCTGAGAGAGAATATGCTGTGATGGGATATGGATGCCTGTGTTCTACCTTGTAACATAGTGCTACTGCCGTGCCAACATAACATGAAAAGCCAGGCAGCAAGAGACTTTACAGGGGATCTTTCTCTTCCACTCTCCCATCACAGCTTCACAGCTTATGGAATACTGGAATTTTTTGTATTAAAATTTCCAATTACACCCTGGAAGTAATTTGATTTCCAAAGCTGTGAGCCATCTGAGTCTACTGTGAAGATTCCACATAAGCATATCCATTGAATAATATATAAAAATAAAAATTATAAGGATATAGTCTATTTGCTTTAAATATTATTACTGACTTCCATCCATAAAAATTGTTTTGGGAAATACATCCACACTTGGAAGAAAATTAGCTGTATGGAGCTCATCAGTGGTGTAGACTGAATAAGGCTCATAGGAAATGCTATTAGCTTTCTTCTGTCACCACTCTTTTACAAGCAATGTATACTGGTTTATAGAGAAACTCTCAGATGTGAATGGAGATTGCATTTTATTTATCTGTAATTTCCACAAGTGTTACTGCTTTCTTCTTTACCGGCACATATACTGGTGCTCCTTTATCCTCCTTACTATAGGCTGCTGGAAATCTTCACTTTTACAGCTTAGTCACAGAACTGGCAAGGTGAACAGATATGATGCTGGATGCTTTTAGATTTTATAGGCCAGACTCCCAGACAACTGAAGTAACTCAGTAGATTTGATACACATGCACTCAACAACCAGAGCTGTTTGCCTGGACTGTATCTCTCTAATCCTTTGGCCATTCTTTTTCCCACTCATTAAATATAAGAATCCTCTATTTCATTTTGAAAAGTATCGTCTTTAGCCAATTATTTTCAGAAGTTTTCAGAAGTGCCTAAGCTACTCTCCCAGTTCCTTTGTCTCCATAAATATTATTAACAAAAGGAAACACTTTCTAATAAGAAACATATCTCCAAAACAGTAAAACTAAGCATGTGTGTTTTTATTCTGGAGTCAATAAGAATTTCATCATTGTTTCAGCAGAAACTACATCAAGGCCTAATTCTCATAATTAATCTCAAGTGTAAAAATCAATCCACTTTTCCATTGTGAAATATATCATTATCCAAAAGGGAGCATTTCTTTACAGTCAGCATTCTAACAGTGAAGAAATCACTATCATATCCAACATCTCCATCCCCCAGTGGAATCAGGGTTCCTGAGTGTGTTGCAGTAAAGTAGAGCCATTAGATAAATGCTTCCTGTCCATCTGCCTAAATTTGGATAGGAGTATTTTACTCCTGTATTTCCATTTGATGATGTAGCAGGACTGAAGAGGAGTCTGGAGAGGACTGATGTAGAGGAGCAGAGAGATTTCTGAGAAATGTGAGTTGAAGTCAATAGCAGATGACTGCAGAATAAAGAAGCCAGGTAGAATCATCAGCAAAAGGTAGTACTGTATGTAATTTCTTCTGAATTCCAGTGTATGCCTGATTATTTCTGTTCACAAAGGGAAGCAGCTATTCAGTTCACATTATCATCTCTTGTCTGTAACTTGGTAGGACTTCAAAAGGGCAAGTAATGAGTATCTAGACAAAGAAACTTGAGTGACAAAGAAACTTTATTGATGTTCCTGCAGTTCCTGCAACTTGTTTGAAATTACTGTCAAATCCCAATTATTTACACAGGCTTTTGAGAGCGAATTATCTATTTTAGGTGTGTTAGTACAGCTTGTTTTGTATTTCTTTACTGAAAATAAGCATGACTCATGAATTCTGTCTAGAATAGCCAAACATGTACTTATGAGAGACTCCTGGTCCTCTATCCTGACTCCATCCCCTCTTTCTTCCCTTCTCTTTATTGCTTTCATTTTAATAATACCTGAGACATCCAGAATAAGACATATTTACGTTTTCAGAAGTGCCTAAGTTACACTGGTCAGTCATTTCATCCTTCTGTATACTACCTAGGGAAGGACTGTTATTTCATCGTTAACTGTGCATGCTCACAGAGATGAATTTACATCCTATTCAATTCACAGCAGACAAGTTACAAAATCTAACACTTATATCTAACATTCCCAGTTGAGACTAATCAAAAGAGGTGATTGAAACTTTTTTGAAAGCAGATGCCATTTCATTCATGTTATATATATTAATCATTTCCAATACTTGTGATTCATTCTGAACCTGGGAATAAAAACAAGAGGAAAATCCAGGTATTTTTCAAGTAACAGAATCCTTGAAACATGTAAAATATATCACTCAAGATGATAAAAAACACTACTGCTTTATAAATTTCTTTAAGGTCTTGAGGCATTCAGAATTCAAGCACGTGAGGAACCATAGTAGAAAACACTGGGGTTGAACTGCTAAAAGTATCATATTAACTGCTGCATCAGTTAATTACATTAGAAGGTCACTAGGGGAGGGAGCACTGCAAACTACCAACTATTCCCACATGCAGATCTTCTAAAATGACAGCCCCATTACCTGTTTCTGAATGTGAAGTGATGTAAGTGTACGTAAGGGCCAAATAAAAATTTAATAGCAATGTAACATAAATCATATACATATACATGTAACATAAATCATACACCAACAGATCAAGCAAAGACAGGATGGCATAATTTATGGCATTTCTTTGTTATCTCAAAATGCAGGTAAAATGATATATACATCAATAACCTTGTTAAATAAAAAATATGCATAAATAAATAATATATAAATTAAATAAATAAATAAAAATATAACTGGGTACAATAGTTAATTTTGTAAGAGCAAATTGCCAGAAAATATATAAAAGTTTATAAACGCAGAGCCCTTCCAGTGCATTACCAGTCCTTAAATCATTATGGCTTTACTATTTGAGTCAATAAGAAATTCTGCTGCACTTTCTCCTCTGCATATTTGCTTGGTATGCAGACTGATGCAAACTCTTTTAACACCAGTACCAAGAGCCCCAAATCCTTTAGACAGGCAACAAGATAAGAAACCTATTGTTGGAGACCTCTGACACAGCAATTTAATTTCTTTTCACTGCAGCCATCCATTCAGGCTGCTGTTCTAACACGGTACAGAAGACAGGACAGGGACTGGCTTGTTTCACAGGGGCCTCTGCTTGGATTAATGAAGCTCCCCAGTTCAAAGTTGTAGCAGCAATGAAGAGCTCTTCTACCAAAGTGTCAGCAAAGAGGGCAAAATTAAGTTCAGTAAACTTCTTTTACTAAATGTATAAACTTTCCCTCTCTGAGTATGAAACACTGCATACTCTTTACTTTAATTTAACTGCTTGTACATAAACTTTCTGAATTCTCAACCCCTCCCTCATAAGGATGTTGCTTATAATATACTTTTGGGAAAACCCACTAGGGTCAAGCTGAATTATGCATTATATACTGTGATGGTCTCCAGCTAAATGTAAATCTAAACCCCATCATATTTAAAGCTAGCACAGAGTATTGTCTCAGAAAAACAAAAGCACTTTCACCAATTTCCAGGATTTTCCCTGGGAGGCTATTAAGATTTTTTTTAACTTCTTCAGACTTCTTAAAGGAATTACCAAAGAAGTAAGCATTCAAAAGTTTCAGAATGCTACAGAGAGATTCTCCATTTACTTGTTGCAGATGCTATGCAGCTTCCTTCTGTAAGGCCTTTTGTCTAGATCTGTTTTCAAAAAATTTCAAAAAAATTTCTAACCCTTAAACAAACATGTGGCCATTTCAAGCAGAAACAGCTGGTGTCTTATCTGTGCACAAGGAAATCCAGATGCCCACTCACTTTGTTCAACCACCCTGTCCCATCCTAAAGGCTGAGTGAGAGTCACATTCAGACACATGGCGCCCGTGCTAATGGCCAGGAGTCTGTAGCTCTCAGTTACCACTGGATCAGAGCCCAGGTGAGAGAAGATGGTGATGCACCAGAAGCCTCCTGTTACTTCAGCTCTGATTAACTACATAGTTGCGCATAATCAAAGTTCTGCCAATACAGATATTTCAAATTAGTGAAATAAAACCTTCTGGATGGAAGACCACTCTCTCTTCCATGTTTTCTTTCCACACACTCGGTTCTTCCATCTTAAATGCACGTTTTCCCTTTCAATAGAATAACACAATAAAAAGGGAAGTGAGTAGTGACAGTCTTCGGCAGAAAAATTGGGTATGATGGGAGAGGCTTTTGGCCACAAAGCACAGCCCAAAGAAAAGAAAGAGCAGATGGTAGTAAACACAGGACCAGTTACGTGTCAAAAACTTTCAGGTTTATTTACTTATAACTGAAAAATAAAGAGTTTTAAAAATGGTAACTAACATTCTTTCCACTTTGCGACCCAACTGCCCACTAAGCAAATTACATCTAGCACAGAAAACTGAGACAAATCTTACTAAATTCAGTCCATCTTTTCCCAAAAAAATGCTGCCTGAGGATTGCAAACAAATTCTATTTAATCATTCTTCCCAACATGCTAACATGTTAAGTATCTGAAGGCCAAAGTGACACAATGATCTGTGCTGCCTTGCTTTTCAACACCAAGTCAATATTCATATTACGATGTCCAAAAGTTATTTGATTGATCAAAACCCTTGTCTCACTTCCTAGCAGGAATTAGTCTGTGCTGGCTGTGGAGCTTTTGGGAGTTAGACAAATACTCTACATCCTTCAGAGTGCATTAGCCATTCAGCCTGTTACAGTAAGTTTGCTTATCATCACTGTGAATAGTATACAGGGAAATGTAACTGATAAGAGATAAGAACCAACACAGAGCTGAGGGCAGAAGGGTATACAGGTGCATCAAGGAAACCAGATCTGTGAGACAAAAAAGCACTTAAGACCCTACTATGACGTGGGAGAGGAAAAAGAAAAGAAAACCAGGTTAGAGGTAGACTAGTAAAATACAAAGATGAGCTAAAAGAAAATTAGAAAATTGAATGGCAGTAAAAATTATCATGCATAGAAAGATTATAGAGGCAAGAACGGCAAAAGTAAAAAAAAGACACAATAAATTACACAGGCAACATGAATGCAAACAAAGGCTATTTTTACTTCAGCAAGAGATGCTTTGCATGTCAAAAGTACCTTTTCACTGGGAGAAATAAGACTGCCAACAATAACAGCTTTGGTCATTTGGGAAGAGATGGTGTCCAAAAGTTATTCCTTGCTACCAAATACACTCCAAAGCCTTTTCTCACAAACTATTAAACCATTAACAAAAGGCGCTACTAAAGGTTCCTATTCCCAGCTATATTTTCCCAGAATGTCCTGCTGTGGTCAACAGCTACACTATGCCTCATGAACGGAGAGGTTAGACACACAGGCAGAAAATGCACTATAACTATACCCACCCCAAGGAACACATTCTGTCTTGGGAGTTTAAATACTAAAGCCGACTTAGTATAACTACATCCGAGCACAGTGTTTTGCTGTTCCATTTGTCTGAGGTCATGAACTCTCTACCTTGCAGATTTGGGGAGAGTAAAAATATGAAGAAAAGATCAACTTTCCCGAATGCAAGTCACTATTATAATGCAAATTTTCTGACAGTTACCCCTGCCAAGGGATAGGGACATTTGCTCTTGCTTTCACAGTGCGGTGATGACATGAGTTAATTACACAGCTTCTGTTAATTGCAGAGCATGCTGCATGAACACCAAGATTTGCTAATAGTTGGCAGCAAAAACCCTTCTAAAAAAACCCACCCATCCCCTCCCCACAAACCAACAAAATCCCCACAGCATTTCCATTTAAAGCCAACAAGGGAGAAACCACTTCCCTTGCAGCCCTCAGCTATTTGGGATTGAACTATGCATTTCTTTATGACCATCACGGTGTCCTAATGCTAAAAGGAGACTAGTGATATTAATAATGTACAAGTGGAAAGGAAAGACTGGGTCAAATAAGAATAAGGCATCAAAGATGAGCAATGACGTGTTGAATAGAGATATTAATACTTGGATTTTTAGAGATGTGGATATATAAAGTCATGTTGTTGCTTGGCTGTCAGTCAAATTCTCTTGCAACACTTTCAGCTTTAATTCTTCTAAAATCAAGTTGCTTGCAAATTAATTTCAAACACTGTCATTATATGCATCTCCCCTGCAGATTTAGTTTCAAGAATCATGAGTCCTTGTCAAATTTTTATTTCAGCATTGCACTGCATGAGGAAATGCTCTCTCAGATTCGTGATGATGTCTTTGTAGGCAGAACCAGTCCAGATACTGGAGAGAGCATCTTCACAGTTAGGTTGTGGTTTCCTTTTCTAATCACACACATACAAGTGTGTGTATCATTGAATTCCTCAAATCAAAAGCAAAGGAAATCCTGATGTGATGCAACAGCCAGATGAGGATGGACTCCCCAGAGGTCTCTCAGGTGACTGCAGAGTATCACCATGCAGAGACATTTTCTACCTTCTCTTGGATACACATTTGTAAGAGAAAGCAAGAGTAGGGCAAGAGTATGGCTGTTGCACAGTTTATCAGGTAGATGTTTTGAAGTCTTTTAGGTCTTCAGTTTAGGGTGCACAGTGATTGGACTCTACCAAAAATCATTAGTGATGTATTTCATTGCAAAAATGTACTTAAACACTAACAAAATACCTTATTTTCCACCCTGCACCCCAAAGTGTACCAAGAAATCTTTATTTCAAGATTACTGTTAACATCATGTAAACTGAACTGACAGATCTTTACCCAGTTTGGATAGGCATTCCTTGCAAAGTTAAGACGTAACCTGTTACCTTAACTGTTGATTATTCTGAGGCATTACACAGATTTATGTGGTTTAGCCTTTCAAAGCTGTATTAAAACAAAAGCCAATTACTAAACCTAATTATCTGGAGTCATTTAAGAAAATTAAGGGCTTTTGTTCCAAGTACCAGATCAGTACAGCTCTCTCAATGGAATGGGTATGTTTTGCAGAACACTCAGGGAGGTAACTGCACCATTAAATCTTTTTGATGTTGGTTCATTAGCTGTGTAAAGAATACCCTAAACTAAAAGTTTGTCACAGTGATTAATTCCAATTGCAGAGATAACAAAGGTTAATCTGCTCTAGAGAGACAAATCATGCAAAGAGTTTTCACCAGCATTCCACAAAAGAAAATATCCCATGGGTTCCCATTATCCAGGAACCTCTCTCAGAAGAGGTACTGCCATGCCAAGACAAAAGAGACACATGAACAAAGCACCCTCAGCTGCCCTGCAGCCTCATTTTGTGTCTCCTTTTCTTCCAGGCAGGATTTGATAGGAGCACTAAACCAAGAGATAGGAGCAGTGCTACGCTTGCCATCCTTGCTTGTGCGTTGCATTCCTTTGCATACAAAAAGACAGGAGCACTGTGATTTCTACAATAAATGAAATTGTGTCAGCAATGAAAAAAAAAATCAGAAAACTGGGCTGAAATTTGCATATTGACTAAACTATTTTATAAAAACATTTTTTTTTTTAAAATTCTGGAGAAATACTCTATTCCAGACATTTCTGTCCTAACCTTGGCAGCCTGACTCTATATAGTAAATCTATTTTGAGAGTCTCTAAGATGCTGATCTCTTTGCATACAAGAAATTGCAAGGAGCTTCTTGGAATAGAGGTGACTAGAAAACACTTTCATAATTAGAACCAGCAATGTCATGAAAATTCCCTGGAGATCTATAATAGCTGATATCATTATCCTGTCATTGAAAACTCACCTACTTACAAAATCAATAAGGTGTTTGTGCCATTTTTCTCCCATAAGAAATTTCAACCTATGATAAATTTCTATATGAGGCAGGGATTTGTATTTTTTTTCCAGTAATTGATGGCCTAGGTAATGTGACACAAAAATAAGGGAAAAATTTTTTTTCTATCAAGTGTGATTCATTATCGCTATGTACTTAATAATCAGCTTTCCCCTTCAAAATATTCTTAACACTGTGTGACTCACACAGTAACTGTACCAAAAGAGAAAGAAGGCAAGGCAAGTAGAAAACTTTTACCTCTTTGCCTCCATTTTGGGGTATTTCAAAGAAAGCAGAGCAGCAGGTTTTACAAGTACTGTATAATCTCCATTGTCTACAGTCTCTTGGGTTATCCAACACTTACTAAAATGGAAAAGGCTCTAGAGTAACTCTGCAGACAGAACTGCAATCTGCATTCAGGACCTGATTGATGAGGAGATAAACGTCAGGGGGGGGAATTCTGCATAATAAAGATTTTCAGTAGAATGAGCTCCAGATTAAGAATTTCCAACCAAATGCAAAGCAAATGATGCAGTGGAGTTTGAGGGAGCACCCCTCTCACACAGACTTATGGATATATAGCATTAAGCTAGACTTCTTTAAAAATATCATCTTGTGGCTGGGGTGGTCCTCCTGTCCCCCATAGGGAGTGAGTGTCTCTCCAGTGCCATTTCCTCTAAAGATCCTGTGTGTCTGCGAGACAAAACCAGACTGTCCATAGTTTTAAAGTTTGCTTTGTTTCATGAGAAGACTGCATTAAAATTAAATGCCATGTAGTCTACGTCATTAATATTAACAATAATGATATTATTTGGATTAGCCTTTGATGAAATCCCATGAGAAAAGGCAGTGCAAGACACCCACTATTTTTCTTATTGAATATTTGATGATTTTAATTCCAAACATGACTGTGGCTGACTTGGCTGAAAATAACTGAAATAGCATTCTGTCCAAAAGTGTCTTCTTTAATTTTCCTTTCTTCTGTTTAAAATTACCGAATCTTTTCAGAGGTGGTTCTCCTCATGCAGGTAACAGGGACCAGAGGAGGGGTGAGGCAGGACTTGCAAGGCAGGACTCAAACTGGTACTCTACCTGTGGCAGCAGTCAGGCTGTTCACAAACACCACCTCCACCACACATTAACCCCAGCACTGTGAGCTACCTGCCAGCTACTGTCAGGTTTCTTTTCCTCTAAAGCCAACTCCCATGGTAGGACAAGTGAAAAATGCAGGAATAAATTAGCTAAATGTAGCACCCTTGGTAGATGTTAAACTCGCATGAGAAGCAACACCTGCACAGTACTTAGTGTAACCTGTGTTCTCATCCCTGTTCTTGTCCCACTCACATACTGTATTACCTCTAACTTGAAAATTCAAAGCTGTATTTGGAAGCTCCCACATTTAGATCCAGCTGGGAATGTGCAGAAGTAAACACTTGTTTACCTGTCTGAATTCTCCAGGTAGACATCAAGGAGCTGAAGAACACACCCCAACATTTTAGTAAATAACTCTATTGAAATAGTCTGCATGTCATACCGGATCAAACTGTAGCTGGATTCTAGAAATAATGGTACAGAAAGCAATTTTAAAAAATCCCAAAAGTATTTCCCTTTGTGATTATGCCTATGCCTTTGGTTTTGCCCAGTTTTTTGCACACCAGCTTGTGAGAAAGTAGCTGAGCTAAAGGCAGGGTATGCCAGAAGCACAGCTTGTCAGCAACTCTGCCCTTCCATTCCATTGCATCATGCAGATCTGGGTCTCAAAACAGGCAGCTAATGGCTGAAGATCCTCTTTGCAAGCTCCCCCCTTGACACTGCGAGTTCCTCAAAAATCAGGCCAAGATGGCTCAAATTGAATGTCTACGATTAGGAAGTGGCTTTCAAAGTCTGGTCAGACAGGCAATGTCACTGAAGTGAGACAAATCTCAGGAGCCCAGCTTTCCATTCTCTAGGGCTGGTAAGACCTGAGCACATGTTGCTTCTACTGATTTTCAAACATGACTGAGTGGTATTTCATCACTGCACCAGTGATGACCAGAGAAGGTGGTCCAGAGAAGGCCATGCTGCAAAACTAGCCCATCAAAATGCTCTGGTTTTATTGCATCTGCTTAGTCTTCTTCTGGTCACATTAGTGTATCTAGCTCTAGTGACCATGCCTATGCTAATCTTCAGATGATGGTGGTTAATTATGATAATCACTGCATTGGAATTTTTGCTGCTGTCCATTAATGTGACCTATTTAGATCACCCTGGAAAAGCTGTCTCTAAAGCTAAAACTTGCCATGTTTTCCCTAAATAAAGTACCAAAGTTTCTAGTTTTTTTTGGGGTAAGGGAATGCCAATGCAAATGTATTCAACAGCTGGGGGACCTCCCATCCACTCCCAGTTGTCCCTACACCTGTGGTCAGGAACTAACTTTCTATCTGGCCTTTAAGGGAGAGTGAGAGGAAAGTGACCTCCAAGTGTGTGGCACATGGAGCCAATTCCCCTCTGAACACACATCTGAATGAGCAACTGCTTCAACAGAAAAATCCAGAACAAAACTTTGAGAGTGGCAGAATACCAAAATCAATACAGCAGTACATTCAAAGTGGGCTCTGGTACAGAAAGCTCAAAGAGGGAATGCAAAATTATTGTAGGAGGGTACTTAACTTAATGCTTTTCAAAATGCCACTTGGCTCAGAAACAGAGAGATTCAGAACCTGCTAAGTGTGTTTAAGCACTTGGAACTGTAGCATTTAAATGACCAACAAAACCCCTATTGCTCATTATTCAAAGCACAAAATACCACTGAGAGGGCAGCTGACTTTCTGGCTACAAGTGCCCATTAGAGAGATGTGCTTAGGGGTATATATAATATTGGAGCAACATGGAACTTGCAATGGATCTTGGCTTCTGCTCCCAGCTTCATGGCTGGCTTGCCTGCAGTCTTTCCATGCAGTGCTTTGGGGCTTTGGATCCCCAACTGTGCTTTGGGAAGAGACCTAAGTAACCTTTTGTGTGCAAAAGCAGCAGAGATCTTTGCACTAATTTCTGGCCCCACTACTTGAGTCTTCAGTTGCATGTAGCACCTACCTAAACCCCAGCAAAGTGAACTGCTCTGGCCTTTTCCAGGAAATGATTCTGGTGGTGTCACCCTCTGAAATAGCTGACTATATCCAAAGGAAGGCATTACATCCAGTATTTTCCAGCAGACCTCATCTAGGTCCAGTCTGTCCCAGGACAGCACGGTAGTCTACACCCGTGGTGGTCTGTGAAGCAAACTTGCTTGCTTTTCACTATATATAAACGGGTTAGGAGATAAAATAATTATGTAATAATTATTATATAATAATAATAATAAAATATATAATAAATAATAATAAAATAATGAGAACATATGTAAAGGTGATTAGAACAAGAAACTAATGCAGCCTTCCAGACTAAAAAACTCATTTTTAGCAGAAAAAGTGAAGACTACATATAACCTGCTGTGTTGGGTTTGGGTCTCCCTGTATTTGGCTATGATCTCCCTCTTTTCTTTATTACTTTATAAAAAGAAAAACAGCTCCCCAAAGGAGGTTTCTTTGACCTCCAGCAACATTAGCACTATTAAAGAATGGGTCCCTTGAAAGAGCTCTTCTTCATATTATGCAATGAATCCTTCCCATGGTGAAGAGCTGCCACTGAGCAAGAAGATCCCCAAACTTTGAAAATAGGAAACATCATCATTTAGGGGAATTAAGGAAAACCATCAGAGCTTGTTAAGGCTTTGCTGCCCAAAGGAAACAACACACCAAAGCTTGCCAGAAAAGCCAAGCTCAGTTGACACTGGCAACAGAAGCCAAAGGCAGGAAATACCATAGGTCTGTGAGCTTGAAATGGTATCAAGAGATGTTACCATCTTGTAGCTGTATTAAAAAATGTATAACCTGTATAAATATATATGTATAATATATATATAATAAAACCTGTATAACATGCAGTGGGGCAAGATTTGTTTATTGCTGCATGAATACTTCAAGAAAGAAATTAACCCTTTCCCAAAAACATTCACAATTTTCTCAGCAAAGTGTAACACTAAAAACAATACTTAACTGTTTTTCAAAACTCTTGGTTCTTTTCCATTAACAGGTTCTTTGTCCTGAGGACATTTAATTTTTAGATTAAATAAATAAATCCAGTATTTTTTACCTTATGAGTTGTAAACATGGCTTTGTGGGGAAAATGCATCTCTTGAAATGGAAATATTATAATAGACTTCTAGACTTCTCCAAAATGGTGATTACCTTTTTCCGGTAAGAAAAACTCCTGAGGAAACTATTCCAGGTTTGCTGCTCATGAAATACACTCATTTTTAAAAATAATTAACTAAAAGCACAGAATCATTATCTTCTCCCTAAAGCTTTTTTTTTTCTGTAGAAGTTTTCACAATTAAATTCAATATTGCCAGTTTTACCAAGTTAAATTAATACCACCAAATAGGTAAATCCTTCAGAGATTAGTTAGTCTTAAACCAGATCTGGGCAGACAACTTGCAGTTGTTTTTGTTGTAATTTTAAGTATGTTGCTCTTACTGGCTTTCAAAACCAAGGAAATATGTTTAATCCTATGCTTGATTGTTCCTTTGAGGTTAAACAAGAAATAAAATGGCAAGAGAACATTGTTTACAAAAGTAAAGTTGTCTTTGCCCCATCTGCCAGCTGCCATCAGTGCTGCTTGGCTGTGAGAAAATGCTAGCTACATGGGTATGTATGAGGAAAACTGAAGCACCACACAAGGCCACTGACATTTTTCCCATACTCAAGTTTTGGGACATTCTGGCAAATTAGGCAAACTGAGCATCACTGAAGCAAAATTACAAGTAAATACGTAGCACAGATATTCAAATGAATAATTAAAGCAAATCCTCCTGGGTTACACAACCTGCTGCCTGGGTGTTCGAAAACAAGCTCCTGAGGAGTGGTTACAAAACACCTCTTCACTGAAGGAAGTCAAGGACAAGGACTCAGGGCCTGGAGAACCTCCTTCCATGCAGACTACACTGGTACTAAGCAGCACAGCTTGCCCTGAGCTCAGCTGCAAAGTGCAGAGTATTTATCCTGCAGTTTCACACTTATTTCATATGGAGCCAAGCAATTTCTGCCAAATCCTCACTGATAAGACTGAATAATCATAAAAAAGGAAAGCAAAATTGACAAATAAAATGAAACATCTGGATTCTCTACTCATAGTCTTGAAAAGTATCATTTTATGTCTGAGTAGACCAATACTGATTTTTCTGTTTTGCTCGGAGCAGACAAAGTTTTTCACCACAGTTATACTCCCTTTCTTTAGAATTGTATATCACCAGGAGCCCTGCACAGAGCTGCCAGGGAAAGCAGAGCCTCTGTTAGCAGATGGGCCCATTAGGATCTTTTGCTTGAGGCCAGCATGAGTGGGACCAAAGTTCTGTCTGTACATCAGATTACCTGAAGTGCTCACATGGGTTAAAAGTTATTTGCATGGAGTTATTTGCTCCTCCACCTCTTCAGGGCACAGCTGCAGTTTGTAAGTTAATTTCCCCAGCACACCAGCATCCAGTTCACAAGGCCATTTTTAGTTCCTTCCATGCTGCAGTAGTTTAAAAGCCTCTTCTTGCCTCCACTTCTGTTATGTACATCCATTTCCTTACCGCCAATGCAGTTCCTTCCTCTTGGACTTGTAAATTATTCATTCTATCAGTTAGCTCAATTTAGTTTCAATTTGCAATGTCATTCAAACATAGCACAGTAGATTTATCCTCTCCTCTTTCACCTCCCGTCCCATCCCAATGCATTGGAGGTGCTCTCAAAAGGAGAAGGAGCCAGAGTGCAAACCTCCTGTTTGTATCTTTTCTGACAGGAATAGATAACAGCACCCATTTCTGAAGAGTTAAGCAGCGGTTGCCACTTCTAAAATCTAATTGTATAGTAAACAATGATGGGCCAAATGTATAATGAATGCTGATGGGCAAAACTCTAGTCAAAGTTCTCACTGACACAGAACAATTTCCCAGTAAATTATTTCATAAAGCTTTCCCTGAAATCAGATATCCCTGTAGTTCAGCTAAAAAGTCTGGGAAGAAAATACGAAGAAGCGATTCATGAACAGAATTGAAGGACAAAGGGATATAATCAGGAAATACAGGTATTTATCTTACTTAAAGGAAGAACAAAAAGTTCCTTTACCCTTGAAGGAAAATAAACCTGTTAAGAAAAAGGAAACCATCACTGCCAAGGCTCTATTGGAAGAATAAAGTCCATAATAGATTTTTGTATTGCCTGGTGGGGTGAAGGCAGTGGGATTCCTGGATGGGTGCTAATTCATGGGGATAGCCTGGGGATGCAGCAGCCTCCTCTTTTTGAGGCAGGGCAGCCTCTGTACTACTGAACCTCGCTTTGAAAGGGACCCCCAAGAAGCTGAAATCAGTAATTGACGGCATTGCCACACACTATGAGTCAAGCCCAGGTGAGGGGCAATGCAGGCCCTTCCTGGACAAGGTCCTTTAGCAAGAGTGATGCTGTCCAGGCAGCAGAGCAGCAGGAGGAGTTACAGTATAGAGGGATCCAACTCTGTTTCATAGCAATGGGCTACTAAACCCCTGGCTCTGGCCCCAAAACCTGATGGAGGCTGAAATCAGAGTTTGCCTTCTGTTTGCCCTCATTTCTGTCTATCTGTTAGAAAATCCACATGCCTTATATTTGCCTGCTCTCCCTAGATTTTGTGTTCAAGTCCTCCAGGTAATGCCATTTCCGACACCATCCCAAAAGACTCAGCTACTTAGCTGCACTGCCAGGGGATCAGTGAGCCACATCACTCCTTCCTTTAGAAAGAACTTAGAGGTTAAGACCAGTTCAGTGCCAAAGAGCTTGAGGTCTGACTCTGTCCCTCTATCACAGACTGCAGACTATTTTGCCTGGGCACAGCACCTTTCATGGGAGGGCTGCCTGGACCAGAGATGTAGCTGCAGGTGTCAGTGTCCAGCACTCAGGGCAAACAACTGCACAGTGAGAGTTCATCTCATCAATCACATGTGCTGCACCACATGTAACTTCATTTCTGACTCACAATTCAAAGTGTGACACAGTAGGGTTCATTATAACCCACCTTCTAATGCCAAAAGAGTACTCGTTAAAATATATCTCAAAAAAGCCGAAATCCACTTCTTGTATTTTTTCTTTCTTTCTTCAGCTTTCCTTCCTCCTCCTCCTCATGTGATGCTAAGCCACAGATTCTCCAAGCAGTTTCCCAAATAATCTATGCTTAAGATGGACTCCAAGGAGCAGATTTCCAACCCAGGATTTTAGCTTTCCATCTCTAACTGAGAGTACCATCAGCTCAGTAGCTAAACCTTTGTGCATAGTGTCAAGCATTTGCCTGTACTATTATTTAAACTGAGGGGTTTAGTGAGATCTTGATTGTTTAATTCAAGAACTTCTCCAAAGCTGTTTGCTCCGATAGCAAAGCTTCAGGACAGCTCTATATCCAGTAATACATACAAGTTATTGAGTGCAGTCACTCAGTGGTTTTTTAGGTTCATGGCCTTGAGCAGTATTTTCACATCTCTTTTTCTGAACCACAAAGAATGGGATAATTTACTGTCTTGTTTCACAGAAAAAGGACATTGTGAGCCTAAAATAAGATCATAATTCTTCCCAGTGAAAAAGACTGTGTTGAGAACTCCTCATATGAAATGGAAAAGAACCTATCTTACTGATGGGATTTTTTTTTTTCCCCAGTCTGTCTGTTTTCACTTCTGAAGGAAAGTTTTCTTTCTTTCTGGAGAAAGACAGTAATGTACTTGCTATATTCTGGCCTTTCATATGACAATAAATGAAAAAAATCTTCCAACAAACTAGACTTGTTTTATCTATTTTGATACTACTAATAGTAATATCTATTTGATATTACTTTCAATTTATAAGTTACAGCATTGTAAAAGCTTGTAACAAATGAGGATAGTCATAATTTTGACAAGGATTTTATAAAAAGTTAATTAACACTGTCTTCTGCACTTGCCTCTTTTGTCTCAATGCTCAGAGCACTAAACAAACAAAAATTAAAACTCTTTCTAATCCTGCAAAAATAGCCTAATATTATGTCAGTTTTCATACTGACACAATCAGAGTTAAAGGGACAGAAGTGCACCCCAAATCTCTGGCTCTCCTTTTCTTTATGCTCACCCTGATGCTCTACTTTTAGATTTCTAGTCTGGTCTGAAGCCACTTTCTAAAGTGGGATTAAGTACAGCTGCTAGACTGCATAATAATAAAATGGTGTTTTCTAATGTAAAACTAATAGAAGAGCAACTTCTGGGTATCTAGTAAAGGAGGCTTTATTAATGAAGTCACATATGCACATTGCAAGAAGAGCTGGGACTCCAGGGAATGGCCAGAACATCCCAGTTGCTGACTTGTTGGTTTTGGTTTTTTTAAGTCACATTACCATAGAACATGAAATATTGATGAAAAGACAGTATACAGAGCATGTTGCCTATATCTGCAGTACATGGACTGCTGGTTGCCTATCATGAGACAGAACTAAAAGCAAGTATACAAAGAAATTAATAGAACTCAATAGCTCTTGCCAACCAAAATCGTCCAGTCTTTGCCTAAATACTCATTTTGCTCATTCTAAGCATGTCTACCTTTGCAAATTACCATTGTATTTCAATATTTGGTATGTTATTTTGCCCAGATAAAAAGGACAGATACAGGAAAATCTAAACAAATCCCAGTCTCTGAACAGATGAAATGACATCTGGTAAAGAATTAGTGAAGTGACTGTAATCTCTTTCTCAATCTCATTTCTGTCTTCAGGCCATCACAATCATAAAATCTCTACAACCACAACACGAAACATACCAAAACTTGATGTCCAAAAGGAAGGCTCTATGACTCAGAGGAAAGAGGATCCAGTGATATGACTTCTGTTTCAGAAAGGCTTGCAGGTTGGAAACATATTTGTTTTTTTCCAACTGTAATAAGTGATCTAAGGAGAGTCTCTCTTCTAATAAATTTTGCTTAACGCTTTAGTGTCCTTTCCATTGTAGATCTCAAAATGCACTGCTAAACAGCGGGCAACAAATTCACACTTTTGAAGGGAAAACTTATATAGAGAGAATCACTAATGAACACTGAGTCTGTGTTTGATCTCAGCAGGGGAAACCCACCTGCTCATTTTGATGCCAGGGAAGTTTTGCAACTGATGCTAACAGGACTAGGGTTTCACCCTAGCAGTCTGCTGCCTCTGCCATTTCCCTGGTAGGGTTAACAATTCCAAAATACTCACATCCCAGTAAATCTATGTTGCTAATTTTGCCTCCAGAAGGTGGTCACCATGTCAGTGGTAAGCTCTGCAGGGGGATCATTAAGTGTTTGCAGCAGAATTAACAGCTCTTGGGCACCTTTTCCCTTGTACTTTGGCTATGGTTAATAGTCATATAATTATTAAACAGAAAAAGCATCATCTAGGCCCTATTTCCAGGCAACGAGAGGCCTGATAGACAAAACCCATCTGTTTCAGAGCCAATTTCTTTATTTTGCACATCTGCTCAGTTCATTTCATTTGGTGTTAATATACTTCACAAGAATCTGTACTAATGAAATAGTTGTTAAATACTAATAATTTGCTTGATTGACTGCTGTTCTCTGTATTTCTGCCTTTTCTGGATCTCTCTCGCAGTGCAGATGCTGGGAATAAGCCAGTCACCCTGGTGCCTAAAGATTTTTAGCTTTTTATATATACTGTAGATTTTTAATACATAGCTGTATAGGTTCTAACATTTTCTTACACTTTAGAATAATATATTACCCTTTCTCACACATCATGCCATCTTCTTGAAATTCTGTTTAGTATTATTTCCAAGAAAAGAATTTCTAACAAGAATGCCCTGTTTTGCACCAGCACCCTGGAGACATAACAAAATTACAGGGTAAGAACCTTTGGAGAGAAATAAATTTAAATTCATACTATAAAAATATAATCTGATATGGAAATGGATGTATTTTCTGACAGCAGCTAGTTCAATTTTTCCCCACCAAGGAAGGACTTAGAATTGCTAATTAGTCAATACAGGATTGGGAAATAATACTTTTTTTCTGATCCAAGGGAAATAAATGATGAAGGTATCTAGATGTATCATTGTATTAATACATGGTAATCATTAATACATGAAAATCTACAGGGAAGGCACAGGCAGTTGCTTCACTCAGTGTCTCCCCTTCTCCCAGTGCCAAGTGTAATTATAGAGAGCAGCAACATGTTGACAATAAGCTTAGAAGAAGAAAGGGAAGTGGTGGGACTAGAAATGCAGTGTCATATAGAGAAAAAAACAACAGGAGAAACACCTGAAAATGAAGTGAGCTTCTCTTCTCAAAGCCAGACCCATGGCAGCAGAACATTGTCCCCACTGCAGTTAAACAGATGGCTGCAAAGGCTGTAACGGCACAAAGATCACAGAACATCCTGCAAAGCCATAGAAGGAAGGAAACCAGTAGCATTGCTTAATAGTCTGCTTATTTTACAGTCAAGTGGACTGCCAAGCAACTAAGCTGTAACAAGCTCCATATTTAGGGGAAGAAATGTTTGTCTTCTGTCTGTCCCTGCTTGCAAATGGCAAGTGGAGGGCATTTCTAAGCCAGATTATTTGAGTACAGCATGTTCCACAAGCCCTGAGCCTGGGCTGCTGAGCAGCCGGTGTTAATTACAGCAACAATTGACATGCACGCCTTGCCAGAGTCCAAGTTTGTCACCATCACTGTGACTTTCACTCTCTGCTGTTCAAAACAAAACACAAACAAATGACCTCCAAAAACCTGTAGTTACTCAGGAATCTGAGATTCCCACATTACTTAACACTACTGGATCTCTTTAGAATACAAAAATGACAACTCTTGATGACAAAAAGAGCTTGATTTGGTTGTCTAAGCAGGTGCATCCAAAGCTGTTTGAGATGCACGGGGTAGCTGACACACTGACATACCCCAGGGACTAACAGCTGGCGGCCAGGTGAAATATGTTCCAGGGCATCTGAAATGGCTCCAGTTGCCTCATTGAGGCAACTGATCTGAGCACCAAATGACCCTTTTATATCTTGTATTCTTCAACCGTGTCACCACCCACAAATAAAAATGAGTTAGCATTGCTATTTAAAAGCACCTGTATAGAAGTACAAATACATAAAGTACGTACATTTGGGAGCACATCTGAAATCATTTGCAAAGACTAAAAACGTAGTATTCCTTCTGACACACATACTGGAGACACTCACTCAAGGGGATCATCTTTTAAGCACAATGCTCAAGTGTGAAGAAAGTCGTGATTAGGGCAAACGAGAGAAGACTCAAGAGGATAACACTTCAAGGTAGTCCAGTCCCTGTCCCAGGGCATCCTGCTGCTGGAGAAGGACAGTGCAGGAACACAACAAGCCTAGGTCATTCACGTACATGGGACATAATGACCCCAGCCTGGCTGTCTGACACCCACAACATTATTTCAAGGATAAATGTAGTTGGTTAAACTCAGCACTCTCAGCCCACAGGAGAAGGCAACTGTCTGAATGATTATCTGATCGGTGGCTTTTCAGGAAGCACCTTTATTCAGAAGACACATCTTTTTCCCTGACTCAGCTCTCTGCCATCCAGCATCCTGCCTAATGGTGAGAGAGTAACATTTAAGGCATGATGAAAAACTACAAACTAAGTGTACAAACAGCACTGCAACCAAGGTATTTTACCAAGGTATGTTACCAAACATGGTATTTTACCAAGGTATATTACATTAATGCCCAGCTAAAATACTGATTAATGAAAAAGAACTGCTACAAAGTAATAATTTAAAACAATCAGCCAATTTTGAAACTGATTCTTTTTGTAATTCACTGTTTTACTTCAAATAATAGGATCAAATTAATGGCAAAATCGCTGTTTTCCTGCAATCTGAAATTATACTAAGAATCAAAGTAGGATTCAGCAATGGCTGATTGAAATATGACTAAAATGTCTTTGCTTGGAAAATTATTGCATTTAAAGTCACTGTTTTCAGTTCCAAATTTATGTTCCACATCTTGACTCAGTTCCTCTCTTTATATATCAACAACGAAAACTGACAATAGAAACCCACAAATCCACAACTGAGAACAAGCCTTTTCCCTGAAAGAGGATGTAATGTAAAAGCTTCTTTATTACATACTAGCTATAAAAAATCCACATTGTATGCATGTGTGAAATGTTTACAACATACAGTATTAGCACATACATGTGCTCCTATTCTTTTATCCAGTAACTACCACAATAGCAATTAGAGAACACAAAACTTGGGGTATAAATAACTACAACATAAAATTCTGCCATTGCTTCAAGCAAGAGCTGCTTTGTAGGCATAGCAGGTACCTTCCACTCACCACAGGCACTTGCTGCTAAGCAACTTTCAAATCTTGCTTGAAACAGATGAAATTAGTGACTGGAATTGGAAGCAACGTTGTGTTGTGCAGAGATTTATTGGGGTGAAAGTGCTTCCGGCTGGGAAGCTGTAGCTGAAGAACCAAATTCTCTTCCTCAGTCCACCTGAAGATCAGAAAATCCCACTTACCAGAAAACTTAACTACCTAACAGGACTTGATGAAAAGTAAAAATGAGGTGCTTAACAAAATAACTCATGAATTTCCTAGAAATTGTCATGAATTCTAAGTGCACAAACCAGAGTGGCCATAGCATGGAGCTTGAAGACCAGTCAGATGTGTTTGTAGTAGACAAAATAAGTAACTCTGGTGTCTAAGATACAGTGTGCATCAGATTGAGCCAAATCACATGCAGTGCTGGGAGTCAGTCATGAGCAACAAATAAATAAGTGACGGGTATGGGATAAAAATATGATAGACTGCTCCATGCCAAGTAACTGAAAGCCATGTCATAGATAACAGTAACTATTTTCTGTACATGACTGTTTACTTCCCATTACTGAGAGGATAGGCTTGTTTAGGTCTTATCTTTCTTACCATTTCAGGGATTTTATCAAAAAAGATTTAAGCCTTTTAGCTTCAGAGGAGATTCGTATCTACTTTGAAAATACTTCAGTACCTATCTGTTAATTGAAAATACATACTATCTTCTGGCCACCTATACTTTGGACACTTTGACTCATTCATGCCAGACACCCATGCCAGCTAAACCCTCTTTGTAGCAAATTATGCTCTTTAAACCAGATCTGTCCACCAGAAACTGATAAATATATTTTTATAGATTTACTGAATTAATTTAGTGCATCCTTTTATGCTCAGGCAACCTCTCTGGCATGCTATATGGGCTGTAATAGAAAGGAGAGCATTGTGTTTTGTACAGCTGATCTAAGCTGAGGGGTGTGAAGACTAAATGCCCAGGAAGAGCTTGAAACACCAGATGTTGGAAGTGATCATACAACACATGAAACATGGTATGCTTGATCATTTTCTTGACTGTCATCTATAGAGTTCTGAAAAATAGAGAGGAAAATTGAGGTTGCTCTTCAGCAAGTTTGTAATACACATTCTGAAAATAAAGAGATTTTGCAGAGTAAGATTTTTCTATGCAGTAGGAAATTCTCTATGGGGCCATACTAGTGACGCTGAATGGGGGAATAAGCCTATGCTCAGAAATCCAAGTTCTGAATAAAAATGCCAGTGCTGCAGCTGGAAGCTGCAGGAGAGCTTGTCAATAAGCAGATACTTTCAGTTATTTTCCCTGAACTACAAGGTGCTAGACCTAAAGGAAGAAATGGACTGAAAAGGATCTTACCTTACATGGAGCTAAAATGAGGGGAGGCATTATTACACAGGGCATAAATGCATCTCATCTGTTCATTAGAGAAAGGAAAAAATGGAAATACTTCATTTTCACAGCAGCTGAAAGTAGCATGGCAGCCTGTGGGAAGGCACAGCTGGTACTCAGGCTTACATCAAGGCTGAACAGCCAGAGGGTTGGGAAGAAGCGAGCATCATATAAAACAGCATCAGGTGGTTCCTCTTGTCCCCAGCTCCCACCTGGCCCCAGTTCTGCTCTTTCCTGCTCACTACACTGTTAATGCACATCCCACTACTAAGGCAGCTTCAAACAGCAGCCTGAGTGACATGGGAGCAACACCACAGCCTGGGCCCCTGCCCGCTCTCCTACAGCACAGATTGCTTCCCGTACTGAAGAGGGAACCATCTGGGAAGCAGAGCAAATGCTCAGCCACTTAATTGGTACTTTCAGTAAAACAGACCACAGTCAAGATTGACAGACCCAGAGAAAATCACAGAAGAAACCGTCAGCCATTATCAGGGAAGGAAAACAAAGCCTGCTTCTACTCCAAACTCTGAAAGATTTGAAAATAAAGTAGGAGCTGTGTCGACCCCTCCAACCCTGGATCATCTCAGTCATTGCAGCTTCTAACACCATCCCAGTCCTAGAGACCCTGCCCCATCTTCCCACCCCAAGCAGGGGCAGGGCTCTATGGACACGATGAATTCTTGTTCCTATGGCAGTTAAGAACAGTGTGGTATCATTTAGTAAGGCAAATCATCTGCCACCCACCTCCTCATCTAGATCCTGGAATAAAGGGGGACTGATGGCTTGCTTTTAATTTCTAAAATGGCCTCATTTACTAAAATCACTTAAATAGCATATCTAGCATTTCCAACCATTTCTATTTTACGTTTTAAGGATGTCTCTCGATTTCTTCATGGGAATGGCAGCACTCTAAAGCAGGATGGGAAGGAAAGCCACCATCAAAACTGTTCATATCTGTCCCCCTCACTATTCCATTCTCCCATTCTCCCCCCTTTCTTAGACATATACAGTACCCATATCTATCTGGCATATGAGATTTTAGCTCTTACACTTGCCAAATCATCCACAATTTGAGAATTTACTATTCCAGGATCTTCCGTGTTGCAGACTTCCTTCTCTCTTCTAGCTCACCACACCTCAATTTTCTTGTCGTTTAAGAAAATCGATGATCCGACCTCTACCTTCAGCTTTCCAACCACTCTCTTCAGTTTATTCAGTCTCCCCAGATCAGCCACCTGTGATGACTTTGCAACAGCTTGCAAAATATATTTTGTGCTCAGATCCTGTTTTTGTCACAATCTCCTAGGTTTTAAATCCAGCTCAAGTTTAGTATTTAGCTTCTGAAGAGTACATAAACAGTAGGCTGTTCCATATAAAGAGTAACTTTTATACTACCTTGGACAATGGCTTAAGTGCTGACTACTACAGATAACATCCTCAAAAATGTGGCCCTTTACTCATGTTCTCAGAATTGTTGATCATCTGCCACTATGGATCAAGAGAGATGTCTCTAGGCCTTCCCACCAGCAAGCATCTAAGGGAAGGATGGCCCTGTCCATGGGATGGGCAATTAACACTTCTTAGTACCCGTTTTCTTGACATCCTCCAAATATGTATGATTAGCTTTGCAGAAATATCGCCAAAGGGCTGACTGCCCAGCAGCTAGATGAAAGAAAACAAAGCTATTAATTTGTTATGCTTAGAAACTGCAGTTCATCTTTGGCAGATGTTAACTTCTCACCCTTTATCAGAGGTCATTTCTGCTTGTCAAGAAACCTGAGAGAACAGGAAACAAGGTGATATTTCATCTTGAATTTCTGAAAACTACAAGGAGTCTCATGAAAGGGATTATAAACAAAACCAATAAAACACACTGACATTCTTACTCTAATGTTACTACAAGTAAATTGACCTGCCTGCATGCATGTTTTGATGCAGTATGTACATTCTTGTACAGTAGTTCATGTACATTCTTATTTTAGCTAAGAAAGATTACTTCAATAACCTTAAACCCACACCCTGTTAACTCAGTCCAGTCCTAATTGAGAATCTGTAGGGTTTTTATACCATCTTAATCAAACTTCTTTTAAAAAATTACACTTTTATTTAAACCTAAGGAAGAATACATCCAGACAAACCTTGTAAGAGGTAATGTATTATTTCTAAGAGTAGCAATCACAGAAAAGATTGATCTCATGAATCAGCCTAAGTTTTTAAGAACCCATGACAAAGATTTTCAACACCTCTTGTTCAAACTTACCATGATATGCTGTCCCCAAAGTAAAGGTGACCAGCTGCAAATGACCAACACACAAAACTCAATGGTAGTGCAACAACTGCTGTTCTTGACTTTTTTTGCACATTAGTGTCCTACTAGCTGCTGTGAAATCATTTGCAAAGATAAAACTTGAGTCCACGAAGGCTGTTTTTTACCTTGGACTCATTTATAAGGCCCTGGAAAAAGCAACTTTATGAAGAACAAAGGAAGTTATCTGTACTTTTCCTTATAGCCAGCTCTCTATTCTTCTTGCAAAGAATGAAAGCAAATGAAATGTTGGAAAATAAGGTGATTTTTATAATGTTTAAAAAATATTTCTTCACAGAATCACAGAATCATTTAGGTTGGAAAAAACCTCCACGATGATCAAGTCCAACCTTTGTCCACTCATCTCCACCTTAGTAACTTAACCATGGCACTAAGTGCCATGTCCAGCCATTTCTTGAACCCCTCCAGGCATGGTGACTCCACCATCTCCATGGACAGCCCATTCCAATGCTTTCCATGAAGAAATTCTCCCTGATGTCCGATTTGAACCTCCCCTGGCCCAGACTTGAGACCGTTTCCTCGTATCCTGTCACTAGCTGTCTGGGAGAAGAAGCCAACCCCCACCTAACTACAGCCTCCTTTCAGGTGGTCATAGAGTGATAAGGTCTACCCTGAGCCTCCTTAGCTCCAGGCTAAACCCCAGCTCCTTCAGTTCCTCCTTGCATGACTTTTATTCTCAACTTTCCACCAGTTTCATTGCCCTTCTCTGGACAAGCTCCAGCACCTCAAAGTCTTTTTTTGAGTGGAGCAGAACTGAACAGAGGACACTGGATGTGGCCTCACCAGTGCTGTGGCCTCACCAGTGCTGAATACAAAGGGACAAAGAATGCACATGTCATGTTCTTGTCCTATCATGATTATCTCATTCATCGATCATTTATAGATTAATATTAGTCTTAGATTACTGTTTAGAAGTTTATTTTGATTAGATTTCATTCTGGCTATAACCACTGATAACTTTAGCTATTATTTGACTGGCTGTTCTCATTTTCTTCTTCAAAATTATTTAATCAGACCAGTTCTGTGAGTTTGGATGTTAGAAAGCAAAAGGACAGCCAGACAACTGTGATTCAGTTTAAGAATTTAACTGTTGAAATAGCTGCGCATCTTTTCCTTTGAAAGGTATTTTCAGACTGAACTTCAGAAATAAAGATAGGACTAATGGCCAGATTTTTAGCCAATTAAAAAAAAAAAAAAAAAAACGAAAAAAAACCCCACACAAACAAAAAACAACCAACCAAAAATCCCTAGAAAGTAATTTGCTACAACCAGCAGATGATTTTCAGAGATGAAATTCCAGTTTCTGAAAGCCAGCTTGGCAGTATGATCTTCCCTGACCTGTACATAAGGCAGCAAGCACCTAAGCCAGCTGCAATGCAGGCTTCCACATGGTGTCTCTGAGACACCTCCACCATGTCTGAAATGCTTCTGGAGATGAAAGGATAGTCCACTTTTGTATTTATGTAAACTTTTGGCATACTGATATACAAGAATAACAAGACTTACTGCCTGCCAGGGTACTGAACTCCTTGGCAAGAAGCAGGAAGACCACAGCTTCTCATCAGCAATGATATGCTATATAGTGAGACAGCTTCAGGCTTTCCTTCACTGGGAAAAAATGCTTTAATTTCGCTAAACTTGTCTGTTAAAAACAAGGCAGTTGTAGCTTTAACTAACAACAGCTGTCAAAGTAAAATAAATAAATAGATAAATAAATGTACACACATATTACATACATAAACAAAAACTGGCAGATTTCTTTTTAACTCCTTTGTCCATAGTTACATTGTTCAATGACAAAGACACTTCTTTCTTCCTTTGTAAACCAAACCAAATCAGGAGTACATACAAAGCCGTGGCCTAGGGGAAAATAGCTGAAAATGCAGACACCCATATTTGCTGCCAGCCTGCAGACAGCAGCTGCTGCCTGCAGCGCCTCACTCGACAGTGACGGCGGCTGCACTGACGTTCCACATTAGAGAGTCATATTGCTTTGTTCCCTCAGGGGAGCCTCTCTATTTAAGGGGATACTATTAAGGATGGCAAGTCCAAACATGAGCCCCTCTTTTTGTCTTTTTGTATAATTCTGTGTGAATATTTATCTGTATTTCATGGAAGAATTAATTGAATGTCACTATAGACGCACAAACAAGACATAAACTAACTAAATGCCAGGCACGTAGTTCACCAAACTGCTGCAGTACAGAGCACTGGTTTGAAATCTACAGCTTCATTCCTCTCTGACAGGCAGCCAAATCCCACAGAAACTCTAAGTCATTAGCATACATGCAAGGCCCCGGAGCAACCAAATGAATGTCTCTCTGCATCCAGATGGTCACTGTGATGCACAATGCCCACAGCAGTGCCACCTCCCTGCTGTGGACGTGTAGCCTAACACAGCAAGAACCCCAGCTGTGAAAATATTCATACCTATAAAGGTAAGTTTAGAAAAGGCCCTGTGCAAAGGCCTTTGAATGCCCATTCTCTGTGGGACCTCTGCTGTGACAGACCACTAGTGCTTTATCCTGAGCAGGCCACTTAACCTCTTTGTTATCCTAGCTGTTGTATCCCTGTGGGCTAGGGCATCACCCCCCTAGCCCCACTAGGATGTGGCAACTGCAAATGATACTAAAGATGATGTAGTATGTCTTTTTTAACACACTTGAGTAATCTTTCGTATCACTGGTATCTCCTTGTGCTATTAGAACATTCCAGAGTCTCAGAGAGACATCTCTAGCAGGTCAGCAGTTGCAGAAGAATCTGCTCCTGTTTGTACAAGCACAGAACTGCTCTTCTGTCCTGTGACCAAGGACACCGTATCCTCCTGTGTGATGTTCGTGCGTCAGGCCTCTCACGCTTGGGTGGATTCCTGGAGGAACTTCCACTCTTGATTGTGATGCTCACAGTTCAGATCTTGCTGCTTTTTATCTGTCTGCTCACTTCCATCCAATCACACAGGCAGCCTGATTATCACCCTCTTTGCTCTGTACAGCTTATCTGGAGTTATCACTGCAAACTATGCAAGCAGCAGAGGATGTAGAGAACAGCCAGGCTGATACAGGTTCCAGAGTTAGAGGAATGCTTTCTCCAGCTCATTTAACCCTTAGCAGACCTTTGCCTCCACCCACAACCTATAAAACAGATGGACTGGCCTAATGCCCTTGTGGATGACAAAGCACATGGGATCTTCACACAAAATTTGCCATGCTTCTTTGCCAGCTAATTGACATTTCTCAGCTACTGCATTCTCTCTGATAACCTAAACAGTCTGAGAGTATTTTATTAGCAGATGGTTTGAATGACTCATGATTACCTATCCCGATGAAAATACAGTGGCACAATTTACTGTTGCCACTGAAACAGTCCTAGATACCTTACTAATGACAGTAATGAATGCAGCTGTCAGGAAAAAAGGTTAGTGGTGCCAATATTTTCTGCATTCAGCTCTTTTAGTAAATGTTAAATGTATCTTTTTAGCATCTTTCAGTATTTCTAATCAGGATGCTTTTCTTTTCTTTTGTGACCAGCACTATTTCCATTGTGCTAAGTCAGTTCAGAATCAGTGTGACTCTTGTTAGGTATCTGCAAGCCAGTGATTTATATAATTGAGGTTCTGCCTGGGATGGTATCTTCTTACAACAGTTTTTCCTTCTCTTGTAGCAGAGGTCTTAAAAGTGGAGTCTGCTGCCATTTTCTGACCTCCCTGGAGTTGCAATAGATGCCCTTCCTCTCAGAACTTGCTTCCTAGTGTTGTCCTCATCATAGAATTCCTTACTTCACTGTAAAAAAAATGCAGCTAGGACATGAAGTAAAAAAATATCTGGTCTCCTTTTCCTACTCCCATGCTTTAAAAAACTTTTAAAATATATAATTGAGTACATTTTCCTTTTGCTGCACTTGCACAACCACAGCTCATCAACATCAAGACTATATCCTCTTAAAACTCTTCTTGTGCTATGATATGGGTACTTCCACACTCAAGACAGTGCAGCAGGAAATCCAAATTCTGCATGACAGCTTTCCAAGACTAGTTCCTAGCGGTAACATGAAAGCTGGCATTTGCTAGAGTGATGACATATATGAAATCATATCATCACTGCAAATTGCAAAATCACTGGGCTAATGAGTGGCATGGTAAACAGGAGAGGTAAAGGGAGATGGATAATCTTTCCACGGACCATCTTCAAAACCTCCTCATTGCTTTTTGGGTTACAGACCTTTTGAGTACAAGGCACTTTCTTCTAGAGCGCCTTCTTACCCTCTCATCCTTCTTCCCTGCTCAGTCAAACCTTTAAAAGAGCTACCTAAGGACTATACAAATGTGGAAAGGTGCCACTACAGCTACATATTTTCTCTGACAAACTCACCGACTTTGTGTCATTTTCACCTAGGCTCCTCCTCTAGGCTGAAACATGATCTAGCATGTTTTAAGGGTCTGCTCAGCATCTCTCAAAGCATGCAAGGACGAAGACCTTCCCAGCCACACTATTTTTCAAAGGACGTCAGAAATATCATACTTTAATTTTTTATCACTGCCATGTAGTTTCACAAGACTTTCCCTTCTCCTGTACTGATCAAAACACCTCAAGATACCATTTCCAAATGAAATTTTTGAGAGCCCTAAGAAGTTCTAAAATACTTTCCATTTAATTCTGGGAAGCAACAGCACATTTCTTGGTCTAGGCAGAGTATGGGTTCTGTTCCACTCCCAGTTTCTAGGCATCTTAAATTGATCTCTTAGTGTAAGTTTCACCTTGATCAAACACACCAAAGTCAGCCAATTTTTCATTGAGCTCCATGAGACTGTGGGTAGCAAGTGCTTCTCTCTGTAGTTGCCCAGCTTATTTGGTTCATATAGCATCTTATCATTTTCAATATGGAACATATTGTAATTTTTAAGATCCTTTAATTTCAAATTATACACAGTGACCTTCATATGAAAGGATCTAAATGGTAATGTAACACCAAAATGATTTTCACCAAAAGGGAAAGAAATCCATTAATCTAGAAAATCTGAAATACTCTGTCTCTCTGTATTCCACATGCTTTTCTCACAGCACTTAACAGACCTTTTCCTGCTTCCCTGAAGCAGACAGGTGTTTCAGGGATCAAGTAGGGCATTTTAGCTCAGATGAAAAGAGATGGCTTAGACTCTTAGGTGAATAAATTTTTTTGCTAGGCATACCCATTAATTATCCCCAAATTACATGAAACACTACTGCTTCTACCCCAGCTCAAGTAACATGACAGTGTCTTCACTGCAAGGGACTCTAATAATCTTTCAGGCATCCTTGGTCGTAAAGACCTTTTCCTATTTCTGGTTCTGTAAATTACACTGGTCGAAGCTGACGCTTGTTTTGATCTCACACCATTTTGCAAATATACAGATTGATTGAGCTCGTATCTATCACTGGCTCTAACTAGGAGATTGGTCCTGCTTTGAGGAAGATGCT
The DNA here is from genome assembly GCF_026979565.1 of Vidua chalybeata. Classification (NCBI taxonomy): domain Eukaryota; kingdom Metazoa; phylum Chordata; class Aves; order Passeriformes; family Viduidae; genus Vidua; species Vidua chalybeata. Next base: position 48,486,958 of record NC_071534.1, on the reverse strand, counting down.
GGTCCCTTCAAACCTAAACTATTCTATGATTTTTGTTTTAAATCTGAAAGACCTTCTGTCATCTTTGATCATTCACCGACTCCTCCACTAATTATAGCTCATGCTTTTAGCTAATGGCGAGGACCAAAAAATTTGACAAGCTGAAGAAAAGCCTGTCAAATTTCCTTCATGTACCTTCAGATTTCTTCCCCATTCCAGAAGCTGCGTGGACACAGCTAGCTGGGAGACTATCACTGTATTCAGTAACTTTACATCAGATCCTTGCAACTTCTAAACCAATGAGACAAGGCTGCAAGAGACAAACCACCAAAGACTATCAAATTCATGAGTCATATCCAGCCTGTGAGATGTAACAGCCCACTTTTTGTTTTTGAAGAAAGAAAGGGCAAAGTGCACTTAAACTCTCACAAGCTGCCTGCTTGTGAACAGCTCAGCACAGTGAGTTCAAATTGCCAGTGTTGCTGCCTGACTAGGAGGGCTGAGCTTCAAGCCTCTGTCCTCCTGAGCATGCAGTCAAGACTTTTGGAGACCATATCTCAGGCACCTAACAAGGTGTTACACCCAAAGGAGTTTAGAGAACCCTCTCTTATCTCAGGTTTGCATTTTTAAAGAAAACATTAATTTAGAAAGTAAGAATACTAGCATGCAGTCCATCCTAAAAATCTACATTAAGTGGGATGTGAGACTACATTTTCTCTCCAAGTATCTTGAAGTTTCACTGATGAATTGATCAAGTTATTAGATCTCCTGTAACCTCAACCGCTTTCATAACCCAGGTTTATTCTGCCATTTGACAGTGGTGTAGCTTAGCCTCTCTTTGACCTGGTTCTGCAATATTTTCACCAGCTCTGACTCTATGGGGAACAAGAGGAACCTCAGCAGCTCAGGGTGATTTAAAGTCACAACTTCTGATACTTTCTGTAACCTCTCTTTGGCATACTATTGCCTGAGAAACCAGTGTAACATCATTGAGGAATTGTGGCTGTACTTACTGCTCTCGGCCTTTTAAGATGGCAGTGGGCTATTTATGCTCAATAAAGGAGCATTTTGGTCATCTGCTGGTTCAGTGGAGCCCAGTCTCATCAAGGCTGCTATCCCACAGAATTTCAACAGTAATGTCCCACCCTTCCTTGTGCTCCTGCTCATCTAACCACCCCATGAACAAGCTGACAGAGTCAACATGCTCAAAACCAACTACCTGCAGGAGTGGTCACATTTTGGTTGGTACTTCAACAGCTGGGATGAGTACCAGTGCTGGGAACAGAGAAGGCAGGCACATCACCCAGAATGGCAGTGTCCATGCCAATCAAATTATCCTTCATCTCCATGTTTGATGCCAAGATTTCCCATTTCTCTACTGGTAGCTGCTGCTGTTTTGCACAAGTTTATAAGACTACTTACTTTGATGCCATAAAATCACTTATCTTGGTGTAACCTTTCCCATTTGTTGCATTTTGGCTGGAAGAAAATTTGGTGAAAAAGGTGCCTAGGAGCAAAAGCAGTTCCTGAACAGACAGAGCAGAAGACAGTAGAGTGAGCCTAGCACAAGCACAGACGCTTTTCCTGGCACATTTTGGTGAGCAAGGTTTCCCATTCCCCACAGCAGTCCTCAGCCTCCCCACAGAGAGCAGCCTTCTAGCATTAACCTTGCAGCAGAGGAAAGCTCCACTTTCCATTTGGTTTTGTGTTTCTCTGGCCCTTTGGTCAGCTCTCCTTTGTTTCAGAGTCCTTCTGCTTTCCAGAGCGCAGTTGCTGATCTACGAGGCAGGGACCACCATGAGTGTCTCCCAAACAGCTCAGGCTGGAAGAGCATTTCCCAGACAACCCCCCCCCCGTAACCCTCACTGCTGCTAGGTTACGAGGCCCCAGCATGAAGAAATGCAGCAGTACTGAGAACATCACCTGGGACTTTCACAGCACACATCTGGGTCCTTGTAACAGCACTGGGGCAAGTACCATGGGCATATGTGTGTGATTCCCTTCCTTGCAGCTTCCTACTAAGTTTCTCTGGGTAGCTGAAGCACACGGTGCATATTCTCAGACATGCATGAAATGGCTCTCTGAACCTCTTCAGTTGTTTCACAGGCTCTAAACTGCATCCTGTCCCATTCCCATTCCTCATCAATACAGAGTCAGATGCGATGGAGCTGCATTCCCCTGACCTCTCCCAGCACTGGTAAGCCCCACCAGCTGTGGCTGCTCTCACAGTTTAGTTTAATTTGTGCCTCTGTTGTCCCTCCTGGAGGCCAGCAACTGCCAGTATTCCTAGTTAGACAAGGGATGCTTGCTGGTTATTTCTGCTAGGCTCTTCTCCCTGAGATGAGTGTATTCTACTTGTGGGGACCACCTCATCACTTGGTCAGAAGTCCACTACTTCTCTGCTTTGGTGCAGCCCTACAACACCATTTCACCTTAAAAAAATACTTAATTCTCAATTTTTATCAAATCAGATTACCTCCTACAGAATGTTAAATGATTATGGTGAGCAGACAAATCTTTCAGATCAGCAGGTGTGGTGGCATGGGATGAAAAGCTGCCCCCCATGCACAGAGCCCCCCACATCTCCCTGGCAGTGCATCTGACAACAAAGTGTCTCTGTATATGTTTCCTTATATAGGGGATTACATAAAGAACATGTGACCAATGGAAAATACTGACTATGACCCCATGGCAACTACCCTATCCTCTCACAGTGTCCTTGCACAAATACTTCTTGGGTTTTTGCTTTGCACACTCTATCCTTGCTCATCATGCACTGGGAGTGTCAGCAGCTGTTTGTGCATCGCCTGCTGCCTTATGCCCCTTTATGGGCTATTGTCACCGGCTGTTTGTCTTTCCCTGCATCCAGGAGGTGATAAGCAGATGCCTGCTCCTACAAAGACTCACAGACTATCTTTTACTGCCCTTCTAACTGCTGCTAAATGCAAAAAGAAAAAAAACAGGCTTGCCAAAGGAGAGTTGTTTTGACATTTAAAATACTTTGACACTGAGTGAGACTAAAGATTCTGAACCAGTATTTGCTTCTGACCATTTTTCTTGGCTTTTTAATCAAAGCAGAGAGAAATAAAATCCTAAATACTAAGGGTAAACAGCAGGATTAAAAAACTGTAATCTGCTCATTTCATGCTTCTCGGACAGCAGGAGCAGCAATGGCTTCTGTCATATTTCCAATGTCCAAATAATATTTGTCATATTTGTCTTTTTTGTCTTATTTGATGCTCTAGCCAGACAGAAACATTAACAATTAGTAGCACTGTTATTATTTGACAGCCTGGAAATACGAAGAAGACAAGAGGAGAGGGAAGACAAAAAACCTCTTAGCATTTTGAATGAAGTAATTTTGATAGAACCTTCTTTCTTTGAAAGCAAAGCCACTGTTCCTCCAGCAGTGGCGAGGGCAGGGCTGCTTATGCAAGCACTGACCTGCACGGGCAGGTGAGCAGGGCAGCACCAGTGACCCTGCTCTCCTCCCACCTGCCAGCACCTGGCAGCAGTAGGCAAAGGGACAGCCTGTCCAGCCTGAACAGGAACTCTTGGGTGGGAGTTCAGGCCTGAGCAGAGGCACAGGGGAGTTGGCCACCACACTGCCTTCATCTGGCCAGAGAGTTCAGGCAGAGACTGACCATAGCCTCTGCTCGAATCAATGGCAATGAGCCATGTTCTGTTTAATCCCATTTTTAAAAGAAAGAAATGTTTCTAGACCCTTCTGGGAAATGGGTAGTGGCTGATATGGAAGCTCCCATCGCCCATTTCTAAATTGTGGGAACCATGGAAACAAAAAGCAGCCACGGCTGCTGGTGCACAACCCCTGTGACTTTAGCCAATGCATCTTGCAAACCAGAAAAGGACCACAAAAATGAACAAGACTGAACAATCTGAGTGCGTACTACAGCTTTCTGCTGGAGGGCAGGTAGGGCACAGATTTCAAAGCCTGTTCATGTGCATTTTGCAGAAGTAGAGCCCACAGACACTGGGGCTCACAGATCTGTCAGGGTGGAACAGATGCGGCTACAACATTTGGCATCTCTGTTCATGCTCTGATGACCCAGGGCTGCAGACATGTTTACAACTGTGCATGAAAAATGCAACCCTAAACAAAAGAAATCTAAAGGCAAATTTTGTTTTTATGCTGCCTGACCTTGACTGGGTGTTGTGGCAGAGGAGGGGGGAGCTGCCAGAGCCTGGCCACAGGAACAATTAACCCTTTGGGAGCAAGGGGCTCGTCAGCCAAGAAGGCATAATTATGAGGCATCCCAGTGCTCTTATCACTTCCTAGGAAGAGATGAGCCACAGAACAGGTCCCAGCCCAGAAGTGTGGAGACACTACACCATGCTGGATGTGACGAAAGCCATCACTTTGTATCAAAATGAGACATGTTTTCAACACCCAGTGCTGTTTTGTGCACAAAATACAGCATGAACCAACTGTTTTCTATTTTTCAGTTATCCGATAATCGCTGGATCAGACTGGTCCCCACACAGCCACACTGTCACCAGCAACATTATTTATACATAAACCTCCAGCTTTGCTCTGCAGCCAGATTTGCCAGGTAGGTAATTGTTGTTCCCACTGAAGCAAAACTGGCTTGCTTTCAATGACATGCATCTGCACTGCTATTATACAGCAGACTGCTTCAGTTAAGATTTTCCAGCACAAAGATGAGGAAAAAAAACAATAAATGATCCTTTTCTTTTGCATTTTTCACCTTATATTTAGAATTCCACCTAACTTAATTGCAGATTCTGCAGTCATTGGGGGGGGTGGAGGGGGGGAATTGCAGAGAAGCCTTTTTTCTCCCAGAAACAAAAATGAAGTAAATGAGATAGACATGAGATAGCAGTCTTTTCCTGCTGGTTAAATCACTTTCCCCCAGCTCCCGCCCATCTAATACTGCAGCATTCTCAGTCCCCAAATGTACCATCTGAGTAGTGCATTCATTAGAGTGTCTGCAGCTCCTGATCACTGACAGATGCGATCTTATCAACTGCCACATTCAAGCAAAACTGCCTTTCCCCCCAATCTTCCAGTGGCCTGAATTCAGCAGCACTGACAGCCCTACGCTGCCTTGCTGCTTGCATCGAGGATGCACCCACAGTTAGGAGGTAGCTGCTTCCCCTCCAGCATCTTTCATCCCTTCATAAGCAGGCAAGGACCACAGCTTTTAGCCAACGACCTATGGCAAAGAGAATGCAAGCGTGGTGGGTACAGCAAGGATAAAACAGCCCCGTTCTCAACAGAAAAAGGATGTAAATGGGATGCATTTACTTACATGACGATTCAGTGCCAAACATGGCTCACCCCAGATGCTGCTATTTTAAAAAAGAAAGAAGAAAAAAGAGTGGAAGACAGAGGGAGCGTATGAGAGAGGGGATGAGTGCTACACAGCAGGGGTCATGAAGACAGACAATGCAGTCCAGGCTATCCAAGCTGCCAGATTCTCCTCTCTCCTCCTCTCCTCTGCTCAACACCGCAGACAGCTTTTCCTTGCAACCGCAGTGAAGGTCCTTCTACAGGAAGCAAAAAGCAGGAGCCTCTGTTTTAAATCCGAGTGATAAGGGCAGGCCGTTGTCCCTTCTGTGATACCGGCAGGCAGAAAGAGGCATCAGCCAGCAGATACTGCAATCCCCAGCCCCTGCTCGCCGTAAGACAATAGCGGAGCTTAGGCACACACGGGATGACGTCAGGACACTGCAAAGACTGACTGCTGCTAACCCAGAGGCTCGGAGGGGGCTTGGACAGAGCACGGCGACTCAGATGGGAATTCCTTTGTCACAAACAGCAGAGGACAAAGAGCCAGACATGTATTTCCCTCTGTGATGCTAAAGCTACCACCCGGGACGGTAATGCTAGCAGGGAAATATCTGCCTTGAATTCATGCTCCTTTTCTCAGCTGCATAAGATGCAAAGTGTCTCTGTGCAAAAAGAGTAAATTTCAGGACAAATATCCTAGTAAATGCCACTTATAGCATTTTCAGTAAAGAGTTAACCCCAAATTTCTATCATGAACTCTCTTTATTATTTTTCCCTCAAAGAAATACTAAACTCCTGGGCCAGTCTACACTCTAGACCTAATTTTCCCATCAAAGTGTTAGCCAATTGTCTCTTTTACTTAAATTTATTGTCAGAATATACTGTAACAATGCTCCAACCACAATAAATGAGTCACACATCTAAATAAAAATAAAAACCCCAAAGCACACTGAATTCAATGATAAAAAGGCATCCTAGCAACCAAAGAAATACTGCCCTTAATTTTTCTTTATTCTTCAAAACCAACTAGATCTAGTGTGCATCTGCAAGTGCATTTTTTAGTGTACTAAGCTTATTTTTTTCCTGACATTTAGTAATTGAAAAATGTTCAAACATCGAAACAAAGCCCTAAGCTTGCTCCTTTGGTCCTCTCACAGACAAAAGGAATTGCCTGTCTCGTGCTGGTGAGAGCAGCCAAGCAGGAAGCTGATGGCTGGATGCTACCAGACACTGGGAGCCATCCATAGAATGGCTGTCCAGAGGAGGCAAAACCAAGAATGTTTCTGCAAAGTCTTATTGAACATGTTCATGCAGTTCCCAAGATGTCAGACACTGGAAAGTACTGCTGGTGGATGAGGAGAAAGGAGATAGATGCAGGTCAATTAAGGGAAGCACTCACAGGCAAGCAACCATTCCTCCTCCCATTTCTCAGTTTTTGTGGGTTAACCATTCCCAAACACTCCTGCTGCTCTGCATACCAGGGGGGTTTGTGCTGTTTGCAGAATACCCAATGCCACCATGAGCAGCAGGCCACAAAAACAAGTACTACTTAAGGCTGGCAGCACCTGCCACCTGAGGAGCTCAGCATGCTGGAATCATTAGGGAACCAGGGAGGTGTTGGCTGGGATCACTGCAGCCTGAAGGACAGACTGGAAAGCAACACATGGGGTTCAGAGCCACAGCAGTTCAGTGCCAGGCCAGCCCCTCTGGTCCTGGGGATGGGGAACATGGTCCCAAGCTCACAGAGTGTGTATGCCCACAAAAATCCTTATGGACCCTCAAGAGCCCTGTGCTGTGAGACAGGGAAGAGCGCAAGAGGCTGTGCAGAAACTGATCTGGTGCTTCCCACAGCAGTGGGGGGTACCTACAAGGCACACCAAGCTACTCTCCTGGTTAAGATCTGCTGGCACAAAATGCTCTTCAGCTGTTTTCTTGCTTTCCATTCCACACATTGAACAGTCACTCTGTGTTCTGTGCACACCATAAGAATAGTTAGGGCCACCAAGCTCATGGCAACATTTACCTGTATTCCATTGCTGGAAGAAAGTCAGGAGAGAGGCCATACCCTGTTGGTGAGACATCTCACAACACACTTTCTAACAGGCAGATTTTAGTCTACGTCAGCAGTGCTCATAATCATAGTGACTCAAATCAACCCACAGATGCCTTAAATTAACCAGATGTCCTCAAATATGTACTTAAACACCTGAATTAACAGCTGTTCAATTGTCATGATTATCTGCAATCACATGCATGGATGGACAGCACCAAGAAGCCACATCCAAATTGGTTTTGACCATGACAGTGGCACAAATTCTTTTGCAAGGACTGTAGCTTTGTTGTTCCTAGAACTGAATTAGTAATTTTGACTATTTGGAGCAGTTAACACCTCCTTCAGTCAAACAGGTTGATAAGAAGTTCAGTACAACAAACAAACTAAGTTTTGGCAGGACTTTCCAGCAACTGGGGCAAGTTCACAAAAGAAACGAGTCTATTATGTATCTGTAAGCCTCCAAGCATCTTTGAACATAGGTCTCTGGAACAAAATCCCAAGTGCACTCATGCAATGGCTGAAGAATAGGTTCTGCTCTCATGAGCAGATTTGACCTTCCCACAGCACTGTTTCCAAGGAAGAGACAAAACCTCAGGGCTTTTCCAGCGACATCCTTGAAGGTGTCACAGAGCCCAGGCTATCTGCCAAGTTCTCGGTACACTGACGCATACAGGTAGTTGAAAAGCCTAAACAACCCATGCAGTATCTCTGGAAGGATTTCATAATAATCTATTTCATTAGTCTTAGCCTTGGCAGGTCAGTACGATCCTGGTGGGAAAGGTGACCTACTACAGGCTACTGAAGGACTTTCTCTGAAATTCATTCACATTTACCTAAAACAGTTTGTCAAATGACTTTGAGAAAGTGTTAAAATCTGTTTCTGACCTACTGCTCTTTTAAGACCATAACCTTTCAGTTTGCTAGGAGAATTACGGATTTGTTTCCAATGCTGAATATTGCTATTGGTTTATACTGCAAAGAAGGGTCAACAAATGTTTTTTCTCTCTTATGCAACAGCGAAGATAATGTAACTAGTGTACTTAAAATGTCAAAGGAAATCTGCAGCCAGCACTGCTGTGATTTGCTTACAATGTGCACAAGACATTGTTCAAGTATCAGATTAATTTACAATGTACTTCCATACATTCCACCACAAACTAGCATGAAATATTTAAATCAGTAACAATATATGCTATGCAAAGCTGTCTCCTGTACATTCACATTTTCCAGAGAAAGAGATGTACTTCTCAATTAATGCCACTCTTGGAGCAGATATTCTTTATTCCTTACTTTTTCACTGCAGAAAAATAATACTCATATTTTACTTTGTTTTGTAAGCACACTTGTCTAAGCCCTAAAGCACAGTTTGAGTTTTAATAATGAAGCTGGATAATGAAACGTTAAAATTTTACACAGATGTAAATTTCTGCTTTAGAGTAATTTCTTTCTATAAAAACAGCGCAAGCAGGAAATCTGAGCTACCAACAGAGGCAGCTTTGTACACATGCCTTATGCTGATCCTTTAAAGCATAAATCATTATTCTCTCTTGTCACTAGAAAGACATTTCATTTTGCATTTAACCTCCTTTTTCCAGGAGAAACACTGGAAGCAGGAAATAAGTCCATCTTACCTGTGAGGTTCTCCTGTCCTACTGCCCTGAGCAGCGCACTTTGATGAGGCAGCTCTCACCTGTGTCCTCCTCAGGGCAAAGGAACACATCCTTCAAGTCTCTAGAGGGGACGTACAGGATACTTTCAATAAGCCTCAAAGGTAGGTAAGAATCTTCATTACATTAGTTAAACTTGCCTTTCCTTATAAAGTCCCCTGTTCTGTAGGTTTTTTAATGCCTGAAAACTGACCTTTTTTAGGACACTGAAAAACTTAATCCATTTAATGTGCTATTGGAAACCTCTGAGTGACTCTGCAATGAGTCCACACCATTCAGCAACCTTCAAAATGAATTTATTTTGCTTGTCGTAATATTAGTTAGCTCCCTCCTAAAAATGCAGTAAGATCCCTAGCAACCTACACTGTGAGAGTCTCCAACTTCTGTAGGTATTGTCAGTTCTGGCAACAGTTGCCATACTGATTATTGATAAACATGGTACCCCAAAATACTGCAAGGTGGTTTTTTATGCTCCAGAAAAAAATGAAATCAAACAGCAGCACATATTCCGGAACAGCAGCTCTTTGGCTTTATGCTTTGCTCAACTTTGCTGACTCTAATTATTGTTAACAAGCATATTTGGTGAAAAAGTTGACATCATGATTACATCAATGTAATCCAGCATGGTGCAACAACTTCAGCTTCTCATCTCTCAGGGGCCTGTATTTAAGGTACAAACAACCCCTCAAGCAACCAAAACTAATATCCTGCAGTGATGCTGTACCATCGAGTCCCCAATACAGAGGTGCTTCCAATACCTCCATCACTAAATAAAGCCAGTGTCCCAGAAATGGCAACTTTGGAGCTGTGGCAACAGAGAGAGGGACCAAGGCCAGCTGGGATGAGGACAGCCCTGAGAAGCCCTTCCCAGCAGGAAAGCTGGCAGCAGGGCACAGGTCCAGTGTGGTCTGCCAGGCTGGACTACAGAGCCTTCAGAGCCAAGAAAGGTATGTTGCACTGGAATGAAATGTCTCAAGTACTACATTTGTGCCAACACCAGCAAGTTTCCACATGGAGCTGCGCTGGACAACCAGGAACAGCTCAGGGAGTAAGGAAGGCTGACAGAGGACCACAGCACGCAGCCAAGATAGGGAAACAAAGAGACTGGCTAGCCAAATGGGAAAATACCTTTGAACATCTGAGCTGTCTGAAATCCTCAGTGCTCTCCTCATAGCCTGGTCTTACCACATTTTGTTTGCTGTTTTCCACCCGCATTCTCTCTTTGCAACATACCATTCCCTTGTTACGTTGGCACAGAAAGGAAGGAGACTGCTAGCAGAAAAGAAGTTAAGATCTTTGTCCAGTTCAACACAGACAAAGGATTTTATATCAGACTGATTCACGACTGATTCACAGACTGCAGGGATGTTTTCCTGTTTTTAGTATTATTTGTTCTTGTGCTGATTTTAAAAATATTTCTGTGCAGTCCATATTGCATTTATACAACCCTGTTTCATGTAAAAAATCTTTTTCTTCACAATTTTTAGGCAATTAATGCCTAGAAAAATGACGCTTTTTGAGTAAACATATACATGCATACACACACAAATAACAAGACAGAGTGAAGAAGTACTTTTTGCCACCAAAAAATATTTTTATGTCTGCACTGGTCCTTACCTGAGAGATGAAGTTCAAATGACCCATTTCTTTTCAAAAAAGAAATCTGATATATGATATATGAACCATAACAATCAATTATTACATTACTGTAATGCCTTTCAACATCTCTTTTAGTGAAGATCTTCGCTTCACCACAGCTCTGCACATGATTACTGCAAGCCAGTCACCAGGGGAAGGAAGAGGCAGCTCCCAGCAGATGTTCAGCCATTAAAAGAGGAAGTTCTTTGTGTTTTGTGTCTCCCAGGCCTCCCAGCCATTTGAGGAACATCTAATGGACTTAAGTTCCAGCAGTTACAAAATAGTAGAGTATTACACACAGAAAACTGTATGTAAAGAATATAAGAATATTCATATATGCATGTAAAAAAGAAAAAAAGAAAATCTATTAGCCCAGCTTAAGCACCTCATTCTAGAGTACAACTGAGATTGTGGATCATGGGCAGGTGTCTAGCTAGATTTCTTTGCATATCTGGCACCTAGTATCAGGCAGTAACAGAATGGTGTTCCCATTCCCTACAGCACAGGATAAGGAATGAATTGTCAAATTTCAATAAGTTTCCTTGTATCATTCAGTGTGGGACTTGTGAAAAAGGCAAAAATTATTTTGTGAGTGGCAGAGTACAGCTCACCTTTTGTAAAATATTGTCAAAAAATCAGGATGGTCATTCACCTCTTTTTTGTTTCGGTTTGGTTGGTTTGGTTTTCAGTTTAGTCGTTTTCTTTTTGAACAAAGAACTGTTTACCCACAAATATCTAAGACAGTTACCAACACAGCATGACAGTCTACTCCCAGTGTGCAAATGACATATCAAACCCAAATAAAATATGCTATTTTTTTAATAACATCAAACCCCATGGCTCATCTGAGCATGTGTAATGCCTTGTTAAATCCTGAGAACAGTTTTTTGTTCCAAATGCATGCAACTGTGTGATGAAATGGGGCCACTACTGTATCTGAAAAATGTTCCAGCAGAACACACTACCTTTCAATATGATCCAAAGAGAACTTAGGAACAAAGGAAGTGAATCTTCAGTGTTATTTGTTAAATTAATTTAAATCACCAGCTATTTAGATAGCTTTCTAAAAGAATAAAATATTAGAAGAAAACACAGGTGTTTCTTTTCTACACTGAGGGAAATACTTGAAATATTTTGGGTGACTTTTTTTTGTTTGTTATTGTTGGGGTTTTGTTTATTATGTGGGGGTTTTGTTTGTTTGTTGTTTTTTGTTTGTTTTAATTTTTTTTAATCCTAATTTCAGGTCATTTCCAAGTATCTATGCCACAGTCTATGCTGCACATAAGATAGACATGAAAGTTTCTAATGTCAGACTGAACAGAGGCAGATAACAAAATTATTATAAACAAACTGTCATGATTTTTATGTGACTGAGGGATCAAAAATTAGGATTAAGGCCAATGCATAATAAACCACTTACAAACTGGAATCAGAGGGAACATGTGTGCCCCACATAAACACAAATATCCAATTTATATGTATAAAAATGAGTCAGACAGAGGAGTAGCAAGTATTGCCAACACTGCATTAAAATCTACATTAATAATGTCTGATCTAATGACAAATCTTCATGATTAGCAGAAAGTTTGATTGTTGAGAGACAAATATCAAATTTAGATTACTTCTCAGCCTGAGTAAACACAGTATGAACATTCAATCTGACATTACAAACAGCCATGATTTCATCATAAATACAGGAAAAATTAAGGACTTCTAAGCCTACAAGGGAATACTCACAAAACTAGGTAATCACGTCCCTGCTGGATGGGTGAGTGCTGTGTTAAGCATACTCCCTAGCAGATATAAAGGAATCCGTAATATAGCCACAAGAAAAAAATCAATTGTGAGTTTTATTTCTGTCTTCCTATATGGATACGCCTGTGCATAACTGTGAATGAGCTGATATTGCAGCCATAAATATAACACAATTGCAGAGTCAGTGGGGAAACCAAGTCCACTGGAAGCTGTTTAACTAGTTACACTGCACATTTCAGGACTTCAGTTTTCCCAAGTTACAGCATTTTGGTGGTGTACCAGCTCCTCACTCCAGGGCTTCCAGTCTAATTCCATTCAGTACCAGCCCCAGACTGAAGGTCTAAAATTCTTTTCTCAGAATAAAAAAGATTAACCACACAACTAGTAAATGCTTGGATAGCTTGATTATCATAGCTTTTCTCAACAAAGAATTGCTTCTGTGAGTGAGAGAAACAACCAAAGCAAGAGGCCCTCCTGATCCTGCACTGGGATCGGTGTTAGGTTGCAGTAGCACTGATATCCATCCATCAGGCTCCGACTGCAGGCTCCAGCCACAAAGTCTGGGCACAGCACCCTCATTTGCTGAACACTCAATACCAGAAGAATAAAACCCTTCCTGGAAAAGCAACATTCTGCAAGTTATAAAAAAGACTTATGTGGATTAGTGCTAGTGCTAGTGCTAGCCTGAGGAACAAATGTATGGTCAAGAGGAAGCCCCAGCAATGCACTTAAGAATTGTATCACTGGCTTTTAGGAGAAGGCTCTTAAACTTGACAGACACCCTGGAAAAGCTCTCCTGAACTAGAGAAAATGTTAGGCTTTTAGTCATGGTAATAGAAACCTTATGTAGACAATTAGAGGAAAATAGGGTTGAAAAGGGTGGTGGCATCTGCCCTCCTCATTACAATGTAGTGTACCAGCAGCCTCCTCACCTGGCACCAGGCACAAAGGAAAAACGCACAGACTCCCAAGTCTAACTCAATGTGGAAACTCATCTTAGGACACAGAGCAGACCTTTACTAGGAGCTCACAGCACTAACTGGTTCACAGGGTTCCTATCACAGCATGGTGCTCCAAAGCACAACACAGCACCAGAAAACACAGCTTTATTCCTTCTGCCTGGAAATGGTCAGTGAATCCACAGAGAATCATGACTCAAGACAGGCAAGATGGCAAGTGGCACTGGCAATTTAATGACAACTACATGGCCAAACATTACAATGTTCAAGTTTCTCAAAACTCTAGTACTAATAGTGGGCCTCCCTCTGAGCAGACCACACTGCCAGGATGCTGGGTATCACTCTTTAGGGCCTCTCCCCTGGAGTGGTGGAACCCTCAGAACTACTGTATTTCACAGCATAACGGGAGAGAGGAGACATGGAGGTTACAGCTCCCAGCCTCCACAGCATTCATCCCAAGAAAGTCCTGGTCAGCACCACAAGAGAGCACTGATTTTCTAAATTAGTTTTTTCCTTAGTTCAGCAGTTGTCAATTGACTACAGAGAGAGCACACACAGAATAAGGTCTGAGCAACTCAGGTGCAGACATCTACACAGAAGTGCCTCCTGTGCATCTGAGAGTTTTAGGGGAACCACCTGGAAAAGGAGATGGTTATGCTATTGTCAGGGACCCCATAATTCAAGGAAGAAGATGTAGATCCCCGCACTCCAAACCTGCTTTAAACTGTGGCCTCTTGTATTGGTGCTCACCCCGAACAGGGCCCAGAATGATCAGGTCATCTAAAGAGCAGCTGTTCAGCTCAGAGAGACACCCTTTTGCCCCCTGCAGCTGCAGAGATGCCCTTTACACACCAGTGATCTCCTGACACTTCAATGCACTGTGACACTCTTCCTTCAATGCCATGGAAAATTCAAGGGCTTGTGTCTAGTACCAGGTGGCACACCAAGTTTATCAACTTCATCAGCCCAGGCAGGAGGGTCATGCTGAGCACAGTTTGCAGATACAAGAAGTTGATAAAATCAGCAGGCATCACTTCACCAGAGTAAGTCTTCCCTGCCATCTGAGACATGCTACCTCCTAACAAATTTAAGCATGTACACACATTCCCTTCTTCAAGTAGAAATGTTTGTGACCCTTCCTACATACCTGATTTGTTTACTTAATACCACCTAATCAGTTACCAAACCAGGCTGAAGAGCTTCACCATGCAGCAAAGCAGGAGCGTGTGGCTCTGCTCAGCCTGCAGGGCTGAGATTGCCTCCAAACATCAGTCCTTGATGCTTCCTGAAACCCATTAGCCTTTAGATGGCCACCAGCTCTGCTTAGTGCTGCTTGTTGTCAGTGTTATTTATCCACTTGAGCTTCTGGCTCTATTTACACTATAGCAAGTACTGTTTGATACCACTTATGCTTCACAGAAGATGGTTTGGTGATTGGCCAAAGCACAAGCTCTAGCACAAGAACTGACTTGCCTCCTGTATTCAGTGGGTTAAGGCTGCCCCTGATTGGTCAGTGCACCTGGGCACTCCATGGCTCATTGTTGTCAGTGCTGCTCACCTGCTTCTCACGGCTATATCCATGAGGCTCAGCTGCAGCCCCATTCCCAATTACCACAAACTATGTACCTACACCTGGCCACAGACAAGCTCAAATCCCAGCCCTCTACCCAGACCTGCCCTTCATGCTTCCCAGGCTTCCTAATCCAGACCTCTGAGGCATCAGTGTCCATCCCTCCCGCTGGAGAGCACCCAGCCTTTCCCCGACATGCAGCCCACAGAAAAATCTCCCCTCTCATCTGCCTTGCTTCATATCCTGTGTTGAGCCTCTCTGAAATCGCCCTCCAGGAGCATAGATTTCAAGGGTGTCCAAGTCCCTGTCCCACCAGGACCAGCTGGGGTGTGTTATGGATGGTCACATCCACCTGGGTTTCGAATGTCTCCAAGGATGGAGACTGCACAGCCTCTCTGGGCAACCTGCTCTGGGGTCTGAACACCCTCAGAGCAAAGAAATGCTTTCTCATGTTCAGACAAAATTTCTTGTGTTTGAGCATCTGCCTGCTGCCTCTTGTTCCACCACTGGGCCCCACTGGGAATCCAATCTGTGTATCCAAGTCCATCTCAAAGACTGCAGCCATTCCTGGCCCAGAATTCACCATTCCTTTCGATCTCTCCATCAAAATATCCTTCTGTCTCAACCAGAGATCCCTTGGATCCTGTATTGAAATAAATTATGCACATTGTTGTGTCCCTGGATGAAAACAAGGATAGAATGTGCATAATTTATTTCAATAATGGTACTTAAAGAAGACGGATATATATCTGCATTCTTTTTGTCTTCCTTGTTCCTCAAATCTGATTATCAAGTTTTCTGCACTTCTTTAGAATTAATCTCAAACTGAAACTCAGCCTTAAGAGCTGAGTATTTTTTAGGCTTTTATAATTGTCCAAGACAATTCATATCAGAAAAGTATTCTGTCCATCACTGCATTTGAGGCAAAAGAACATATAATAAAGGTAGCAAGTTTATACAATAACAACAATAACAATAATAATAAAAAATATATAATATGTACTCTATATATTTTATATATATAATAAAGGAGCAGGAAGCCTTGATCTAAAAGCACAACATTGTGCCTTCTCCTAATGCAGAGTTGCTGAAGCAAAAATATACATCTCTGTGAGGAACATTCTATAGTGAGAACTTTGACCAACAAGTCTCAACTTTTGCCAATTAAGACTGAAATAATGTTTAGACTGAACTAGTTTTAAGAGTGCATAATAAATCGATTTTAATACAATAACATATTAATATTAAATAATAGCTGTTATTAATATTTAATAATTGTTGTAAGCCATAAGAAGTGTCTTTGCTTTCCCCCTTTTAGCATCTTTAAAAAATATATAAATAGCAATAGTAACATGACACTTTTGCAGACCTATTAGTATAGAAGTAACCATTTCAACTGCAATCTAAGGGAAAAAACCCACACAGTCATGGCATGACTAAATATTTCCATGTCACCAAGCCCAATGAAAGAGATTGTGTCAGGGAGTTCTGAAGTTTCTGAAGATAAAGATCGTAAGAGCCTTTTATTTTCCAAACCAAGAACTTTTCCATAATGTACTTTGGGGTATTGCACAGTAAATGGGATAGATAATATTTCAGAACCAAATAATGGTTTATATATATATATATTAAAATTACAGTACTTTTTATTGTTTCTAGAAAATAATCAGACAGTTGTTTGAACTTGTTCTTTACCTTTGTTGTGAAACAGCTGAGAGTTTCTGAATTTCCTTGATTTAAGGCACCATTGACCTCAGAGTAAATATGATCTTAATCACACTCATGTTTTTTTCTTCCAATTGACACATGCATTAATATGCTGTTGGCAATAAACAAAACTTTTAAAACTCTTAAGATGCAGCATTTGAGCTCAGGGTGAATATTAAAACCTCACCTATTTTAATTTTCTTTACAATCAGACAGATCCAGACTTCTAACGATATTGTGGCATCATTTTATTGCTTCTGCAGCAACAAAACATATTTTTGTATATCTTGCCATCAAAATTTCAGTAAACCATGCCTTTAGAAGCTCTACAGAGTGTTTTCTGATCCCCTTCAGTTGCATGCACTGCTACCTAACCTTCAGCTGCCACGTGCTCCCCGAACGCAGCCATGTGAGCCTGTGCTCCCCAAACCCACCTTCTGGCACTCGCTCTCCAGAGCAGCCTGTGGGCAATCAGGTCTTGGAATGGACTTGGCCCAGCAGAAGATGGGGAAGAGTACACAGCAAGACAGGCTGCCCCCAAACAGCAACCTGCTCAAATCACTGCTGACCCTCAGCCACCTTTACCCATCTGCAGGATCAGAGAGTTCCCACTACCTGGGATGTTCCTACTGCAGCAAATGTTGTGGTCATGAGCAAATACAGCCTTGGGTTACCTCTGTACTCGTACATACCAGACCATCATGTTGGAAGTAACAGAACTAACATACTGTTCTCCAAATAGGCAGATTCCAGCCTTTGGATAAAATAGCCTCTAGACATCAACAGAGTGCATGCATAAGCTATTTTTTCAAAGAGAGTACAGTTCTTGTGGGAAATACAAACCATCCTTTTTCATTTCAATGATGGTTGAAGTAATTTCTGAAAGAAGCTTGAAAAAAAAAATTATCTTGATTTAAAGGTGCTGCTTAAATGTGAACAAAAATGGATTTGGTGCAGGCTCTGAATTCCCACTGCTGATAGAGAGCTCAGTAGGCATCTTTCACACATTCTATTTTGTTCTTTTGTTTGTTTGTTTATTTGTTGCATAGAGTTTACTGTCTTCAAGATGCCAGCAAGACCTTAAGAAGGCTTCTGCCCTTTTGAAGCCTCACTACTTCCTCCTACACTCAAAGAGAGATGATTTCTCTTTCCACTTCCATCCCACAACTCTCAAGCTGCCTTTCTATAACTTGCATAACTGATTAGGAAGTGCTGACAGGAGAGTGCAGTTAAGCTCCCAATGCACCCCCCACCTCCAGACCCTTCCCCTAGGGAACAGCTTCCCAGAAGTTCCAGCATAGTTTCTATTTAAAAGCTTCAGACCCTGCCAGAAGGAGCTGGGTTGTCAAATTTCAAATCTGTGCTCTCTACACAGTATTCAGATGTATTTCTGCAGTAGTAAAGGTTATCTCTCCCTTGTGGCATGCAGTTACCTTTTACACAGCCATGACTGAAACCTTACACAAGCCTCTTCCTCTCTGTGCTCCTATTCCTCACTTCTAATCCAGACAGAGTCTCCTTCTAAGAGAAATAGTGAAGGAACAAGGAAATAGTGACCACCTGAGGAATGGGGACACAAGCCTCCACCCAGCTGGGATCCAGAGATCCTCATCAGTCACTATCACTCATTCAACCCCCAAAAATCTTCGTATTATGAGTCTCCTTGCATGCCTTGGAGCCTATCTTCACCATTCTGTTATGGACTTGGCTATCCCAGTCTTTTCAAATCCCTGATTTTGCTTTCACAGGGAGCTAAACCAAGTATCCATACATTGTTCTTATCAAAACCCAGGGGGTCTTCACAGGACCCAAGAGACAGCACAGGTCACTGATTGTGGCAGCAATCCACACAGCAGACTGCCTTCATTTCCCAGGTCAGTAAAGGTTTTCCCTGCTACGGGGATGTACTTGAATTTGCAACACCATTTTATCTAAAATCTTCATGAGACTGCAATGGAGAGCTTCAGGGAGCAGGCTCTACTGAAAAGCCAGAGACCTGGCAATCAAAGTGCACGGCAAGGAAGAGACAGACAGAGTCAGGGTGGACTGAGGTGTGAGCACAGAAGAATGTTAAAAGATGGCAGAAGGTTAACAGAGTAATATGGCAGGGAGCATCAGCCACCCCTCTGTGTGCAGACACAGCTGCCTGAGCCACATCCTGTGACCGAGGAGAGCATCAACAACAAACCTCCTCTGAACCAGCACGGCTGTTGGAGGAATTTTCCCACAGTGAAGATCACATTCATTGCTCTGTGTCAGGAACAATATTGCATTGTAACATCCCTGGGATTCCAGCAGATGGAAGAACACATTCAACTGCAACCACGAACAAACTCTGAGAAGCAGCTAAAATGGTGAAGAGCAATGCTCCTTTAGTTGCACTACAGCACAGCAGATTTTATACCTCTAACCCACATGGCCAGCACAGTGACATGAACTCAAATGAAGAATGGAGACTAAACTTAATAAACATGAAAAAGGACAGAAACCCCCAAGCATCAGATTAAAACAAGTATCTGAAATTTATGGATTTATATGACCAAAATAAAATTTAAAAAAGAGAAAATAAATAAAGAGGTAAGAAAAAGAAGAAAAAAGAAACAGAAACACTGAAGAATTTGAAGTGCTTTCTTTACCTCTACAATCTCACAGATCTGTCTGTGGGAAGGGAATACGGTGATGGCCATGCAGACACCACTGCAAAAATCACTGCTTTAAAAAAAAATAAACAAACATTTTCAAATATATTTTCAGGGTTCTTCCTTTTTTTCCCCTACATTTCCCTAACATGTGGCAAAGCTTATATCGTCTTAAGAACTAGACAATTCTTCTTATGTGTGATAGTCACTGTTACTTTTCTTCCTATGTATTTTTCAAGTCAACTTTCTCAGCATTCATATGAGTGCAAGATTTCACAGACACCCGTGGTTTTTTTCAGTCTGGGACCACTCTCTGTCTTCTCACAATCTTTACAGCAGGAAAGCTGTGGCCTGCACAGAGAGGAAAGTATAAATTACACTGTGACAGGTTTATAAGACTAATTCTAATAAATATGCCTCAGTAGCCTCCTATTCACTGTCTCCCTAGAAGAGCAAGGAAGGATTTTTCTGCTGCCAGCATTTTCAACTGCATCAACATATTTCATGAAAGTGCATGAACTTCAGCAACACTTTGCCAAGGAAGCCCACACAGGCTTGCAAACCAGGAGGCATGAGGAGAGCATTAGCCTGGGCTGAGACAGACCAGAGATTCGACCCTATTTCAGGACCAGCTGCATTCAATCTACCATTTTTTAGCTCAAATCACCACAGGTCAGCCCTTGATCAAATTCTTCCCCTACAAGACACTGCTCTGGCCAATTCAGCTGACCAGGAGCCAGTCAAGGCAGAGATCATGGACATGAAGCACACCTCCAGGATGCAGCCACCAGCACCTGCAAACCAGCTAAGCCTAAATCACTTCCGAAAGGCATCTGCTGTTTTCTTGCATTGTTTCATGCTGCTTTGTTTGGGTGTTCAGAAAATCCAAAGCACCGCTTGAAGATCTTTTAATTTCAGAAGGACCTTTAGACATATCTTTGTTTCACTCTACCTACTGCCACTAGGTTTTTATTGAGGAAAAAAACATATTGCAGACAGACAGAAATTACAGCCTGGAAAGAAGCAGTATCCAGTGGTATCAAAACCAGCTATACCATGTGCTCTGCATGGAGTACATATATTTTTCGTTCAGTTATCCTTTCATGATTGTTAATTTCCCCTCTATGACTATTTCAAAAACCATTTCATGTCTTACCTGCATGTATTTATTTGAATATTGGTTCAGCTCTGTCATTGAAATGCTCAGAAACCCAAGTACATTTTTCAAAAGTTATTTAGGAATTTCTTTATTTAAATACCACTGGCTTTTCTTGAAAGTCACATCACTTCTGAAAATAGGATTTTGATGCATGATGATACAGAAGGAAATTGAGAACATCTTCATTTTGGCGACATTAAACAGTCCAACACTGACCCACATGCACATCATTTGTTACCAAAGACTTTTATTGCTGATATTCAAGAGAATGCTGCAGAGAACAGAGAGGTCTTGTGTTCACGCCTGTTTAAATCACCAAACCATGAAAGTCTGGGATTAAAACCAGAGGCTGAAGGATGATGTCCAAAGGTTAGAAGCTTTAAGTACTAAAGCATCTCCTGCAACACTCACAAGAGTTTCTTCCCGTGTTACATTTGACATGGAACATACCGAATTATGGCCTTTTACCCTTAGACAAACTCAATTCTCTGTATCAAAATCTCATTACACAAAATAAATAAGACTTAAATAAACAACATCAAAAAAAAAAAACATTAAATGAAAATGAGAATTGATCTGGTGATGGAGTTCTTGCCACTCCATCTGTTGACTCTCATTTTCTGATTATATTGAGAGTTGCACTGACTTTCGGAAATACTGAGAAAGTCTTTTAAGCTTTTCCCTTTTGCAAGATGTGCAGCTGGACTTCTTCGGTCTCCATAAAATGCCTGTACCCAGTATCTCTGCACTTTTCCTTTTCAGCACAAGTACAAAGTATCTAACCCCACCCCTGCTTTTTGTTGTGAAATTGGAGCATGCTCAACATTTTTTCCTCAGTAGACAATTTATTTTTAAATCCGCGGCTAAGAATGCAGCGTAATATATTTTAAAAGAAACGTTCTTAGTCATAATTTCCATAATATTTCAACCCCTTCACAGCAAATATTATTCACAACACCAACAGAATAAAAACCAATGGGTTTCTATTAGCAAGTGTCCACAGGTCTTCATTTCAAATCTCAACAATACTAAAAAACTGCTGTAATAAGAACTTAGATACTAAGACTGATTCTTTGCATTAGCACTAGTCAACAGCTGGAGATCTGTCTGGAAGGTACACGTTATTTCAGTGTGACATAGTTGGTCAACTACTGAAATGAATGCTTAAATGATGTTGTCCATGTTAGGAGCATGACAGACCTAGGTTTTCAAACAAGTAAAGTTTAATATTTATTAGAAGGTAATATAGGTCTAAAACTAAATTGCCTTCCTGAAACAAATTCTCATTCATGGCAACTGGCCTGTTATTGGAAAGAAGTTTTTTTTTTATCTCAGATGAGGAGTAATAAGGTCTCCTACACCATAATTTCCTGTTCTTAAAAGCACAGCAAACATGCACAAAAAATGAGGTTAAATGTCTGGTGGTTCTACCAAACTAGTGTGTTCTCCTTTTTCCACATAGCACTGATAAATAAAGGTATATTTTGTGTCAGCGGGAAGGGAGAATACATGTCAGCTCTGAAGTGTCAGGTTCAAATTGTAAGGTTTTGCAAATGAAGTTTTTATAAATGCCAAGTCGATGGTCCTAGACCAAGAATCTGGGCAGGCAATTTCAGTTGTCAACAGGAAATATTCCTTGGTTCCCTGACTACTGCATTACAATTTGGTACAAAAGTGCTCCTGCCATATAATATAAAAGCAGATGAAAATCTTTATTACACTTAGGGATTTTGTAGAAAATGAGATACTGTATTGACTAAATATATCTTACTGTGCACAGCTGGGGAAAAATATAAGTTGCAAATTACTACAAATAAAGTTTCATTTAATTGCTGCACTTCTTTCCTTTAGTTGAATTATTACTTTGACTTTGCTTACTGTCATGACTTTTTATTTTTTAAGTTCTTTCTACTAAACCAAGTAGAAATAGGCTGTATGTGAAATGTTGTTATTTTTCCTACAGAATTATTCCAAAATACACACAACTTAGGCAGAAACCAAGAATTCATGACCAAACATGAACACATATTTTTAATTCACATTGCTGTTGACATCACTGTGAGCAGGTCAGACCATTCAGACAAAAATGTAACAAGATAACGCCCTATGGAATTTAAAAACTAAGTAGCAGTCAAAATATGAAATGGTCTGACCTCTATTTAGCATTTTCTCTCAACTCCATTAAGAGGTTAAAGGCATTTATAAGCACACTGTTTTATAAAATTTGCTTAACAGAGGCAACATGGGCAGAATCATGGAGCATGTCTACATCATGGCTTAGAAATGGTATTCTCCCACTTAGTACTCCAGCTAAAACCAAGCTGCCTCTCACTCCCCACACCTTCAATTGGAAGAACTAAAGGCAAAGACCATGGTTTGAGATAAAAAAAAATTACTGGAAACAGGAATGAGATTAATAGACAACAGGAACAGCAACAATATTAGTAACAAAAAATATAAGACTAAGAAACAATTTACACCTCCTTACCTTTTCTGGAGAGAAAGTAACCCCTTCTCTCCTAAAGAGCAACAGAGACCCCTTTCTCCTGCCCCTGGCAGTCTCATGAGGTGGTGCTGAATAACATTTGGGCCTGGCCATGGACTATCCCAACTACTGCAAGAAATTAATCCTGTTCCTGGCCAGAACCAGGACAGTCTGATATTCAAAAACTACAGCTTTTGTTGTCCTGCTAACACTGCAATTTGCTGAGTGGAAAGAACAAGATTAAAAATTACAGCACACGTGACAGTATTTGCAATAAAGACGATCCAAGCCTTTGGGTAGACCTTACACATCCACAGATACAGCCTTTTTGAGTACCTGCTGAGAGAAGGACATTCATCTCCATGGCCACAGAGCTCCCAAGGATACCTACATTCCATGGCAGTATTAAATAGACATTAAAGAAGAAAACCAATTCTACCTCCATCTAATCTTTTGCAATTAGATTAATTCAGAAAACCTATTTGTAATCACTGATGAAAAAGCTCTCATCTCATATTCCTGCCAGAGTCCAGTGGTTTCAGGCCCAGAGTTAAAAAATTAATTTCTTGCAGCCCTGTGTATTAATGCAGATGTCTCCCAGAGAAGGGGTATGGATGTGCCACTGACCTACTTGTACTGACATGGAGCAATCTATCCAAGGGAACTGGCTAAACAGAACATTTCTAGTCACAAATGTTTTACCTTGAAAAATAACATAAATCCAAGACACCCTACAAGTTGGACCTCATCCCATCCTAGAGCCTTGGATTTACCCAAAACCCCAAAATCCCAGGAGTCCTCTTGCCTCTTGTTATTTTTGTCTGTTTGGATGAAAGCCCTAATCTGTATGGGATCTCCTATTTGTCTTACTCTTAATACAGTTCATAGAGCAGAAATCCAACTTGGCTCATAAGCATGGCTGGTTTCCACCTAAATGCACATGGAGACATTCTAAAGTCATGGGGACTCCCTGGCAGAAAACAACTGCTGGCTTGCTGCGTCAGAAAATCTCTGGCCCTCACTGACCACGAAGTATCACATCTGTGCTGAGACAGAAATGTTGTGATCCAAAACACCAGTTACAACTATCAGTGGTTTTCCTACAGCAGATGGAGTTGATAACTTCATAGGGGGATGTATCACACATGGTTACAAATACACCTAAAAGCTCCTGAGATCCTCACTTATTTGCAAATAACAAAAAAGTTACAGCAATTCCTTAGGTTTCTGCTTCTGTTTAATGCTGAAGATTTAAAACTTTAAGATTAAGCACAGAAAGAAGAAAGAAGACAAATACCTGGTAAAAACCTGTTAACCTAAAATAAAGCCCTATGTACTAATTTGAGAAGAGGATTTTTCAGACACACCTACTGTTGAAATCTCTTCCAAGATTATGAACTCTTCTGAGTCCATAAAACAAGTAGCAAGTTTTGAATACTTCTTTTATAGATTTAGAGAAAATGAGTAATGGAAAAATTCATCAAATGTCAGCATCATACAAATTAGTCAAATCATAACACAGAGTCAAGATATTGTTATGGGTAAAACATTCCTGTGTATGACTTTACAACATTAAACTTTAAATATCCACAATTATTTGTCATTTCCCAAACTGTGAAACACTTTGGTACCTTGATTTTTCAAGGAGTCCACATCTTGTCATGGGCAGGGACCCTTTCCACTAAACCATGCTGTTCAAAAGCCTATCCAACATGGCCTTGAACGCTTAGAGGGATGTGGAATCCACAGCTTCTATGGGCAGCCTTGTTCCAGTACCTCCCACACTCAGTAAAAATGTCATCCTTATATTCAATCTAAACTTACCATCTTTCAAGTTAAAACCACTGCCCCTTCTCTTGTCACTACAGGCCCTTGGTAAAAAGTCTGTCCCCATCTTTCTTAAAAGCCCACTTCATGAGGTCCCCTTGGAGACTTCTCCAGGTTAAACAACCCCAGCCTTTTCAGCCTTTCCTCACAGGACAGGTGCTCTAGCCCCAGAATGAGACATCAGAAGTGACACCCAAATCCATCATGTTTATTGGTCAGACACTGGAAGGCGTTTCATTTCCATCTTATGGATGTTAAAACTCATGTAACATGCACACAAAGACAGAAGACACATGGTACACAGAGGAAAGAAACCAGGCTCTTGGAAGGCAAAGATACACCCTAGAACATCAAACCACTGGTTTGCTCCTGTTCACCTGCATCACTAACTTCAGCTCAATGACCTTCCTGTGTGCCACATGCTATCTCCTAATTTCAAAAATATTGACAAATGATTCTGAAGCAATTTAAGTAACCTGTACAGATAGTTGAGTCCATGGAATCAAACACATTCTTACAGATACAAAAGTAATGACCAAATTTAGGTTTTTTGCCTGGAAATCTCTTATTCTTAGTTCAAATAACCACCTAGCTACTCATCAAGCTTTGCAGCCTTTGCCTAGGAGTTTGAGCAAGGAAGACATTGAATTCCTCAGACTTTACTTTCAATGACTTGAAATCATAGAGTCATAGAATATCTTGGGTTGGATGGGATACCCAAGGATCATCAAAGTCCATCTCCTGAACTCCTCAAATTGTCTTTGCAACAGCCCATGGTTATCCTCAAGTGTCTGCAAGCTTGGCCTTGGTGTCCCAGTGAAAGTGATGTTGGGTTACCTCTTTTGCTTGTTTCAGAAGACACCAATATCTACTCATATCCAGCTTTTACTGCTCCCCAGGTTGCCAAATGAGCTTCAGATGGCAGGGCTTGTCACCTTCCACTACCTACAGACCTCCAAGAGAACCTTGAAGCATGATAAACTACATCTGACAGGATTTTTAGTATATAATGTTTTACATTAGCCAGAGGAGCTATAGAAATAAAGCTTCTGGTCAGTCAATGCCCCTCTGTTTCCATTTACGGTTAAGAATGCAAAAACTTGATGGTAATTTCTTTCCCAAACTCTTCTCAGCCTGTTCCAATTTTGGGACATAATTCAGTCTAGTCAAAAATATTTTAAACAATGTGGTTTATTTATAATCAGAAAAGGCATCGTAGTAATCACCAAAATTACCAGAAGTTACTAAATTTAAAACATGACTGCATTTTCTTCTCTCCCCATACAGAGCAATAGACTGAGCACAAAATCTAAGCACTGCTGTACACAGCTCAACAGAATTCTCTCCCTCCATGAACAGCTGCAGACAGAAGTCAGAAAAATAAACCTTTTTACACTCACTAACCAAACAAAATGTGGTATTAGGAATGGTAAAGAATATGAAATAAGTAATCTATTTTATGTATAGTAGTTCACCCATACTTTATGAGTACTATCACCTATCCAAAACCATAACTGTGGAGGGAGATGTAGCCATGTTAATACAAATCATAAAAATAAGAAAGAAATCAGTTTTGCTTATGTCACATAAGAGTAAAAAGAGAAAGGATACTGCAAGTGTCTGTAAAATAAAGCAGCAGAATTGCAAAAAAACAGCCATTCAACAAGATAAGGGGCAAACTGAGAATTGTACAAGAAGACAGGCATTCACTAAACACATCATTTACTTGCAGCAGTCAGTATGGTAAGATGCTGCTGAAATCAAGAACTAAGAAAACTCAAAATTGGAATTACAGTAAAACTATCCATAAGTGTGTAAAAAGGCAAGCCAACTAGCAAACTCACATGAGAAAGTAAACTAGAAATGAAGGAGGGGCAAATCACAACTGTCGCCTGCTCACTGAAAGTTATTTTCCATTGTTTGAGGAATCTGCATCTGGTATGACCCATTCTCAAGAAAAAAATACACAACCCCCATAAAAACCAGAAATCTGTCCACACCTCCCCTAGAGCAACACTAGAAATGCTGAGTGACTTCACCACAGAGGTTTCTATGTTATGTGTAGTTTCTGGAGAACAGCCTGGTTGCACATACAAAACTCTACATTGCTCAGAAATATCAAGAACACATAAAACCCCTTGGTTTACAGTGGGGTGGTTTGACCCTGGCTGGATGCCAGACACCCACCAAAACTGCTGTACCACTCCCCTCCATAGGACAGGAAAATAAAACAAAGGGTTCATGAGTTATGGACTGGGAGAAATCACTCACCAAATACCATCACAGACAAAAAAGACTCAACTTGGGGATATTAACAGAATTAATTACTACCAAAATCAGAGCAGGACATTAAGAAGTAAAATAAACCTTAAAAACATCTTTCCCCCACCCATTGCTCCTTCCCAGCTCTACCTCCTCCCCAGAGAGGCACAGGCAGACAGGGAATGGGAGTTATGGTCAGTTCATCACCTATTGTTTCTGCCACCACTCAGAGGGAGGAGTCCTGCCTCTGCTCCAGCGTGGGGGTCCTCCCAAGGGCAAGAGTCCTCCCCAGACTGCTCCACTGTGGTTCACATCACAGGATGCAATCATTCAGGCACAGCCTGCTCCAGTGTGGGTCCTTCACAATGTCACTAACCCAATCAGGAAACCTGCTGCAGCGTGGGTTCCTCTCTCCACAGGTCTGCAGGTCCCTGCCAGGAGCCTGGTCCAACAGATTTCCCACAGGTTCACATCCTCCTCTCAGGCATCCACCTGCTCCAGTTTGGGTTTCCGCCATGGGCTGCAGGTGGATCTTAGTATCTCTGTGGATCTCCAAGGGCTGCAGGGGCACAACTGCTTCACCATGGTCTGCAGAGAAATGTCAGCTCCAGCACCTGGGGCAGCTCCTCCCCTCCCTCTCCACTGACCTTGGTGTCTGCAGAACTGTTCCTCATATGCTCACCCCACTGTTCTCTGGCCACAATTACTTCTGTGCAGTAAACTTTTTTTTTTTCTCTTCTTAAATCTGTTACACAGAAGTGTTACCTCAATTTCTGACTGTCTTGGCCTTGGCCAGTGGTGGGTTCACCCTGGAGCTGGCTGGCATTGGACATACTGGAATGTTCTGGCAGCATCTCAAAGAAGCCACCACTGTAGCCCTCCAGCTACCAAAACTTGGCTATTCAAACCTAATACATACAGAGAAATATTTGAGAAATTCATCAATAAATCAGGTGTTTGCCTGTTCCTTTCATAAGAATAATTATTTTTAATTTTAAAAATGCACAGTAAGCCCTGCTCATATTTCACGTTAATTTACTTGTTCTCAGCTGCAGTTGTTACAATACAATTGGGCAAATATAGTTATTAAAAGTATTTCCACAGCAAACTACTTCACATTCAAACTCCTTTTAATTCTTCTGACCTGGCCATTGTTGTTCAGCATTAGAAGATGTAGTAAGCTAAGGAAGGGCCAAGGGCTCGTCTACCAAAGCAGCTACTCTTGAAAAGTTACTGCACTCCCAAATACTTATACCATGTTAAGTGCAAGAGGAGACCAGACTTGAAAAGAGACATAGGAAATGACTTGCCAGTACAGAACACCTATGCCTATGCCCTTGAAATTCAATGTGAGTTGCTGGTAATCATACAAATTTCCTTGTATTTTGTCTTTCAAATCTCTCTAAAGTTAAGGCGCTGCCTTGATAGACACCAGAAAATGGTTTTTTTATTCATAAATGTTCCATTTATGAATATCTGTCATAAAAGCATGTCACACATGAGACTACTGTCACTAGAACACTTTACAGAGAAAAAATTTAAGTACTTAAATTGCTTGTACCTAGTATGCTTCACCAGAAGTCACTTTAGCTTGTGGTTCATTTACAAGCTACACACACAAAAAATCAATCCGATAAGTGGAGAACAGGTGGAGAGCTGGCATTACAAACTCTTGAGACCCATTCAGCACTTGGCAACCTACTCCAAACCCTCCCTGCAATGCTGTTTTTCATCTTTTATCACTTAAAATTTATCTTTAGTCTGTCTGGATGGATGACATAAAGGTGGGAGCTAGCATTTAACACACAGCCATGCAAAAAGACCAGGCACTTAAGCACCAACCTAGTTGAAACTTCTCAAATAAGCTCTTGGACAAAATCCCAATGAAATAGATATGCGCTATTCCAGAGGCTCCTGATGTTGAAGAGCCTGTTTGAACTGTCTGATCAGCTTCAAACACCTATATTTTTTAATAATGCTGTTGTGTACATACAAAATATCAATGGCAGTCCAGAGAAAGAATATAAAGCAGCTCGAGAATAAACTGAATGAGCAGAACTAGAACTCAATTGATTTGATTTATAAAAGAAAACCCCAGTATACTATTTTTTTTAGCAAGGCAGACATAAGCATCAAAGGAAGGCAGTGAGTTCTTTCCTGAAAAATCTGTGATAAAAGACACCAAATGCTAAAATAAGCAATATACATATTCTTTTTTATAAGATTTATACTGAAACAAAAGGGACATTTTTTAAAACTTGTATTAGTGTCCATGTTTACAAACTCCTGAATAGATCAGCTGTACTGGGGGGCAAGGGATACACAAAAAACAATATACACCTTTAATTTGTTTCTACATATAAAAACCAACAACAAAGCCATGTCTGCATGTTTGCACAAATGGTCTGACAGATTAGACATGAGATCTAATAACAGCTGGGGAGGAGACAAACCTTCAGGAAATAAAGATAATTTTGCTGTTTGTACAGAATAAGTCAGCCAGAGTCAGACACACATTACACCACAACAATTAACAGAAATTTTCCAGAGCCTTAGAAACTACTTTATGTCTGTAAAAACACTGTGGCCTTAACAGTTGAGGCAGTGGGTGGAATAAAGGCAGACAGGCTGATATTAGTCACCTCCTCAGCACCTCCACGTAAACTGTCCTCACTGTCTTAAAGCCTGCAGTCTGCAGGAGCATGGGCACATAAATGCAGCACCTATCACCACAACTGGTTTTAACTTGCTGTTTAGCTTATTTTGTGGTAGTCACTTCAGGAAAACATATATGAGATACCTTCAGTCAACAACCAATCCTGCATTTTCCCTTTTTTGTCCTACTTAAAATAATCCAGCTTTATGAAGTCATCATAGTTCTTTCAGCTTTCTGCAGTCTAAGATTTACACGTCATGAACCTCATCTTTCATCTGACCTTGTAAAAGCCTCCCAAGAACACCCTCCCAAGCAGGCTTCCGAAGCTCAAGGGTGGGACTTAACTTTGCCTTACAACTACATCAGCGGTAGGATGGCCCTACAGCTTTATTTTTTACCCATCATGTGACTGTGTCCAAGGTAGTACCTCCCCTCTGCGGGTAACATGACACAACACAGGGACAGTTCAGGGTCCCCAGTGGCAGACGGACGTGCTCCCCACACTCCTTTAATGCATGGGGCTGTGCCCGCGGGTACATGTGCCTGCTTGTGCAGACTGGTGACACTTGGATAGGTCTCTGACAGGCAAGCACACCTAGGTTCGGGTCAGACTGCATTTCCCACAGGCCGCAGCTGCCGCTCCTTGTCCCGGCACGACTCCCGAGTCGTCAGAAGGATGCCCTCTAGTGCGGGAACGGCGCAAGGCCTTTTCCAATTCTGCCACATCACCGAGTATCAATGCAAAATTACTCACAGCAGCTGAGGCAAGGCACGGTGAAGGGCCGGATAAGGCTCTAAGGAAAGGACTGGAAGGCAACCGTCAAAGACAAGAGGAAAAAAACCTCTTCAACAGAACAAAAATCTGATCTCTCTGTTCCCAGCTGAATAGCAACCACTAGGAAATGGACATGAGTCAAATGCCAGTGCACTGGCTTCTAGTTAGTTTCTGCATGATAAACATCTTGCGTATCAACACTACAATCTCAAATTCATGAATCCTTTCTACTGAACTTAAAACTGCAATATGCCAAACAGTAGTTTTAACTGTCTCTGTAAGTAAATATGCCATTTATTTTGTTCACTATAAATTAAGAACAGTATTCAAACCTCAGACATTTTCCCTCTACTGCCATGCAGGGCTGGCAACCATCAGACCAGAGGGACCTGTATTTTAAGAACAACATTGAGGACCTGAGTCAGCCAGTGTTGTTCTTGCTGAACTACAGCATTCACAGAAAGCAAACACCATAACCAGATTTGTTTGAACTGGCACATATTTTAGGTTTATTATTATTTTACAGTATTCTCACATCTCTCATTAATATTAACTTTTATTCCAAATTGACAGCATAACTTCCTGCAAAGGCAGTGGCTGTGATGTACAGAATTACACTAGCATATGAGTAAAAGAATACTGTGCCATTACAGATGCATCTAATACACTGAAAGAAAATGCTTTTCTTGGTTTATTACTAAGCTTAGTATAAAGAGTACATGAATAAGTACATGTTAATAAGTAAACTAATGGCTGACT
Organism: Vidua chalybeata; assembly: GCF_026979565.1. Classification (NCBI taxonomy): domain Eukaryota; kingdom Metazoa; phylum Chordata; class Aves; order Passeriformes; family Viduidae; genus Vidua; species Vidua chalybeata. The sequence continues at coordinate 48,455,796 of NC_071534.1, read as the reverse complement.
AAAGCATTAAATACCCCAGATGCTTCTGAAAACATTGCCTTGCAGATATAATTACAGTCTATATGTTTAAAAGACATATCCCAAACAAACTAATCTTGCAAACTGGAACAGAAGATACTTTTAATGAGAATTTATCTTCACCTTAAAGACCAAAGGCAGATAAAACCTGCCTTCTGTATAACACATCCTGAGAACTGTAGAGCCCAGCCTGAACCAGACATGTCCCTAGCTACTGCATCAATGCCATGGGTTTTTGATGCTTACACAAGGAGAGAGTTTCTGGGGGCCTAGCCCAGGAGCCCACGGCTGTAGCCTGCAGCGCAAGGCTTTGCAAGGGAATGTGGGCCACCATGGGTACCACCAAGCTCCCTCACTCCTAAAACAAAGGCATTTGTGAGAAAAGGCTTTATAACATTTCATCATTCCCAGCATCCTTTTCCCTTAAATGCTTCTCTGTCACATGAGATTAGAAAAGGAAAACAAACATGAAGGCAAACGAGAGAGATTTTGGTTGGCAGGCTTCTCGTTATTCATTTACTGTTTATTATTGATTTTTGTGCTCGTGCACAAGGATCACGTGTGCACTGGAAAGAGGACGATGGTAATGTACAGAGGGCTGTGTACACCAGGGAGCTTGTGGACAGAGCAGCTGTCTGTGGGCTCTCTGTGGCTGGTTTTTGGATTGTTGGTTGTTTATTTTAGACTAAGAAAGTCTCCAGTGTTCAGCCTGGACTAAATCACAAACTCCAGCTCTAGGGGTCCTCTGCCAAGATGCAAAGGGGTCATAACCCAGAGGGGAAGAGCTGAGATGCTGGGCTCCCCAGGGTGGGAGCTGTCCTCCCAGTGAACGAAGTTGGGTCGGCATTCACAGCCACGGAGCCCCCTTACAATAACCGAGTGGCGGCTGCTCTCACTCACACCAACAGACAACATGGGCCATCACAGCCCACAGCACAGGCAGGAGCATGGCAGCACCCAGACCCACACACTGCTGCCATCCAGCAACAAGAACTTCACTGCACCTAGGGAAGAATGGATTTGTAAGGAAGATATTGTAGGATATTTATTTCAAGCCTGTATTACTTCCTCACCTAAGTAGCAAACAATGCCAATTAGTCCCGCTCATCACTGACTCTGCACCCCAAATGATAAAGGTGTAGCCTCAAACACAAGGAGGACAGCACTGTAGTTTATTATATATATATTATTAACATAAATATAAAATATAATGTAATATATAAAAATATATTTTGTATAGATCATATAACATATTTTATCTATTACTGTATATATTGCTCAGAAACAAAAATAAAAACAATCATCCAACAACAGTATTGTTCCATAATCATTCACCGCCAGTTTGAATGTGGCCTGAAGAAAAACTGGGATTTTCAGATCTACCTGACTTACAGAAGAGTAGAATAGTACTTGAAGCACTGAAAGTTTTCAGTGAGTGATTTATTAATTACTGCGTTTGGCTTATGTCATGCAAAATTCATCACACTGTCAGAAAGCCTACAATACCTTGTAAAACTGAAAATTTATATTACAACTTCAAGAGTTATAAAAATGTGTGGCAAGAGAACTGATTAAAAAAATTTCAACATAAAAGCAGATAAGAAACTTTGCTGATTAGGTTTAAATAGGTCAACTTCTTTTCATGCTAAATGCCTTAACCTGCACTGTCATCAGTTCTCAGTGTCTTGATACCTGTTGTGTTTCAAATCCAGGAAGGCAGCAAATGTGCAAACTTATTTCAATTGCTGGGATGTGTATGAGAATCATTCATGCTATATACCCTCTTCTCTCGAGACTAAGGCAAAAAAAAAACTCTTGGGGCAACATTATCATTTCCTTAATTCAGTAGGAACTTTACCAACTGCTTCAAGGAGACCAGAATTGCAACACAGTTTTTCTCAAAATAATAATGGAAAGTTAATTTCAGTTTCACCTCATGATACCAGTCTATCAGCTAAGGCCTTCAAATAAAGCAATATCAGCCTTGAACAAGTAACACCTGCAAGACCCGGGACATTCAAAGATTACCCTCTGCTTTGGTGAGGACAAAAGGCAGAGAAATTAAACTATATCTGAAAAAGTCAGACTAAGTCATAAGATCTGTATAAAAACAGCTAAAATAGATCACAAACCAAATCCAACAAACCAAGACTATTTCAACAAAAGAAATAAGGACACGGCAAGGTAAAAAGCAGGATATGGTAGTTTCCAAAGTGAATACTTACATCATTTTTGAATGGGAACAAAACTGCTGAATGTGGAGGGAAAAAAAATTGAAGGGTAAGAAAAGAGACACTGTGACAGGGGAAAGTGAGATATAATTCAAAGGACTTAACACGTTCAAGACATGGTTAAGTGTAAAATTAAGGGAATGTACAGAAAGCAACTTGCTGAAGGAAATTACACTTGTAAAAGCAAGCCCCATATTGAGACAGTTTTAATAAATGTTTCAAATCCCTCAAATTATGCCAGAGTACTTCATATTTCTGTTTTTTAAATGCACATCCAAGCTACTGAGAATTTTTAGGACAACAATAAATTAAGCAATGGAAGTACATGAAAAAATAGGATGAAACACAAAATAAATAAATCATGACAGACCAATCAGATGTGCCCCTTTACTGAAAATATTCAGTTCTCTTACCAAGAAAAATGTGCAGCTCTAAACTGTCTGGATTTAAGTAAAGTACTGACAGTGCTATAGAAAGCTAGTTAAAACAGGAGATGGAGAAATCTGCAGCCAATCTGGATGGTGTGGAGAGCACATGGAGCTGCCAACTGAGCCTTACAGAGTATTTTCATTACCAAAACCAGGAGGTGCAGAAGGCAGGGAGCTGCCAAGGACACCATATCAAAGTTAATGGGGCAAAAGGCAAGGAACCAGCAAGGAAAACTATTTTCACTGGAAGGTGAGAAGGATTAATTACATTATATAAGGCAGTTAGTGAAACCTTACCTTGGCATATGATGGAGAGTGTACAAACCCAGTTATGAAATGGCCAGAAAACTGAAAGAATAAACTACTACCAGCAGAATCAAGGATATACAGCAGTTTTAGGAGAACAAACGAGGACAACCCAATTGACTCAATCTTTTAAGGAATGGACAGGCAGGAAAAACCCCGCATGAGTGCACTGGGAACCAGTCTTCATGGTGCTGCTGCTGCTTCTGCAGGTAAAGGAGAGAGCTGTCACGAGCACAAACATGTGCAAGCCAGCCACAAATACATCTACGTCAGAGTGAGATCAAAGCTTCTATCCATGAGAATTGTCAAGTTCTGGAAAATAAAATCTTTCATTGCAGCAGTTTATGGGAAGATAATGTAAAATATGACTGTGTATTGGAGTCAGGACCCAGAGAGGTCTGTACATCTCTCCAGTGCCACAGAGCACAGCCTGTATATACTCCTCACAGGAGGACATCAAGGGTGGAAACTTCACCTTCTGCAGAGCTGCTGACAAAACACTCTGAGGAAACCCTGTGGCTCAGACACCTGAGGAAACCCTGGAGCAAATCAGAGCTCCTTGGGACTTGTGTTCCCCACAAGACTATGTGGCTTTTGGGGTGACTGCTAACACAGCTGTCATCAGCAGTTTTAAGCAGTAAACTCTTGACAAGAATTTCTGGGAATATGTAGAACAATATGAACTGCTAAAGTGATTCACTTGTGCTTGTACCAATCCTCCTTTGTCCTGTGACCCAATGAACAGGATAGTCAGACACAGGGACCAGAAGGCACTTTATAACAGCACAGCACAATACAGGAGACTACTCCGAGCACGCAGATAAATCCATCAAGTCAAGCACTACAAAGAAGACACTTCTGGCTTCTAAGATCAGTAATTGTGCATTGCTGCAGCCCTGCACAAGACCTCCTCAGGTCCTTCTCTTCACAGGGAGGGCTCATCAGCTCAGCTGCAGCATCCGGCTGCTGCACAAAGTTGGCTTCTGCTCAAGAAGTATCTTGAGCCTCACCCTGGGACTCTGTGTCCCCTTGTCCCCTGCACAGGGGACGGAAGGCCAGCTGCAAGCCTTCTCTAACAGGCTCTGGTTTAACCTTCTCTTGGAAAACTGAGGAAATGACTTGCCTGAGACTCTAAGCTGAGATTTGTGTAAAACATACCAGATGGATACACTGCTATCAAGTTAACTTCAGTATTAAAAATAGCAAAAGAAATTTCACATGGAAGATTAAGTGCATTAGAGGATCATATAACCTTGCTTCAGACCAAGCCACGCCGTAAACAATTTTCAGCCCTCAGCATAAACATACAGGACATGACACGAAAACATTTAGTTATGTCAAGTTCAACATCTATGACATTCTCAGATTACAGGCATATTTTCTTGAGAAATAAATGGCCACCTTACAAAATAAGATGACGAGGATGATAACAACATTTCTTGTGCTTTAAATTTGATCTCTGAGTGTCTTGCCACTGCACACAAGATCCTGCATTTCAACCTAACATTCCTGACATTTAATAAGCCAAGTTTATTTGTAGAAAGTGAGCTGGAAATTAGTTCTCATGGTTGCAGTTGGCACACTACACAGAATAGGAATGTTAAAGATGACTGCATTTCATTTTTGCCCTACAGCTTTCATCCTTCTAATTGGTATATTTAAGTGCACTTAATCACTTAAGCAATGAGTCTACCACAGTGACAAATCTCCAGTTTAGACTCCACAATAATAAATCTTTGTCTTCTCTCAGCAGCTGGCGAGGTTTGATTTGGACTTTGAATTTAGGTCCTTTCCTCAAGCTTAACAGTTACAACTTGTTTGTTCTGTTTGCTGAAAGCGTGACATTAACTCTTGTCTTTAAATGCATTATTGCTGCTTAAGCTTAGTGTTCGTGGTGTTAAAACTGGTTGCCCTTCTGCAGTGCCCAACTAAGACACACACAAAACAATTCCAATTAGCCTGTGCTGGGTTTTCACAAAGCAACTTTAACTCATTAGTATTTACACAGCATCACTGGTCCACATGACACTTCACAGACATGAGGACAAACTGGAGTTTATAACACAACCCTTCAATAGATGCCTTCAGTGCCACAAAGAGCTAATTTAAAAACAGGTGGAAGGAGACTTCAGCCACCCTCTTCAATACCCAACAGAGGAGTAACATCCCCACAAACACCTCATAGTCTGTCCACAGGACCAGGATAGGCACTGTACATTCCTGAAACGGCTCTGGTAAAAAAAGGCAAAACTCAGGTGCGATCATCAAACCACAAGAGGAAAAACTACCTTCAGGCAGAAACGACTGGGGACTCTATCCCCCATATTGCTACAGGCTCTCTGCAGTACCTTAGCAAAAAACTTAGGCCAAAGTCTTTGAGAAATCATGCATATTAATTACCAGTGCAGTAAAGCCCTGGGCCTATGCTTGTGGAACAAACTAAACCACTGAAGGTTTGCAGCATCAAGGTCTCATTTCACTTTGCCTTAGTTCTCCCTGTACAGTTCAACAGAACTCCCGGGTGTATTCAACATTTTGACATGCATCTAGAGCAGGGCCTGATATTGCTAAATATAAAATACCTTCTTAAATAACTAATCTTGGATTAAAAAAGGGTGAATGCTGACTTGTTGTGGCAGCCACACAAAAGACTTCATTAGCTTCTGACAGCAATGTCCATTCCTTCAATCCAGAAGAAACTGCTTTGGCCCTCCAACCTAAGTCACCGCTTAAGTGGTTTTATTTGCTTTACCACTTGCCAACAAGACAAATAATTCTCCCTTAAGCACAGAGCTTGCCAGCTGACTGAACAACACACAAAAACCTTGGACTCGGCGGGGACTACTCTCTGGCATGCACACAAAAGTCCCGGCACATCTGGGACTATCAGAGCCTCTGTGCACAACATACCTGCACACCACCAGCAAGTGCTTTTAGCTGGGTCTGGGGCTTTTTAATCCTCAGCATGATAGTGTTTTAACTAGTCAGCTCTCCTGTTTACTGTGGGCCATTAGATTTCACTCCCAGTTTCCCCACTGAAGAGCCTGGCAATCCTCATTACCCTGAGAGTCTTAATAATACAAGAGCCAAAGATGGAGAGGCATAATATCTTTTGCCCTATCAGCTGGGTCCCAAAACACATCTTCAAAAATCTCTTATAAAAAACAACTCTAGATGTGCATTCCTCTCTGGGTTCAGTTTGCAGCCACCTCTTTTTTAAGATCTGTCTTCCCTATATTAAAGGCTACTTTAGTACCTACTACTTTCTTCCCACCACAGAGTTTACAGCATAACCTCTCCATTACAGCAAGGGCACTGCACACAGCATGTCTCACAGCCAGGCTGCTTCTTCAGACCGCTGATGATTTGGGCCCCAATTCTGACAAGTTAACATGAAGTTTACCTCCATATATTTAGGAAGCTCACTATATGTTTGTCAACTAGATTAAAGCTCTTACACCTCCTTAGCTACTATCAAGTAACTTCTCTGTGATTAGATAAACAGCTTGAGCTTCTTTAGGCTTACAGTGTGGTTTTGCTAGACTCTCCATAGCTCCTTTCAGAGAATACTTTTTAAAACACAGGCAGGTCATTCCCTCCAAAATCCCTGTTTTATGAAACATCATCCTCCTAATTCCTGCTAGGTGCTCCTCTCAGGCAGGCATCATGACCTTCTATCTTTCATTTAATGTACAGCCTTGGCACAGGTTTATGTATTTTTCTCTCTCTTTTCAGTCTTTGAGGCACTGACACAGTTAGCACTTATTTTGTCTTTCACAAATGCAAATTTATGATCTGGATTTTTGCATTTGCTTGGCAAAATAACCACAAAAAATATCTATTTTAAGTTCTTTATTTAACTTAGAATGGTGGTATTTTTGCAGCCACTCAGACAATTAAGACCTATGATCCCTGTGAATGATGGGGGGCTTATGTTCTTTCGAGCTAAATGTGTCCAGGCACTCAGTGGATGCTTTGGGAAAATCCCAGTACACATATGCAGTTTTAGGAGCATTTTGGCAGATTTTCATCAGCACACAGAGGACATCAGACTTCAGTTAGAAGCTGACAGTACAGCTCCATGGTTGTATATAGGTCAGTGTTACAGTAAGCTCACTCAAGATTTTATCAAAAAATATTTTGAAGGCTCTGGCTTACACATTTCCCCTGAAATACTGACTGCAAATCTTCTAGAGCTTTTGCAGTAAGAAAGTCAATTTCTAAAACCAGTATTTTCTAAAAACCTTGCATTTCCTACAAACTTCGCTCTGTTTCCAGCATCTGATGCTGACTGAAAAATTTAGCTCAACCAAAAAGTCAAGCTGGTGAAGAAATGACAAAATTCGTAGAAAACAAATATCATTGGGCATTGATCCAGCAAGTTTTGATATGGCTTTTCCCCCAAGAATCTCCAGTTTAATCTACAAAGATTTGTCTACTTCCTGTCAAAAGTAACATACTACATTGAAGCACATCATAATCTCTTCCATAAAAATTAAAGGGAGAGTTTCCAAGTGTACCATGATGAAAATACACATGCTTAAAACAGTTAAAACTTGTTTTATAATAACCTCCTGAATATTAGCCTACAGCAGTAAAAACTAATTTTTGCAAAACCCAAAAAGGCACACCAAAAAACCCTCTAACATCCAAACCCTGAATGGAGGCTCAGCAGCAACTACAAATGCTTTGTAGCAATGTGATATAACTGAAGATAGGGGTTAACAGTTATGAAAACACTGCTTACTTTAAACCCACTAAGTAGAAAATAAGATCAGTATGTAGTAAATATTTAATTTAAATTCTAAGAAATGCAAAAATTAATGCAAGTGATTTTGGGTCAGCGAGCAAACTATCTATCTGTAGCTAATTCTGTGAATTTCGTATGCAGGATTGATGCTGACCTTGACAGAAGTGGCCATGCGTTTGAAATTTTACTTTGAACAGTCAAGTTCTAAAAAATACCCCAAACAAATCTACATGGCACTTGCAGGGAGTTAAGAATTCTTCCATCTCCTTTGGTGGCATGAGAGTTTTGCTCCAGTCCTCTGCTGACTTGCCCACCACCACACTCACTTCTGTAGCTCGCACAGCAGATGCTTACAGGGAAACCCATCACAACGGGGGCAGATTGCTTTGAAGAAAGACCAAACAACCACCACTGAGTCTGCAAAACTAAAACTAAAACTAACTGTGCTTCAGTTTTTCTTAAAAGAAAGAATCTGTTCACTGGTTTTCAAACTATTTGAAACTCCCTGGCCTTTGTCAGGTTAATGTTTTCCAGCCCTCATGATTAACTGCACTAGGTTAAATTTATGAAGGGGAACAATACCTCCTGACCGGCTGTCAAGATGCTATCACAGCAAACACACCGACAGGCGGTGGCTTCAGAGGCCGAGCAGGCACTGGCAGCCCCAGCCCCTGCAGCCGTGCCCCCCAGCCCAGGGAAGACACACTCCCAGGTGTCCAGTGCCCAAAAACCCCTTCTGTCCTAAGGGTGGTTTTATTATCACAGCCTGCACACGCGCAGCTCCACACGGCCAAATTATCAGCAGCTGGGAAAAAGTGAAATTAGTTCAATTTTAATAACAGGCAAAAGTTTTCTGCTCTTACTTGAATTTGAGACCATGGGAATGAAAAGTTCTTTCTCACACTGCAGCTTTTTGAGGCACATTACACTAATGTGCAGTATAGATCTGCAGAGTCAGGAAGCCCAGAAAGGGAAGATCAGAAAGATGAGATGAGCTTCGCTGACAGCAGCCACCACCCTAATACAGCATAGCCCATACCTGAGAGGGAGGCTCCATCTCTCCATGTCCTGCAGTATTTCTGCTAATGAAATCACCCTCAGCTTTCCTGCATGGTTTAACACAAGGTAGTTTCATAAGATGGGTCCTTTCCAAGTGCTTTGCTTCTTGAAGTCAGTGCAATGCACACACTGCTGAACACATGTGAGGTGGGCCAGGCTGACTAAAAAAACCTCTCCATTTTGTGTCTTCTGAGAGATTCTTGGACAAAGAGAAAGTGTTGCTATCCTAAATTTACAGGACTTTGAACATGTTCGCTTCACCGCCACACAAACCACAGGGGTGAGCGGGAACCTGGTGATGGCCTGTGCTGCCAGCCCTGCTCCACACCAGCCTCTTCCCTCTCCAAATGGCCAGCACCATGCACAGCGTTTCAGGTTTCAGGCTTTAAGAAGTCTATTACCTGATCACAAGTCCCACATTAATTAAAATTTTAGCTATTTATTTCAGTAGGAATGTCATATTAGTTTTTAAAAATTATAATGAAAAAATATACCATGTTCCTCAAATAACAACTCTGTCCTAGCCACCACAAGGTGATGTAGTCTTGCTCTTCCAACCATGGTTACCCTGGGCCTGCTGACCTCAGGGGCCTGGCAGGACAACTTTATTTGTTTTCTTCCGTTCTGCAGGCTTGTAATGCTCCCTTCTCTATTCTCTAGCAGGTCAGCTGGTAACACCACAGGGCCTTGCTCCAGCACAGCTGAATAATAATACTCCACAGACACCAAGAGAGCCAGACTCAGCCTACAGCTCATACCCGTGTATTTATTTTTTGCACTTTTAAGAAATCAATTTATCTGATTTCTCTACCCTCGGCAAGCCAGAGGTTCCCTCCTGTCTGCCTTGTCACAAGCCAGTCATACTTAATGCTCTGGTCATTAAATCCATCTTTCTGTTGCACTTTGAAAGGATAAATAAAATCATCAGAAACTGTTTAACTTCAATGCCTTTTTCCTTCTTAGGATTTGACTAGAAATCCAAATTCTTATGTCAGGAAAAACAAGCACATTTTTAGAAGAGGTGTGTCTTGGTTCAGATTAGTGTGGCATTCAGAAGTCATGCAAGTGCCAACATGGAAAGAAAAGACAGCATGTTATATAAAATAGACATGTTTAATTATTTTGGAATAAGATGGTAACAGCCGCTTCCTCAACTGCTTATTCTGTATTTAATATTCTAGCCTGGCATATTAAGTGTGCTTTCTTGCTTCCTGGCTAATGCTATGGTACAATAGTTCAAACTCTCCTATTCATAATTTTATTATTCAATCTGGATATCAAACCTTAAAAAATTAAAAAAAAATAAACCACATGAAACACCACAAACAGACTTAACATTTTTATATTACAGACTAGATTTCCCTTTGGGTATATCACAGTAATGTACTCCACTGAGGACACTGGAATTATGCTTGGCCAAACTGAGGACCTTCAGCCGGGGAGCTCACTGAAACACAAAGGATGACCAACACGCACTAATGCTTGAGTGTGCACATCTGTACAACATTGAAAGAGGGGGAAAAAGTCCCCACAGTTCTTACTCAGACTTTCTGATACAAGTAACCAACCACCCATCTATTTGGTGAAACCACCTGCAATGACTCTGACTGCTAGTGGTGCACAGCTTGCTGCCCTGTCCTTGCCAAAAAGCAATTTAAGGCTGCATGAACACTTGTGATTGCTATTTCACCACTGGATTTGAAGACTTTCAGACATGCAAATCCCACAGGCTCATTTATCAGCTGATTCAAGTTTGCTACAAATTAACACCTGATTATGACAAAATTGAGTTTGCCCTCTTCTTCTAGTCATCAATTCTTGTAATTCATTATTAAAAGGCCATTTCTTTCTCTCTCTCCATGACAATACTGCCTTACTGTAATCTTATTCTGATGCTTCTCTCCAGCCCCGGAATCATTTTTCCACTATCTTCTCCAGCTTTTCCACTTCCTTTCCTTTCAGAAATACTAACACTAGCTATGGGAAAACAAAATCATACAGCAGTAGCAAGCACCAGGCTCTTGTGGTAGGTGCCCTCCCATACATGCCACACTAGTCCTTCATATCACAGCAGCACTCTGTGGGCTCTTTTTAAGGTGTCTGATCTAAATCTCTAAAACCTTTCTAAATCACTACTTCATGAAGTACAAACCATACCTGTGGAACCATGTTTTTTTAACTGGCTGCCTAAGCCTGCCTCTGGTGGTACAAAAAACCAGTTTGTTTGACCTCAACTCACCAACAGATCCAGCCTGTTCTGCGAAAATACCCACTTCTTAAATCACCCTACTATTTCTTTATGTCACATAGAAGTTTTAGTAGCAACATTTACACATTTATTTTCACATCACTGAAACTGATGTGATTGATATCATATCATCAGTTGCTGTGGTACTTCATGATCAACCTTAAACTAATGGCAGTAGAATCCAACTGTAATCAGCTGGGGGGAAGACAGTCCACAATAAATTAAATCTGTTTTAATTCATTCACAAAAGTTTTGAAAAACTAAATAAAACAAAAAATGATCATGTTATTACTGGTATTAATTTTTAATAAATTCCATTTAGAAACAGATGATGCATAAAGACCATGCTGTGCCTATCATTCTCCCCAGTAACTCATTTTTATCAGGCACTTTGGGACTTTCATCAGCCTTTTTAAACTCCTCAAAGATTTCATACTGTCATTTTATTTGCATTTTAAGACATTTCAGTAAACCCCAAGATGACTCAGCTGGAGTAACATTTCAAATGAGAAAGTGCATCAAGAATTAGTTTGTTCAAAACTCAGGAAGAAATCAGAGGGGGTTGATTAGGTCTCAGATGGATGCCTGTGATTTTTTGCAAGAGCGAAAATTATAACATAAAGCATTCTGACATTTCTCCTTGACAAGCATGGCCTGCAGTGTTTACCTGGAATGTACGTATGACAAAAATTAAGAGCAACAAAAATTACTTCCTGTTCTATTCAGCATGTGGTAATGTCAAAAGAAACAGGATCTTGTCCAAAGACATACTGTGAAAATTTGACCAAAATTGCATTTGAAGTTTATAATTTATAAATGCAATTTATAATTGCCTTTATGCTTAAAGTGAACGCTGCCTTATGCTGATTTTTTTTTTTTAATTCTTCTTTGATGCTGGAATTGCCAGAGGCTTATCAAATGAAAACAGCCCAGAGGCATGGGTGAAAAACGCTCAGATGACGTTTGACTTCCCAGCAGCAGGGATGCCACATGGGTTACATCTCATCTGCCCCAAAACTAATTTGTCGTCTCCATCAGGGGATTGGGAGGGTGGAGGGGCCAGAAATTAAATTATGAAAGTAGATGGGTAGGAAAAATAAGCAATTACAAGATAAAGCCATAACTGCCCAATCCAGACCCGCTAACAGTACGTAAATTACTGCTGATTCAGTACAGCAGCGGCACACTACCTGAGCGAGTCTGAGCACCCAAAGCAAAGTCCATTGCAACAGCGATAATCTTCCAGCGAACTTACACTCTCATTATTTATTATCTTTCAGAAAAAGTAGCTGAGATCTAATATTTATCAGAAACACAACTGAAGTTTTAATCTTGGTTATTAAGAATGCTTGAGTGCTATATGAACAGAATAAACAGCCTAATCCAGGACTCCAACACCCGAGGGGGCGGCGCTGGGCGCTCCCTCACGGGCACCCCCGGCTGAGCCACCCCCGGGGCAGGGCAAGGGGGCAGATGATCACAGCCTACCTGTGCTTAAATTGTCATTGATCTTCAGCGGCACCCTTAAGATGTAGACTAGGAAGAGCATGATGAAGAACCACAGTGTCCAGAGATAAGTCCAGGACCAGACGATGCAAGACTTGAGCTGTTCCAAAAAGCCCGTCCCAGCTTCAGCCATGTTTTTTTGGAGAGAAAAGAGGAAAAAAAAAAAAAAAAGAAAAAGAAAAGAAAAAAGAAAAAAAAAAAGGAGGGGGGAGACGGAGTGTGGGGGGAAACCAACGCAAACGCTGCTCTCTACTGCCACGAGCTCTCAGCGTGTGTTTGTGGGATGGTTCACCCTCTCTCGCTGGCCGGGCCGCCTCTCCCCCGCCCGCCACACGCACCGCCCGCCGGGCGCTGCGGGTGCCCCCGGGGCGCTGCCGGCTCTGCCCCCGCTCGCCGCCGCGCCCGGCGAGCCTCGGCGAGGGCTGGCCCGAAAAAATGGACTCCTCCGAGTTCCCCTCTGGCCGAGCGGGTGGGGACGTGCTGCGGTGGCAGCGCCGGACCTGCCCCCAGCCGCACTCGGCCGCGCCCCGCGGCTCGGCCCCTGCGCTCGGCGCCCCGGCCCTGCCCGCGCCCGCCCCGCCGCGGGAGCGCCGCGGGAACGGCGGCACGGGCGGGCAGAAAGGCCGTGCAGCTTTTTCCCCCCACGTCTTTACGATTTTGAACAATGATTTCTGGCGGCATTTTCACCGCGCAACAGGACTTTAAGCCTAAAAAGCGCTCGCGTAGGATGTTTTTTTTTGCTTTTGAGCTTCTTGCTGGGATAATGAAACAGGCACAGAAGTCCCTGCGTGCGTGTGTTGGTGTGTACAGTGCCCAGCAGAGTCCTGAACTGCAAAACTCACCTCCTTGGAAGATAACTGTATAGCGCAATAAATGAGTGGGAAGGGACCCATACCTACTTCCACACCCCCCGCCAAGGGCAGGGAAGACACCCACTACATATGTGTCTCGTTCAAGTAGTGTCAGTAAAGCATAAACTCCAAGTCAGTAAATTGTACTTTTGAGAAATACATTTTGCTTCTTCCATGAATGACGTATTTATTCATGAAACAAGATTTGACAGCAGAATGTGATAAAAATTCAGGTCGGCAAACACGGCTGAACCCTCTTTTCTTCTTTTTCTTTTTTTTTTTTTTTTTTTTTTTTTTTTTTTTTTTTTTTTTTTTTTTTTTTTTTTGTGTGTGTGTGTGTGTGTGTGTGTAACACAGCTTACAAACATTTAGGTAAATATGCACCGCATACTGCAATTTCTTTGGATCTCTCTCCTGTGTTTCCACAATCTGTATCCAGTGGGATAACACTCTCCAGCATCTTAAGAAACAGGTTTTATTTATAAACTATTACCAAAAGAAAAAAAATACTTGAAAATTTCTCCAACTGGTAGTAACCAGTCCGACCTGAGATTTTCTAGTCTGCCAAAGAAATACTCATCACAGAGAAAAACATAGTAGGTTTCCTATAATGTTTACAATACCCAAAAGCATTAAAGAAAAACAAATCTGTAGCTGTACAAATTGATACCTTCTCATGGTAGCAAAGGCATGAAATTTGTTCTTCCAGACTACTGCAGGACTTGAAGATGAATGAACACTGGCTGTGTCTTCTGCATCTGATAGTGACAGGATCTTCTGATTAAGGGACCATGGTCCCCATATAAGAATATTGGTGCAGGACTGATAGAAGTTTTTTCTTGCTAATAAATCACAAAACTTTTAAAATTAGAATATACAGATTAACTACACAAAAGGTCATTTATAGTTTAATTACATACCAAAGAAAACCACATTTCAAAATTTTCAGCTTCCCCTTCCAGTTTTAAAGGGAAGAAATTCTTAATACATTAGGTCACATCTGAAAAACCTCAACCTTATTCAATCATGCAGTTATTTATAAATCAGAATATTCCTCTCACATTTTCTCGTGTATTAGCAAAAATACCAAGGCAGTAGGCAATTTTTCACTTTTATAAATTTTCCTCTACATATTTTAATTTTCAGTAGATTAGTGCTTATCTTAAAAAAATGCCTATGACCAATTTATTTTATGTATGAAACACAGAGATGGTGTATAGGGCTTTTCCGAATTTTCCTATTATAAACAATGTTTCTCTATTGTCTTTTATTGAAAGGCAGGAGTAAATTGTGTTGATTCCTCCAGCTCTGCTTTCTTTATATCTCTTGTATTACTAGAAGATCAAAACACTATGAACTGTGCCCACTTAAAGCACAGTTATTAATTTTATGCCTTCCTTCCTCTAAGCACCATTGCTTCTTCTTCCCCTGAAATTACAGAAATTATTAATACTTTGTAGTCATGTTATGCATTTCACTTCCACATCTTCATTGTTTTCACAGTGAGCATAAAGTATTAAAAAAAAATAAGGATTTCTCATTGGGTGCTATACAAAGGAAAAAACCAACAAAAACCACCCAAACAACCAAACAAACACAATAGCAAAAAACAGTGACACAAACCAAACAAAGAAACCAATCAAACAGATCAAACAAACAAAAACACCAACCTCCCAAAACCCTTAAAAAAAAAACAACCCAAGAAAAAACCCAAATAAGACCCCCAAAAAACTCAGGAAATTAAAAGCATGTGTCCAAATCCAAATGTTTGTGTGAGGTGACAAGCAATTATGCACTAGGTATCATGACTCACAGCTAGCTTTGTGCATTCATATGACAAATTACATTTCTGCTGTTTGTTTTAAAGAAGCACCTAAGCTGACACTCAAGGCAAGTTCACTGTTCAGGCTCTATTTAACACAAATTATCTCTTGTCTCTCAGTTCTTTTTGAATGAATTCCAAGTAAATACAAAGCCTTGAAATATGCATTTCACAAGTCAGAAGCAAACTGTTCAGTACTATGAAAAGACACCATTTTGAGTGTCGTCTGGCTTCAGGCATTCATCTGCGAAGTCAGGATGACGGAATACAGCTGAAGTGAATCATTGGACAAAAATAATTTTGGAAATAGTGTTTTACCTTTCTGCTAAGATTTTCCACTCAATTATCTCACTTGCTTAGAGTTTTCTCACACAAGGCCTCAGTTCCTACCTCAAAATAATACCTGTAAGTGTAAACACTACTAATTTGTTTGCCATAAACCCAGTTCAGAGTTCCTAATTTCTCATATGACTGTTGATGACTTTGCTAAATGAAATCAGGAAGCAGAAGCCAAGACAGTTACTAAATATGAGGTATAGTGAAATTTTGTTTCTTTTCAGAAGAAAGACATTTTCTTGAGCTTGGATCCTGGCAAATAAGAAAGAATAGGTGGGACCACTGAGCAGCAGTTTGGAAATTCTGCCCACCCAATCTTTGTATGGGTCCAAAGTAGTCCAAGATCCAAAGAAGTGGGGGTTTTTAATGTTTTGTATTTTAGTAAACCTTAAAAAATCTTGTTTGATAATTTCAGAGATCAGAATGAGAGACGTCTTCTAGGCCCATAACGTGTAACCTTCTTGGAACCTGGCTATAAAGTAAGATTGCATTGGGGTCTTGGCAGCCAAAAGATGGCCAGGCACACTAGTCGCACAAGGACATTCAGTAAGGGCAGAAATGAGACCTGCATGAGCTCCACATATATATGTGAGACTGGGAAACACTGTCAGCTTGACAGCTCCTGTCAAAGGAGCCTGACATCCCCCTGACCTTCAGCTGATGCCTCATTAGCAACTGAATCCCATTAAGCAATGTTATGCCCAAGACTTTTTAATCTAGATATACATTAAACAACAACGTACATACGTATGCACGCCTATGTCCAGATGTGAATTCACATCCATGTCAATCCATTTGCATCTAGAGCACCTATTAAGCATATCAGCTGCATATTAAACAATATCAGGGTTGAACTGGAGATGGCAGTATAAGCTGGAATCAGCAGTGGTTGAAGCAGTGTGCTAATGTGAGTGAAAGTACTGGAGGAGAGTTCATGGGATCCTGTACACAGCACTTTTCAGACATACCAAAGTCTGCATAAAATGCCGTAATCACATACCAAAAATCTGTTTTCAACTAAAGTACGCACAATCCTTAGTCACAATCCAGAGAATTGAAAATAAGCTAAGAAACACTGAAATAAAATTTATGCTTAATTTACAAGTTAATCAATGCATTTTTATTAAAAAAAAAAAAGATATTGCAAAAGTATGCAACTCCAGACTTCTGAACAGTGTGCCCAGACTGAAGTTTCTGTTCCCCGTTCTAAAAGTGGGATATTACAGTATTACAGGAATAATCTTCAGCTTAAAGACAGTAATATTTAAAAACACACCACCAATACTAATGAGGAAAAGTCAAATATGCCTTGAGCACCTCTTGTCAAAAAGCTTAAAAAAATTGTCTCCATTATTAACAAAAGGTTGTCTATGGCTCTGGGTACTCTTCCAGAAAACAGGGTGCTGTGTAATGTGTCAGAGTAGTTGCATTGGAAGGAAGAGAGCCTGCCTGAAAGTTGTTTTAAGATCTTTACTGACAAAAACTTCAACCAACCTGCTGTCCTAATTGTAAGACAAGTAACAAAAGCCAGGTTAGAACTGGCTAAGTTAAGAATCAGATGTCAGTGCAAAGAGAGGGCAAAGGAAGGTGTTGGTAAATAGCTAGTACAACGCAGAGCAGAGTTTCAGTATTTTTGGGTAGTGTTCAAAATACTTCATAATCAGAAAGAAAACTCCAACCAAATTCCAAAAAGAAAAAAAGAAAAAAAAAATCCAAACCTGTTTTCTTCTGCTGCTTTTTTCCCTATTTACTTTTTTTCCCCTAAAAATGAGATGGGAATTTCACCCTGTCAGCCCCACCCCAAACACACACATTTGATAAAGCAAATTGTTTGGGGTTATCTTAAATCCATGGAAATATCCCCCAGGTGCACTTACGTATTTTTGTGAAATGGACACACACATTCGTTGACGCATTTTATGAACCTTCTTTGTAAGAGGTGGTGGGGCAAGACATGTCAGTATTTGTACAAGGTGGTACGTGCTTAGGATTCATAAAGGAATCATCGAGCTACGAGGCTGGCCCCTGGTCAAAAGGGAGCTCTCCACAAGTCAGAGTCTGGCATCTGCATCCACACATGTTCTGTATGTCACAGGAGGCTGTGGGAGAAACAGGGAGGCAGAGACAGATGGCAAAAAGCCCGGAGGGAACCAGCACTGCTTTCTCCCTCCCCTACTGAGGTCGAGGAAAAGGACAAAAAGACAAAAGCTTTGCTCCCCGCATCCATGTCTTGGACTGAAGCCAAACAGTAAATCTACACTTTTTTTTTTTTTTTTAGGAGGCGCATTCGTGGGAGATACAAAAGATATGGCCTTTTGTCACTGATTGGTATCTTGACTTTTTTTTTTTTTAAGGAAAAATATGTTCAGCATGATCTTCAATTTAGTGAGTGTTGATAATATATTTAATGAAAAGACAATTTAGAATGAAAAAAGGGTCTCAATTCCTCCCATTTGAAATCTGCAACTAGCAGAGTATAGCTTATTTTTCCTCTAGCATTTGCAACATGGCATCTTTACCTGCTGTGTATTGGTAGAAGCACAAAAATCCACTGGCAGTTACATTTTACTTAATCTCCAGAAATTCAGAGGACGGAAACCGAGCAGTCACAGTGCTGGATCATATACAGGTAATTATTGCTGCTTGAGGCTGGCAATGATTACAGAGGACAAGAACAGCTCTGCCTGTAGGCAGGAAGGAATTGAGCAAGCCATGGAAGCAGGTAGCATCTAAATGGCATGTCATTTACTCATTTCACAGCTAGATTTGGCTCCCAAGCCAAATCTTGTTAAGCCTCTGCAAAATCAAGAACCAAAATATCCTTTCGCCTCGTCTGATGCAATACTTTTCTCCTTTCTTGCTTGTCTTCCTTTCTACCCCCATCCAGTGTACCATTGCTTAGAAAACCTCCCTCATAGAGCTTCTTCTTCTTACCATCTCCACAGATGAAGGTCCCTATGAGCTTGTCTTTACATTGAGGCTACAGAACAATTGTGTCTTACAAGTTGGCTTCATCATATCCTACTTTCTTCCCTCCTTTGCTCTAAAGTTTTGCTTGATCTGTTCTTGCTGGGTCACAGCCTTCTTTCTTCTGCACCCAGCAGTCATTCTTCAGATCCAAATACCTTTTTCACAGCATCCTTTAATTCAGTTTATCCTGTCTCCCCTTTTAGTAGTGATATAATCACTGTACCACATTGCGTTTAAGTTAGCCTTGTCTATGACCCTGAGTGAATCTGTTAAGGAGAAAGAGAGTTTGGAAAGGAATAATCATGATGGCCATTTCTCAAGTCTTCTCAAGTCTCCTGACTGCAAAAGTGACATTTCCTAGCAAGCCCTTGTCTTTGAAATAATTTTGTTCAGTTAGAAGGATCTGACAGACCCTGCAGCATGTCTCAGGCCCTCTGTGGGCAGGTGATGGGTCCAGGAGAGAGAATGAAACTTGCCACTAGTACAGAGCCGAGGGTTGCCCAACAACTGAAAACAAAGCTTAGTGTTAATTGTTGTTGCCAATGGCATATCTTGCATTGAACTGGGATGCTCATATTTACTACCTGAAATAATTTCAAGAAGAAATTTTATGGAACGTCATATCATAGAATTTGGGTTGGAAGGGTCCTTAAACATAATCTAGTTCCAACCCACTGTCCCACCTTCCACTAGATCAGGATGCTCAAAGCCCTCTTCAATTTAGCCTTGAACACTGCCAGGAAATGGGGCATCCACAACTTCTTTTGGCAACCTCTTCCAGTGCCTGACCACCCTCACAGTAAAGAATTTCTTCTTAATATCTAATCTAATCACTAATTTTATTGATTTCACAGTAGGCCTTTCTTCCAACTGGGTGAATTCTACATTATATCTATGCTTTTATATAATTTTTTTTAGTTCAGGCTCCTTCTGATTGTGAAGAACACAGAAGGGCAAGGCAATGAAGTCACCTGGTTGAGATTTTCTTCCTTCTCACACCTGCTACTGTTGGTAAGCACAATATAAAATTACTTTCTCTGTTATAAATTATTGCTGGCTGGTAGCCTACTTATTATCTCTTACCATGCAGCTCTGAATTTACTGTACAGACAAGAGTGGTTGGACAGCCTTAGCTGAGACTGTCACAGATGTAGGAGTGAGGTGGGTGCCTGCAGCCCAGGAAATACTGGCATTTCTCACATTTGTCATAGGCCACCCACTTGTTGAGAACAAGTTGTGTTTGTACTCCAAGCACCAGTGGATACCTGCAGTCCCATTATATCCCTGTACATATCCCTGGCCCCATTTACTACCTATCGTATTACTCATTCCCTGATGGTTTCTTTCATTACACTTGTCCTGTGATCTCCACCACAGGACTGCCTGTAGTGATGTAGCAAACCCATCAGCTGCATTGAAAACCCACTGTTATCTATGACCTTGGAACCTCTTTTACTGGGTATGTTACTTTGTTGGTAACTTTCGTGATTCCTAGAACAATAATCTTTGGTTGTGACAGTGCCCGATTGCATCTGCTACTGCCCTGTTTCTCAGTGTTGTCATCACCTGTGTTTTGACACCAGGCACTGGGTTACCACTTTCTGTCAGCAGCTACAACCTGGGTAGCAACTTTACTATGTCTGAAAGGACCTTACCAGGAGGGTGAAGTATCAGGTAGCTGGATTTATTCCTTGGGAAATAATATACCGGCACACTCCCCCCTTCATTTACATTCAGGTGGAGTAACTCTGGCCACATCAGATGCTGGTAGGACTGCAAGGCACACTGTTTCCAGCTGAAAGAGCTAGCTAAGGAGAGGTAGACAAGTTCTTAAAGGGAAGATGATGGCTCACTAAGTTTAGTAATAAACTGGCAAAAGACACATACTAATTGCTGATTAACAAATTCTGTTGCACCCAGAGAATCAGTCTTGTAGAAACATTTTCCTTGCACCAAAGCCTTGCAATAGGAGCAGCACTTCAATTCTTCATGAGCATATGGCATTTATTTTCTTAGCAGCATCTCTCAGGTCTAGCCTTTCACAATTGAGCTGGCTCCTGGCACCAAGGTCAGCTAAAGAACCTTTCATACTCAGTACACGCCTACAGGAACTTTAAACAGGCTCTTGAATGACTCACACTTTTCTGATACTATACAAGTCATTCTGGCTAGATGGTGGAGGAGATCAGTCCCTACACACATATGGAAAGTGCTTGCATGGATATTACACCAGGTACCATCCAGTTTTCACCAGGTGAGATGCACCTCAGAGCTTGTTAGCTGATTGATCATTGATTCCTTTCCCTTTCCATAGAAAAAAGGTAGGAAAGCAGCATATTAAGTGCTTCCTAGCACAAAAATGCACAGGGTGGTGCATTTCAACTCCTCAGTTTTAACTGGCACCTACTGAAAAACAAATTGCCTGTTGTTGGCACAATATCCTAGATTACAATGATCCCTGGAAAAGTTCACAGCAGCCCATCTTTTCATGCCAAGGTGCTCTCAGTTCAGAATCCATGTGCTGGCTGGTCCACATTATTAGGATACAGATGGTCTCTTTTTTTGTACACTTCCAGTACCTGCTTAGTCCGTAGAGAAGGATAACATCAGGCACACATACCTAGCAGTGGCTGGTTGGTCAGTTTTATCTCTTTGGGTTTTAAAGTTCCTAATAGCTGATGAAAATAATACTAGAGAATATTATTACAATCAAGATCAGATTCTAGCAAAAGGAAATCCAAGTACCAGCTTAACATCATGATAGCCTGCAGTATCATCAGGGCTGACATGAACAATATGCAGAGAAAAACAAGCATCACAAAATAAGCAGAAAGCAAAAAGCAGGATGTAAGAAATTGCTTAGAGTATTGGATTTCATGTAGAAATTGAAGTTGCAGTATTTAATCTTTAATCAAACAGCTACAGTCTGGGGACACTCTTCAAATACCTAAAATATGTTGCAAAGAGAATGGGGAAAAGCCTTTATGCCCACAGCTAAGATAAAAAAGGTCAAGATCTGGCAGATTTATCTTTTCCTACTATCTACCTTAATATTAGTAATACCAAAACCTACTTGAACTTGGAGAGGAAGGATGGTCTTTAGCAATTTATTTCAAAGCAGACAAGTCTGTCCTGCCACAGATAGTCAAGATGCAGCTGATGGTGTCACGCTGGAAGGAAAAAAACCCCAAGCTTTCGCATTCCATTCAATGATTTCTAACACCACTATTTTTCAGAAACCTTCCAACTGAATATTCAGCTTTGGAATCTGTAATCAAAACTGCTTTTTGGCTAATCATTTTTGCTACCTATTGTTCCTGTTGTTAAAGACTTGCAAAGCTTACCAGTTTTACAGCATCAGAAAGCTGGTTTGACAATCACGTGTCATGTAAAAGGAAAGAATAAAGCAGATTTTTCTTCCTCCTACTTAGTTTAAAACTGCTAATGGCTCCTGAAAGCTCTGATTTCTACTCCAGACAGCAAAGTTGAAAATGTATATATTTTTAAAATCTGTTCCTATTTTAAATATTATTTAGTAATTACCTTGCTTCTTTTCCAAGTCTGTTTCCCTACTTTCCAAAGTATGTGGAAGTTATTACTGCATGGTTAGACCCAGGTCATTGTCCAAATAACAGGTTATTAACAGAAGGGCCACCAGGGGATTAGGGGCAGCAGTCTTAGTTGTGCCTGGCTTAAGACTGTGACTGTGCCAGGACAGGGATAACAGCTCAGTCAACACTTGCAGCACGTGTGGGCCGACCAGACAGATGAGCAGCAGAGGCTGCAGCTCACAGGCACTGTACAGTGCAGACGCTGGCTGTGAGTGCTGTGCCAGCCTCCATCAAACCTGTGCTCCTGCAGCACAACATTACTTGAACTGACCCTTTCCTCAGAGCTGCAGCATCAGGCTCCCTGTCACAGGCTGAGCAGGAACTGTGGTGGAATGGAAACACATGGCACCTTTATTTTTTAAAGAAAATAATAATTGAGAGTAGCCTTGTACCTTTTATCATCTTACTGACACATCTTTTGTAACAACTGGATGTGCTGCCTCACCTGGGAAAAGGCAGCATGGCAGCATTCCAAATCCCAGGGCTAATCTGTGGGCCCCTTGCTGCACAGTTCAGTCTTCTGGCACCTTCACAGCACAGCAACAACTTGAATGTTTTTGCCTTTGGGCATCTAACTTTTAGTACCCAGCCTTTGCAACAGATGCAACACCACCACTCACCACCCTAGCAAGCTGGCACAGCGGGCAGGGAGGCTGCTGGAGCAGGCACATAGAAACACTTTCCATCCACAGCAGTCCAAGAGAATGAAAACTAAGTATTTGTCCTGCAGTCAAGAGCTTGTGGCTGCAATTTTCAATTATGTTCATAAACACTTAAATTGCAAAAGACGAGATAGCCTCATTTTCTTTTAGCTAGTTGTAAGAACATTTGTTCCAGGGAAGCTGAGTCCCTTCTTTACCTCAGGAGACTAAAACTCAGTTCTCTGTGTTTGAAGAAAGTACCTTAGGTGTCAGATACACCACAAGCACACTGCTACACTGTAAGGGACAAGGTTTCTGGGGGCAATTTTCCTTCCTAAGAAAGAGATAGTGAGGATGTCTTTCTGAACCCCTCTTTACAATGCTGCTTGTCATTCACAGTGGTGTGGCAAAGCTGCAGCTCAGCCTTCTGTATTGTTATTTTTAAGTAAATTCTGAAATAATCTTGAAGGGTAACTTAAACTGAGTGGCATACTGGGAAGCTACTTACTAAAGGAAGTAAGTCTCATTTCTTTCACTAATGCCTAGAACAGCTGTACTCTGTGTACACTTGAAATTGAAAATTATTAAGCACATTTAAAGGCAAAACTGAAATTACTACAAATCATTATGGACATATGGCGGTATCCTCCCAAACCATCCAACCAACTACAATATACCTACTTTAGTAGGTATATTTACAACCCATAAGCTAGAAGTTGTTTCTGATCTGATGTTATTTCAAACTGCAGCTAGTCAGACAAAAAAGTCCCTACATACTCCTCTTGACTGAAGAGGAACAAACCTGACAGATTTTCCCCTGCACAACTTTACTGATTTGCAAAGAAAAGATGCACAGCAAAGTCTAAATGTATCCTTTAAGACAATGATTATCACTCCGACCCTTTTTTCTGATGAGCACATGACTAACATCATGCTGGGCAATACCTGTTACAGGTAAGAAAGTCACAGTAGCAGAGGAAAATATTGCTAATAAGGGAACCTACCAAGTATTAAACATTCATTTTCACAGAAGGAATAAAGTGCATATTCACAGTTCCTTTCTTTTAGCTGTAGAAGAAAAAAAATTGACCTTTTTGGTTAAAATTTGATGCAAATCTTCCCCTTAAAAAAAAAAAAAAAAAAAGTTCAGAGTTGACACTGTCACACAAAAATTGACACTTCAAGGTTATGAACAAACTAAGTTTAATCTAAACCTAGTTTACAATTGTATCAGATGAAGAACAGTTTCAGTCTTTCCAGTCAACAAATGCAGCAGAAGCTATGTCTGTGTCAGCAAGTAATTCAATATTATAGGAGTGAATCCACAGAACTGAACAGTTGATGAAACTTCTATACCTACAGTATTTACAGTCTGGAAATGTGAGACCCACTTTTGTCTGAAGCTCCAGACATCCTCAGCACAGGTAGTTGTGGGTAGGTAGGTGATGGTTTCAACTGCTATGGATTCAGGTCACCATTCAGAGCTGGAAGGCACCTGGTGCACACCCAGAGCCCAGGTCCCAGTTCTGAGTTCTCAAAAAGGAAGTGAACTCAAGAGCACCAAAATGGCTTTGACAGCCAAACCAGTCTGTGAGATGAGGGGATGAGAGAGGGATTTCCAAACTGCGCAAACTACATTGCTGCCACAGAAATGTCTGGAGACGTCTCCTAAAGAGAACATATCTGTCAGGATGTTCAGCCTCACACAATGCTTTTAGCCCTGGCTGAATCACCATTTCCTAATGAACTGTGTTGCAATGTTCCCAGTGGAACCAGATGGCAGAATTGTTATCAGCATGTAGAGCAGTAAGCAGCAGTAGTGATGTAATCAAAATTACAATGATTTTAAAGTTTCATTCTACCCACAGTGTGAATTTTAAGACAGACATACAAAACCAGGCTGCTCAGGAGAACCTGAAAGCAGAACTACCACTCCTGTTGCAGATGTTTGCAAAAAACCAGCTGCTTACTTGCAGAAGTTAAAAGTCCTTAATATAAAGGGGTACTAAGATACATAAGATGTAATACACTTCAAAAACACAAGCATTTTACAAGTCCATTTTACAAGCCATAATGTCTATTACATCAAGATTCAACAATACAAAGCTTGTCTTTATATTTAAAAATAGAATATAAACAAATAGTAGTTCACATTAAGACAATTGCCACAGCAAAAATTCTCAGAGAAAAGTGCTTTACCTACAGAATATACCCTAAAACCTACCAAGCAAGCTCTAAAATTCTCCAATTTAGAAGTGGTAGGGATAGAAACAAAAAAAAAAAAAAAAAAAAAAGTGCAAGTGACATCCAAAAACTGACATCCTTTGCTAGAAACCAAGAACTCCAATTGTGCCATGTGCTTCAGCTGATAGGCAGGTCAGCTTCATCTGAGGAGTCATTACCCCTGAATATGATATAGCACACCATTTTGAAAATGTAACAGAATAGTTGATTTACTTACAAATGGCTTTATTGAAGCTATAACTTAATAAATTTGATATTCAGGGTGTAAAGTTGTCTCACAGGCTAAAAATTAACACAAGAAAAAACATAAGGAACACAGATTTACTTATGTTATAAGTGGTAAAGATGTTATAACTGGTAGAATTGAACCTGAAGGAAGCAATTCTTTCAAGATAAAAAATTAAGACTATCACAGGACTGAACAAACAGAGAGGGAAATACAGTAATAGAGTACTTCACAGTAAAATACCTCTTTATTTGCAATATATTTAAAACTAGCTCTTTATTTCAGGTAAGAAAAATAGCATTCTGACTTTTAGTCAGTGCTGATTCTGGTAATTTGCAACATTCTAAACAGCTAGAAAAGTTATTTGCACAATGTTGCCCATTAACAATTCCCCTAACTGTCCATTCACTGCCTTTTTTTACCTTGTTCTTAAATATGTTGGAAGAAATTCTTCAATAGTGTTTGTATTTAGATCTTGATTAAGACTGACAGACTGACTTGACAGTGACTCAGCATTTGTTATTATCTCACATGCAGGTTTCATGAGCCAATTTGAAAAGAATAACATGGTTCAGGAGCTGAACTATAAAGACAATCAAGAGGGCAACTATCCAGGAAGACTGTGGTAGAACAAATTCATCTACTATACAGTTTAGTACTGTAAAGTAGCAGCAGTTTCAGGAACTTCTATACCTCTGTGTAAGAGAGCACTGAAGAACAGAATACTGGGATATTGCTATTAAAATTCAAACAACAAATTACTTCATATGTACACTTTTATACTCAGTACAAGTCTAGACTCTCTTGCTATGCTGTAACTTGAAAGTTTTAGGTCATTAGGTCATGCTGTAAACAAAGACATAAAACATTTGTGTAAGCTTTACTGGTTTAGGAGTGTGTATAAACACCTGCCTTCTAAAAAATAAAAAAGCTGTTTAATTTTAATTTATGAGCATTTAAGTAGGTAGCATATTGTAAAACAAGTTTTTATCCAATTAAAAATGAAATCTATGCATTTCATGGAAGTGTTATACAGCATTTGTAACAAAGTCTGTGTTTTTAGATAACTGACATCCATTTTCAATATGAGATAGTGAGAAAGAATTCTCCAAACAAATGTATTCATTTTTGGTCTTGGAATCTCTTCTATCTTCTGTAGCCAATATGAAGCTAAAATACACCGGTTTAAAGTAGACTTCCGTATGCAGAATTTTTTTTAATGCAGATGAAAACAATAATGATGTTACAATCCCTAAATATACAAGTTTGTGGTTGTTCCAAGCAGAATTTTGAAAACATTTAGAAACACCAAAAATAGGCTATATCAGGAAGCAATCTGATACTCAAATAAATAGAAAATTTGCGTTTTAATGTCACATTGATTTTTAGTACATTTCAATCCAAGAAAAAATAAACAGACATAGTAATGAGTACAAGATTATATATATTACAATATGCCTTGTTATAATACATTTGTAGCTTTACGATAAAAAAACCTGGAAGGCAGATGGAGTTTGAACTCATAATTGTCAGAACAAAGCATTAAATGCATTTCTGGAGTAAGTACTTTTATTTAGTTTCAAAACCTTTAAACAGCTTTAGACCTTGGCCTTTTCTTTAAAAAAAAAAAAAATTAACTACCATGGGGCTAGCAAGTATGTCTTCTAAGTTTAAATGACACAGAAAATGCTTTTCCCAATTTTACATACAATGAAAGGACTGATGATTTCAAAAACAGCATCTATGGCAAACTCCACTTTGACTTTGACCTAGAAATGCATGTTACTGATCTCCACAAGGAATCCAGCAAATTTTGCAAGTTGTCCATTTCACATGAAAGCAAGAGGAAGGGTTATCATATGCAAAAATATTTTTTCCAACTGTTCTTAATGTGTAATTGAAAACTAAAGGCATGGTCTCTTCATTATAAAAAAATAAAGGTACAACGGAAACTCTAAATGAAGATATTCAGCTATAGTGAAGTTGCAACCCTCTGAAAGGAAGGAAAAAGAAAAGAAGTCAATTAGCTAAGCTTTGTGCTCTAACCAAACTACTTACAGTGATTTTCAATGGCAAAAGCCCATGCTGACTGGGTGATTTGACAGTTCCAAATATTTTTTTGTAATAATTTTTATTTGTATACAAGGACACTAAAATGATCCAGTCATGCAATGTTCACTTTAAGCACTCTGCATCTCTTTTCCAATTTTATAGCTAAGGATCTTGTTCCAGTCAATCTTGGTGCGGGTAACTGGCAACTGTCGACGTAAGGCCTTGAAAGTAGTGTCCGACATAGTCTGATAGTTCTCACTGATAGCAGTCTGTCAAACACAAAGTCATACAAAACAGAGACATGAAAAACACAACTAGGATGCCACAAACATTCTATGACTCAGTGGCCTGCTACTTCCTAAATGGGCTTAATAAAAACATGCTGAATTGAAATAGTATTTAATGAAGAAAAGCTGCTAGATATAGATTGAGACTACGTGAAAAAAATTAGTGAGACATATAATAAACCTGGCCATAGCCAAGGTGTTTCAGCAAGCCACAGTGTGGTTAATCAGCAGCATGAACAAAGTGCTGATCAGACATTAATTCCAGACAGAAAAGTCTTCCACTGTTTTTCCTGTGGGGATGCTGAAGTCAGTCAACAACATTACTTGAACTTGAATATAATGCATACTATAGATACTTCAAAACTTTTTATTAAAGAGTATTTCTTTCAAACTGACAACACAGTGTCTGAAATTTACCTTATATTCAAGGCCCGATGAACATGTATCCCACGTCTGCAGAGGGTATCTACAACAGTCACACTTTTCTAACTTTGAAATTACTAATTGAAAGAGGTAATGCCTATAGTCATATTTAGCAAAGCTAATATCAGAGTAGCCTCTGAACAGTATCTGTACAAAAATTCCACTTAGGGAATGCACTAATGCTTTATAACATTAGAATTGCTGACACTTAAGCATGCAAGAACTTTTCTGCCCTCAAAAGATTAGTTCTGTTGTAATGTTAGGCAGGTGAGCACAATCACCAGAAGGTGTGAAAATGCAAGACAGAATTAGCAACATGTAATCTATTTATACGGAACTGCATTACCTTGCTCGTTATAGAATACTAGCTTTGGTTAAGTATATGGTAATGCTATAAATATGAGTAAGAATACAGTATTTGTTTCAACATACCTGATATTCATTTTCTGCAGCCTCCACAATTTTTATAAATTCCTTCGCTGTCTGGGCTTCATTCTAGGAAAAAAACATTTGAATTAGGTCTGATGTAGGACCAGTTGGATTGTGCTTTTCCTATAGTTATGAGTCATGTCAGGTAGACTCGATGAGAACACTTGACCATTCAGTGGCTAAACCAAAACTGAGCATTCATCCAAAAGGCATATCCCATATGATGATGATGTTATAAAAATAAAATCAAAGTGCAACAAGTATAAGGAATGCCAAGATGGTCGTTAACATATTTTGATTAAGAATTCTATGGTGTGAAAAAAGACATACAGAACAGCATTTGGAAAAATTACAGTGCCCACTCAAGTCTCTAAAAACATGCGAAGTATGGATAACAACATTATCAATGCTACATTTCCAGTACAAATTCAAGAAAACGTCAAGAGCATCTAACCCACAAGTTATAGTAGAATATAGAAGAAGAAACCAAGAAACCAAAACAGATTTGTTTACCACTAAACATTCTGAATCTGGAGACTAAGCTGAGGAAAACACCAGACTTTATGTATCTGGTATTCCAAAATCATCCCCAAATACATCTTGCAAAAATGAGGGTGCAAATTTCATCAAGACTGATAAGGATGAGGTCAGAAAAGAAACTGTTTAAGGATGCAAGTGTGTTTTTTTATTAAAGATAAAATATGCCCCATCAGTCAATCTGGAGGTGTATTTGCTGAAGTGCTGAAGCCTCCAGCAGGAAGTGAGGGTTCATGAATTTCCCAACTTCCAATTAGCATTGGAGACATTCCTAAGAGTGCTTTTGCAGAAGCTGTTGAAAGTTAGAAGCGTTGTTGTCCCATGTAATCCCTCATTCCTGCAAAAGCAAAGACTTGGAGAAAACTCTGACAACATCAAACATAACTGGTTCCAAGTTTCAGTGAAACTGCACCTAACAGCTGTGAAAGTGCTCTTGGAAACTGCAGGAAGAGGCAGAGAGAAAGCAGATGAACAAATGAAAAGTTTTTGACTTTTCAGTGAACTGAGAAAATGCTCTCAAAGACTCTGTTAATGAAAGGAAAAATTCAGAGGTATGGCGTCTTATTTGTCTCAGAGGAAAACAAGGGATAAGAAAATAACCTTCAGTAGAATTATTCACAGCTCTAGCAACAAGACAACTTTTCAGTCATTTATTTCTGTTGTTTTTAAATGGGTTCTCTTACAAACAACAAAAAAGAGAAGTCATTGAGGGTCCTTTTAATCTACCTACCATTACTTCTGTGTGAAATATGATCTTGTACAGCCTCTGCCCTCTATGAAGCTCACAGCCAAGGTTAAAAATTGGTAACCACCAGCATACTTGCTTTTGTTTTAGCTAAGTTATGTTAAAGATGTTCTCCTACTCATCGGTCTGCTGCTGCTTCACCGAATTGCAAAACAGGATTAAGTTTCTTCCCAGCAGTAAGTGAGGCAAAACCTATTGACAGGAGAACTGCATCCACATAACCTTCCCTGAAGCAACTCTTATTTGAATGAAACACTAAATAGATCCCTTTGCTCCAGGGAGTCAGAAGTAATTTTATATCTACAGCTCCAGAAGTGTTATCAGTTGGCACCACATTCCCCCATTTTTTCTGGTGCTATTGCAACTAAAAAGCCAACAAGCCTTGCTTTATATTAACAAACAATGCTCTTTATTGATGAATTGAGCTATTGAGCCAAATTGGCCACTGCTAGTCATTATCATTAAAATACTTCTACTGTTCACTTTTACAATTTCTCTTTGTCAGCTTAACCTCACTGTCTTAAATTTTATTAAAAAGCACTCCAACAGAAAATCTTGCCATTTACAAACGCCATTATAGACATTTCAGAAGTAGTAACTGTTTATGAACATTATCAATCCTTAAAAGACACATCTGGTACTATTTCCAAACAATTTTTATTTTTATTGTTTACTCCCCATTACTATAATAATCCATTTGGCAAGAAGTTGAAAAAAATTATGCTTTAAATAAGAAGTGTGTTATGATTCTCAAGTTGAACCATCTCTGAAAGGGCTTTTTGTACACAGCAAGACACTGACAGCACCAGTTACAGACAGAGAAAATGAAGAGAGAATACCCACTACTGCTTCTCAACTGGTACCATTTGTTTACTATTTTAGCATACTGATCTTCCAGTGAGCAAAGGAGGCCATCTCCTAGATTGTACTACTAAAGTCAGTTGTTTTAACTCAAATCTCCTTCATATTCAAAAATTAATTCTACAGGTCATTGCAAAATTAATTCTATAGGTCCTTCTGCAGACTGACGTTTATATACAACAGAAGTGCAGAAAGACTGACAACAAGCTAATGAAAGCTTTAAAGTCAAAGTTAATGTAGCTTATATAAGCCACATGCAAGCATACATTCTTTTTTTAAACTTTTTTTTTAAACGCTAGCTACATGTTAGGTAGAAGTAGTAAATGTTACATATAAAATATCTGTAAATTTGAACATTAATTTCCATACATGTAGAAGAACAAACTTTTCAAAACTGAGCTTTTCTTGCTTTTATTTTTAAATTAAAAAGTCACTTCAATATACCCACTAAGGCCCTTAAAGGTCACTTACAGACACTGTTAGAGAATCTTGTATGTCTTTATGGCTCACCAGCTGAACATTACCATCTTCATAATAGTGAACCTACAGAAAATTAAACAAAGAACCTCATATCAAGTTTTACAAATCAACAACATGCAGGAAAATCAAAGTGTTGTGTTATTTATCATAGTAAGAGACCCATACAAATCAGTCAAAACCACATACAGAATGTTACAGAACAAAAGCAAATAGAAAACCAAAACAATGTAGAATTTACTGGTTTTGAGCGGAAATAGTGAAGAGGCTAGTCTGGAAACATAATTTGAGTTGACATGCCTTAAGCAGTATTTCAAGCAAAGAAGTTTAGGTTTTGGTTAACATCATGAAGATAACAACACCTTATTTATGTGACCTTACTAGAAACTCTTGAAATTAACAGACTAGACCATTCTCAATGGTGAAGATATAGTTAAAATTCTAATAGTTTTGGGAAGATATCAGGATACTGGGAAGATTTTCTGCTTCCCCAAATTGTCCCTGTTTTCTAGGGTGTCCCTGTTTTCTAGGGACAGTGCAATGTTAAGCTTCTCTTTCTAGCTCTGTCTGGGTTTGATATTTCCCTCTATTAGATATGTCTCATAACAAATGCTGGTATTTATCTAGACAAAGCAGTTCCCAATGTTAGATAGCAAAGCAGAATGAAATTATTTATGCTTGAAATGCTGTATCTACAGGACAGCTTCCTTGATTATTTTGCAGAACACTAAATCTCTATCCAAGCTAACTTTAGTACTTTTTAATACAGTTGGGGCAGATATGAAGACTTAGTTCCTAATAAAACTGTTGGAAAACTTAAAAATCAGGAAGCCTATATAGAACAACATGTGATCATTAACAATAATTGATACACAAGCTATGCAGGTCATTGACATTTAAACAAGCAGCTTTGAAGATTTTTTACAAGTTTGATAAAGTCATGATAGTCAACATAGCTGATGTTATGAGAAAAATGAAGACATTTGTGTCTCACCTTATTAGACAACATAACACAGTTTTGAGATTAATACAAAATAGCATAATTTCCTATGCATTATGATCATGTATGCAAAAGACCCTGAACTTTATAAATAACAGAAAAACCAAGACACACAGTAAGACACACATAAGGAAAGGTCTCCTATATGAATCAAACATTATTTCCTATGATCCATCTTAAATGATTATTTTGCTTATTGTCAAATACTTGTTTTGGAACATAAGGTATTAACCTAACCACAAAAGAAGTTTCTTTTCAAATCAAACATTGCTGGGTAAAACCTCTGCCAGTCTTTTTCAATTAATTTCCTAAAAGATAAGAAGTGCTTACTCAGTGCACAATTCTAAGAACTCCCAATGAAGCAGCAGAACCCAAAGAAATTTAAGTGCTCCCCCTTGTCCATCATGATTCACTGCAGAGAGCCCAAACCTCCCCTGTGGTCTGAGGCCAACACCAGTACAAACATCTTATCTGTGTAACTGAGTCATATTCTCGGCTAACACTCAGACCTGAAAGTTTAGCAGAGATGGAGAGTCAAATCTAATTCTGAGATGTGTCTTAAACAAAATACAAGAAGTAACTGTTCTGTACTATACCTCACTGCTGACATCCTTCTAGAATGCTAGGTCTGGGTTCAGAAGACTACAAGAAGGAGGATGTTTATGAACAGAACCTCTTGGAAAGGTTAACTAAGGAGGGATGAGAATAACAAATTATCTAAAAGATAAAAGTAGTAACCAGTACACTTATCATTGTTTTCCATGCACAGTTGGAGCATGTTAAATGCCACAGGGACTTAGTTTGAGTAAAAGGCTCTGCCTTTGCTTTTCCACTTACATGTAATTAAAGAAAATTAAACAGAAGAGATTGCGACAATTGAGAATCTCCTACATCAGAATTAACCAAATTTACAAAAAAAGGAAGAAACTGTGGAAGTGATCTTAAAAAACTGGAGATATCTGAAGATAGCAGGTGATGCTGCAATTTCTCCTAACTTTTATTAATGAAAGGTCTTATCAGAAATAGTGCAATAGTGTATTGCTGTCAAAGATGTTGCAAACAACACTGAAATTTTAGTACTCTAAAATTATACTAATGCTGTAGAGGCTTCACTTTCTAGAAAAATATTTTGCTCCTTAAATAGAAAAAATTAAAGTGCTTTTTTTGTTTGTTTGTTTTGTGAGGTGAAGACAGAGCATTCCCACATACACTGAAGAAATTGTACACCATTTCTAAAAATTTAAAACTGAGTTCAAAATTCCTTGGTGAAACAAGTAGTTACTACACAAGCAAGAAAGTAGAACTTTTCATCACTCTCCAGAACACAGACTTTAATGAATATAAGTAACGACTTGATTAATTATGTGAAATAGTACAAAAAGACAAAATCATCTGATGCCCAAATGGAAATGCTGAACCTGAATGAATTCCTCGTTCAGACTATTATTTTGGCTGCTCCCCTAACCTTTCCAAGAGTTAGGTGGACACCTGCTTCCTTGTTCTGGAAAACCTCTTAAGACATTAACCAAAAGTGCATGCTGCAAGTTGGATTTAAGTGATAAAGTCTTAAAAAGCCTAGAAGTTACTTAAAGTGTTGCTTACCATGACTGTTGTGATCTGACAACATAATAATGGGTGTTCACATTTTGACTATCATTCCAAATGTTGGCACCAGCATGGGAAAACAAATTCAGGGTCCCCTTGCTTGCGTGAATCTAAACACAGCTATCACATCCTAAAATAACATCCTAGCCTCAGGCTAGAAAAACATTCCTTTGCATCTTCCTTCTGCAGTCATCACTGAGCAGTAAGGACAAGCAAAACTCATGGGGGCACAAAAGCAGCAAGAAAAAGAAACTTGACTCTGTCATGTTAAAAAAAAAACAAAACAAGGTACTACACAGAAAGTCAGACTGCACTGTTTCTAGTCCCTGATTCCAGGACTGTTTCAATAAACTGCTGCAATGGACGTGTACACATTCCAGGGAACCAATCCAGGAAGTAGAGTCTTCCTGCCTACCACATGACAGTCAGACTTCCTTTGGTCTCAGAACTTCTGCCTGCTTGGAATTCCTCCTTTCTGAATGCTCTAAAGCCAACAGAAAAGCCAAATTCTGAATGAAAAATACACAGATTCAAAAAATTTCTAATAGTGGAATTGGTGAAACAAAAGGTTTCCACCTTTCTGAACAATATAATAACATTTAAAAAAACCCCACTATCAGTTAAGACGAAAAAATATTCTACTTCAGAACAGGCCTACCCTCAGGAAGGGCTTGTCTCACTGTGAATTCAACAGGAAACCGAAGAAATACATGCCTAGCTGAGGTGAATACACCTTCCTAAGTCCTCTGAATCGTTACATTAAACACATATTTCATGTTTTTAAGGATTAGATAAATATGCAAATTAAGTCACTAACACTTAAGTGAATGAGCATTGCTGCCTTGCTTATTGTGTCCCCATTTTCCCTTAACATACTTGACACACTGGCCTGAGTCTCCCTTGATAATGACTGGAGACTTTATGGCTCAGGACACAGTTTGAGATAAGCATACCTGAATTTTCAAGATGCCAGCCACTTGAGTGGTTGAAGGGGTGATTGTAAACTTCCATTCTGACCTCCAACGGCCATTCCTTAAAAAAACAGTAAAACAGAAACTGGATGTCACCCCATTGGTTATGAAAAAAATCCCAACATACAACTGATAGTCAAAGGAAACCAGAGAATGAAATTTGCAGTGCAACTACACATGCAGGAAATCTTCCCCTAAAGATTCAGTATCATAATCAATCATGAACAGAACAGAACTGTTTCCCAAAATATTTAACCTCAGTTTTCGATGTGGACCAAGGAGGTTTATTATTAAGGACCTTTTAACAGGAAGACTTAACTTCTGAAAATACCTAAAGCCTCCAATGTTTTTTCTCTCTTGTAGTATTAGTTAGGCACACACAGTCAGTATTTTGTTTCTAAGACCTGGATGTTTTGCTAGACCAGCCAAAGTCACACTTCAGCTAAAGCTATCAAAAGCTTGAATCAAAGGAACATTAAAGTAACAAGACTTTCTGCAGTATTTAACTGTAACTAGGTCTTTAGCTCTTCTAGCACTTCCCTGCCAGGACAACTATTTCCTTGCAGTTTCCTTCCACAAATTCAGAATCCTTGCCAAAATGCCTAAAGGGAGTTTCAAACACCTGGAAAACAGTATGGGGAGTAGTTTCACCTGATTTCTTTCCTGTAAATTAGACATCTTCTTATCTAGCTATGAGATTAGTGGATTAGAAGGTTAGTACTATAGAGCTGAATTAAGAAAGCACTGCAGCAGTCCATGATTTGTCTTGTGTTTGCATTTAAAGAAGGAAAGAAAGCTGATACTAGGTGTTCCAATGCTGCTAATGTTAGGTGTAGATTCCACTGCATTCAGCAAGGGGAAAGAAAGACATAAAATATTAAAATTAAGAGCTACTAACGAATCTATATAATGACACAGATAGTAACAATGGTAACTCAACTATAAAACCATTGGTTATTATTTCAGACAATAGCCAAATTATCACTGAAAATATATAGACTAAGACAATTCAGAAGCTTGTTGGCATTGCTAAGAAAACTGAAAGGGTTGCCCAACTTAGTGACACTTAGCAGCCTTATAGACTGACCCACTGATTATGAGAAAGCTTACGTGCTGGATTATACCTCGGATACAATTCTAGTTTTTGAATGCCAGGGATTCAAAGGCTAGCTAACAAATTTGTTTGCTTCTCAGCCACTCTGTGGTCCCTTGAAGTTAACATGGCCACAGTTGTTTCCACTCTGGGCTATCGTTTTTGTCCTTACGTTGCTATTAAAAAAATAAAAAAATCAAGTTTAGAAGGATTTTTCTGTAGGAAATGCTCTAAGGTAAAAACAACACCATTTCTTTATTTAGCTTGGCTGACTTAGAATGTTTTGTAAGAGATTAACTTTCCTCTTCTTTCTTTAATAAGACATCTATCCTACTACATTGATAGTACTTCAAATAACCACAAAGTATTTTTCTTTGTTATATATGGTTTTCTATCACCCAACAAACTTACTCCCATAGCAGGATGACACACTTGCAAATGCCTAAAAAGCTGGAACACCTTGGGAATAAGTATTGGCTGTGGCTTGGGCTGGATATCCAGCCATATAGCTGGATAACTGAGGAATCTGCTTAAATTGGAATTCATTCCTCCATCTCTAAATCTCCCAAAGCAATATGCATTTATTACAACTTGCTAAGAGCAAGCATTAGAGTCTGATTACCCCTGAAAAACTCTTAAAAACATATTCAATATTTACCCATAGATGCCCAATCATGACTTTTATTAAAGAAAACTTTCAAGAAAGATTTTCTCCATCTATAAAAGGTTGCTGCATATCTGTTCCTCTTCTTGAAAGACTACAAAATTAATTATTTGGAATATCAAAATTCATTCATACTTCCAAACTAAAAAGAAAACCAGTATTATTTCAGGTTACTTCTAATATTGATGTAAAACGTGCAGACTTAACTAGTCAAGTTTAACTCAGTAAGAAAAAATATTTATTAGCTATGCAAATTCAATAAAAATCAGTGTACTGGGCAAATAACTGATACATACCCATGCTGAAATTACAACAGAAATGTAATATCCACCTTCAGAATCAAAACCCAGAGGTTTCTGTACTTCCATTCATTACTGTGGGATTACTAATATAAATTGCAAGCAGATGCAAAATAGCAAGCCAAATAATGAAATACCTTTCTTCTGACAACTGCATATATAAGCTATCTTTAGGATATAACATCCTTAACCTATTTCTGATATTGTGATGTTTTATGTCAACTCTGGCCAGTTTCCTGTATGGAGCTATCCAAAGTTCACTTCAGACTGTGGAAAACATCATTCAACCAAGTCCAGGAAAAAAGAAAAGAAAGCTGCAGTTTGTAAGATTTTATTTAATCCAAAATCACCTTTATCTGCCTAACCCCAAAACTGATCACTTAAGTCCCACTGCAATGTGATTTTTAGTCACATTCTTTCTCTGAGAAATTCAAACTAGAAGGAGCTGTTCTTATTCTGTCAGTCACAAAGGAAGCAAACTAGCCAAAGCAACTGTTTTAGGGAAGACAGCCATGAGTATTGGCGTCAGTGTGATAAACAGGAAAATTAATCACGTACATCATATGCTTAATATGGAATTTTCCAAAGTTCTGTGAAGGAGATGCAGATACACAGTCTGCCATTTTACTTACCACAGAGGAAGAGATTTCTACAGTTTTGGCAGAAAAACTTGGGAGTGGGGTGAAGAGAGAAGAATGGTCCCAATCAAAATACACATCCACCTACTTCTCTGAACTAAGGATTATCAGTGTAACGGCACTTACTCAGTTTGCTGTATTTTACTGTCTGTGGATCCATACAGCAACTTACCAAAAATTTTTTGCTTGAAACTGATGGCTCTCTATGCATGCAATAATGGTTTGCTGTCCATCAATCGTTTTACCATACACCTTAATTAAGAAAAAAGAAAGAAGCAAAAACCAGAACAGTCAAAGTTTGAGTAGACCTTGCTCAAACTGCTTAGATATTTTGTTCTACTATTGTTACATAAACTAAAATTTCATTTTATAATCATTATGGTTATACATAATATTCTGTACATGAAACAACAGTATTTATTACAATGCAGAAAATATCTGAGATTTAAAAACCTGATGGCCAATCATCTTAACTAAATTTTATATATTGTGAACTTTTTTTACCACTACAGGAATTCTAAGCCTATAACAGTGACTACTGAGACAATATATATTTATTACCAGCTCGGTTTCAAACACCAGCGATTCTACCAACTATATGACAATTTAAACCTGTACAGAATAGCAAAAAGGGTGGGTTTGGTCCTCTTTTCTGCTTTATGCCCCCAAATCAAATGATACTAAAAATTATCGAACATTCAATCTGGTTTCCTTTACAGGAACAGAAACTCATCTGACTGCCTGGAAATCCAATTCAACTTGTTAATTCAGCAGCTGATTTACTTTTTCCCCCCCACTAGTTAATTTTTCTGTCACATAAAGCACAGAACAGCTATCAATAGATCAGAGTGCTGAGATTTAAATAGTCATAGGGCTTGTAACAGCAAGCAAATACTATTTTAGAACAGAGTAAGAGTTCTTATTTTAAGAAGTTATCAGAACCACCAATTCTGGTGATAAGAATACAGCACTTGGATATAAAGGGGATATGATGGAGCAAAATCAGTTTGCTTTACTAAGACAGTTTTGTCAGGAAACCAAGTCAAGGTAGACATTTCTATTTTACGGAATTCTTCTCCCCTTCTAACCAGCCAGACAGCCAAGATCAACAGGATCAACCTGCAGCAGTGCACAAAATGTCTAAATGCATTAAGAAATTTAAATAAAAAAGCTCAAATACAGAGGTAAATCTGCAGTATGACCTGCAATAACCACCCACTAATAATCCAATAGCTAAAACATTAAATTTCTAAAGCTTTCCTGCATTACTCATGAACCCCCAACAGGAATAAATTCTTTACAGTCAATGCTGTCTGTCTTTCTGGTTTACAAATAGCTCCCTTTTAAAATTTTACCTCTCTATCATGGTACAGTGGTTATGTAATTTAGCACTTACTGTGCAGACACCATTTGGATAATGTTCCTTCACATATGCTTTCATTGCTGTTTCAACTGAATTTCTCCACGACTCTATGGCATTTTCAACTTCATGGGGTCTAGGATCAGTAGCTTCCTTTCTTAAGTGATCAAATTTAAAAGAAATCTTGTTCTTGGGATCCAGAAATTTTCCATTTCCCAAATCACCATGTTCTGTTATCAAAACCTGTAGTATAAAATTTAAGTTAAAATTTATTTTATTCATATATATATTTATATTATATAAAATTTATTAAACCATTAGTTAATAACATTTGTTATTCAGTAAAAAACAAAAAAATGCCATGCCAAATCTAACTATATCCTGTATTTAATGGAAGCTTAATCACACCCAAAGTCTTACATTTTAAACAAAATATGCATACAGCAAGAGAAGAGAAAGTGAATATGATACACTTCCTCAGAAAAAGAAATCTTGAATCTTACTGTCTTATTGCAACAAACAATGCAAGACAGAAATTAATGTCTTCTAGTACTAACGATGGAGCAAATTGTTTTTACAGCTACAAAACACTGAATTCAGCCAACACTGCAGACTAAAATTTCAAGTTCTTTAGATACCCTTGAGTGATTTACTTATGGGACTAGTACTAGTACTATTGAAGGGGCACAACCTCTACCTTTTGGTAGGGCAGATGCTTTTCTTTCAATTTTCTTGCCAAGAACTGTTCCAATACCAGAACATCTTTAACAGTTTAAGGAAGAGTGTATTTCACTGTATTCATACCTGTTCGTCGTAACCGTCAATTTTTACAGGAGTAAACTGGTCCAAGTTGTACTGTGCAAATGCACTACAAGAGAAAAAAATCAACAAAAGCCTCATCAAGCACAATCTTCCTTAGTAGCAGTAAAGGGATATAAATAATAGGTAATAATCTGGGCAATGATGCATTAAAAATTATATTAATGCTTTATGTAGAAGGCCAAAATTCTTGGAATCACTTTGGTTCACTCAGTGCTTGTACTACAGATTCCAATTGTCATTACACAAAAATTTACATTCAGAAGTAACCTGATGTAGACAAACACATAAGCTTTACAAAAACCCACAGAAACTGGAGGAACAGATAAAGTTTAAATTCCACAGGGATTCAACCTACTAAGCCACATATCTCCACTCTTACAGATGAAACTAACTTTGGCATGAAAGCACAGTAGGCATAATGTTCTGATACAGAAGTAGGGTCTAAGGATGCAGTATCTTACAGATGTTCAAGTAACATCTACCATGAAACAGAAAGTTGCTCTAATCATTAGGATACAATACAGATCTCTCCTCTGCCACGAATTTAATCTTGATCCAAGATGCCCAGCACACACAATTAGGGTTTTACTTGCCAAGCACATATCTTTAAATGAACCGCTTACTGATAATGCAAGTCCTACTGAAGAAACATCTTGCTTTTATGCAACTGAGTATGTGACATCTGGTACTTACTGGGCTGCTCCTTCCCTGAGAAGATTGTCATTATTAAGCAGCAACCGAACATCTGAAAGGAGGCATTTACAACATATAAGTACAGTTAACTCAGAAACTTGTTTCAGTCACATAACAAGTATCAACAGACTACAAAACAACCAAAAAACCCTACTCCATACTCACAGAGATTACTAGGTAGGAAATTTATTGCTTCATATTTTATAATTTTGACTGAATGAAATTAAAATAATAGTATAGCAATCAATCTCTTCCAAGACAAACTGGCAAAGAGATTTAAGCTGTATTTTACAGGCTCTAGGAATCTGTCCATCTAGTTTTTAGAGAAGCTCTGAATGAGACCAGCACAGAATTCTACCAAGTTTCCTTTAAAATATTACCTACTCCCTCACACTATGTTATGGTTACTGAATTCTGATGACACCGATATGGTATGCATTGAACTTACTGGTTTTT
The DNA here is from genome assembly GCF_026979565.1 of Vidua chalybeata. Lineage (NCBI taxonomy): Eukaryota > Metazoa > Chordata > Aves > Passeriformes > Viduidae > Vidua > Vidua chalybeata. Next base: position 48,415,137 of record NC_071534.1, on the reverse strand, counting down.
AAGCCCTACCATTTTTGTCTCATTCCTAAATGACACTTACTAGGCAGAAGATTATACACCACAATAGCATTTTTTCTACCATGATACAAGAAATATATGAATATAGAATAAAGTCAATACTTGTTGCATTGTGTTTCAACACCCGCATTTTTAAATACTCACCTCAAAATTACTTAATATTTATTGTGCAGCAAATTTCTTATTTATGTACTTGACTTTACTAGGTGCTGTTTGAATAACAATTTAAGTCACTGTTCATTAACTAACCAATCATACGTCTTGCCAGAACATATTAAACCTCCTCTAAATATTTCCAAGGTATCATTCAAGTGAAAAGTAAAAAAAAAATTGGAATATATTTAAGGTATTTTTTTCTTTAAAAAACAAACAAGCAAACCCTCCTGAAATAAACCAAATTCTCCCACCCAAAACACAAAATACCCCAAAGGAGAAAAAACACCTCACATACTCAAAAAACCCCACACAAAATCAACCAGCCCACCCCACAATTTTCAGAATTGGAATTAAAAGCTTTCTTTCTCTTTTTAAGAAGGTGGCCTGAATCTTACTGGTCAGACATCATACTCTGTTATTGAGCAGCTAGTTGCAGCTATGAATTAGCACAACAATGAAGCTTATAAGCAGGCCTACTCTAAGAAATTCTAATAATCTTCAGAAAGCTGAGTTAGTAAGCTGCTCACTTCAAAAATTAAGTACTTACTAATTTTAAATAATAATCAGCTGGCCACATTTTAACTAAGAACAAGGTACTTGTAAAAGCATTGCATTCTTTAACAAACTCTCTCCAATCTGACACTGATTACAGGTTTAGTATACCACATTTATTTTTTTACTTATCTAGCTTCAGAAACATTTGTAAGCCACAACTATAAAGCCTGCCTTTTTATACTGTTTGTATGCCCAAATATCTTGATGACAGACAAACAACTATTTTTTTAACAAATAACATCTTTGGTAAAGTTCAGACAACAACAGTTGAAAGAACCTTATTGTAAGTTTCCTTTCAGTTTACCAATACATTTAGTAAAATGGAGTGTGCCCAGAATTTAAAGGTTAGAAATATTTGGAGAAGATGAATATTCTTTCCACAACTGGCACTAGGTAGTAGTCTTTTGTGCATTCAACATTAAGTATTTGTAATGATATTCCTTCTTAAAAGGACCATTCTAATTTCTGCTAGTTTAATTCTTGTTGAAAAATGTAATTGTCTACCAAAGATGAAAAATTAGAGTATCTGTTTTCTAAACAGAAATCCTTGCAACTGTTAATTCATGACTCATTCAAAACAAAGCTCCTTCTCACATCACAAACAAAAGCAGTACTTCCCTTGTTTTGCCTTTAAACTTCAAGCTGTCTTGTGACTGCAAAGCTTATCATGCCCAGCTACAAAACCAGCCATTATACAAGGGAGCTGCAACAATATAAGCTACGTGAAGTTCAGGAGAATAATCAGCAATGCAATTTTGGATATAGATACCTTAAATAAAAGGGCAGAGCACACAGATACTCACCATTGAACACCTCATTGAATTCCCCAGGAGGAGCATGAATTATGAATTTTGCTGCTATACGCACCTTAAATACAAAAACAATCATGTGGTTGTATATACTTGCATTCATTCCTATTCAAAGCAGTTATGCATTATGGAGTTTTAATAGCCAGACATGAAATTGTACAGCTCCCACTGTATCACATATTTGTTCACATTATTTAAACTACTTGGTCTTTATTAAAAACACAGACAATTAAGTTCCACCTCTTCAAACATAATAGAGATTATATGTGATGGAAGCAGATGGTGAAATTGAGTCATTCATGTTTTCTTTTACTGGCAAACAGGAAAAGATGAATATAATAAATAAGATCAACAATATATTCACAATCTATGTCAGCTTTCAGTCCATGGATGCCTGGGAATCAACATAAACCCCAAGACAACCAAAAACCATGATGAAGATGCATTTGATCTTCAAAGCTTCTCTTCCAATTTTACTACATATCATATGGTTCTATACCTTACAGAAGGTCCGCACAGACAGATTAAGTTTAAAAACACTGCATAGACACTAAATTTCACCTGCATCTCTTAGTACCACAGTACCAACAGATAAAGCTTAAAAAAAACCCCTTGAGATCTTAATTAGTAATTAATGGCCTTCAGCCACAACTTCTTGCAGAGCAAACACGGCATAAGCCCATATTTTCACTGAAAGTATGCACACCTGCCCTGGCTTTCTCTCTCCTTCTGCTTGCACAAGCCCTTGTACAACAGCACAATGAGCAAAATCAGGAAAGTTATTGCTCTTTTTTTCAGACCAGGTCCCTGAGCTGGTTCACTACAAAGCTCCACACATGTGCTCGCAAAAAACCCACAAAAATACTTTTTAAATGTAAAACAACTTTTAAACTTTTCAACTATTACCCTACTTGCAGAATGACACTTAGTGGACACACTTTGATTCTATCTTTCTCCTCCTTGCACTGTTAAAAGCACCCATTATAAAAACGAACTAACTAAATATTGGTTTCCTAACTTAATCTGGCAAAAGTTCCTATCCTTTACAGTTATCCAAGTTCACCAGACACTTAAAGCTCTCTTGCATCCTCAGTATGGTGTTGCTATTCAAATACAGGATACTACTTGAACCAGAGTTTTCCTTTCCAACACCTTCCATGATGTATCTATGGAATGAAGTGCTGGAAGATTCAGTGCTTGGGAGCACTGTTTGAAATTAGGGTGTTTAAGAAGTACACATTTCATTAAAAATATCTAAAAATAATAAAAGAACACATTACATTTACACATTTCTTTGTATTTGAAACTACAAAGGAACTCTCTAAGCATGCTAGAGCTCTTGAACTGACAAGAAAACAGTTTTTACAATTGAGGGTAGCAATATAGCTAGTGTTTGGGCCCCTGCTTCTTGACAGGGCCAAATTTCAGACAAGGGTCTCCAGGAGAGGTGGTTCAAGTTAAAATGTCCTGGGAGAGCACTTAGCTGCCTCATTAGCAGTACTGAACCCTCATGAGATCCCAAGTGACCAGCCCATGCAGCTTTCAGATCACTAACAGAACACAACTATTCAGAGCTGGATAATGGAAATGGAAAAGTTCCCAACTTTCTAACCTAAATGCTGCATTTTGGATTGCAGACAGCCTTTGTCTGCTTCCTCAAGTACCTACCATCAGAACTCCTCTGGCAAGGAAGTTGGGGGTGCATGGGAGGCTGGGAGGAGACACAGCCAGGACAGGTGACCCTAACTGACCAAGGGATATTCCACACCACATCAAATCATGCTCACTATATAACATGGGAGAAGAAGGAGGAAGGGGTGGAGATTTTGGAGTGATGGCATTTGACTTCCCAAGTCACCATTACATGTGATTGGGGGCTCTGTTCTCCTAGAGATGGCTGAACAGCTGCCTGCCCATGGAAAACAGTGAATTAATTCCCTGTTTAGCTTTGCTTGCATGCACAACTTTTGCTTTCCTTATTCAACTGTCTTTATCTCAACCCATGAGTTTTCCTACTTTCACCCTTCCAATTCTCTCTCAGATCCCACTGGTGGGGCAGTGACTGAGTGGCTTTGTGGGGCTTGGTGGCTTGCCTGGGGTTAAACCATGACACCAATTAATAGGACCACGGATCAGCCCTGAAAAGCAAGTATTTAGTTGTGTGATTTCAGCATGACTATCACTGGGCTGACTCCCAGCTCAAGATAAAGGAACAGCATTTCTTGATTCATTGACTTCAGGTGAACAGCACTGCTTAGCCCTGCCAAGGCCAGGTTAGCTCTGGGCAAGCAGAGAAACAAGACTTATAGACACGTGGAGTTGTGAAATAACAGGTCCATAGGTTTTGGGCAGGCAGCAGCTATAGAAGCAAAATTAAGCAAAACATGGGTGCCCAAACTGCACCCTGAATGACCACATGCTTTAACCTGGTAACAGCTGTAAGGTGAGACAATAGGTCTATACTAAAACTGGACCACTACCTCATTTTCAGCTGTTTTGGTAATATAAATCTGGTTTTGCTTATTTTTTTCACTATCAGTAAAAACTATTCTTATCAAATTAGCTACACCATAAGTAATACTCATTCAAAAGCATTCAGATGTCCTCACGACAGACCAACCTACACATTACTTTTTATAAACATTTTAAAAGTAAATTCAATTTCTCACGTATAGTTTTTTTGTGTGAAAATTCATCATAAATGAAACGTTTTATATAACAGATAAGCAACCATGCAAATTTGCAATGAATACCTCATCAAGTATAAAGTATATTCATGTTTACAAAAGCAAAAAAATCTAACGTGTTTTCAGAAGTTGAGAGTGTATCAGCTAGGATACTCTGTATTTTGCTAACCTGCCTTTGTGAAGCCAATTTAAAAGTAATCCTCTTTCCTTCAGCAGTTAAACTGAATTAACTTCTCTGTGATGAGTAGCTGATAAAGCCACTATTTCCCCAATTCATACACACAGGAAGTCCATATAAAAGAATTAAATCCAGTAGTCTCACTTAACACATTAGAATTGAAAAGCAGTTACAGATTTATTGCCACTGAATTTTTCCAGAAATAAATGCTCTAAAGGAGGCTTCTGTTTTTCAAACCCAGATTGATACAGAATGATTAATGAATGTACTTCCATAAGCCTCTACGAGATGAAGATCTCCCCCTTTTGGCAGCAAAAAGCCTCAGCTATCACTCGGGGAAGCACAATTAAAACAAAGGGATACTCTGTATAAAAGATGATGTTCTAAAAATGTACATAACCGGTAATATAAAGCGATAGGCAAAAAGCTAAAATGCTCTTTAGTCAAACTAAGATAGGAAGTTGTATCTGCTGAAAATAGTTTTAAGAAAACCAATCAGGTGCATTACAATTGCAACCAATGCTGATTATTCAATGCACTGAGACTTCTAAAAATGTATTTGAGCAAGCCAATACAGAAACATCATAATATCTTAAGAATCCAAACGACAAAACCTTTTTCCATTCAAGAGAACTGCTCCTTTACACACAGTGCAAGAAACTCATACAAGTATCAGCAAGTAACAAAAAATTGTTACAGTTGAGTTTTCCTTTAGAAAACCCAGAGACATAAAATACCTGAAGTTTCTCCACTTATTACAGTAGTTACTCCCAAAACACTACCTAAAGTTTACTATAGTGTTTTATTGATGTAGATTTGAGTCAGTTTTCAGCTTCAAGTCTTCAGAGTAGCAAGAAACTATAAACTTCAGACTTCACTAATCCAAAACATTTGATCACCACTGGTTTACAAAAAAACAGCTTTTACCACAAACCTATGTAAGGAACCATGCATTTTCTATATTAAATTTCTTGAATGCAAAAAAACCCGATCTACATGTTTTTATGAATCGTGTCTTTGTGTAGGTTTGAGCATTAATTTGGACAACTCGTACAGAAACTGAGAGCAAGTTTAAAAAAAAAGTATAAAAATGACTTCTGAAACACTGAGAAGGGAAGCATTCCCCACTGCAGCCACCCTCTTTATCCAGTTTTCACATTTACACCACTCACAGTCTTGCTTAAACTGAAGTCTGCTCTCAGTAGGTAAGAGCTAGCAAGATTTACTTTCACAATTCAAGTGAAGTCAAATGCTACCCATCACAGTTAAAAGTTTATCAAACCTACAAGCTTATTGATTTTATAAAGTAAACTATTTCAATTAAGGTAGAAATTCATACAGAGAAGCCTAGCAAAAGAGAAAAGGACAGCATTGATGTATGTGATAAATACAATTATTAGGCACTATGCCTAATTCTTTATTCTACTAGGGATTAAAACAGTTGGTCTATCAACAAATTCTTATACTCAGTTACAACAATATTTGCAGTTTTCAGACTACACTAGCAAAGAACAACGTAGTAATGTACAGAATGGTGGCAGTTATGCTAAAACTATTTTTTTCCTCCATACTTCTCCTTTACTTCACAATTTAATTTTTCTCAATGCATGATACCCATCAGGTACATAAGAGAAATCCTACTCCTCTATCTTTTCCAGCCTAAGACATTCTGACGTTTATTTTATTTTTAAGAAGTTATAGATAGCAGCTTCAAATGCTCCGAGACCACTCTTCCTGTTCCTGCCACATGAGAAGTGACACTGGTTGGAGAAGCCTGACCTTGTGTGCTGTATGTGCCTATATATGGTCAAGGAGAATGTGCTCCCACTGCAGGGCTCTGCAGTGCCACTGTCAGCTCTGCCAAGGCAGCTCACTCCTTGGACTAAGATGCTAAGGTGCATCTAACACTAACAGAGACATTAAAACTCTCCTGCTTTCATTTTTCTTTCCCCCTTTTAACTCGACTGAAAGACAGTTATTTCACAGTTTTGTTTGCTAGGCACCCTGACAGCTCACTCCTTCAATCAACATCCATGCTGCACAGCAAAAACAAGCTGATAAGCAGGATACTGTGAAACCATATACTCACCATTACTCTTTCCTATACATCCCCTATTTCAAATTCAGAAATTCAGCTGTAAACTCGTTGCAGCAGAGAGACTCACCCCTTCCTCTACACTCCTAACACGTTAAAGTTCACTCTTCCAAAGCAATAAAATGAAATAGTGAAATAGATACTAAATAGATACTAAAACCCCTTTTTACCTAAAAGAAAGAAGGAAGAGAGAGATTCCCACAATAATTTCCACGTAAAGACAACTTTTTTGCTAATCACAAGGGGAATAAAAAGAGCTTCTTAAAGTTACTTTTATCACTGTTACAGCAGGCTCAAAGCATTGTATATCATGCATTTACATTCCGGATTCCTGAGGGTACCCTTGCTATCTTACAACACACAATAAATCTCCCACTCAGAGAAACCTGTGTTTGGCAAAAAATAGATGATGAGATATCACATCACATCTCTCTCTAGCAGAGACTAGAGAGCTCTGTTCTCAGTCATGCCTTCTGTGTAGCTCTTGTTAAAAACCTGTCTGCAGGCAACTAAACAAATGGGTTTGTCCTGACCCACTTAAATTAGCTACAGGGTTTTCTCACAATTAGCTCATAGTCACATAAATATTTACACAGACATCAGTTAAATGAGGCAAGTTTGTATTCTCTTGCCTCATACAGATCTTGAGATCTGTAAGTCACACTCAAAATAAGGGATACAGACTGTACTCACTGAAGTGATACTGGACATAATACTTACCTAGTTTTATTTAGTTCTGAGTTTGATTCCAACTTGTGATTTGAGTTCAGCTGGAGCTGTACCATTACTTTTCAATATGCAGCATTGTTGTTCCTTATAAAGTAAAACTACTCTGACATCTACCACTCAAACTGAATTTTGCATTGACAAATATAACACATCAAGGAGCACAGTCTAAGGTTCAAATATTTGCAGGATACATTGCTTGATGCTCTATCCAAACATCAACATAGTTTTTGACTTTGTAAACCCTTCAGTATTTAAAGAAAATGTAACTGGCTTCCTCTTTGGATAGCTAGATATTTGGTAGTACTGGCTCCAATTGCTCATTAAATCTTTAGGTTAGATACTTCCCAGGATGTTACACCACTATTTTTACAAACTCCTATGTATCATCAGTGCTCATCTATTTCTGTGAGTATTCAGACAAGCAAATTGATCTAGATAAAGAATAGCTTTAGAAGGTGGCAAGAAGACAACAACCAATTTAGCTAAAAAAAGAGCTTTAAACAATTATTATTGCTTCCTGCTGCTGACAGTTTTGTGAGGCAAAAAAGCCTTCAAACAGTTGGACAAGCTCTGAGAACAAAACTGTGAGAAAGGAATTACCCCATGTCAGCAGCAAACTGCCTTCACAGTATCTCATAAACCTCACCATACCCACGGGTATAACTTCAAACAGCAAAACAGCATCCCAAAACATGCATCATCTCACATAAACATGGAACAAAGGCAGCGACTCTGGTAGAGAGACAATGAATATAAATGTACTGCTTCAACTGCCTTCCTACCAAGCTCAACTGGAAATTCACTGCACTATCCAATTCACTTCTGCTTCTAGAAGAGCCAAGGAAAAAAACACTGTAAAAATGTGGTTCTGTGGCACAGGAAAGGAGGGGCACATTCCATACCTATGGCTTTGACTGAACAGACATTTCCTTAATTGTAATGCCTAAAGCTACATTGCATCTGGAGAACATGTGTTTTCCTCAATTACTTTTAATACACAAATATTTAAGAATATGTAACAGTACTAGCCCTTAACAGTGCTGCAAAAAGTAAATCTTACACAACGTGTGGTAATTTAGCTGCATTCTTTCTACCTGACAACCTGACTTCAATAATGAGATTTATTTTCACAAAAATAGCCACTTTGAAAGGTGGTGGATACTTCACTGTAGGACCTTTCAGCAGAAGAGTATCTAAATATCATAAAAGTCTCCATCTTAAAATCACTTTACACACCACATCATATTGGGAAGATTTAAAAAAACCCAAACTCAAAATAGGACTCCTGAAAGTCACTGCATCAGACACAGCAAAAAGGAATATGAAAGGAAAGGATATTGAGTAATACACAAGACTAACCATTAAAGAAATAAGAGAAATCTCCCCCATGTTATTCTGTAGTTATTCTTATTACTCCTAAGCATATAAAATTAGAAACATTTTATTATATATATATTTATACACAGCTATTTATGTATATATTGTATAATGTATATATTTATATGCAACTAATTATAATTATATATAAATATATACAATTGTAGCTGAGCAACTGCATACTTAAGCTGATGGATCAGATAGACAACAGATAAGCAGCATAAAAAAATTACTTCCTTGCAAAAAAAATTATTTCCTTGCTGTCATTCACTGAAAATTGAAAAAGTAGTAAAATTTTACATTTAATGAAAAGCAAAAGCATTAAGTTTTATTTGAGAAGCAAATGTTACAAGAAATGGCTCACTAAGACTTCACAAAGAAAGAAACCAACAGTGTCATCTCCACATAAAAACCCAAGACATCCTGTTACAGGGACATGAACACACATGATCCTCAGTTGCAGCATCGAGGCCTCTCTTTCTCAGCAGTCTTTACAAAGTGGTATCCACTGTAAGCTAAAAAGCACTTGGTTCATATTTGCAAAGTATTCTTCTACTACAAAGCCCAAGTTTTTAAAGTGATTCTTCTTCCAGCACCGAGATAATTTGTTATAATGAGATAGCCCAAGGACATTAAGCCCAGATTCAACAGCAGTGGGGAGAGAAAAGGAACACAACAAAGCTTGCTCTATGAAAATCAATAGACTAAGGTACCACCGTAACTGTTATGTCTCCCCTCCCAATTCCAGCATCTTACAATTCTAAGTTACCTATTCAAGGTTTTAATGCTTTCTGTCAAGCTAAGAAAATATTGAAAGTATTTTACATTTCAGAATTTTTTTACTCAAGGATTAAAAAGTAATTACCACATGCTCAAAAACCTGCTTTCATTTCTCAACAAGCACTTTAAACTCCTTTACATCCCACTTCTAGAACCTGAAAGTGAATAGTATTCAGGTCTGCCTGTAAAAAATACATGGGTTTGCTAAATAATGCAGCTAAATCCCTTTTCCTGTTCCTTTTTGACTGCCAATATTGAAACCAACTGAAAACAGAATTTCACAGCAGAACTGTGGGTTGAAGACTGTATTGGTAGGAGGTAGAACCATATCCATTATATCATAAATTAATGTTTCCAGTTTCATCTCTGTATTTGCCAATAACTTGTCCTATTACTCTATTTTTGCTTCAATTTGTTTCTTTTATCTACTTGAGCTATGAGGTTTCCTAGGCAGCAAGCTTCTGCAAGAAGTTTTGAGAGTACAGAGACAGCAAGAAGGGGGCTTTTGATGGTCCTGAGATGTCACTGCATTATGAATACCGTAATACTCCCTAACATGGTAGAAGTCAAAATTCCCAAAGTGTACCTGATTTCTTCAAACTAGTACTAAGGAAAAAATATATGACCTGAAGTCTTAGAAATCACTGATCTTTAATTTATAATAACAGGTTTCATTTGTATTCATCATCAAGCTTCAAGTAATTACTTTTCACTTGTCAAAAAGGCAAACAATTTTGCTTTGCACAGTAACTTACAATGGAGGTACACAGTAAAAGACAAGCAGCACTGTATGCAAGCTGCAACAATTATAAACTAGGGTAAGTTTCTGACTGTGGGCTTAGACAAACATTGCAACACCTCACCCAGAGAGCTAGTACAGTCTCTGTTCCTGGAGATACCCAAAACTCAAAGGGCAAGTCCCTAAGCAACCTTATCTAAACTGGCCTATTTTGACTAACCAGCATTTGAGTTACCTTCAGAAATTTCTTCCAGACAGTATGAGTGTAGAAGCAAACCAAATAATTATTTGCAGTTACATATACAGTATATGATCACTTCTTCAGACAGTGTTTAACAGTTTCCCAAGGGAGTGATTAATCTCAATGGTATTGATGCATTTTTAGTTAAAAATAAAAACCTAAGTCAAGACAACATACTATCTTCACACACATTTTCATGTATATCCTGAGATGGACATGAAAATCTTAAATGTTGGAAGGCCTCCAATATTCAGAATTACATGTCAGTCTGAAAAGCACTCCTAACTTCCTCATTCTTACTAAAGAACTTCATCAAAATATTATCAAGGACACTTGCAAGACTTAAAGTTTACTTTATAGATTACAATGCCATTATACCCAAAAAAGGTTATTCAAATGCAGCTCCTACTCATCTAGTCTCCAAGTCTCATTTGACACAATTCTGAAAGTCAGAATTCTAAATCCTTTCAAAATGAACGATGTAGAGCACAGGAATTGCTTTAACACATGTAAATTAGAAAAGTAACAATTTTTTTCTGTCAAAAGTTCTGCTATTGCTTTCAAAGACGTTTTAGGAAAAAGGTTTATATTTGCATTGAGAAAAGTACCTGAGCCTTTCACATTGGTGGGCTTGTACACGTAAGTGCAATTTGCTGCCAAAGTATTATGCTGTAAAGAAAACATTATAGGTGAAAGATTCATTTTACTGGCATAAACTTTTCATTCCAAAGCACTGAAATAAGAAATGGGTTTTCCTTAATCTGACAAAACTACACTGCAGAGTTTAGTTTAACTTTATTAGGTCAATTAGGTGTCAAAATCTACAAATTGAAGAAGTTACAAAGTTACCCAATGCACCAGGAAATACCTGGAAGCCATCCAGGCTCACTTTGACAAATGGGACAACTTCCTCATTATAAGTGAAGTTTTCTTCTAATCACACTGTTAAACCCCATTTTTCTGAAAAAGTGAAACTACTGGGATATAAACTTACTGAAAGAGGTGTAGTTCCTTTTTTCAAAAAACATGTTTGACAATTCCCAAATTTATTATGTTCAGCATTTTAAGTAATGCAAGAGCTAATTTAGTATTTCAAAACTTCATGTGTTATCCTTTCCTCCCTGAAGGCATCCTGATTTTCTGAGGTCATATCTCAAGTCATACACAGCTATTTAACTCCTGTGCTTTGTAAATTTGCATTAAAAACGAAACACCCCAACCAAATATACAGAAAACATGTCCCTTCAAGTCACCAAAAATGGACTAGAAAACACTGGTTTTATGAGTTTTATGATTTAAATGTTTTTGTGGTGTTTTTCATTTGTGCCATTGTTTGGAAATGAGTATTTACATTAGCAAATGCAACTTTTACAGTAAAATCAGTACCTTTAATTAATTATGGCCTACACTCATGTAGATAAATTGTACCTTTAATATTCCCACTAATAAGCTAATTAATTTTTATGTATGTTTATTAGTTTTTATGTAGCTACAGGTAAGAAAACAATTTCTAGATAAAACAATAAAATTGAACTGCAAAAAATGGTTACTAGACTTTAACAAAACTTCAAATATCCTGTGCACATGAATAGGTTTTGTATTCAAAACCTGTTAAGTGATGATGCATTATCTATAGGAAGGGTGCTGAAGTGATGACTTTGTTGCTTGAGAGCTCAGGGCTTCAAGATTTCCACCTCTTACACCCCATTTTTAAATAAACAAACTGAATCAATAAACAAACAAACTTATGTTATTCAACATACCTAAAAGCTTCTGAACTTTCAGTGACCTACGTGAATAATGCAGCTACAAAACACCGTGGATCACGAAAGCTGTCTTTAGCATTGGAAAATTGCTGCTCCTGGATGCTAAAACCAGTACATTTCACTGGCAATGGTCCAACTTCATATCTTTGGATCCACACAAATCTTACACACCTTATTTGCTACAAATGGTCCTCATATTGTTGCAATGATGCAACACTCGTGTAATTGAAGGAAAAACAAGGCTTCAAAAATCTCTTTAAAAATGGGAATCTGAGGAACAAGATTGAGTTCAAAACTATCTTGAATATTGAAATGCTCTTTCTGGTTCTTATCCTTCCTGGTTTTAAAGATTATTTACCTGAACTGTAACAATCTGGTTTGCTATTATTCCAATTATGCCCCTTTCTATATTCTCAATTATGCTAAACACTGCTGGTTTTAAACTTGAATTATGCTACAGCTAAACACAGTCATCTTAAATCCAGCAATACTAAGGTACATGGAACTGCTTACTGCCTTTGTAACACTTAAAATATTTTGACTAAGCATGAAGTAAGATACAAAGCAAAAACCTTTCTGAACTTGTCCTATCATTACATCACTCGATTTCTTACTTATTTGTGCTCATACATCATTACAAGTCTGAGACAAAAAGAGTTCTGTTATTTGGTTCAACTTCTTTTATCCTTGAGTTTGAGGAGTTTCAGGGTTCTGGTTATGTCTCTACTGAAATTATCTACAAAGCTACATCACCACCATCATCTGCATCAGCCTTCAATATTATCAGTTCTGTATTACGGAAGGAAAGTATATAAAGGAGCAACGTGATTTATTTCTCATGAAAATCAATGTTTGCCTCTTTGCATCTACTCCTGCATTTATTTATAGTCCCAACTATAAATGCCATCCCAACTATAAATGCCATCCAGCTGATTTTTTTTAAGCTGAGTAAAACTGAATGCTTGAAATAGCATTTTTGTTGTACAACGATGGCATAACTTAATGCATCAGAAATAAAATCTTAAGGTATCACATGTCTATTTTCCACGAGTTTGCAGTGTTACCCATCTTTGGTTTCTTAGCCAATAAAATATACTCTCAGGCTTGGAAAATTCCACTCATACAGGAAAATCAATTTTATATGGGACTGATGGAGAAATCAATTTAAATTTACAATGGATGAGTGCTCATTCCGTTCACTTATACCAAGGCAGGAAGAGTCTCTATGAGTCTCTGCACTCATTTTTGGAGAAAAGGAAAAACTAAATCAGTGAGTGGAAGAAAGTTCAGAACTTAACTCCATCAGCCACAAAAGCACAGGCAGTGCTGCCAAGATCATACAGAGACAAGATAAAACTGCCATTCTGTCTTTTATTATTTGACAGGACAAGAAGCAATGGGCATAAAATAGAACATAGGAGGTGCCATCTGAGCACAAGAAACACTTTTTCACTGCAAGAATGACCGAGCACTGCCACAGGTTGTCCAAGGAGGCTGTGGAGTCTGCATCCCTAGAGAGTTCCAAAAGCCACCTGCACACAGTACTGGGCAACCTGCTCTAAATGACTCTACAATATGATGTGCAAGGATCCCTTCCAATCTTAACCATTCAGTGATGGCAAGATAACTTGTAGTCAAAGTATTTTCAGCATACCTTCTGGAACAATGTACTTGAATAATGTTACTTGTATTTTCTATAAGGGGCTAGAAAAAATGCAATTACCACTTGTACTTCTGGATCACATTGCTACCTGTATCAACAGAGAGGTGGCCTTGAAATGTGATTTAAGTAGAGGAAGGCAGAGTCTTCAAACCTCTTGGGAAGAGGATAGCAAGATCTAGGTGCTATACACTCCTATTCATATTAGTGCAACTCTACTTATAAAACAGGGCCAAACAGAAAACCTGTCTTACTGTAACCACTTAAGATATTTTAGAAAACCTAAATTCAAATAAGTTTGAAATATCGTCTTTGATGCCTTCGACATTTGTGTCATCTCACAACTTCCACAAACATGAAAATATAAGTTTTTAAAGTGGAAAGGGAGCAAGAGCATGCATTACATAAAGGCAGAAGCAGGACACCATGTACACAGAACACCACACCCTAGCTTGAAAACAGGCAGCTGCTGTGAAGCTGGATCCCCCAGAGGATGACAAGGAGCAGTGATAACTGAGGTCTCACAAAACATCCTGCTCCTTTTGAGATTTTTCCGGAAAAATCTGCCTTAAATTTGAGTTCCCAACTGCCACAAAAAGAGTACACGGTACATCTCTAACACAGTCCCTCTGCTCCTTGACCTCACACTTCCCCAGTTACTGCCTCCTAGCAGGAAGCAAAAGAGCCTTCCTCATCCCCACAGCTCCTTCCTCTCGTAAATCACACGTATCCCATCTCCTCCCGGAGCCGGCGGGGCTGGCCGGGTGCTTCGGAGCAGCCGGCTGGCCGGGGCACGGCGCCTCGGGAACGGGAAGTGGAGGTGGGGGAAGGGAAAGCCCTTCCGCGTCTCTTCTGCCTCTCCCTGCCATCCCCGCGCCCCGCACACCGGGCGGGGGCGGCCGCGGGGACCGGCGGTGCGGCCGCCACCCCCGCCGGGCCCCGGGCGCCGCCCCCGCCAGACCCTCACCGTACAAGGCGCGGCGGGAGATGCGGCCGGGCCGGGCCGGCCCTGCCCCGGCCTCAACCCCGACCCTCCGCCCGCCCCTCCTGCGGCCGGGCCCGGCTGCGCGGCCACGCTAAAACAGGAGCCCCGCCGGCACGGAGGGACGGAGGACAGGAGGGCGACGCGGCTCGGCGCAACCTAGCCACCCATCCCTACCTTCTCCTCGTCGGACAGCTGCTCCTCCAGGTCCGCCATCTTCCCGTCCGGCTGCTCCCGCCCCCTCCCGCTCCTCCTTCCCGGCAGGAAGGGCGGGACCCGCGCGCGCTCCGCGCGGAGGCGCTGCCTTGTGCGCGCGCGCGGCGGGCGGGGATCCCGGGGCAGAGAGGCGCGTTGGGAATGGAAAATGGGGGATCCCGGGACAGAGGGGCGCGTTGGGAATGGAAAATGGGGGATCCCGGGACAGAGGGGCGCGTTGGGAATGGAAAATGGGGGATCCCGGGGCAGAGGGGCGCGTTGGGAATGGAAAATGGGGGATCCCGGGGCAGAGGGGCGCGTTGGGAATGGAAAATGGGGGATCCTGTATCCTCTTGTCCTGTCTCTGGTTGCCTGGGAGAAGAGGCCAACCCCCAGACAGGAGGAGAATATCCAGGTTTCAGCCCCCAGTGTAGCAGGTGCTCAGTGGGTGCCCGAGGCCTGGGCACCCCACAGGTGCTGTGGGAGGTTGTGGGAAGCTCAGTCTAATATCAGCGACAGAAGTGTGTGAAGTGATTTGTACTGTAGAGATTGGACATGGAATGGCATCAATGGGAGAAAAATAAGTAGATTGGAAGTTTCTTAGTCTTCAGACTAAGACATCGTGAAGAATGTCATCCAGCAATGTGACATTGTGGCTACACAGGGACTTGGGATGATGACTTGCAAGGATGGCCTGTGGGCTAGTGGTTACTTTTTGGTAACATTTAAAAAGACAATTTCTTAATGTCCAGCACAGTGTACTTCATCTCAGTTATGTGAACAAGGAAAAGCTGATCGTTGATAGGAAAATCACAGGTACTGAGATACACCTAAATCAGTCATGGTTAGTGGTGTGAATGTAGCCAGCTTCAAGCCAAAGGATTTGTCATGCTATGGAGTTCATCCACATCTGTCTTTCTTGCATGAGTATTTCTGCACAAATGCTGCCAACGTGCAGTAGAGCAAAATATGCCTATATCTGTAGAATTTTTTAGGGCTGTTACTCTAGATGCTGTAGGAGGACTGTCGCATGAAAGTGAAGGAAAATGAAATTGGACAAAAAGTGGTTCAAGCCAAATGTGGGTATTCTCATGGCACAAATAAAGCTAGTATATAATGCAAACATGTAAATAAAATAAGTAAAAATAATTAATATATAGGTTGGACAACATGGCTGGTTCAGGACAGTTGAAGAAAGATTTAAAATACCTGAAGCCATGGAGGATAAAGATAATGAACAGTAGTGTATTTATGTGAGGAACAAGATAAATGACAACTAAAGCTAATGTTTGATAAGACCATTGCTAGATTTAGAGTTAAGTATAGAACAGAAAATGTGCATCTAAGGGATATCTGGGTTTTGAATATTTTGTATATATTATAGATTTTATATCTCAATAATAAAAGGTAATAGTCTGTAGCAGAGAACAGCATTGTACAGCATTCAGTGTCATGCAACAGTACTTTACGATTTCCACCCAGGAGTCGTAAGATAAACTGCCTGAGGTCTGTGAAATGCATCTGTTAATTTTTAACACACCTTGGGATTTGCCAGCTGGGGGATATTGCCATATATTGCCATGGGTATTGCTTTATTTAAAATGTATCAGGAAGATAGTTCAAAAAGGTAGAAGATCTTCTCAGATAAATGTGAACAGTTTTCTTGTAAGTTAATATACCTGTCTGTTGGATGTACCATGTTTACACCAGATTTTTCTTGGAAATTTGCTGAAACTAACATGATGAAGTGAATGTTCACATCATAGAAACTGATGTGAATCTTCTTAATAGTACCCACACAGGTACTTTACCGTGACCTTAGGAGTTAATGGGAAATAAATAATCGTGCAGAAAATAATGTGACTTTGTGGCTTTGTTTTTTGTGACTAAAGTATTTTGGACTGTTTGTGTGTCTCCTCAGGAAGAATATGGAATTGTCAGGGGGATTTTAAAGGAGGACTGAAAATAATCCTGGAGATGCAGAAAATATTTCAGGATATGAGGCTTAAGGATGTCAAGACTGAGAAGTGATTTTGGATATAGCAGTGACACATGAGTTAGTTTGGAATTTAAACACATCTTCTATGAAGTCATATATCTCTGCCTGCTGTTTTAAATTGAATACAGCCAATTTCCAACCAGTAAATCTCATATACAAAATTCATATTTTTTCATGTGTCAGTGTCTCTACACATTGATCTAAGACTAATTTGCACTACAATTACACACAGAACAGCAAAATATACTGTTGCTTACTGCTAGTAAGCAACATGTCTTAGCAGCTGTCTAGTCCCACTGTGTGAAGCTCACTGTGGGCTAGCAAATCTGTCTGATGAGCAGCATGTGGTTTAGTGATGTAGTGGGAGAAAAGTTAATTAATTATAAAAAGAACACACCCACTCCCCAAACAACAGCTACTGAGTTTTACTTAATCTGATCAGACATAGTAGAGCTACCAGTCAAGTACTGTGCTGTTTTACTGAACTGCTTCTGTTTTTTTTTTTTCCTGTATTGACTCTGTAGAGCCAGACCCATGGCCCTTGTATAGCACTGGGAGGAAGAGCACAGAGCTCCTCACTACAAGTTCTCCCTGCAGGGCTACCAATATGGCTTGAGAGAAGTGCAGTTTCTGTGCTGAAGACTGGCAATGAGGTGATGTGGCATAGTGGTTAGCACAGCCACACCTCTGTCCTTCTGCACTGGCCCTGAATGTTGAGATAAACAATGCAGAAAAAAAAAATCACTTTTTCATTCTTTTTCATCAAGGCAGGTGATTTACATTTTATCTATTGCATCAGCTCAAAGGAGAAACTCATGAGAGGTGTATTTGGGGCCTACTTGTTTAACCTGGATGATGTACTACATTCTGTAGATTTTCTGTAATGAAAGATGTTTTATAAGAAGTCACTAATCTTCTTTGCTTGACAGTACTTCCTTTTACATTTCAGCAGGAAATCAGAATTCTTTCTTCAGAGAATTTTGGATTAAGCCCTTTTGCAAGTCTGCAAATCTTATCAAACAATATATTCAAGGAGTCAAAGGACAGGTAAAGAAAATAAGTTGGCCACTATAGACAACATTTTAATAGCTAACAATGTGGCTTTTAAAAAGCTAACATACTAAGACAGCAAAGATAACTAACACATTTGGAGAAACCTACAATCAGTTCCCCTATGTCTGAAGAATACAGGCTACAGAATCAGTAGAATGGTCAACTAAATCATCTGTAAAAAGTTTTGTTGAGTATTTAAAATTGGATTATTGGTGAGCATTTTTGATATTTAGCTGATAAACACCTGAGTCTCAGCTCATGACCCTTTGCTTCTATCAACAGGGAGAAATAAGCACTCCAAAGGTGAGATTCATCTGACCTAGTTAAGACACCTGTCTTAGGACAAAATTATTGTCTATATGAGTTCAGATGCAGCTGTCTAAATATTAGTACCTGTATTATGACAGCCAAATCCCCTTTTACTGGTAGAAGATCAAAAGGAAAGAAGGTGATGGACCAGTGAAGAGGCACAAGGGCCAAGGGAAGAGCACAAGGGGCAGCTGAAGTTAAAAAGCTAAGGGAAAGGAGACAGGACTACACTTGTAGTTCAGCACTGCTCTGTGCTCCCTAGGGAAGCTGAACTCAAAGTGGTAAATCACATATTTATGCACAAAGGACTTTGTACCAAGATGGCTGTACTTCTGTACTGCCTTTATTGCAGCTCCTACTCAGACATCAGGAATGCTGTATTGGTAGCTCTTGGTAACATGGAGATGGAGTACAATTAGGATTAACAAAGGAAGAGGACAGGCTGGGCATTAGGAAACAGACCAGAATCAAAGTGTAAGGGTTCTGCACCCCATAAAGAGGACTCTTAAGATAGCAGTGTGCCTTACAGCAAGTCCAAAACTTCTCCAGCCTGAACCAGTCTCACTCTCTTTTGGTGTACCTATTTGTTTGCCTTTGCTCTGTACCAAGATAGATTGAGGAAGCAGCAGGAGAAAGCAAAACTGAGGAGAGAGCAAAGGAGCTGGAGCACTGCTCTTCCCAGCCATCAGATTGTTACAGGAAAAAAACAGAATTAAAAAAAAAAAAAAAAAAAAGAAAAGGAAGTGTAGTCTTCTAGCTGGATTTATTTACTTTAGTTCTAAAGGAGACATTGTTTGGCAATTTTATTTTTCAACAGGAAATGGTAAATGTGCTGATTTGTTTAATGAAGTTGAAATTCACTGTAGGAGTCCAAATTCCTTTTTTGTTTTATTCTCTGTAGACCTGAAAGTCTCATGTAGATAAAATCTCAATAAAGATAAACCATTCAAGCAGATGTGAGTAAAGAGCTGAGAATTTCTGGGCTAGTGTAGAGAAAAGTGCCTCAGAGAGTCAGTAGTACTTCATGCTGCTTAACAGTGGTGTGGGGCCTTAATTTTTGACCTTGTGAA
Organism: Vidua chalybeata; assembly: GCF_026979565.1. Classification (NCBI taxonomy): domain Eukaryota; kingdom Metazoa; phylum Chordata; class Aves; order Passeriformes; family Viduidae; genus Vidua; species Vidua chalybeata. The sequence goes on along the minus strand of NC_071534.1, from coordinate 48,395,739 downwards.
CATATTGAAAGAAATAGCAGGAAGAGAAGGTTGGATTTTGAAATAAAATAATTTTATTTTTGAATGTTGGGCATCTGAATCATAAACAGCATAAGCACTTGAGCACACTTGCTTCTGACCTCAATAATAGTCCTGAATGCTAAATATTTGTGAAAGTTAGGACAGCGTCCGAATGTTCTTGTAGGAACATTATTTCTATAATCTACTTTTGAAACAGTTGCCATGTTGTGTATTGATAAATCACACTGGTCTATTAAAATATGTTTCTTTTGTTTGTGTAAATTTTTTGTTTGTTGGTTGGTTTTTTGTTGTTGTTTTGTTTTTCCTTTTTTGTTGTTGTTCTGCAGTGTTCTGTTTAATCAAAGACTGGTTAAGACAGTGGTGCAATTTGCCTGTAGCAGTCAGGACTTACCTGTGGCCTTAGAGCCGAAGATCTGCTTCCTTGGGAGAGCTGTCATTTCTTAACACTGCACTGGATGACAGTGAAACCCCATTAGATGAAAAAGATACTGGAGATTTTATCTTGCCATTTGACTTTAGCAGAAAATAGTCCTATATATGACTGTAGTAATTGCATTGGTCTCAATTTTCTGTTGTCATAGAAAATTTGAGATTGCAAGAGAGCCAAGATTTTACCCACATGGATTCTGAAGCTGATGATGACTGTGGATAAGGTCAGGTAAATAAAATGAGCAGGAATCAAGGAAGGTTACAGATAAATGTACAATGTGTCTGAGGGAATGATAAGTTTTATATCACTATACATTGCCCCAAGATAGCATTCAACTTGTTTGACTTAAACCCCTTACATTTTCTTATTCTGAGGCCTCAATTCTACACTTAATTTGGTTTATAATGGTACAGAGGTCTGTTGCAAAGATTAGTATCAGAGGCATAACAAAGTTAGTGCAGAAATTACCCAGTCTATTATTAATTTAATAAGTTCAAAACAAGCATTATTAATCAACAAATGCTTGTTTTGAACTCAGCTGTGACCAGCTTCATAGGCTTAATATTGACAAACCCTGTTTCAATTGTTTAAAAGGAAGAATTTGCCCCCCGCAAGTATTTCCACTGTTCATTATCTCAATGGGAATGAGTTTTTGATTAAATTAACAATTCTGTTTATTCCCAAGAAGTTTGTAAAGAGGGAAAATACTTTTTGTTGTTGCAGTAAATTGCATTATAGGGGTAGTTCTCCCTCAGCTGTCATGAAAACAATTGACAAACCTCTAATGCAAACCCAGAGAAAATACATCCCACCATAATGTCCTCAACAACTCCCCAAGAAGTAACTTTTTGAAGAAGAGCAATTTTAAGAAGAGCAACTCAGAAAAAAAGTAACACAAAGATTAAAGGTCTGATTTTACTAGTTTCATTTCTCCAAGTTCAAGAAAAGCACAAAGGAATAATTACTAAAAAAAATGCTGTCATTTTCCTCTTTGTGGCACTTTAGAAAGCATTTTGTATGGATTAACTGGGAATGGAAAATCTCAGAACTGTAATTGCATTTTGGTAGTAATTTTTTTAATATCTTGTAATATCTAGAGGAACTATTTTGAACCAAAGAAAATGTTTTTGACCCTGAAAGGGAACAAAGTTTTATTCCACACATGCTTTAACCAGTTTTCCAATTTTTAGAGAATTGCATTTGCTCCATACCTGTGCCTGTTTTAATTCCTGTTGCTGTGCTATAATGATATCCCTGACTGATATGGATCAGTATTAGTCTGAGAAAAAGCCTAGTGCACATGCTTCCCAAATGGTAAGCTCAGGCTTTTGCAATCTGTGGAAACTTAGTGCAAATACTGTGCTCCACTTCCTTCCTCACAGTAATATTTTGAAGTTCTGGTTTTAGTCTCTCATGTCAGATCATGAAATGCAGCAAAAAAAGAAATCCCCTGTTTCTGTTGTGATGTGTAGGATTAAGTGATGAAGAGCTACAAGCAGAAGTGGGATATCTAGAAATGTAAAGTAACACCATCTAGTGTGATGAAGAGGGTTCTCTAGTCTCCCTATTATTTGTTTTCTAAATTTTTGTGGCCCTTAAAAGCAATTTTTAGGGAAAGTGGGAAGAAGAGCAGCAAGGTGCCTTTATAGATGTTTCAGGTACAACACAGGACAAGACAGTTTTCTTGGAATTTAATGGTAGCAGAAGATGAGAGTTTGATAACCTATGAAAGACCTAGAAGGAAAGATGGTATAGGTGGTAAGACACAGGTGGACCACTGCCTTCCTGTGCTGCTTGCTGACACAATGATATTAAGAGCTGTTTTTAAACCTGGTTGTGCTTACATACAGAACTGCTGTATCTGAGTCCAGCTTCCTCATACACCTTGTGTCATCACACATGCTTTTCTGGCTGTCCCCTTGAGCAGTACACGATGGTCGGAGCTGCATCTGTTAATTTCTGGTGGTGTCGCAGTGTGCTGTCGTGGCGTGCTGGGCAGCGACAGCAGAGGTGCAACCTTCCCCCCGTGAGCTCCGCTATTCCCAGTTATTGCTTGGTCCGGTGCAGGAACAGATAACGACGACACGGGACTTGGGGTAAAACTGGATGGATTTACCAGGTCCATGACCTGGGACCCCAAGACAAAAGTTGGGGGGGGGGGGAGAGGGGGTTGTGCAGAGGTTTTTATAGGGGGACTGGTATAGGGCAACTAACCAATGAGGGCATGGTAGAGAAGGTATCTAGGGCAGGACTAACATTCTATAAACCTATCAGGGAGAGCAGGGGAGGGGGATAATACAAAGCAACAAATGGGGTATCGAATACTACAAGATAGACAAGGAACACTCTGGGAAAAGGGGTAGGGATAGGGAGGCTTGACAACTTGAGAGGGAGGAAGTTAGGGAATGGCCTGGGGAGATTGGCAACTCGGGAGGGGAGGAGATTAGGGAGGAGAATAGTGGGCAAACACAAACTTAAAGTAAAAACCACACCACAGCATGGTGGTTCTAGCTCTTCATTGCCACTTGTTTCTGGGTTTGGCTCTACATTCCTTTTAGTCACAGTCTTTGTTCTGAGCCACATCAGACTGCTGATTCCACCATTGCTCGCTGCCTTGTCAGCTGGGAATTCTCCTGGGAGCCAGGGAAGAAAGAGAAGACCTGGGAAAAGAGTGGGGAAATGAGAAGGTGGGGAGAAAAGGGAAACAGATCTCATGTACTTTTTTTCCTTACAGCACATTGCCCTTCCCAGTTTCCATGCAGTATAGTCTGTCTCTTCTTGTGGGCTGTATTCCAGGGAAGGATTTTTCAAATGGTCTGTTAATAAACCCTGATTGAGTCACAAAAGTCTGTTGCAGCTCTCTAAACCTGGCCAAAGTTGGGGAATTGGGGTTTTGTTGTGTGTATGGTGAACAGCCTGGTGGGGTCACATGCTGATGACCAGCCCTGCTCATGGCAGAGGCTGGGAAGGACAGTGGTGAGGGCCTGAGCCTGCCCATGGCACAAGGTGGAGAGGAGTGGACTAAAATGGGCCAGGTCCATGTCATAGCAAGGGTTTTATGTTTTAACATTTACAGGAATTTCTCTTGGCCAACCAAAACAAAACAAAAGGGAAACCAAAACAAATAGTGAAGAGTTTTCAGTGAATGTCAATGGACTAGTTCCCCTGATGTCAGGGAGAAGCTGATGAATAATGCTGCAAAGTCTGAAGGATGTGTGCTTGACTTCTGTGCATGCTGCACACATCTGTGTACCCAATGTCAACTCAGACGTGCCTGACACTATATTTTATGGATTAAAGATTAATGATACCAGGCTATAGGTACAAAAAAAAAACCCAGTGAAATATGAGTCTTTAGGGTAGAAGGGGATCTGAGGCAATTGGCACAGAGATTGTAATCTTTCTTTTCCTGCTGCAGGATATAGAGCCTTAATTTTAGGATCTCTTTTGCAGTTTAAGGCAATCTATATTAAAAGCTGACAATGAATGTACTTTAGTGTAGTGTAGAGGGCCAAGTATGATGCTAGATACAGTGGGAGGACTGTATAGGATTTTGGGAAAAGGGAGCCGAATCTGTATTCTCTCTACCTGCAAGGGAGCCCTGGATGTAGGTACAGAGGAATGAGATGCTGGAAAGTAGTGCTGCAGAAAGGGAGCTGGGGGTCCTGGTCGATGGCCAGTTGAATGTGGGTCAGCAGTGCCCTGGCAGCCAGGAGGGCCAACCCTGTCCTGGGGGGCATCAGGCACAGCATCACCAGCTGGGCAAGGGAGGGGATTGCCCAGCCCTACTCTGCACTGGGGCAGCCTCACAGTGAGTATTCTGGGCAGTTTTGTGTGCTACAATATAAGAAAGATACAAAGCTATGAGAGAGCATCCAAAGGAGGGCCACGAGGAAGGTGAAGGGCCTCGAGGAGAAGCCATATGAGGAGTGGCTGAGGTCACTTGGTCTGTTCAGCCTGGAGAAGAGGACACTGAGGGGAGACCTCATTGCAGTTACAACTTCCTCACGAGGGGAAGAGGAGGGGCAGGCACGGATCTCTTTTCTCTTGTGACCAGTGACAGGACTTGAAGAAACAGCATGAAACTGAGTCAGGGGAGGTTTAGGTTGTATATTCAGAAAAGATTTTTCACCCAGAAGGTGTTTGGACACTGGAACAGGTTCCCCAAGGAAGTGTTCACAGCACCAGCCTGACAGAGTTCAAGAAGCATTTGGACAGTGCTCTCAGGCACATGTGATGTGATTCTTGGGGTTGTCCTGTGCAGGGCCAGGAATTTGACTTTGATGATCCTTGTGGGTCCCTTCCAACTCATCATATTCTGTGATTCTAATAAAAAGCTTTGAAACATATGCAGAATTTTTTCTCTCTTTTCGTGCATATTATAAAGATTATAACTTGGGTTGGAAAAGACCTTAAAGATCACCTAGTTGTGCCCTCTCCCCCCACTTTGCCTGCCCCTGCAGTGGTCAGGGCTACTTTCCCCTAGAGCAGGTTGTTCAAAGCACCATCCAGCCTGGCCTTCAGCACTTGTAGGGATGGGGCATTCACAGCTTCTCTGGGTAACCTGTTCCATTGTCTCACCACCCTTATAGTAAAGAATTTCTTCCTGATACCTAACCTAAACCTACCCTCTTTCACTTTAAAGCCATTCTCCCTTTTCCTGTCACTCCACACCCTTGTAAAAAGTCCCTCTCCAGCTTTCCTTTGGGCCCATTCAGATACTGGAAGGATGCTGTAAGCTCCCCTTGGAGCTTTCTCCAGGCTGAACAACTCCCCTCTCAGCCTAGATAACATCTAAAAATAACAGAAATGTTTCAGTGTAGCTGTTCTGAAACAAAATTATTTAGAACCTGAGAATTAATGTCAATGTAGAACTTTATTTCAGTTAATTCACAGTCAGTAGTTAAATCTACTAAGTAGATTTAACTGTGAGGTTTTATTAATAATACAAATGTAAATATGATGTAAGACTGTCTTTGTCTGGAAGTTTTATATTCCCCACTGGTAAGACTCGGGACCTCAGGCAGATAGAGTGTGGCATTAATTTATCAGTCCTTTTCTGTTAGCATTAGGAAATAGTGAAATAAAGAGTGATGCGATTCTGTGTGATGCTCTGACTACAGCAACGCACTAGATGGCACTGTTGGTTTTAGTTTTACTGCTGCCTCTTCTCGGGAACTTAATTAGCTCCTTTTGAAAACAAACATGCTGTTTCAACAGAGGGTCAGTGTACATTGTTCTGGGCTGCTGCTTTTATATTTATAGTCATGTAATCAATATGTTGGAAGGGTAATTAATTTTTAACTTCAAGCCAATTGTAGATCAAATGCCACTAGAGTTACTGGGTGGAGACAGTTTAATTTCCTTTGAAGCAATGATACTGATTAGCTGTAAAGGGTTTTCAGTGAGTTGCTAGAGATCCAGAAGACCTTTTGCTTTGAAATACTGGTGTTAACTTTAAAGTAACACCATTACTGTGATACAGATTAATGAGTGGTGGCATAATTCTGATAAAGTTCCACTCACATACTTGCTATACTTTGTCAATTCCTATTTCTAAGCAGCTTTATCTGCTTTGACTATTCTATTCCTATCAAAGGAGTGGTACAAAGTAAACATTAAGTTTCAACTGACTTGCTGCTTTTTATCCTTGTTCTCTCATTATCTGTCTGTGAGGACTCTAGAGGCCCATGGCTAAGGATGAGATGTGACCATCTGCACTACAGCATACAGAAAGGATGGCATGAGAAGCTGGGGTGTTTTTTGAAACCTTTCCAACCCATGCTTGTCAGACATGCTGGTGTCCTCGCCTCCTGTCCCTTTCTCCTACTGTCTAGGTCAGCTCTGTCTGTCTCTCAGGTTCCTTACTTGGAGATGCTTGCTAGCTTTCAGTGCCCTTTCAGTGCTTTCAGCCCATCCCCTTGATGTGTCCTTTTCCTCTGAGCTAACCTTCCTTGATCATATTATTTTCATCTGTTCACTCTTTCATCTTCTTCTTTGTCTCTGTTCTTCAACATCCAAGCAAATTGGAATCTCAGCGCTCAGCTCTCTATCCCTGTCTTACAACTTTAACACCTTCCTTCTCCTTTTTGTAATCAATAAATGAGCCATTTTCATGGATAGGCTATTGATCCCTTCTCTGGCTGTTTGGATTCTTTCTGATCTTGTGTCTTTGCTTTCCATTACATAAAAATTTTACTACAGGCTCTGACTATCCACTCTTGGGCAAGTCTCAGAGCCTCTCTGCTGTCCTCATTGTTGTTGATCTCTTGGCTGACTTTTGAGACTTTGATCATTTAATTGGATTTCATGCTGAGTAAAACCATGGGCACTGGTTTAATCTGAAATTAAACTTTTGTTTAGTCTAACATTAAAAAATAAGGTCAATTTTAAAACAAAAAATATTTCAGTTTCTCTTAAAAAAGCCAGCCTCTTGTATTTTTATGTTTAAACTATTAATTTAATTCAGTCTGGCCTGAGCAAATATTTCTGTCCTTTCAAGTCATACTTTTGAGTAAATCTTATCAATTAATGGAACTATGTTACTGAGCTGTGCTGCAAATGTCTCTGATTTCTGCTGGAACCAAGAATAGCCCTCAGTATAGATGGACACAGCCATCAGATATTGAGACTAGTCAGAATTTTAACCTTTTCAGGAAGACAAAACATCATAATTAGGAAAATGATCAGCAGAGGTTAGGGTCCACACCATTACATTTTCTGTTAGAAATTAATATTGTGACTAATAAAGGCAGGACTGCAGTTACTGCAGCAGACTGTTCTGTAGACTGTAGCTTACAGTTGTTTGTAAGATATTAGATTAAGATCATGAAATTTATTCTAGTTTTGAGACGAACTAGAGATGGATATATGCAGCATACAAGAAGACTGAAAACTCAATTATCATAACCACAAGAACTGAAAAGAAAAATCTGTGCTGTCTTCCTGTCTGCCGGTTCTACAGGATCCATTTTTCCAGTGATCTTAGTCACAGTGCTTCAGAGTAGTACTTTTGTCAAATCTGAGCATTTTGGGGAGCTGTGGTGTGGCAGAAGAACATATCCCAATGTTTTTACAGTAGAGGGAGCTGATGGTCAATGTGCTTGCCTGTGAGTTTTAACTGCTGTGCCAGTCTTTGCACAGAATCTGCCATTACCAGTGTGTGTGTAAGCATTGCTGAAGAATCAGCTTCTCTCAGGAATTTGAGAGAACTTCATCCCTTGCCCACTGGCTGCAGTCTCACAGAGCTCTCTGTCAGGGTCAGTGGCCTCAGAGAGCACTTGTTAGAAGGAGACACCCCCTGGGGCCCTTGGGCATTTTTTCCATGCATCAGGTTTGACATGAGGGAGAGAGTGGCAGGAGGGTTGGTATAACAATGCAAACGTGGAGCCTCAGTTCATCTCCTCCCTCACCTACCCAAGTCTAATGTTTCCATCTTTCTAAATATCATAATTCCCTATTACACCATGAACAATGTCTCTATTGTGCTCTTAGCTTTGCTCTGCTTCCTGAATCTGACCTGTTTTCTGCCTGACACATCTATGAATAAGTGCTCAAGAAATTCCTTTTTGTACAGCTCCCGTTTTAGAAGCCAGAGGTCTCTCATTCATTGGTATTGTCTGGCTGGATTATGCAAGTTATTCAAAGTTAATGGATCAAAATTAGTTAAAATAGAGACAAAGGAAGTGTGAAACCACTAAATACATATGTATTTAGATATATGTATTATGTAAAATGAATGTAATATTCTTTTAATGCAGGCCGAGGTATAAAGGATTAGGGTTCCAACTAACTTGAGCTCCTGGCTTTGCTCTAGCTCCTTGGTTAAAAGTTGTTCTCTTGAGGCAGCTTTCCTGAGTGCAGTGGTTCAACTAAGGTAATCACAAAAGAATGAGTTAGGGGAAGGACATAATCTCAAGACAAAAGTAGGATATAAACTTATAAAAAAAGAGGATTGTATCAGTGTATTGTAGACCCATCTAACTTGTATGACCAGAAAGATCCTCAGGCAAGTTACTTATTTGCCTTGTTTGCACCTAGAACCACATTTCTCAATCTGTGGAAAAAAAAACTCTAAGCATGTAATGTGCTGTAGTATGTTGGTTGTGCAGGCAGCTTGGGTTATATTATTAGTGCCTTAGTTTAGCCATGAACAACACAGCTGCTGACCTAATCACTCTATAAAGTGGTACATTTTGAGAGTACCAAGTTTATCTCTGGCACTACATTTTAGAGGGAAAGAAATAAAGATAAACTGGGAAGAACCAGCAAGAAGAAACATAATATGTTAAGAAAATAAAGGCTATGACTAAGGGATGAAAAGATTTTTTAATCTGAGAAAAAAAGAGATTAAGATGGGGCATCTTTGTTGAATTTTTTTTCTGTAGGTAATCTGACTGTTGGCTATGTAGTCAGTGTTGGGGCAAAAAGAAGGATATAAGTCTCATACCAAATGACAAAGATTTAGAAAAAAAACCCAGGAGAACTTTTTTTTCACTATACAAATAATGAAACCGTGAAATCCCTGTAGCTTGTACAAGTGTTTTTTAAAAGAAAACATTAGACAAATGTTTGCCAAGGCAGCTTAAGTGTGTCTACTCTTAGTGACATGGGTTGGACCAATTAATCTCCTGATGCATCTTCCAGCCTTGTATTTCTGTGCAGGTGCTTTGAAATGTATGTATGAAAAGCACTCTCTCCAAACTAGGTAGTTGTATTCATTATAATAAAGGAAAACTTGTATCTCCAAAATTGGTTCTTTCTGCTAGTTCTCTAGTCAGCTTTCCTCCTCAGGCCTTGGCAGTAGGCATTATCATAGCAGGCTGAAATTTTCATTAGCAGTTTAATCAGAAGAGTGTTTAATTAGAAGCATCATCAAAGGAAACAAGGAGGCTTTTATGAAGACACTTATACAATTTTCAGTATTTCCTAAACACAAATTATTTTGCTAATAATTTCCTTAACAAGTCTTCCTAAGAGTGATTGATTTTTGAGCTGTATGCTGTGATCTGCATTACTGTTTAATAGCTTCATGTTGAACAGTGTACTGATATTAGCTGATCACAGAGGTAGGATGGATTTGATGCTTTTTCAACAGCTTTTTATCAGTTTTCCCTTGTCTTGAGTTAAAAATGATTGTAGGCTGAGGAATATCTCTCATATTCTCTAAGTGCAGCTTGGCTCTGTGGGAAGATGTGATATATATGCAATCTGTATCTGAAGAAAACCCACTGCACAACATAAGTGTCTGCATTTGTGGATAACTTTCATATACATGAAAAACATAACACTGGCATTGCAAAACATAGATAAGCCAAAGCAGCAGCCCTCCTTGTTCAGATCCCCTGTATCTGACAGCTTACTGCTCAGTTCTGCTTCACTACTGAACAGAAGCTCCCTTGCAACTGTGCAAATATGTCACTTTATGCTCAGATATTTGGAACTTGCAGTACATCTGGGAAGTGAAAAAATGCTGGGAAGCATTTCAGATCTTGCAGTTGAGCACTTCAAACAGATGGCTTTTTTCCAGAGAAAGCTCTTCCAGCTTTTAAAATTACTCCTCATAAAATTTGACCTAGCTATTTAGGAGTGTTAGTAAGAGTGGTGGGGAGGAGTGGCATTAAACTTGTAGAAAATAATGTTGGGTACCTTGAGCAGTAAAATCCTTTGATCTTCTTGCGGTCTCTAATTTCCTGATTGTGGCTGAATGTAGAAATGCTGGAAAAAGTTTTCTGTATTCTCATTCAAGTGATAAAGGAAGTTTAGTGGGTTGGTTTTTGTTGATTTTTTTTCACTGAGATGAGACCATGTTGATTTGAATTCAGGTTGAAAATACCAGAGTGTTGATCCTGTATGTTGTACTTTATGAATGAGTCATGAGTCTGTTTTATACGATCTACTTGGCAGACTAGTGCAGAAGCACAATATGAAAAATATGATCTAAACCAAGCATTTCATTAAGCAAAGACATTTGTTACTGGCTTTTCAGTATGGGCCATTAACCTTCAGGGACGCTACTTTCCCTGCAATGAAGTTACTATTTTAACACCATTCACTATTTTATGCAGTAAAATATGTAACTACAAAATTTTGTGGTAAATACTATAGGGACTTTGAAAGGGGAGTCTTGAGAGAAGTGCTGTGTCAATAATGATTTGTTCGTCACAGTAGTAATAATATAAACATATTGTTCATCACCATCCAGACCTTATCTTCCTATTTAGAATTATCTACAGAGAATAATATTGGGTAGGTATTTGTGCACAGAACCTCCATGTGATGATGCCTTGTTGGTAGTGTGAAGATACTAGAGGCAGAGACACAAAACCTATTTTAGGTGCCCAGAATGGGCAATAGAATTTCCCTTAATTTTTCCAAATGAATTTGCAGATACGTTTTGAAGCTCCTAGATACATGACATAGATTTGAACATATTTTAAAATAATTTACTTTGTATTTTTGTGATGGTCTTAAGAAAATCCTGCTGATACAAATTAATAATAAGATTCCTAGCAAAAGTATTTTATCACTGTTATTGAAGATGTACAGGTCTTTTTTCAGGATATTTTTGACTAAACTTAATATTCATAAAAAGAAGTAGAAATAGTCCTGACATAGATGCCTTTTGTTTACCTGCATTTCATACAGCAGGCCAGGTTACACCTTTCAATGAGGCGAGTTTGTTTTCATCACTTCAGTGACGTGATTCGTGGGAATTGCATGGGCCTGACAATTTTTTACCCTCTTCCCATCTGATTCAGAGCTACTGTTCAAAAATTCTGACAATCGCTGCAACAATTTGGTGCTCAAAGCTATATGGAGGACACAGCAGTGCTGGAGCATTTTCACAGTTATTGAGCTATTGACCTTTGAGGGAAATGTTTCAATGCTGTTGCAATTCTTGTGCCCAGGTGACAGATATATCACATAGGCATGGCTAGAGATTCAGCAGACCAGGTAATTTCAATAGATACATTTCCAGTAACTGACAATGAATGAAGAAGCTATTAATTTAATTACATTTGTCTACAAAATGTGAAAGTCACATGATGAAGGTTTTTAACTTCTGATGATGGTTGTCATGCCTGTAGCAGTCTTCTCTTCTGAGGTTTGCTTAAAGAAACTGATAGCATACAATTGGAGTTGGATGTGACTCACTCTTTGTTATGTTCCACTTGCTGACGAGGGTGTATGTATTGTCACATCTTTCCATATGTTTGCCATCAATTCCCCACCATGAGGTCCAACAGGCTGCAGCTCCACTGTCTTTCTTAAACTCCCTTTATTTTATATTGAGCCACACAAGATAGAGAATATAACACTGTTGTCTGGAGGGCTTTTTTTTCCTTCCTAATTAAATTTCAAACTCTATTTTTAGCATTTGTGTTCAGTTTTGTCACACTTGCAAAGCATGCCAACTGCCCCAGTGAGCTGCAGCCTCCTGGCAGCTGAGGTATCCATGTTTGGTCATGCACCCTAAAGTTTTTGGCAGTAACATTTTTCACATCCTAAAGGAGGATATTCAACTGTGATTTGTGCCAGAGAGGGTCTCACTGTGTGCTTGATAATTAGAACCTGGCATGGTGATTGTAGGAGTGCACAGAGCCTCAGAGGCCCGAGCAAGGATGCCTTCCCTGTTAAATTGTAATGCATGTAAGACAACGTTTGGCAGATAGTGATGAACCTCCAAAGAGCACCAGGCTGATTCAAAGTACTTCCTACTGAAACAGAAAAGTACACACAAACCAGAGGGTCTCCCTGGGCTGAATATGGCAAGGATTTACCTTCTGCTGAGGGTCTCTCCCCAGGCATTGTGTGTAGTGAGGAGGCTGCTGGCTCTTGAAAGGAAAACACCAAAATTAATAGTAACAGCAGCCAGAGAAGCAGATTTTCTTACAAAACAGAAATCTTTTCTCTTCTGTCCCCCAGGAGGTCATGGAGTGGCTACAAGTGCTTAGGCTTAATCAGAAAGACTCTTTTGGTATCCTCGCTGTAAGTAAATGCACCTGTAGTGTTAGCAGGTGGATGGGGATTGCAAAAGAAAAAATCAGGTTTAGTGTCAGAGCACAGTTCTGGAGTGAGAGACTGATTTCCACTGGGCTGGTGTCTGTTGAGTCAATAAAGTTGTTTTGAGTTCTCCCTGCTGTCTGTGAGATCACAATTTCTTGTAAATGTTTTTACTAATCAGTTTGGCACAATCCTAAGATTTCCTGTGTCTTTCTTTCATGCTCGGAATACTCAGTTCATGACCTGTTTGTTAAAAAGAATGGAAATTGGAATTTTCAGGAATAGATGTCTTGCTTAGTGAGTAAAAAACCTATTATGATTTCTATTTCATTTATCTGCTATGACCTTTTCCTCTGATATAGTATTATGGCTAAATCCCAGAAATCAAATTTCTGAAGGGTGAGTTTGATCTTTAGGTACAAAATTATTTTGAGGCCCTTTTGTAGTTTCTCACATGTACTGTTTTTGCCACCGCAACCTCATAATTTATTTACCTAAAGCATGTAGGTCTCCATGACTGATTTTAACACCAGAGACAGAAAATTAGCAATATGCTAAGCCTTAGCAACCCAGTGGTACTGTGTACCATTTTCCTGTGTTTTGGAAACCTTTAATACTGTTGGATGTATTAAAAACCTTCTTTAATAGAGGCAAGTTACTCTCAATGGATTAAAAATCTTCCTAAATAGAGGCAAATGACTCTCAATGGTTGAGTTAATAGTGCACTCAAAAAGTTGGTGTGAAATCAACAGGAAAATTTCTGTGGGGTGAGGATATCCCTCCCTATTTTTCAGTCTCTTGGCTTTTGTGTAGGCCAACCATTAATGTTTTGACCATAGGCCCCATGCACTGTTAATATTCCTGCGGTGGGAAGCCTGCCAGCGTAAGTCAGCTGCAGATCTGCTGCAGTGTGTACCTGCTATAATCAAAATTACTAGGATGAAAAACTGAGCATGGGAAGCTTGTGATTCTGTTGACCCTTTCAAAAATGCAATATATAGCATCCCTGAGAAATCATGAGAAGTAATCAGAGGAATGTGTTACAAATCTGGTATTCAACTTCAGACCATCATTTGACTGTGTGTTACGCTGGTTTAGATTGAAGACCCTGGTATTAATAGCAGACTGTTTTAAAACCTTGGAGATTTTTTTACTGACTTTTCAGGGAAATCCTGAAAATTTATTGGAAAGTAAATTAAATATAAATAATTAGAATAAAAAAATGGATTGGTCTTGTGACATAGCAGAATGTTTTCATTCTTAGCTACTATTTTCAATGCATTTTTCACAGAATAAAAGAATATTTAGGGTTAGAAGGGACCTCTGGAGATCATCAAGTCTGAACTTTTCCCTGAAATATACTTGGAGGTAAAACTGAGCATATGTATTTTTTGTTAAGAAGTCAATATGTCTGGAGAAAATGTGTTTTGATGTTGGGTTTTCCTGATATTTTGAAATGACAGGAGCATATAAATACTATTTTTAATTAGTTGAGATCACAGAATTAACTAGGTTGGAGATCTGTGAGACCATTGAGTCTAACCTATGATCTAACACCACTTTGTCAACTAGACCATAGCACTGAGTGCCACATCCAGTCTTTTCTAAAACACCTCCAGGGACAGTGACTCCACCACCTTCCTGGGCAGCCCACTCCAATGCCCAATCGCTCTCTGTGAAGAACTTCTTCCAACCTAAACCTCCCCTGGCCCAGCTTAAGTCTGTGTCCTCTTGTCCTGTCTCTGATTCCCTGGGAGAAGAGGCCAACCCCCACCTGGCTACAGCCTCCTTTCAGGTGGTTGTAGAGTGATACGGTCTCCCCTGAGCCTCCTCTTCTCCAGGCTAAACAACCCCAGCTCCCTCAGCTGCCCCTCACAGGACTTGTGTTCCAGACCCTTCACCAGCTTTACTGCCCTTCTCTGGAGACATTTCAACATCTCAACATCCTTTCTAAATTGTGGGGGCCCTGAGCTGGACACAGCACACAAGGTGTGGCCTCACTGGTGCTGAGTGCAGGAAAGGAATCACATCCCTAGTCCTGCTGGCCACACTGTTTCTGATCCAACCCAGGATGCCACTGGCCTTCTTGGCCACCTGGGCACACATTAGCTCGTACTCAGCCTGCTGTCAATGAGATAATGTGCATTGAAATATCCTTGTGAGTGAGTTAAGTACAAAATATTCCCCTGAGATAACAAGCTGGAGAAATAAGCTTGTAGGATCTGACTTAGAAAGGCACAGGATGGTATGTATTGCAGTTTTTGTGGGGTACCCACTTAAAATACACTTCACAAAAGGAAACTTGTGAATTCAGTGGGAGACATCTCATGTAACTGGGAGGAAATGTGTGGGAGAAGGGTGTGGCTGGCTCCACTTGCTTCAGAAGAACCAAGAGCCCTGTGGATTTTTCTCTTCAGGTGTCCCAGATACAAAACACCTTACAGACATGAAACGCAGGATGGATGACCCTGAGGGACACAGATTCAGGTAATTGAAATTTCTTGTGGATCATGACTAATTAGGGACTTAGATACCAAACACAAGTGCTGGCATCCTTGTTGGGCCATGCAGTTACTCCTTACGATAGCAAAATTCTAAGCTTCAAATGCCACCCCAAGTCAAGAACTGTAAGGCTCTGCATGAGTAGAGCCTGTGGTTAGGCAAGAGGCTTCCTGTTCAACCAAACTATGCCATAGTTGTTGACAACAAATATTTGGTATCTTTCTCTGATGTATTAACAGCTAGGAGGCTGATGAACTGTGTGTTTGATTTATTGCTGCACTTTGTATTTTTAGATTTCTGAGTTTTTTCCCCTCTCTCCCAGAGTTGCACAGGTTGCTCTTCCCATGTTAGTCAGAAAAAGTGTACAGACAGACTTGTTAGTTTAATACTCAATGTGAGCAGTAATTCTAGCATGAGGAGCTTAATGTATTACAATAATTCATTTTAATAACATGTTTATTCGGTCATGACAACAACTATAAACATAAGTACCATTCAGCTCTTTGCTGATATATGAACTTGCTAACATCAAATCTTTACCAGAATCACATATTCTTACAGGTGTCCCAGACACAACATTAACTTTATTAAGCAAAAGTTCACAAACAGTAAAAATGTCCTCTGTTTCACATTGCAGCATTCCTTAAGCATGTACGTACAAGTTTGGAGTAACTTCTCCAAATCTATGTGTCATTAACTTCCTTAGCTGTTTTAACAACCATAGAGATGATTCTTTTTTGCCTGCAGCAAAGCCTTTTGTCCTTGAGCAATCTACAATTAGTATCACTCTCAGCAGACATGAAAGTTCATTTCTGAAATGAAAGTGGTGATGAAACACAATACAATATTATCTGCTCATAGCTTGCCTACACACTGTGCCCTCATTATAAATCTTTCAGTTATAATACACTCTCCTAAGAACAATATATCTCCCTTATATCAGTTCTTTATCTGCATTACCTCTCTTTGAAGATCTTAAAATGGTTGGCCTGCAGCAATGGAGATATTATACTTAGGGTGGAGTGTGTTTACAGTCGGTTCTTTTCCTTTTTAATATTTACACAGTATTTCTTAAGGTTGCTACAGTTTTAATCATGTACATTGACATATGTTTTCTGAAATGTTCACAGTGCAGTATTTTGTGGCCTAACCAAACTTTGTAAATGTCATTAAAAATAAACTTTTTTTTTTAATATAAAAATAGAATACTTTATGTGTTTACACCAGCAAACCCAGTTTTATCCTATTCTAAACAAACTATACAGTAGTATGCACAGAATTCCACAGGAACAGAAATGACATGTGATGTTTGCCCTACAGTTATAGTACTCTTCCCTAATGAATAGAAGTTTTATTTACTGTCTCTTTTCAAAATTGCTTCTCTGGTCATAACTTAGCATTAAGAGTAGATAATTCACTGGGTTGTGTGATCCAAGAAGAGAGTAAAAAGAAGGCCTAAAGCCATTTCTTTAGGTTGTGGGGGGCAAAACTTTAGAGAAGCCCAGATAAATGACATCTCTACACCTCTCCTTGTCCACTGTTGTAGTCACTCCATCATAGAAGGCCACTAGGTTGGCCAGGAAGGATTTGCCCTTGGAGAAACTGTGCTGGTGTCTTGAATCCTGGTGAAGGATCACCCTGTCCTTCCTGTGCCTTCTAGGAGGATCTGTTCCATGACCTTCCCAGGCACAGAGGTGAGGCTGACAGGTTGGTAGTTCCCAGGTGTTCTCTGTTCTCTGTTCTCTTCTTTAAGATAGGTACACTGTTCCCATTTTTCCAGTCACCTGGGACTTTCCCTGACTGCTGTGACTTTTTGAATATCATAGAGAGCAGCTTGGCAACTGCATCAGCCAGTTCCTTCAGGACTCTGGGATACATTTCATCAGGTCCCATAGACTTGTGCACATTCATGTTCCCTGGGTGGTTATGAACCTGGTCTTTGCTTACAGTGGGACGGGCTTTGCTCTCCCAGTCCTCATCCTGTTCTCCATCCTTTCAAGAGGTGTGGGAAGAAATGTTGCCATTGAAGACTGAGGAAAGAAAGTTAAGCAACTTAGACTTCTCTTCATCCACCAGCACTGTTTGACAGAGGGGAAACACCTTCTTTGGCCTTACTTGTCTGATTAATGTACCAGTAGAAGCCCGTTCTGTTATTCTTTGCATCCCTTGCCGGGTTCACTTCCAGTTTGTCTTGGCCTTCCTCACCCTCTCCTTACTCAATCATACTTTTCTATACTTATTTTACTGCACACCATTTCTTGATTTTGATTTCTGTTAAGACACCATAAGGCTGGCTATCTTGGCTGCCTAGGTTCTTAGAAACCTTGTTGATGTAGTTCAAAAATCCAAAGTTTTCCCCATGTGGGATGAAAATACATTTTAAACTCTTGTAACTCTCATTGCATTTCTTGGCCTTTTGTGTGAAAACCATTTCTGCACTGCTCGTTATCCTAAAATACATGCACAGTAACAGTCCTTCCAGCCATACTGATTGATGTTCTACTTTCATGGCATTTGTTCTTGGGTCTGAGCACACATTAATGACAGTTTGTGGGAACTAACTCTGAATGGTAGCACACCACATTTCCATTTGGTAAATTGATGGCGTTCTCCACATACTTGGAAATTACTGTGATGGTTTATGGAATCCTGTATCCTTAAACAATACAATATTGTGTCCTTGTACTAGTGCAACTTGGGCAACAACATAAACATGTGCAACAGTGTTCTCACTAAGACCGGGCAGTAAAAACTAGTGGACAAAATGTTTTGCTTTTTGTTCATACAACTAAGAATGGATTTTCCTTAATTTCAGACATACCCGTCATGTGTCAACATCCACATCTGTGTTGTCTTGTGACGATAGAAGAGAAGGATAAGGAGCAATGCACTTGACATTGACATAAGTAGCATTGACATGAACATAGTGTTCCCCAATAAAAGTGGAGAAGATTGTTGATATTTTTGAAACAAGTTCAGAAAATGCTGGACGCATCTCAGGTTTCGGATGCCAGCACTTCAGCATGACTTCATACCTGCCATTCAAATAGAAGAACCGTTCAGTTATGAAATCACATTAAAAAATCCCTAACTCTCTCTTTCCTCCCAGAGTCTCAGTTACTATAGTACCAGAATCATCAGCATTTGCAGAAGCCTTTGCAAACTATTTACTTACAGTGGATCCGGGCAGTATTCAGGTTGCAGCAGCCTTCTTCCTTGTAGTAAGTAAACAGTTATATCAAAAGAATTTACATCAGGATAAGGTGGTGCCCCTCGTGTCATAAGTTCCCATAACAATACACCAAAGGACCACTAAGAAAACAAAGAAATAAATAAAAAGTTAAAGGGTTGGAGGGCTTTACATTCCTGTTTTAGAAGATGGTTTGACAGATTTAAGCATTCAACGGCATGGATTTTCCCTTTGAAAAGTTGTTTTACTGCATTCAGCTTTCTTTTAAGTGGGCTAATAAATGGTGTAGGGACTTGAGGAGCCACTTAAAAAAGAGCCAGAGAATCTCAACTAAGTAAATGAAAGAAAATAAAAGCCTATAGGTCTGCCACTTTGCTGGTATAAATTGGCAGACTTCTTTTGAGGTTAATGGAGCGCTGCCAGCTTACATAAACTGATGATCTGACTAATTCTGTGTAAATATGTGCTGAAGACAATATACATGGTGAAAATTCTATGCATCATAGGTCAATCTGAATCTGGATTGAACAGAGAGCTAAAATACAAAGCAATACAGCCAACTGACTTCATTATAAAATTTTTTTCTTCATAAATGGTCAAGTAAAACTTGAGATTGCTGTAGGCAGCCAGTAAGTATTTATAAAGCAAATAAAGTATTTTGGAGAACTATGTAACTTTTACAAGTCTCCAAGTTAACCTGTTCTGTCAAGCTTTCCAGAGCCCCTCTTACAGCATGGTTCTTGGCTTCTTGGAATGTCCTTAGTTTCCCTTGGAACAAGGTTAAACCTCTAATTCTTTCCTGAGCAGTAAGATATAATCAGGTCAACAACTTCTTGCTTAGTGATTGGGACAAATACACTTTCTGGATGTAGAAAGACTCTTTTATTCTTATGTGAACAAAAGCCAGATTCAAATATCAGTTTTCATTTGGAGTTGTTCCATTAATTAAATATCAGAAAGATGCCTCAGGCAATATAAAAGAAATAAATAAGTGATACAAGTATGTTTGTACATTACCACATCTGACTTTGTTGTAAACTTCTGAGTTTGTAAACTTTCTAAAGCCATCCATTTCACTGGCAGTTTAGCTCCTGTTTTATTGTGCACACTGTAGTACTCTTTATCATAGACATCTCTAGCAAGACCAAAATCAGCAACCTTGACAGTGAATTTTTCATCCAACCTAGAGAAATGACAAAAGGTATTATTTGCAACTGAGTGGGCAAGATTTACCGTGTTGGTGGATTATAATGACTGACTGGCATTTTTGAGACTGTGACTTTGGATGGCAATACTTTATTTGGCATCTATGAACTAATGTAACACTGAAACAAAAGCGCAGCAAAGTATATTTGACACCCATTTAACACAGTGAATGAACTCAGGAAATTACTGATATTCTTTTGATAATACAATTTGAATTACATTTATTTTAAAACAATTGTTATGTATAAAAATATTTTTACTAATAGCCTATACATCCTGATTGAGTTCTACATAATTTCTTCCACAGCTGTTTTTCCTTCTGTATCCTTAAAACCTGTTCATTTCTATTTCCAAGTTAATGCATCACCTTTCCTACTTACTCTTAGTTTTCCTACTTACTCTTAGTTTTCCTACTTACTCTTAGTTTAGATCCATCATTATCTCAGTGACTGCCTTTATGTAATAATGTTGTTGTGTACTAAGGATGAGTTTGGTGTCTGTTCTGGGGGAAAATTATGGCATAACAAAAGTTCTGTTGGGATTACAACTTCAGCCATACCAGAAGACCTCCTTAGCTTTGCTTCTCCTAAGCTTGGTATTTGTCCTGATAAGTGGTATCATTGTTATAAACAGACATAGTGTGGGTGTGGGCATTTTCAAGCCTATCAATCTTTAAATGTGCAGACCTAGTCACAGCAAGCACTTCCTTTTGGGCTTTACAACATCCCACAGACACAGAATGGGTGTGGTTGGAAGGGGCCCCTGAAGATCATTTAGCTCACCACTATCTCCCCTGCTCAAAGCACGGTATGCTACTACAGGTTGATCAGAACCATGACTAGGTGGGTTTTGAATATTTGAAAGGATAAGGACTCCACTACCTCTCTGGCAGCCTGGGCCAGTCATCCATACAATAAAAGTGTTACTATGTTTAAATGCAATTTTCTCTATTTCAGTTTGTGCCCACTGTCTCTTGGCCTGTCCTTGGACACCACTTAGAAGAATCTGGCTTCCTCTTCTTTAATCCACCATATCAGTTATACATATGGATAAGATCCCCTTGAACTTTCTCTAGGCTAAATGATCCTGTCTCTCTCAGTGTCTACACGTGACATTTCCCTGTCTTGAATTTATGAGGTTTCTGTCTGGACAACTCTGGTCTGTTGAAGTCAGTGCATGGGACAGAACCATCTGCTGTATTTACTGATGTAGTAACTTAATCTGATGAAGGGAGTAGGAGGGAACTTTGATGGGTCAACAGGAAATGTCCTGTTTATGACATAGCAGATTCCTGCACCTCTTCCAGGATAGTGGGATAGAGTTAAGAGTCCCTGAGGGCTATATTTGCTTGCTGGCTTTCTTTCTGATAGACATCACCAGTGTAGCAGGGCCTGTACTGAGTGCTGGATTGCACATGGCCACTGGGGAAAACGGGTCTTATGGCAGCAGCTCTCCAGGCTCTGAAGTGCTGATTCCTATAGAAGTACAAAAGCAGTCATTCAGTGGTCACATGAGACACCCTGAGAACTGTTCCTTTCTCACTCAAGGAAGAGACAGTAGGCCAAGGGAAATGTCCTGTTGCCACCATTTAGACTTTGATTAGATAAACTAGGTCTTTTGTTCAGTAACCCAATGCATTTCTTCTTAGGAAATCTGAAAATCTGCTTGTGGCTTTTTTCATCCCTTAAAAAAAACAATACCTGCAATAAAATAAATCTTTTTCAGAGTCTGTTCAGCTGCACAGGTGTGCACCCTTAAAAAAAGAATAAGACATCTGATGTCACAGGTTAATTACCTTTTTGCAGCCAGAATTCCAGTTTATGATGTGCTAAAAATAAACTTTAATGTTTAAGGCTGTGCCTCATTAATTCACAACAGTGATAAATCAGCATAATCATATTGGCAACTCCTGTATCAGTTTGTCTTTGTGGGAACTGAACTGTCTGGCTTCCCAGACACTAGTAAGATTCTCTGAATGTTAATTTGTGTGCCTAGTTGAGCCAAAGTAAGCTCATACTCATGTAATGAAAGACTATTTTCAAGAGGTCTCACTGGTGTTTCTTTGTGTTCCTGTTTTTCTCACAAAGTTCCCCTGTGTTCCTCTCCCTTCTGGTTAGGTGTGGCAGCAGAGACATGCTGCTTCTGAAGAGGCCGGGTGGAAGCACAGCAAGTTGAGGCAACAGCAGTTTAACTTCCCTTAGGAGATGCCTTTTAAACTCTAACCAATGATTTTGAGAGGCTACACTTTCACCTCAGCTTTCTTATTTCTCACACTCAAAAAAAGCTTATGTGTAAGAAATGAGCCCTTAGCAAGATGAGTAGCTCATCAGTATGCAAGGCAAACATCAGTATAATTGCAGAGCAATGAAAAAAACACCATCTTTTTACTAAAAAAAAAATAGCAGAATCCTGGAAACTTCAGTTTATCTCATATCATCTCATCTCATCTCATCTCATCTCACTGTTTTACACAGAAGAGTGTGGTAATGTGGCTGAAAGTAGATGTTTGTACTTACATACAGTTTCTTGCTGCCAAATCTCTATGGACAAACTTTTTACTTGCAAGGTATTTCATTCCTTTTGCAACCTGAAGGCCAAATCCAATTAAATCTTTTACTGTTGGATTCTGTAAAATACAAACATTTATGATAAAATGAATGCAGAGGCTTATGGAGTGGACTGCTTTATGCTGTGACTCTTTAGGTTTTACACACCTCTCCTGCCACCAGAATGATCAAGAAAGGTTGGTGCTTGTGTGAAACTGGTTTAAGTTTAGGTCAGCTTCTTACCCCAGTGAGAAATCACGCTATAAGAAAACAAAAGAGCTGACAGTCTCCAAAAGAGTAGAGTTTGCAGCATAAGCAGCATAACCTGGCCTGACAAGTGCAACAGTATGCTGGAACTTCAGCATTACAGATGATACACAAAATTCACATTAGGACTTAGGGGTGATAGCATATAACTCAGTAGAAGGTACAAACTGTGAACTTGGAGCTCATCAGCTGGAGATGACCAAGAGAAGAGAAAGTCCTATTTGGGACAAAATAGGTGCATCAGTATGATGTCATGAAAATGGCAAATGAGACCTTAGCAGTTACCAGAGGAAGATTTTTGGCAATGATTGTTAACTCTTTCTTCTTGACTACATGGTGAAATGATACTCAAAATGTTAAATATCAAAATAAATATAAACATAAACCTGTAAATCTTTTATGGCAACCATATGACTTGTAATAGTAAGGATCCTACAGATTTTTGTGGTTTTGACATTGCTCCTTATAATTTTCTTCTGTGGAACAATCTGATTCAACTGTGGTCATTATTCCATTTATTTCAGGAAGGACTGTGGCACTATATACAGACAAGGACCCTGGTGCTTGTAGAATGAAAGAAGCTCAAATGGGAGCAGGTCCCAGCCTCAGAAAGCTTAACTCTTCCAAAAATTTGTTGAAATGATTTTTTTTTAAATTGTACTGGCTATTGCTGATTGCAATAAAAGCAAGGACAAAATCCTATCGGCTCAGAAGTCACTTTATATTGTCCTAACACTGTGAAATAGGTGAAATACTACATGTAAAGTGGGCTTACATAAAGAGGTAAGATCTGTGGTCTCCTACTTGAGAGAAAGCAGTGAGGCACATTTGAGGAATCTACAGTCTTTCAATGGAAATGGGGAAGATTGCTGATAAGAGAGTATGCCTAGTTTGTAAAACAGCTCCTGTTTTTCTTTCTTAAGATAAGAAGAAAAAATATTGATAATAAACGTAGCGTGACACTAGCTGGACACAGAGTTTCCTTACCTAGGAGTTGGAAGAGCAGATGCTGATGACTGGTACAGCTGTGCTAAAGTCAACAGAGGTGTGCCACTTTAACCAGCAGATGATTGGGCCCATGGACATAGATCTCATGAACACATTTGTTTATAAAGAGGCTTATGGATGGGAAATGAGAAATACTTATTGGTGATAATTTCTGGGAAACATTCTAGAGAGGAATTTGAGGGGGAGGGGAAGGAGTGGCACTGCTGTGGCTGGGCTCGATGCCAGACTAAGCAAGTGCTAAAGGTTAAGGTGTAGTTACAGCAGCAAGTTGCAGACGTAATGTAATTATGAGAGCTTTTAAGTGTTGGAGCAGGGCGTGGCCAGACTTGCATTACCTTTTATGCCTCACCAGGTACTTACATGAGTCTCATTCCTAATGAAGTTTCGAAGATCTCCATGTTTCATGTATGGAAGAACAACTAATGGGGATCCTTCATTGGGCAAACAGATTCCCAGGAGTGACAGAACGTTGGGATGAGTGAAATCTTTCATGATTATTCCTTCTTTCAGAAACTGAGCTACTTCTTCCAGGTCTGTAATCCCTGAGAAATCCAGTAATAAAAGGAGTTAATTAAAAGAAACAGAAACAAACTAGGGTTCATTTCTCTACAGCATGTCGTTGCACAACAAAGTGATAATGAGAGACTACAAATATGCTCTCCACTTCCCACATTACAATGAGGTTATGTGCATTGGTTTTCCTACAATGACCAAATACAGCCTGTTGGTAATTTTAATTCTGTTTCTCCATTTCTTATTTTGAATGACTTAAAATTGAATAACAACACTTGAGTAAAGTCCTTAATAAATGTTATTATATTATCTTCCTGTTTTTTCAGCAGCTTTGCCCACTCTTCAGCAATTTAACTTCTAAACCCAAATCTTCAGTACTCAGTAGAAAAAAGAAATGACACTACCTTTCCCTTATTTTCCAGAGTTTTTTTTTCTTTGTAGAGGAAATATATGGACATCTCATTTGATGTAAAAAATATATGCCAATGTGTTGTGGTAATTTGGAGTAACTGGAATTGCTTCAAAGAGAAATCTGATTCAGCTGCAACTAAGAATCTTTGTTTGTGAATGTATGCTTCACTGGAATTTACTGGTTCACCCCAGTTATCTTTGGAATTAATAGTAACATCTCACAATTAAACATGTAACTCACTATTCAGTGACTTCACAGCACAATGAATTTTCCTGCTATCGTTATCCAGCAATGTCCCATGGTACACACAGCCAAAATGTCCTGAATAAAAAAAATGAGCAATATTGGCTTTAAGAAGTAAAATTAGCTTTCTGGTATTTTCCACTGGGTAGCAATTATACTGTAAGAAAGTGATCACACTCCATTTCTATCCAATTCCCAGCACTTGTAATATATACTTCCTAACTAACATATTAAAATAAATGGAATCGGACCATTACATAAAACCACCATTCATAAAATCACCATTACATAAAACCACCACTATATAAAACCACCATTACATAAACTGAAAACTCTACTTGCAGCACAATTGGTATTTCTTGACCTAAATGGGGAGTATAAGTAATGACAAGGCTGGCGCCACAAATATTTCGTGTTCTTGTAATGACTAAGCACATGAAACCCATGTCAGCCCATTCCCATCATCTTCTCCTGTGACATGGGTGTCAAAGGACGACACCTGGAAGGCACGGGGAGCAGTTAGGAGCTGACATGACCACTGGATTGGTGGTTCCCAGTGATATGCAAGCCAATGCCAAGTGGTCCACTGGACTGTACAAACTTCATCCATCTGATGGAAAGGACAACCACTCTGGGATTTCTCAGGTCTTGCTATTCCATGGAAAATGTTGAATGTTAAAAGTGATGTGTTGGCTGTGGATGGTTTGGGAGTTGCTCTACTGATCACAGACTGATGACACCACTTGGCAGTTTTTTCTATGGCCTAGTTCCAAGTATAAAATATAACTAAAAGAAGAGGAACAAAATTTGCCTTCTTTCTCATGGTCTAAGCAGTAGAATGAACTGCCAGGGACAGAGAAATCCTGTGCTTTCCTGCCAAGCAAATGATGTTGTCTACCAAAACTTACTATGAGAAGTCAGGTTTACCAGCTTGGGAAACAGTGAAGTTTGAGCACCAGGTTTACACATTAATTTCTCCACATCAAATTATGAACATGCTGTTGTGGCTTCCTTCACAGATGAACTATTTACTGGACACTTTTAAAATACTAATATTTGCAGTTAGAAAGCATAATTTTTTTTTTTTCTTAAGTGTGAGCTCTACAGAGGACAAGACAATCTGATTAATTTTACTACATTCCAGTCATAAGCTCTGGTCAGACCTCAAGCTGGCTTTGCTTTTGGCTTGACGTAAAATTAATCCAAAGTTTGTTTTATAAAAGCAACTAAAATCCCATCAGACTTGGATTGCTTGGAGCCTGGGCAGAAATCCTAAAGCTTGGATTGGGTGTGTCTAAAATATTTTGGGGTTTGGCCCATTTCTGGTTAGAAGGGAGAAAATTTAAAACGTTAATTATCTTGGTGTTATTCCAGATATTTTTCGACATTTAAAAAACTGGAAATTACTTGGAGTTTTCCAAAACAAAAAAGAAAAGAAAAAGGCCCACCCTTGCTTTGGGGATAATGAAGTGTAATACATAGACGTGAAACACACTGACACATTTTGATTTGTGGCTCTTGTCCTGCAGAAGAGGCATTAAGAATATAATTTATAGCCAATTTTTTATCAGTATTCTGGTACTCAACAAGAGACCTCTCATGCATGATCTGTAGAAATACTGAAATACAGTTTGTACTTTGGTTACTAATAGGTACTCAATCATACAGAGTTTAAAAATGTCCCTAACAGAAATACTGGCTTGGGCTGTGAAAGGTAAAGGCAACTTGCTTATGAAGATGTAGAAGAATAGGAGTGATGAGAGAAATTTAGAGAAATAGGAGATTTGCTAAATCAGGGACAAAACTAAGGGGAAGTGAATCAAGAGCTACATATTTCTGCAGCTGGCATGAGAGGAATGAGGTGATAGGAAGAGCATTTGCTGGGAGGAAACAAGCAGCAAATTCCTCAGAGCTGGTGGAAACTTGAGTAGGGAAAAGGGGTGTGGGCATTTCACCTGGGCCATGGGGACTTTTACTGTATATACTAATGACTGCGGGAGACTCCTGTGCCATGTAGCAATCCTGACAGATAATAGGCTCTAAGTTTGAGGGCACTTGTGTTCCTGCCTCAGCATCCCCTGCCATTCTGGGTGCCTTAGGTTCACATAATATCCTGTGGCAGATTCACTCCCATACGACAGCCTCATGGATCAGAAGCCCTGGCTGAGCTTTCTGTAGCCTGGAAAAGGGTGAGAGTGAGGCAGCTGGAGGGGGACCAGCAAGTCCATGAGTTCTAAAGAGCCTCATTAGTTGGCAGACTCCTTCCTTCTGATGGCGTCTTCTCCAACTGATTAGATGCACTGACTTCAAAGGAAAGCCCCTTCATTACCCTCCTGATTCAGTCCACGGCATGCAATGCTATAAGAGCTAAAAATCTTGAAAAAAATCTCTGTAGAGACATCTTATTCAGAATGGTTTATAACAAATGGGTGTGCAAAAAGAGGAGCAGTTTGCAGTGTAAGAATTGCAGTACTCACCTCTTCCTATTACTTCACTGAAGTGAACGATCAGACTGTCGGCACCAATAACCACGTGCTGCACTTCTTTGACCAGGTCAGGATTTAAGGCACTGATGTCTATGTGGACATTACTTTGGAGAAGTGGACTGGCTAAATCTGAGTCTCCACTAGACAGAATCGGGGAGAGGTCAGAGTGAGGATACTGGGCAGGTCTGCATGATCCATTCTGAGACATGCTTGGAAATTGATCTGCAAAATGAACAGAAACTGTTATAATCCTTTCAAACTTCTCCTTGAAAAATTAAGAGTTTTATTGCATTGGTAAGAAAGGTTTGATTTTATCAGTTTGGAAGTGGCTTGGCTTTACGGAAGTTCTGGTCAAAAAGGGAAAATGAAAATATGCATTGGTAATCTGCCAACCTCCAGGAAAACCATGTCACTAGAAACTTATGCTTGTCTCAGCTCTACTTTTATGAAAGAAAATGGCAAAACTTCCACTTTTCTGAGGGGATGGAATGAAGCCTTGTCACTTCTTGCCAGATAGAGGTTATAGCATTTCTAGCAAATGGGAGTAACAAGATTAAAACAGAAAAATGACAGCAATATGGGAGGAGGAGGAGGTAAGGAACAATTAAAAACATGAAGCTTTTTATTATTGTCATGTTCTAATTTGGTAGGGAACTTTACACTTCACGAAGGCTTCCAAAAGGCTGGTGACTAGCTGTATTTATCCAATGGTAAATATTCAACCAGGGAAATGCCTAGAGGTGATTCATTTCCTGTAACTGCTGAAGATATTACAGTTGGTGCTACTCATGAAAATAACATGAGCCATCTGATATAGCAGAAACTAAAATATTTCAGTAAATCTAGGAGTATCTCTTTGAGATTTTTTTTATCAACAGCATGTTGTTCAGGTATTTAAAACTGGTTTTGTTTAAAACCTTTTTCCTAGCATTTTGTGTGACTGAATGAAATAACTCTGTTTAGTTTATACCAATATCAGTTTGAAATTATTTCAGTGGAGTTGATGAGCTGAATTTAGTCTAGGGTCAAAAACAAAAAAAAAAAGGGGGAGTAAATCTACCCCCAGAAATTGTCAGGTATCTTATTACAAAAAGTAAAATAAATTGTACAGACATACTTTATTTAATTCTGCATAAAACTTGTGATATTTTTATAAAGTGTTTTTATCACTCTGGGTGCTGAGAAACACTCTGTTATTTTATCTAGGAGCAAAAATACCAACTCTTACAACTTACAAATAAATTTATTTGTAACTAACTATTATTAAATATTAAGTATCTATTTAATAAACACAGTAAAATAATCTAGCCATGACTGCAAAATAATATTAACAGCTGCAAAATGTAAACCTGCATGTTTTCTAATGTTTCTTTTATTTCATCCTTTGATAATATTGACATGGACATTGCTACAGGAACATTAGATAAATGCACACCCTTCTTGGATGCACTTTCCACTGTGCTATGCCAGTACACAGTGGCTGCAGGACCACTGTGGATTTACCTTCCACCAAGGATCTTTGCATAGTTTGTCTCATGTACCACTTTCCCTTCTAACCAGTAGCACAGACTTTTCTTTCCCTTTGGAAATTTTTCAATCAAAAAACTTCTGGTACGAGCTGGTGGCAGTAATTAAAGAATAATACGGGAAGCTGGGAACAGGCCTGTGTCTCAGATAGCTCTGTGACTGGGGCTTGCAAAGGTGGACTAAAGATTTGGAGTTATTTCTATTGCATTGTATACAGCAGCACCTGAAATAGTACAAGACTATGTCTATACCAAGACTAACAATTATCTGTGATATCTCACATACTATAATGTGGTAACTCGTACAAGATAAAGGCTCTTTAATGGTAATCACAGAACATGGTCTCCACACGTGTTAAAGAAGCTTAGCATGGTATGATAAGTGTAGCAGACTACTCTTCTGAAGAATATCCACTTTAAAATCATATTATACAGCACAAAAATATATTTGGTGTAGGATTATTCTTCCCTGAGACTGGCATAACAGTGCACATGGAGATCCATTCAATTTGTCACAATCTTCATATCTTTTTAGCTTAATTTTTAAAATTAACATTTCTGCATTATACAATATCCCATATTACAGGAGGGGCATTAACAGACAAAAGAATATCAGTTTAGAAAACTCCATGTCCCATGTCAGGCCAACAGAACTGCTTTATTATAATTGTAGGAAGTCACTGGGACACACTAAACCTGAAGCCACTTGATGTTATTAAAATCAAGCCTTTTCTGAGGGGATTCGTACATGATGTGATGGATCTTATGACAGCACAGAATCACTATATACACTAGCTCCTAAGAACTTGTGGAGCATACTTATAGAGAGTTTTTGCTAATTGTATTTTATTTATTCCTTCAGCCTGAGTAAAAGTAAAAATCCTAAGCACTTTAATCTTGGGAAGCACCTGAGAAGCTCAGTTAAAATAGCAAGCCTGTGAACACATGAGAGTCCCAAAAATGCAGACACAGACAAATCAGATGAGACACTGAAATTAGGATACTGATCAAAATAGATATCCTCTGAAGACATATGAAAATCAAGATGTGTAAAATATCCTCCATACTGATTCCTATTAGAGGCATACCTTCTAGAAAAGTTGATCTGTAGTCTACAGATTCGCTTGAAACCATTTCTGTTGTTGGACTTACACTCCTTGCACTCACCAGCCTGTCCAGGTGAGGAGTGTGCACTCTGCCATCATAACGAACTAGGTCGCTTCCCAGATCTGAAGGGGGAGGAGAAAGCAGTATTAGAAAATCCTCATGTTTTTGTTATGCCACTATTGATTTATCTATTTATTTAAATTTAGACGTTCTGCTCTGCTGGGAAGAGGGTAAAGTTGTTGCTGTGGCAGATATGCAGGACTTGAACTTGAGCTATTTTTAGAGTGCAAGATTTTCTGCAAAAAAATCTTGTGTTGAAGACCCACTCTTAGCTATAATGGAAGATCAGAGACTACTTTGAAGACTCTAGGGCCAGCTTCATGGTCTGACTGTGACAGTGCATCAGGACAAGACTTGGTTATACACTAGCTCTTCTCTTCCTCCCACCTTACATAGTGTGGCAGCTCCCACTGGAAGGAAACTCAGACACAGGGGCCAGAGAAGAACCAGAGTCTGACAAAGTTCTTGATTTGGGGTAAAAAAAGACCAGGAGACTGCAGCGCACTGTGTCTTACACAACTCAGGCACAGCCTGGAGGAATACAGGGCAACTGGATGAAGCTGAAGTACTTGTGATTCCATGCATGTCATTTACTCATTCCCTCTTCCAAAGCTGATTAGGGAAAAGAAGTTACTAAGTTTTCCTAATAGCTCAGAGTTCCTCAGAAATCCTTCTGCTTAAGGCATAATGTGGCCCTTCACCCAGTTCAGGCTCTTGCCAAGCACCAAAATGCAACTAAATGTTGGGACTTGATTGTGAAACCTCTGCTGACAGGTTACAACAGGGCAATGCAAGGCAGTTAAGCAAAGCATAAAATTATGTCAGTTTTTAAAATCTAAGATAATAATGGAATTAGTTGATGGAATTGACTATGATGGACCTTTGATTTGTTTCTTCTTCCTTCTCCAGAAGAAAACCACCAAAAAGATAAAAATTAAGATTGATGTTGAAAGAATTCCAGCAATTAGTCCCGTGAAATTCTGATCTTGCCGGATCAGCACTTTTCCGATAACTGTTGACAAAACTTCTTGCTTCCACTGAAATAACAAAGAAAAAAATAGTGCAATGATTTCCAAAGACAAGTAAGAACTAGATTATTAGTACTAAAGTATGAGCTGATATGTCTCATATGCATTAAATCTTGATTTTGTGATGCTGTACTGTAATAAGACCCTGTGAGTGGAGAAATTGTTATATTGGTGTACATGAAAACAGAGCTACATGTTTATGACTAGTTTCTCACCTTCAAGAGCTCTGGTAATGTTTATGACTAGTTTCTCACCTTCAAGAGAAGAGAAGGTTACTACCACCTCTGGTAGTAACACAGCTCTGTATTTGACACACGGCACACACAGCATGCAGTCACATGCACTCTGGATAACAGGGTTCCACTGTTACCAGATGCTAATTCAAAATGTATAATTCATACTTTTACTCATATAGTGCATGGAATGGGCCTATGCTACATGGGCTGACACGCACATTAAAAAAAATAGCCCAACTGTCTTTAATGTGTGTCCTTCTGGCATAAATATGCTGTAACATCAAACTCACTCTCTTGTTGACAGCATGCTTGCATTTTAGTTCTCAAGGTCATGTGAGCCTGTCCCTTGCCAGATTCTAGCTTGCTAACAGTTTAAAGAAACAAAACTAAACAAAAAAACCAACCCCAAAAACCAACAACCAAACAAGCACCAAGGAGCTAACAGGGAAAAACTGTTTTAGGTCACACAGCACTAGCTCAGTCAGTTGGAATGCATTTGGCCATCTTTTCTCTTCCTCCTGTGGAATTCATCCCTCTGGGTACTGTAATGATGGATTTGCCCGTCAAAAGAGCAAATTTTCTTCTTCACTGGGCAGACTACAATTTCTGAGTCTCCTTGCCAGTAAACAAGTAGAAACCTTGTTTAACCCCTTTATGTTTTGTTCTTTTCTGTGCATGAAACATGTCACACATATCTGTTTCTTAGAAGCTAAGAAAATATCAGAGTAGAACTAATTTAATGCAATGTTAGTCCTACTTGGATGTGTAAAAATACAATATATTAACTGAATACAACCTGTGCACAAGTATTATATGAAACTAGGCACTTAGAAATCTGGGAGACCTACACCAAAAGGAAGAGCTGCATCTAATTTTGTAGTTTGCCTGATATATCCAAGAAAATGAATACTTTAAAAAAGGAATTTATATTAAAATAAATTACTAGTTACCATGATAATAAGTCAAATTAATTATTACTATTTACTTAGGTTGCAGTAGCACATAGGAATATCATTCACAGACCAGGATCCTGTGAGATTAATGTCTTAAAGACATTGAAAAAACAGATGTCCCTGCTTCAAAGAGCTTACATAGACTTTGATCCTAACACCACTTACATGACCAGCAAAGTCTCCACTGTTTTCAGAGAATCAGAGTGCAGTTTCACAGTTTAAAGGTAATCCCATTCCAATTTCTCTTTTTTTATCTTTAAAAAAATACAAATGTATTGAAAGATTTATGTCTTATTCTATAAATCGGTATGTCTATAATTTAAATTTGCAGTAGCACACTGAATGACTCTAATGAGACCACCTTTAAAGCAATGACTCAATCATTTGTCCTAAGTGTCTTCTTCTTACAAAAAGAACTGAAACGAAATTATAAAATGCAGACAAAAAAAATTATTCGGGAAAGATTTGATCCTCTTGACTGCAGCAGTTGTTGAAAAAAGAGCTTGTGAGTTCCAAACTAAAAGTACTCCATTATAGCTTCTCATTGTTCCCCACATGTTTCCTCTTGTGTTTGGATTAATAACTATAATTTTATTTCTGTGCTTAGTTCAGGTCCTACTTTGTGCCTAAGGCTCCAGAAAGTCTCTGTACAAACAGGTAATAACAACAGTGACGAACATATTGATTTTAAAATAGCTGTTATTATTTGAATTTCCATCCCAAACAAACAGGGACAGAGATATCTCTGTAAGCACAGGCTTAGGCTTAAATTTTATTTAGACTTAAAGTTTATTGGTTCAATAGTGACACTGTGAATAATAATAAAAATGGCATTAATATCTCATGTGCGGTGTAGTTGCCTCACCTCTATATTTAGCTCACTGTTGGATTTCAAGAGATCACTGGGAACCGTACACAGAATAGATTCTGACTGCAGGAGAAGGTTTTCGCAGCTTTTGTTTCCAACTTTTAGGACCTCGCCTTTAACAGCTTCTGAATCAATATAATTTCCCTTGGAAAAAAAAATCAATTTCATATTACATAAACATCTCATAAAAGTGAAGTAGTTACAAGCCTGGAAAATATTTTTAATGAAAAATAAATGGTGAAATAAAAGACTAATGAGAATTCACACTGTTCTGTCAATATGCATGTATAGGCTTATTTCATGTAAATGTGACTTTGACAGAGGAGCCAGTGTAGGATGGTAACTTTACAGATAAAATCTGCTGTCACTCATACAGCTCATACAGACTTCTGAAATTTTAAATGTCTGAGGGATTAATCCTGTTGGTCCTGTTTAGATTTTTGCATAATTTGTTCAAGAAAGGACACATTATGTAATGCTGTTGTTTACACAAAACTGGCATTGTATTATCCACAAGCTAAAGGCATCTCAAACATTTTGTTTTGCAAGTGGTTATGGTAGCAGAAATGAAGTTTTCAAAAAGAAGTAATTAATTAAAATAATACACAAGTCTGTTAAAATCATGTTCCACAGACCAAAAAGGAAAAAACCTTGGTAAAGATGAAGAATGAAAAGCACACTTCTTACCCAGAAAACCTGCTCTTACATCCCAGACTTGGACGAAAAATTATTGCTTCTGTTATTGTGGCGGCAGAATCCAAAGGCCAAGTTTAGGATCTTTTGTGCTCAGGAGCACATCTCTATTTAAGAGCTGCCCTAGCCCATGTACAGCCCAGTTCAAGATGAAAGAAGAGGCATTTTAAGTGGGATCGAAGGGGAGAAAGGAGTATGGGACTAATAGAGGCTATTTATATGGGCTGGATCTGGGAGTTTTCCATGAGAAGGGGGGAAGGTATCACAGCTGACACCACTGTGAAGATGTGTATATTGGAAAGAAAACAAGAACCCCATTCTGAGGGGCAAAAAATAATCTTACTTTGGCATATGTTTTAGATCTGCTTCAGAATGAGACTGAGCCCTGGGAAAATGGTAATAAACGTATAGGAGAGCCAGCTTAATGTCATACTTTAATGGCAAAGCCACACCCCAGGTAAATGATTTTTAATTGCTGGCCATAAAAGTCCATTTTGCACTCTATCTTCTGTCTAGTCAAAGCCATTCTGTTTGGTGTTAAGTAATAAAATATTCCTGGGCCAGGGAGCATATGAATGCTTATTGCTTTTTCGTTTGGAGACTTGTGGCAGATTGTGAGCCATTCCTGTTCAAATCTTTCCTCTGAATGATGCACCTCAAAAGACCTGAATTTAATTCTTCCATCTTCAGGATAAATATATTATCCTGAAGAGTGTGGTTGAGTGGTCTCTTCTTCTACACCAAAGCCTAGAATTTTTTCTCCACCAAAACTGATGGAAAAATGGAAAAAAAAATCATACTTGTATTTCCTAAGGTGGTCTTTAGCCAGTTATAAAGATGGTAGCTTTTACTTATAACTACGACCATTACGTTACCATTAATATAGTATAGATTCAAATATATTCACTATGATATCTAAATATATTAAGAGTTTCAAAACGCTTTCAATAGTGGTTTTGCTCTTCTCGGGACAACAGAATTTGCCTACAATTTTAAGAAAAGGAGGAAACTGGCTCCTGTGAGAACTGGAAAAAAATATTTCCACTTTTCAAATGTGTATTACACCCTTCTTGGTGAGTAAGGCCCTTGAATGCAAGCTGGAGAAGTTAATCTTCTAGCTGTACTGGGTAGCTGTTGCAACCCAATCTGATAGCACAGCCACCTCACAACTTTTAGAGGGATGGGAATAACTTGGGTAAAACTAAAAGCAGCAGCAGAACAGTAAACAAACTAAGGTGTGGAAATTCTGAGACTGGTGGCAGAAGCATTTTTGAGGCTCCTAAGCAAAGTGAGCAGGTTGACTTGGGAAGGAATTACTGCAGTTGCAGAGGTTTCTCTTCAGCTTGCTCAAAAATACCACAATTTCCATATTGCTCTCTTTTGGACCAGGTTTTGAGAGTAGCAATTTCCTATGTGATGTGAAAGAAGATTGACAATAGAGTGACCTATAAAGAGGCAAGAAGATTTCCTTAGCATTGTCTCATAAAGAGTTACACTGACTTAAGAATAGAGTAGGCAATATAGTAAGTCTTGTCCTACTCTGAGTTTTAAGACCGAAGTGCTAGAGCACATCCAAGATCTCATGCCAGTTGTTACACATTGAATTACAACTGTACTATGCATTTCTCTAGTGGAAGATTTATATTTGTAAATATACTTTAGTTTCTGGTGGCCCAAGCCTAGGCCTTCTCTAGAGCAATGCACAGAGTCCCTGCACCATATTAGTGCACAATGACAACCCCAGAACAGACCAGGCCTCTGGGCTAACAGAAGAAAGATGCTTTTCTTATTTATTTGTTGCTTAGGTGTTTTTTTTTGTTTTGTTTTTTGTTTGTTTTTTTGTTTTTGTTTTTGTTTTTTTTTTTGTTTTTTGTTGTTTTTTTTTTTTTTTTTTTTTTTTTTGGTGTGTGTTTTTGGGGGGGAAGTTTGTTTTTTTTTTTTTTCCACAGCTAGGATGCTCTTGAGTGTCAGCAGCCCAGCTTGCAGGTCTGGATCAGTGGCTTCTGGAGGAGGCAGCAAGTGGACTCTATCTTTTTCAGCAGACTTGGCAGTGAAACACCAGAATTTCTCCCGCCCTGACAGCTTCCCATGTTGGCAGGAGATGGGAGCCCTTCTGAAGTGGTGTCTTCATGGTGTTGAAGCAGAGTTGTCTGGTACCATTCTGTCATGACCCCTTTGACTGAAGCATGGTGGGCACCAAGAGACTTCAAAGAGCCACATAGCTGGCAGAGGAAGACAGTGATGATGTGGGATGTTGGGAGGCTGGCACTGAAGACAAGGAGGACTGGCATTTGTGGCACACAGTGCCCTGACTGTGTTTTAAATAGAAAACATAATGTTTTCTTGTGTATAACATTTTCTTACAAAAACATCTTGTGGTCATCAGTGGAAACCAAACAGAACATTTCAATTGGTACCCACTGTCATTTGACAAAAGCCAAATATGTCACACTAGATTAGTTAGATTGAAAAACTTGTGATAAAAGCTCCCTGCGCCCCTCTGAAACTAATTAAGAAAGAGATAAAAGAACTTTGGTTTGGTAGAACAGACTGTTCACTGAAGCAAGCTGCCATTTAATTTCATGCTGAGCTTGCTTAATTACTCCACAAAATATGATCATGAGGGATGAGGCATGTAAACTTGTGTGTGTGTATTTTTGAATGTGGGTACGGGTGAGGGAAAAGTGTTGCCAATATGGCTTGTAATGCTCTTTTGGCTCCTGACTAAAATTTATGAAAGTTGTCTCATAGTTTTGATAGAAGCACCCCACTATAACTAATTCTATTTAGAGGAAGATGCTAAATTGATGCCTGTTCATGCTTTGTTCTAGCAGACCACCTTTCACTAATGCTGTTCTCCAGCTGGTTGTCAGGAAATAACCAGGACATTAGGGTTAGGGAGACATCTGCCTTGGGTGCCATCACCACAGGTCAGTACTACAAAATTGTGACTTTGGTCAGTTCTCACTTTGACAATCCTCAGTCAGCCTTTCTTATCTAATCTTTTTTTCCCAGCAATAAACAGCACCAGAGACTTCGTCAGGGAGAATAAAAGAGTAAGCAAAGTAGAGAGTTAAAAATCCAACTAATTTTTGACCCTCTGTGTCTCTGAAAATTATAGAGCAAGTCCTCATGGACGCACTTCCAGGCAGAGGAAGCACAAGAACACAATTGGGAACAGTCAGCACAGGTTTCCCAAGAGTGTATTTTGCCTGCCCAACCTTCTAGGTGGACAGGACTGGCTCTCTAGATGAAAGGAGAGCATTGGACAAGCAGGCCTTGGTTTTAGCAAGTTTTGCAACACAATCTCCCTGGGCAATTAAAAAAACTTAGGATGGTGTAGATGATATATAAAATGAGTGAAAAACAGATTAGACAGAGATCAAATCTTTATTTGTCAATGGCTGATAGTGGAACCAATACTGCTTAAAATCTTTTGACAGCTTGGGCAAAGATATAGGATGCACTGTCTTTGAGCTTTCAGATGATATCAGATTTAATAAAATTACTGATATGCTGGACCATAATGTGAAATTAGGCAGCAGGATGCCACTTCAGTGATGAAGGCTCAGCACACATTTTAGCAGCAGCAAAGCAAGTAGATTGAAGGTGATTGTTTTGCTCTGGTTAGTACTTGTGGAGCTGAATTGTGAGAATTGTGTCAAGTTTTGAACTCCACAGAAAGAGAGGTACTACAAACTGGATGAAATACAGAAGAGGGTTACTGAGCTAGGAGGGGAGCTCAAGCATAAGATAGACAATGCAAGGCTAGTGGAGCTGAGTGTTTTAAAGATGTAGAATCTCCATTCTTGGAGATTTTCAAAACTCATCTACACAAAGCCATAGGCAGCCTGACCTAATTTTTAATTTAGCCCTGTTTTGAACAATGGGGTTAGATTATGAAGACCTCCAGAGGTTCCTTCCAATCTACATTATTCTGAAATTTTCCCCAAATTAGTCCTCTTTCCAACTGGTTGATATGCATGACTTGGAAAATACTGGAAAACATTGCTGTCATTGCACAGAGGCACTGAGCCATGCAGCAGCTATATATTCCCAGATCTGTTGACCTGCACACCAGAACTCTTTTTAGCGTATCTCCATAACTGAGCAAGAGCTTTGTTCTGCATTGAGGAAGAAGTGATTGTATGGCTAAGAGCTTCAAGCAGAAAAAACAATGTAAAAAGTAAAAATCAGACCAATTATTCTTTGGCATTTGCCTAAAACACTTTGCAGAGATGGATTAATATGCAGAGTTTGACTGGAACTCAACATGGCTGACAGGAACTCTGAAGTAATCCTTCTGATGTCTTGCAGCCCAGAAGTTGGCCCACTGGACCATGTTGGATTCAAAGACTTTAGGACTTTAAGATTTCTTCATTGCAATAGGGGAAAGGTTTTGGCTTACAGAGCTATGCAGGAGTGACAAAAAGAAACTACCTAAGCATTAAGACTGATTATTTTCCATAAACATTTTTATCAATTATATTTTATATAAATGATAGATATCTATGTAAATAACATATAAATGCCAATAAATTTTCATAAATTTACATACTCAGTGTAAACTAGAAATATCCATATTTATACCTTTTCTATTTAATACTCAGAAAAAAACTAGACTTCAAGAAATTGAACTCTCACAAAATGGATTTAACTTTCTCCACAGCACTGTAGTAGAGAGTGACCTGTGCTACTGAGGACCCCAAATTCCTAAGAGATGCTTCTCAGTGCTATGTAGGCTACCCTCAGTGCACTTTGAAGAGGCATTCAGCATCAACTTTGCATTTTTCATGGATCTATAAATATTTAGGCTACAGCAGTGACTGATCCTCATGAGTGACTTTGTGCACAGGCCAGAGTTTCCCTCAGCTCAAGAGAACTGAAGAAGCCAGACCACATCTTTTGTGAGGAAGGACACATAACCATGTGACAGTAAGAGCCAGGGCTCGCGTACAGACCATATACTTCATGTTCTGGGCTGCTGGCCATGTTTAATCCTGAACTAGTGGTGCAGCTTACTGCAGTCAGAAGCTGATGCAGTGTGGTCCTCCCATGAGAACAAGGAAAACCCCTCTCCCACTTCACCTGATGACAACAACCACCCTGGTACACACATCTTTGTTTTCAGCTCTTCGTCTTTTAAATGGTGACAACCAGGCTCGGGTGAATGCAGTACTGAACACAGTGCTCTCTCTGCCCTCGCTTCCTTGGGGCTTCCTTTATTTCATCAAAATGTCTGTTCCATGCTGTGCTGCTGATGTGCACTTGCAAATAATTGAAAAACTTATTTCAGCATTTCTTACCTTAATTTCCAGAACATTTTGGTTGCCTCTTGAGATGAACACTGTCTTTTCAAAATGCTTAAATACAGGATTATTTACGTAATCAAAATCAAAGTACAGGGAGCTGACACCATCAAAAATAAAGAACACTTTGGTCACAAAGGGTGGTTGGAGATTGAAATCTTTCAGTGAAGGTGTTGTACAGCAGATTATCTCTGAGCTAGAGCGGTGGCTACACGCCTATAAGAAAGAAAAAAGAGGTAATTGCAGTATGTACATGCAGAGGAAGTCACTGATTAATGCAACTTTCTTTAACAATACACATATATCAAGAAAATAAACACCAAGGGTCTTGTTCTTCTTTAACCGAAGCAAAATCCTGATCAGTGCTACACAGCGTTTAGCTGGGAGAAAAGTATAAAAACTTCATGTCAATGGTGTTTGCACTCTTGTTGAGGAAATGTTCAAGTAAACAAGCTTCCTGGCCTGATTGTTCACAGCACTTTTAAAGTAAATATTTTGCAGATAATTAACGGAAAATGATTTCCAAAACCAAGGACCACCAGGAGGCTAGCCTGGTGTACTAGCAGCCATAGTTCAGGTTACCCAGCCTGTCACAGTGACTGCAACATGGATTTCTCTTTCTTTTTCACTACCAAAGCAATAGTAAGGGACCAGAGGACAAGGTAAAAGCCAACAATACTAACTGGAATAGTGGAAAACAGAAGTAAAGCACTGTTTACCCACAGTGCAGCTAAGTCGCTATGTTTCCAGAAAGGCACTATGGACTCTGTGAGAAAGGGCTTTAGAGCCAAAGCTACTGTGGATTCTGGGTCACAAAAGCTCAGCAAAATGTATCTTGTCTTCTTTCTAAAAGTGTATACTTAAGGTCCCAGATGTGTGGCACTTGGTACATAGTCATGTAAGCTCCTGCTGAGAGTGTTGCCTGTGGGACATGACTTGCACTGTATCTCGGACCAGCAGGGATAAGATGTTTCCCCCCACTGTAGTGCAGGAGTTACCTGACAACAGGCACGAAGCCACACCTGCCACTACTCCTGATGACAGCCTGCAATGGGGAAAAGCTGCTGGTGCACCCCATGATCATGGGGATCATGATCATGAAGACCCTCCAGAGGATGCTCTGTGCTATGCGGATGTACAAAATGCAGGACTCGTCTGAATTGCCTTTGCAGTTGACAGAGGGACAATGGTTCATCTAGAGTGGGTTTCATTTAATCCACTTTAGACAACAATCTAATCTTTAATTAGATTAATGGTGCTCTAGAAGAGTCAATTTTGTCTAGACTGTGAACGTTTCTACAGGAGTACTTTGCTTATGATGTCAGCAGCACATCTACAAACACCAGTGGGAGGCACAGTGCATGCTGGACTGCTCCACACAAACTGCAGAGTGGCTTGTTTGTATTGTGTACCCCCTTCCTGTGCCTGCCCTTCATGCTGCTTACCAACGATATGGTTGAAAGACTTCTGGCACAAACAGAGTTGCTTCAGCTCCACAGAAGTATTTCTCTTCCAACTCTACAAACCTTCTGTAAGTAGTAGTCCCTTGTGCACTGTGCCCTGAGAGCAGATCAAACTTTTTCTTTTTTTACATATATAAAGGAGTGTATCTAATGTGTGTCCCAGAAAGAATGGGGCTAAGCACCTCGTCATGATAAATCTTGCATTTGTTCTACAAGAGATTTCCTTGGAAGATCAACAATGCTCTTGAATACCTTTGTGCATCCAGAGAAGGCCAAAAT
Organism: Vidua chalybeata; assembly: GCF_026979565.1. Lineage (NCBI taxonomy): Eukaryota > Metazoa > Chordata > Aves > Passeriformes > Viduidae > Vidua > Vidua chalybeata. Next base: position 48,355,387 of record NC_071534.1, on the reverse strand, counting down.
ACATATTTTTCTGTTTTGTTATTCAAAATAAATTTGTTCTCATTATCAAATGCTGCCTGAAGGAGCTTTGAAATTAGCTTAAATTAATGCAATGTAATTTTGCTGTTTCAAATCAGTGATATAACCACTCAGGCTGTATCAGCTTATATAGCCACATTAGCTTGAAAACTGGGATTAAATTAGTTATCTGCAAATCAGGGCTTATTGTTATCACCACAGCAATTCATGTTTCTGTGAATAATATTGTGAAATCTTGAATCTGCCAAGGGAAACATTTTCAACAATCTGAGCATTACAGTTTTAGAGCTCCTACGTGTCTGTGAGCTATGAGTTCAGCACGCAGTTAAATAACTTGGTGGAGCTCTCTGTGATGCTAATGGGACTTGCACCTGTGTATCTAACAGCCCATTTATATTCCTAGCAGAAATTCAGAAATACTTTTTTAACCTCCATGTCAACAAGGTAAACTGTGGGACACAAGGCAGATTTTTGGTCCATCTGCTTACAGTATCAGATTGTTCTTTTGAATACACTGTTATGCACAACTGACCATATCTCAGGCTTTGTTCTATCACATAGATCTAGAAATTAATTTCAATTAGTATGGAAATAATAAGATGCATCATTAGTATAATGGATGATCAAGCCATACTTTCCCATGATGTATGAATATTCATTAAGATATCTATCATATAGTGTCAATTCTTAAAAAGGATTACTAAAATATATATAATTATAAACCCAAGTATGTCCCAAGTAATCATTATATTTATTTGATTAATGTAAATTTATTAGACTCTTTATCTACTGTAGAGGAGTGATGTCCATTAAATGAATAGCAGTGGTATTCATAACTTTGTTTGTGGCTATCTATTAGAATCAGATACTTTACTTTATCAGACTGGTCTCTGAAGCAGAAGCTTTCAGAAAATGATAAAAATCTAATAATACTCTTTGGAGGGGATGCAATGTGACTGATTGGTAAGGTCAAGAAAAATCTTATTTGCAATGCCCTTATTGGTACATGATTTGACATGACATTTTTACCTTGAAATTGGTTTTAGCAATTGAAGAATATGATGGTTTAGTTTTCAAGAAATATTGGATTGAGGATCTCCAAGAAAACCCCCCTAATTCAATCTATTGCCTTCTCAATTAAGATACTGCCTATCACCCAGCACCTTTAACTTTTATTTAATTAAACTTTAAAGTACATTCACTTTAAAAGCTAAGCCTACATTTTTCTTGTGACAATAATCTACATCTGAAGACAAAGAGGAAGAAAAAATATGAAAATTATGGAGCATTTCACAAGCATAAGTAAATGCTATATCCCAAAGGGAATAATAATCCATTGCACAATGCATATGACTCATCACTTAAGGTATGTATTCTTCTTCCATTTGTAAAATATGACCCTTGAGGCAATTAATTCAAACCTGACCTACAGAACCTGAACTTCAGTGCCCAATTCAATTCTTTTTCATCTGATAGAACAACAGGAAAAGTATGAGGGAGGATCTCTGAGTTCCAGAGGTCTCCCAGCAGCTGACCCAGATTAGAGAGGGGCAGTTGGATGTGCATTACAGGATCTGCAGCTGTCAAAAAGGAGAAAAGGGCCAATTTGTTCTTTCATAAAAAGTAAACTTTTGGAGTTCCAGTGGAGAATGAAAGATGAATGAAGTTAAAGACAGACTTGGAGACTCTCCAACCATCCTTGCCAAAGGATGATTTCTCAATAGAAAGAGAAGAAAATACAGGTCCAGCATGAAGAGAAGCCCATTCAGAAGATTTTTCTGTGTAAAACAGTGACACTCAAGCAGCATATCCTGAGGGTTTTTCAGCAAATTCATTGCCTTTTGCTGCCATTTCGGGTGGTTCAATGAATGATCCTGATGGATTGGTAGCCTTTTTATTTTAGTTTTCTTCTTGGATTAAGGCATCAGAGATGATACTTCTAGTCTATCAGATCATCACACCAGAAGGTAGAGTAAAATGTCTCTTGCTCTTGGGTCTGAGAGCAAGCCCTTTGCACAACATGATCAATACTGACTGGGAGTCCAAATTCCTCCCTGGGCTTGGAATGGCCAATGTACCTTTTAACACTGCCTCCCTGGCACCCTGGTGATTTCACACAGTGGCTTTCTCCTGACATACCCTGCTGTACCCTTTTCTTGCCAGGAGATGTGCATGAGCTACAGATTTGGCACAGAAAGAAAGGTGAATTTTCCCCTTTGTGGGGAAACTCTTCACTGGGCTTCTGTGGCAGTTTTGTGCCATGGAGTCAAGAGAGATAGAGGATCCAAGCCTAGATGCCTTCGGATAGGGAATCATGAATATCTTCAATAATCACACACTCAGTACCCACACTTTACAGGGAATTTGTTTCATCATTATTTAATACTTCTAAGGTAGACACTCACTGCTGAATTCGAGGCATCCTGATGAATATGAGTATGGATTGCTTACAGACTTGTAAATATTGAACAAACTTTACAGCATCTTAAAATTCTCCTGTGAAATGGCACCTGCCAGCGAGAAATTACAAAATGCTGAAGAACATTCCAAAGACTACTTACTGAAGAGATAATTGAAAGTCTGTGGAAAGAGAAGAGCTTGCATAACTACAGGGTCAGTTGTTGAAGATCATGTATTAAAAAATGCTTCTTAGTTTTGCAGCCTTGCATATCTTGGAACATTCATTGTTAGAAGAGATTAGGCAGTGGGAATATATATTGAAATTAGATAATAGATGGAATATTAAAAATACTACAAGAAAGGATCCCAAATGACCACTTGTTCACTTTGGGAGAATCAATGCAAACTACAGGCTTTCAAAGAAAACAACCATTATTCCCAAGCGCTTCAGGTGCAGAAGAATCATCTAGCATGATTTACAGCACAGGTTCCCGACGAAACACTACTCCAAAACTGTGCCTTGGGTTTTTTTTTACAGGCACAGTGAAAGAAGGGAACGAGCTGCTTCCCTGCTTGTGTATCTCACATAGGAACTGGATACGTGAACAGAAGTGAGGTTTCTGTATTCTTATGCATTCTCTAGAGCTCTTGGGAATTTATGCAGCACTGCCTAAATTCCTACTTTTTTTCCCTAGTCAGAACAAATGATCAAAAGACCTCATGAAATAGAAATTAAAAAGAAACACATTGCAATTATTGAAACATATGGTTCAATAAATTTTTTCACTCATTGAAATAAATTCAAAGAAGGCAAAATGTATTATTTTGGCAGTATTAACATAAAATGTAATATAAACACAAGTGTGAACACAGTACTGAACAATTTTAAGGAAATTTAAAGAAATATGAAAAGAATACTGTAAAATGGAAACAAGGCGTTTTTTGCTCTATAGAAGAAAAAATTTCAGATACTAAACTACAAACATGAAAGCTGAAATGCTCAACTTAAATGTTTCTTCTACAGGGGGCTGGCATATTATGCCCAAAACTTTTCAGTCTCAGTGTAACTGCACTTTTTATAGGAAGTTCTTCCAGAAAAACTTTTGTATCAGCTGTACCACTCATCCCTTACCACTGGGATGGAAAGAGGCAGAGAAAAGCAGATGCCCCAGGGCATGTCTGCTGACCCTGCTCCCCGAGAGTTTGGGATGCAGAGCATCCCCAACAGCTCCTGCTGTTTACAGAAATGACCCTCCACCCACATTGTGACTCCATCAGGACTCCAGGCCACAATTAAACCTGAGGACGGAGAGCTGACAGGAAAAGGTGAGACCCATTTTAAATTGGGCACCGCCACTTTTAGGCAAATCGAAAAGGGTCTGAGAGGTGGGGGAAAGAATGAGTAGAGCTCTAGGAAACAACATTTATCAGGAGAATTTGGAGTGGTTGGTTGTTTTAACTGGAAAAGAGAAAGGCTGAATCATAATTTAGTGTGAATATATAAAATTAGCAGGAGACACTGATAATCTGTTGCTTGTATCCACAGAGGGTTAAACAAGAAGACAAGTAATTAGCCACAGGATTTGGGTTAATTATTAGAAAGAAGTCTTTCCAAACCACTAGGTAAGCAGGTAGAGCAGCTCTCTCTAAAGCTTGTTTAAGCAAGATTGTGAAATTTCTTTCACAAGGAGCTTTAATAACAGCCTAAACAAGTATCTGTTAGGCAGTGGTCTGGGTACATTTGCTCCTGGCACAGGGAAGTGGGCCATGCTTCACTGTTGTGGTCCCTCCCAGCTGTACTTTCCTTTGATGCTCTGGGATGTGTTTCAGTGCTGACTTTGGTTTTCCCAAGAGCCAGAGTTTCTGACTGCTGACAAAAGCAGCTTCTTGGAGAAGGCTAGTGAGAGAAAACTGAAAAGAAAAAGGGATTAAATAACAATTTAAAAAAAATTATTCATTTAGCTATCCTCTCCCAAACTAAGGAAGCAAAAAGATATATAACCTCAGCTATAGCACTTCTTGAGCACTTCTTTGGTCTGTTCAGGAAAACAACCTGTCTTCTCCTTTATAAATGGGATAGTTGTTCTAGATCTCTGCTGAAAATAGTTTATCATTGTTCATTTTAATAATGACTAGATGAAATGTTGGGGGTTTTTGGTATATCTCCTATGCAGAGCGCCCAGAACTTCCAGTGCAGGATGGGTAAGACTACAGCCATAGGCATCCACCACCAGAAATTTCCTCAGTTACACAGTACAATCTTGTTTTGCCACTTATGAATCTTCCCTTTCTACCTGAGAATTAATACTCTTCCTTTAGAAATATGCTAGAGGTAGAGAATAGTGGCAGAATAAATGGCTGCCACAGAGGCAGAGAAGGCAACTGAGTGCCAGAAGCCTTTAATTTCAATAGAGCAAAAATATATTGCTTGGGCAATGTCAAAGTATAAAACACTCTGGATTATAATCCATTTGAGGTTTTATTCCACCTTTTGTGCAGGGAGAATGAACTTGTGTACAGCTGCTCATACACTGGTGCAATTTTTTAGAGGTCAGCAGTGGCAGGAGATTTGTTTGTTGGCAAATGTCTAACACACTGCACAGTATGAAAAGAAAAAGAATAAAGGAGATAATTCTGACTAAGACCATGTCTTTTTTCAACGGCAGGTTAGAGGCAGGATGAAAGCAAAACACTGCTCAAAGGCAAGTGTTGCTCCCCAATATTTGGGAGAAAGAGTAAATTCTATGCTGTTTATTGCCTGGAGCTGCCAGTCACTTTTGACAGTGGATTTTCTTTAAAACTCCAGATCCTTCAAATCTGTTCAGATTCTAAGAAGTCCTAAATATTTGACGAGGTATGCAGTATCAGGGCCTGAAGAGAAGCAATATTGCATATTCCCATAGGGGAATAGAAAAAGCAAACAAATTATCTTTACACAAAGCAAAATCTCAAGACTTGATTTCAGCAACGATCATTTCCTTCAAAATCCTTTGTGCTTAGAAATAATTATGCTCACATTACTAAAAATCTAATAAATTTTGAGTTTGGTACATTTCACTGAAAGATTTTATTTTCTGACTGATGGGTAAAGTGATTTTTTGATAACACTTAACACTGTATTTCATTGGAAAGGAACTGATCTTTAGATTAAAATCTGAACCCATTGAATTACAAGCCACGACTACATGCTGCGGAAGTTCAGGTCCTGACACTCATAATATTATACAAATTAGGATCATGAAGAATATGATGACCTTGAAGCTATGAAAGACTGCAAATTTGCAGACATACCATTTAAAATGCTCTGAGCAAACCTAAGTCTAATAGTTAGAATTCAATTCAGGAAACAGTGTATGATGATCATTAGAAATAAGCTGAGAATATGAACAGTAAGTAGCTTGTCATAAAGAGTGTAGGTCAACTGAGCTTCAGTTAGACTAAACAAACCTTACAGGATAAGAAAATGTTGGAGGTACAACACAAATATGTAGACAAAAGCTTACAGAAAGCAGTTTCAGTAAAATTAGATAACAAATGCCATCTTTGCCCTATAAAAATTGAAGCAGATCACATGGTCATATCTGTGTTTATATTTGGACACTGTGTAGTGTCAACTCAGGAACAAAAAAAAAAAAAAAAAAAGAAGACTTACATCTCTGACTGACATCTGCTGTTTCATCAGAGGTACCCAAAGGCAAGAGCCCAAACCCACCTTAAAACTTAGTTGCTGAATTAACAAAGTTAGGACAGATTTCCCCAGCAGAGATTTTGGCAATCACAAATTCTTAAAAATAACACCTACTTTTGATTTTATATATTTACTCTTCCCCTTCCTTTGATATACATCCACAGTCACCACTTGAGTATCGCAGTAGTGCCTGAACCTGTCATGTAATCTGACATATCTATATTGCACTGCTGTGTGTTTAGTCACTGAATTTGTATTGTTAAATAGAAATATATAAATCTTCTTATCAGATACTGTACTAGCCTTATTTCTTTGGAAAAGGTTTATTGGAAAAACAGTTGTTTTATCCTAACCTTAATTTCAAATTTGTTTTGAATTTTTCCTGCACAGTGAAAACAGTCTTTGCAGAAAACACCAAAATATCAGTAGAAGCCCCAAAGTTTCAAGGCAAAAGTTGAAGTATTTTGGCTGATAATTCACAACAATTCACCACACCAAGATGAAAAGATAATATACTGTCTTCTTTGAGACTGACTCACCACAGAGAAGTTCATTCCTAGTTTAGGTACAGTAATCACCATCTGAGGAAAGCACACTGAGTTCAAGTTGATTCCCTGAGCTGTGATTGTACTTCCACCACTAGGAAAATTTACCAAAAAAAAAAAAAAAAAAAAAGGAAGGAAAAAAAAAAGAGAAGATAAGTAGGATAAATAACTGCTGTGATAATGTAATGTTAATTACAAATTGTATTTTAGAGTAAATGATAACATAAAACCAGAATTATGGATATATACTGGATAAATGCAAATACATAGCTTTGAGCAATGAGACAATTTTTCTGGGAAACAGATTTTACATTTACTATAACAACTAATCAAAAAAAGAAAAGAAAAATAATTTTTAAAACTGTGATAAACCAGGGTATAAAACAAATGTGTAAATTTTAAATGAGATCGCTTTTTTTTGTACTTTGTATTTGCTAACTAACTTATTTCACCTATTGTGTTCAATGGTTCTGAAAAAGGTGTCTGTTCTACTGCTGACATTTTTTTGGCAAAGGCAGATGGCTTGGATTAGAGCTACTGAGACCATAAATATGTCACTTGAAAATACACACATACTACCATACATATATATTCATTATGTTTATATAGCACTGGATTTAGACTATTTTAAAATCCATTTGCTCTACTGAGTCCGCTGACTTGTCACATTAGAGGATTTTCCTCAGCAATCAGCGTAATGTCCAGACACAGCACAAGAGACACACTTAGCTGTGCAGTGGCTATCTCGGCAGGACATCACAGGTAGGCTCAGCAGCAGCTGGGAGTGAAATCACAAAGAGAAAAGAGGCACCCTTCCCCCTTCTCCTTCACCTCTGAAAGGAAATGATTTGCCCTCTGCAACTGCACCATAATAGAAACAATTGGCATAGAAGATAGAGATAAAAATGCAATTTCTTTTGATAGATTGCTAAGCAGTATAGCTGTTATTTGTTCATTTGTTGCTTTTCTTATTTCAAGAAAATTTTACTCACCTAAGAAAAGATTTGGCTGGATGAATTTTTAAAACAACTGGGTCTTCTCTGTATGTGAAATGGCTGCTTGTGTCTCGAATAGCTTCATCGATTTCCATTCTCACACGATATTCCTGGGGAATCTGCTGTGCTGGAGTGTAGCACTCCACAGTGCTCGCCGATATGCTGGGAGGACTGAAAACAGATTGCTTGTCACCATTATAAAACATGTACTTGGCTTAAAACACTGTCCTTTACTGAGCCCCAACATTGCCTAAAGATCTGTTTGTAAAAAAATGTCATTGATTTTCCTGCTGGATAATCAAATTGCAACAAGTACACATGACATAAGGTAGAAATTGCAACAGCATGGCTTAAGCTCAAGATTAATCTTAATTCAGTTGACTTGCACCTTGCCTGATGGAAGGTGTTGCCTCTGTACTGGTGACAACCCCATGAGCCCCTGAACCCTGCAAAGGCAGCTTCCAGCCTGGAAAACAAGAGCACACTCCAGGTTTAAGGAGAATTATTTGATCTGCTATAACCAAAAGATAATGCCTCTTTCAAATCCACAGGACTTACTCTGTATTAAAAACCTCAAGTACAAGTGCTCGTGTGGGTTGTACCAGATGCCAAGGGGCAGGCAGAGGGAAAGGAGAAAGAAGAAGGAGAAAATCCAAGAAGAGCTGGCTGAATTCAGCACATTAGCAGAGTCTCTGGGACATTCACCTTTCCCTTGCTATCATGCTTGACCATGGAAGTCTTCTTCCTTCTACACTGAGCTCAGTGGGTGAGTGGGCACAGGAGGATCCTGAAGTTTGAAGCACATGAAATGGGGCCAGAGGGAGCACGGCACAAAAGAGACAAGGATGGCAACTGACTGGAGAAGCAAATGTAACTCTTCCAGCTGGTTTCAGTGATTTGGGCCCAAGCACATCCATGGGCCATCCAAGTGAGGTTGTTCTCATAGAATGTAAGATAGTCTCCAAATTAGACAAAAGGGGCATTTGCTACAACTTCTGAAGCTTTCCAGGAAGGTGGGGTTCACCATAAAGCATAGTGATTCATTCATCTGTATCTGGAAGCTTTTAAACATCTCTTAAAGGAAAAAAAAACCAAACCTTGCTCTAGCTGCCCTCAGAAATGGGGAAAGCTGCCTGTTTAGCTAAAGAAACACCTGCCTTGAGAAATTGGTTAAGACCTGCATAGAAGTCTCCATACAACTTGGCTAGTGAGAAAGAGGGGTGCTGGAGATGCTTATTGGGTAAGTCTCAGCTGTTGTTCAATACCTAGAGGTCCACCTGACCAACATCTGTATCTGAGCTGGCTGCTGTCCCACCCCCATAGTAGATGTCTCAAATGAATAATTCCCAAAATGTTTATATATTTCTCCATTAGTTGACCAGTTGAGACGAAACACCAAGAAATGCAACCCTAACTATCAAGGAACAGAAATTATGAAAATCTTTTTAGTGATCAGAGTTGAATATCTTAAATCCTTTTTCTTGATTTAGTCAGACTTGGCTGATTTGATCAAGAGCATACAATAAATCATTTAGCAGTAAAGAATAAATTTCATCCCTCCTGACACTGAGTCGTTCGTTAACTAATAGGCTACTGTTTCCCCACGGTCTCCACAAGTGTGAAGTTTTACCACTGTGACTTCCCATAATCATTTATGATGCTCAAATTTCAGAGGAATTGCTGGATGTCCTGTTTCTGTAACACAGTGGGCCAGATTCTGCCTCGTCCACAAAGGTGACAATTCTGGAATTGCCCTGCTGTTCCTAAGCACAGAACCAAGTAGGATTTGTGCCATGGTAGAATGGCTACCAAATTCAGAACTCATCTGCCATAGCAGAGAATCTGTGCTTGGTATTTAACATTTATATACAGCTGTTATATAGTTATTATTTAGCATAGTTATAGTTATTATATCTAATAATAACTATAACTATATAATAATATATAGTTATTATATATAATGCTATACAGGCATTTCCACACAGAACACATCAAAGATTTGTGACTGAGCTCCTACTGGATCCAGTACAGAGTCACAAGAAATTCTGGCTTAAACCTCCAAAACAGTTTTCGAAATACCAGGAAAATATGATGCTGCCAAACTGATGCTGCCTCTGTTCTGTAGGCTGTTCTCTGATACCAGTGCAGAAACAGTGCTCCTCTGCATGGGATAGACATGGTTAGGTTTCCCTAGTCAGGTTTCCACCCAACCAGGCAGTAGGAAATGGTAACTTGTGCCCACTGGCTGTTCACTGGCAGCTGCTGCACGAACAGCAGCTCTTGCTAATACAAGAGAGAGGGCTGACTTTGTGGGAACCAGGGTGACAAAAATGATGGGAAATAAGCAGTTTCTTGTCCATTAGAAGCTGATTTGACACTTCTCTGTGCAACCTTTTAATAAGGTTAATGAAGACATTACAGAATAAACAAGACTTCCAGAGGACTGTAGTCCCTTCTAGAAATCTTTCAAGTATCCTAAACTCAGAGTACTTACTGCTTTTTGCAAAAATTCCCCAATAAGTGACACAAGGAGAGGGAAGAAAATGTTTGAGTTTCGTTTTTTAACTCTAAGGCTTTTGATCAAAACATTTCAGTATTAAAGGCATTGTGTTTTAGTTAGTACATTACCTTTTCAAAGTGCACGGCTGCTCCCCAACAAAAATCCTCATGGATTTCCCACTGTCTAGGTATTTTCCAGCTACAGTCAGCAATGTTCCTCCAGATTTGGGGCCATAGGTGGGAGATATATTTGTTATTACAGGATTCTAAGGGAAGGTAATAATAAAACCAGCGGATTATAAAATTATTTTCAAAACGTAAAGAGGAGGACTTAAAATTTTTGTTAACATTTCCATGAAGTAACAATAAAGCCAACATGAATACAGAATTTACCATGCTGGACTGGACTCATGAGGAGTCCCTAACAGTTAATATTGAAGCTAATTTTGACTAAAAAAGTTTAATCTAGTGCTTACCACGTATGAAAATGTATTGAATAGTGTTTTGCCATGTCCAACAGAGACACTACTGGATATATTAAATCTTGGACTTTTTGCAGCAGGAACTGTGCATTCCAGCCTTTAGAAAACAAGGAAAAAATGGGATTACATTTTTTTCTGATTGATTTTTTCATATTAAAATAGAACCACTTCAAACTCATAATAATGGGGAATCCATACTAAACAGATCATCAATCTATGCACAACACGGACATTTCAGAAATAATAGCTAAAAGAACTGTAGCCCTCTTCCTTAATAATAAATACAAATGCTGTGGACTTTATAATATTTGGCCAGAGAAAATAATTTTAGTATATCATATACATTTCAGAAAAAAGAAGCATGACAGAAAAAATAAATACCTCAATTCAATGGCTAATGGGTTTTTAAAAAATTTCCTTTAATATCAAATTTTGGCAGACAATAGCATTAGAAAAAATAAATAATATACACAAGTTTGTTGCAAAAAAATTAAATATTACCAAAAATTAAACTTGAGCTTCTGCAGCACCATGTGTCAATGTATTATATTACATTCACATGGTCTCATACATAATCTAGTCTCCTTAAATCATCTTGTTTCCATTGAGACTCTTCAGAACAGCAGTTAGGAGAGTGCTCAACACTTCTGGAACACTTGCTGGAGTATCTGCACTGCTATGTATGTGAACAGCAAAGCTGTGCCACGATTTGTGAATTGCTTTGGTAGTAGAGAGAGGATATTCACTGAACTTGTATTTCTGCAAGACAACAGTCTTAAACTTAACCATTATCCCTGTGTCTTGGATACTTATTTCGGAGGAGGAGGAGGAGAGGTGCAGTTGATGGTCATAAGCTTCTGGATGATGAAATATACCTTCTCACACTTCTCTCCAGCAGCTTTACAGATCAGGAAGACAGAGGTGACATGACTTAGCCTAGCAGGATCCTGGCCAAAGGAACTGCCCCCTTTTCAAACCTTTGAATAGATTCATTCTTGCCAGCTTCCACAGATGTTGAACAGCATTTCACAGACAGATTAGAAAAACTACTGCAGGAGCTATTGGCATAAACTAGATTTATTTCATCTCCATTTTGAGCATTGTTTTTCTTGGTTAGTTGATTAAACCATTGGATTTTTTCAAATTTGAAATTTCAGAATCAGAGATGAATGATACTTATAGGCTGAATGTTTGTATTTGCAAAAAAATCCATACACAAAAAGAACATTTGTATAAATGGAAATTAGTATTTTAGGTTTCTTACCTATTTTTGTTGCTAGATTTTGCTTCTAGAGGACAAATTTGTCCTCCAATATGGACTACAGTATTTTTTAATTCAAATCTATTATTTTTGCTGAATCCAAAGTCCCATCCACACAGTGTCAATTTTGTCCCGCCTTCTATGGGAGCACTGCTTGGGAGAATCTGTTAAAAAAATATTGTGTTAGTTGAATCAGGTTTTCTTGAACTTCACTTGGAGCTAAAGAATGGGCAAAGGAATAATTTTAGAAAAGCATTTCTTTTGGTAGACTATGTTCTAGCATTCATCTTAATTGTTCTTCACCTTTCATTTGTCACATTTTGAGCTTTCTATGACAGTAGCAATAAATAACAAGACCTATACTAGAAAGCTTTGAAAGATAGTGTTTAGGGGCACTGAACAAGCTGTGCATTGTAATAGTCTTTTAAATCCTGCAGTTCTGGTCTTTCACATCTTATTTCTGGTGTGTTAAACATACAATATACTTATTTTGTTAGAAGCTGAATGCTGAACACAAAAGAGCCCCCAAATGACCGTTTTTTGCCAGCTTGATGAAAGTTGGGATCAGAGTGAAGTATCTTCAAAGACACCATAATCCAATATCGCGTTGACTGTAATAAAGTTAACATGACTTCTGCTATTCTTTCCTTAAACATTTTACATTTGGTCACCTCTAATTCCAAGTTAAAAATAAACTGCCCCTCAGAAACACAGAGACAATCTACAAAGGAAATACTTTTTTTTTTTTTTTTTTTTTTTGTGTGTGTGTATTGTAAATTGCCCTGTAAAATATAACAATGGTGGGAAAAATGCAGGAACACTATAGAAATCTTACAAAACTCAGTAAAAGTACCGGTTAGTACTGTCAGTTAAAAAAAAACCAAAACCCACCAAAAAGAAAAGATATTAGTTCAGGAATTATGAGGACTTTCAACAATACTGCACAATTTTGCAAACATACCAGTACCACTAGACAAACAAAAAAGAATGAAAGGAATGAGAGTGAATTTATACTTGTGATTGTAGTGCCTAAGTATCTTAAACTTAATGCTTTAGTGATAATAATTTTGTCCCTAAAATGCAATACAGCTGTGTCCTTCAAAGGACCCGGCTTAATTTTCAAGCTGAAAGGAAAGTGTTTGAGTGATACTTGGCTATTATTTCATCTGGAAATCCAGTAAGACAGCACATTTCTTTTCAACTCTCTTGTAGCTATACTTCAAGACTCTCACAAATGAACTATTGTAGATAGAAAGGCAGTTGAAGAATACTTCAAAAGAATTATACCATATATTATATATGGGGACATTTACTGCCCTCATTAGAAACCAGACAAAGGGTCTGACTTAAAATGCACCGAAGCCAGGACGAACCTTTTCTGTTTTAAAGAGCTTTGAATCAGCTCTCAATGAGAAAAGAGGGAACCTATGCAGGAACAGCACTTTTGTACAAATCGTAAAAAAGGAGTGATACTGACACGGCCCCCTGACACACAACTGCAGCTATAAGCTTGGAGCCATTCTGTGCCCACAAAATCTGTGCTATTCCCAAGTTTAACTTTTCTTTGTTTCTTTGGAATTTTCTTCTTCAAAATCTGGATTTGACTTCAGATTCTAGTTTTCCACTCTGGTCAATATCTCAGCACATTATCTATTTTTGAAATAACAAAACCCTAGCAGAAAATGAAATTGCTCTGTGGGAGTACAGGATGTCCCAATGTTTTGTACAATATATTGACATGTGGCATTTGAAGAGTTTGAAATGTAATCCACAAGTTAGCAAAATAAGGGCTTCACAAAGCCGTACGGAATAAAAACTGAAGGTACCAAACACGTTTTTAGTAATCTTACATGGCAAAAGAGACTTGTCATGGCAACCCATGTGCCTTAATTGAGGGGTAGCAAGCATTTAGTACATTCTGTCAACACATTTAGGAGGCAACACCTCTAAGTAGATAGCAAAAAAGAAATAAAGAAAATCTTAAAGTTTTGTTTTTAACTTCTGCCAAATTCCCCCGTTTTTATTCAAGATTTATTTTTGTTCCATTTGTTCTGTATGATGAAATGTCTGAAAATCAAATGCGGTTTTCCAGACCTTTTCTTGGGAGTGTTGACAAGAATTGACAGTGAACCTCCTGGTCTTTGAATTGAGGTATACGTAGGTCTCTTCTGTGTACTTACATTGCAATGGTAGTAACAGAAAACAATCAAACCAGTTATAAATGCTATGAAATGCAAGATTAAAAAAAATATTATGTTACCTCCACTGATAACATGGAGCAAGTCCACTGCAAAGCCTGTCATTCTGCTGCTCTCTGAACTTTTGGATAAGGGATAAAGTTAACTTTTTGTTTTTGGAAAACTTGAAAGCATTGTGTTTTCCTTTTATTTATGTTGATAGCTAATATCCACTTATATACTTAATACATTTTTGGAAGAAAATACCTATTTATTTAAGTTTCATTGGCTCATTCATTTTAATTCAAAGACAAGAACATGTACAACCACATGTGAAATTTCCAGCAAAGCCTCCAACCTAAACAGACAGCAGAAGGCCTGATGTTCTTGATACGTCTGATACAAAAGCCAGCTAAAATGACTCACTTTAAAAACAACAACAAACCATGTCAGATTTTTAACCACAACAAAGAATTAGAAGGGAGACCAATTTATTTCTTTTTTTATATCCTTCACCTTTTAGCGTGACCTGAACACCATGTGCAGATGCCTGCAATTTGTTCCAGCACCAAGTGATCTCCGAGGGGACTCCCTCCTGGCTTCTCTCTAGAACTGCTCATCCAGGCTGATGAAACTCCTCATTGTTGGCAGTGGATGGGAGCAGACTGGGAGCCTGGCTGTGGAGGGGATGTGTCCCAGTGTCTGCCCTACTATGCTGTCTATGTCTGGGCAGACTGCACCTCTCCAACCCACAGCTCCAAGGGAAAGTGCTTAAAGCAGACAAAGGATCTGCAGGACTCCATAGGAAAACACTGGGCTTCTTCTCTACCATCCCCCCGAGAGGAAAAAAAAATTTTTTTCCCATTGTACACCAGTCTGTGTAATAACCTGGGAAAACGTCATTGAACACTTAGTTAGCTAACATCCACTGGACCAGACCCTCAGGGAGCAATCTGTTTCCCTCAGGTTAAAGTGATCATATGACATATCTCAAGCAATCTGTCCCTCTGAAAGCTGCAAAATATTAGGGAGAGGTTTGGACTGAATTTCAGATACTATGAAAAGCAGGTCATCCTCTGTTTGTTAGGAACAAAACTAGCTTGTTTCTTACATTTTATGCATGTGAGTTTGAAGACAGATCAGAAGATGATGAATAATCTGTTTTATATTTTTTTTCAGTAATCATGTTAAATGTCATGGTCCAGTAGAGCATGAAATTTGTCTTAACAGCTAGCAATCCAATGGATTTAAGTACCCGGCTGCATTTTCTTTCCTTACAAACCTTCTGGAAGCAACTTCTGCCAACATCGGCATGTAGTAATTCGAGATTCACTTTAAGATCCATCAGTGTCACAGATCCATATTCATTACAGGGGCAGACTGGACTTGTGCTGAGCAGGCTGGGCTGAGCCACATGGGGAAGGGGAGCACCTACCCAGCCCCATGTCCAAGGTGTGCTCCCCTCCCAGCACTTCACAGGGACTGTGGCTGTGGGGGACACGGCTCTTGGTCTAAGTGCCTGTGCATGGGCTCCACGCTCTTGGTTCTTAAAACTGGTAAGTGAACACATTCAAAACTGAAATTAAAGAGGACTACATGAGTTCAGATCCTTTGAAAAACAGAAACTAAGCAGTTCAGAGCCTGAGAAATATTTTTTGAGCTATGGAATTATATAGCCACTGCTGGAAAGTTTGCAAATTAAAAAACATTAATGGTGCTTGAGCTCTAGAAAAGATGAAAAAAACTGTGCAGGATAGGTGAGTACCTTGGGCCTGCAGAGGTACAGAAAAATATGTAAGAGTTAATTCTCACTGCATACCCTTGAATTGGTGATTCAGTCTCATACAGACTAAGGCTGGAAAGGATTATTTCACCATCTAATATAACCATTTTGAAATAAATGTATTTTTGTATAAAGGAGAAGTAAACTGTTCACATTCTGCATTAGCAAGTTTTGTGCATTTCCTCTGCCCTTAGTAAATGGACATATAAGGCAGGCAAACTGCCCCTCCCCCTTCCATCTTCCCTCCATTTTGGGTTTGATTCCTATAACTCTTCGTTGTTTTTTCACTGAATTTTGCCTGTGATAATCATACATTTTGTGTCTGAAAGGTGAACATGGAAAAAACCAACCATGTAAACATGTGTTTCTATACTTCTTTCTAGATTAATAGCAGTTTTGTCTAAAACATTGAAACTTGAAAATATTGTTGTACATGAAATCATATGCCTGGATGAAAGAAATACATTATTTATTTAAAACCCACTTTTTTCTCCCTTTCTAAGAGTTTGGCATATCAAACTTTCATGTCTGTTTATAAGTTGTATTCTAATAAAGGAAAATGTATTTTTAACTACACAATGTAGTTTAAATGCACTAACACAAGTGATTGTGTTAGTAAATGCTACCAGAAAGTTTTATGGTTGTCCTTCCCTTTGATTTCTAGTCTATCAACTGCCCGACAAACCTCTGCCTTAACAGTCATGTCACACTTCACACCGGAAGATCTGGTCCCACGTACAGTACAAATCCCGCATTAACCATAGCTGAATTAAAACTGGACCGTGCCAGTGCAGCTCTCTGCTCATCCGTGCCTTCTTGTTCTCACACCCCCTTGATGAGCTCTGACTGGCTGGCAGCAGCCTCTGGCTGCCCCTGTCCTGGGGGTGCAGCTACAGGCTTGCTCCTCATTGGTGCCAAGTGGACCTACAGGAACAAGGAGGCAGGGAAGGATATTATGGAAAAACAACTTCTCCAGGAGCTTGGGTAGAGGAAAGAAGGGATTTTTCTCACAAAGAAACACCAGGCTTTCCTCCAGCATTGGAGCCAGCATGGGGATGGATGAAGAGTGGGAGCCAGAGACCTCCTGTGCTGGATCAGGCTGTGGTGGCTCTGGACAGAAGTGCTTTCCTCCACTTTTGTCTCTGAGAGAAGCCTAAGACGAGGGATGCTCCTTTCTGTGACTGGCTTTTCTGTCAGACCCCTGCCAGGCTGGCTCAGACCCATCAGAAGTGCTTTGTAGAGCCAAGGATCTCCCAAGGCTGGTAGGGTTGATCAGACAAACCTGTCCATCCATGAGCATCTCAGCCCACACTACTCAGGGAGACCATGTGCATTCAGTCAGAGGATTCACGGACATTAAGGCTGAGGGGAAGTTGAGGAAAGCTGACAATTTATCATGATTACATGAATACAAAATGTTTACAGAGTGCAGACTGTTCCTCCCTAAAGAGATAAATGTGAGAAATCCACCACTTTACCTCATAAACCCTAGGCAAGCAGGTGTCCTGGGTCCAGGTGCTGCTGGGGCACTCAGAAGACCTGAGGCACTGCTGGCTGCACCAGCCACACTGCATGAAGGCTGGTGCCAGCAGGCACTGGCTGCAGGACCTGAAATGATGGCAGCCTGGCCCCTTCAGAGGGATCTTTGTTATCTGTCAATGGAGAGACATGATGCATACATCCTTTTAATACATGCACTAAGTGGCAAGGAGAATCTCTATTTATGCATAGCATGCTGGTGCTACTCAGATTTCAGATGTGCAAGCCACAGATCGACTTCTCTTTAGTTCAGTAATTATAGGATCTTATAAGTAATTTAACTGACATGATTTTAAATTCGCTTGGGAGAAACCCTAAAGGCATCTTAATGTTATATACAGTTACTACCAGCATCTGGTGTTTACAGCAAGATAGCATTTTTTGCTGATGGAGAAAGAAAACAGCAGTGTGCTCCTCCCAGTTCTGTATCTCAGTGTGTCTTAGTTTATACAGTGTATCTCAGTATGCCTTAGTTTATACATTTGTAAAAATAGGCATGATGGCTATTTCAGCTTTGGTGAAGCTGTATTAATATCTGTGGCACACTTACAGCATGTGACTGCCCATGTACTTGTTTATTAACACCTATCATCAAAAACCCCATACTTTACCTAAAATACAAGTTAAAATTTATATTACTTAAAATATCAGGATAGTTATGAAATAGTCACTCCAAACATGTAAGAATTATTTTTGGTCAAAATATTAAAATCAATATATAATTACATTACTGTATAAGTGCCTCATATTCCTTTATACTTCAGGACCTTCCTTAAATTTATTTTGTACATATGCTGAAGATCACTCTTATAAATAACTCATACATTTCTAGTAAATGATTTATAACAATCTTTATGGCTGATGTATTTCTGTAAGTCCTTATAGAACTCAAGGGGTCAAATTATTGCTTACGATTATGGTTTAGGATTATCCATAATATTATCTGCTGATGTTTTAAACCTATTCTTCAATGCATATCTACTTATGACAACAACATATTTATGATTGCTCCTCATCTTTTATTAACTCTTTGTAGACTACATGCTAAAGTAATTTTCAAGCCTTACTGACTTACAGTTTTAAAGACATGAGTGTAACTCTTGCACACACAACCGTCCTTAAAAAGTTACAATGCTATGACACAAACCAAGAATAGCCAGGAAACTGAGCACCATTCTTTTCTTAAGTCATTGTGTGTTTTGTCTTTGCAAGCACTTGAATTAGGGACAGATTTTCAGCCTTAAAATTTGCATTTCCTGGCTTTTGTTGATTTATATCACCAGCTCTTACATTATTTAAACATTTCTCAATATTAGTCTGCCAGTTTGTTTAGCAGGGGAAATTAATGTATCTTGGAGGAAACTTGCATCCCCAGTGTTCTGAGGGAATGGCAGGGCCATGAAGATGCAGTGCAGAAAGCAGCAGTGTGAACAGCTGCTCTTACTGATAGCTGCTGCTCTGAAGGCAGGTTTACACAGGGCACAGGAGGATTAGATTATGAACCACTCACCTTTTTCCCAGTCACTACCAGGGTATAGCCATCATCTGCTAGTGAATTCTTGACAACAACCTGGGGAGAGATGGGGTGGGAGTCTAGCTGAAAGCTGACATGTGGAGTTGTGGATTCTGAACGGGAAACCACTATCTAAGAAAGAAAGAAATTTTGAAAATCAGCAGGCAGTATGTAACCCAAATGCATGCTGCTCAGCTATCTCATGTTCTCTGCTTGCATTAATTACTTTGCATTACACTGCATAATATTTTGCATAATGTTCCATCATAATCTGATTAAAATGCTATAAAATCTACTTTATTTAATACAGCAAAATCATGGGTGTTGGAGGATCCTCAAAATACACCATATTTATTAAAATATGCAGGAGTCACTGCATGTTTCCTAGCCCTTCAATTTCAGGTATTTATACGTCACCACAAAAAATGAAGATAGGTCATTTTAGACAGTCCTATACATTTAAGAATGAAGAATTTTATTTACAATATCTATTTAAAAGAATCTTAAAACTCCAGGTCTTCAAAAGTCAAAAACATTTCCTTCTATTTTCACTTTGGTCCTTCAGTTTGAAAAGCAAACTTTACCCTGTGTCAACAGCCTCTGGTCTTGCTGCACGTGGGGCAGTTAGATTGCAAAGCTATGTCAGGCACTGCAGGTCACCGCTGTGGGCACTCCTCAGAGCCACAAGTACCCAGAGCTCAACACCCAGAGCAGCCCAGATGGCTGTTGCTCTGACAAGCTCCTGGCAAGGTTTGGCTGGGCACCCTGAGCTCTGGCTCCTGTTGATTTCTGTGTGAGCCGGATTGAGCATTCAAAGCACTTCTTAAATTACAGGGAACGGTGGAGGCTCCTTTTAGGAGATGCTCCAAAACAGGAGCCTAATTTAGTCATCCTGAAGCCCCTTTGCTAAAACCTTCCCCCTCTCTCTCTCTCTCTCTCAATTTAAGGAGATCTTAGGGAGATTAGTCACACTAGTATGAAATTCCCTCACTACTCATCTCTCTGCATCTTGAGTTACCTAAATTCTTCTGAGAATCTGGGCCCATTCCTGCAAACACACGCCTAACTTTACTACTGTAACTTTGTTGACTTTAACGGGATGAGTCATGGCTGTTAAGCAGAGGCATAAAGCATCTGCAGATCGGGCTGGTTATTTGATAGCAAGATTTTATAGGCTTGGGCCCGTTGGGCCTGCAATCCAGAAGGATGTGCGCCCAAATGTGATAGCATCAGGCAACAAAGGCAGAGGATTGCTTACATGAGAGAAGCTCATGTTCATGTTTCAAAAGCTGTATCATGTGTAGTTTACTTAAGGAATTTAGATAATCAACATTTGCTGAGAAGTTAGGATTCAATGAGGTTCATTATTTAAAAAGATTGAAGCCATTCTGGAAATAACTTGTATGTCAAACGTTTCATTTTTTACTATAATGAAGCTTTTCTTCTGACTCCGAAGGCAGAATCAGAACAGCTAGGACATTGACTTACACAATTTCACTGGCTTTTCACACTGCCAAGGCCTTTCAACAAGATGGCTGACTCCAAAACTAGACTTAGAGATGCTGTAATTATAGCTGCTGTTTTGATGTAATTCAAGACTTAAATAAAATATATGAGCAGTTAATTCATGCTGATAACTGCTTCACATCCCAGAGGTATTTATAGTTTGGGGTTGCAAGAGGTTTTTTTTTCTTTAAAAATGAAACTGGCTTTGTTACGGGCTTTGCTATGGATTTATTTCACAGCACAGAAAGTACAGATTTTAGAAATCAATAAAGTATGATCGTTTCTGGTGACACAGAAGTATGGTCTCTGACTCAGTGTAATAGGGCATGAGCTCTGTTTTTCTATTCAGGACAATGAAAAATAGAATGGACTGGAAAGCTGCATGAAAAAGCTTGATTAATGTTGGCATTATGGGGAGAGGTAGCACCACAGCTGCAAATACCTTTTTAGTTGATCATTAGCCGTGTCTCATCTCGAATACCCACTGCTATAAAATGCTAAGAATTCTTTTCCATCATTAATCCAGGCTTCCTCTTATTGCCAAGCATTCTTTCTGATTGAGCCACAGTGTTAACTCTTTAAACACATCTGCATTCCAACCACAGAGCAATACATGAAAATTTGGATACATCTCTACAATCTTGGAAAAATTACTCGGTACTTTAAACACTGACTGACCTTTATTTTACTGAGGTTGATAGTCAAATCACCTGCTCAAAGCCCAAGTGACTAGACTTTGACCTCATGACATACAGGGAGCTCGGATTACACTTCCTAGCTCATGGAATAGAAGTTCAGATTTTGCTTAGAACTAATCTACCAGCCTACAGTGCTGCTATAACAGACACTAGATGTAAAAATGTTCTTTTTGGTCCATACAAGTGTGTGATTTTTGCACACATCAGCCCAGTCCTTGAAATTCTATCTTACCCTTATCCAACATAATCCTGAAAAAAAAAGCAATTTGAAGAAAGCTTCTACAGCAGGAGGAAGAGGCTACTTAGGACTCCAATGTCGTTCTCATAAAGCTCTGATTTTTATAGCTTGGAACTGAGCTGGTATGTGCGCAGCATAAATTTCATCTGTCATGGACACACCAACACACAGGGACCACTACCATGAAAATGGTTCGGTACTACAGGAGAATTTCCCTCTGCAAAGACTATAAAATCCTGGGGGTTTTGAGGGTCTTTTTTTTTGTGGGGGGAGAGTGGGTATTGGATTTTTTTTGTTTTATTTTAATTTCAGTAATTAATTTATTAACCATGCATTTCTCCAGAGTATAAGAGAAATGAAAGCTTATTTCCATGCCTCCACTCAAGCAATTAGGAGTGAGGAAGGTCTAGCACCGATAATTAACCAAAGGAGAACAAACAGACATTTGTAGTAAATGGTCAGGGACTGCAATAGTAAGAAGTCACCAGATGTATTCCACAAGCTGTCTGTGCTGGGGTCCATACTGTTCAATACACCCATAAATGAGTTAGAAAAGTGGTTGAGCAGTCCAGTTATAAAGTTTTGTGATGATCCGAAGGTATTCAAGGTGGTTAGGATAAGGACAGACTATGAAGGACAGCAAAAGAAAAGGATTTTACAAGACAGCATGTCAAGGCAATAAAATGGCAGCTGAACTACAACAAAGAAAATTAATTTAAAGCAGTATATGTTAGATAGTTATCTAACTGCTTAGCAGCAGCCAAAACCAACCTAATAAAAACTTAGAAATTATTAGAAAAGGATTAGAGAACAGACCAGAAAACACCCTGATATCATATAAATTCATGGTTTGCCTGAAACTTAAAATCTCTGTGCAGTTCTACTTGCCTTCTGGCAAAAAAGAGCATGTTAAAAAGGGGAAAATCTCAGAGAAAGTAAAAGAGATGATCAAAAGGCTGTAATGAACAATGATTGAGTATGGTACATGTGGAATCTCTATGAAAATGAAATAGAAAATCATGAGTGGGTAGAGACCAACCATATACTCTCTTCTACAACTTCCCAAAAGGGGGCTATAACTAGCTTGGGGTTGGTCTCTTCTCCCAAATAACAAGTGATAGGAAAAAAAGAAATGGCCTCAAGTTGCACCAGGGGAGGTTTACATTATATTTTACAGAACATTTCTTCACTAAAAGGGCTGTCAAGCAGTGAAACAGGCTGCCCAGAGAAGTGTTTGAGTCTCTGGTGACTCAAAAAGACATGTAGAAGTGACACTTAAGGGCATTGTTTAGTTGTGGATTTGGCAGTGTTAGGTTAATAGTTGGACTCGATACTAGAGGTGTTTCCAGTCCTACATGATTCTATTATTCCATGATTTAATTATAATAAAAATTCTAAACACCACCAAAAGACAAAAACAAGACTTGGGTTCAAGGGAAACAAAAGAATATGACATCCTAGCAATATCTGATGACCTATGGTACTCCCTGCCAAAGGATGAGAATGCAAGAGAAATGCATATTCAAAGGGAAACTCCACGGGTACATGAAAAGAGCTAAACAGACAAAAATCAATAGCTCAGGAAATTCCCAGAAAATAAAATAGTTGGAGACTTGAAGCAGAAGGTAGCGATGTGTGTCTGGGTCACTAGGCATTCACTGGTCAATACCACTGGAGACAGAGCACTGAACTAGATGGACCCTTCATTTAAATGTGTGGCTGTTCTGATATCTTTTGAGAATCATGTTCAATAGCAGTAACTATGACAAACACAATATTTATTTCTCTCCATTTAGAAGAAAACAATTTTCTTCCAGCATAGCTCAGACTACTTCCATGAAATACTTCTATGAAGATAACAGCCAACAGTCAATTAATTAATGAATATATTAATGTATTCTTTATACTGAAGTCAGTGATCACTTAGGTCCATGAACATTAAAATCATTAATTTAAATATTATTTCATTGCCATCAGCTAGTATTAATGTTAAACATGAAGACTTGAGTCTAGGTTTGTCTGTAATATGGCAAATTAAGACTGTAATAACTTGAGTTAAAAATCAGCATGCAACAGCTTATTTTAAAAATCATTCTGATGCTCAGTTCTGCTAGTCAGCAGGATTGAATTACAAATGTTACTGTCTACATGTTGAAATATCTTTGCAAAAATGAGAGGCCTTCTAAAAGGAATCCAGTCTAAGTATCATATTGTTATTTTTCCCTAGATGTCTGGCAGGTGTATGCCATTATCCAGCAGAGATAGGCTCAGGGTTAACTATATTGTGCAGCGCCTCAAATGCCCTGGGATATGCAGCCTAGCCTTGCAAAGGGCACATATGTAGCTCTCTAAATGCTGTATATCATTCTAATCCATGAAGAATATAATGGATCTCTTCTGAAGAGTGTAAGCTTTTCTACTCAAACTGAATATTAAAACATATGTGCTCTCAAACCAGTTATTCAGCACCAGGTGTTAATTTTAATTTGGCTACATGGATTTTGCATTATGCAGTGTTTGATACCTTTTTTTCCCCTGGGAGAATCAAGATACATTCTTTACCACAGAAAAACTTGCTATCATAAATGCCAAAAGCTGAGCTACCAATATGAAAATGCTACTTTATCAAGAGTTTGCCACAGTTTTCTCTTGGCTTAAAGATGGAAGGATTGCAGCTACTCACATTCCTACAAATGCTTGTGTGCACAGTCTGAATTTAGCAGCCTTAAACAGGTCAGACTGCCAGTATTGAAAAGCCAGATGAATTGCTGGGCCACTGAGATAGAACAACAGTGGGCACTGAGGACAGCCTTTGCATTGACTCCATGGGCATCCCATCACTCTTTCCTTCTCCAGGCTCTGTAGGGTTTAAAGTCCATGCTCATGTATTTCTTGACCTTCTTGCACTTGCTTCAACTGCAATATGGCGTGCCACTTGCACAGGTGGGTTTTATCACAATGGCATTTGCCTAGAGGGACAGGAACTGGATCAAGAGGAATTTGATAAATTCAAAGGTGCATGTGGCTTCTAGTACACTACAGTATAAACTGGATTTGGCTGAGCATAGTGAAAGATGCAAAGCTCTGAATTTCATTGCTCTGTGTCAACTCATTTTGCTGACAGGCACCATGGCTCTGAGTCTTGATTCCTGGAGTGGTGAGGTCTTGCTGCTTTGCTGTTTGCAAGAGGCGAGCAATGTTGAAGACTTGGCTCTCTTGCTGAATTCTGGGACAAATTTTCCCAATCCTTGAATGCAGTTACAAATAAAAAGCAGATGTGATGGTTTTTTTTCACTGATTTCTGTAGCACACATTATGTTCCCTGGCATGTAGTCTATGAAAACAGCTACAACACATGCTAAGTTCTCTCTTTTTGGGGAAATGAGATGTGTTAAAGTTTGGTTGTGGTGTTTGTTTTTAATCATAAGTATTCCTGGGAAATGAGTGTGTTTATCAAGTGTTCTGTCTACTTGGATGTGAAAGACAACAAATTTGTGCTTAGTGTGTGAGAATTTCCCAAACCACTGATTTTTGAGTGCCCCATTCCTATACCTCATCAGACAGAATCAAAGGCAACAAAAGAAATGATAAGGCAGCAGGTAAAGGAAAACCCCAAAAGCTCTTTATCATTCAAAGCAGAATAAAATTATGAAAGTCATTGTCACAGCATACCACAGAAGAGAAAACAAAAATGAATTTAAAAAACAGCAATAAAATTGAAGAGAAAGGAGTCCATAAATTACTATTAAGTGACAAATACGGGTGCAATTTCCAGCTCAGAGTATCTCTGGGTCACTAAGTGCCAGAATCTGGAGGGCACTGAGAAAGGTATGACTGTGTGCTTTTACTTGCCTCATACCTCTCCCTTATGCATCTTAGCCCCTGCCAGAATTCTGCTCCTTGAACCTTCATTACAACCGCATACAACCTTTCGTAGCAAAAAGTCTGGTTAAAAATACTGGGATATAATGGTTCTAGAATAAGGCTTACATTAATCTGTACTGTTGCATGTCTAACAAGTGCAGAGAACCTCCTGGGAGGATGAGTGGCCTGTTGCCTGGTGTGCAGTACTTCAGCAGGGCCTATCTGTACCATCACACTTTGATTTTTGTGCCCAAAGCCATTTTCTGTCCAGAATCTGTTCAGACATGACAGCGCATTACCATGGTTTGCTAATGCTTGGCTTTTCAGCTAGAGCTGGCTCACATTCAGCCAGATGGGACAGGACTACAGCCAGCAGGTGGCTGATGGCACCTCAAAGAGTCTATATATGCCCATGGGAAGACCCTTTCCTCATCTCCAGAAGCAACAGGATGGATGAATGTCCCACTGAACCATGAAGATGAGAGGGCCCGTGGTGGGGTCCCTCATTTGGTACTACTACTGCCCCACTGTGCACTGAGTTTCCCTGGCATAATCAGAAGGATGAGGTGGCCCTGCAGCCAAAATTGCATCTATTGAGAGTGGTTGCCCATTGTAGCTGCAAAACATACAGCAAAAACTTCTCTAGTCCCCTCTTCCTCAAGAAGGTCACCAACAAGCAGTTGTGGTGCTTTTGCTGGGGTGCTATGTTGCTGAGGCCAGCGTCAAGTGTGGGGGCACGTGCACTATTCTGCTTCCAAACATACTCTCAGGCTGAAATCCAGCCTCTGCTATGTCAAGGGCATCGATCTCTTGTTCATGTTATGGCCAGACCAAATGTGAGCTTTTAAGAATAAATCTTGGTAGACGTTCCCACTTCCCAGAGCTACCACAAAGATTTCCCCTTCCTGAAGAACTCATTTCATCATCACTCTAAAAACACTCTCTGAAATAATGCCAGTTTTAGGTAGAAAAAACCCAAAACGCCTTAAAAACAAAAAAAGATATTTTATCTCAATATATCATGGAGTGTTTTTTTTTTTTTTTTCACAAAATTATAGTTTTTCAAAACTCTAATTTCCCAAAATACTGGCTGGTAATATAAGTGTCTTTTTCCAGTTGTGAAGAGAGTTGTGAATACTCTGTATTCTCAGAGTAGCTTGGTTTGAGCAGAGTAAGACTGTTTTACACCAGCTGAAAATCTGATTCCCTCAACTATAGCAGTGTGACTGGGTGCTGTTTTCTAATCAAATAACCACTGTGAAATACCTGATTCACTTTGCACCCAACAGCTGTAGTTACAGTCTGTGTTCCCAGTCACAGTCTGAAAACAAGCACAATAAGAAAGGCTGAAACAGCTGCAACTTCTCAGCAGAGAAAAAAAAAAAAAAGAGAAGGGAAAAAAAAAAAGTTTGTTGTCAGGCTCCAGCTTAGGAAGGAAGTAAAACCATTTTTCTTTTCTGTCTCATGCATGTCAGCTGTCTTAGAAAAATTATTACTGGTCTGTTTTGTAACAGAAACTCCACAATACTTAGTAAACTACAAACTCCAAT
Organism: Vidua chalybeata; assembly: GCF_026979565.1. NCBI lineage: Eukaryota > Metazoa > Chordata > Aves > Passeriformes > Viduidae > Vidua > Vidua chalybeata. The sequence continues at coordinate 48,328,631 of NC_071534.1, read as the reverse complement.
CTATTCATGGTCAAATACAGATTTGACATTTCTGAGGCAGCCAAAACATGCTCAGTATGTGAATGGGCTGCAGTGCTTTTCAGGAGAGATCTGGAATTCGCCTCGTGGCCCTAATTATCCTCCTTAGAAGAACACATGCATCTTCTGAATTTGGACCATCCAGATTGATTTTATTTTAGTTCCAGATTTTGGCTGAAAAAAAATAAACATTTAGTGAAAGAGGCTATATTTACTTTCCAGTATTAGTGCTTTCCAAAGCTGTTCAAGTGAATAATTCTATTCTATCAAACTAAAAGCAGACAACAACAGGTAAGTATTCCTTGGTTAGATAAAACATACCTGCTTTTGCATTCTGATTATTACTGGTTCTTTAGAAAGCTTTTTTTAAGTAAGTAAAATGTGGGCTATGTTCTGACTTGGGTTATTAGCAATTCTGATGGGCAATGCTGTAAGCTTTGGGGGAATCACTTGTAAAGTTAGGAACTATTGATTGTGATAAATCTGTAAATACATCAAAACCCCAGAATCTGGTAACCATCACCTACAGAAGGAAAAACATACATCTTAATTCTGTTGAATTTTGCAGCAATGCTGTGCTATAGCCATGAGATAAAGAGATAAAAATAGATGGAGATAGAGTTGGAGACAAGAGGAATGCAGAAAGGTAGAAAGTGATGCGTAGAAGAAAAACAAAAGGAGATGGAAAGATGACAGGAAAGAGGAAAGAAAAAAAAGACAGACACAAGTGGTTGGCTGCTGATCAAGTATAAGCAAGTATAATGGGCATATATGAGAAACATTTTCAAATAAATTTCTCTCAGGTTCAATAGCTTGCTGCTGCACCTATTGGCTTCCACAGCGCAGGCTCGGAGCTTCAACTCAGTTTAAATGCAAGATCACCAAATTTTCAAAAGTACCCCCCTGCTCCCCCCACAAAGTGTTTCATAACAACTAAAAGAAACCCTAAATTAATATAGAAAAAATGTGATTCAAATGTGCATTACTTTCACCAAATTGATGCATACCTGGACACTTCAGGGTGCTGTTGTCAAAGACAGAGCTACTGTATTACTACTGCTTTTAATCTCATGGATGGCTGCTAGTACTGAAATATATATATATATATATATATATATATATATATATATCAGAAACCAAATTGTCTAAATACATTAAGGTTTGGTATTTCAAAGAAGATACAAGATGAACTGGGTGCTCTTGAAGGGCTGAACTGATTTTCTAAATATAAAAAGCTATATATTAGTATTTTTTTCTTTTGCTTTTAAATATACTTGGCATGATAGTATGTTCTCAAAATACTAACACATTACAACCAGTTTTAAAACAGGTTCCCTGATAGGTAGAATTTTGTAACTAATTTTCTCTGAAAGCATGCCTGTGTCTGAAGTCAGCTTTGAATAGCTACAAGTTACAAGGAGATTGCACAGGAAAATTCAGTATTTGGTTGTACAAAGACCTAAAAAAATCAGTGCAAATGACTGTGCAAAAGTGAGATGCATAAGTGAAGAGCTGAGGATTCTTTGTGATATATTCCAACAGTTTTGTGAATGAAACAAAAAAGAACATTACATTTCTTTGCTAAAAATATGTGTAAGTCTTTGGGGATATCTTTTTGATGAATTAAGCCATTGTTAGATTATCCTGATTTTTTTACCCATTTTACTTCAGTAATGGTCATATAATAGCTTAATTTTTAATGATCTAAATCTCATTGCTGTTAATAGCTATATTTCCATAGAAACACTACAAATCTACTTTAGTTGGGCATTTCCTAATGACCATGTTTGAAAGAGCTCCTAGATCACTATTAGAGAAAAAAAAAAAGTAAGAGGACATTCAAATCTGAAAAAAATCAGTGTTTTCTGTATCCTACAGATCCGGTATCCCTTCCAAAATCATTTAAAGACAAAACAAATAAAATTAACCTTTTATTTGGAGGTAGTATCATTAAAGGTAGTCAGTATGCTTATTCTCCTGCTAGCTGCACCCAACCCTCAAAGAAAGAGCTCTGATTTAGTACAATATGAGCCCAATGCTGACTTCCCCCTGTAGCTGAAGCCAGTCTGATTCAATGATGAGAATATTTCTGCTAATGGCCATGTGCAGTTTACACAATAGCCTTTTCTTCTGATCTGTAACTGAACCTGGAATGGGAAATGTATTCTGGAAATATTTAATTGTTCCTTGAGTTGGGCAAACATCTGAATGAAGTGTGTGCTGCAGGATTTGAATGAATAATTTAAAGAACATTATAAATAAAAATAATGCTCCCTTGTGCTTTCTACCTAACCTTCCTAAAAGCTTTGTGACAGCCCAGAAGTAATGCTGGGAGTAAGAGAGTAGTTGTTATTAATTGTATTTTGTAGATAAGGAAATTAGTTCAGAAAGGTTAAACAAATTGCTCATTTCGCTGTGTGAATCACTATCTGCTTCCAAGAACAGAGTGCAGTTTGGGCCCATGCTCAGTGTGTAGCTCTTAGCATTTGCCTTTTGTGCACAGAAGACGAACTGCAGCTTAAATTTACCAAGGTCATCATGGGAAATTAAGATAAAACTGGCAGGGTCGCCATTGAAAGTTTTGTTAATTTTTTTTGGCGGTGGGGAGGGGGGGGAAGTGAAACATGATTTTCTCTACTTTTTCATCTGTCCTTTGTGGCAAATCACTTTGAACTCTTTGCCTGTAGAAACATTACAGAATTTGTATTATGCAGCTGGTTCTGTGTCCAGTCTGAGCAGAAGACTGGAGGCATAGGATTCCCTTTATCCAGACAGGGTGCATATACTGAGAACAATATATAACCCTATGCACTGCATGTAGCAAGAAAATGAAGGGAAGGGAGAGAAGAAAGGAAAGGCTTAGTTCTATTAAAGGATACACATGCCCAACTATTTTCTAATGGAAGCTTATGGGAAATGGGAAAACTGGAATGGCACAGCAACTGATGGTCTTCTCATTAACCTTGATGACTCTCTATAGCCTACAGAGCAAGAAGGCTGGAAGGCTGTTGATATTTCAGGGAGTTTCCTAAAAGACAAATAGTACTGGTAAATTGAAATAACACAGCTCCTTGGGTGCAAGAAGGATCCAGGCTGAGATGCACATCCAGGCTGACCTCTGGCACCTGGAGGAGCCAAGCTCTCCAAAGAAGTTACTACAGGATGATAGTGCTTGAAGTAAGTTGGGTGAACTCAAAGTATATTGTCTTTGTCTTCTGGTATTTGATTTTGACTGCCAAGATTTTAAAAGACTGCTGCTTGTATGTGTTATATCTATTTAATTAGTCACCTACAAAGAAGTCATGTAGTATAATCTACCTGTCTAGATTAGTTATGTACTTAATGGAGGGAGATAGACTACTCAGGAGGGTGACTTATCACTTTTTAAAGAAAAACTTGTTTTAGGACAGGAAGAACAGTAATCCAAAAGAACAGAGTGAGATAGGAGTGAGCAAGAGCCTGAAAATCTAATCCACATTCAGAGAAACTTGAAAGTAGGTGGAGAAGGAGCTAATCTCAATTCTACAGCTTTGAATCATAAGCTATGGGTACACTAGCAAGGAATTTGGTGCCAGAGGAGTGGATCAGTATAGAGAAACAACTAATGCTGAGGCTCCTGCTTCTACGTTATAAACTGTCTTGGCATTTTACATTGAATAGATTTAATCTGATCCTCTAGAGTGTAGATACATACGAAGTGTATTTTTGAAGCTGTTTAAATAATCAGTCACTGTTTTAGACCTTTCTGCCCCAGCTGGAGTTGAGGCATATCTGATGTCTATCCAAGACCATAATTTCAGTTTAGTCTTCTCTGAAAGAACTCTTGTTTATATGGACCAGAAGTGTTCTGTGAACTAAGACAGCTGGAGATCATGGTAGAATTTGCCTCAACCACTGTTTCAAACCACAAACTCCAGGTAAACACTTAAAATACTGAATGTTCTATTAGACACTTTACTTATATTCCAGAAGCTGTATTTTATTTGGTAATTTCAATTTTCTAACGCCCTTTTAAACTGAGGTAATAATTCTCCTGCCATTTCACCATCCTGCTAAACGCTAGTATGGCTTTTTATGGTGAAGTTACTGTAGTAATATGGTAATATTTACCTGCATGAAGCGGCCCTCTGAAGTTCCCAGGTTAGCAATGGTAAGGTTCCCTTTGGTGAAGACGGATATCGAAGTCAACAGGACACTGTTGAACTGGCCCATGAACAAGTCAACCCTCTGCAGAGGAGTCGTAACTTCTAAGCGATATTCATCATCTTGTGCTCTGCAGTACGAAGCATTTCTTGAAAAAGCCTGTTTGAAAATGAAGTACAGATGAGTACTGTCTTTATGAGTAGCAATAGATCTTTGTCAGAATGAAGTCATTTAGCACAAATGCATTCGACCAAAAGTATTTTAAGATGTTTCAAACTTAATTGCTTCATCAGTTATGATGTTCCATGAGGAAGGCAAAAACTTCTTAATGTTATGGGAATGTTTCTATTAACTTTTAAAATCATGTCTGCAGGAATAAGACATAGGGTCTTTATTTAACTAGATGATACGTGTATAAGCACATTTATCAAGCTATCCTTTTTCACAGTGACTTCTTTAATGCTGCTTCTCCAAAAGTCTGAGAATTCTTGTACTGCAGAGCCTGCCCAGTGACACACCTACTTCTGAAACAGTTTCCTAAAAAAAAGATTCTCTAACAACAACGTGATTTTTTACATTAAAATAACAATTTCCAATATTCTTCTCCCTCTATTTTCACCACCTTTTTTCAGAGATAAGACACTAAAGTGGAGAAGAAGCCAGAGAAAGAAACAGGAGGTAAGTTAGGAAAAATAGGTTTCTGATTGTGTGTTTAAATGAAACTAAGGGAAAGACAGATTTTGATAATTACTCAGATTATTGTACTAATCATCTATGGCTCATGCACTATTTCATCTGATCTCTAGATGTCTTGAATGTACTAAAATAATAGCTGCATTTACAGGATTTTCTCTTTCATTTGAGGAATAGAGATTGCATGTTTTTAATTTTCATTGGAAAAAGTCTTGAACAATGAACTTTAAGTTATCTCTGAAAAAGAATATAACCTCCTAACAATTCAATAGTAATCTATTAACTGATAATTTCATTATTATTGATATTATATAATCTGTTTTGGGGACATTATGTATAAGGATAATAATCAGGAATCCCTTAAGTTATCTTTACCCACTTCAAATTTGGAAGTCATGTAGCATGTTCCCACTGTGACATACTTAATGAATAAGCATTTAGGAAGATTATAAAGGATCTTATGGTGGTTCCCTCTTTTGAAATAAGTAGTGAGCTTAACTTCTCCTATTTTTTTAATTGATTTGCTTTTTGTCACAAAATATGTTTTAAAAACATGTTTTTAAAAGATCTTTTAAGAAGCTTGAATGAAACCTTTTCAAGACAGTCAAGAGTCTAGTTACTAAGTCAAATAGATCTGCATCATACCCTTAAAGAGCATGTAGAAGTAAAATTTTATCGTCTTCTTTTCTAGATTTAGATGTCTTTCCTCAAAGTATGAAAAAGAAAGCAATGAATGAAGAATTTTTTGTTGGCCTAACTGGTGAATTCTGGACTGAAACCCAAGGCACTGAAAATATTATCAACGAAATGTTCAACCTAGTAGCTCAGCCCTTTGCTGTTGAATTGTGAAGTTTCTGAGCTGAGCCCAGCAACAGCACTGGTGAGTGAGGTTTTCTGTGGTCCCTAGGAGTTGCAGTCAGCAATGGTGCCAGCTTTTCTGAAGGCGCCCTGTCAATTTACTGTAGCATTTGGTGAAAGCCTACATCAGACCAAATGAGCAGTTGACATCTCTGTGCAGTGTCTTAATGATACAAAAAAAGGGCTTCTAAATTAGATGTGGTACAGTAGTGACTTAACAGTTTGGTTATCCACATACTAAAGGTTTTACTGTATTAGTTTTCTTATTAACTGCTAATATACAGTGTATTTTTTTCAGCAGGAATTGAACTAATACTTTGAACTAGGAACATTGAACACACTTTATTTTTTTTAACCCAGTATTTGACTGGGTTAAATCATCAGTGGGCAAGTTTGGCTTTTCTTTGTTTTGGCCATCAAACAAGCGAAAAGCTGTACTCTGTGGCACTCATATCCTACCCAGTGTAAAAGTATTTCTGAAACATCTGTGCAGATTACTCATACAATGAGTATGAATAGTTCAAGTGCAGAAAGATGTACAGTTTTCATGCTTTTTGAAATAAGGCAGATTTCTGATTTTACCCTCCCCCAACATGGGATCTTTGCTCTTTCCTGTAACTGCTTTTTTCCATAAGCAAAGACTTTGCAGAGAGATGTTTCTGTGCTAAACTTAAAGTACTTCATCCTACATAGTCATTTCAGCACAATTCAAACATCTTAACATGCTGCCTCATGAAACCCTGTTCAAGCTCTTCGGAAAAAGTGGTCAGATTTTCCTATTTACCCTGACACTTTCTTAGATTCTCCAAAGTCAGCTAGCCACAAAGTCAGCTCAGCCTTCTTCACAGATGCCATAATTTTGTCTATCTACTGAAGAACCTGCAGATTGTTACACATATGGTTCTTAAAAAACCTGGCACTTCATGGATTAACCATAATGTAGGGTTGGCTGTTCAAGAAATGGGAAGCCTTTGATCTTTGAGTAGAAATGTAGAGATTAAAAGGTTACTTAGAAAACTAAAGGAAGATTGATAACAGGGAAAACTTTGTGAAACATGCTGCTTTAAATTAACACTTTTAAGTCTGGTTCTCTCTTCCTCCCTCCCTCCCAGTATACACATAACTATCCATTTGGCCGTCAATGTGGAAAAATAACTGATGTCAGACGATGCACTCTGGATATCATGCCAAGTTCCACTGAGAAATCACACAACTATTGAAATGGACAATTAGAGCATGGGTAAGTGCCTGGGTTCAGCTACATTGCTTCTCTTGTAGGACAAGAGGTGCCAATTGTGCCTGTGATTCACAGAGACGGCTTTGTTCCTGTTAAGCTGGCACAGGTGTGCTGCTGGAATGCAGTGAGGTGTGAGCAAGCCCTGCCTTACAGCTGTGTCCAGAAGGACAGAAGATAGTTAATGTTATCTTATTTGTTCATAAGGGAAGCTGTGGTGTTCTGCAATTTACCACTGATTTGGTCCACAGAAGACAAACATGCCAAAAATGTCTCTAGACATCATTGAGCTGAGCTATCAGGAGCTGTCACTGTTTTGCAGTTAACTGATGGTTTATATGTCATATTCAGTAAGCATAAAAATAAAATGTTTCAGACAGAGTTGCATATTTGAAGCCAAAAGTGCAAAGCGGGGAAGGAATTCTTACAAAAACTTGTGAAAAATCTCAGAAAAATACCTGGTTAGGTCAGTGTCAGAAAAATGTTCCAAAAGTCTAGTCTCTGGTCTGAATACTATAACCATGAAAAAACAAAAATCCAAATATATTTTGTGAGCTTTTCTCTAATTTGCAGTGACTGCAAATTGGAGAAACATTCCTCCAGGCTCATTCTTCTAGAGCTAGTCAAAACCTGCTCTTAGTTAAGTGCAGTGCTCATATAGAAAGTGATATTATGTATAATATCTTGATATTATGTTTAATGTCTTGAATAAACTGGAGATCAATGACTTAATCACTGCAGAACATTTCATACTGTCTTGTGAGCCACTTGGAGGACAACATTAAAATTAAAATTTAATTTGACAAATTGGAGAAATGGTCTGAAAGTAACTAGGTAATATTTCCTAGTGCCAATCATAAAATAGTGCAGTCATGATGTAAAGCTCAATGAAAGTAGGAATATGCATGAGTTTTATTTCCTGCTGGTTTGTTTATATGACTTTTAACTTGCTGGCTGTCAAGAACCAGAATTCTAAATATCAACATTTTTTTCTGCTATTGGGAACTCTGGGATTCTCCCTCAAGAGAAGTGGTCACCTACAAGAGCCAACAGCATTTCTCCTTTCATAGAGCTGAAGAATCCCTTAGGTTGGAAAAGACCCTTGAGGTCTGTGGCATAACATGGAGTAGGGAGAAATAAGCTATTGTTAAATGACCTGGATCCAGATGTCTGCAAATGGCAAAAATCTTTTTCCAAAGAAACTATTGTAGAGTTTCTGAATGAAAAGGTGATTCTACATAACAAATTGGTTACCAAGACCATTAAAACCTATGAGAGTGTATAAGTTCCTTGTCTTTTCTCTTGTGGAAGTCAGTGAATTAAGATGAATAATCAAACTACAGTTTTCAGAGTGGGTCCTGTTGGAATCAAACACACAATGGTGAAGAATTTACATGTACAACAGATTCTAAACAGGAAAAGTAACCATGAGGAACACAGAAGAACCTTATCATATTTTCCTCTCTAAATATTTCCATGTATTTTCAGCCAATGTAACTTTGCTGTTCTTGATACACCTTAATTTTCTGGGTAGTTTGCATTATTTATCTTCAGGTGAGAAGTGCATTTGATCACTGCTTCTCTCTGTTGAAAACACAAGAATGCAATTCTGGCCCAAATAATTCAGTGAAGCCAGGTAGTTGTCTGAGGACGAGAATGACTTGATCATCATCATGGTAATTATGATTCTTGTAATCCTAAGGAAGGGAAAAATTAATCATATTGAAGGGCACAATTTTGCCAGTGGAAACCAATTCATGTGCTAAACAGTTCCCATAGGAGCAGAGACACAGTGATTCTGGTTTCTTCTTGACTGATGAACAACACCTTGAGGGTGTGTGGGTGCTGTGAACTCAGTCCAGTGTTCATGCAGGACAGAACATGTCTGGGACAGGGGACTGGGTTCTCTGTTTCTAAGAACTTCTGTTGAGGCAAATGAAGCTTTACTCTAAAAGGTAAAAGAGTTTCTTCCTCTTTTTGTTTTAAACAAAGAAATGTTTCTCTCTTCTTCCTTTCCCCTCTTCCAATACTCCTCATGTATTTGAAGGCAATTCGAAGATTTTTACATGGAATACAGAGAAAGCATGTTCCTTTCTCAGAGTAAATTTTTTAAAATAACTCCATCAGTGTAAATTTTACACAATATCATTTCAGTAGCTCTTAATACTTGTTGCTATGACCTACTACTAAAATGAGATGGGGAAATCACTGTACTGAAGCTCCACTTAAGGAAATAGGTAAAAAAACATCTATGTTAAATGTAATTAGTTAATACAAATTAAGATGATTTCATGTTCTTTTGTCAAGATCATTCAAAGAGTTATTTGCTTTTGTCATTGAACAGTACTGCATTAGTTCTCATAATCTGGTTAGTGCATTAGCACTAAGTAAATCCTATTGATTCAGCAGACAAAATGGACCTAAGTAATCTTTGTGTTTTGCTGATTTCCTTTATATTAATTTAGCATTTAACTCAGTATACAGATTATCAAAGAAGAGGTGTTGACTAATTACACATTTTTTAAGAAATAAAGTAATGCATTGGAGAGATTGTGCTGATGAAAGCAGTTTTGCTGTACATTTGTAGTGTCTATTAGGTGCATTTTTCATAGAAGTCCTTACTGACATGAAAGCTGTGGTAAAATAGAAAAGCTGGGAATTCCATCTAGACCAGCTATCCAAAGATAATGCTGAGTGTGGAGACCCTTATTCCAGCAAAACATTGCACAACAACTGAATGTCTAGCCAAAACAGTGGTGCAAGACATGTGTGGGATAGAAAGAATTCAAGAAACTAGAAGAAAATCATGCAATCTGCCCTAATTTCCACAGGCTGCGTATAAAAGCAGGTGACATCTGCCTTAAGAAAATTAAGCTGTCGTTATCACTTCCTGCAAGATCATAGCATTTCTTTGTTTTCACATACCCTGTAGACAGTGCAAGTAATAATTTCATGAGGCTTACACTTGGTTTCTGAACCATTTATGCCATGGATCTTCTGCCTCAGCATTATTTTTTTTTTTTTTTTAATTTACTGTGGGATTTGATTCTGGTTTTACTTGTATGTTTGGAAATGAGGAGTAATTCCAGTCTCATGCAAAAGCTGTCTGAGATCAGAAACCCACATGCCACCTAGAAAGTTTGAGTAACACAGCTCTCTCCTGGATAGTAATTACCTACTGTTGCTTTAGTGAGCAATAATGATGGCCAGATGTGGTCCTGAGTCACAATAAGTAGAGTAAGTAGAAAACTGCTGAGGCAAGGTGGGTGCTGAGTGAGCTGAAAGGCAGATGTCTGCTTTGTCAGGACTTATGCGTCTCTTCATTGTTTGGCAGCAGAACACGAGGAAAATTCATTGCTTGCTTAGATGTGTCAACCACCTGCCAAAGCAAGGTGGGTTGAATCCAGGACTTAGATCTGCACACAGCGCACTGCATAATCAGCTTCTCTTTCTCTGGAACTTGGAAATGTGCTTAAAGAAATCCAAGCAGATCTTTCAGAAGGGGCTGAGATGGTCCCATTGCAGAATAGTCATCAGCAGCTTTGAAGTGAACTTAATCAGGGATTAAGGAGTCTTAGAATTTGGTTTGAACCCAGGAAAAGCGGCTCAAATCTGTATATTATACATCTTCAGGTAGTGTCCTTGGTATTATATAACTACTAGCATACATTTTGGACATCTCTTTTTGTGAGGCTGTAGAATTTTTCTAATTTGCAAAGCTACATAGGCTAAGAAAATTATACTTTGTCCAGTTCTAGTCTTTAGATTTATTTAAGGGCCTTCAGAAACTGAGACATAAAAACCACATGACCAGATATTAATTTTAACAAAATTAAAATTACTTTCTGCCTGAAATGATTTCTGTGCAATTCCAGAGGAAAGCAGCAGAGTCACTTTTCCACACTAATAACCAATAGGGAAACCTGCCTTCAGTGGAACAATTTGATTAAAAAGTCTGGAAATGGAACATTATTAGTAACTCTGGCTGATAAAGCTATGCCCTTTGCAGAAAATGGTAGTTTAATGGATACTACTTTTTCACAGAGAAATCCAGCTTTCATCAAGAAGATGATAAAACGCCATGCAGCATGGTGAAGCAAGGAAAGACAGGTCACTAACTGGACACCAGGAGAAGGAAAACTGTAGTTTTTGCAGCCATTGGTGACTGAGAGGTTAGCCCCCAAACTCCACAGCTCCTGGGGCTTGGAAGAGTCTGCACAGGTACCTACCACTCAGGGTGGTCTGGTACTTTCTGAAAGAACTCCCTGACCTGCCTTTTTCCTTGTCCTGTCCCTCATGTGGGTGTCCATGTGGTCAGTCCCAGAAATGGATCAGCCATTACCTCTGTAGCCAAGTGTTTGCTAAATCTGATTCAGCCTGAGATAACCTTACCCAGCACCACAGCCATGCTCATACCTCACCCCTACACACTCATACTTGTGTCTCTCCCATGCAGTTCAACTGGAGACCAGACTCTCCCTGCAATCCCTTATGCCTGGCTGTTTGCCCCAGTCAGGTTTTCCATGGCCATATGGGTAGGTGGCCATGTACTTAAAGGTGGAGGGGAGCCGGCTGGTGAGAACACCCTGCCTGCCCTCCACTGGGTACAGGCACAGCAGAGACCCTCAGTACTGCCAGGACTCACAGCAGACATGCAGCGAGAGCAGAACAGGATGCAGCCTATCCCCTTGTTACTAGGGTTTAGCATGTCTTAAAGGGTGCCAGTGCACTCTGCCCATCATTCTGCCCTCCTCATTTATTGTTCTGAGATGTCAGAACCCCACAGAGGAACTTGCATACAAATGGGAACAGATTTCATGCCCAGGCAGAGTGCTGTATGCCATCTGATATAGCATTTCCAGAGGAATAAAGGACCCGAAAAATCTAATGGATTCTGGTATCTGACTTTTAGGGAAAATATTCAGTCACATTCTACTTGCAATATAAAAACATCTCCATGCTGTGAGACTACCTAAGTAATTTACAACAACCCATTTTAATCAGAGATATGTGCTGCTATTTTTAAAACTGACAAAATTTTATGCCAAATGGTGTGAAATATTATAGTTACAGGGCCTCAAAAGAGTTATGTGTCTCTGTTTATTTTATTAAATATTCTTAGACAAAGCCTTAAGATGATAGATCAATAAGTGCCTTTGCGGTTTCCTGATAGAAGGCAGCAATTATTTTCTTCCATTACAATATAAGCATAACCTAATTTTACTCGTCTGTCATGTGTGTAATTGTAATAAAGAAGCATCACCATATGTTTATTTTACCCTCCCTTTATTTTTTGTTTTGGTGATCTTCTGTTTTCCTTTCGTGTTTTCCAACTGTTTGTGACTTTCATTTAACAGGAATTGTGGCCAGTTTGTCTTGCTTTATGACACTTTCTGGGAGCATGGCGGCAAAAGCCTGTCTGTGACTTCTCTTTTCCTTTAAGAGCTAAGTATTTTAGGCCTTCACCTGAACTTACCTATAGAAAAAACAAAGACATAAGATCTTTACAGAGCTGAATTTGGACTTCATCATTAGAGGTGTTTTATCATGTAAGTCCATAATGATTAAAGTCAGGTAATCTGGCTTACCATATTATTTATTGTTTATCATATAAGAGATGCAGAAAGGACAAAAAAAAGCCTGTAAGATCCTGATCTGTCTAATGACAACTGAAATGTATAGTTGAGATTGCCAAAGCTAAAATCAACTCATCTTCCTCACTTGAAAAATCCCATTTAATACATGGTAAAGATGCACACTACTGGACTATGTCTGCAAATGAAGTAAGAAGCATTCCTTTCCTCATCTAAGCACACCTCTGCTTTGAGGATACCACACTGGGGCTGATAATGACTAACTGACCAAATAAACTTTGCTTCAAGACTACATCCAGTTTTCTCTTTGTAGTGGGAGATTGCTGAACAGTGATTCAAAACCCCCCACAGCAGCTAGCTCTCAGATATCTTTGTCCTGACTCAAGCAATAAAACCTCCTTACTATTACTCCCAATTTTTCTTTTAATTCAAAGCCAGTTCTGTTTCCATCTTGCTGTCATTTAAGAGTTAGCCAGCTCTTCCCTGAAGGAAATTATTAGGCAGTACTAACTGGTCACAGCTCTGCTGAAGTACGTCTGACATCAATCAGATGCTCCATCGGATTCACTGTTCCTAACCCTGAATTCAGTGAGCCCAGATTTTGGCTTAATATGTATTACACTTAAACACAACTGGAAATGTTTTATTTTGATTTTATGAAGTTTTCCATGAGCACTGGAGTAAGTGAAGCACAGTTTTGTCAGGATTTATATCTTGTGGTTGGTTGACTTTGTTCTTCAACTAAGCTCTGGTGGAGACTATTCCCATGGGTGGGCAATACCTTCCTTGTGACTCCTTCTGATGTTTAGAAAGGTAATCCTAAAATTTCATCAGTTTCCATAGCCTGAGCTTATATGGGACCTGTCTCTGGATTCACACCTGAATTCACATTTTTAAGATTTCTTATTGCTGAGGCTGTAAGGACAACTAACAGAAAGACAGACCTAAAATAGCATGACCATATAAACTTCATTCCTTTAGAAAACAAGGCCAAAACAGAACAAATTTTGCCTAATACATCAAGATGAGTGGAAGTTTTTCTTATTTTTGCTTTAAATCTGAGAAGAAAAATTTGAGGAAGTGTTTTGGATTTGTCATTCAGGTTTATTTTGATCTAATTCTACCTTCAGAAGCCTCAGATGAAACAGTCCTGAGGGACAGCCACTTAAAAAGATGGACTACCTGAAGTCAAACAAAATTATGTACAATTGTCTTATGGGACTTTTTTTGATAACATGAAATAGCTTTCATCAATCAGACTCTAACTGTAAATTATCAGAGAGCATTTCCTTGCAAAGAGTGCTAGAGGCTCATTTTTCTTTTTAATATTGAAGTTAGTGGTATACCATATTCACTGCTGGACTGTTTTCACTGTCCTATGACTTAATTATGCAGTGGTCAGTGACTTTTACTTGCATGAGTGATCTGTGGTTTTATTCTCTTGACATCAAAGAGAAAGATCATCTTGGCTACATTACAAAAAACAAGTTTTGAACTTCGCAACAATAAACTGTGACAAACTCTCAGATTTTATAAAAGCTTTCTTTTAAGTTGAAGGTGACTTACAAAAAGGGGGAAAATGTTTTATGCCCTCATGTACACTTTTACAATGTACAAAGAAGGGCCTAAGAAGAGTTGGGGTGTTTGAGAATCTTTTTTTATTAATTATTATTTAATCTCCAGCAGGATCAGGAAAGACCAGATTTGACATTTTTGGGCCAAGCATAAGAAATGACACGCCTTCCTTCTTCTGCCTGCTCCTTCGCTTCCTCCACATTCCAACCCTTCAGGTCTACTTTACACACCAGAGAAAAACAGGTGTACGAAAGATGGTTGGCAAATTCTTGCCAATCTCTTTGGCTAGCTGAAACCTGAAAAACCTCAAAGAACACTTTTTACTGGAGCCTTAATGAGCCCGCTGGAATAAGGCAAAGGAAATGGTACAGCAAAGCTTGAGAGTCTTGATATTTCAGTGTTAAGCAAACAATCAGGACAAAGATTTCTGACTGTCTTTATGCCATTTAAAAGAATCACAAGAAATCATAGAAACATTTTTCCCTTTATCAATTTAATGCAGCAGAAATCAGAGCTCTGATGACATTTCTTGAAAACAGGCAACTATAATAAACATGTCGGCAGTGCAAGACATTCATTCTGATATGCAAAGCAGCAGCAGACTCTGGAAAAGCTTTTGAAACACAAAAGTACTTCCCAGCATGTGAAAAGCGGCAAATTATACTGTCAATATTTTAATGGTACACTTTGCTTTGAAGAGATCACCTTATGAAATGTGCGTATAGGCAAGAGCAGAATGAGATAAAGGCCACGAGGTTTAAAGACAGTCATTCACAAATCATATACCCCAGGAATATAGAATAAAATACTTTCAGAGAAGGACAATGGTTCTTGTTAAAAATGAAGTGAAAAAAAAATTTAAAAAAAAAGAGAAGATATTACTACCTGAAATGAAAAATTAGGATAGCAATAACACAGTGAAGAGAGATAAGGTACTGTGCTGAATGTTTTCTAACTTGTTTTTAGTTTCTGCAAATTGCCTGTCCTCCTCCCACAAAAAAAGGGAATGAAATGCTATGTCTGTTGGGGCTGCTGTATCAGCATCCACTGGCAATACCTATATCTGTGTTGAACACCTGGAGACTGCTATAAGCAGTCATCCCCACATGCCAAGGCTGCTGTGGTTATGCTCAGACCACTCCAGACCCCCTCTGAGTGCATTCCTGCTACTGGGGAGAAGCCACAGGGTCTCTGTAATGGGTTCTTCTCCCCAGACTGCCCTGTCTCACCTCTGGCAGTGGGGAGCAGCTCTTCTCTTTGACAAAACAGACTCTCACCTCCAACCAGGGCATTGCATCAAAATCCTAACCCGATGCCCTGTGCTGAGCAGCTGTGCAGAAGGGGACACTGGTGATAGTCGGGGTGAAGAGGGTCTGTGGCTCCCACTCTCACTTTGAGCTGTCCCAGCAATGGGATATGACACATACCAAACACCTCTAAATGCAGGTTGAGCTGTTGATCTGTCCTGACACAGGCCTCATACTGGCTGAGCAGAGCCCCACCACAGAGGCTCTGGCCCTCTGGTAGAAGACAGTGTGCCACCTTTGAGCTCTAAATTTCTTGTCTTGGAGAACAGAAAGTTCCCCAGGTAGGATATTTAGGGGCCTGCTTTGTAAGCAGATGATTGAAAGTTCCATGTTCCAAAGTAACTGTTCTAAGTACCCAATTCCCAGATTCTGTATTTCTTTTACAAGACCTAAAACCAGCACAGGCACTGGCCAGACGGGAAAGGGGAAATTTTTGTGCTTCCTCTGCTTACTGAATTTCATATGGTTGGAGAGCAGCAACCTCCTGAAGTCATGGTGTACAGAAATGCAACCCTCCCACCCTCATTCTGATACAGATTTCACTGACACTTTCTAGCAGAGAACTGATGTCAGTTGAACTGTTTCTGTACCAAGCATGAGTAACTACATTACAATCTGGCTCTTCATGCCATATTCCAAACCAGCTCTTTCATTTTCTTCTGAGAAGGGCAGTGATTCAGCATTAACATGCTTTTAAGTAAGAGATGTTTTTCAGGGATTCTTCAGTGCACATAAATATGAATGCTTAGCAATACTTTTTTAAAATATTAAAAAAAATAACTACCTAAATGTTCCAGTTATCTGTATCATAGTTTCTCAAACAAAAACCTATGTTTTTTAGCCCCATAGGACCTCAGCAATTTTTATACTCAATTTACAGGAACTAATCCTTTTAGGGATAATCAACAGCAATGCTAAGCAATCTGCAATGATCAGGGACTTACATTTTGTAACTGAAACTGAAGGGATGGATACTTGGCAATGGAATAGGCAAAGAGAGAACAAAAGTCCCAAAATGTAACAAATAAATTATCACTTACCCTGTTCAAGCAGTATTTGCTCTCTTTCCCATAAAAGTGTTGGAGGCATTTCATGTTCTGCTTGTCAACAATCTTGTTGAAGAACTCATTGATGGTTCGCACAGAGATGGCGCAGACAGCAGATCGGTTGGTTGGTTCAGAAGAGTCTGGTTTGCTTTGTGCAAAAACACCATAGAGGATATCATCGTTGAGCCCAAGGCCCATTTCGTGTGCTAGAGCTGCACCAGGCTTGCTTACGTAGGCAGCTTGCAAAATGTTGAATACCTCCTTTCGGATGGACCTCTTCCTTCGCTTTTCAGTAAAAATGCACTCAAGAGGCATTTCCATGTAGGAACGCATCTCTGAGTCTAAAGTGCAGAAGCGAATAATTCTAGTGTGAAAAGATTGTGAGTCAAGAGTTTCTCTCTGTACAGTCAAAAAATAGACAAAGTGATCATTTTCAAAGGCATGGACATACCTAATAGGATACGAGTCACGGAACTGAGGGAGGATATCTATATAAGACTGATCTGTGAGAAACTCAAAACCGTCCTGCGTTTCTTTTAATCTTCTAACTGATACTGAATGCAGCACATGGGGAGGTTGAAATGTAGATGTCACAGTATTTCCAACAAAAAAGTTGACAAACCTGTCCTTTTCAGTCACCAAAACTTTGGTTCCTAAAGTGCTAACAACACAATCAGGACAGTTATCTGCTTCTCCATCTGCCTGGGGTGAGTACATGCAGTGCACCTCGCTTTCAATGTCAGCAGGGTTGTCAGGGTGAATGATGTGACGGTGGCAGATGCCTCCGGACACACTACCACAGCTAATGAGTTGATCATCATAATAAGTTTCTAAAAGCAGTGCCATGTTGACGTTATCCTTCCATATGCTGTTAGATAAATTGGCTTTATCTCGGCAGTCTTCACATGGTGCACAGTCAGGGTTCTCCAAAACAGGCCCAGTCTTGTACACAGAAATGTTCTGGAGAGTTTCGTTTAGTACGTAAATCTTATTGACTGCTCCAATATAAACATGATGCTTGTATAAAACTACATTCTGAATTGGTGTGTCTGCAATGAAGTTAGGAAGATCATATTTTACACCAAGATTCATCTCTGATTTTTTAGCTGCTTCTTTGCATTGCCCATGGCTCCTCTGCAGCAAGGCAAACAGGAATACGATAAACCCAGAAGGATATGCAGTAAAAGGCTTCATTGTCAGAGATCTAATCTGTCAAAATATATTTAATGGAAAAACTGGTTATATTTCATATACTAAACCGTCAGTTTATCAGACAACAGAAATCTGTTTCTAGGCTGCATGTAGTAGCTGAACTATTTCAGTTTAAGAAGTGTTGCAATCTTGCTTAGTGTCATAATAGCTGTACTAGAAACCGCTACAATCACTGTAGGTACCAATTTCACTGCCTTTAGAACAATTCACAGAAGGTTTTTCTTATGATGAATTTCTTAAGACCCCTTGGCATGTTGTAGAGCAGCAAAAGAGAGAGGAGTACTTCCACAATGCCATTAAATCAGCTGACTGATACGGTTTAGAACAGGACGGTGTACACACAGCTAAAAGCAAAACTGCCCGGGGAACTTAGGACACAACGGCACGCAAAGCAGTTGAAGCACTTCAGTGTGTGGCTATAAGATATTTGTCAAGTTCTCAAGGGGCTGAACGGATTCCTAGCACAGCTGATCAAAAGTAAGAAATAGAAAAGACAAGAAATAATGTGAAGATTTGAGCTGAGTGGACTTATATTTTGTTGATTTTTTTTGATTAACCAAGGAAGAGACACTTCTCGACCAGACTAAAGAAGAAACCCCTCTCTCTCCCTCCCTCCAGCTCCCCAAATAACTGTCTTTTATAAAGGCCCAGTTTGGAAAAAAGAATGTCTCTTTTTCAGCCAGCCCTACTTCTTGGAATAGTTATTCTCCCTAGTGTTGACAAGGCTTTGTAATGTATTATTAGAATATTTTATGCATCATGTGGTGCTTGGCATGTGCAAGCTTTATTTTAGGCCCTGTACCACAGCAGTAAGTCACTCTGGTGAGCCTTTCAAGATACAGGCATATCGTTGTATTGTAAACAAAGGGCTATCAAGTGACCTACAGCCATTAACTGATGAAATCAAACCACCTAGCACTTCTCTCTTTTTCTTTTACATCTCCATACAGTCGTTTGATGTGGCTTGAAAAACCAAAGGCAGATGACTTGTGTGATATTTCACCCCCTTGAAAGATCAATGAAATGAACTGTGGTTATGAGCGTTTCAGTGCACTATCCACACTATGCCCTGTCACACCAGATATCTTCTGTCAACATCATGAAACAGTTGCAAAGCCAAATTTAGCTTCTTCATGGAGAAAACAATTACGCATTCTAACAGCAATATGATCACATACTTTGGGAAAATCCCTCTAAGTTTGACTATAGTTAGGCAATTGTTGCTAATCAATAAATGCTTGTGACCATTGAGAGAATTTATAATAGATGATCTTGAAAATTACAAACTGAATAATAGTAATCTGTACCAACTTTTTATTTCATTAGAAAATGAAAATACTACTATAGACCAGAGCTGTTTCAGCTGTGATAAATCTAGTGTTTTCACTAGATTGGTTAAAACAATCCATCAATAATTCTTGTGGTGCTTTATTTCAGCATCCACTGAATTCCTTCTGTGGTTTACCTCTTTAATTACACAAAATAATAGGTTTTGGAAACTAATTGTTCTTCCTCCCTCCTATCTGATAAGAATCATGATTGAGAGCTGGGGATAAAAATCAGAAAAACAGGCAAGTATTAGCTAGCAAAAACAAGTCACACTTCTAGTATTGAGACATAAAGATCTTCCTTCGAATCAGTAATATTTTTCTGATATTAATTAGTGATAACAGAATCCTGGAAACAAATCTAGCCTGGATTTGAAAGAAAAAGAAAAAAGAGCAAGGATATTGCTATAATTAGAAAATAGTCCCAGTACACGAACTGCTGACTACCATATTTTATAGGGCAGGAAACTGTCTTCTCATCCTCTGTAACATCTTGCTATCATGAATTTTTTCCTACTCTGTGCTGGGATGAAACCAAGAGCTTTCAAAGTTTGTGTAAAACACCCAGAATTCACACATGATCCAAGAACAATCACATTCACATCCTGCCTGGCCAGTGTCAAGTGAAGGTCCCAGCACTGGGAGAAGTGGGGCAGACTGTCTGCCTCTTTTCAACCAGCATTTCCACCCAAGAAACTGCCGAAACTGATACATTCCTGCAGATTCACTCCTGATGAGTCAACGTGTTCTGACAAATACTAGATTAAGCAGAAAATTCCAAAAGTGCGCTATTTTTGACACACTTACTGCAGTAAACAATAGATATATTGTTTACTGCAGTAAGTTTAAACCCACTTAACAGAGGCAGCCTTGCAGTGGAGAGACAATACAATGGGTGGGACAAGAGTTGCATGAGGATGAGGCTGACTGACCACCAACACAGGCAAAAAAGATCAAAGGAAGGTCACTTGACAGGCACCTTATTTGTTGCACTATACTCTGTACTATGTTCTTGTTTTAATGTTCCCAAATAGATCTCCCAGCCAATAGGTCCCTCAGTTTCCAGTTTACAATCCTCCCTATTCTTCCAGTGTCTGAAAAAGAGGATCCCTAGTTGTCCAACAACCAGCACCAGTGTGCACTGCAGGGCTGTTTAGAGCCATAAATACTACCTGACATATTTCACTCCAAGAATATTTTGGGATATTTTGTAAGGCCAGTATCCTCAGACAGTCTGCTCTGCCTACACTCAGTAAAATACCACTGATTTCAACCTATGCTCTGGAGACCAAAAATTCCACCTTAGACTCCTTTAGCAAGTGAAGCTGGAATGGAAAATTTAACAGTAAGAAAAAAGGTGGGGTTCAGTATGATGTAAAGGATGCCAGGAATAATAGGTACTTTATTTTACCACTACAGGAAGGAAAATATGTGCAATAAATGAAAACCAAGTCATCTTTTCTCTTCTATTTGAGTCTCATCATAGTGCTTTCCTTTGTATACTTTTGAGATGTTACAAGCATCCTCCAAGAGAATAATCTGCTGATTCCAACCTATGGGAATCTCGGCTCAAATTTATGGGCAGTTCTCTAGGGGAGATGGTTCTCCACAGCCCATGTCTTCAGCATACTGTGAATCTTCTCTCAAGGCGCCTGACACTAGAAGGAACATGCCCTGTGGTGAGACATTTATAGCTTAGGGAGAACACAGGAATCACATGAAGAATAATATGTACTTCACTTTCCTTACATCATATAAACTCTGCTGCTTCTTTCTCAGAGTCTCATGACATTTGGTGCTTCTTTTCATCTGCATCTGACCCAGGTTCTTTCTCTATTCCTACACGGCAAGCTCCAGCACAGAGCTGCTCTTTTGTAACCTTCAGACCAGCTCACTGCAAATACACTTCATCTGAATACATCCTAGAGAAGCAGAGAAATTTTGGTGAATTAAAAATACAATCTTTCCTCTCTTCAAAGGTTCAACAGCTCTCTGTAGCATACACTCAAATGTAATTTGTTGAACTTAAAGAGTTTTGATGAATTAGAACCAAAATACTTGTGCTATAGCTACAGGTCAAAGAACTGGCTGCTGTCTATCAGTTGCAGAAGGAAAACAAGGAAACCGTTTGTTTCTCTGCTTGGTTTGAATGATGGGTGCTGTTCAATCTTTTGTGACCTTCCTGTGACACGTGTGTGTGTCCTTCATATGTCTACAGACTTCTAAGTTTTGGCCTGTGATAGCCATCAGTGAGCAATAGCTGTCATGAATTATTCCTTTAGTAAGAGATGAGCCACTGTCATGATGTGCTCATTTTCCATCCCTCATCAGATAGTAGCCACTAAAAACTGATATGAGAATAGATTTTGGTTAACCATTGCAAATGGTTGGTAATGATGTGTCATATTAGTGTGAGTGCTATGACTGGTGCTTTCAGTGTTTTTGTACCCTTAACAGTTTCCCAGTGGCAATCTTCTTCGTACAAGTTTCATTCCCTCTAATTATGATTTGGGTGATAATTCGTAAATACTGAACATCATGTCTCTCCTTTGCTCTGTTTGCAACTGTACTGACAAGTCAGGCCTGGCCTTATTGTGGAATATGTTCAAGCTGGCATATACAAGGAAGCCAGAAAACACAGCTATGCTTGTTTGCCTTTCCCTCATTTCAGAAACTTGGGTCCCATTTTGTTTCTAATCACAAGCACTCCATGGGTCTGCACAAGCTCAGACAACATGCTGACACAAAAACATTTTGTTCGTTGTTTGGTGCATCTCATTTTTCCTTGCTTTATTACAGAAAAGGAAATGTCAGGGTCCTCTACCCCACAGACAGAGAGTGTTTGTACAAGAACATATTTAGTCCTAAAATAGGTAATTTCAGGTTAGCTAACAGCAGAGCCATGGTTAATTCATGTTTCAAAAACTCTATTGTCAGCAAATGGTAGCCTTTTCCCTTCTGTAAAGCTGACAGTATGGTTTTATACTTTTTCCAGTGGTGAGTACATCTTGTTACTTTGGTCTCTCACAGAGTTGAGGTGGCAAATTTATACAGAATAACCCTACTGACTACACCTCCTGAAACTTCAGTTTGCTTTGCTGTTTTGGACTAAAATCTGTGCCAGTGCAGGACCTGATTCCCTGTGGTTCAGAGGCTATGCCATGGAGAGAACATCATAATTTAAGAGGACCGGGAAAATGAGAGTGAGTAATAACAGCTCCATTCATCCAACCTTAATCAGTTGTTGCAAATCTGTCACAGCACTGGCATCAGCTTCAACAGATAAAGCTCACAATGGATGTGTCTTCCTCAGACTTTTCAATTAACCAATTGCATCTGTACACAAGTTTGAATATATCTAAAACACTTAGTGAGGGCAACCTGTTTTCTAAGTTTAGAGGTAAAAGTAAAAGGTTTTAAATCTGAACTTAGTTACCTTAAGACAACAGAGAGACAACAATTTCAACAAAGAAATTGAGTAAATCAGCAACAAACATACAAATTATCTCTGAGTTGAATTCAAATGGCTAATCTGAATTAAAATTCATGTTCCCGTGTCTTCACTGTTATTTCACTCTAGGTTAGGTCACTCATCCTGACTAGGGTGACAACATTATTTTTCCTACAGCATGGCATGCACTCTAGCACAATTCAGTTTTCCAGTGTATAGAGTTAAATAACTTATTATCAGTGATTTAGATTATAAAGTCATTCATAGCAGAGTTGGGCGGTTCCTATTTTCTATTTCTATTCCCAGAGGTGTGTGTGCATGCTGATGGCTGATGGGGAAGAACTGTTGGGCAGAGCACAGTCTAGGCAATTGCTGGAGGATCTACCATTAACTAAATCCTCTACATGCACAGTGCAGTCATGTGTGTCAGAAGAAATGGCTTTCATTAGCAGGTTCAACTGATCTGTAAGCCTTTCCTTACAATATTCAAACACATTAAAAATTTTTAAATTATCCCTGCATAAAACACACTCTTTAATATACACAGTCCATTACTGTGTCTAATATACCATTATAAATCACAGCAGTTATCAAAAGAAGCATTTTTTGTTGTGTAGCACATTTATTAAAGACTTTAAATCACAAGAACACTAACCTAGCCTTTGCAGTGGAGAAAATGCTATTCTTATACTCATTTGGCATTTTTGGAGGTGTCCTGCAGTGCAGTAGAGTATTTTATTTGAATTGCTTCATAACTTAACATCCTAAAGCCAACTCATGTCATGGGTCTCTAGAACAACTGGGTTTATTTAATCATTTTTCGTTGTGATGGGCTACCCTACTGGTTCTTTTGTAATGAACCTCAGCAAACACTCACTGATATACTACAAATGAGTGGAACTGATCAAGAGCTATATATTGCTCAAAAAGATTAATTTAATAGGTGGAATACAGCATTTCTTGCAATTGAGATAAATTTCTCATGTGAGAAAATAGTACTCATTTTAAGGGCTGAGGAATCAATTCCACAAAGAACATGGATTAGAAATTTAGAATATACACAGAATAACTGAAAACCAGAGAAATATGCCAAGTAAGGTAGAACTGTCACTGTTTCTTCATGCTTATATTTGCAGTTAGATTTGGATCTTTAAATAGAAGAGGACAGCTTTCCACATCTGGATGATAAGGATGGAAGGATTTAAAAAAAAACCTATTGTATTGTTTAGCAATAACAGGAAAATAGAAAGCAAACTTTTGTTCCATTCTGTTCATCTGAAATGCAAGTCAGCAATTGTGGAACTTCAGTAAGAAAATAACTGTGATGTTATTGTGGCTCTTTACCACTACAATTGAAGTAAAATAAACCCCATTCTAGCATAGACTTAAGCTTGGTATCTGCAGCAAATAATTCAGCCTGATGACTAACATGAACATCTTATTCAGTCCAAAGGTTCAGTACAAGTAGAAGAAGAGCTATGTCTGTGTGAGTAGAGTAACATGCTATGCTTGATACAGTACATGTCATGACCAACACAAGGCAATACTGGTCTTCTGGGTCAGGATAGTGCATACAGAGTTATCTGGGGGTCACTTCAAATTTTTCATGTTTGAACAGACTAATTAATCTCTTATCTATTTTCATCACATATGTAAAGCAAAGACCTTTATCAACTTACAGTGAGTTGAGATAAATACAGACACACCCTGGTGGACTGAGAAAATCAGACAAGCTTGCGTAAAAGATCCAATTCTTTGTTTCTGGTGTCACGGAAACACCTTATAGTAGGAGAAAGCAACACAGTTGCATTTCTGAGTTGATCTTGTTGATCAACTTTTTTTGCATGAGTCTGAGCATTTTGTGGTTGTCTGTACTGAATGGGGACAGTGTGATTTCCTTGGAACATAGTTCCTCCTTTTGTAAAGAGTCAAGTTGGCAAACCTGGCTGCAAGCACAGTTTTAGCTCAATTCCCTCAACTAGTCTCAGCACTTAGACTTGCTACTTTATGTTTCATAATTATAACAGCTATCTACCTGAATTCTTGTATTGAAATGCAGCGCATAGTTTGGAAGCCTTTCCTGTCTTGTAAAGCTAACAGCCTTCATACTGTGATAATTAAAGGAATGGCATGGGTCATAAAAATGAAAAAGATTAAAAGGCAGATAGTCATGAGTAACCAATACAGCAAACTGATTTGATCTAAATGTTCTAACACCAATTATGAATTATCTTGATGCAGGACATTTCCTGCAGTTTAATTGTCATTTGCTGCTAATGGTTCTTAGGAGTCCCTGAGATAATAACTCTTCACAGCCGAACATTAATCTCTTAAAAAAAAAGTTCTGTATGTCAATAGATACAGATGGTAAAGTATATTATATATGATAGCTATATCAAAATAGTGATGATAAGATATGTTTTATTAGAATGGTACCAATGGATCTACATGTCCACCAAATTACCAAGTCTTCTTTTAATGTCATAGTAAATATAATAATATCAGCAACTAAAACCCAAGAAGTCCCTGAATTCTTCCAAGGTGTGGTAGAAATACCTAGGATACTAAGCAAATTGTGCTGGCTCTGTTCTTTCCTCTGAAAGAGCTAGCGGGACGGTGTCAGGCAGCGGCTTTCTGCTCGGTGGGCACACATAAAGCATGCCACTGTGTGCCATAACTTCACTCTTCTCAGTTGATATGTCTCCAAGAGCCACAAGGCAAATTAGCAACCAAACTTACGGTCAAGGATTTCCAAAAGGTTGCTTGATACACAGCTTGTCAAGCTGAGATGTCACGGTCAAACCCTGTAGGGTCCCAGCAAGATCAGCACATCTGTATGACTGAGCTGGGCTCACATATTTGGAGAACTGGCCCAGAGGCTGGAATGAGACCCTTAGTTCTCCTTTACTCAGCTTGCTGGGTGTGGCTTATCCAGGGAAAAGGAAAACCAAGAAAAAGCTCTGCTTGTGGACCTGTATCAGCACTGTACAGAGGACTTTAAGTTGCCTCCAAGCCATCTCCTTCCATCTAGGAACTTTTGTGGGGGGAACTGTTCTGGCCTGGCACAGTCCATTGGGTTGATACTGTGTTGGGCTGATACTGTGCTTTGTCTGCATGTATACTTAGTGCTGGAAAGCAGACTGCACTCCTTCCATGCTCAAGCTGGCTCCACAATATATAACCATGATTGTGTAATGCTGTGTTTGAGATAATCAGCCCTGCCAAACACAAACCACTTCTATGAAAAGCTTTGGTGGTCTTTGCCCCGAGTGAAAATGTAGTGCAAATACTCAAAACAGCTACAAACAAAACTGAACTGACTGTGTTTATAAATTTGCTAGTGAAAGCAATGGGGTCTTTATTTATGCCTCAGCTTCATACATTATCTGATACCAAAGCTAATAACCTGATGGTCTACTTAGCTTCATAGCGGCTTTTTGGTAATCAAACAGGAACAATATCAAGAATAGTGTTCATTTCCCATCTGTGTTTGGTTAGGAGGTTATGACCTTTTCTTTTTAATGCTGACCTTGCTTTTGTCACTGTAAGTTTATG
The DNA here is from genome assembly GCF_026979565.1 of Vidua chalybeata. Classification (NCBI taxonomy): domain Eukaryota; kingdom Metazoa; phylum Chordata; class Aves; order Passeriformes; family Viduidae; genus Vidua; species Vidua chalybeata. Next base: position 48,302,617 of record NC_071534.1, on the reverse strand, counting down.
TTATTGCAGTGCACTTTAACTGATGCCCTACTTTCACTCAGTTTAGAAGGGGAGTTAATGACAACTCATTGGCATGACCGCTGCCTTGCTGCGAACCTGTGATTCATGATCGCCTTCCAAGGACTTACGGAATTGGCGTTCATAAATCCCGAAATGGCCTGGGACCAGCCTATCTGACATCCTGGCTCTCACCAGAGGCAAGAGTGTCACAGCTGCAATCAGGAGAGTGGCTGATCTGTAGCAGACTCAGCTCCCTTTTTTTTGGCAGATGTCCCTCAGCAAGGGTCCATCAGCCACAGTTTTTATTTTGAAATATTGTGTTGACCTTCAGAAGATGCTGAAAAGCTCAACAGTTTGAAGAAGGAGTTCAGGGATGGCTGAGCAGTCTGAGATTTTCATGCTAATAGGATCTTTTTTTGTGTGTTTGTTTCTGAAAGGATTTTTCGTCTGGGTCATTTACTTTCTTTCAGCCTGTCCTCTCCCCTCATTTGAAGAGACCTGGGAGGCTAAAATGTGCAACAGTTGCTCTTCAGAGGTTCTCATTTATACTGGGCCCAGAATGAGGTTTTGGACTTGTTCAGACCCTGGAATGCTTCCTTTGGAAATCTGGAGCCAGATAAGGAGTCTGTGAGATAAGCGAAGAGGCTGTTTCCAAACTTCAGAGGGTATTTACCTTTCTCATAGAGGTGAAATGAGGATAATGATTCCATTCTTACAGAACACCTCCAAAACACAGAAGGCTTAGTGCTGGTGTTTACTACAGGCATAGCACATAGGATGGTACCCTCCATAAAGGGGCTGATTTAGCACCATGATCCTCATCCCGGCATGAACAGGCTGGCCAAAGGTCTAAACCTGGGACCTGGGATTGGCTCTGCTGCTTTTGCCCCCTGCCCTCTCTCTGCAGTCCCTGCCTGCACTCTCCTGCCCTTTAGCCGTGAGATCCAGCAATCCACCACGCCATGGCTATTCCTCACTCTCCTCCTCCTCTTCCTGTCCTGGTGGGAAGATGCAGAGGGTGGAATGTGAGTCCTCCTAGGCAAAGCTGTCCTGATGCTTTGGAGCCAAGCCAGCTGGGAGGAAGACAGGGGACGGCGTGTGGTGCTGGAGGCTGCCTGTCAGCAGCAGGACCTGTGCCTGGCTCCATCCTGTCTGGGCACTGCAAAGGAGCTTGGCTGGGAGCTGCAACCCAGCCAGGACTGAGAGTCTCTTATTGCTCTGTCTTCTCTTCCACAGCTCCAGCTCAGGTGAGATCCAGGGAATATTCAGCACAAAATGCAGACACTGATTAATCTAAGCACCTGAGAGCTTTGTGGCCAGTGAGTGTTAGCTTTTTAGATCCCTTTGTTGGGCTTGTGCCCTGAACTCACTCTAAACCCCATTGTAGATGCCAAAGCAGCCTGGATTTTCCCCATAATATTAAGCTTGGTCTGTTTATCCAAAAGGAAAATAAAATGGCAGTGTTAAAATTGGAAATTGGTCAGTAAATGCATGTTTTTAATTTAGGACTTCACAGTGAAATAATTGCTCCTGAGCATGATGTTTTACTAAACAGTTGATATTTAATTCAGTATTTTGGGTACTGAACAAAGGTCACTGTCATTTAGCATGAACATTTTCTTTTACATCCCTTCTCCTACTAAAAATACTCAAATTAAATTGTATTACTTAATAGCACTGTGTATGTTGTGTTGAGACAAAAAATATGGACTGTGATTAATAATTACTCACTTAAGCATTTTAAATTTGAACAAGATACAGATGTTAGGGGTGAGGATGGACAGATCTCAACTCTTACACACCTGGCTTTCACACAAAAGTTTGGTTTTGGACCTAAGCTAGGTCAGGATAAGCTACATTCCTTCACTGTGAAGCCATCATCTTTTCCAAGACTTGACTCCACAGTCTCTATGCAATTATTACTCTCATTGATTCCTGTGATAGTTGAGCTGACTAAGGACTAGAGAACAGGGTGCTTAAGACAGGCTGAAAGACAGAGTATCAGTGGCAATGACAGAATCTCAATACTACCTCATTTAAAATGAGCAATAGATGATAGAGGGTAAATACTGAGATGTAGAAGACGTAACAGGAATGATAGGTGCAGAAGAGTAAATCTTTAAAATCTTATATATTGTTAATGAAGATAATAATTACTCTTTTCAGAAAGGCTTTCCTTTTCAGAAAGGAATTAACCAACACTGCATTTCTAAGTAACTAGCTAATGGACACAGGCATTATCTTTCCATAAGTCTTTGAAATCCCTATAAACCATGAGTAGACAAATATTTGACTGATGGGCTTTTACCCCTGTTAATAGCATGTGATAGTGGTCTCAGTAAATAACATAACTTTAGATTTCCCTCTTGCAGCTGGGGAAGGGTACTTTCTTATTTTTAAGCCACCTCTTATTGCTCCTTGCTGCTTCCTGAAAGGGTCTTTATACTGTGAAAACAATTCACTGGTTGTTACCTTATTTTTGTGCCCTGCAGGGGATTTTGGGTGCACAGACTCTGCTCAGATAAGTAGAGACCTCTCCCACTGCAGTCAGGGGAATTTTTAAGCCATTCCTGCTTACCTGCAGGCAGAGGTTGGCCCAGCTTGTGTTTCACCAACAAGAGAATTGTGGCATTATTTGCATAAAATAAGTTATTTCAAAGTATGTTATATGAAAACTTCTCAATTTGAAAACAAACAAAAACACAACTTGGCCATCTTCAGGAAGCAGCAAAGTTGTCTCTGAGCTCTACCACAGCTGATTTTATCATAGCAGCTTACATATGAAGAAAAACAAATACATACTTATTTTTGTAAATGTGTTTTCTGAAGGAAGGAAAGAAAACTCCACAGAAATGGAAAACAGGCCTTCTAAATGAAAATGACCACACAAGGTATTTTTCCTTTTTTTAGCTCTGCATGAAAATCATAGACTTCAGTTCTGCAATCAGAATGTCATTAATGATTTTTGTGATTTCATGTACGCTTGTGCTGACTTTACTTACCTTCTGTCTGGCTCTCGCCTCTCTCAACTTCTATTAGCATGTTCTGCATTCAGAACACTTCCTCTCATGTAGCCTTCCATAGTCACCCAAGAAAAAAAAAGATGACTGTTGTTGGTTAGGTCTTTTTGAATAAAACCAGGAGAAGGAGAGAATGATCCCTTTCTCACAAATGGACACGCCTTGCAATGTCTCTCTTTGGTATACAGAAGGTCAGGATAAAAAGGACAAAAATCAAATGGAATCCGATATAAATAATAGCTAAATTCTATGGGATTTAATGGAAGATAAAATGTAATGAGATTTTAACATGCAGTTCTGAAGCACAAACAGATTGAATAGTAAACTTCATAGGATAATTCAGAAATTTATAGCAAGGTCCCCATGCTAGATTGAATAGGATTTTCCCATTGTGGAAATTTATGGTGGAGAGCTGACAAGATCTTGAAAATGTCACAGGAGAGGACATGCCCAGAAAAGGAGCTACTTAATCCTCTGAGAAGGGAAAAAGACACAGTGAAATGTTGCCACCATGTCATGTAATCTGGCAATTTGTTTACAAGGCCAGTGTTTGCAGTATCAGGCAAAACAGACATTTGGGTATTTCAGATTCTGACAACAAAAGGCTTAATAGACCCTAAATACTAGGAAATTAAGAAATCCAAGTAAATCATAAAGACACAGTGCATGTCTGGGTTCTCTGTCTGTTTTCAACTTTTGCATTGTTTCAATTGAAGGTGACAGAATTTACACCCTGACTTTAACTAAAGGCACCTACATCCTGGCTGGGGAAACACCCCCATTTACTATCTGAAAGTGCTGCAAACACACAAAGTGATAAAACTCATTATCATGCAGCACTCCATCCTTGAACATGTACAGGAAGGCAAAAGCAAAGCATTCAGTTTTCCTTCATCAAAGTTTTCTTTTTCTTCATCAGAAGAGTTAAACAACAGTTAAGATAGTTTTCAGTCATCTGCTGCAAGCTAAATTGCATCTTCAAACAGGAACAACATTTTCCACTCATCTAAATGGATGGTAAATACATTTTTAGGGTGAAATTTGGATTATTTTCTCTGATGCAGAAGTGCTTTATCATACAGGGAGCTCCACATTGGCTCACTGCTTACTGGACCCCATTTCTGTTTTCATTCTACCTACTCTTTAAAAGATTATTAATATTGTAATTGTATTTTTTTTTTTACTTCAGCTTTGGGCATTTGTAAGAATGATACCAAATACTGAGTATTAAAAAGGAACATTTTCCCTCAGGAAAAATATTGGCCTCTAATCCAAAGAGCAAAAGCAAGAAACCTAAAGAGTTTGAGGAACGGTTTTGCAGGACAGTAATATGTAACATGTAAAATTAGTACCTCCTCTCTAGAAATAGACAGGAAAATTGAATATAATTAAAGTAATTCATTTAAAATTTTCAGTGACATCAGGAGAGGGCAATTAATCAACTTTTAACATTAATTCAACTACCACCACCTGTCACTGTCTTCAGCAAAGCTGCCTCACTCTCTTTTATCCTACTTTCTCAGACTTAACAGAATCTGATATATTTGGATGAGAAGACACATGAAAGTATATATAATAATACCCATATAATAACACCCATAACAGATATCAGGATATATAATAGCAATAGATAAAAGGATATATAATTCCCATAACAGAAATCCTCATACAATTTTGAATGTAGAACAGTCTCAAAGATAGAGAACAATCCAAGTCTGAGTTGCCCCAGCATATATCTAAGACAAATGAAACTTGTGGAGTTATTTCAGTTTGTTTTTTTCTAGTGATGCTTTGGGACAATCCACAGATCTGGGACTTTTCTCTGGGCCTACCTGGAGTGCTGGGCTTACTTGGAAACTTGCTGCTTTTATCCTCACAGGATCATCCACAAGGTGGGCGTGTAGGGGGGGAGAAGCAAACCCCAACATCTTAATTAATATCTGTGATGGTCCTAAAATTCTAGTGATTTCGTTTGGGTCAACCAATCCAAAACACACTCTTATTTATGATGCAGCTAAAGACAAAACAATAAAAAGTCATGTATGTCTCTAGGCATTTACATGGCACAATAGACCTCTATCAAGCTTGAAATCTCACTAGGTAGATTAGTTTCAAAACAAAGTAAAAGAAAGGTGAGATTCAGCATCCAGCACAAACAAACTAAAAATAAACAAATAAACAAAAGAAACATTAATTAAGAAACATTAAATAAGTAAGTTTGGAATTCAAATTGTAGATGATAATTTGTTTTCATCTAACTCATTAAACATACTCAGAAAGGATTTGTTTTCACAAAATTTGGATGAAAAAAGATAGTTCATGCAGGACTAATGAGAAAAATTTTATGTCAAAAAAGATATATCAACCTTCTGTTAAAGTCAGAGAAGAGGAAATTCATTTTTGAAATACGGTGCAGACACACACAAAACCAGAGCTAAATCCAGTGTCCATGAAGAGTCAGTGGCAAAACTCCCAGGGACAGCCACGAGGCCACAGTTTTGCTCTTACCAGAAAAGTGGCACAACTACAAAAACAGGTAAAAAAACCCAGTTTCCTAAGACCCACATGTGTCATTGGAGGTCTGAGTGTTTGCAGTGGGTGATAAAGGGATGGAATTCAGCTGAGGGCATGTTCTGCCAGATGTGGGCAGGGGTAGCAGCCAGCAAAGCTGGGGCTGGGTGCGGACATCCCACACCAGGGCCATGTGGCTCTCAGCCCTAACAAATGCTCGGTGTAATCAGTCCATTAGTCCAGGTTTCTCCCAGTCCCAGACAGTTGTTTAAAATAAGCATTATTTGAAGCGAACCAGAAACCTTAACACTGTATTTCATAAATAACAGTAACTTTACTGCCTAAATTCATGGTGGTCCAGCCTTGTTACTACTGTAGGCAAAATGCCTTTCTGAGTCTCATCTCCTCTACCCTCTGAAGAAGGTTCAGCTATGGCAGGTAGGGTTCAAGGTCACAAATCTACACACTCCAGACACCAAGAGGCAAGAATATTATATATACTTTATTTTTGGTCACCTGCCCATATCTAAACAGCTGAAAACCCTTCAGGTATTACATAGCATCCTACTGTAGTAGGGCTACCACCTGGAGGCCACCTGCTGGCCTGCTCTTTCTAAAGAGAAGCAGAAAGCTTTATGTGACTGTTCAGTCACAACCAAAGCTACTATTCTAGCCATTTTATAAAATAAATTATACATTTGGCAAATTTCATATCCTTATGCTGAAAGAAAATCTGGCTGAAGCAAAAAACTTCCTGTGTGGGAAGCTAACAACTTACATAATATAAAATGGTCAATAAAAATTAATTACTTATAGCTTAAATCTAGATGCCTTTATAAGTGTGTCTCCTCAATTAGCTGAGTCTGCTTGTAGAAGTGTAACTGAGAGGTCCCTGTGCTTCATCATCAACTCCAGAGCCATACTATTTTGAAAATAAAAGACCTGTATCCTGTCCAAAAAATAAACTCTGGAGGTGACTTGCCGTGTTGCCATTTTGGATTACAAAAAAATACTCAGCCAACACACAGGGGAAGGCTTAATTCCAGCAAACACACACATAAACAGGAAACCTCTCTCCAGTGAGAAGGTATTTTTCCTTCGTACAATGGGGTTCAAAGATGTGTCATCATATAGTTTAAAACAATTACTAAGGAACCTTACCATTTCCAATAGTTTAGGAATAGAGTTGGCTTCCACAGTTGAAAGTCTGTCTGAACTTGCATAGGAAGCACACAAACACTAACAAATATATGCTGGCTTAGGCCAGTGCAGAATTTTTAATCAATAAGCATGTCAAGCTGGGGGACACGGAGGGGAGGGAATCAATTTTCAGAAGGGGAATGGTAACAACTGTAGATTTAATCAAATTGCAGATGCAATCCCTTAGCATTCTCAATATTTTTGAAAGAAAGTAGCTCCATGGCAAAGAATGAATTTCAATAAATGTCACATATTTAGGTTTATTGCTGAACTTTTAAATTTATCAAGCTAGGTCACTGATCCCTCACAGAAATGATAACCATACATGTCAAAAAAGATTTTGATACTGTTTAGTTGGATAAATATCAAAATGAAGGAACTGCAGTAAAGGAAAGCAACTTACATAAAAAATTGTTACTTCTGTATGACTACAGGAAAAAAAGATATGCCAGTGTGACTCTTCAATGTGAGGCTAAAGCTGCAATGTACACAACAAAGGGGACAGTGATCAAATACCATGGTGATGGCCATGGTGCGAACACTTGAGCAAAATTAAAATCTTCTGAAAGCATTTGGCAATTTTCCTTCCCCATGCATTTGCAATCAAATTTATCATGAATTCAAACAAGAACCTTTTGCTGCCTTCCATACAAAAGGACAATTGCATGTTAATTTTCTTGGGACAAGCAGAAGAGACTATCAGAGCTGTAGGATTCACAGAAAAAGCAGCATTTCATTCAAGAATTTTAAGCTTGTTAAACTCCTCAGCACTGAAGAAAATCTTCTGTTATTGACAACTGCTTGAAAAATTAAATGTTCTGGAGCACTTGCTTCCCTGGAGACTGGTGTGCCAGGAGGAAAGGCAGAGGAGAGGTTTCACACCATTCTCTGCTACTGTTGCACCACATGCACCCCAGTGCCTGGCTTATGTACACAGCCACTCCTTAAAATACAAGCATTAGAAAATTCTTAAAATTTGAGGGTTATAAGCCCCTCAAATTATTTATTTCCAGTTCTATTTTCCACTCTCATATTTGGTATACTCAATTGCAACTAATTCAATGAAAGTCCATCTGAGCCAAGAGGACTCAGTCACCATCCAGCCACTGAAAAAGATCACAGCGTGACTAAAGAGTCCCAGAACAGATCAAAAACCATGACAATATACTTGGGAACTCTGTTTGCTTCAAAGGAGTTATATCCTGGACTAACGTGGTCTGATAACTTTACCTCTCTTTTTCTAATGCTTAAAATTAGAGGAAAAAAATATATTATCTTCTTGTACAACATCATAGTTTTCCTCAAGGCAAATAGCTTGGCAATTTGCTAGGTTTGTTAATGCTAGAGGAAAGTTAGCACACATACCATGTGTTTGAATGCCTTTAGAAATTAGATTGAAACACTGATTTGATTTCTTAAAAGGTATCTTAAACAAGGCAAGGTTAGAGATTTGGAGAGTAATGAGAATTTGTGTGACTTCAAACAGCTCTACATAAAACAGACCTGATATTCTGGGGGGAAAAAGGTCACCTAATTATTCGTTTCCTGAAGGCCCTGTCTATACTACATTTCCCCTGGGTAAGGAAACTGATTTAAAAATGGCTTCTGCTAACATGTTTGCATCAGTCGCTATGTATGAGACAGAGATTTTTTAAGCCACTGCCAAGAAAAACACATCATTTTTGTAAGAGAACAACAGAAACCTCCTCATCTTGGCTATAGCAAAAAGATGCCATCCTCAGAGTCCTGCATGGAGCTGTGGCCTTGTCTCCTTGGTGATGGCATGCTGCTTGGGGCAATGTGGCATGACCACCAGTGGTGCATTGCACAGGTTTAATTACCAAATACAACCTTTGCATAGGAAGCAAAATCACCAATTGTGGCCACAGCAGATGAGATGCACAGGTTGATGGTTCATCTGAGGTGGTGCCACCAGCTCAAAGGACAGACAGCAAGGGCAGCAACAGGTAGAAAGCCTGGACATAAGGGTTTCACAGGAACCCACCACAAAGGTGGTGTTGCCACCCAAAATCTTAGCAAGGTGTGTTTGAAGTGTCACACACTGCTTGCATTCCTTCTGCTATGCACCAAACAGATCCTTGTAACCCCCTACTGAATTTTGTGTTTCTGTAGTTTCAGAGAATGCTGTTCAGCTACCCTATCCCTTTCTTGTTCAAGAAATGATGTGTAGTGCTGAGAGAGCCTAAGCAGGATTTCCCTTACACTAGATATTTCACAAACATAGATGGAGATGGAGGACCTCTCCTTGCTTTCTGCCTGAAGCAAATAAAGTCTAGACACATGCCCACCACAAAGCAATCGTGGCACAAAGCAGATCACCCAGCGCTCTGTGACTCCCACTGCTGCAGCTCTGCCTCTCTGGCTACCCCAGCACAGCGTGCTGCCGGCATCAGGTTCCCTTTGTGGCTGCGAAGGCAAGACTGCCGCTCTTACACTGCAGCCAGCTGTGCCAGTTAGTCTCTCGAGTTCTGGAAGCCAGATTTGGGAGGCAGCAGGCTTTGAATTTCTCCTCTGAGTTGAAAAATACAGAGCAGATATTTGCAGATCATAGAAGAATAAGAGTACGTGGGTTGCCCCCTTTGCATTGGACAAGCAATAAGAGGTTACAGGTCATCAGCTAAGTAAGATACTAAAAAAACATAAGAGCAGGAGAATCAGGATGAGAAAGGCAGTACTGGGAAGACAACACTTGCAACTTAGTTTTGCTTTCATGAGCTTTTTATTGAACCTCTGCTGAATTTTGGCTTTCTAGCCGCCTTGCTAGTGAGCTCCCATCCATCTATGGCTGCACTGTCATCTACACTTCAGCAAATAACACGTCTATGAACCCCTCTCTAGCCACAATATGTGCACTTTAGCTTACCAATGAAGAACTGCTATGCAGTGGTTAACCTCTGAAGAAAAAAAAAAAAAGGAAAAAAAAAAAAAAAGGGAAAAAAGGAAGAAAGAAAGAAAGAAAGAAAGAAAGAAAGAAAGAAAGAAAGAAAGAAAGAAAGAAAGAAAGAAAGAAGAAAAAGAAAGAAAGAAAGAAAGAAAGAAAGAAAGAAAGAAAAAGAAAGAAAGAAAGAAAGAAAGAAAGAAAGAAAGAAAGAAAGAAAGAAAGAAAGAAAGAAAGAAAGAAAGAAAGAAAGAAAGAAAGAAAGAAAGAGAAAGCTTACAGGAAAATAAAGACAATTCATTCCCTCTCCACCAAAAAGGCACAGAAGTTGACTCTCTCTTCTCCAAATAGCGAGATGAATGTTTTACAAAATATCCCAGTTTCCAAAGGATTCAGTTAGTATTAGAAGACAGAAAAAGAATCATACAGTGCTGAAGAAGGATTAGGGCACAAAGAATAAGCAATACAGTCATTCTCCAAGTTACTTTGTTTTCAACATGCAGCTCCTGCCAAAGGCTAGCTTTTTGCTGTGGCAGTGTATGATCTGTAAACATTTAACCAGCTCTCTCAGAAACATGTGAGACCCTTTATCTTGCCTGATTATGAATCCAAACCTCTCAGATCTAAAATACAAAGACAACAAAAAAGAGACACCATCCTCTTTTTGCAGCTGGACAATGAAAAAAGCACCTGTGGGATGAAAGCAAATGAACTATCACACAGGGCATAGGTTCTTCGGGAAAAGCATGCACTGCCGCTTGAATAAACCTCCTACAGATTACAAACGCACAGTCTGTTAAACAACACTGGTATTTGATTATTAATGCCTATTGATGTATGTGCAAAACTTCCAATTTCCAAGGACTGCATTCAGTTTTATAAAGCCTAAGACCACATAATTTAAAGCTGACATGGAAACAGTAGCGGAATGCCATTATATGAGCCCTTTGCGATTTGTTTAGCATTCGAAGCAAATTCTGCTTTTAAAAATGGAATAAAAAAAAAAAAAAACAAAACAAACCCAAAACAAACCCCAACAATAACAACAGAAAAGGCCATACCGCAAGGAAAACTGTGAACGCCGCGCAACCATAAAGTACACATCCCCAACTTGGGGAATCCCGCAGGCTCACCCTGCGCCTCACGGAAGGCCGTCGGACCGGCCACCACAAACGCGGAGCCACCGTCTTCGAGTCGGAACTTCCAGGCTGCACTGCCGGACGCTGCCCCGCGGCGCGCTCCTGCCGCGCCCGCAGAGCGGGAAGGGGCGGGAGGGGCAGCGGCTCAGGCTGCGGCCAAGGGGCGCTGCCGACAGCATCCCGGGAAGCGCTGCCCGCCCTGCCCTACCCCGCCTGCAGCAGCAGCGTCGCGGGCGTACCCGGGTCCCGGCGCCCTGCGGAGCCCGGCCGGGGCAGGGGCCAGCCGGCAGCTCCGCACCGCTATCACCTGGCCCCGCGGCGCCCGGCCCGCCCCGGGAGAGCAGCGGCGGCTGCCGCGCTCCGGCGAAGTTCCCGGGCGGGGCACAGCGCAGCACCGTGCCGCTGCCCGTCCTCCCCCGCTCCCGGCTCATCTCGCTCCCCGCGTCCCCCCACGAGTGCCGGTCCTTACCGGAGCGGAGCGGGCTGCGCGCCGGCACCACCGCCGGAGGGGCGAGCGCTGCAACCCGGCGGGCTGGGCTGGCTCCGCGGTCCTGGCCCGGCAGCCGGCCCAGCCCGGGCGGGCGGGGCGGAGCGGGGCACAGCCCGACGCACCTCCGCGGCCCCGCGCCGCTCTGCAGCTCCCCTCCGCCCCGCGGGCTCAGGCTCCCGCCGGCCCAGCCCCAGCCCAGCGCTGCTCTCCCTACCTGGGGACGGCAGGGGCTGCGCGCCCCGGCGGGCAGGAGCGTCCCTCCCTCCCGCACGGCACCTGGGCTGCGGGGCGGCTCTCCGCGCCCTTCCCTCAGGCGCCTCCGCCGCGCTGGTGGCGGCTCCCAGCGGTAAATCAGCCGGTCCCCGCGCTCCCTCCGCCCCTCCGGCGCGGTCCTGACCTGCCTGTGACTCACCACATCGCAGGAGCCCGGGTGCGCGGTGGGGGGAAGGAGGGAGGGGGGCCTCCTTCTCTCGCTCCCCCTCCCCTCCTTTCTTCCCCTCGTTCCTCCCGGCCGGGCGCCCCCAGCTCCTGGGCAGGAGAGATGGCTGTCACTCCCCAGACGGGGAAACCCAGGAGGGGACCCTTGGTGGACCTTATCCTGCACCTCGGCGTTTTCAGGCCAAGTGAGTACCAGTGGTGTGCAGGCACAGCCTCCCTCCTCACTCCCAGCCGCAGGGCACCCACCATCAGGTGTCAGTGCCTGACTGATGCTAAAGCCTAACCCTGAGAGGTCAAGATATGGGCACCCCTAGGCTTGTCCCGAGACCCCCCTAGGCTGTGTAGTAATGAACAAATTTAGCCCATATTGCACTATCATGGTGTTAGTGCTGATTGTGCTTTAAATGTCTATCCACATGTAATTCAAACAAATGACCTCAGTTTATATAGACTATCAAGTAGCTGTCTTGCCCCATATGTTCTTCCTTCCTACAGGGTAGTAAACTGCACAGGTTGGGGTTTTTCCCTCACAAGGTTTGCAAAGCAGATGATGACTTCATCTTTCAGAGGTGCTGAGAAACTGAGTCACTCAGCAATACTGCCTGTGCAATGTACACTTGTGGAGCTGCTGAGAGACTGCAAGTCTCAACACTGGGGCATGCAGCAAAGGATCCATTTTTTTTCTGGTAACGAGTTTCAGCAGCTACTGATTTAAACCAGATTTTAAGTGAAAGGCTCCATATTCCAATAGAAGTTACTGGAGACATCTATTTTCCCTTTGCTTGCTTCCTTTTTTGGCCCCAACTCTGCTCCCCTTAATCATACCATTTAAACCGATGAACGTTTTTCATGAGTGAAGTACGAGGAACTGTAAGAAACACTGCCCAGTTTCATGATTAACCATGGGAAAAATGTCAGACCTTACATCAAAACATTCTGTAAGGAAAATTAAATATTGTATGTATTTATTTTAGGCCTTGGATGTCACCAGGATGTGTACAAAGCTGTACAACAGAACAAAATGTTTTAAAAAAGCAGTTAGGCACCTTTCTGCTAGTCTTCTGCTAGTCTTTCACAATTTATCTATCTCTTCTTTCCTATGGACTTGCTGGCACTGTGATAAAGGCATCTAACCTAGCTATAAGCCGGTTCTGTGCAAAAACAGATGTGTGATTGAGGGCAGCCTGCCCCCGGGCTTCCCCTTGAGAGGAAGTTGTAACTGCAATGAGGTCTCCCCTCAGTTTTCTTCTCCAGATCAAGTGACCTCAGCCACTCCTCATACGGCTTCTCCTCAAGACTCTTCACCATCTTCTTGGATGCTCTCTAGTAGATTTATATTTTCCTTATATTGTGGTGTCCAAAACTGCCCCCAGCACTCAAGGTGAGGCTGCCCCAGTGCAGAGCAGAGCGGGACAACCCCCTCCCTTGCCCAGTTAGTGATGCCTGATGCCCCCCAGGACATGGTTGGTCTTCTTGGCTGCCAGGGCACTGCTGACTCAAATTCAGTTTGCCATCAACCAAGAACCCTGGCTCCCTTTACACAGTGCTGGTCTCCAACTTCTTGGTCCCCAGTCTGTCCATACATCCAGTGTTGTCCCATTCCAGGTGCCAAATTCAGCACTTGTCTCTGTTAAACTTCATGACTGATGTAATCTCATTTCTTTCAAGTGTCTGGAAATCAGTCCATTTACTTCAATAACCTTTATTTCAATTAATACTCAGCAATAGTTAGAAAAGGAAGAGACAGTGCCAGACTGCCCCACCCCCGCCCAGGGAAAAGCAAGGCTACAATTAGACTGTACTGCTTGCTGGGCTTCAATTAGTGATCAGTCAGTCATTGTGCACCAGAACAGCCACACCAGATTTGGAAGAATCTGCCTTAAGAGTTTTGAAAGAAAGTGATAAAGAAAAATATTTAAATCCAGAGCTCATCCTAGGGACAGCCCCTCATATTATCTGTTCTTAGCCTGCTCCTGAGTTCACTGTGCACCTGCCTGGGCTGAGCAGCCCAGGCTGTTATCAGTGGGACAGCCTGTGCTATTCTAAAACTAACAAATGGATTTCACTAACATAAAAAGGAGAAACAGATGTTTCCTTTCCATTTTGACCATGCTGATGCCATGTTATTTTAGGTTAGTTTTATGAGACAGTGATACTGCACTGAGGCTTTGATAATCATCTGATACTCCTCATCATGCTTGCAATGATACGTGTGCACCATGAACAACTTCTCAGAGGCTTGAAGTACCTTTAAGGTGCAGTTATGGGTGAAAAAGAAACTGACTTTCTTAGTCATCATCCTGGTCTCTTTATAGGTTTTCCTAATCTCTCTCTCTTGTCCAAAAGGAGCTGGTCCTCTTCAGTCTGGCATTAGATGGTGTGACACATTTTAGAAAGCTGACGGCACTGGAAAAAACAATTCAAAAGTATGAAGGAGAGTCTATGAGGGTGATCTGTTCAGTAAGAGAACTGGAACACACCGGGGAGTGTACTGGCACATGCTTTCCAGCCCTGACGTGTTTTGAGATAGGAAGTGGATGAGCAAACTCTATTGCGTTTCCAAGAATACAAACATAGAGTTAGAAAAATGAATTACAAGGCTATGTTGAAGTTAAACTTTCAAGTGTAAACATGAGGAATGAAAACACAGGATGATTTCTGTGCATTGGCAGTAGTGCATCTCAACACACTAAAGCGTCCACTTCAGTTTTATGGGTTTCATTGTGCCTTCTGTTCAGAACCTGAGAAATTATTTATCATAACTACAGGTAGCAAAATGAAGTTTATAGACTTACATATCCAATTTATACTTAATATAAATTTTAAAAAATATATTTAAATACCTCTGCAAATCTGGATCTAACCACATTTTCTAAAAGTGCAGAATCAAACACGAATCTACTGTGCGTTGCTGCAGAACCACACTCTGCTACATGGTACCACAGCTATATGGTACCATCAGAGGATTTACTCTTTGTCCTCTGCTGCAGTCATTCACACCTTTGGGAGCAAATATAAAATGCAAATGTCATTGTGAGGCTCCAGAGACTTCTGACTTAGTGGAGCTTACTCATGAGTAAATGATTTCAGAAGGAGCAAGACAGCGGAAAGGAATTAATTTAATGCTTAAGAACACACAAGACAAAGATCTCTAGAGCTGAGCTTCGTGGTGGTGGGTATCAGGTACCTTCCTGTCACAGAACCCTGCATCAGGGACTCAGAATAGCTGAGTCTGAGTCTCTCTGGAGGTTGATAAACAAAATAAGAGCCTTAGGTGAACCCACCCAGCTCAGTTGCCTGACAGACCAGTGATCCAAGGGAAAAATTATAGTGCGACAGCCTGCTGGGGTAATGTGTAGCTGTATTTCCTGTAGACCCTTATTCACTGGAAGGCAGCCTGGCTGCAAATGCCAGGAGCAGCTCAGGGAAGGGGCTGTGCCTGAGGCACATTTTCCTGTGACTACTTTGTACCTTCAAGTCACTGACACAATCTATCTTTCACTGTCTTTCCTGGGCTCAAAAAGCAGACAGTGGGCAGGGAGACAGTGTTGACTGGGGGTTGGGCTTTGGAGAAAAAATGCCCATGGTGTTGTTTGCCTCTCTGGAAACCAAGCTAAATATCACAATTGCTACTTAGATCTCTAGATTCCAAAGATTTGATCATCACTGCATTTTATGGCATTTATTATCTAGCCATTTATTAACTAAGCCTATAGCTTCTGAAAACGAAATAGGTACTTTCTGTTTGTTTGTAAGAGGGTCAACACTGGAAGAAATTTCAGCCAGTGACTGGTGGTTGCAAAAGTCCCTTGCAAAGCCAGGAATAGAAGTCTGCAGTTAGAAGTCCTAATCTGTAACCCCTAAGCTACCCTCGGCAGTTCTCCATTTCTATGGAAACACAGATCCTAACCAAAGGTGCTTCCACCTATTGCACTGTGTGACTTTTGATCAAAGGGAAGTTTTTTGTTTAACTTGATGAGGTTTTCCTCCTTGTTTGTCTTTCTGCTTGTAAATGAACAACACAACTGGGCCATTCTAAAATCCAAATGGTGAATGCTTCAAGTGTAATTCTTGATAATGGAGGAAAATGTTTATGGGGTTAGTGCATCTGAAGTCTGGAATGCCACGGCTCTGTGTCCTTTTTGTGCCAGTCCCAAAGCCTTGGCGATCACATGGGAAACTGGTACATGAAGTTCAGGAATCCAGCAAAAATTAATCACTCAAAAGAACAAAGATTAGTTTACAGATAGATTAGCTCTTCAAATCCATCTGCTATGCAGTAATGTGAGTGCTAGTGCTGCAAAAGGATGAGGTCAGAAACCCAGGAGGAGGGTGGGCTCATGGCTTAACTGTAGGGGACATCTCAGCCTCCAGAAGGCAGGAGAGGAGATGGTATGGATCTCATTGCTCCCCACCTGAACCTTGCCTCCTTTCCTAGTGGTGTTGAAATACATTAAACCCCTGAATGAGTACCTCTGAACATACAAATACAAGAAATCATTTAGGGATGGAAAGCTGAATAGTCTTTGTGTTCACATCCCTGAAAATGACAGAAGTGCAGTAGCCCTTGGTGCATTCACTGAGCTCACACTGCAGCAGCAAAGGCTTTCCAGCACATGCTGTAGAGAACTTGGCTAGTATAGCTCAGCATAAACTGCTTCAGGCAAAGTTAGAGTGACAAAATCCAAACCCAGTACCATATATATTCCACTTTGGAATAGTAGATTTGTTTGCATAACTGAAAACAAACCTGATGATACTCAGAATTAAAATATTCACAAAGAAATTGCTAGTATAATATTCATAAGTTCACTGCTATTGCACATTTAGTTAAAATGCATAACTGTTTCTTGACATTGTTTTTAGTATATTTTAAATGAATTCCACCACCCCTTTATTTTAACTGCAGACCTGTTGCTTTTGTTTAGTAGTGAAATCACTCTGATTTTTATATTTCCAGGATTATTTTTGAACTAGCTGCCAGAAAGTTTCCTAAAGTCTTTCAAGTCTGATTCCTCTAATGCAGGTGCAGCCTTTCTCCACCCCCCTCCCCTTCAGTTTGCTGTTTGTATTTAAAAAGGGCATAGCATCCAGATCATTGAAAATAGAAAATCTGCCTATTTAAAAGCACAGGAACAAATCCTGCCTCCAGCTATGTGTGCACCTGGTGAGCAGGGGAAGGGTGTGACTATGCTAACATGCGTGTGAGCATGCATGAGCAAACACCGTTCTGATTCAGCCTACTTTTGGAGGACATAAGCTTCACTAGAGGTAATCAGATGCCTAAAATTAAGCACTTGCCTAAGTTAGGTGATGCTGAGTGCCACAGGCATTTGCAGCCTGGCTTTTGCATTTGTGCTCATCCTTGCAGGTCATGACACAGCTCTGCAGTTGCCATTTGCACAAGTAATACTCTTGGTGAACTCCTGTGCACTGAAAAAGAACCATCACCTTCGGATTTCTCCTTTGTCTGAAAGCATCTCAGAATGCTACTGCTTAAGGAAATGCTGCTCTAAGGACTATCTCCAAGGAGTGGAACAGAGATTTTGAGGAGAAAAAGCCCCTTTACTTTCTGCTCTTACTTGTATTTATAGCACTTTGCCTGTTTTCAAATTAACTCGAAAGATTTTTTCCTCAATAATTTTTTTTCCCAGCAGGTGTGAGAGAGGAAAGCACTTTAAAACCAGAAACCACCTTTGTAAAACTTGTATAAAATGCCAGAGAATACAGAAAAAAATGAGATCCTGTATCGATCTATATTTTCTTGGCATAACATTAACCATGTGTCAAGAGGAAAGAAAGGAGAGTCATTTCAGAATGGTTTGGTAATGAAATCAATTGCATACACAACTGTTTGCAGACTTGGGAACTTGTGTCCTAGCTCTCTGTAACTACCAAAGTGGAGGTCTTTGGCAAAACCTCAGACTGATGTAGTTTATAGTGGCAAATTGCCTGACATGCTTAGTCTTGAAGAGCTGTGTCTAGATGTCATCATCATCTTTTCCCCACATCCAGGGGCTTATACACAAAAATATTTGTGAGTTTGGAAAACCTGGTCACTTTACCTTGAGTGTGTAGATGTCTTCTACATCTTCTTGAAGAATTAGAGCACAGTTCTAAAACCTCATAGTGTTTTTTTTACTTAATGTCATTAAATATGAGATGTTTCTCAGATGTGGTTTAGATTATGTTGCATTTTATGTACAATACCTATTCTGATACATTTTTAGAGATAAAGACGTGTATTCTATTACCAAGCCGAATTATTGTAATTCAGGCTTGGATTTGGTTCATTATCATTAAAGAATCTGCATTTTAAAGTTAACCTTAGAATAACATAGATGATGTAAGCATATGGTATTTGCCAAAAGCTCTATTTCATAAGGCTGGTTTAGGATACAGCCCAACTCATGAGGATCTTGATAGGAGATTATTCCTTTCAATAACTTTTATTATTTAATTAGACACATGTGCTGATTATGAATGTAATACTATGGAGAATGAAGTCAACGTTAAAATCCCATAATTTTAAATTAGGCAGGAGCACACCCATAATGTGTAGCCAGGAAATATTTGTGTCCTTAACAACATCTATACTGATAGGAGTACACTTCTTTACCCAAAAAAAAAAAAAAAAAAAAAAAAAAAAAAAGAAAAGAAAAAATTCAGAGTGTCTTTATACTATTATTACAATTTTATTGTTTGTACTCCTTTGGGAGCTAATAGCACTGTTGTGTAACGTACAGGGAGAAAGCATGTTTAAACATACCAGCAAGTACTCAGGTGAGCTTAAAGTTTAACTTTGAGTTTGGGAACATTTTCAAATCAAATGAAACAAAGAATTCAGAGGAAATGCTGAGCCAAACCAAAAAGGATTACTTCAGCTTGGTAATTTTATGTTTCACTTCCCTCTATCTGCAGAGAAATTTTTAACAAAGGCAAAAATCAAAGTTAAAACGTGGGTTTTGTAAGAACACCTTACTGATTTTGGTCACTTTCATAGATTTAATTTTATCTCTAAGAAGGAACAAAAGCACCCCACCAAGAAGTGGGCAGCAGGAAAGAGGGGACCAGTAGGACAAAACCTATCCAGTTCAGGAGATTTAGCTGTATAATGAGTACATCAGAAGTGAGAGACTGGAAGTTGATGCTTTTTTTCAAATTAAATCATGGTACTTACTCTGAATACCTGCCCAGCCTGCTGTGGAGGGCTGCGGAAGGCTCAGGCATTGTGCCCTGGTGTTCACCAGGCCCAGTGGTTGCTGTGAATCTGTGCTAGTCCCTTATAGATATGGTGACTATGTCTGCCCTCACTTTGGCAGGAGTGTTTTTAATAGCATGCTCATTATACAGAAATATTTTCATTTGACAGACAATTTAAATGATCGTATAAAAAGCTGCAATTACCATCAGGACAAATCCAGCTCTGATTGGCTTCCACGTTTGCTCCCAAAGTTTGACTCTGAACTAAGAGACTAGAAAGATTTTTTACCCTTCTTTTCTTCATTTTTACATAGGCTCTTCCCTCTTATTGCTGTCTCCCATGCTAACATACTGAAGAACATCTCAAACTCCTGCTTAGTCTTTCCCAAAAGTCACTACTGGGAAGTACTATTAGCTTTATTTTACTGATAGGGAACTGAAGAACAGAGAAAACCACTGACTCGACTAAGTTAAGACAGGAAGGAAACCTCTACAGAAGCCTAAGAATGAAAGTAGGTCTAATGTAGAATTATCTTTTTGAATGTCCAAAAATCCTAAAGGAAATGGGGTTTTATGGGTGCCTAAATGGTCAGAGAGGTAAGCCTCATGCAAAAATAAAATAAAAATCACAGCTTTGAGATTGGGACCGTGATCTATGATGCTAATTCTGAAAATATTCCTTTTGCCAATGTTGTGTTGTTACTCTATACAATACTAACTCATTTATCTGGCTGCACACATAGCTGCTTGTTTGTGAAATCCAGTGATTTTTGTCTGCAACCATTTAATGAGAAATAGGGAAGAAATCAGAATTATTTAGATCATCTGCCTTGAGCATCCTGGTCACCACGTGAAAGTCACCTTGGTCACCTTGGTCCAGCTAGCTTGTGAGGTCAGCTGGCTGCTTCAAAGCATCCAGGTCACTTTAGCCTGTTCTCTCAGTCCCTAGAGAAACAGAGAAACAGGGCTAAGAAACTCTCAGTAGTTTCACTGAGGGCAGTGTGGGAATGGCCATTTGTTGGGGGTTTTCAATTTCCTCTAAATGTGCAAGCTAGCAGATCTTTTACATCTTAAACTGGCTTTTAATGCTTTTCTGAGAGCTAAAATGTATTGCAAACATTTTGCTGGTATGTGTTAGTGCTCTTTAATGACAATTATGTTGTAATAACTGTTAACATTATCTTAGAAGGCTGTGATGTCTCTCATTGCACACATCCTATTGGCATTAATCAGGAGACAAGCTTATTTTCAACCCAAACATGTCAGGGGAGTGGCTGGGGTGGAGGTGTGACTGGAGATAAAAAGGAAAGGCTGCTGCTTTCTAGGAAGGAAAGGAAGATCTCCAGCCCCATCACCCCACTGTGGGGTGGCCTCAGTGTCAGAGGTGGGCTCTCAGCCATCCACTCACCCAGGCAAGACCCAGATCACCTCATGTTCCCTGTGAGATGCCCAAGGAGCTCAGTCTGGTCTCCTTTTATAGTAAACAGCAACAGAGAGAAAACCTCTGAGAATTTAAATCAATGCATCTAAAATATGAATCACTTAATTTTTGTTCATATGCTTGATTCAAAATGCAGGACATCTTCCTATCTAGGTCTCAGTTATAGACAGGTAGTCAGACAAGAAGAACCCAGCTTTTTTTTTTTTGCCTGAGGCACTATGAGGCAAGTACCTAGGAAAATGCAAAAGGTGGAATTTTCTAAACTAATTAATTTAGATCAACTCTCAATGGAATATTTCAGTGGAAATATTCTTGCTGAGTTATCTCTGGTGTTGTCCAAGAGATTTTGGAGCAGACCGCTTTGCTTTTCAGAAAGAAAGCAAATAAAATCCACAGATAAAAACATAAAAATCCAACACTTACACAGCTCCTAAGTTTATCTTAAATTTCTTGACTCTAGACTTCTGAGGTTTTTTCTCATTATGAAAGGTAGCATTAGACCACACAATAGAATTCTGTCTTTTTGTTAAGATTAAAAGTGCAGCAAATATACAGGGACAATTTCACTAGTTGTGATAATTAACAGTTTTATTAAAATTTCATTTAATATATGGCTAATGAGATACCTGATCTAGCTGACCTCCTGATTTACTTCTGCCACAGTAGTTTTGAAGATAGTTCTTAAATGAACACAAAGAAATTGCAGACATTTTGGATCACTGAACACTTAGTTTCTCTTTTACTGTTCACATCCTGGTAATTCCAATGGGCTATAAACATTTACTTTGTGTGGAGCAGGGTGCTATTTAAATCTGAAAGTTTAAGGGTAAGGGACTTCCTAATCAAACTTTAATGTATTTTTCACCAGCTTGAGTGTAAACCTTGCATGCCTCTGTCCTGGATGGGAAGCAGCCTCCATGCCTTTTGAGGGGATTCAGAACTGGCTCTGCGTGATCCCCCTGCCCAGTATTAGAACTGAGTGCCACTGCTCTGAATGGGTACAGATGGGTTTGAAAGGCTACAAAGATCTCCCTCAGACAGAACCTGTGATTTAGAGACTGGCCAGGTGTGGGCATCTGCAGGTAGGTGTGAGGTGGCAGCAGGCCTTGGGCTTGCAGAAGGACACAGGTAACAAAGCTTTGAGGAAGTCTGAAAGCTCTGTCTTAACCAGGTTTGACCTGAGCTGCTGGAGATGGAAGATCAGAGAAGATGAAAGACTGACTAAGGAAAGTGTGTCTTATGTATGCTGGGATTCACTTTAGATGTCTGCCTGTTTCCTGACCTGGCTGCTGGTATAAATGACACCACCACACAGTGTGACCTGAATAGCCAGCTCACATGTAAATGAGCACCTCAAGGTGGTTGTCTTCATCATGAAACTTAATATGAAATGGCAAAAGAGCTGGGACCACAGCTGACATGCTATGCATGGGCAAGATTATCCCAGGAGAGAGAACAGTGAAAGGGAGTAAGAGTCAGAGCTGTGTGGAGAGTTGGAGAAGGAGAGGTGAAGATCACATGGAGGAGTGGTCAGGAGAGAAGAAAGAGGTACAGTCACAGACATGAATTTTTAAGAAGAGCACTATAGCTGCCACTGAGCCTAACCAGTTGTTTTGGAAGGTGGTGACAGGTTGAGCTAGCCAACTGTGCAGCTCTTGTTCTGAGAGGGAGCTAGAAATCCCAGCAGCTAGGAAATCCCAGCAGTTAGGAAATCCCAGCAGTTAGGAAATCCCAGCAGCAGCTCTGCTGATAGCAGCTCTGTGTATTCATGGCCTCACATGGCCTGGTGTTTATTGAAGGGCTCACTAGAATAAGAGAGAAAGCTCATATTGGATGTAGAAAAGACTGAAATTGACGTACTGAGTTTAAATAAGATTACACTAATTAATCATCCTCCTGGGAATCTGAAGGATCCTGATGGATGTGATCTATCCAATCACATTAATCTTCTCAAAGCGACGGCAACTCCGCGCGGGCCACCCGGCACAGAGCCAGCAGCTGGGAGATGGCCACAACCCCAACCCTGGGGACCGAGCACACCAGCCTGCGAACAGCCTCGCAGCGGGTGCAAAGGCAGTGGTAGCCAGGGAATTCAAAGGAAACCACTTGCTAAATTCTTCATGACCTTTTCCTTCATTTACAATAGGCATGTGGTGTTTCCTGGGGAAGAGTAGAATAGGGCAAGCATATTTCTCCCTTTAGATATTCTTAGCAGTTCTGCAGTCTTATTATTTTTAAAAAACATAATGCAGATATATTTACATGTACATAGGGACATATTTTGTGTTTTTCAGATAAGGAGCTTTTTGTTAAAGAGATCTGATATGAGCAAAAATAGGCCTAACATTTAATATTTTTGCTAAATAACAAAGTCAATGTTTTCTAAATAAAAATGAAATAGGGAGAAATTGCCATTTGTTTTTTACTTTACTTTCATCACTGTAAATGAAAGTTGGTTTGGAAGACTGGCTGATTTTTGGATGTGATGTTCTGGTTGCAGGATATGATCACATCTGAGTTCAGAATCCTTCACAAGCTTCTGTAGACACTCCAGCACTGAACACCCAAGACCATGACAGATGCCTCACAGGAAGTCAGCTCCATATCTTTATACAGCAGTTTCTGCCTTTTCTTAGCAAAACAATTTTTCCTTGAGAGGTTTTAGAAATGAAGGAGATGTGTCAAATAATTTCTCAAAATTTTCAATCTGAGATGATAAATATTATAATGATATGCGATATCATAAATATAATGTTTTAAAAAATAAAACTAATGTTTTAGTGTGCAATACTAAGAAAACTATGACACTGCCACCTCGTGGATTCTGAGATAATATCTAGATCATATTTTATCATCCTTATTTACATAAGTGAGTGTTGCACTTCATGGCAAAAAATAGCTCATTTCTTACCACAGAATTTTTGTTAACATTTAAACTTCTATTGATACAGACATGATCTTACTATGATTTATGTAAGCAACTGCATAAGTTCCTGAGACTTCCTTTCTGTTTGAAAGTTAGGAGACATTCTCATATGAGCAGTGTAGTAGTCTAAACTTGACAATTCTTCCCTCTATAGTATCCACCAAAGCTAATGCTGAATTGAGATGTAGCGATACTTGCAAATTATGCCTGGAATTTAGTTTTTCTTAAATTGTTGAAGGCTGCTGTTATAAGGAATGGAAAACTCCATATGTAATTGTTCATTGTGCTATAAACTGAATTTCATAATTCACCTCTGAGAAAGTCTGGGTATGTGCATCAGGGGAATCTTTTAACTTGTGTTCTTCTGAATGTGGGCTCTGAATTGCTCTATTCTACTGGCTCCAATGAATCAATGAAAAGTGAAAAAAGCCAAAGACTCTCTTTTTTTCCTGAAGGATCTGAATCATTCCTTCAGCACATCATCAGTGACTCCCTAATGAGTCAAGGCATGAGAAAAAAAACCCCAGACGTACTATGGCAACTTCAGAGATGCTTTTGCTTTTTGAGTTTACCAAGAACAGCACCAGCATCCCAAATCCCATACATGTAGGAACCAATATTTGAAGCAGAGCTCCAGTATAACATTGCTGCAGTTTGATGTGCAGCATGGATCCATTCTGAGACCAAACTGTTGTCAGCTGTAATAACCAGTGATATCAATATTTGTGTCAAGGCAGCTCTTCCCCTTAGGGGGATGAAAAATAGCACTTCTGCCTATTTAAACTCAGGTATGAACACCTTTGTGAAAGATGAGTTGTTGTGCTGTAGAGAAGCTAGGGAAAGGCCTTAAACTCCCCCAAATAAACAATGCCTGAGGACTGCTGTAGTAGAAAAATCAGAAAACAGACACCATCACTGAAATAAACTCCATTATGGTTCATATTGAAGGCTAGACAGTGATTCATACTGTTTCACTAAACTCAGCATGCTGCAAAAGGCACTTGAAATAATTAACACTTAGAATTAAACTGCTTAGATTTTACATAATCAAACATTTAACTTTCTGTAATTCCCTCTGCAGCTGTGGTTTATTTGCATTTATTATTTTTTCCTATTTATCAGTTCTCAGTTTCTTTTTAAGTTGCTCAAACTTCCTTCATCTCTAAGGCTGAACGCTGACTTATTGTTCTGGCTTTAGCTCTTGCATCTTTCTCATACTCACACTTCTGGCTAGTTAAAAAAATGCATTCCATCAAATTTGGTTTTAAAATTGATAAAAGGAGCTTTCTGTTTCATTTTAATAATTGATTTCACTGTACTTGTTATTCACAAAATGCATGCTCATTACTGCAGTTTGATTGTTTGATATTGGAAGAATGTCACTAGACATATTTTCTGTATTTGTTAAAAAAAGACTTTGTTTTGGTAGTGTTTAAGAAAAAACACATGTGAAGGGGAAGTCTCCTTATATCCAAAGCTTGTATCAAGAAATACAGAGCAGAATTCTCAATATTACCAAATTGGAGAATTTGTGGAGACTGAGGCCTGATAGATAACTTGAGAAGAATGGACCTGGGACATAGTATAAAATTCACCAGCTTTGACAAAAGGCACTTGGAAACTATGGTTTCACTGGGAAATTTTATAAAGTGTTTGTAGTGATAGGAATGAATGAAATTGAGGGAGAGACACTGACTACATAAGTGTATAAAAATTGCTACACTGGACCAGGAGAGAAGTCCAAGAAACCCATCAAACTTCTGAGTCACTCAAAACATATGTTTTGGGGAAAAGCACAAGAATGAGGAAAACATACAAAGACATTTTCCCCTGTTTTCCTAATCAATTTCCAACAGTCTGCACCCAGAAGTCTTCCTGAGCCAGTTTCTGATTCCTCAGAGTGTTGTTTCATTGTTCTTGATGGACATCTCTTCCATCTGCTTTTCCTGTCCTCTTTTGTGCTTGCATACACATATGGCCTTCAGTGTCCTCTGCCAATGAGTTCCACTATTTAACTAAAATCTGTGTGGAAAAAAAACCCTTCAACACTTCCTCCTGTACATTTTAACCTCTCTACCTTGTCATTTCATTTGTTTTGTTCTCCTTTATTTTAAGAAATAATGAATATTCTTTTCCCTACATTTTTCCCCTATAATACTTTGATTTCTTTGTAAACCTTACATTTTCCTCTTGTTGTCACTTTTTCAAGTTGTCAGATCCTAATCTGTTTAGTCTCTTTTTGAACATCATCCTTGTTAGTGTATTCAAAACATTCATGTAGTTCCACCATGTCTTAATGTCAGTCCCAGAAGCCCATAAAAACACATACTTAAAAAAACCAATTAATTTTTCTTAAAACTAATATAATATTTCAGATTTTGAGAATGTACTAATTCCATTTGGAGTTTGTTTTTGTTCAAAGCTAGCCTGAGAGTTGGTCACTCGGGTCTCAGAAGACAAATTAATTCAAGCTACTTGTGAACTGCACACCCACATGTGCACAGTGGTTTCTTCATTGTTTTTAAAATTTATTGCAGGTATTTTACTGTGAAGTTCTTAACTCTTGTGCTTTCCCAGTCAATTTGGGAAAAAATATGTTTATCCCTCAAGGGAAATTATGGGAAAATAGTAGCAGACTATTAGATTTTGACTGAGTTAGTCAGCATCCTCGCTGCAAAATACTAGGTTAAGAAAAACAAAACAGGTCTAACTGCAGTCTTCAGTTGGATTATTTACTTGCTCTCAAAGTACTTCCAAAGGAGGGTAATTTTTTTTTGTTGGTTTGTGTAGGTGGAGTTGAGGGTTAAAATTTTAATAAGGGCTTTGGTTTATACCGCTGTGGTTTCACAGGATATTCTGGCAAACATTTTTACTAACCTTCTGAAAATTCTGCTATTATTACCCTTTATGTGCTTAGTATTTGCTGAAATAGTTATTAGTGAGAAGATTGCCCAGTACATGCTTAGATTAATACCTGGAATAATGACAGAGGCTGCTGGTCAATGCCTCTGAACAGAGCAGGGGACTCAGAAGAAACTAAGGACTTGGATCTGCCTTCTGTTGATAACCACCAGCGTTTTTAAGCTGACATAAGCTCCCAAATTTCATTGATAAACTGCTTTTCATAGAGCTCATCACCTCAGAATTCAAAACATATAGCTCAAGCTCCTGTAATTGATGAAAGTAAAATTTATCTCACCTAGTTCTGAGAGTGCAAAAGCCTGGTATGTAATATAAACTAGCCAAATCCTCTCTGTAGTCAATGAAGAGAGATGGGGCAACTCATGGTTGGAGAGCAACCATTCTGCCTTTTTCAGACTCCACTTTTTAGCATGTTCTCAGCAGAAATTCAGCATTCTTGCTAGATGAATCCCATCCTGAGAGCCACATGGACTAATACTCAAGTGGAAAACAAACTTACATATAAAAGGAACAGCAAGTAAGAAACCCGAGGTGAAACCTGCCAGATAACCTGAGTCGTCCCATTATTTTTCTCAAGGCAGCTGGAATCAGCTTGTGGCTGCACTTATTGCTCGAAGCGCAAAGTCTAGGAGTGGAAGGATGTAATGACTTTGAGTCACTACTCAAAGTCCTAAAAAAGGTACCTCCCACAAAGGTGTTAATTGAAGAGATTAAGCCAGCAGTAATCCTCTGAGAGCAGATATCAAACATTGCTCACAGCACTGTTGTCTTGCAGCTCCACCTTTCCCTTGGCATTTTTCAGAACTGGCATGTATTTACTTCCCAGCAGCTCTGTGGGTGGATGCATGGACCTGTGCTCTGGTGTGGCTGACTTCCCAGGCAGGCAGGATGAAGTGAGGTGCCAATAACAGGCATCCTCAGAAGGCTCCACCATTTCCATTACCTTCCCCTGGGAGCACACCCTATCTGTCAAGGAGCAGGTTTGGTCCACAGCACTTAGAGGCAAAATAAAATACACTGGTTAATTGCAACACTCAAATAAACTGAAGAAACTACCACAACACTTTGTTTCACAGAGAGTGTGATAAACTGCAGCGTGGGACTAGGGGCATGGTCATCAGCATGTTAACAAGGCAGTATTTTGTTATTTGAAATTACCTTTATGCTTAGTTCTCCAAACACTTACATACACATATATACATACATTTTTCCCTGATGAGGGAGAATTTTGCTATACAGCTGCTTAAGTAGTTTGGTTTTGAACATGAAGACAAGAGAACCTCTTATGTTATTCAGGTACACAAACTGCCCCTGCCATTATTATTTCTTGGCTTTTTGTACAGCTAAAATTCTGGTTAAGTTTCAGCTGTAATGATCTAATTAAGTTTGTGGAAAAGACTTTTTCTGATTCCCTATTCTGTCTTGCTTTTTACAGAAGCATTTTTCTTTTTACTTCAAGAAAGATGGGATGTGAACATGAATTATTTCAGACAGTCATAGCATAAGAAGTTTAGAAATTTTACTTATTTGTAATCTTCATTCAGGGAGGGGTTGTTTTAAATTTTACTCCCTGAAGCAATGTCACTCTAAGTATGAACTTATCTTAATGAAGAATTACATTCTCCCTAACACTGTTGCACCTATAAACTGAGGTGCTCTGACAGAAATTTCTTGTAGCAGAAGGATGACACTTCTGGAACTGGTCAAGAAAGATACGAGAAGGTACAAGGTGTGACAGTGTTTCTGTGGTCTGAACATGTTCAGTGGGAACTGGACTAAGACTCTTGAAATGATTTCAGAAGACAGAAGTTGATGAATTGTTCCAGTACTGAACATCTTTGTGTTTTCCACCAAACAAGTTAATTATCAGTGTTCTTGGCAATAAGGAACCGCCCTTCTTGGAATAAGCTTCATTATGAATTTGATTGCCAGGAACATTAAGTATTTTGACCTGTTATATTCCATGCCTCCTTAGCTCTGTTGTCAGTACTCAGCATAACTAAGCTAAATCTAGCTTGGAAACACCTCTCAGCACTGGAAACACAGGGAATATAGTGGAGGCAAATCCTAGGATTATAGTATCCCCAAGATATTCAGAATTCAAATATTCTTATTTCTCAGGATGTTTTTTTTTTAGCTAGATCAAATGCATACACAAAGAGTTTTAGGAGGACACTAAAGTTGGTCTTGTATTGTGACAGTTAAAACATTCATTTCTGTGCCATAGAATCATACAAGACCTTTAAGATCATTGAGTCCAACCATTAACGAGGCACTGCCAAGTACACCACTAAGCCACATGCCTGAGTAGCAGTGCTACACTTTTAAATAGACCCAGGAATGGTGGCTCCATCACTTTCCTGGGATCATACTCATCATAATGGGATCCTTTGTTTTTTCTGGTTACAGCTCCGCTTCATATAATTCTCAAGAAAAAGGGAAAGAAAATAATCAATTTTATCATCAAGAGGAGACAGACTACAGAGAATCCTCCAGTCCTGTGGCACAGTATTTGACAAAGACCTAGCCAGTACTCTGAGGACGCTGCACAGATTGTCCCATCCTGGCTGCCAGGCTTCTTGCTTTCTCCTCCGAACTGCTACAATGCACCCAAGACTGACTTACAAACCATGCACACTCATTGCTTCCTTACTTGCTGGGAGTAGGGAAAGGAGTGTGGACATGGCAGCACCATCACACTCCCTTTTCAGAAGTGGCCAGAACATTTTGCTGGGGGTGTTATACACTGCTAGTGCATCCCTGTGTAGACGGGAGGCAAAAGTCAGTTGATTACATACATTGAGATGTTTTGGCCTTTTTTTTTAATAGGATGTGCATCATATCCAAGAGGTAGTTCCTTGATTTCAAACTGAATATAACTGCAAATTATACTGCTGTGGATCTTACTATTTATGTGATTATAACAATGCCACGTGTGCTGAAATGAAGGAAGAGTACAGATGTTCAGCACTGTGAAGAAAACATTATAGAGTACTTGAGTTTACATTTTGAAGCTGGGAGTCAACCTGAAGATGAGTAAAACAATATCAGGGCATATTCCTGTTGTTTCCAGTTAAGATGATTTCCTCTGCTTATCCATAGCCTACTTTAAAATGTACCTTTATTTTTTTCTCTACTAGCAGCTTTATTCAAATGTAAATCTATTGACTTTAGCAGAGCTCTGATATTTATCTCATTCCCTCAGTGTATTTTCCAGTCTTAGCATGACTTTTCTCTTCTAAAAAGCTCAAGGAAAAAGACCTGCCAAGGTTTATATATTATATACAGACTGAAGCTCAGCATCTGCAAAATGTTGGAGGCTGAAGGGGTATTACTAGGTGCTGACCCTGTTCCATCATCCTTTCGCAGGCCTCTGAAGTTTGCTTGTTGTCAGATATCACTGGGCTGAATGGACCTATCTATCTGGCATGCCAGAGCCTTTACTGTCTTCTTATGATTGCAACTCCGTTTTTAAATAATCTGAATCCTCCCTTAGGAAGCCTAATCCAATTAAGCTAACTTTTAGGGTTTGAAAATACAGCATGAATAACAAAACCCAGCATTATTAACAATTATGTTTTTTTTCACAGTAAAAGATCAGTGATCAGAATAAAAAAACCCCATCAAACTCACTTTCTCCTTACTCTGAAATGTTGTATAGCTAAACACAAGAAAGAGAAATGGTCAGTCTTTTTACACATGACAAGCAAGTTCCTACTGGATTTATCACAGCAATACTTACATGATGAGCCAGAAATCATGGAAGCATCCTAGGGAAGAATTTTTGTTTCTGGAGAGAATGGTTAAGGTCACTGGGCAAGCAAAGAAGAAGGCTTGTATTCATCGTACTCCAACTAGAGCCTCAGATTAACATTTGGAGCTTTAATTTGAACAATGTCAAATACCATAGTGCTTAGAAGCAGAAGTACAAATATTTGCTCTTAGAATTAAAGTTTGTATTCTTTCACCAAAGCTTATGTGCTGCTACATTTTAAAATATAGAGTCACGTATGAGATCAACGTGGCAGCGTATGATGCTAGAAGATAGGAAGATACCATGTCCAGGATATTTCCAACCCTGTGGGCTGGAAGTCTGGAACCCTTGGGTGTGCTAAGAGCTGGGGTCCCAACATCTTGTTTCTTGTAGCAAATCTCTCCTTCCCTTTTTGTTTGGCAGCTTGGCAGTCACCTGAGGGAGTGGATCAACACTTAGACCCTTCCACTTGCCTGGTGGGATGGGATTCAGCTCTCCAATTTCCAAGGTGTTTCTGTCCATTTTCCTTATTGTGCTTTTGCTTCCTTTTGGCATCAAATATATATTTATCACTGTAGGAGCAGCATTTTGATCTTTTATGTAGGCTGAAGGAGATGCAGTCTCTCTCTTTTCTGAATGATTTATGCATGTGATCAGAAGCATCCTCAGATGGAAAGAACTGAGAATGCCTTTATGTAGGTGACCCAGCAGTCTGGTTGATAAAGCTGGAAAGTCAGAGGCTGCTGCTGCTGGGGGGAATACTGATGGAACTGGACCATTGATCTGGCTGCATATGGATTTCTTGCAGTTTTACTTCTGTTGACAGGAAAGCACCCCTGCCATCCCAAAAAGGTACAAAATAGGTACTTAATTAGCACACTAATTAGAATAGCAACATCTTTGTCACAGCATGGTTTTTAGGATTAAATGCATTTTGACTACCAGTTTGGCTCTCAAAGGATGGGCAAAGGCCACATTAATGTGCTGCTGGGTATGAAGCAGTGCTGCTAAAACTTAAATGAAAAATGTGTGCTCAAACAGTTCAGTGCAAAGATGCAGATGGTTCTGGGATACTTAAATGCAGAAATGTAGAAAGAAGGAAGATTTTTTTTTTGTGTCTACCTCTAGTGTTAAATTGAGGTTTTAAGGATGTTAATTTAGGACTTCAGGAGTCAGCTGGAAAACTTAGTTCCTGTTGTGAAGGTGGTAATTTGAGGCAAAGAGCTTTTTCACACATACTGAGTGCTCAGTTACTTGGATTGTGTGAGTGTGTATTTCACATAATGCAAAGTGCCTCACAATTGTACCCGTGCAGTTGTGGGCATCAAATTGTAAAGAATAGCTGTCTGACAGCCTGCTTGGCCCTTAGCTATTTTTCTAAGCCTACAAGGCAAATTTGGCCAGCACGGTGAGTGAGTAGCTACACCCAAGTAAACAGTCTGATTCAGTTTCTTTCCTTTGCTAAATGAAACGTGCATAGAGGGCATAGCAGCCCACAGTGTGCAGAACAGCACAGTATTCACAAACAGCAGCTTATTGTAGAAATACACTGTGTTGTCGAGGAAGGCAATGTTTTTTCTTTTTTCATCCAATATATAAAGACTTTTCCCAAAGCACGATGCTTGATCACCCTTTCCATGCTGGCAATGCTGTAACCCCTAGTTTCCAAAGCTGTTCCAAGGAATAATTTTCTCATTGCCCTGATGGCTGTGACTTGTCCCAAACCTTTTGGATTACCCAGGGAATGAAGCACTGCAGGGTCTCCCAGGGAACACAGGGCAACGTCCCGCAAACTTCCCCGGACTGAGGGTGCTTCTGCAGAACAATAGGCTGAGCTGTATTTCACTGTCAGCACGGTGACAAATGGTGGCCCACTGAGCCCCTGAGCCGTACGTAACTTGGCTGGCAATCAATGGCAAAGGTCACGAATTGTCGTCTTACATTTTAAAGCTCAGTGAAACGGTTTTGTGCCGTATTAGTCTCTGTGTATTAAGTTTCAGCAAAGGGAGGGGCAGGGGAGGAGGGAAGAGAAGGAGATTTTTATCTGGAGTTAGGTGATGTTAAATATTCTCAATAATTAGATAAGACTGTGTATGTCAAACTCTATAAAGAACAGGTCATGTTAATAACATACCTTTCACTCCCTCTGCCTCCTTGCCCCCCCCCTCAGTACATACATGTATACACACATTTAAACACACACACACACACACACACACACACTTTTTAAGTGGTTTCAGAGCTTTTTGAAAGAAGCCAGATCCATATTCTTTCCCATCCCCTTATTTCTCAATGGGACAATGAATCTATATTCTGCACATTTTTTTGAAGTCTCAAAAAGTAGCCCAAAATAGGTGAAAATTCACTTCCCATCACTGATCATTTTGTTCTCAGCATGGAGCTTTTAAAGCCTTACTAAACTTCCATTGCCAGGGCAGTGTCCCAGAGCTTACACTACAATGACAGCTGATGCTTCAGCTCCTATTGCATTTTGAAAAAAGTATACAAGCCTTACCAGCAACAGGTGTACAAGGATACCCACAGTGTAATCCTGACTCCATTTAAAAGGAGCCTCGACCAAATTGA
The DNA here is from genome assembly GCF_026979565.1 of Vidua chalybeata. Lineage (NCBI taxonomy): Eukaryota > Metazoa > Chordata > Aves > Passeriformes > Viduidae > Vidua > Vidua chalybeata. The sequence continues at coordinate 48,270,088 of NC_071534.1, read as the reverse complement.
GCCATGCAAAAACCTGATGCAATGATGTGATTGTGCAGATGTGTCCCCATGAGCTGCAGCTCCTTCTGACAAGTGAAGAGAAGCCAAGAGGAGGACCAGCCTTACTCCTTTTGTCCAAAACCAAGCCTGCCTTCTCCCCAAGCCTTCTCCTAATGGGAGGAAGTAATTTTCCTGAGTAAAGTGGTATTTTGAACATTTCTCTTATTCATATCCTCTCACATCTCTAGCTGCTGTTACATCTATGTTATTGAATTGGGATCTATGATAGTTTATCAGGCAGAATTCCTGAAGGCTCTGGTAAGCAAAGGTATTACAGTGGTAGAAGCCAGGGAAATCACAAGAAAATCATTAAGATGGAGAATGATTTAAAGACAGTGCCACCACTTCAGAGGTCTACTAGTTAGGAGGACCATCACTTAGCTTTTCTAGTTCATTACAATCCAATCAATCTGGTGTCAATGGAAAGTATATCTAGGGATGGAATTGTCACTCTTTACAGACAGATGTCTTCTACATCTGAATAAATTTGTCTTCTGCATCCCACTTCCTGCAGAGGGAAACATGGGGTGCACCCAGAGGAGCTGTCATGTGGAGTCATAACCTGAGCATCCTTCTTCCACTGCATGGGTGGTAGGGAGGCTGTGTGCTCCTTTCCTGCAGAGATGCTGGCTGATGGCTCCCATGTACAATGGGGTTACAGTCTCTCAAGTGGTTTCATTGCATTTTGTTCCTCACATATCTGCTTAGCAATAGTTTTCCTTGCTCTAGGACCTGACTACTCTGCAAAAAGGTAAGATGTGGAACTTTGTCCCAGCTGTGTGCTGCAGTTGACTGTGACTGGAACCCCCAGGCACAGGGGAATGAGTACTCCCCCCAGTCAGTGCTCTCTCATCACTAGTTCAGGGCACCCACAGAGAAGCTTCCCTACAGGTGGTCATTGCATACGAGAGCTGCCATACTCTACCAAAAACTGATGAATAAGTGGAAGCAGCCATCACTATTCCCTTCCACATTTGTTTTTCCAGTGCAAATACTTTATGAATACAAATTCAGGAATGTTAGGCATGATATTGTTATTGATTACTTCAAGCTCATACTTGTTTCTCAATCACCAAACTATTAGATGAAGAGTGATGTATGCTGAACAAATCCAGCACCTGATTGATATGAATGGGCTTGCAAGGCCCCAGGTCAGGCAGGACTCTGCAGGGTGTGTGGAATTGACTGTGAGATGGTACTCATATGTAAGCAGTCCTTGTAAGAGATGTTGAACAAGAATAACATCAAACCCTGCTCTTTCTGACGGGAATTTTGCACTTTGTATTGATGTACACCTGAGGAATTGAATAGCAGTTGAAAATATCCATACAAACACACTTAGTGCTGCTCAGGGAGCAGAGGTAGAGGACACAGAGATGAGTGGGCACTCTCTTCCCCTGGCTGCGTGCAAGGAGATGATGCAAGTGAACAAAGCCAGTGATCACAGCTGTACCCAAGGATACTTTAAAACAAAGAGGAAGATAATACTTTTGAAACCAGGGCCATAATTACTATTTATTTCAACAGCAATTTGCCTTATTATGGTGCACAGCATTTGTTACCTAGGCAACAGATTTCTGTAGAGGCCTGGATCAAATGAAAATAAATCAGGCAAGATCTAACACCAACATCAATATTATATTTAAAAAACAAAAGAGTAGAGAGTCGGCATTTCACCTAAGAGTTGTATTTTTTATTGTTGTCATTGGCAGATACAAGCAATGGTTTGCATCTAAGTAATACCTTCCTCTACTGTGACTGACCGATCTTTTCCATATACACGTACAAATAAAGAGAATTTTACAGAGTTCTGCTCCTGAAATTGTAGGCATGAATGAGTGATGTGCAATATACTTCTGCAGCCATGTGTAGAAGAAGCAGTGTTGACATGTCTAACCTGATATTTTAATTTCAAGCCCTTGCTCAAGCCCAGCCTCCAAGTTGTTTCTGAGCTGGTATGTGCTTTGCTGTGGGCTCAGGCAGGTATTTGGTGTACATCTGGGGAGAAAAGTCCGGGTCTACTCACTGTTATGCACCTGCTATCTCTTGGATTACTTGAATGGATGAGAGTGGGGGAGGTCAGGCTCCAGTTGGAGCTTATTTATGAGCTGCCCTAAGCTCACGTGCTTTGAGTGATACTGTTAGGCAGGGATATGTATGGATGGAGAGCAGGACAGTGTCCTGTCCTTGTGCTTGTCCACAAGCCTGTCTTAATCTCACAGCATAAGTAGAGGCCAAATACCATTTTATGAATTCATAAATAGCGTGCAGTTTGATGATTTTCCTATCCATTGTCCAATAACTAAATTAAAGGACTGAAAATTTACAAAATAGATTTAGGAAACAAAAACAGTGTGCAAATATACTTTCAAATGTAGAGTGTGGAGAAAAACGGTTGTATTTCAGGACTTGCTTTTATTTGAAGAAACACTGGAAATGTAAGTTAGTGAAGATTAAAATTTTTAGGAAAGGAGAGTGATTCTAACAGATATTTTAGAGTCCAAGGCAGAATGAATATATAAAGACAGGGCTAAGCACTATAAACTATACATTAATCTCTTGCTAAAGTCTGCTTAAAAAATACTAGTCAGGAAACACTAGACAGCTTGTAATGAACCATTGATCATTCTAATGGGTTTTTTTTGCATTTATTCTCATTTGTTTTTTTGATTTTTCTTTCTTGTAAGTACAGAACAAAAACCAAAAAACCTGAACAAAAAATGCTGCCTTGAGAGTTAATGTGAGCCTAGAAAAAGTAATATGAAGTTTGTAGTAAAGAACAATGCTCAAATATTCCCCTTTTTTAGGCAGCTCTTCCACTACAATCTTAATGGCAGATTTTCCCTGCAGATTTTTGACCTATTATACAGATTTGACCAGCTATTGTAGGTTTTCCTTTTCAGATTGGGCTCTTCTACTCTTGAAAAGCCACCGGTTAATGTCTAACCTTTCTCAAGCTACCTCCATCAGCCTTCCTCCATCCCAGGGCTGCTGAAGCACTAGGACAGTTGTAGCAATTATAGATGAACTCTGCAGCTGCTTTGTGGCTGCCTGTCCTTTGCCCCCCTCTGCAAAGGCAGCACTGGGGTAGGGTGCCAGGCTGCAGGGCTGGAGCTCGCTGCTGGGGGTCACACACCTTCTGGTGATGCTCTTCACAGCTGTGCCATTGCTTTCATCCTGCCTCTCACATAGTCTCTGAGAGCACAGAAAAATCACTGAGAGAAAAGAAAGGTCCTGACTGTTAGAGCCATTGGGCAAAAAATATTTTGCTGGGAAAACTTCTAAAATTGTTGCAATATGACCCTAAGTTAGTGCCCACTTTCTGAGAGCCTTTACAAGTTCACAGCTGCCAATAAATCCCAGAGTGCTAAACAAGGCCAGCTGCCTGACATTGGGAGAATAAGAGCTACTTAGTAATCTGAAATAACCTGGATTGCCATGCCTTATTGAAGATGCACTTTGGGGAATTTTCATCTGTTTGTGCTGAAAATGTCCGAGGTTTTTCTTGGTAATGTGCATCCTGTCTGTAGATTTGGTATTTCTAATAATCCCAGCAATCAAATACAGGAAAGACCATTCCATTTTAATACAGATGGAGAAAGAAGTACACATGTTGAATCATTCACTTGTTGGCAAAAGGAAGGAGTTTTACTCAAGTTTGGCAAAAGTAGGCATTTATTAGTTGCTAAGTTTTCCCAAATCCTTCCTGATTACTTCCTTCACAGAGTCTTAGGGAGGTGCAGGACTTTGGAGGTAACAGGTTTTGATAATGTGTTTTCACTGCATCTGTTACTGTTAATAATTTGCAAAGTCCTCCTGGTTCTTTTTTTCCGAGAATATCCTGGCTGTGCCTCAATTTTATTACATCCAAATTCCCCACTTTGGCTTTAATAAGCCATTGAACTGTGTATGCCACTCGACTGTTGTTTTTGGAGCTGCTCAGAAATTATTTTTCTTAATGAAAATTATGCTTTATGATGAAAAATGGAGCTCATGTTTTCAACTGAAAATGGTTTTGTTTTGATACCTCAAGCGTCTCATGGGAGCAGTAGTCTGCATGCTTCATATTCCAAAGCCTTCAGCTGTGGGGGTTTCTTAAACAAACTGCTCCTCCCTTGACCTGCTGTGTGAGTTCCCAGCTGTAGGACTTGTCATAGGATATCTAATCCAGCTAGAAAAGCTGGGCAACAGAGGGGAATGGAGACAGCTACAGCATTCATGAACTACCACAAGGACAATCCTGAAATGTTTTGGGTTTTTGAAGAAAAAAAGCCAACACAATGACAATTAAAAAAAAATAAAAAAGAAAAAAAAAAAAAAAAAAAAAAAAAAAAAAAAAAAAAAAAAAAAAGAAAGAAAGAAAGAAAAAGCCAGAAAAAAAAAATTAGGTTATTTATATTTCTGGCAATTTGAGAGGGCTTGGCCTTGGCTGGATGCCAGGTTTTCAGTAAAGCCTCTTTATCACTCGTCTCCTCGGTTGGATAGGGGAGAGAAAATACAATGAAAAGCTCATGGGTTGAGGCAAGGACAGGGAGAGATCACTCACAAATTACTGTCACCAGCAAAACAGACTTGACTTTGGGGAATTAATTGACTTTTTCACCAAGCAAGTCAGAGCAGGGTAATGAGAAATAAATCCAAATCGTGTAAAAAACCTTCCCTCCACCCCTCTCTTCCTGGACTCAAATTCACTTCTGCCTTTCCCTCCATCCCCACCCCAGTGGTGCAGGGGTGTGGTCAGTTCATCACTCATCTCCCTTGCTCCTTCCTCCTCAGGAAGGGGACTCCTCGTGCACTTCCCCTGCTCCTATTTGTGTCCCTCCCGTGGGAAACAATGCTCCATGAACTTTGCCAATGTGAGCCTTTCCACAGGCTGTAGTTGTCTGTGAGCTGCCTCCAGTGTGGATCTCTTCCGTGGGGTGCAATCCTTCAGGAACAGGCTGCTCTGGTGTGGGTCCCCCACAGGCTTGTAAATTCTGCCAGGAGTCTGCTATAGCATGGCCTCCTCTCTGCACATGGCCATAGGTCCTGCCAGGAGCCTGCTCCTGCTTGGGCTTCCCATGGGATCACAGCTTCCTGCAGGCATCACCTGCCCTGGCATGAGGTGCTCCATGGGCTGCAGGTGGATCCCTGCCCCAGGGCCTAGAGCACCTCATCCCCCTCCTTCTTCACTGACCCGAGTGTCTGCACAGCTGCTGCTCTCATGTATTCTCACTCCTCTCTCTGGCTGCTCAATTTCTTTTCCCCCTTCTTAAATACACGATCCTGGAGGTGCTGCCATCGTCACCAATGAACTTAGCCTTGACCAGTGGAGGGTCCATCATAGAGCTGGTTCGTGCTGGCTTCTTCAGACGTAGGAGAAGCTTCTGGCAGCTTCTCAAAGAAGCTGCTCCTGTAGCCCCCTCGCTACCAAAACCTGGTCATGCAAACCTAATACACCTGCTTTTTGAACAAGATGAAACTGGTAAATGGCTAGTTCTCACCAAGAATTTAATTTTGCTGAAAACTTATCAGAAAACAGTGTGATAAAAAGAATTTGCATATTAATGATATTTGCATATCATTATCTGTTTTCCCTTTTTAAAGAATAATGCTGTTTCTGCCAGACAGCAGATCTGTGCTGCACCAGAGGGAGGTTTATAAGATATATATTTCCTGAAATTGCAAATGGCTGCGCCTGAGATATACTATCAGAAAGCACTGAACTCAAGGGAAACTAGGAAACATAACTGACCATCTGTGCTTGAGGGATTAAACTCTCCTGCTGCATAACAAACCTGTAGCACCTAAAAATACTGAGCTTTCTACATTACCTACAACTGCTTTCAAATTATTGTAGGCTGATTTTCAAGGTGTTTGGACCAGAAGGTCTTGCAAGGGAGGTTTTTTAAATTTCTTGGGTACTGGCTTGTTAAGGTTTGTCATTACTGCCTCTTGAATGTCATCTGTTTTCCTGTCTGTGTTCTCATCCTTACTATATGGTCTTAGATCTTCTGGAAAGTAAATATATAGTCTTTTTAAGTCAGAACCTGGCTTTTTGTTTTGGCTGTCCTATGGTTGCAGCAGGTCTTGTCATTATGTTCTCAAACACTCTCCTGTTCCAGCCATCTCTTCACTTCCCTTGCTTTGCTGTTGGCACAACTGGGCCTTTCTCATGCTTTTGTCCTCTTTGTCATGGGTCTCTGAGTTGCCTGAGTACATGTCTGAAGGTTTGCTTTCTCTTTTTCTTGCAGTGGGGTGCCTCAGACAGGTTTTGCAGCACTAAATGAAGTTGGGGAGAAGTTTCCTTCTATCCACTGGTATAGTCAGTGTCAAGTTTGCTTTCTTTGTGAGAATTGACGATTTTCCACCTACAATAGAATTATTTGCTGGTCCTTATGGGTTTGTCTCAAACGCTTTTGGCATTCATGATCTGTATTAAACTTGTGTTTTTCATGTCAGTGAACTGCTTGGTGCGATGTTCTCATTTTCTAGCTTCCCTGTGTTCAATTCTTTCTATGTCCATTCTTCTGACACCTTTTTAACCACACAGCAGCTAAACAATTGTTCTTTGGGTACTAGGAGTCAAGCAAAATATATTCACTCTTTCAGGCCAATAAAAGACTTTTTGTATTCTTTCAAAAGTAGCCAGCACTGAAGAATGGTGGATTCGCAAAAATTGGTGTTATTTAGGCACATTAGTTGATTATTAACCTAAAAACAAACAACTGTGTCTTCCAAGACACCTTATGTATTTTGTCTCCCTCTCTCCTGCTCCTGTGAGACTGATGGAGCAGACATGATTCATTGACTGAATTCTTTGATGTCAATGGGATGAAAGTCACAGCCAAATATGCATATGAGCTTTCAAGATTACTTGGTGTATTTTCTGTTTGCTTTAATAAGGCTACTGTAGCAAATCTACAGCTACCAAGATAATTTTAATACAAGAACAGTGTTTCTCATAATTATACTGAGTCTAGAAAAAAAATGTCTTCAGGATATTTCTGGAGGCTGCTCTTCTAAAATATTAATTTTGATTGATAATCTGATAGAAAAACATGTTTACCTGTCACGCAGTCAGTTTGCTTGTTTTGTAAACGTGACTATATAATCTAAGATCTGCCTTTCATTCAAAGAGCTTGTATTGCCTGAGAGGAAGAAAACAAACTGGCAGTTTTACTCCAAAATGTCAGCACCTGAACTGCAGCATTAGCTCCCATGTTGGCTAACTCTTTGGGATGTGGCCAAATCTCAAATTCAGAGATGCTATTTTTTAAGGGCCTCATTTCATCTGCATGGGCAAGTCAAGTTTGCTTCTCCCTGACTCATATCAGCTGTGTGGATTCTGCCTGTGTCACCTGTCTGACAGGGCTGTGGCAGGTGGGTGTCCCTCTAAGTGCCTATAATGGTTCTGCAGAACCACGTGGAGTAAAAAGCAGTAAATGCATATTGTGACTAGAAAATAAGCAGGTATCCATCTACTAAAGGATCACAGCACCTTCTGCATGAAAAGCCTTGGTTGCTGTGCAGTCACAGTTTAAAGAGCAAATGAACCCTTTAGATGGTTTTCATTTATTAGCTTGTTCTGTCCAACATGGATATGAACATTTATTTTTGCTTCCCAGAAAAGAGGACTGCAGTGATTGCAAGTCTTCAGGTATTTTACATGTTTATTTAATTTTTTTCCAAACAACTACCTAAAGCTTCGTGAAATTAAAATTTATCAATTTAGGTTTAATTGAATTGTGTTGCAAAATCACAACATATATCTTTACTCCTAAGGTAAATTAAAAAAGAAAAAACAAAAAAAACATAACTGCTGAGACTATAATTGACCAGTATTTATCTCTTTAATCACTTGTTGGTTATGTTCCAAGCTTAGCATTTACAACTGAATATTCAACAAAATATCAGAAAGATTTTCTTTCTACACTACTACTTCAGTGCTCAAGGCATTTCAGCTGTTAGTAATCTAGCCAATACTCAGTGCTTAGTATGCTAGATCTGTGACAGAAACTTTCCCCCACACAGGCAAGTGTCTTTGACTTCAGTACAGTATTAAATAACTAATGTTGTGACAATCTTTCAGAAATGTCATCACTCCTGCTTGTCAAATGACTCTTCAGCACGTTTACTAACCAGCCGATAGCAGCATGGCTTGTTAGGTCAGCTTAAATAGTGGCTTCAAAGTATAACTTCATTTACAGATCAGAAGAGATTTTAAATTTCTGTCAGGGTGATTTTACAAACCATTAAACAAGCTGTGAGGCACAGGGGTGCTCTCAGAAAAACGGGGAGGAGCAGTGGATCCCATGTGATTCCCCCCTGCAGCCCCTCCATGCCCCTGCCATGAGCGACAGTTCTCCACTCAGCTCCTCCTCAGAGAGGGCTTCTTCCAGTTAGGGAAATACACAGGCATCCACACACTCTGCCTTCCTATTTATTAAAAAAAATAATAATCTGAAAAGCCTTTCCTATCTGTATTGTTGTACAACAGCAAAATGGTATAACTGCCCTGTGGCTCTGATGTATAGTGAGATTCCAGATGCAATAGATTGGGCAGTAGATTTCCACTAACCCACTCCTGTTTAAGCTCAGGTGACCAACTATTCTTTTCCATTAATATGTTGATCTTTTTATTATGCAAACAACAGAAGATGGAATATGGGAAGAAATAAGGAGGTGGATGTGGAACTGAATTTTCTTTTTATCATCAGCTAATTCACCTTTAAAAACCTATGTACAATCTACAGTGGCTTTGAGTATGTACTTACAGCATTGTGATGCCTGCCTCATATTTTGTCTGTTTGAATGTATTTATATTTAATCAGGGTACTGTGTATTTTTCCAGATACTACCTTGCCTGCAGCTATGGCAGCAGCCTTTTAAAAGAGTCTTTTAAATTGTAATTAAATAAAACAAATAGAAACAGAAAAAGTGCAGAAACTGTTAATGGAGGATAAGAGCATTCAGGATGTGAGAGGTACTATTTTTCTGTGTTGACCTCTAATAATTTCCATAAACCACCTGCCTTAGTTTATCCAACTGTTAAATTGTTATAAGAGCACATTTCCCCCCCCAAGGGTTGTGGACAGAACTCATTAATGTTTCATAAACACTTTCAAATACTTATCTAAGATCATCCTATTCATAGAGGTTCACACTAATAAGATCAAGTAATGAAAAGTAAAAAACAAGTACTATTATAATACTACTTATTCATTTACAAACAAAAATACTTTGACAGAGTATAATCATTATGGCATCTTTACAATAAGGATTTTATAATATTTTTAAATTTAAGCATTATTTCTAATTAAAATGGCATTAATTCTATAGCAATAACATTTTTTCCATTCACAAGCCAATCAAAATTCTGACACTGATAGAGATTCTGTAATTAAACTCTTCATAACACAGCTTTGCCTCTGATTTTTATCCATCTCCATGCACAGGGCTGCCAGTAGCTCCCCACAATGACTTGATGACCACACACAGCACCTGCAGTTTGTCCACTTCAGAATCGTGGAGATTTTAAAGATTTGCTACATTACTGAAGCTTTCCAAAGACCTATCTGCATATTCAAAGGTGAAGTCTCTTCCAGACAGATTCAAATATTTTTGTAGGATACTCTCAACTTTTCTTGAAAATGATCCCTGAAGGTAGTATTTAGTGCCTTGTGGGGGAATATTCAGTCCTCCAAATCTGGGCACGAGGTGCAGGCTGAATATGCTCAGATAAAGTTTAAGGCTGCTCTGGTCAAAGTTGGTGGAATTATGGCAACCAGAACTTCATAAATACACGAAAAATATTATATACTGTTTCCCAGGGTTTTTTTCTTTGTTTGTTTGTTTGCAGTCCTAGGACTGTCTAATAGATGGTAGTCTTGTTTACACAAGATTCCCCAAAGAAGTGCCTTATGGACACAGGGATCTGTGCAAAGATTTCCTTTCTATTCTACACATATTTAAAGCCAGCTCTAAAGCAGGCTAGAAAAGGTAAGTCCTGCTCTGTAGGAATTATTATATTCTTAGTTGACTGCTCCTAGTGAAACATTTGAGAATGTGTGTTCCATGAGACAGAAAAGCTGAAATGTTAACAGTGACTTTTTTCAACATTGTAGAAACTAATTTGCAAGAAGATTTTTAATTCATAGTTCCAGTGAAATGAATAAGTTGCTGCTGAATATTTTGATTTATCTGAAACTGCTTCCAACTGGAAAAATACAACAGCAATTGAAATACTGAATCCTGCTGTTGATTTCTGAGGCTATATGATTTTGAATCACTCTTCTTAAAAATACCTTTTTCAAGGAGGCTTGTTTGGGTGCAGGTAATGCACACAGCAGTGCAGAAGGACAGTTCAGCTTGGGTGCATAGCACTGTCCTCCAGCTGGGCCCTTCTGCCCCTGGCAGGGTGCCTAGGAAAGACAGCCTGTAAATGCAAGCACCCGATTTAGAGGCTGTAAGGCTCTTCTTTCATGTAAATAAAACACTTCACCATGGATTTTTCTCAACTTCACATAATCAGTTTTTACAATAGGAAGAAGATAATAAGGAAAGTAGCAGAGGATTTCATGTGGCAGAAAGAACGTCGTGATTACCCAGTAATGTTTCCTTCATTAATTGCTTGGAAAAAAAAATCGTCTGTTTACAAAGGTAAACAGGATTTACTGGGCTACCATGTAGCCACAGGATATAAATACTTGAACAGAAAAAGACAAAAAATAAGTTTTAATTGTAGATGCTTGATGTGCACTGGTAGCAAGCAAATAAAGTCTAGCATGAAAACTTTATTAACCAGGAATCTGTACGTGAATCACTGCTGAAAAGCTATAGTTTATCCAACTTGATTTACAAATCTCTTATGTGTTAACCTGAAATAGCTTTTAAGGTTCTGAAGGTAATAACTAACATGGATTTTGCTGCTTTATGAAAATTATTTAGGTCCTAAGAGTCTACGTGCTTTGCTACTGACCTACTGAATTCTATGGAATTTAAAAATGTAGGCCAGAGCTGGCCCTTTTTTTTTTTTTTTTGGAGAGGTTGAAGGCTGTGAATTTCTACTATGATGACCAGAAGAAAGCAACTGAACATAAGGGACAACTACAGACTTAAAGACTGTGGAATATTAAAGATAAAACAACCCACTTCTTCCTAGTCAGCTTTGGTGATACAGGTGATAAGTAACTTAGAGTGGGCCTTCCTTTCAGAACTTCTTCTCTTGTTTCTAAAGTACATATGGCTTTTCCCATCTACACAGATGACTTTCTGAATGCTTACTTTCTAATGAAACACAGAAGTAAAATGTTCCTTTGCAAGTCTCATGGAAAAAAGCATTTCTTGCAAGCTTTCCATTTTGCCCAAGACATTTTGAAGGTCTGCCAGTTGTATCAACAACAAAACAGCTTTGGATTGTGTTAGACAGGAGTTAAAAATATGATGTGCCTGTCCCAGAAACCATGATCACATTGTTGATCTTCATAACACAGCCGTGGCACAATTGCAATGAAATGTATTTCCTTTGGCTACAGGAGGTCCACAGTTCCCACTGACACCAGGAAATGGAAGTACCCTTAAGAGTAAGCAGACATTGATCCAGATGCAGGAAAATACCCACCAGAGCAATTGAACCCTGCTCTAATGAAGAGATGGGGTGAGACAGTGAAGGGCCCTGACTTTGCCCATGGCATCCACAGAGCCTGAGCTTCCCAGTGAGCTGGAAGCTGCTGACCTCACAAAGCACTGTCAACCAAAAGTGACAGCCACTCCTGTCACATCTCATCTTTGCAGCTCAAGGACCAAAAGTACAAAGCTCACTGGAGAGAAGATCTAGAGAGGATGTCTTCTGAGTGTTTGACAGAGCCTGGCCATTTCATTGCTATTCTACCAATATGCTATAGAGGATACTAATAAGGCCATTGTAATTGAAACAAGAATTTGGAACTCAGTTCTTCAAAAAATTGGAGCCATACAGGCAAGATTTTGGTTTTATTTGACACATTGTACTCTCATTGTACCAGAATAGCACCAATGGATTTAGCTCTGCGGGGGAACATGGGACTGTGCAGCTTCTAGCATCGCTCACTGCTATTGTACACTGCTGCCTACACTGGTGAGCAGCCACCTTTACTGCAGGCTCTGAACCAGCAGGCACAGCTGGATGTGCTAGAGGAAGTTTGCCCCAGGTCTGTGCCCACTCCTTCCCTCTTCAACATCTGCATATTGTGTTAAGTTCTTCTGAGATGATTATATCTTATCTAAACCCTCCTTTTGGCTTAGTTGAAAAGAATCATTACACACCTGATGATTTGGAAGCTTCACTGTAACATTTCCAAATCCCACTCCTAATTAACAAAGGAGGAAACCCAGCACAGAACTACTTAGTGTGCCACTTTTTGCTGCCAGCAAATCCAAAATGAGTCTTATTTGAAGCTTACAGACATAGCTTTGGACTTAGGACTGACTTTAAAATTAATCTGAAAAGAATATATAAGAAAACATTAAAACTGATATCTCACCTCAAATGAGAATACTGATGCTACTTCACACACACACACCTAGAAATGTGTGGGCTGAGTGTACAATATTTGCACCGAACACATCCCTGGTTGTGTAGCTGAATTAAATTAATAAAACAGAAAGTGTTTTCCCTTGGCGGCACCCATTTTGCAAATCTTTTTAGAATCACCAGGCTCTTAAAGCACCTGCGGAGTCTCCAGGGCCCCAGATTGCTGGTGTTTCAAGCAGACCACTTACAGACAACATCATTGAAAAGCCTCTAAGTATGAGCCCACCCTGAAAACTACAATTTGCATTGAACTGTTTCAGTTCTGATATTGCAGAACATCTTACACCTTGGGAAGGCGAGGACATTATGAGCAAAAGAGCTGGTCACAAGCTACAGCTGCATCATGAATCAATGCTGATGACAACTATTTGTCAAATGTATTTTACACTTAACAACAAACAGCATAACATCCAAAACTGTCTGTTCATAGCTCACTGACCTGAATTTATTTAGCTAAATGTTTCCTATGATTCCTTTCAACATGGGAATCATGGCCTTTAGTGCAGTTCTTATCAAAGGGATCAGGCTCTTATTTCTGCCTAGCAGACTGAGTTCTCCGCTGTGTTAACTAGCAGATCCTTCCATTACCTGGTATTAATACCTCCAAAATCTTGTCAATGTGGTTACCTAAATCCAGTAAATGTGTACTAAATAGCAATGCTAACAATTTAACAATCTAGTTTCAAGCAGTAAGTTACAAAAGAAGTCATCTCTGCCTTTCATTAATTTCCCCCTTAATGGTCTCATTAGTTTTTGTAGTTGGGCACAGCAGTTAATGGCCTCAACAATAAATCCTGCAAAGTGAGATTTTAAAACTTCAAGGTAGATCTGTGCTACTGGTTTGTCTTGTTATTTTCTATGTTGACCTCTGCTACCTTTATTTAGGTCATTGTCCCTTAACTTTTAACTTTTTCAGAGTCTAACAAGTGATATCTAATTCTGAAATATTAAATCTGGACCACACATATGCCAAGTGAGTGCTCCAGGCTCTGCAAAATGATGTAGCAAGACCTTCCAGGATTACAGTAGCTTAAAATCAGAAGTATTTGAAAACAGTGACAGTGAAAACATAGTTCCTTTTTATTTGTGTCTTGAACCTCTGAACTTTATTATTCAGGTCCTTCCAGCAGCCCTGTGAGGGCCATAAAGCCCCTTTTAAAAAATAACAACACAAAGCCAACAGTTTTTATTTAATCATCTGACTTGAGCACCTGCGAGCTTATGGAAGAGCAAAAAGGAAAACAAAAGTCACAATCAGAGCTCAAGGCTGGTAGCAATGCGCCTGACACAAAGACCCTTCTCGTGGCTTTGGGATCAGTGCACCACAATAATAACCAGATTAGTGATAAAGATCGTTGCATTCTGTATTTCCTTTCTCTTGACAGCTTTCATATCTGATTCACTAGGGTGCTTATTGAGTCCAGGGGTGTTCAGCCAGTGTACAACTGGAGTAAAACAGCCATGAATCATGCCCTCAAAGTGCTCTTTACTGCAGCCACTAACACTTTATAATGTTGTCTAGAAATCCAAAAGAATGATTTAGTCAAACCACAGCTTCTATTTCATTTTTATTAAACCTGGCTCTCTGCCTAAACTCTTGCCATTTTGAACAGTGAATATATTGCTTTATCCATAACATTTGTAACCTTCATTGATCCATTCAGGTAAAAGCACCAAGTAAAAGTCCTTTATTATTGATGTGGAAAATATTACTTCTCCATTGCTTTTTGTCCACAAACATCTGTCACTTTTCCCTGACAAATCTCCTTAAGGCTTCTTTGTTCTGGGCCTAGAAATCCCAGCCATGGTTATTTTGTGGGATGGAGTTGTTTCTCCATAAAAATCATAGCATACTTTGGTTTGAAAGGGACTGTCCAAGGTCATCTGGTCTAACTTTGAGCAGGAACATCTCCAGGTTCAACCTGACCTTGAAAGTCTCCCAGGATGGAACACCTGTCACTTCTCTAGGCAACCTGTGCCAGTGTTAATTGAACTTCGGGTAGTTAAATTAACACTGGTTCACAGCACTTTCCCCACACCTCAGCTTTGAGTACAATAATTTTGCACAAACACAGCTTACTGTGGTTACTCATCTTCTCAAACAAAGTAGTCTTTTCCTACAGCTTTGGGGACCCCTTGCCAGGGATCCCATTGCATTCACTTGCAGCAGCACTACCCCAGGGCAAGCGTCCATCTTGAGAACACAGCAGGTCTGCAGCTTGCTTTTCCCAGTGTGTGCATATTTTCCAGAAGAAAGTAAATTGTCAGCATAGCTTGTTGAGCAGAGCTTTGCTTTCTGATTTTATCACCCCTGTTTTTATTGCCCCCTGCCCCTCTGTGGATATTCTCAACTCAGTCAGAGAGAAAGAGAAAAGTTTTCTAACCAGGCAAGAGCCTGAGAAACAGTTGGGAAAGAATGTAAATAATTCTCTAATCTATCTTGTTATTCATATTGTTTATAGATATGTTCTACTACTGTGCGTCATTCACTGCACACCAATGGTGTGACATGTTTTTACTCTAAGACCAATAAAATTAACCTTCTCGATGTTCTCTATATATAGCGTAGCACATTTGAAATAAAGAGAGAATTCATTTTCTTAGCCTTCTAATCTAGAGTTCTCTGTTCCTGTCCTGCTCAACAGCGTCACCCCTCCTCTCCTGTTGCCACAGGAGCCAAGCTCCCCCCAGCAGTGGGGAACCTAACACCTGGACCCGCCCCAGAAGTTGTGGGTGTAATATCATGGCTAATGATTTTCTGATGTTTTTCCCCCTGCATGATGTCTCTAGTCTCTGTATCTGACAGTTCCAGCAGTGTAAGCAATAATTTTCCTACCTGTCACAAGTCCCATGACCCAGGTGCAGCCTGGGGAAGGTTGCTCTGTGCCTCTGCCCTGCCAGGGCTGCTATTCCAGCACCCTTTTTACTCTTGTGGCTTCTGAGGCAGAAGAAGCCTCCCAAGGTTTTCGGTCAGTGCATGGCTGTCATATTTCATTTTGCCTAATACACATCAAAGTGATACCTTTGACAAGTGCATTTTCCTATGCCATTTGTTGATTCCTCCTCTATAATTCTATCCGCTGGGACCCAAAGTGTCACCACATCAGTCACCAGGGCACAGAAAATTTCAATGGCTGTTTTCTGTGTCTGTGTACAGTTGGTTTTTTTTTACTTATTAGCATTTCAAATTATTATAGCTTATTATTTATGTATGTGTCCTTGCTGTGTATGAGTATGCAGTCATCGTTTTTGTTATTTGTTCATTCCCATCTGGGCCACATGTTAACTTTGTGTATATTGGTTTGCATATTGAGGGTGATATCATTCATCCCTGTACATGCATGGTGTGTGGGTCTGTGTGCATGCAAGCAGCTTACTGTATTCATCTCTTCTTCTATGTGCAACATGTTCCTGTCTGTGTTACACAAAGATGAGCCAATGCTGTGGTTTGTTGTTCTGCACGCAGCACATCTCTGTCTGCATGTTAATATTTCTCTGCACCCTGATGATTTAATCATGTATTAGGGAAGGAAGTCAGCACTGCTTCCCAGTGGAGAAATTTATTTTAGGTTTCCATTTTCAGAAATTATTTCAGGATGATTCTCCACCATTATGAAAGGGGAAAAAAGTAGTCCACTTGACTAAGCTATTTACTCATATTGGGAGCAGTATTATGCTCCCGCTGTACTAAAGAACATCTCTGGGTCCAGTGGGGATGGATCCAACTCCCCTGTTGATGGCCATTGCAAAGTCATCAACAAGCTCATCATCATGGCTCCTTCTGTAGTCAGTGAAAAAAACATACAGATGTATAGACTCCCTCTGTAGACAACCCATCCTACAACAGATGTCTAAAGCCGTGAGAGGACCACTGCCTAGGGACAGGTGTTTGTAGTAGCCCATCAAAACTTGCTGGGTTTTGCATTGCTTATGTAGGAGGAGAGCTTTACTCTCATCTTTATCTGATGAGCTGAATCCTGGGACTCCAGAAAAGCAACACTAGCTGAACTGAATGTGTCAGTTTTTCTCTTTATATGTTTCACGACTGCAGTTGTTCTTGCAAGCAAGTTTTTCAAGTCTAGACATGACCCACACTGGATAGAAGGCCTTAAAGGGAGTGGACTAGAATATGTAACCTATAAACAGCAAAGGCATTTAAAAGCATAGATCCTAGACTAACCCCAAAGCCAATGAAAACCAAACCCCTTGAATTTACAAGCTGGAGTATCATCCCACAGGTGAATGATGATTATCTTCCAAATGTAGATATCATCTGAATTTTAGTGAAGGTCAAGACCAACAGCTAATGTTTGTATTGCACTGTAACTGCTGGTCAAACAGGTCATCAGTACTACAGCACATGGCATTTATAGTAGTTATCCCCAAAGAAGCTTGAAGATGCTGAGTAAAAACAGTACAATCCAGGCAATGATCAATTAATACCCAATTTTGGATGACTTCCCCAAGAGGACTGAGGAAAGATAAAAATTCAAGGTGAAACCTGCTGCATTTTGTAGCTATTAAAACATAAAACAGACACAGATTTGAACTTAACAAAACTACAAAATATCTGTTATGCAGTGGAACTGGAACATCAAAAGGGTCTCGGAAGTCTAATAACATACTCAAATTTGAACAAAAGGTAAAAATATGAGCTTTCTCTTTTTTGGGTTTGATACTCTTGAGACAGTCAGTAATTTGATGGATCTAGGGAAGCACACTTATTTATAGAACAGAAAGGTTTTTATGAGTATCAGGTTGCTGATATACATAAAATTTACAGAAGTGGGTTTCTATGTTCCAAATCTCTCCTCTTAAGTGAGTTTTTTAATGTGTGATCAGTTGACAGCTTATCTCTGTGCAGGGTCCCAGAATGATAGAATCTGGGGAAAAATAACTGTCAACACCTAATTTAAAGGGCTGGGAATTAATTAATTTTTTTTGGAATGTCACTGGGATTGGGTGTAACTGAATCCAACTGCTTTTGGTAAGACTGTATTGGATTTCACTGGTTTTACTCTCATAAATGTAAAAATGCTTCAGATTATTACTTTTTTCCAGGGCAGTAATGGTTGATTGGTGTTAGGCATGCCCTATAGCTGTAGCCTTTCATTATGTACTTTGTTCCTGCCCTCCTCCAACATCCCATGACCCTTGATTCCTCGGTGTCCCTGTCTTCAGAGATTTATAGCACTCTATTTCCTTCCAACCAAGCAGCATCTTCTTTTGCGCTTAGATTTGGACCGAAGAGTGTAAAACAAAGTAAAGAAACATAACCTAACAATTCTCTCTCTTCTGCTCTTGAGTGTCAGCAGTACCTCTGCTCTGTCTTTTATATCTTATCTTTAATGCTGTCATGCCTCACTAAGAGGGCTTGACTCATGGGTTGGACATTACTGCTTTTGGTGATGACTTGTTACTTTTTTTTTCTTCTGTTTCTCACATCTGAGTGAACTCGACAGCATTCAGTCACTGCCAGATTGTCAACACTGGACCCAGACATTCTCCGTGTTCAGGACAAATGGGGTCATATCTTTCCAAGTACAGCATCTAAAAGCCTACTTCCCTCTGCTTCTTTCCTCTCCACAGCAAATATGCCTCAGTTTTTTCCTGGAGATATGACACTGGCACTGGGGAGGGGGGATTTGGCTTCTTTACTCACTTGCCGCGCTGCTTTTCAGTTGAGATGCCAGCCTGGGAGTCTGCAGTGCTGCTGGTGTTGGGATGTGGCTTACAGCAGAACTGGAATGGCTGTTTCCCATCTGGTTCAGAGCAGCTGTCAGAGACAAGGAATGCCAGTATCCGACAGCAGGAGTCTGTTTTTGTTGTGTGTACTTGTTTGTGTTGTGCACGTGTAACTTCTGAACTGCCTCTGTGCTGGGAAGCAGCTCTTCTCTTTGCTAATGGATGCTCATGTAAAGGTACATATAACCCTGTGCTGTGGTCTGCAAACCATAGCTTGCATTGCTCTGGCTCACTAGCTAAAAGATCAAGTTAATGTGTAAGTCTCAAAGTAATTTAATGAACTATTAACTGGAAATACACATTATTTATATTTTGCAAAGGGATCTGGGAGACAAGCCAACTTGACATTTTAACTAAGAATCAAAAAGGACTGTGATAAGTCCTTGGTTTAACATATAACATGATCCAATGGCTAAAACATCAGCTGTGATGTGTATAGATGGTGTTTACATAGGAAGCGTGCAAGGGAAGCAGGCTACCTGCAGGGTAGTCCTGCTGCAAGGACACCATATTTTCAAGCATTATAGAAACATTCTAAAGCCTGTAGCAAACCCACAAAATGGAAACAGTTTTAAAACTTTCCCTAACAGAACATTTTCAAATAAAAAAAGTGTATGTCTTCTGCACAGCAGGTCAGTTTGGATCCCTGCCTAAGGAAAAGTGAGGACTATTTCAAAACTGATTATAGGGGAGCAAAAAAGCTAAATAGCTGAGTCATGTTAAAAACTAGCACTGCTTGTCTGGAATTCTGGACAAGTCTTGTGTGAAGTTTTAACTACCTCAACTATCGACTGGGTGACAGGGCCAGCCTTCCAGCAGTTGCTCTTGCCCATCTGGCTGAGGCACTCTGTGTGCTTGGCCAGAACCTGAAAGCTTTCGGGACTGCTGGTGTGTGGCATTTAACCAGGGGGAGCAGCTGTTCCTTGTTGGAGAGCCAAGATCTTGCCCAGTTCCCAACTGAGAGCTTGTCATATTACATAGCCCCATAATGGAGATAATAATGCCTGCCCTTCTTTAGAAATTACTTTGAGATCTGCCAAAGAAAAGGGCCTATTCAAATGCAAAGCCTGATGCTTTTATTTATTAATAGATATTGTGCCAGAGTCACCAATCTGCTCCTGGTGTCTAGTGTGGCTTTGAAAACAGAGGATCTGCTTTCTTCATTGAACCCAGCTGGTGAGTTGAGGCCTAGGGCTGTTCTGTGATATTGGAAGGAGAAGGAAACAGCCAGATGTTAACCAGCAACTACTCAAGCTTGGTGTTTTCCTGCCCATTATTCCTCTAAAACTAGAGCAAACATGGGAGTGCCTAAGCTCACCCAGCAGCAGCAGCAGTGCTTCTGATGCAGAGGACTGGGCTTCTCAGAACACTTGTTGTTTCCTTAAAGGATCTCATACGCTTGCAAAAAAATAGCATTTATAGGTAAAACTATTATCTCCCCAGGGAAATATATTTTATCTACTCCACAGGATCCCATGGGAATTCTGTGCTGTAGCAGGCTCCTTCCTGGCAGGACCTGTGGCCCTGAGGAGAGAGAAACCCATGCTGGGGAAGGTGAAGAGTGTGAGAAGTCCTCTCAGCAGAGGAGGAAGGAGTGGCAGGTATAATATATGATGACCTGACCACAGCTCTCATTCCCCATTTGCCTGTGCTGCTTGGAGATAGGAGGCAGAGAATTCAGGAAATAAGTTGTACCCAAGAATAGGAAGGGGTGTGTTTTAAAAATTAGCTTTATTTCTTACATTCCTGCTCTGATTTGACTGGTAAGAAATTCAGTTAATTTCCCCACGCTGAGTTGTTTTGCCCATGACAGTAATAGATGATCTCTCCCTGTGTTTATCCTGACCCATGAGCCTTTCCTTGCATTTTCTCTTTCTAGCACAGGAGGAGAATGGTAGAGAGGCTTTGGTGGGTACCTGGCATCCAGCCAGGGTTAAGCCCCTATAGACTCAGAAGCACAGCACAGTATTGAAAGGTTCACCCGATGCATTAGCTTTACTACAGTACTACCTGGCATCTCTGGAGCCTCTAGCTCAGTTCAATCCCTACAAAGATTTTCAGGAAAGACAGACAGAAAAAAAAAAAAAAAAAAAAGCTTTTTTTTCAGTCTTGTTCTAGCTTTATCTCTCTGCTGTGAATGATTAACAGGTGAGAGGTCTGCTTGTCCAAATTTGTGCCTTCCCTGTTTTGTTTTTGGCTGCACTTTCCTGGTATGGAAAGCCTGCTACTGATTTCAGTCAATCCATGGTCCACACGGCTCGATTTATTTTTGCTGTCCTCAAGAGAGTCTTTCCATAGAATCAAAGAGTCACAAAATGTCTTGAGTCAGAAGAGACCTTAAAGATAATAGAGTTCCAAATGCCCTACATTTCTTCCTAATACCTAATGTAAACATCCCCTCTTTCGTTTTAAAGCATTCCCCCTTGTCCTGTCACTACATGACCTTGTCAAAAGTCCCTCTCCAGCTCTCTTGTAGGCCCTCTTCATGTACAGGAAGGCTGCTCTAAGGTCTCCATGGAGCCTTCTCTTCTCAGAGCAGAACACCTATGAGTCTCTTGGCCTGTCTTCATAGGAGAGGTGCTCCAGCCCTCTGATTATCTTAATGAGCCTCCTCAGGACTTGCATCAAAAGGTCCATGTGTTTCTTACGTTGGGATTTTGTTCACTTTCCCCTCTACACTTGCAGTACCAGATGACTTTTTGAAACAGTCCTATTAAAATGAAAACAGAGGGTGTTTTTCTACCCACAAATTGGTTGACAAACTTTATTTTATCAGATTAAATATAAATTTAAGTACCTTCACTAATGTGCTTTTACCAAGCTGTCTCCTTAAGCTGATATGTTATTGTCCATTTCTTTTGATCTCTCACATTTAGAATTGATTTCTCACATTAGGATTTTTCCTGTAGCATTTTTATCCCAGACATATTGTAAAATGATGGATAATTTTAAATGCTTCCTTACCACCTCATAAGTTGGAGAGAGCACAGTAGATCAATGCTGCTAGATGATGTACAGCGGGGTGTTTTGATAAATAAAGGAGGCGCTTCAGCAGGACCGAATGAGTTCCTCTCGGAGCTCCAGAGGCGGGTCTCCGGCCGGGCTGCGGGCCGGGGAGAGCCGGGAGGTGGCAGCCTCGGCTCGGCAGAGCCACCTCGGCTCCGGGGCGCTCCCGGCTGGAGTGGAAATTCCCCCTCCTTAGACACAAAAATAAAACACTGCGTTGCCATGGGTTTAAAAGAAAACCGAAGGGGTATTGTCAGGGAAAGGCTTTGCCTTGCTGCCCGGGCGGTTCCTGCGGCCACTTTCAGGGAGAACTGCGGGGCGGTGAGGAAAGCGGGATGACAGCGAGGGAGCCACGGTGGGAAACGCGCCAGGCTTGGGGAGCTCAGTGTGACAGATGAGGGGCTGATTTTCATCTGGTGTAGGTCAGTGTCATTCATAAATGTAAGAAGAAGAGGGTCACTGGAGCCAATCAGGAGAGAAAAAGAGCAAGCTTTAAAATCAGTCCTGTTTGCTTTGCTCGCTGATTGCTAACACCTTTTAATGATGTTCTCTCTCACTACGGGGTGGATTTTCATTGGCTTCCTTCACTTTCCATTGAAGTAATTCGGAAAATTCCAACAGTTTTGGGGGAAACAATAATCTGGGATTCTCTGAAGTGTCCTTTCCAAGAAACATAATCTTTCTGCGATAGAGAGAGCTCTATCATCTGCAGAACCTTAATGCATCACTTTTAATGCTGGAAATGTACCACATCAGAAATAATGCCTAGAGCAAATGCGATTATACACTGAGCTCCCTACTCAGATTAAATTGCACAACATTTTAAATATCTTGCATTATTATTATTTGGTCTTTAATTTCATTTCTTTGCCTGACATTTGAAATTCATTGAACAGTCCAAGTTACACTCAATTTAATTCACTGTCTTCAATGAGTTGACTTATATAGTGATTTTGGTTGGCTGTCTTTAAATCGAGATTTCCACTTCTAATTAGCAAATTCCTGGAGCTGTAAGTGCTTTTCTTGATTTTCTTACCTCCACAGTGCTGCTGTGAATTGATAGAATCACTCAGAAAGCAAAGCTATTTTCGGGTGTCTCCCTGGTCAATAAGGAAAAATGTTCCTCTTGCAAAAGAAAACTGTTTCTCTTCTGCATGAGTCATGACTTTGCTTGTATGCACAGAGCAAAAGATTTCCAGCTTCTCAGGCCTCACTGGCATTTGGGGTAGGATTCAGCCAGCCAAGATTCACATGTGGAAACTAAATATGGTCATAGGGTTACACTCCCATTTTTTGCCCATTACTCAGGCTTCTGCATGGTGTACTTCAGTGCCTACTCCCTTTCTGCTGCTGCATATCTCCCTCTGCAGTGAGAGTTTACTCTGTGGGTACTGCTAGTAAGATCTTAGACAGCACCAGTTACAAAAAAGTAGTGTATTTCATGGGCTTGGTTTACTACATAAAGAGAATCTGTAGTAATCCTGGGAAGAAAGCTAAAAGTTCAATACTTCTATAAAACTTCAGGCTAGAGGGTGTAATCTTAAGTTTTACTTGAGCTTTCACTGTTACAATTACCACAGTTTTCATGGTAAAACCTGCCAAAAATAGACAAACGAGGGAAAGAACATGTTGTTTTTTGAAAACAAAACATCCCATGTATTTTCAGCAACAACAAGTCAGAGAGACATTTTTATAATTATATACAACATCAGAAGGGTTCTGATGTCATGGAAGTCAGAAAAATACATCCTTAATTATACCACATTTCACTGTGGAGGTTAATCA
Organism: Vidua chalybeata; assembly: GCF_026979565.1. Taxonomy (NCBI): domain Eukaryota; kingdom Metazoa; phylum Chordata; class Aves; order Passeriformes; family Viduidae; genus Vidua; species Vidua chalybeata. The sequence goes on along the minus strand of NC_071534.1, from coordinate 48,246,960 downwards.
GCATGACAATGCCATTTTTAGGTTCCAGTAAGGACGTTCAGCCCCTGCTTGGGACTAGTCAACAAATGTGGCTGTGGAGGCAAAGTGAACACAAGTTACTGGGGTCTCCCAGCTGTGCACTGCTCTGACCCCGAGACACAGCTCTCAGCAAAGCACTGGCTCCCTTCCCACCAGCTCTCCCAGGGGGCCCTCACAGCCAGCCCCCAGGTGCTTTCTAGATTCTTGTGGGAGTTTGATCTTAAACTCAGGCCTCAGTTTTGACTTCCTTAAGGGCTCTATATTCTCTTTTCATCTTCTAAGCTATTCTGTGCTGCCTGGGGCACAAACTGCAATGCATCCAAAGTGGAGAGCTGATGTCTGTGTAGGTCCCACTTCCCACCTTCAACTTCCATTCAGAATTCAGTACAGAACAGTAACAGCACCATGAGCAAAGATTTCTATGAATTAGGACCGTTTTCAGCAAAGCTTTTACATAGTGTCAAACGTATAAATTCTCTCAGGAAATTATATGAGACCAGACTTGATTAAAACAGAATTATGGTTTACCATTACCAGGCTGGATTACCATTTGGTCAGGAGATATTTTGTTACCTGATGAATTACTTTTACTCTATGAGACTTTGTGGCTTGCTGCAGTATTTCTACTAGAAACAAAACACAATAATGTTTTGCAGTAGCTGTGGTGACTACATGGATTAGAACCATTGAACCAGGAGTATCTTATACAAGTTTCTTCAGCCAAACATTTTAAATTACACTTATGCTTTTCTGCATTTTGTTGTGTTTAACTACAAAATAGTTACCAGTAGAAGAAATGAAAAATAAATTATTCTAACTTTAATTAGATAAATACAGCTAATTTCCACAAGAATACTACACACTAGAGAACCACAAAATTTAAATTCACATCTGGCTATGCAAAAAAAAATTCCGGCATCTTATTTCTTTACTAGAACCAGCCCTTGGAAGATACATAGGATAGACAATGCTGCAGGGCAAAATGAAAGTGTTTCTACTTCTGGCATGTGTACCAATATTTATTCTGGAAACAGACAAGTCCTTTTGTGAGAACTATTCCATTTCATGCCCCTTTCCAAGATTATTGAACTGGCTTTAGAAATATTCAGACATGCCTTATGCCAAGTATTTGCACCTGTTACATTTTTTATGCAAAATTAAGTCACTGACTGTAAAGGTCCTAAGGGACTTATGTTCTGCCTCAGAAAATCATTTAGTGTTTATACATATGAAATTTGATAGTGTGTGCCATGAAAATCAATCAGCATGACTGCTCATCTGGGCCTCAACTACCCACCTATCCTTGGTTGACAGATAAGCTGGTGTTTGTATATTCATATAAGATAAAACTGGTTTTTTTTAACAGACTTTCATAAATAGCAGGGTTTGTTAACCCAGAAGGACAGCTTAATTTTGAGAAGCACTTTAAAATTTGCATTGGATGTGACTCTTGGAGCCAAGGCAAGTAGCACTACATACTGAATAAACTGGATCTAATACACTGTTATCTGATCACATAGCCATTACCTGATTGGAATTTAGAAAAATAGTCCCAGAACCCAACACAGAGCAATAGATTGGTTATCTGTTACTTTTTAAGACACATTTTATCTGGTTTCCTTAAAGAAATAAAGGCTTTTTGCTTCTAGTTGATGTTTGTAAACAGAGACAAAAACAAATGCAAGCTCCATCTATGAGAAGCTTATGAAGTATTATTGAAGAGGGAGAAGAAGAGAGTGCTTTTATTACCCCTGTACTTGGCATGGGTGAGGCTGCACCACGAGTGTGCCTTCAGCTCTGGGCCCCTCATCACAGGAAGGATATTGAGGTGCTGGAAAAGTGGGGCAGCGGATCTGGTGAAGGGTCTAGAAAGTGAGTCATATTAGGATCAGGAATGGCTGAAGGAGCTAGGGTTGTTTAGCCTGGAGAAGAGAAGGCTCAGGGGAGACCTTATTGCTCCCTACAACCACCTGAAAGGAGGCTGTAGCCAGGTGGGATTGGCCTCTTCCCCCAGGCAACCAGAGACAGGACAAGAGGAAATGGCCTCAGGCTGAGCCAGGGGAGGTTCAGGTTCAACATCAGGAGGACTTTCTTCCCTAAAAGGGTGGTCAAGCATTGGAACAGGCTGCCCAGGGAGGTGGATTCACCATCCCTAGAAGTGTTCAAGAAATGACTGAACGTGGCACTTAGTGGTATGGTTTGGTTGATATGGTGATGTGTGATCAAAGGTTGGACTCAGTGATCCTTGAGGTCATTTCCAGCCTAACTGATTCTATGATTCTATTTGCATGAGCTTTCTATCCAGAATCACCTACATAACTGCTGGAAGCTCATGCTGAAATGGAGGCAGACTAGAAAAGAGATTAGACTAGAAATGGAGCAAGGACTTTTTTAAGACTCCTGCAAGTTATAGACCTCCTTCAACATTGTGATGAGCAAATATGGAGGTAACTTTGGAGGGAAAGAAATACCTTGAGCTGAAGCTGCTGAACAGAGAAGCATGGCTCTATGAATTCTCTATAAGTGTCATGAAACAAGTGGGGTAAGGCTGAGCATTCCTATCAGGCAGTGACATGTCTGTGTGAATGCAGGAATTCCCAGATGTTGGGGTGGTGTAACACTGATGGTGAAACAGGGAGAAGGGCTAGCTGGAATGCCAATAGTGACCACAAAATAGCAATAGCTGAAGGCAGTACTGTGGCTGTGATGGCTGTGAAACTAAGTAAAATGTTTACTGCAAAGAAATAAAAGATAGAACCTTTAATTTTAGTTGATACAAATAAATGATTAATTCATCTTTGTTAATTCTTCCCAAGTTACTTTTCTTTGTGTCTACAAAAACTTAAGTGTTCTAAATGAGAAATTTTGCTTATCAAGAGAGTCAGGGTTCAGTATCCCTCCAATTCAAGCTGAGGATTCAGACTGAAGGCTTTTGCTATTGCTCAGATAAATCCCTCTACATTTTAGCCTAGTTCTCGTTGCCATCAGCAACAGGGTTTCTTTGAGTTTCAGTTCTCAATAATCCATAATGCAGCAGGTCATTGACGATGATGTTTGGTGTTTAGTTTTGTTTGTTTGGGTTTTTTAAAATTAATTTTGGATGAATATCCACCAGTACAGTTTCAACTGTAAATTTTTTAGTCTCCCGGCCAGGAAGGAGTAAACTGATACATGGAGAAGTCCAAATTTTTTGAGAACTCTGCAACAGAAAGGCTTTCCTCAATACACTGAATAGCTGGGTAGTGCTGGCTTTAAATTCTCTCTGCTGAATAATGTTATTTGCTAAGACAACTCTGTAACCTAGAGGAGTAAATCTGTATTTTCAGTGGTCTCCTTCAAAGGATATTTGTTAGACACATACAAAGGAATTTTAGAACTATAGAGATGATGTTCTAAAGACACTCAGGTTCAGACCAAAATCCTGCTAAAATATGACAAAAACTGTTCCAGTTTTTCATCTCTAAGCATCTTTATTTCATGGGTTTCTTTGGACTGTTTCAGCACAAATGAAATGAAACTGACAGAATTCTAGCTGCTTCCAAATCTAGTGAATCATTAATCATTGTCTATCAGAGAGTAAGAACACCTGCTTTTGTTATAACAACTGAATTGACAATTATGTGTACCATTTGAATGGGAGCATACATGAAATAAGGAGATAAGTTAGAGGCAGCAACTGAAAAAAGGTATGAAAAGTCATCCCATTCCTTTTTTTCCTTTCAAAAATCTCCATCCATTCCTTCCAGATGGAAGTGTGTGTGCTGTGCACAGCTTTGCGTCATTCCTTGAATATGAAAGGCAGATCTGAGATCTCTCATCCACTTGTTCTTTGTATAGAATATACCTACTCCTTTTGATCAGATTTTTTTTTTTTTCATTGCACCAACTAGTTCGTTTCCATGTCAGTTTTTTCACTTGGGAGTTTCTGCCAGTAGGGTTTCTGGCAACATGTACATCTGGGCAAGCTACATCTGGAGCTTTGGTTCCTGGAGATCAACAGGCTGAATGTTTTGATGACTAATAGTCACAGATGAATGCCTATATTCTGATAGTTGCCAAAAAGTTATACAACTCTAGAGTCTTTCATCCTTTAAGGCTACTCTGAGTGAATCCTCGGGTGTAAAACATTTTCTAGCTCAGAATAAATAGCCAGGAAAAGGCTGTCAGTGCCTAGATGCACTGCAGGGGTACTCCACACCCTGGATAAAGTTTCAGACATATAATCAGCCGAGAAGATCACAGTTATGATGGCCTTATATCTAAGTTAGTCCCTGGGTGCCAACAAAACTCTTGAGAACTTCCGGCAGTCTGCATGCAGAACAGCCTTCAGCCTAGACTGCTAGTGTTTCAAGCTGGAAAACAGTTACCTCTAGAAGTGCTAGAACTGGAGACCACAATGCCCTTATTCCCCTCTGATAACCACTAGATAGAAGGGAAAATCTGAAGACTTTTGATCAACAATGATGTCACACAGCTCAGGCAATGCCTTTAAGGTGACCTGGCTCCTGTTGGAAGCCATCATGCCACATCAGGTGTCTATGGTTAGTTCCTGCAGAGCACACCATCGGTCTTATAAAAACTGTATTCATAGTAGTCATCAAACTGAGTGGTGAGCAGCTGAAGTTTACACCTGGGAGTGCAGTGAGAGGAGTTTAAATCTCCTATCTCATGGAGCGAGATGTTAGACTACAAGCCTCAGAGAGACATAATTTCCCAGCACTTGCTAGGATCCCTGAGAGCATTTATCATCTCCAGCTCCTACAGGAGAAGGTCAGATAGAGTAACACCTCCTTAATACCTCCCTGCAGTATGTATGTGTAACCTGAGCACCTGTCCAGTGACTTTTAATGACAATAATGGGCCAAGGAAATTTAGGTTTTCAGAACAAAAGCAAACTACCTACTAGAATTGAGCCTAGGCATTGTGGATTGTGTCTTGAATCAACACTAAAATGTGCTTTGACTATGAGAGAAGGCACAGGTTTGTGAAGAGTATAATAATCACCGTCTTCCCACTTGTGCTGTCCTTAGAATCACAGAACCATTAAAGTTGGAAAAGACCTCAAGAATAATGATTCTTGAGTCTGACCATTGACCAAATACCACCACATCAATCAGACCATAGCACTAAGTGCCACACTCAGTCATTTCTTGAACACTTCCAGGGATGGTGACTCTACCATCTACTTGGGCAGCCTGCTCCAATGCTTGACCACCCTTTCAGTGGGGAAATTCTTCCTGATGTCCAACTTGACCCTCCCCTAGTGCAGCTTGACACCATTTCCTCTTGTCCTGTCTGGTTGCCTGGGAGAAGAGGCTGAGCCTACCTGGCTACAGCCTCCTTTCAGGTAATTGCAGAGAGAGGTAAGGTCTCCTCTGAGCCTCCTTTTCTCCAGGATAAACAAACCCAGCTCCCTCAGCTGCTCCTCACAGGACTCACTCTCTAGGGTGTTTCACCAGTTTTATTGCCCTTCTCTGGACACACTCCAGGCTCTCAGTGTCTTTCATGCAATGAGGGATCCAGAACTGGGCACAACACTCAAGGTGTGGCCTCACCAGTGTTGAGTACAGAGGGGCAATCACTTCCCTAGTCCTGCTGGCTATTTTTATATATAGACTGCTTAGTAACAGTGAGAATACTGTGCATTTGTATTTTCACAGTTATCAAATGCACATTATACCACTGTCCCTTCAGAAGCCCGTAACAGAGAAAAGCATCTTGGAGACAGGATGTGCTAGTTGTACTATACGATTGAAATTTTAATTAAAAGTTCTACAGAAGAGAGCAAGATAGAAATAAAAAACCCGTGTCACACGGTGTCCCAGTGTCAGATAACATGAAATGAAAAAGTCAGGGTTTGTAAGACATAAATGAGGATAACAAAGGTGTTCTATCTTAGTAAAGACTTTTATTCTGTGCTTCTTTCCTCCTCCTCAGGACATGAGGAAACAAAAGGATGCAGCAGACATGAGGTAATAAAAGCAAGCAAGTGAACAAAGAACAGCTCCAGTTAGACCTAAGTGAGGGTTAAAAGGTAGCTTGGGTGCAGATATGGAAATTCTCCATCATTATTAAAAGCCTAAGGTTCGTCTTTGTATTTTGTTGCAACTTCATTTCAGTAAGTGTATTTTAAAGAAATAGTCTATATTTAGTTCTCAGTCAAATTCAGACGATCAACCACACAGCCAGACAGCTCACATGCTCTCAGTACTTGGGTACTCCACCTTGTTTGAAGTGCCCAGTTCTCCCATACTTTGTCTCAGGAACACAGTTCAAACCACATGGCAAAATCTAAGAACTGGTGACTCAGAGGATGAGAAGAGTGACCAATGACAGCCACAAATTTTTTGGGTAAGAGGAAAAACTATATTGAGCCCACCTGAGTGCGCAGGTCTTGAGGCAGTTTATGACTCTGACTCGTATCTAGCAGAGTGAGGCTGTCACATTTACAGCCAAGCCAAGAAATTGCCTGGTGCCACTGTCCAACACCTAATGTCTAATCCTCTACTTGACAAACCTTGATCTTGCTATGGGGTATATCTTGGCTATGATCCTAAGTGTTATGGCAGGAGTATAAATGAGATGCAGCCACAGCACAGCCCTGTGACCACGGCTCAGCAAAGCACCAGGGACAGTGCAATCATAGTGTGAATCTGCACATCTCTCCCATGAAGAGTCTTGGAGTCATGATATTATAAATAGTTAAGCCTGAATATATCAGGCTCTTTGCAAAAGCAAGATGGTTTTGGATACCGAAGGTGTATTTGCTTTTCTTTCACATTACAACCTCCCTTTTACTTTTAAAATATTTTACATTTTGTCACATAGTCCAATTCAACATACTATTTGCTACCACTGACCTATTGAGTGCTGCTAAATACACCATTCAGTTATTGAAAAAGATATGATGGACTACATTTATTTGGCATGTGCCATTTGAACATTATAATACAGTTAATAGATTTGTAGACCATTCATAATAGCATGTTTTGTTGGGCTTTTGTGTAACAGTGTGACAAGTATTGTGCAACAGACCCATAGAAATGAACTGTCCTGTCACAAGTTACATCCATACATGGCTGAATAAAAGCTGCCATTCCCCTATTTCCATACATTAAATGCTAAGGCTAATGAGATTTTATTAGGAAAAATCCTGTTTCTACTGGACTGACAAAGAAAGCTTTAAACAAATTTTGTCCACATGATTTTCAAGGAAAAAGAAGTCAGACAGGATCTACCATTAAGCATCTTTTTATTGTAGTCTTCAATGTACATGCAGAATTTTTAAAAAAGGTGTCAGTTATATCTGTAAGCTTATAACAATAATGTAAATGTTTGGATCAGCAATGTATTTGGATTAGGGACTAAGAAATCTAAGTGAACAGACATCTTTCAGGATATACAGTTTACATGGTAAATCAAGGTTTTCTTTGGAGTGATTTTCCTCATAAAAAGATAAAATATTTCTTGTTTACAATCTTGGTTGTTTTTAATACTGAAAAAAATCTACAATAGTACACTTTTCATTATGTACATAGAAAAACATAAAACTATATCCATACCAGTGTCTGTTTTAAATGCAAATAGTAGTTAATAGCTTCGTAAATTTTTGTGCACCCTCTCCTACCCCCATTCTCTCTCCCCCACCCCCACTTAAAAATGCAGCATTTCCTAAAGTTTTCAATGCTTTGGCAGAAACGGAATGGAAGGCACTTCCATGTTAGGTAAAGCAATATGTGAAATATCAGCACTAAATAAAAAAGCTGTAGGTGTACCAGACAGCTCCATGTTCATCCCAAGGGATGAATTTTGCACTCCTGCAGGTCAAGAACTAGTTTGCTAGAGATTCCAGCTGGAGCAGGCTCAGACCCCAGCTTGGTTTACAAGAAAGCTGATTAGCCTCACAACTATTTTTACAAATGCTTCACACAAACCAGAGAGGATGCAGAGAGCATCTCTGAACACAGTACTATCATGAGGGCAAAAAGCTCTTGCAGGTCACAGCATCAGAACATGTCGCAAAGGCCCCGCTACTGAGGCCTTCCACTTTGCAACACGGTAGTTTCACACAACACCCTTGTTTAAGACTTCCTGATGTGCCAGCTCAGCTAAAAATGAACAAAGCAACACACAAATGTGAAGATTCTAAAGCATCTCTTGTGATGGATAAATTTAGACTCAGCAAAGCATCCTGAAAACAATCTGTGTGCTAGTGGCAGGCTGACCTCTGCTGATAGGGAAGTTTTGAAAGCTGTAGAAAAGTTTCTCGCAGGGGCAGCTCCTCCCTGGCCTTCTGTGGCTTGTTTGGCACTCCTTCATTTTTCTTTTAACTCAGGATTATCTCTGGCATACCTGCGATAGGCATTTATATTAATACTTTGCAAAAATATCCCAGATGCCAATGAGATAAGCACCTAAATGCTTGAAAAGGGATGCGTCGTAAGTCACAGTCAGGAAAACATTTCTGTAATGACCAGTTTTAGCTCTCAATTGCAGTTTGTTTCTGCAATCCTAATAAAGGCTGAGAAATGACTGGATGCAAACTTCCAAGACAGAATGAGACAGAAAGGCACCGACCAAAGCTTTTACATGTCAATGTCTCCAGCCTGACAAAATGTTACGTTTTCAGGACATATGCTAGTTCAGTAATGTGTTTACTTAACTAATTTATTCATACTGCACAATATCTGACCACGACTGTAAATAGCTGCAGTCAACTGACAATCCAATTGAAAAAGAACATTCTGCTAAAACCTGCCAGCTGGTCACGTTCATTCTGCTGTGATAGCTCTGCACTCTTTAGCCACAATAAAATGAATGGCTTTATAGTGTTGGAAAGAAAGCATTTTTGTCATTCTTCAATATCACTGTGGATTTATCTCTCAAGGAATGAAGGGTAAGATAAAAAGGCATCCAACAACACTTCAATCTCTGAATTGAGCAGCCAGCAAAATAATATGCAGCTAGCATGGAAGAATAACCCTTTAAGGTTAGTTTAAAATGAAGACCAAAGGGAGGGAGAAAGGCAAAAGAAAGGAAAAAGATTAAAAAGGCAAGTAGTCCAGTAAGAATGAACAGTAGAAAAGGAAAATGAGCAAGTGATTCTTTGTTTTGGGCCAGTCCACCACCAGTTGCTGTATGTTGCTTTGGGAAACACAAAACTGGCACCAAAACACTCCAAAAAACACAAAACCTTCACCCCCTTCTTAGGCTGATGGCTCTCCTTGAATTGTCCCTCAGATCTCTTTCCGTACTGTGGCTCGAATGCTGCTGAACACTTTGCCTATGGCCTCAAAGAGCGGGTCGCAGAACGTGTGGATGCAGATGGAATAGACACGGCTAATACACTGGATCTCAATCAGGTAGCTCCTTATGCACGGCACCACTGCCCAGATGTGCAGGAATGACAGAATGGCAAAGTAGATGCCCCAGATGAGAGCCATAGGAATACCAAAGATTGCTGACAGTAAACGATAAAACCAGTATTTCGTTACAGTGAAGGTGGTAAAACTGGCCTTCCAAATCCCATCAAAGCTGTGTGTTCCCTCTGGCTCAGCAATCACATCTTCAAAATCGATCTGCAGCAAAGAACACAAAGTCAGGTCAGTCAGACATTCACATCAAGGGTGTATTCCAGAAACACCTTTCCTGGAGGGCTATGGTCCCCTGCAAGCAAAGAAAACACGAAGCACATACTTCCTACATCCTCATGTGATTCAACCTATTATAACCCATGATTTAAGTCACAAATCTTCAGTAACCTTTACCCAGTGACTATCAGGGAGCCTCAATGATTAGCTCAAAATTAGACATCTAACTTCTAGATGGAGTTTTCCACAAAACTGAATATATTTTTCTCATCTCCTACAGCCCTAAGGTACGTAGTGCCCTTATGGTCTACTTAAGGTACAAAACAGGTGAATAAAATCATATTTCATAGTTTTGACTATTCATAAATAATTCAAAAAGTCACCTAAGGAAGCAGCACATTCCAACAGGCATATTTTAGCACTCTCTGTTGAAATACTGAGCTGTTCAGGAAGCTTAATTGTCATAACATTTCTATAAGAAAATTAACAGAATTGCAATGATGGTTCAGCTCCATGTCACGCAGACATGTTTGATATAACCCACAATACAGGATATTTAATTTAGTCAGAGCAACCAATTGTATAGGCACTGCAAACAACAGGAAAGAGAACATCACAACACTATTCCTCTGCAAGGAAATAAATGGCTGTTGAAGTCAGATAAAAGAAAAAAAATATTTGCATTCCTGGGACTGGATCCTGAAGTGAGATAATAATGCTGTCAAAAGTGAAGATGTACAGGAGCAAGGTAAGTATGACATGGGCCAGCAGCCTCAGAAACTCCGGCAATTGTACCTTAGCATGCTGGAAGAAGGCGAATATACATACGCTCTGTGTAAATACTGCTTATACTTTAAGAAAAGCCTCACAATCACTTCTTTTAATCTAAAATATATGCAACAATTGAAAAGCACTCATTCTTCTCTCCTGCTGAAACTTTTATCACCTCCAGACGTAAGTTACTAACAAAGGGAAAAATATAAAACCACTGGACTTTCCAGTTTCTTAAAGAAAAAAGATAATTACAAACAAAAGTGTATAGTCTAGGTGCAATCTATGGGAATGGCTGGTAAGTCCTTGAGAGGAAATTTCTGAATTATCTGTGATATTCAACACCCTGAATGCCTAACACCAGGCTGGCTTAATTTAACATATTCACATCACTCTCTCTGCCAGTGCTTCTCTCTAGACATCCTGTCATGCAAATTATAAACCTCCTCTTTTTCAGCTACTCTGAACTAGGTTCTAGTGATCTGAAAGTCATTCTTTGGAATGGATATTTGTCATCATCATCACCATCACACCTAAAGGTAGCATTTGAGTTGAAACTTGATCTCCACAGAAACCTTTGGCAGAGTAGATTTTCTTTTTAGAATACATAAGGAAGCAGACTTATACAATCTGTTTCTGCAGCTATTCAAAAGCAGACTTTTCACTGTAGCACATCTCATGTTAGCTAGTTTTCAAAGTGAATGGGTGTTCTTGGCTTATTATCAAAATTTTCCTTGAAATCAGATAATAAAAATATCTATATGATGGCAAACCCCAGGATGACAACAGTAAAAGAAAGCTGCTTCTCAAAAAATATTACTACATAAGGACTGCATGGTTCAGCATAGCCCTCTTATCCTAAAACTTTTGTCAATTTATTGTATGCTTCCCACCAGCTGATGCTGTAATCCTTGGCAAAGGTAACACAGCCATCAGAGAGGTTCAAAGCATCGAAGGCCAGTCAGTGTCATATCTAAAGTCTTTTTATTTATTTCAGTTGTAGTGGAAATATCATCTTGTATTATTTCAACTGGTTGATAAGGGAAATATTAGATCTCCTAAGGGAAAAAAGTTTGCATTGAGCTCCATCAGCCTTTTCATGGTTGCATCTTTATTTTAGCCAAGCGAGACCTATTTTTATTAGAAATGCATTTTTTGGCAAGCAAAATGAAGCCATAGTTTAATGTGAATTTTCTAGAATTTTAAAAATATATAGTAAGATTAGCCCACAATTTGATTACTTTCAAAGTAATTCATTGTTAACAAAATTGAAAATGGAAGCCAATAAACTAACTGGTTTTCAAACAAACAGTAAACTTTCTGTAATTGTGATTCTCAGTAACTAATATTTTTAGCCTGTTTGGTCAACAAAATGTCCATGGAGAGCTGGGGAGCTGACAGAAGAATCATGCCATATAGCATTTCCAGATGGACAGCCCTGTACTCCTTCCAGGAGATGATGCTAATATTAGAACATTTATTATACATGTTTGGTCAGGATTTCCCAGCTCAAGTCATACACTGTTGTCCTAAAAGTACTCAGGAATAAATCTGTCCGTGAGATAATAGGAATGTATTCACGACACCAGTAATTATCAAGATGTTAGTTTCTTGGCACAGTATCAGAATGTTTCTAGCAATGCAGAGAAGTAGAAGAGATGGCCCTGTAGGAATGGTAGCTGATGTCACACTACTATGTCTGCCCATTTCATTATTCCTCAAATTCCATTTCACATTACTCCAGTTTGAATAAGGAAACTTGTGAGTGAAAAGACAAAAATGGCCTGACAACTTAAACTCTTAGCTGAATACAGTGTTAAAATGAAGCTGTTATCTTCCCAAAAGTTGTAAGAACATTATGAAACATAAGAACATTATGTACATGCCAAGAAAGTCCAGCTAGGCCTGGCACATGAACCTCTGCGGTGCTGTCCAAAACCAGATTTACCTGCAGCAATATCTAAATAAAGATAGGCAAGGAGTTGAGGTAATCTGAGCTCTTCCACTCATGTGCTAACAGAACACTGCCTGGGAAACACTGTTTATTTCACTCTTCAAGCACTACAGATAAGTCCTTATGCTGCAGGAACTGAGATATCACTCAGCTTCTTCCTGCACTATACCACTCCCATGAAGGATCCTGATTTTAACTTGTAGGGATCAGCTCTCCACAGGATGCAGGAGGAACAGGTGACTGGATGCATTTTGCCTTGCTATGGATTACATTTACATCACTCAGATTACTCATTCTCTCCTCAGTTCCTCCTACTACTCTCCTCTGGTTTTTAGTTTGGTAGCACTCACTGATGGTGAGTGTCATCAGACTGATAAAGAGTGTCCAACTGAAGTAAGTAAAGTAAAAATAGGACTGACAGGAGAAAGAGAAGTGCCCAGAAATATGATCCTACAGAAGAAAGACGCTGTCATTTCTGGTAATGAATCTAACTGTCTTGCAAGTATAAGACAACATTTTTAGGGTATTGTTCTCAAGGTCACTTTTGTCAAAGCATCATGTTCATGTAAATCTGTGAACTCTCATTTTATCTACATAAAGGTTTTCTTAGGTTGTGCACAGGTCTTGTTTAGTAGATTGCATGCTCCTTGTGTAGTTTATTCCTCCAGAGCTGTCAGGATGTGCTGTGAAATCACACTGAGGCAGTTGCCAAGCTAGTGAAAATACATGCACGTTCACTTGTGACAGGAGAGAAGTACAGGAAATTTGGTTTGACCCTCTAAAGGCTGCTAATAACTCACTCTAGCCTTCTGTTTCAGACTAAACTATTAAACACTATCAACTCCTGCTCCATGCCTACAATGTACTTCCTGACTTCAGCTATTCTTTGTTTCCTACTATTCAGTTTGGTAAAGCCAGTTTTTACATTGCTTGAAGCTTTTGTCTGATTCTGCTATGAGAATTAATGCAGCTTCTTTTGCTCTGCACTTGTTTATTAAATTCCTATCAGGAAACTGAGGAACCTGCTTTGATTCTGAAATAGATTTACTTACAAGAAAGGGAAATGGTATGGGATTTATTTACAAGATTTATTAACAAGAGCAGGAAAATGTCTATTTAAAGATCAGAACTATTAATTAAAAAAGCTTAACAGTGTGAAGTTATCATCTGACTCAATAATATATGCTACATGTATGAAATCAGTTGACTTGCTGAGCTTATCACTTCAAGTCCCTAGGTACCACAAGCTGGCTGCCTGGAAAGGTATATTAAATGCCAGGCTCAAATCACCTACTTACCAAGTTACTTACTTCTGTGCTTCTCAGAAGTTTGTTCTTTGAGGTTTGTAATATTCATTACATAGAAAAAATTACTGTGCTTGGTTTGTCAAAAAAACAAAAATTATTAAGACCACCAGATTAGGCTTTGACCTACATTTCTGTGACTATAACTATCATAATTCATATCTTTGTGTGTGGTAGCTGCATGCTGCTGCTGTGCTCATAGCATACAGTTCAAATAGCCAGGCACCATCTCTATTATACTCCAGAGGAACCCAAACAAGTGCTGAGAATGCCTAAATTTTTGTGTGTTTTCAACTGACTCTTTGAGTCAGTAAAAGGAGGCTTAGATCCTTACTGTATCTCTATGGATTGATGACTAATTTGTCCAGGCAGGCAGAACACTTCAACATGCACACAACATGAAAAATGCGAACTGTCGCACTGATGTCAATGTGCTTACATGCTCTGCCAGACTAGGGCTAAAGTCTAGGTTGAATGTACACAGGAAAGAGTCATAAGCTAGTTTTCTTTACATTTTTATGCCCAGAGAGTGGAAACTGTCTTTACTGCTTACCCTGAGCAGTTTTTAAATAGGTTTTCCCTGATTCCAAGACTGCAAGTGTAATACTGTTTCACTGTATTAAAACATGTCCTTGCAAGGCATGAGACAGATACAGTATTTTTTTCTGTTGTAGTAAATGCAATTTGTAAAATTACCAAATATATTCAATGTTCTTTAAAGAAACATTAGCGTAAGAAAATGTATAAAATGACAAGCCTTTCTATGGCATGGGTCACATTTGGGAGGTGATGTTAAGGACAGATGCAACACTTCTTATGTTGGAGAAGGCTGTGATGTGTATTATTAAAAATAAGAAAATGGGTGACCATATGAGATTATTATCTTAGCACTTCTACATGCTATTTGGAACTTAAAAATTCCCAGTTACAGTGCCTGGAGAAGAAAGACATCACAGCTGGAGAAGAAAGACATCACAGCAGCTGAAAAAAAAGTTAAGCAATAAATTCACAACCTTTCTGTTAAATCATGGATGCCAGTTAAGCATTTATGTATTTCTTTGATCCTTTGGAATACCACATTACCACATATAATGCTTGTCTTGACTGCTGCCACAGTTTAACAGAAAATAATGAAAAAGTTTATACTCTTTCTACTGAATCTGCAGGAAAGAGGAAGGGAGTTGTTGGGACTTACAGTAGGAAATTTGCTCTTCTCCCTTCCCTCCCCGACACCCAAAGACTCACTCACCCTTTTAAGAGCACTGTGTTATCTCCATCTGGCAAATCTGTAGTTATGTAGGAAAGCTGGTACTTTGTTCCTGAACACATAGGTCTTCATGATTCCTAGATGGTCTACTTCCTCTCTGATCAGTGTCAACAGCCAACATTAGGCGATCTCAGGTGTTCACTAAAGCAAAAACTCATTCTGTTCCACAGTATTTATACAAACCTCAAGCTAAAGCATGGATGACTACAAAACGTGAACATCCAGCAGCGTTCTGTTCCTTCACAAGCCAAGAAATCGCATTGAATCTTGGTATTGGTGGCAAGCATCTAACAAGGGAACCCAAAGAGTCCCTCCAGGGTGGGCTGCAGCATGATTAGGCTTTGCCTGTCAATCTCAAACTCTGTCTTCAGAACACACTGTTCTTCTGGGGACTGGCCAGATCACAAGGCACAACATTTGCTTCTTTGCAAAAAAAAAAAAAAAAAAAAGATGCCACAAGTGCAGATGGCTAGGACCAGAGCTGTTGTGTAAGGCTTGTTGAGTGCAGAAAAATTACAAACAAGTATTTCCAAAGTGAATGAAAGCCTAAACAAGCAAGCAGAGCTGTTGCACCCCAGTTACTTGCACAAACTGACCAAAGAATTTGCTCTACCTTTCCTGTCTCCCTGTGCCTGCCTTCCACAGTATGGCAGAAAAGTGTTCTGCTGGCAGACCTCTTAATGGAAACAGTGAATCTTGCCTGAGTGCTACAGAGTATGCCAGAAAAGCAAACAATGCTTTAACAAACAAGGATATTAATGTTGGAAAGTAGAATTGAAGGACTGCACTCTTCTAGCCAGAGAAGAAAACCAGTCTGGTCTGGAGTGACTCCTACTGCATGCAAAGCAAACACTCAATATGTGAAAATGTGTAAATGATGCCATGACTCAGAAAAGCAGGTGATTGCAGATCACCATTTCACAAACTGAAAATCATAGAAAAAAGAAAAAAAAATGGCTTCTATTTACTGAGAGAACAATGTCCTGCTCCCTGCCTGTGCTGATTACATATCAGAAAAGCCCTGCTGATGGTCTTTGTTTCATCAGATGGGCAGGCTCTCCAAAACCTGCAGAAGTACTAATGAGAAAAATGTGACTGATGCCAATGGGTCAGCACTGTAGCAACCAGCTGTTCTCCGGAGATCTCTTCCTGAAGTACTTGCCTTTCCTGTTCCAATACAGGCTGGCAGAAGGAAAGACAAGCAGTTTCAAGGAAAGATCTGCACTCTGCAACACAGCAAAACTTCCTGTACAGGTGGGGATACCGTGTCTGCTACTTCCTTAACAAATGTCTTGATGTTGTTGGAGTAAGCAGTCAGAAAATAAAATTACTGTTTTCCTCCCTGGAAACTGGGCTACTGGGAGGTTATTGCAGCTTCCCCAAAGAGAAACCCTTAAGAAGCTTTGTTTTTATTATTTGGTTCGTGCTCCACAGTTCCTTGTTTGATACAGCTATTTTAGCAAAGAACCCTAATACATTTATGTATATCCACGTATGTCTGTCCATCTGTATGTTTTAAGAGGTATATTTATGAACATGAACACCAGTGTGAAGTTTTGACTACACTAAACATAAAAGGATTTTTTTTTTTATTTTATTTCGCTGATGCCTGGAGTTAAGCTGAATCCAAGAGCCTTAATAAAACACATTGTGTAAACTGATCTTATATTTTAAACATGACAGCTTTCTATTTTATTATTGTATGCTTATATATGATTAAGGTAATAAACTGGTATTAAGTATAACATTTTAGAACTTGGTTTAGCTTTATCACTCCTAAGGCACTATTGGAACGTGGAAATGTGGTGACCTCAGACTCTTTAGTAGTGCATGGAGAGACAGGGACCTTTGGAGGTTGTTTTAGACCTGGAAACCACTTTTTTCTGTTTATAGTTTGTAAAGAGAGTCTGAGGAGACTCTTGATTATGTATACTATTGATAAACACACTCCTGTTAGCTGCTGTGATTTTTTTTGAAAATTTGTATAACTTGTTTTCACCTTTTCCCCTCATTTCTACCTGAACCATGCTTATTTAAGCTGACAGTGAGTATGCAGTGATGCCCAGCTGCCTCTTTTCCTTTAAAAAAAGACTTGTCCCTGCATTTGTACTGTTAGAAGGTTATCTTTCTTATGGAAGAGCTTAAGTTACTGATCCTTAAATATAAGGTATTTCTTTAGTATTTCACAAAAATCAAGATATTTTATAGTTCTGCTCCTGTCATAAACTGCATGAGAACAGCAATGGGACTGAGTGCAAGTCTGCTGATTGACACCAAGCTGTGTGGTGAGGCTGACATGCTGGAGGAAAGGGATGCCTTGACAGGCTTGAGAGCTAGGCACCTGTGAGCCTCATGAAGTTCAACAAGGCCAAGTGAAAGGTACTACACCTGGATGAGGGCAGTCCCAAGCACTAATACAGGCTGGGTTGTGACTAGATTGAGAGCAGCTCTGCAGAGAAGGACTTGAGGATGTTGGCTGATGAGCAGCTCAATATGATCTGGCTTGCAGCCCAGAAAGCTGAGAGCACCCTGGGCTGCATCAAAAGAAACAAGTTGAGGAAGATGATTCTCCCACTCTGCTCTCATGACACTCCACCTGGAGTACTGGGTCCAGCTCTGGGGCCTCCAAGATGAGAACTGCTGGAGTAACTCCAGAGGAGAGGCAAAAAGATGATTAGAGGGCTGGAGCACACCCTCTGTGAAGACAGGCTGAGAGACTTGTAGTTGTTCAGTCTGGAGAAGAGAAGGCTCTTGGAGTAGTAAATCAAGTGGGCTATAGAGGGACTTTTTACAAGGGCATGTAGTGACAGGACAAGGGGGAATGGCTTTAAACTGAAAGAGAGTAGGTTTAGGTTAGGTATTAGGAAGAAATTCCTAGGAGAGGCACTGGAACAAATTTCCCAGAGAAGCTGTGGATGCCCCATCCCTGGAAGTGTTGAAGGCCGGGCTAAGGGGTCTTTGAGCAACCTGATCTAGTGAGTGGCATTCCAACCCATGGTGGGGGGCTGGAGCTGGATGATTTTTAAGGTCCCTTGCAATCCAAACATTTTATGATACATGAACTTGGACTTCATGTAATGAAGTTGATGATTTTATGGCTGAGCTCTATAGGAGATAGATCCCTGATCTTGAGGGAAAATGGTCATTTTTTTGTAGCATCTGTTTGAATTCCAAGAAGGGATTTCAAAGTTGAAAGAGGAAAAGTTGCAATCCATCTATGAGACTCCCATAGACTTTTTTGGAACTCAGAATATAAATTCAGCACAGCAGGAATTTGGACAGAGAATGTTTTGGACAGAGATGCTTTCACCTTCAGCTGTGAGAATGTCTTCTCACTTCTTTTCTATGAAGTTGAATTTATCAGCTCCTATTTGTTTAACTACAAACAAACTCCACCCCACTAACATCTACAGCACAGCTCCTACATCTTGAATAAAATCATATTTTATCAATTAATGAGCTCATTAAAATAGGACAGTGTCACTGAAATTATTTTTTCCTTTGACTGTTAATCTGGTAACAATTTCTGACAAGAATGATATCGCATAAAGTTCAATTTTTTTGAAACTTTTTCTAATTTTTTTAAATTATTTTTTGAAAACTTAAAAATTTTTTTTTTAATCAAAAGACATTTTCCTAAGAAATCTATCATGAAAATATAAAGAGACTAATGGCATAAAACCTGCCTCCCTAATAAATCAAATGAAATTAAATGGCATAATTTCTCTTTCATGTTCAAAATAAGCAACTCTTTTAAAGTCCAAGATGGGTTTTATAACTATCATTTGTCTAGAAAACAAATATGGTAGTTCTGGATCAAAAAGCTCAGAAAATCAAGTACTGATATAGACTTCATCCTGGCGTCTTTGAGAAGGGTATTTGAGAGCTGTGGGAAATACAAACTTATCTTAGTTTAGAACTATATCTGTCTTCAGTTTTCCAGAGATCACAAGTGTTTCAGAATCACCCAAGTTCATTTGTATTTTCTTCTTTCTGTTGCCTAAAATACAACCAAGATAAAATTTCCTCACTGGGGACCTCATTGGTAGACCATTCTACTGTACACAATTGTCCCTTTTTCCCCTGGAGAGTTTTGCATTTCAGTATTTTTTGTTTGTTTGTTTTAGATATCCATACTCTATGCAACAAAAGACAGTGCTTATATCCACATAGTGCACTAAAAGTTCTACAATCAGTTCAAATTGTTCTTAATATTTTCTAACATATTATCTAAATTCTGTTGAAGTTATCGGAATTGAAAAGTATTTGCCTCTTTTGAATCTGAGATAGTGTCCAATAAATTCTAACAAAAGAAACAGCCATGCTGAATCATTTTCTCTGCCCCCATGGCCATCAAATTTTTCTATGGAGTTATGAGTCATGTTCATCATGCCAAGCAAGAAGGCTGTGCATAAGGCTTTAATACGATGAGTTTAAATGCGAACAGTTTTTTGAGAAAGAAGCTTTCATTAGAACAGATGCCATTATTAGCTGTACTCTTATGGACATTCAGAAATTCCGTGTCTGAGAACTCCTAATTAATGTGCAAGAAAACTATTTTTCAGAACTTTTAAAACCTTACTCAGACCTTGTATAAACTGGCATTCATAATGACCCGAGTTTTTAATCTCATACTCCTAGACTAGCCTTGGAAGAAATATTTGAAACAGAATCGAATCATGTGGTCAGCCAAAGTCAAACATCTGAATTTGCTTGCATTTTAAATCTAAACCCCATAGCTTGTTATAGGACACAACGTTACAGAACCATTTCATTTATTTAGTTGCTTGGCAGAGGTGTCATGTCTAAACCATAAGTATCAGCAATTGAGACAAGCATGCCCTCTGAGAGCACTGCTTCTCCTGTCCTGTGGTTAAACACTGTGATGTGAATCTACCTCCAGAGGCATCACACTTTGGTCACTGCCAATAGCAAGAGCCCAGGTGACAAGCTTGGATTAGAACACATACACACACACATATGTTCAGGTATCTAAGTATTTATATGGATGTTTTTAAAGGTAAACATTTATCTGTGTTCTCATGACTTTTAACAATTTCTAAAAACAAAGAAAAAGGGCCTACATTAAATTTCACTTAATTACTTATTTCAGAAATAGCACCTGATTGAGCTCTGCTTTTCTCTCATTGTACTACGTTGAAGAGCAGAACTGTGTTCCTCTCAGGTTGACACTTGTCACATCTGAGTGACAGCCCACCTTAGGTCTCCCATTCAAAAAGAGCATGGGGTGACACCTGCTTTCCTTCCACGAGGTTCTCAGGTGTGGGGATGGGAAGTACTCTGACCAGTCGTCTCTGTGCATCTTACACTGTGCTCAGTACAACAGGGAGGGACCCTAATAATGAAAAATTACATAAAATGTAAACTGCTTTTGAAAAATCCTCTCATTATTATGAGGCAGAAATTGTAAATAGCTTTAAAAGCATGCCTGAGTAATACTTTCCTCCCTAATGAGTACATAAGGGTACTACAGTGTTTGTCAACATCTGACTAAAAACTCCAGACTTTTCCTTGCAGTAAGCTGAATTGCCCTCAAGTGCATTAGTTTTAAGTGGAAGGTATGAATACGTAACTCTCCGAAACTCGGTACAAAAGCTCTGCATCCTCACATCTGTAGCCAAGTACTAGATTTTTTTTTTCCAGAGCAAAAAGAACTCCTATACAACCAACAACAGATAGACACCACTTGTTTAAAACAAAATAATAATTATATTCTGGATGGTAGACCAGCCACAGGCCTTTCTTCCACTGCAGGAAAAAACAGTAAACTAGCTGCAGATGTGACTGCACAGTTGGTCCTCACTAGTAAAAGTGAGGATTAGAATTTGTAAGGTTGGCTACAAGGTCTGTCCCCATTCTCAGCAAGGAGCAAGGAAGTGAGACGAGTAATCTGTAGGAGAGCTGGCTCCCTCCTCCGTGTTTTCCAAATTCAGTAAACTCTGTGCAGACTTGACCACAGATATGTTGAGAAAGTTTGAACTCTAAAACTCAAAGGCTGCAATTTAGCTGTACTCTGAAAAACACAAATACTGTGTTGGGAAACAAGAAGAGAAAAGCCTGAACTGCAGGCACCTTCATGTGAGTCCCGGGTCATTGGGGAATGAATGAGAGAAAAAAGCAATAAGCTTTCCACCCTGTTTGTTGTGTCTCATCACAAATAAAACCTGCGGGACACAAATCCAAGAGCAGAACTGTCTGGTCAAGGACATATGAAACAGATAAAACTATGGCAAACCACCTGTATAATCACCAGCATGACTCCTGGAGAGCTCCCACATGCACAGAGGCTGTTTCTCCTTTACTAGATTCCCTCCTCGCCTCCTGCCTGACTAGCCACCTTCACAAGTCAGTGCCTGAAAGAATGGAACCACTAGTGCACATTTCTCCCACTGTCTAGGTGATGTATGAGGAAGAAAATCCTTCCTTTCTGGTCTCCACTGAAAAAAAATGGGGAAAAAAAGGAAATTCTGGTGATTTTTAGTAGTTTGTGCTTTCTCCTGTTCAGAGCCGTTACTTCCACTGTCTGCATACCTCAGGTTCCATAAGGCCTTGTTCATATCCCTCTCTGAACAGAAATCCAGTCATTTGCCCCATTTTTCTGGAAACCTCCCAGCACTAAGCTTCCACTTGGTAGTTAATTCAAAGACAAACCATAAGCAAAGTCACAAACAGCTTTGATGCAAAGCTGCTCCATATGTCTAGTTTTCATAAATGGATCTTGACTGGGTTTCTGCCCCTTGCCTGGATCCCAACCCTAATGCTGCCTGCACCACACATCTGCTGCAGGGGAAGCTGGGCAGATGCTCTGTGCTGCAAATCAAGGGAGCATGTCTCTTGCTTCTCACAAGAGAAGGTTATTTTTAAAATGTGCTATGGGAAGTATTTGAATACAGACAACACTGAGGCCTTTTAGAGAGCTGCTTACAGAGCAGATTCCTCATTCTCTGTCTAATCATTTCTATTTCATGGCTGACTGATTTGTCCCCAGTTTCCATGCTGTTGTGCCTCATAGTCAAGTGGCAAGAAATGCAAAAAATATTGGGTAAAAAGCAGAAAGTTCTGAATCTAGAAAAATGCAATGGATTTAAACAAAACTGAGCTCAGCCCGAGCCATACTTCTGGCATTATAGGACTTTGACACATTTTTTTTTTTTCCTCTGACTTTCAGTACTTAAGACTCAGGTCTCCTTTAGTTAATTTAGCATTCTGCCTGGAATTTTTACAGCCAAAGTAAGAATGGCAGATGCATGTCAGAAGGGGACTACAGACTGATGGCTAAGGCAGGAACTGAATTGGTGTATTTTCACCCCAATCCAAGTCTGTCCCCTAGGTATTGGGTGTGAATTTTATTGCTACGTCTAATAGACTGAATCTGAACATAGGGTCCATATAAATGCAAATTGTGGCAAAAATTCCTCTCTACTCTGCAGGTTGGTCTATCTATGAAATACTTAAAATAAAAGTTATTCTTATTTATCCTTGTAACAAACCAGAAAATGTTAATTTACAATGCCATTTTGTACAAATACTGCTGGTTTTATCATGTAAAATGGAACCTATCTGGTTAACATAAAATTAATTTTGGTATATTCCTGTGTCTTGACTGTTCACTGCCAGGAGCTCACTTGCTGACATTGAGGCAGTACTGGTATTCTGGCTGTTTGCTGTTTTTCAGTGAATATGTTGGTCCACAATTATTTCAAAAGGAAAAACTGTTTTTTTCCATTCCTGTACTTATTACTCCCCAAGTTTATTTTAGAAGACAGAATGTATAAAACTTCCTCAATCCTTTTTTCTGTCAGTGGTCTCCCTCTTTTCCCATCAGGGTCTTTCTTTCATTAGGCTAGGTTATGGACACCAGACTTCTGACTTGCTTGGGAGCTATGACTCATCCTCAGAAGGTTTGGTTGCTTTGGGGACTTCTCCTGTTGACATACGCAATAAACTGTGATGCAGTGCTGTTCATGAGCTCTGGCATTCCCTGTCTACTCAGCTGCTCCTCCATGGGTAGAAGAAAAAAGAATTGCTCTCTCCTTTTTAAAATCATCAATTTTAAAGGCAGTTCTGTACCATTAGGTATACAGATGATTTTTTCTAAACAAATAACAAATTGTTTAGAAATGCCTTTTCATTTTTATATGGCTCCTTAAAGATACAGGCTGCTGTGACAATTGTTAGCATGGATCCAGCAATATGACCATGGCGTGTCACATTCAGCACCTTCAAACTCCGTTGAAGTCTGGAATTTGAATTTACTTATGACCTTGTTAAATTGTCTGCTCATAGCATGAATCATTTTACAGACACACATTAAGGATCCAGAGTTCACCCTCTTGATTCTCTGGAAACAGTATTTTTTTTCAGTAACGGGTCTTCATTACAACAAACATGGTGAATTGCACACACTCTGACACTGCTGGCCACTAAGCAAGCCAGTTAGTGGCTTAGTCACCCACTACAACTGGGCAGCTCCCATTTTTCCTAGGGTCTGACAACCCCAGATGACAGCATCCTCAGTTTTCAAACTGGTGGTGTATTCCCCTCTCCATCTTTCCAGGCTGCAGTGTGATCTGAGAAATGCTTGTTAGGCCTTGGCTTTGGAAACACCACCTGGGCTCAGCTCTTTTCAAGCTTATCAGAAACACTGTCTGCTCCCAGGAATTGCTAATAAGCTGCTGTTTTCCTTATGACCACCCTTGGAAAATATTCTACCTGCCTGCATGGCACAACATTCCTGTTTTCACACCTTCGGACAAGCGCCTACACAAACTGTGCCCAGGATGAAACATTGTTATGACAAAAGCCTATAGGCTTTTGCAAGCCTATAAACAGCAGTCCAAAATGGGACCCTTTGAGCTCCCCTGGACTGCAGCAAGCTACAACCATACAACATACATACATACAACATACATACATACATACAAACATACAACAGATGCCTCTCAGAGCCTCATGTATGGAGGATCACTGAAACAAGCTGTATCCTGGGACAATATGCACACTCCTCAAGGCCCAATCCTTTGCCCATTGGGAGATGCAAGAGCATCCAAAGTGAGTATTTCGTTGATCTCTGGGGGGAATTTTTCACAGGCACCTTGCTTGCCTTGACTCTTCATGTCTGTGTGCATGCCCCTGCACATATGCTACAGCAAATCAGAGAAATATTGCTTTCTTAGATGTCTAAGTACCTTGGATATCAAAGTAAGTTAGGCTAGTGGCTAAGGCTACATTATAAACTCACTTAAATGTTCTTAAGTATTGTTCTTTTGCTAAGTTGTTAAACGTAAGTTATAAGCTAAGTGTTGCTAAGAGTTGTTCTGCTGTGTTGCGAACTTCAAAGTTATAAATTAGGTTAAATGCTCTTCAGTGTTATTTTCAGTAAATTGCTAAGGTTAGGTTAAATTGTAAATTAAATTTAAGCTATAAATTAGGTAAAAGTTAAGTGTTCTTCCTATGTTAAATTGTTAGGCTTAAAGTATAAGTTAAGTACTGTTAAGTTGAAGTGTTGTTAAGCTTTCAGGCCCTGTTCCTTTTTACCCTTGCCCACACTGTCTTTTGTCACACACACACCCCTAGACAGTTCTCAGTTCATTTCTGTTTGATTGCCTCGATTTTGTTTGGTTTTCTTGTTTCGTGCTTTCCCTTGTTGTGCCTTGGCTGTCCTATAAGTAGTAAACTGAGTCTTGCCAATGAACTTGTCGTGCTTTGTCACTTAATATTAAATCTGACTTTTGCTCATATCCTTGCTGTTGATTTTTTAAGTGATCTCAAGCACTCTCATTCATAACACGTGGATTGTACAAATTTGTCTGTATAAATTCTTTTTCTACAAGAATACCTATCTCTGTGATACTTCTGACCAAAGTGACTTCAAGCAAAAATCTCCATCGACCCTGACTTGTCAAAACAGTCAAACTGATTTATAAACCCAAACAAAAAAATCCAGGCAAGGGCACAGCTAGATTTTGCTTTGCTTGCTTATCATCTTTTGAAGGAAGGAAAAGCACCAAAGAGAACAAAACAGAACAAGGACACAAATCCAACCGCCACTAGAATCTCCGATTTTGCACCCGCCAGGCTCAGAGAGGGCGATTCGGTTTGTGACATCTACCCGCCCTGCCTCTGTGCGTGCCTTGGGGAACGAAAATCCTTCCGACGGTGTTACACAAGGTCACGCAACTCATCCCCCCGCTCCCCGGCCCCGGGCGGGACGGCCCGGCTGCAGAGCTGGCTGCCGGCACACACCGCGGCGGGACCCCCGCGGCCCCCGCCCGGCTGCGGCGAGCCCAGCCCGATGCGCCCCCGCGGGACAGCGCGGCCAGCCCGAGACAGGGCCAGCCCCGCTCCGCACCGGAGCGAGGAGCTCCGCAGGGCTGCCCTGGCCGCTGCATGCCTCTCTCCTACCCACTCCGCCTTTTCTTTAAAAACAAACAAAAACCGATCAGCCCCTGGCCCGTTCCCTCATGTAGCAGGTGGAGGGATGTGGTTCGCGGGCTTCAGCCGTCCTGACAGTGCCCGCGTATCCTGCCTCGGCAGGACTTGGTATCGACCCCCGCGACGCCCCGCCTCGGCCCCTCACCTTAACCACGTCGTCGTTGAGGTGCTTGGGGTCTCGGTTGACCAGGTCGATCTCTTTGGTGTGCACGTCGTGCACCGCCTTTTCGCTCAGCTCATCTGCCATCATCTTGTTGTTGGGCTTGTAGATGTTGCCCTGCTCCCGGACGGGCGCCGTGTACAGAAAACCCTGCGGGGAGCAGAGGGAGCGCAGGCGGGAGGGGAGAGCCCAGTGAGGCGGGAGAGGAGGGGAGGGCAGGGCCGGTCCGCGCACGAGGGCGGGCTGGGGAGGTGGCCGCGGGTCCCGCGGGCAGCGGGATCCAGGCTGCGGGGCGGCCCTCGCCCGGCTATTTAACCGCGGCCGCGGGGCGCGCACCACACCCCCGCCGTGCCAGGCGCCGGCTCTCGCTCCCGCCGCCAGGCGGCCCCGGCCCCGCGGCGTTGCCCCAGGGCGGAGCGAGTGGCCCCTCGGCGGGGTGGGCGCTGGCGTGGCCCCGCGGGCACGGCAAGGAGCGTCCGGGGCTACCCGCACAGCGCCCTTGCCGCACAACACCCTCCCCGTAAAGCGCCGTCCCCGTACTGCCCTCGCCCTACCGCCTATGCTGCGCTGACCTGAGCACGGCGCCTGCACCGCCCTGTCTTCACAATACTTGCCCCCCTCCCTGTACCACCCTTCATTCAGGGCCATCGCCGTACCCTCTCCATCCCGGTGCTCTCGCTGTAGAGCTCTCCTTACACCTCTCTTTCCGCACGATAGCCAGCAGCCCCCTCCCCGCGCCCCGCCGGGGACGAGCGTCCCAGCTCCCCCTGACCCGCCGTCCCTGCCCGCAGGTGCCCGGCCGTCCGCCCTCCTGCCGCCGAGCCGCCCCTCGCCCCGCTCCTCCGACGGGTCAGGGAGCTTGGGGCCCGAGCCGCTGCAGGTAGTCGGCGGCGGGGCAGCATCCCGGCCCGGCGGCGGGGCAGCATCCCGGCCCCATGCCCTGGCGGTCCTACCTCCGAGTCTACGTATTTGGTGCCGGACATGCTGCCGCGGGCTGCTGACGGCTCTGCCGCGAGTTACTCTGCCCTGTGACTTGTAGGACCGGAGGCAGGAAGATTCCGCTCTGCGGAGCGGCCGGCCGGGGGAGGTAGCTGCGAGGAGAGGGCTGGCCGCTGGCCAGGGCGGCTCCCTGCCTCCGCCTGGGGTGGATGACAGCGGCGGTACGGCCCCGCACATGGCAGGGCGGCCGGGAGCCGCCGGGGGTGGGAGGGGAAAATAGCCCTGCCCCGGCAACCTGGGATCTGGCGGACCCAGGTCCGTGCGGAGGCAGGGGCTCACGACCCGGTCAGTGGGTCCCCGCCGCTGGGTGCCGGGGTGACAGTGGCTGCGTGCGGCAGAGCCACCTGGGCAAATGGGGGCGGGGGGCGGGCAAGGAAACAGTGAAGAGATGGAAAACTTTGTGTTCAGCGTCCAGAGCGAGCGAGGTGTTTGCCGGGCTCCCCCCTCCCGGCATTGACAATAGTTTACACAGAAGCATCGCTGCTCCAGGAACAATTGTGGAAACTTGGATATCCTTGGGATGAAGAAAAAGAGGTTTTTCTCAACTGGTTCATTTCAAAACTATGCAAATATTTAACAGTTCTGCACTTTAACACTGCTCTATTTTTCCCGAGAGGAGATTGATCCATGCATGCCTGCCATGCATATTAACCATTGGGATTAACTTTTAAAGGGGAATGGTGTGCCACCGTCTTGCCATGCTCGGTTCTCAAGGTTTTTGTAAGCTCAGGGGCATATGTAGATGTAAACGGTAAAAATATAAACATTCATCACCGGGATTCAAGATGGCTCAGGTTAGGGCTGCAGCATCACTATACATTTAAAAAATGAATTATATTTCACTTTTTTTGTGTGCATATGTTTGCAGCCATTAGTTTTATGTTAGGAAATCAGACTATGGTGAAAGATTTATAACATTAACAGAAAAATTATGACCTTAGTGTTATGCCATTTAGCACAGAATTGCAGCAACAGAAGCAGAAAATTCCTAACTACAGTATATTTGGCTTTGGCACTTCAACAGAGAAATGACCTCGAAGAAGCCCCTGGCTAAGATGGATGTAGGCACTACAGATGTAAATAACTGCACCTGTTGCAAATGCAGTTCATATGGACATGTGTTGCTGATACATTGGTTAGCAGTCAGCTTTCTTTACTTTATATTGCTCGTAAACAAATGACTTGGATGGAAGATTTCCAACTTTCCAAGTCAGTTGTAATTTTTAAAAGTAACTTTTTTATTGATGCAATAATTCACTTAAGCCATTGTTAGAATATTTTTGCCTGTCCAAGCTTTTGAGTGTGAATATGGAGCCAAATGAGTTTATTGAAGGATATAGACTCTGCAATTTTTCCATCCATCTGAAAAAAACTGCAAGACAGTTCTTTGTTTTCTTATCTAGGAAAATTTTTCATTTAGTTACTGTCCTCCATATGAGTCAGAACATTTTGATCCATCTTTCAATATGACTCTGTATCTCAAGAATGACTTTTTAAAAAGAGAAATAAGAGAGATACTTGTCAATTTGAAATGCTGAATTGATTCTGAAATAGTTTTTCAGAACCACAGTCCCCTTTAAAAAATATTTCTGAATCACACAACAATACTGCAGCTAGAATAATATCATAAACTAGTGGAATTTATAAGTTTTATGAGATGAATTCCAGAATAGGCTACATACAAAGCAAAATGAATGTTAGCAGTGCTTTCTTGAGCTGGAATACCAAGGCAAAAAAAGGCATGGGTACTATCAAGCAGTAAGAGTGAGCAAGTTACATCTGCAGAGATGGAGAGGGATGGAGCCATAGCCCATTGCCTCTAGCACTGCTGTATGAGAAATGTAGACAAAAGCAGAGATCTGGCATGGATGCACACAAGAGTTCTGCAAGGATCTCCTGTTACACTCAGAAGAAGAGTAATAGCTCAGTGGGAAAGGGCCAGGTAAAGGCCTGCAGAAATCTTCTGAAAGTGCAAAGGCTCCACTCCCCTTTTCAGTTACTATGAATGGATTATCCAGGGGTGGCCAGAAATTACCAGAAATTGTAGACACTCAAACTGGCCTTCGAAACACCACCCAGTCTTCTCATGGAGCTTTGCTTTGTCTTTAGTAGTCCAGGTCAGTTGCTAAGCAGGACTACATGCTACCTTGGTTGGCCACCTCACTGCATTTCTTCATGACACCAGCCTTAGGCATTTCATACCTAATTTAAAGAAATTTTTATTGCTCCAAGACTTTGCTTTTACTGAAATTTCAAACCTCAGGATTACCTTAGTTAAATACTTGCTCTAAACCTGGAGCAATGTGCAATTTATGATTTATTTTTTTCCATTTTGAGGGGAGGAAAAGTTTTGTTATGGGTAGGATTCCCAGAAACCAGTGGTGGAAAAAAAGGATTTAACAAAATCCCTCAAAAACTGGCAGAAAATGAGTCATGAAACTGAACTGAATGTGAATGACTGCTCACTGAGTGTCTTTGTCAGGTATCAAACACTCCTTCTTCCTCCACTCCTCACCCCCCTTTTCGTTTTAAGCTTGTGTAGTTATTCCAGTTATGGTATTAGCAATACTCCTGATATATTCCAATGTCAGCAAGATCAAAATCAGCCCTGGGAAACTGTTTCCTTTATGTATAGTTTCAACACCAACAAGGCTATCAGGTAACAGAGGCTGTCCATGACCAGCCTGCCTTATGTAAAGCACTTAAAAACCTGAGGCTTAGGAGTGAAAGATCATTGTTTTTTTGTGTATCTTCTATTCAACTGCTCAACTGCATCATTTTATGTGCAGTTTTGTATGTTTTGCTGGATGAAAGCCTTAGCTGCCAAAACTGTTGGTATTGAAGTTTTAGTAGTCATGCTACTGTTCTCACCCTATTGCATGATAACAAGCATTAGGATAGGATAAACATGCAGGACAATGTTTTCCCCATTCCATTATTTAAAGACTTGTAGTCCTGGAGGATTCACAGTGTCCTCACTCTCTGGAAGGTTTCTGTATTTTAAAATGTAAGTCTTTGGATCAAAATTTTTCCATAGAGATGTGTTCCCCTCGCCCTGGTATACAGGGCTGCAGGTTCATGTACACATTTGGTATTTGGCCTGTTTGTGCCTTGAATCCAAGGATTAGTTATACCAAGAGAGATGGGTAGCTCTTCTCACATTCCTTCTTTCTCACAACATCTAGACATGAGTGATTTCATTTTATGTGAATTGATGCTGCTACAAAACATTTCACAATAGCCTAAGGGCTAGAAGACTCAAACCAACACCTGAGAAACCTGAAATCAATTTTTGCATGAGGCATGCCAGTGCATTTGGACTCATTCCTGGGAAAGTGTGTTTTGGGAAGTACCTTATTCTGCTGGTGCGCAGTTAAGTATATTTTGAGGAGTCTAAGGCCCCCCTTCTTTTGGGGTTCTGACTGGGCTTAGATGAGTAAGATGCCAAGCTGATCAAATAAGGGCAGTTCTGGGCATGACAAAAGTAAAACTGTAGGTATTGTGGGGGGTTATGGGAAAGGGAGGTGCCTACTGAGTTCAGACATGTTCCTGGTGGGTGGCAGTTGGCAGGGATTACTGTTTTGGATCAAAATGCATGGCTTTTTCTCATCTCAATCTTTTATTAGAGCTAGCCCCTGTATCAAGATAGCTTGTAACTGCCTTGACTGGAGAGGCAAATAGATTGAAACCTTTAATTCTGCAAGACCCTGTGCAAACCAAGTCTCTCTTTTCTCAACCCTTTTCAGTATCAAATACCTTGAAAACTGACCTGGACCATGAACAGTGGTCTATGTCAATGCTGTTCTGTACCATTCTTCCAGTCCTACCATATTATTAAATGTTCATGTGTTTTATAGAAAATGTCAGACTATGAGAACTTGTCTCATTAATGGGACTTAAGTACCCACTCCTTAAGGCTTATGTAGGATGGGCTTTTTGTTACTCTGCTTCTCTACCTAAGCACTGCCTGATAAACCCTAGCTGATAGTTGTATCATTGTGATAGCTCTAAGAGTTTAAAATAAAAAAGCAAAACCAGGTGCATAGGGTGAAAAGGCAGCTCTTTTTGAGCTGAGACAGTTGAAAAAATAGACAAGCTTTCCTCAAGGTTTGAAATAAAAGTGAATCTCTATATTTTATCCCATCTGAGCATCTTAAGTAGGGTCTGATTCAGTACTATATGAAGGAGTCCTTCTTTCAGCCACTTGCAGTTGGAAGGGGAAGCTATACAACAGCTGAAACTGAACATCTAAGACAGGGGACACTCACCCGTGGCATCAAGTTGTGAGAGAAGGGTGTAGAGAAGAACCTGCCTCACTACTTTTATGAAACTCTAGTTGCTTCCATCAACCTTCCCAATTTCTGCAGCAAATACAACTTTCTATGTAGCAGAGCAAAGAAGCCAAGCCCAGCCTTGCCCAATATTTTGCATTAATCAGTACAGACTCTTTTCTCTGGAGGATGATTCAAAGCAGGAACCTATTTTAGCTCCTCTGAATTGCCTCTCAGATGTTTTCCTTTTGTTACAATAAGCTTAGGAAGATTAATGTAACCAAGATATAGTTAGCCTTTATTAATTAGCCTAATTTGTAAATCCCTGAATGAAGAAAGAACCTCCAATTTTAATGCCCACCTGCTGGTTCAGTATCTCTGGAGGCCTTCAACTCTAATTTTCATGAGCATAGACAACAGACAACACTGGTAAAGTCTCTGGTGTTTGACCTTGTTCCATTTGCATTTTTATTAAAAAAAAAAAAACCAAACAGATGTATTTTCCATGTTTTTTTAAAAGAGTTAATAACAGCAATAGTTTTATCTCTGCAGGTGGGGGAATGATCACACCCTGTAAAAATAAAGGACTTATCATTCTTTGGCTTCCACTTTATATAAGTGTGTGGTCTGAGGTCCCAGAGCTGCAGGGATGTTCTGAACTTTTAGTCAGTGAATGCTTAAATGAACTTTTTGGATAGGTGGGAGCAGGCTCTTCATCTACTAATACTTCAAAGTTTCTGTTAAGAATTTGTTTCAATTTATACGATGAACTACTAGGGTGGTGAAATACAAGATACAAATATAAAAGTTCCAGAATCAGATTAGGAGCATTTTAGGAAACAGCTCTTATAAGTAGGCAGGTTAAACTTCTCCATAAATTAAAATTAAGAAGTCCATAAACACAAATCCAGGGTGAGTTCTGTATGTTAGTTGTGATCTTCATGAAAAACAAGATGCTGAAATATTTTACAAGTCAGAACTGAGTTTCCAGCTCATGGTTGTAGACCTAAGGCCTGCAGTAACAAGAGACAGGCTGAAATCGTAACACCACACATTTATTTTTGGTAATACCTCTACCATGATGCTGGAAAATCTACTCTTGTTACAAGCAATAACATTTTCCCCATTCCACAGACATGAAGATTCATCAAAGTAATCTAAATCTGGTGTAAATTTTCTTACATTTGTTGCAAACAATGAGACTCAGTTTCTGGACTCCCTTGCCTAAATTCTCACTTGTGAGCTGCTTTTAAGGGATCAGCTGGGACGGTTTGTCCACATTTTGAACAAATTAGAGACAAACCTGCTTCTACATCGAAGAACACAATTCAGAGCTAGTTCCCATTCAGTCCCTGTTGTCCAACAGTCCTGTGAGGTTTTCACAGTATATGCTGTGCCAGACCTTCAGGATGTATGTCAGAACCATAAAAACCTGAGAATACTTGCCAGCCAGAGTTGCCTGGGCAGATTCACACCTGAGTATTGGAGAGTCTGTAAATACTGCTACTTTCTTCCACTCCTTTTACAGACAAAGTAAGAGTATTTGCCAAGCATCTAATATTTTACCCAGAGTCTTAGAGTGCACTTTTTATTTGCTTATAGTAAAGGCACACCTGTTCCAGAGAAAGATATTGTTATCAATATTTAAGAAACTAAGAGCTTTAATTACAAGTTTGCTTGAGTCTTGTAGCAGCTAGAGAAATGGTGGAAAGAACTAATCGATGACAAGCCTAAATCAAAATAAGAACAAACCAAACCATTCTACTTAATTGTGATAGCTAGAGCCAGTTGACTTCAGTAAGCTATTTAAGAATGCATACCATAAAACATAAAATATATATCCAGGAATGCATACCATAAAATGATACATCTTTCTCTGGGGAATGGCCTCATTCTCAAAACTTAAAATGCAGACTTGGGTTCCTTCAAAGCGGAGGCTTTTATAGGGCTCCTTTTAGACACAAGAACTAGTACTGATTGATTTATTTTCTTTTTCTCTTTTAAATGAATTCATCAAGAGGATATTTTTCAGTGGAAAATATCTTTGTAAAAGTTCTTGGATGCTGTAAAAGAAAATAACTCTCAAAAGAGTTCAAGCCTAGCCTGGCCAATTTTTATTTTCAAAAGAGTTATTTCCATTTTTAACACAAGAAAGGTATTTTGAAGAACACATCTGAAAAACAAGCTAACTTCTTGCAGAATAAAAATGAACAAGAGCAGTTTCCATGGGCACTAATCATTAAGATCCAGTTTTTTAAAGCCATATGAATCCCTCTCTAAATGGCACAAATGCTAAAATTACTTTTAATATACAAAGATATTCTTAATATACAAAGAATATCCAGCTAGCTCTAATAGGCCAACAGACAAGAAAAGGAAAATTCTGCAGCTCATCTGTAAAGAAAGTGTGCGCCTGTAAAAAGAATTAAGCATTATTTCGAATGTTGCCAAAATTCTGCAGAGATAGCAATCATTCTGTATGGGCTTAGTTGCACACTGAGATATGTAATTTTCTACTATAAATACATTAAATGCAGTTGATAATAGGGGAACTATATTGATATTCATCCATTTCCTTACCTCTGAGATATTTTGGAAGAACTGCACAGTATTCTATGGTGTTTGGCATTTTAAGAGTTTGTTTAAAAGCTGAAAAATCTGAAAAGAAATGAAGTTGAAAATGGGAAACAGTGGATATTTTGTTATTTTATTAGATATCTCTCGTTTGATAAGAAATTTGAGACACTTTAGAAAATAACATTCTAAATCATACAAACATTTTACAATTGCAATTTATCATCTGTATTTAAATAAAACAGCAACATAAGCCCACCAGAAGGCTAATGCAATTTTAATGTACCTCTGCACATTTTCTGTTATTCTGGTTTAAAAAGTCATATTAGACATGCAGAAGAAAGAAGGTCTTTTTCAGGGGTTAGGCTTTGAAATACTAAATAAGCAACAGAGAGAGTCAAGTCAATAGTTAGGTGTATTAGACAAGGATACCAAGTACACTCATTTGCCTTCTGTAAGAGCTTGCTACCTACTTAAAGTGCTAGCATAGTGTCTATTGCTTTAAATATCACAATGTTCGCACCAATAATATACAGAAATAGGCAGGGTAGCATTTATTACACCCAATTTTTAATAAAAAACATTTCTCATAAACAGATATTTCCAAGTCTTTTTCATAATCGTGTATAAAAACACTTATAATCTTTGCTTTTACACACAATCATATATAATTAATATATTAGAATTGCACAGCAACACTCAAAATCTACTTAATTTAGAAAAGGAAATTTTAGTTATCTAAAATAATTTTTGCAGTGTCTCACTCTTGCTGCTTAATAAGTTGGTTAGAATTCAAATACTAGAGAAACTATGCTTCTTAGAAACCTGACCAACTGTCATTTACAAAGGTACAAAATATACAGCAAAATTAATCTCTCATTAAATAAAATATACAGATTAGCTAATGTTACAGATCATTAGCTAACACCTTATTTTAAGGGACAAACTTCTAGGGAGCTTCCCCCTTCCCACCCCCCCCCCCCCCCATATAGGAGAATTACACAACAGTTCCTTTCCCTGTATGTTTATGCAATGAGTCACGTTCACTTTAACTGCTGATAATAGAGGACTGGGTTTATCATTCTGCATAGTGAGGCCAAAAATGATCCCTGGTGTAACTGCAGTTAAGTCAGTGTGAAACCCTAGAGATCAGTTTTGTCTAAGGTATCACAGCCTATTCATTTATTTATTTATAGTAAGAACACCACTCATTATCACTATGGGGGCTTTTAGTCCTCCATGAGAATTCTCCTGTAATCTACCAATCAACCTACCATTAAAATAAAGTGTTGCCAATATACTCCACGATCACTCTGTTGTTAAAATAGTGAGCTATGAAAACTGCCTACTAATTCTTAAATGGATCTCCCTGATAATAAATGAGTTTTAATAAAAACAGCATGTTCCCACTTAAACCAGCCATTGTAATTTAACAGTTTGGAATGAATGGTAAGTGCTTGTATGTTAAGTTAGCAAAGAAGTATAACACCAGCTACAACTACAGCAGTGTCACATCTCTGATGTTTACTCTTGGTCCAGGCGTATATTAACCATGGCAAAGCAGCGGCCTAGGCTCTGAAAGAATGGTACAACAAAAACATCTGTCAGGCTCTTCCATACAGTTTGCACTGAAGGCAGGACCATGAGACAGGTTTTCACAAAAGGCACCACAACCCTGTAAAAGAAAAAACAAAAAATTTGAAGATTGGTGCTGCTACAGCATGGGGAAATCAGGATAACGAAACACACGTGTGACATCTTACTGAAAAGAAGTGGTTCTTTACCTTTTATAACTTTATAATTTAAATATTTAAGCAAGTTGACTCTACTCTCTTGCAGTCATTCTCCATCAATTTTGTTTGCTCAAGGCCTCACACCTGCATATGCATGTGGTCCTCTGGCCAGAATCATTTGTATGCAACATGAGTGTGTAGACATTGGCTTTCTTTTCATTGTGTCTGTTTGCTAACTGGCAATTTCTTTACATGCCATTTAGAACGATGAACTTTTGCTGCCTCTCCCTGCTCCTGGCAGGGCTGGTGTACATGATCTGACATAGCCCTGCTGTGACCCACCGTGGCTGAAGGGCAGTCATCTCCTAAGGACTCACTTGAGCTGTGGTCATATGTGAATGTCTTTAGGGGTTGACAGAAACACCATGTTCCCCAGTTTGATTGACTGGAAACAGCATGCTTTACAATCTGCTCTTGCTCTGCTGTATCTTCTGGTGTTTCTTTTATCTGTCTGTCTTGCAGGCACATACAAGTGCACAGGCACACATGCACATCACACCATTGGTGTCTCATTCCCACCCATTCCTGTTACAGTGCTACAGTAAAACAGAAACAGGGAGGCAATATCTTACAATACAGGTACATGCCACATCTCCAAAAAATCGCTGATCCTGTCAAGTTCTTAATTTGTGAGTGAGAAATTAACATTAGAATATGGTCAGAACTCCTTATCATGGGATAAAATCTTTTTATTCACCCAGGATGCATACTAGAAAGTATTGTGCTTTCATCTCCTGAACTTTGGTAAGCATCTGGGGATTGTTCTTCATGTGTGCCAATTCCAAAGCAATGTCATTACTGGTGGCTTGAGCCAAGCATGCCAACAGTGGAGGACAGCCAGAAGTACACATATGGGAAGTTCAGGAGGGCCAGGGAATACATTACAACTGACCACAATATTTTAAGTTATTCTTCTTCCTTGATCATTTACTGGTCTAAACCTCTGGTCATTTCCCTAAGCTGTTCTTATTTGGGTGCAGACAAACTAAATGTATACATAAATAATACCGAAGTTCTACTTGGGCAGATTTAAAAAAAATCTCTCTGCCATACTGAACATGTTTGCTTCCTAAATTAGGTAAAAGGAGCTATAGATTCTTTTGACAATGATAATAAACTCTGTTCTATTTTACATTCAAAATTTAAGTTCCCAGTCTTGTATTTGCATAATTCCACTGCAGAACTTTCACTGACTTTTATTGGAATGACAGAAAATACCTAATTTAATATTTCATCATAAGTCTGAAAAAAAAAGGTGTCATGTATTTACAATGCATACTCCTCAGATTAACAAAGTAGAAAAAACCTACCATGTTTAAAAAAACGTGAAGGTTAGAAATGTACCGAATCAAAATTAATTACTTTCAGTGTTTATCTAACAGCTTTTGTCCTACAATGCAAGCCATATACTGGTACATCAATGCTCTACTCAAAGCTAGCCCAGATGGATTTAAACAAGAATAGTTTTTCTAAAACCTTCTCTTTTGTCTCTGCTGAAACACCCCATATAGGACTGTGAGCATCACTGGAAAATTGTGCCTCTAGTTTTAAACTGAACCCTGTAAACTATGTGTTTATAACCACCTATAATGTCACTGCATATAAAATAGATGATTTATAGAGTAAAAAACTTAGGCCTTAGCCTGTTAGAATACAGCTGATAAACATCAGTAATGCAAAGAAAAAAAAAATTGCTATTTTTCCAAGCAACACAGGGAAAGCACCAGAAATGGCTATTCTGTTTGTGCTGACTTCACCTCTTTTCCATTTCAGATAGTTTATAAGGACAATGTAATTGCTCCATTGATACCATCTATAATTCATTCGGCCTGATTTTTTAAAAAATCTAACTGAACTGGAGAGAAGCAGAAAAGACAACATTACTTTTGACCCTCTATTGACAGGATCACACAAAATACAAATAAAACAAATACTGCAGTATGCAGAAGATTCACAGAAAACTGTAGAAGGCTGGAGAAGCAATGATCATAGTACTTGAAATTGCTGTAGAGGTCAATCACACAGTACTGGAACTCTTTTGATAATTATCAACTATTTTGATAATCTTAAGGAAAATAAACATTAAAATGTTTTGGTAATGTTTTATAATCTTTTAGCACTTGTTATCAATTTTTTTATTTATTGTAAATGCATGCAAACCCCAATGTAGGCTAAATCCATAGGAGTATACATGAGACATAATAGCAACCAAAGCTAATTAATGTAAATAACTTTCAATTTTACAGTAGAAGTCCATCTACTAATAGAACAATTACTGAAACCTCTTTCATCAGAGAAGAAAATCCTTTACACCAAGGAGAGTCATAAAAGGTATTTTCAAAGTTTTAAATTATGTGAGTGTGTATTTACATTTTTACAAGTCTGCATCCCGTCCTGCAGAGGATGCCTTATCTGACAGTGTGATATTTCCAGGTTATCAGAGCGTGTAATGTGCTTTCTGTGGAGTGACCAGTCACACTTAAAAAGAAATAATCAAATGCCATGAGAAGCCATGTATTTTTTTTTGTGACTTGACAAATATAACATACCCATCCTTTGCTGTGGATTTATTCTGGTCTGCACTTTTGTTCACAGACATAGAAGCTACCTGCTTGAGTAATGTCTAACAGTAAAATTAAAGTAGCATATCCCAAGGATATCAACACTGATGCCATATTGGTAGTAGTACCAATAGTTACCATGTAGTACAGCATTAGGAAGAAAATGAAAGGTGTGTAGAATTTGTCATCTAAGCTGAAGACAGCTACCTATATGACCTCTCATTGAATCTTGCTATATATATATAGATATAAAATACCTCTTCTTTGACCAAGTGGGATGAATAGTGTCTTTTGGACACTGTTGAACTGAAAAGCGCCAATTACCCCATTTTTTCCCCTCCTATCCTATTTTCTCTTTATTCTGTTCAAGGCATGACATCTACAAAATTATACCCCTCAATGTTTCTCACTTTTGTTCATGTTACTTTTTCTTCTTGCTAAGCCCTGAATGAACAGTGTCAAGAACCAAAGACCTCTTGGAAATGGCAGAGCACAGTTTAATTCCCACTGAAAATGAGAATCAACTTTTCACAGACTTGGGCAACAATGTTGGAGTAGTCATGCACCATTAATTCAGATTCCGGCTTCAAAGTGAAGAATCATACCTTCTCCTGTAATGTTTTTCAAAATGGAATCTCAAGACACATGTCTGAGATACTTAACACTTAAGATACTGAGATACTTCATACTATTTTTCAAATGCTCTATGTTTCTGTGCTTAAATTGCCTCACTCCATGTACTACATCAGGATTGTGAATTAAAAGTCTTGTATAGCTCTAAAATACAAGCAAGCATTGTGAAAAGATGGCTAAAAGTTACCTAGGAGTTGTACAGCTTCTTGTTGCATGCCATTAACCACTGGGACAAGTGAGGCAATGGATAATCACCAAAACCTTTCACAACTCATACACAGTATCTGAAGTGAATTAAAATAAAATAGTATGTATTCCAGGACCTGGGTAGACTGGAATAGATAAAACTACTACAAAAGAAGTAAGACAACATCCACATACTTCCTTTCCCTAAACCAAGGGATATGTACTGGACATCAAAGAAGAGGCATCAAGGCAGCACCACCCGACTGATTATAAGGTAGGCCTTCCTAGCTGTAGTGTAATTTATTTAGATTTCAAGCAGTCAGTAGGGACATGGTTTTATGGTTGAGTATGATAGCAGCAGTTATGTAAATGAAGTTGTGGAATACAAAAAGGTAAGAAATAATGCATGTCCATATCTGCTTTTCATGTAAGTCCCTGTCTGTATCTCAGCACTGTGAATGGAAGCTCAAGCGGAGAAGTGCTGTGAATACCTACTGCTTTAGCCAATGGTGTATAGAGCAGAGTGAGCCCATCTCAGATCCAAGACTCAAGTTATGGATCACTGATTCTTAGCGTAAATATGCTATGTACCAGAACGCTATTCTAATAAGACTAGAAAAAAGCATATATGAAATTCAAGTGTTAATTTCCGAGAGGTGGCAAACATGTGGCTTGGAACAAGAATCAGTCACTGATCTACAAGAAATATAACAATTTTGCATGAGCCTCTTGAAAAACCAGAAGTGTTCTGTTCACATTCAGAAGTCAATAACCTTAAGAGCTACAATCTGAGCACATATTTAAAAGCTTGCTAATTTCACAGAAAGATGTTACAACTCTGTGTGGCCTGTATACTCTGGTGAGAATGACAGTCATCAGTAAAGAAAAGATGTGAAGTTGACTTCCTTGAACTGGCTTGTATGTGGATCACCAGCCTGCTAGCTGGCCCAGTTTCAGCCCATCTGTATCTTTTAGCAGGTAGTGTGAAACCAGATTCTGCTCAAGCAGCCAGTCTGGGAACACAATATGCTCCATCTCCATGGTTAAAAAAGAAAATTAAATGTATTACTATATATTTCTTACTTAGCTTTCTTTTTGCAGGTGAAAGACAACATTTACTATGAGGTGTGATGGGGGCAATTCACAAGGTGCCCTTGAGTGTGAGAAATGCTGAGTTAGACTTATGTGGATTTTTAACATGCTGATGAAACTGCAACAACTGCAACATGTGTGACATCAACAGAGCTTTCTGCTTGAACACCTCCAGAAGTCTTTGAAACACTTTTTAATTTAGCCCCAGAAAAGGATGACAAAAGTGAAGCACAG
This sequence comes from Vidua chalybeata, assembly GCF_026979565.1. Lineage (NCBI taxonomy): Eukaryota > Metazoa > Chordata > Aves > Passeriformes > Viduidae > Vidua > Vidua chalybeata. The sequence continues at coordinate 48,207,098 of NC_071534.1, read as the reverse complement.
AGACTGAGTGGCAGGCTTCTGGGAGGGTTTGCCCCAGGGTCCTCCCATGACATTTAAACAGTTGAAGACAGAGTTATAGTGGAATTCCCTTTCTTTCATATACAAAACAAGGAGTTACTTTTTCTTTCAGACCCAATGGGCCTACAAGGGAACTATACCCTTTATTTAGGGCCTCTAAATGTTCACTGCTTTTGCACTCTCTTCTCAAATGCAGCAACACTGAACTCCTCACTCTCATGATATCTGGAACATGAAGAGGTGCCAACTTAGAGATGCCAACTTAGTTTCAGTGTGTTCCACTTTTGTGTTGGAACAAATCCAGCTTCTTTGTGGGAGTTTGTGGGAATATGAGGCAGTATTGCCTTTAGAGGGTAGCACTGGATGGAGTCCAAGGGGATGCAGATAGCACTACTGAGTTTTGTGATTCTTTCACATCCATCCCAGGTGCAAGGAAGATCAAAACAAAAGATCAATTCTATGTTGACAACGAACCTAGGCAAAGAAAATGATTTGTTGGGGAAGCAAGTGTGTTCACAGAAAGTCAAGAGAAACTTTTCAAGGGAAGTGCTACATTCAGACAGTCCTATTTCACATGTACTGAGAACCCACGGTTCCTGAGATAGTCACTAGGGACTACGTTCATAAATAGTAACTGACCTCTGTGTCCTGGATCAGTGAAACCCTGTATCCAGTCTGTGAAATCCAGATACAAGATCCTTCTGAAGCACAAAAAAAGTACTGAAAATTTAATAAATTTGGCATTGATGAATTTTTCCACATATATTTCACTACTGGAAACCTATATATTCTCACCATACCCTTTTGCAGTCACACCGCACACTATGGCAGAGTGACGGCTGACAAATCTAAAAATCTGGGCAACACTATGCCTATGAACTGTTTGTTTGTAACGATTTAGGAACAAGAGATATAGCAAGTGGGCATCCCTAAACAGCACTGCAACTTCTTGAATATTATGCAAACACTATGTTTCAAAATTCAAGTTAATCAGTTTTCAAAGTGGCTTGACAATGTCATCAACACAAGCTTCCACTGTACTTTCAAAAACTGAAATCTGCACCCACGACATTACCACCACAAGTTCAGATAATCAATGTATTCCTAGGGTTTTGAGTTCACTTCCAGTTTCTGTATGCTGTTTTTCTTGATAAAAGGAAAAGGATTCCAGTATTACCCAAATCAAATTAGACTTTGCCCAAAACTCATGTATATGGAAAATCCTGGTCTGCACAAATAATGTCAATAATCTGCATTCATCCCTTCCTCTACAGCCTTTTGGATTGTCAGTTCTTTCCTCAACCTCATTATTCTCCCTGCCTTTCTTCCTTCTCCACCATCATCTCCCTTTCTGGTCTCAAAGTATTCTTCCTGATAGTTTGTGAGCATATTATGCTTAAAGTACACAGGTTTGGTGTGACTTGCATGGCCATGTATTTGCCTGTGAACTTGTGCCATGGCCAGAAGCAGCTTTCCTGTGTTCAGCAGGGTTTTCTGCTTAGGTGGAAGGGCTTTGGAGCACTGCATCTAGAGATAGCTATGCACCAGATGCAAGGCACTGGCATTACATTTTCACTGGCAGGAACACAGAGCCAGCTGGGCCCTCAAAAGCTTTCTTCAGTCTGTGAGGAAAAAAATGAAAGAGGTAATGGTACTAAGAAGTTAGCAATAACTTCAGGTGTTAGTAATACTTCTGCCTAGATAATTCATTTAAAATACAGGCTTGAACAAATTCTGCAGTTCAGTCTAGAAAACAAATTCAGTCACTATTATCACTCCAGAAGCCAGCAAAGGCTGGAATGCATTGCTGTAGCTGCTGTCCAAGCGTGTATACAGGCTCTCTGCCCCAAGGAGCTTTCGCAGTCATGACAGACCGCTGGTAAAACCAAGGCAGGGAGCTGAATCACAGAGAAAACATTGTTTCCTGTTCTGTCCCTTTAGAAATAAAGCAGTTAATATTAGCTGATCTGGCTACCGATGTGAATTCGGAGACCGGTGGTTGGGCAGTAATGAATGCTAGAGGAGCTCTGCGGAGCTGTCGGCAGAGCCCGGACACAGCACGCCCTTACCAGATGTGCAGGCAGCTGAGCGTCGCGAAGACGATCCCCACAACCAGGGCCATCGGTATGGCGAGGACCAGAGTCAGGACCTTGTAGATTACGTACTTGCTGAGCTCAAACAGAGCGTGGCTGCAGATCCAGACCTTGTCGAAGGAGTGGGTGAGCTCGGGCTCCGCGATTACATCCTCGAACCCCAGCTGGAACGAGAGGAGGCTCTAACGTCACGGGGAGCTGGGGCGCGGGGAGCCCGCAGGGGACCCCTCCCCGCCGAGTACCCGAGCCCGGCCCCGGCCCCGGCCCCGGCCCCGGCCCCGCCCGCCCCCGGCCCGGCCCGGCCCGGTCCGCACCTGCAGGTGGGAGTTCAGCCCGTGAGGGTCGCGGTCCAGCTCGTCCTCCGCGCACTTCTCCGTGTCCGACAGCGCGGGGCCGCCGCTCCGCGGGAAGTTGTCGTCGTCGTCCATGAAGATGCGGGTGTCCACTTTCTCCGTCTCCAGCCCCATGGCGCTGCCGCCGCTGCGCGGCTCCGGCCCGGCCCTGCCCCGTCCGCCGCAGCTGCCCCGCCGGGCCGGGCCGGGGCGGAGCGGGGCTGCCCGGGACACGCCCCGCGGGCCGCGCCGGGAGCCCTGGCGAGCGCCAGGCACTGGCGGGTCGGGCTCGGGGTGGGTGCCCGCCGGCAGCCCGCGCCCGTCGCCTTGGGAACCGCTCGGTGGGCGCTCAGCCTTCCCGGCCGGCTGCCCCGGCCGCGCTGGGTTTCCCCGTTCGGCTGCGGTGCCCGGCTGTCACCGCGGCCTCGCGCCCGACTGGCCTTTGTCAGCGCTTGTGGCATCGCAACAACGGGCAGCAGAAACAAAAAGCGGAGGGGATTGTGCTCTGGGCCAGGCTGGGCCGTGGCTGTGGCCCCTTTGCAGCTGTAGGGGAAAGAGGGAAAGAAGCGGGGAGGAGAGGTGGGTCGCCACTGCCCACCGAGGTTCCCGAGTCCGGCCCCACCGGCCCGTCACACTCCAGGGCGACTTACTGGACTCGTGCTGCTTAAACTGCCTAATTTCTGCTGCAGTAAAATACCGCATCTGCCATTACAAGTATTTTCATGCCTTCTTTGGGTTTTAGCTTCAGTCCATACAAATTATTTCCTCTATTTTATTTGAGAACATGTTTTAAACCTAAGAGTGATCTGTATAAAGTCACAAAACTATTATGACTGCTAAAAATACCTGATAATATTGATATGCAGAGTGATCTCATGAGCTGCCAGGAGTTCATTTTTGCTGCATTCAATAACCACAGTCACCTGTCAGTCTCGGAGAGAAGTGATATTACTAGTCAATCCTCCAGACCTGTTAAAATAGAGAGGAAGTTGCTAATTTTAACTTCCTTTAATTTTCACCACTACATTAAGTTAAAGAGAGCTTTATGCTTTAAAAACCTCACAAGAAAGCGATATAAAAACAACGATGCAAAATTTGGGTAGGATATCACCTGTTACAATGCTCTGGTTCATACTGCATTGTTCTTGTCTGGAAGTTCTGCAGAAAAGCTTTGCATCTATGTGTAACTCATATTGATGGGTATTTTCTCCCGTATTAGTGAGCTTAGTGATACTGATCTCACATAAATGTTTTGGACTAGGTTTAAAAAGCCTGCAAATTGGAGTTTACAGGAGGTTCAAAGTCAAGCAACGAAACAGTGTGATGACTCAAGACATCCTTATGTGTTGCATTTCTACCCTGCTTCCCCTCACCCCTCCTGCCTTCTTCCATTACTCTTTGCTCCATGAGTGAGAAGAATAAAAAAGCAGGTAGAGTTGAGGTTCAGCCCTACCCTTCAGGGTGATTCTGTCCAGCAACTGTTATTTTTTTGGCCTATTGATATGGAGATGTGGGTGCAGCCCAAAGGCATTCATCAGGTTTCTGATAGCTGCTTGGGTTAGGCACAGAAATTTGGACTTGGTGCTGCTGAAAAGGAAGGTAGGAGCCAGCAACACAGGCTCCCAAACTTGCCCCTTAGTTACAGAAGTCAGACCATACTGTTTGTACCAACTATTTTCTACTTCTCCCCTCACTAGAGGTATGGATCAGGTGCATGTGCACAATCTGGGACCTGCTTTTGAACAGCTCTGCCCATTTCCCAACCCCTCCTGCTGCATCTCACTCAACCCAACCAGCTGGAGCTGTGAGTCTGTAGCTTTATTGCTCTGTTCCAGCTTTGCTAAAAGCTAGGGAGTGGTTCTTCTTGAAAGATCTCCGAGATCACAGTCTGCCACTGGAGAGTGGGCTTGCAGTATCAGCTACATCTATAAAAAGCAAATAGCACTTTCTTGTTCATGTCCATATACTTTTTGAAATCTGTTATTGTATTAATTGAGAAAGCACCATGGAAAAACCAAGAGTTTACCTTTGTAATCTCTGAGGATTTGAAATAAAGTGGTGATGCAATTACTCCTGAAAGACTAATATTTTTCATGGAAAGCCTATTTAAAAGCAATAAAAGCTCAAGTCTGCATATGACTGAGGACTGGGGTTATTAAAAACCCCTTAAATCATGCTGTCTTCAATAACTTTGGTAGTTATTTGGAAAATATTTGTATATGTCTTATCAAGTGAGGTTGAGAGTAAAGTCAGAGCAGCATCAAGTTATAATCCCTGGCAAATGCACAGAATAAAAGGACGTATATACAATGTTCAGTGAGGGGGATTTTTCCAGTACCCATGTTCAGGGACACCAGCCTCAGTTTTCTGCCACCATGTACACTTTGAAGTACAAAAGTAAGAGTAGGGAAATATGACCATTAACAGGGTGCAAATCTTCTCCAATCTTACATGATATTCTCTAATAACCTTTGGACAGATTTTTTTTTTTTTAAAGATTCTGTGTTGGTAAACAGCCAAGGAATTCTATCATGTATGTGAGTATTTCCACGTTTTAGCCCAGGTGTAGTTCTTTATGTGCTGAACTTCTGCTTGAAGGTAACATCAGCTGTTGAAGAAATATATCTCCATTTTCTAACCATTACACCTTTTGCTGCTATGTTTTTAACAAGTGAAATGGTGACGTTTTTCATTATTATGAATTCTTTGTATTAGAAGAATCTCTCAGAATGTATTGTGGTACAGAATACACAGCTATTGAACAAATAGTCTCTCCAAAAGCTTGTAATCAAAACTATAGGCCCAGGGATGAACAATGGATGCAGACGGGGTATCAAAGAATACAGGTGGGGTATCAAAAAAAATCCAAGCAAGGCTGTGGTAGGCTCAGTAGTTTTATTACTGTTTTCATGCACACCGTTGGAAAAGGACTTTCATGAACTGTTTTGTAGAAGGATTATATTGCATGTTCACTGCAATTCCTCTGAGGTATTGAGTGCAGCATAAGGGGAAACATCTCAGTTCACAAACAGATTTATGGAGAGTGAATGAAGATTTTGGCAAAAAATTTTCATATCTGTCCTTGAAAAAAAATGTTACGTTTAGACTCTAACTAATGTGTCATTTTATTGAAAAAATGTGGTGTCCATCTATATTTGTTTTATAAGGGTGTTCCTGTTTAAGCTTTGAGTATTACTTTGATTACTTTGATTATTGTAGCATTTTATAAACAGACACAAACTGTCTTTCTTGACCAGGGCAGGCATGTCAGTTGTGTATCTTTTGGCACCAGCTTTCACAGTTTCACTCAGCATTCGAGAAAGTGCCTGTCTTCGCAAGAAGACCATAGACAATGGCCAGTTGGGTCTCATCCATTCTATTTTGCTTGTCAGGATGAGTTCAGCTCTCAGGGTATCGTTTTCCTGTTTTTTCTCGCTTTTCCCTTTTTTGTAGTTTAATCTAAAAGTACCATATAATGATTATAATACAAAAAACACATTTTCAGAGGGATAAATTACAAGGAGTCCTATTATTTTCTCTTATAGTTTTACTAAGGTTTTAACACATGTGTACTTCAAATATGTTATTTTCTTTTCAAGATCAGTATTGAAAATCTTAATGATTTCAGAGGAGCTGTGAAAAATAATCTTTTATTTTACCCTCATATCTCTATGACATACCTGGGGAATTTCTGTTGCTACCATTTCACAGATAGACAGTATATGAAAGGTCAGATGGGCTCTCAATATTTATTTACATTATAAATGAGGTGTAAAATCAGTGGCTGCAGCCGTCCCCTGGCCGTGCAGCATGGGTGGAAGGGAGAGGCAGCTGCAGAGCTGAGATTTCAAGTGAACCAGGCAGTGTTAGTGGAAAACTTGCAACTTTTTTTCCCAATTTTCCTTCTGATAAGTTTATGCCTGGATGTAAATCCATTTGAAGGAAGCAGAGTAGAGAACTGAGAGATTTGTGTGGCACTCAGGGATATGTGAGATGTGTTAAAATGAAACCAACCCTGAAGGGCCTTGCAAATTAAATATTGATTAGAAGCTACATTTTCTTATTTAAACAGTGGGCAGTTTAAATACTCAGATTTGACACATAGAGAGGTTTAAACTGCAAATGCTAATACATTGCCTTGATATAGCCATATCTGTATAAACTAAAAAAAAAAAAAAAAAATTAAAAAATCAAATAAATTGCATGTTTGAGGAGTTTGCATAGGAAAGCCCGATGGGAGACTTTTGGAAAAAGTGTGTAAATCATGTATGTCCTACTTTGTCACCACTGAAGCAGTGACCTTTGACTTGGTCCATTAAAAGGATAATGAGATCCTGTCTCTGTGTATGGAAACTCTCTTATGCTCCATTGCTTTTCTTGTCATTTTTTTTGTCCTGTGGAGTGTAAAATTCACTGTTTTCAGTGGCCAGTCAATGTAAACAAATGTAAGGCATGGATAAACATTTATATTTAATTTGCTGAATTATATCTATTGCTGCTAAATTTAGCCAAATGTTTCTATGAAGATTGGTTTTATATGTATTGAGGTGAAAGCTGCTGTGAGAGTCAGAATAGAGTTGACATGATAGATATGTTGGGCCAAAAAACTGGTTGTGGAAATGATTTTGGGACTTTCTGGGTCTTTTTTAGCCAAGCTAAATTAGTGGCAATAGAGATGTTTATAGCAGCTTTCAGAATAGCTTCTGATTTCTAATATGAGAAATGAAGAAAGCAAGTACTCCCATGAGGTCTCCTGAGTTGCTGTTTTGATGACTTAATAGTGCTCAAATAGTCTCCACTGAAGGATGAGAGAGTTTGCTGTTTAATACCAACAGTGGGAACAGTGGGTTCCTAGTGAGCAGATAGAGACCATGGGGAACAGCAAAGGACCTTTTTAGATACTTCCTTTTTCTTTTCTCCTACCAATAGAAGTTTGGAAATGTTTTCCATGTGTTTTCATAATTCATTCATTTGAGCTTTCAATTTTTAAAAAATTTTGCTTCTACCAGCAGTTTATAGGATGTATCATCAGAGTTGTTATTAATATGTCAGTATATGTTACAGGGTAAAACTCACAATGATTCACCGAGACTCGGATTTGAATGCTGAAATAAGCGGTGATCTAGTGAAAAGTCCCCAGGTTGGGATTTGGAAGCTGTCTGTATGTATGATATGTATTAAATAATAAATCATTAAGGTTGGAAAAGACCTCCAAGATCAAGTCCAGCCTTTGACTGAACACCACCACGTTAACTACACTATAGCACTCAGTGCCACATCCAGTCACTTCCAGGGATGATAATGCCACCATCTCCCTGGGTAGCCTGTTCCAATGCTGGATCACATTTTTGGGGAAGAAATTCTTCCTGATGCCCAATGTGAACTTCCCTTAGTGCAGCTTGAGGCCATTTCCTCTTGTTCTGTCTCTGGTTGCCTGGGAGAAGAGGCTGACTCCTACCTGGCTACAGCCTCTTTTCTGATGGTTGCAGAGAGTGGTAAGGCTAAACTACCCAAATCTCTCAGCTGCTCCTCACAGGACTTACTCTCAAGACCTCTCACCGGCTTTTTTTCCTTCTTTGGACATCTTCCAGCACCTCAATGTCCTTCTTGTAATGAGGGGCCCAGAACTGGACAGAGAACTTGAGGTGTGGCCACGCCAGTGCCTAGTACAATCACTTTCCCAGGGCTGCTGGCCACTTCAATGTTTACAGCATTTCAGGGGCTGATATAATCAATGTTTCCTGTGTGTTTAAGCATAAGACTTAAGCAAAGTAAAGACACCCTAATGGGGTTCCTGCTCAGTGGGCCAGCTGCACATTATAAAAGGTTGAGAAAGGGATGTAGGATATGAAAAGCTACTCAGCACTGAATGGCAACTCCCGAGCCTGTTCATGCTCCAGCCCTGCTAGAGCTGGGGAGCAGAGCTATCTGCTTTAGCCTTGCAGCGGTGGTCCAACAGCTGCTACTGCTCAGCTGACTGGTGGTAGCTTATTAAAATGTGTAACCCCAGTGTTTATGGCTGTTTACTTCTATAAGCAGAGTAAAAAAAGGCATTAAAGCAGTGTAGCATGAAACCTGGAAGCTCATCAGAGTTTGGTCTCTTTGCCCACTGAAATGAAAAAGAAAAAGGGATATTGTGGAAGAAATATGGAAACAGCTCATGGGATTTGCAGGAAGGACCAGGTGATTTCTCTATGAGCGTCCAAGTTAAACCATATTCTGATGAAAAATCATTATAAAAGCAGTAACTCTCCTTGGATGATTTTTGTTGCAAACATTCTGTCATTAGTTGTCAGTGATGGAGGATCCTTTACCTTGGACCACACCACATTTTTTGGAGATTGCTGAATGTTCTAATTAGGACTCTGCTAATGGTTGTTTTATTCTTTCTTCTTTGATGAAGTGTTGCTTTGCAGGAAGCTGCTGGGGGTGGGAAGCAGGTGATGACTGGGGATGTGAAGCAGTGTGCTGTCATTGACTGATGACTTTTATAAAGATAAAAATCAAACTCTTGAACTCTTCAATAGTTACCACAAGCTTAAGTGCTTTGGATATTAACAAAACCCAAAGCTGATTATTTTTTTTTCCTGAAGACACAGATTTCTATCCATTCAGCAGCTGGATCAAATACTTCTCAGGTCTGTTTTTAAAAGCCATCCATCTGGAAAAATGTGGAAGTCACTAGATTGAGACTAGAATTGGTTTGTTTGCATTTCCAAACTACATTATGTGTTTAAAAAAAGACTGGACATGGCACTTGGTGCTATAGTCTAATTGAGGTGTTAAGGCATAGGTTGGACTCGATGATCTTAGAGGTCTCTTCCAACCTCATTATTCTGTGATTCTGTGATTCAGGGGTTTGCTGCCACTAAGTTTTCCAGATGCTTTCTGCAACTTGCTATTTAACAACTCTCTATGTGAAAATTTCTTTGATCTTTTCACCAGTTTCTGCTCTTTTCATGCTTTGTGCACGGAAGAGGAATAGTGAACATATTATGCTCTAATTATATCATTCTTTTCTGTCGTTCCTTTAGAAAAATACTTAGGGTCTGATAAACTACTTCTACTAAGATCGCATTTTTGGTCTGTTTGCAGTATGTTAATGGCCCTGAAAATCTCTGAGGTATTTAGTACACTCTCATCCATAAAGTAGATAAAACTTTTTATTTCTTAAAAACATAGAAAAACATATTTTCCATTCTTATTCATCATATAGTTTTCAAATGGCTTATAGGAAATCCAGAAATATGTATCAGTCAGCTGTACACAGAATAAAGGATTTTTCTTTTCCAAGACTTTGGCCATTCCTACACTTGGGACTTGTAAGGATCTGACTTCTACTTGCCCAAGGAATGCTTCCTATACACTAGTCTTTGGATTTTTTTCACTTAAACTTAACTTTATTATCTTTTTACAGTGTGATAGCTTGGTTAAATCTTGACTTCTTTAGGTAAGTAAAGTAATTTCTGGGGTAAAACCATTCCTTTATGAAAAAGGATGCTCCTCTGAGAAAAGTAGGATTTTCAGGATACTTTTTCAAAAGACATGCAATTTAAAAAATTCCTACTTTGAAAACTCCACTGAGAAGAGATGACAACAGAACACAAATGCCCTTGTGAGCAACTGATATTTTTTTCTAATTATTTTGAGTCAAAAAGTATAGTTGAAGAACATACCATTCTTGGAGGTGCACCTGGATTACATTCCTTTTCTCTGTAAGACATCTCTAGTATGACTTGGCCTGTTCCTGTGATGTCACTGCAACTGGTCCATGTATTACAACACAGGCACGTATAAAACATATGCACATTATATGTATGAATGTATGTCTATCACAGCGTTTGCTCTGTCCAGGTTATCCTAAGAAAGGAGATTGGAGCAGATAGAATGCAAAGTTACTTTCTAGAGAGGAGGTACATTATCAATAGTCAAAGTCTAGCAAATTGTGATTAACCTTCAATTGGCTACTTCTGGGGTTTTTCCCTCCAGGCCAGTCCCCTCCTAAGGCTATGTGCTCTTCCTCTTTCCGTCTGTCTTTTTATTAAATCCAGGGGGAACAGAGAAACTCTTGTTTAAAGAGTTAGCAGCAGCCAGTGAGTTCAACATGTGCTGAAAGCAACTGTTCTGTGCTTGCATCTCAACATTTCCTTCAGTCTTTGTGCTTGCGTTAGCAGTGGTAGGAGACATAACAGAGAACAGGGACTAGGTTAAGGATTGGTTTGTTTTCAAAAACTTTTGACCAGGGCTAGATGGTCCTTGAATAAAATGGTAGCTACTATTCTGTTTTAGTAGTAAAGAACACTTAACTATGCAGATGAATTAATAAGAATGGGAATAAGAAATTTTTAAGAGGCCTACTGTAGACAGGTCTGGGAGAACATTGTTAGTCCTAGGCTAGCAGATGTTTACACATTCCATGCCTGGAAGTCTAGTTCAGTCTCCTTTGGAAATCCAGAATGCTTTTTTTTTTTCTTATTCAGTTTCCCTTTCTATTTTTCCATAAAAGTCCCTCTTTTTTTTTGTATTCATGCTTTCAGACTGTAGATTGCTGTATCTCTTTAATTGTCACACAGCCAATGTCTTAAAAATTCACTTCTATTTTAGTCACTCACTACGTATCAGTCTCTCCAGCTCTCTGATCATTTTTGCTGTTTTCTGGACTCTCTGGACTCCGTCCATTTTCTCAGTTGGTCTTTTTGATAGTTAGACAGCTATAACTGCATGTAAAATTCCTGGCAGGCACAGAGGGAATAAAGTAATCTACGGATAGATTTTAACCTTCCTTTTCTTGTCTTGTTGTGTTTGTGAAAACAGCTCAAAACTGTTTTATTTGTTCTGCTAGCAATGCATTTATCTTTTTTTAGTGCATGCTCATTCATTATAGCTTTAAGATTAATCAGCACTTCTGTTTATACCAGCTGAAGGTCTGCCTCTTTTATTTTCTGTAGTCTGCTTCAATTTATAGCTGTTTTTGTTATTTCGTGCGTGTGCCTGTGCGTTCATGTTCGTTCATTGAGTCTATTTATAATTTTTCTATGACTCTTTCTACGATTCTCTTATTTTTCTCTTTGAGGAAGAATTCTATGTAAATTCTAGTCTATCCTTCAGATGGAAACCTGTAGATAATGCAGCTGAAATAAGTAAGAGTTCCACCTTTTCCAATGGAACCTTTGAGAATAAGGGCAAAATCAGAGACCTGAATGTCAAAGTATTTCAAGACTGTATCCTGGCTATATATGGTAAACCAGCCCAGGCAATACTCTGAATTCTAGGCCACTCCTGAGGCTTAGCCCACTCTTGCCCTTTGAAGTAGCGTTCCCTTGACATGAGCTCTGGTTCCTAGAAAATCCTGCTCATACTGGGCCAAAAAATGCTCTGAGAATGTTCCTGGGGCCCTTCTAAGGAAGCAGCCAGGAAGCAGAGACAACAAATGTCCCAGCAAAGCACAAGGACAGCGAAGGTGCATATATATCTATGCTTTGTTTTAGTGTTGGTAACTGTCTAAGGCATATGCTGGACACTGTGAATGTTTGAATATCAGGTTTATGAGAGAATATTGGCTTATACTGAGACAATGGCAAGCCCAAGTAATTTCTTGGATTGTGACTCATTCTGTTTTCCATTTCAGCAGCTCCAGGTTTATACTGGTGCCTTAACCAAAGATTTTAGATTTGTTTAACTCTTTTAATTATAAACTTTCTAATTTACTTCAAATGTTCTAGTAAAAGAGACGTAAAATACTAGAGAATGCATCTCTTGATGACCTTCTGACATAAATATTAAAGTATCACTGTGGTTGTCTGAACACTGAGACCTGGTAGACCAGGGTTGTTTTTCTCTATATATAATTTCTGGCAAGAAAACGGAGCTTTTTGTGCTATATTGTCTTTATCTGTCTAACTCATTACCATTTTTTTTTTTTCTGTGGGAATGAAATGCAGTTTTGTCAAGCTCATGTTTATTAATCCTGTGAAGCATATCAGGGAACTCATTTGCTTTTATAAGTGCCCAGTGTACCACTGAAAATCTGGTTAGCATGTGCTACACAATATTGTATACATCACTTCCAGCTGTATCATGAAAATTTAAAACTTTTGATAGACTCTCCTTTTCTCTCAAATTAATTTTATAGTCCACATCCTGGTGACATTGTATGGGTATCCAAATTCTCAGGAACAGTAAATCTTTTTAGCCACTTAGTTTGCTTCATTGGTGTACCCTTTGCTTCTTGAACTGATGTATAATAAGGAAAAGCACTGTTCAGCACATTTGTAGGAAAAGCTATTAGAAATGTGGGAACTGTTTTAAATAGACTCTGCTTGTTGCATGTGATGAAACGGATGCAACCTGCACTTTCACAGTGAGTTCGAAAATACAGTACAGACTCAGCTTCGGGATCACCACAAAGTCTCATGAAAAAGCAGTATACCAGGATGTTTGTTCTCTTGCTCCAGTAGAGATATATTTTGCCCAGTCCTTGATTTGCAGTTGATTGCAGGTCAATGGTATAGGTAGGGTCAAAAAAAACATCACTTTTTTCCTAGCTTGCTGCCTGCCCATCCCATTGATAGGAAGTAGATGAGTGGTTTCAGTGCTGAGTTGTTTCCTCTGATGATTGTTAATGCTGAAAGGAAAGCTGATGTGTAAAGGGACATGGAAGAGTCCATTACTACCCACAATGAGTGCACAGGATAACGCACAAGCCTGCCGAGAACTGTTACAAGTAGAAATAGCAGGGAAACCCATAGGGCCAGGAATTCTGCAGATTGACTGGGATGTATTTCATTGAAGATGCTCAGACTGCATCAGAAGACCTCTTGTGGTAGGCTGACAAGGAGGGATCTTAAAAAGAAAATAAGAACGCAGTTGCAGAACAGAGGCTGTGCAGTCTCACCGTCCCTCTAAGAGGTGTCAGAAGGAAAAGAAGTTCACTTTGGCCGGTTGTGCAGAGGATTATTCTGATATTTTTAAAAATACCATTTTGAGACAGGCCTGTGAGAAAATGTCTTTTCTTTCCATTTTTTTCCATTCAGAGACATTATTTCCAGATCACTGTGACATGAAAGAGAATGTGTTTACACAGTAGTACAGAGTGCCTCTGACAGAACATAGCTGAGGGCAATGTAATATGGAGAAAGATGCCTCATAAATTCCATCCCATTTCATGATCCATCCAGAAAAGGTGGTTTTGTTCAGACACTGATCAAAAACCAGCTGTCATCATGTAGGCAAGAATGATTAACAATAGACAATGAGAGCATTTACACAGAGCTCACCAAGGAGTGGGTGGTGGGCAAAAAACTAAAGAAAATTCAGGAACAGAGCTGAAGCCTGACATGATTAACAAAAGCATGTTTTTGTAATAAGTATGCCCTTAATAGCCAGAATAATTTGCTGCTTAGTAAGTGCTCTGTACAAGCCAGTTTTGCAGTGGGTAACAGTGCCCAAACATTCCTGGTTTGCAGAGAAGTGCCACATGCCTTTTCTGTGTGCAATGTTTGAAGATATTGCAAAGTTATTGTCCCTGTAACATCTGCAAACTATGACTAACAAAAAAAAGAATCAGAAGAGTACAGTGCTGGCTATGCCATTCTTTCCACTGACAAACTCAGTCTCTCTTATCAGCCCTGGCAGCATTTGTGCTCTGGGCATCCAAGTCCTGATGGCTGCGAGAAAGCTGACAGTATAGCAAAAGAAGGTAAGCAGCTCAACTCAAGCTGGAGTGGTAGAGAATGGATGAGAATGAAAGAAAAGAAAGGAAAAAAGCCTCATATCGAAAGTGTTGTTTTTTCCCTTTGAATATTATACAAATCTCCACTAAAAACCTCTACAACAGGAATTTATAGAACACAATCTCGATGGAGACGAGTTTTGCCACTTGTGTACTCTCTCTCCAGCGGCTTTTATGCACAATGTCCAAAAGAAGTTGAGCGCTGCCCAAGTTTTATGTTTCCCAGGTACAGAAGTTACAGGAACTATGAATCTTATCTGTGTTTTTTATCTCAGCATGCTTGGAAGAGAGAAGGGGGCTTGGCCTTTGGAGTCTGCACAGAGCTAAGCCAAATACTTAATGTCAACTCAAGTTCAGAGAAAGAAAAGAGAGACATTCAGCACAAAGAAATTGTTTGCATTCTGGGGCTGATCTTTTGCAGGTGGAAATCAGGGTGGCTCATTCTTTTGAAAACCTGCAGAATGGAGGGGTTGAAAGGCTGATAGCATGTATCCCTGTTCTTTGCTATGTGAGACAGATTTATTTGGTCTGATTTCTCTGTGAGGAGGATTTTAAAGATACTGAAGTAGAGATCAATTTGGTAAAGGCTTTTTTTGTGAAAGAAGTTGTTTGTGGTTTATTAGTTGTGTAGTGCAGTAATTGAGGTTAACTACTGAAACAATGTTTGTTCCTCTGTTAATGGTCAAAGAGTTTGGTGAAAAAAAGCTGTTAAAATAATTGTTTAAAAGTTCCTTATATTCTCACTGACTTTCAAAGCAGGGTGTCAGTTCTGCCAGCACATCAATAACAGCCACTGAATACCTGTTCCTGTGAAGCAACTCGTTACAATTTGAATGGAGGAGAATCAGGGAGACATGTATGGTAACTAAAGCAGACACTCGAGCCCAGGTGGTTGCTGGGCACAGGGCAGCATTGAAGTCTGGCATAACAAGAGAAACACCTGTCAATGAATTCTGGTTTTGGACAGTAGGAGAAAGGGAAGAAGCATTAAGCAGTTTTCCCATCAAAATGTGCCTAAGTGTGCCCACCTAGCTAAATAGTCTAGTAGATGCACTTTGGAATTAGGTTAATAGTCTAGTAGAGACTATTAATCTAGGTCACCTAGGTTAATAGTCTAGTAGATGGACTTAGGAATTAGTGATCTACCAAAGTCCAGTTCCCTTGCTACTAACTATTCTCACTGCTAAGAGATACTGGTGGTTTTTAAAGAGCTCAGGATGTAGAGCTCAGGTTAGATAACAATTATGCTAACATCTGTCTGGCTGGCTGATTGAGAATTTCAATTCCACTCACAGATCAGAATTCAAGATTGAGAACTCAGTCCATTCATTGAGGAAGGGCAGACTCTCTGACTATGGACCCCATCTACCCGCTCAACTTTGCAACCATAATAGAAGCCCTTTTATGACTCTAGTAGTGCACTGCACACTTTTGTGACAGGCAGGTAATTGCTTTGGGTATGCCAATAGATAAAAAATTAACAATTTATGACCACATAAGAGATATGTAAATATTTTTTGATGGGAGCTGGCCAAGTGCTGACCTGCAGTGTGGTTATTAATTAGGATTAACTCCAAGGACTTAACACAAATGTTCAGCCACTGCCAGGAAATCAGAGTGGCAGATTCAGGGGTGGCTGTTGTGGTTTCTGGTTCCTCTGCACTCATTTAAGGGTTCCCTTATTTTTAGTGGTGGGGTTAAAGTGTCATTTTGTCAAATGTAAAAATGTTTGTTATTTTTTTCATGTGACTGTATGACACTATGCCTACCTAAAGTTTGTTTTATGTGAGTTTGATAGATTGCTGTACTCACAGGCTTCTTGGATATGTGTTTCTTGTTAACTCCAGTTGCTTTTATTTGTCTGGTCCATTTTGGGTGAAAAATCAGCATCTTACATACTTTTGATAAAACTAGGTTTTTTTAAAATTTTCAGTGAGGTGGCAACAACAAGATTATTTGTCTTGTGTGCCAGTAAAAACCACAATATCCTGCTTCTTCCCCTGTGCTGGCTGGTTAGTGTATTTCCCTGTGATTTTCAGGCTTTAATTTCCAGCCTGAGGCTGAAAAAGCTGAGAACACAGAACCCACAGCTTATTTATAGAATGGTTCTGCTAACCACAGTGGCATTGTACAAAGGTAGGCAGCACTGCAGACTGTTCTAGTCTCAGAACTATTAATATATACTGTCTGCAAGGATATATACTTTGCAAATTGTGGATATTTTAGCTGCATATATACCAGCTTAGCTAAGCCAGATAATAGTATTTTTGGGTGAGAATAAATGAATAGGAAAAGCTAGATACCAAAAGTATTCTAATAATATAGTGCATTATTTTAACTTACAGAGGCAGTTTACTGTACTTTTTTGTTTAAAAATTTAGTAGAAGGATTTGCTTAGACTGGGAATTTGTCTTCCTGCTAAAAAAACGGGGGACAAACTGTGCTCAGCTCCTGATGTGAAACATCTTCAGAAACAATGATAATTTTAAAAATGAACTAAACCAAATATCTGTTCAAAGTTCTGCCTTGCACAGTATCATCAGAGTTGTCAGTAGTATTGCTTTTACACCTGGGTGCCAACAAGATTTCCTCTCGGCTAATTTCTTAGTTTTACAGCCTTTTGTCACCATGCAAGGAAAAAGAGAAAGCTTATTGTTTCTAATTCCATGTTAGAAGGAAGAAAACCTAATTGTCTTTACAAGGGCTTTCCCCTCTGTTTCATTGCAAAGCATCAATCTAGAACTTTGTTGTCTCACAGCAAAAAAGTATATTATATATGTTTCATTTTGTTTTCCAGTTTTATAAAGTGGAGATACATGAAGTGTGTTTTAGGACAGGTAGCTTTTAAAAAGCGATCTATCTTTTTTAAAGTATCCAAGCAGCAAATCATAACTGGAAATGGAAATGGATTTCTATAGGTATGAAGCATGCCAAATACTAATGCCTAGTCTGATTTTGTATTTCTGTTTACTTTATCACTGACATGCCACTGTTTTTTTAAATTAGCTTGTGTCCTGCAGGATAAGATAGTAACATACTTCCCCTTGGCTTTCAAGCTGTAATTAAGTTTGGCTTAGTTTACCATTTTAATGAGGAGAACTCCCTACACAATTCTCTGTATCATGAATAAACACTGATTCCTGTTTATTCATACTGAGAGATCTGTTAGTATTTTATTATACTAACATCTGTACCTTGAAACAAAGTGCACCCATTTTAAAAAAATCTATGAATGAATAGATGTGTGGTTTGGTTTATGGAATATTAAGCCAATGAAAGCCTCAAGGGTAAACAATCAGTGAAAGCCACCTGAGCTTATCTAATTAACACTCCTAAAAATGTGAACCTGTCAGGAGAAGTATTCC
Organism: Vidua chalybeata; assembly: GCF_026979565.1. Lineage (NCBI taxonomy): Eukaryota > Metazoa > Chordata > Aves > Passeriformes > Viduidae > Vidua > Vidua chalybeata. The sequence goes on along the minus strand of NC_071534.1, from coordinate 48,189,559 downwards.
TGTATGTTTTGACACATTTCTTTGTTCTTCTACCCATCAAGATACAATCCCTACACAATAGAAGCCCGGGTGTTGTTTAATGTCTGGGTAACTGAAAATAGAATAAGGGCTATACTGCCCTTATAATCTGTTTATATGTTTTATATCTTGGATCTCTCAGGAATGTGCTCCAACTCCTATCTAGCCAGCTTAAGACAGCCAGGCTGTCTTCCCATGGGAGCAGCATTGTGATGGGAGGGACAGGACAGCCACAGCATCCTTCTGAGTGGGGACTGAGTGTGTGGATCCTGCAGTTTAGAAGCTCTTCTTGCTCCCGTGGATGAAACATAACCCTTGTGAGCTGGACACAACAGGACTGTATGTGGGAGGCACTGCTGATGCAGACAGTGAAGATGTTTCCATACTGTATAGGGGGCAACAAGAAGAGTGATTTGTACTATAGTTCTTGCATTGAAATGAAGTCGTGCTATCTATACTAAAGAACCTGCTTTTACCAGGCAAAGTTTTTATTTAGAGACACCTGAATAATAGGAAAGCATTTTCTAGTGGTAGTATACATGCTATTCCCTAAGAATGCATGTAGTCACATCTGAGAATATTATTATTGAGATGACAACATTAAAGTAAAATATTGAACTGATGAATCCTAGAGTGTGAACAGTGGCTTCTTCTAGTGAGAAAATGAAAGATAAATTCCATTTACAGGAGAAAATAGAAGGCTTTATCCAATGCCTTTATTGTAGAGTGTGTGTCTGTTTCCATGAAATGACTTTTGGAGCATCTGCAGAAGTATGACATGGATACCTCTCCAGAACCAACATTCCCTATAAGCATATGTTTAATTTAATGTTTTGCCTAGAACTTGTTCACTGATTGAACACTGGTAACCTTATAGCATCTGTAATGCTAATTTGTATTTATGGAATGTTTTTAATTGTTCGATAGGAAACAGCCTTGTGGTCGTACAGTGTGAGATGCCACATGTATAACTTTCCTAGGGTCCTGTAAAAATAGCAAATTCATATTTTTCATGAAATTTGGGTGTCTCTTGAGCAGACATTGCCTTGCTTCACAGTAAATCAGCTCCAGTACCTTTGGCACACAAGAATTTACCAAGAGCATCTCTCAGAATGGTCAGCAGATTGCTCAGTCAAAACCTCTTTCCAAGTTTGAGATTGCACAAGCTTCAGTCTTGAGAAACATTCCCTTGAGTGAGTCCCCTGTTTCTAATAATATTGTGTCGATTTAACAGTGAAGTTTCAGTATGTTTCTTCTTGAAACAGGTTGCTAAGACACACTATCCTGTTTTGTGTTCACCATTTGGACAATGCTTCACTATACACAAGGAGAATTACTTTGAGGAACACGGGCTGCTGATTGATCCAGCACCAATGAGCTGCTTTCCATGAGCACCTATAGCACGAATATCTCCACCAAGAAGGTGGGTGGCAACACGACTTTATTTAGGTTTTGTTCAATGATCGAGACAAATATTATATTTTTATCAGTGTCTTGCATTGCAAAAAGAAATCCTGGGTCCCACTTCAGTCAGTAGAAAACACATCTGGCAGTTCAGTGCTGACACTGTAATCAGTATTTCCCAATGGCCTGTTGCAGTACTTTCCAACCTCTCATTGTTCATGACTTAATCACTTCCCATCTTAACTATTTCTGCTGCCACTTCTGTGCTCTTAAGTCTCAGAGCTTCTGAGTGTCTAAAGTTCAGGGGCTAAATCACGAATTCACTCAAGGAAATGGTTCCACCCTTCTCATTCATTGTACACTGGTGCTCTACACAACTTTAAGGACAATTCAGACTTTGCCCTTTGTCTTTCAAACCTTTCCTCTATAAGCTGAAATACTGTGATGTCTGTGAATACTCTGATGGTGACGTTTAATGGATGATGATCAAAGGGGCTCTATGCTACCACATTTCATATGTTAATTGTAAATAAAATGTTCCCATGAACTACAAATATTATGTTAGGCATCATTGCGAGGAGTTCCCAAGGGGTCTGTGAACATTGTCTTCTACACATGGTTTTCAGGATGGCAATGAACTCCAGATATCATCTGGAAATCCCTAAAGAATTTAGTTTTCAGTGGTATTGTGAAACTCTGAGATTCTCTTAGTGGCAGCAGCTACATATGTAAATATACACAGCCATTGCAAACAAAAGGATTGGGTAAAATTGTGGCTATCTCCAATTCAATAATAAAACATAATAATTCAATATTTATCTCTTCCAAATTTGCCCATTGTAAAAGGGGAAATGCTATAATCTAAACATTTAACCTAAGTTAGTACTTCTGCAGTTAGCAGAAGGAGAGGCTCTTCAGAAGGAGATTTGGCTAGATATTTTAGATGTGTGTTTGATAGGCTATAATATCATTAGGAGCTAATTTATCTCTCCTTACTGTAGACAGTGTAAGGGACAGACTCAAAATAAAACCCAGCTGTTTTCACTTTTGTGTTGCCTTTCATGGTTTTGTCTGTACAGCCTTAGGCTCAGTTCTGCAGTGTACATGGTGTGATCCTGCCCAGAGACACCTTGATTTCAGTGGAAGGGCAGGTAGGGGATTGGGTCACAATCCAGATTGCATCAACCAAATTATCCTTTTTCCCCTATATTTTGCTTAAAGCAAGTATAAAGGAATTTTAATACTATTTTATTAGGATATGCAGGAACATCCTAATTCATGGGAAATAACAGGAAATTTTAAGGTTCTATGTTTACATTTCTAAACACATTTTGAATTATTTTCCACCAAATGGTAAACCACATTAATGTAAAGCCCTGCTCAAGATACTAACCTTCTTAAATGTTGCTTTACAGAAATTGGTACAGGTTACTTTAGTTAAGCTGTAGTTTCTTTGCAGAGCTCTTCCAATTTTACAAATATTTTTAAACTTTTTTTAAAGAAAAAAGATGTAACCCATTTGAATTAGAACACCTATCAGCGTGTGTTGCGTTTCCATTGGCATTCATTTTTCAATCTGTTTTTCTTGGTGGTTGTTTCTCCCTTACCTCAACATTTGTTTCTTATTTAGGCCATGATTTTGTGAACAAATTATTGCAAACTAGGTGCCAATTTACCCTCAAGTTATTTTTTGGTGGATGCCTGTGTGCAAATACCAACCACAAGTAAATGAGCGGTGTTTTATCAAATTTCTAGCAATACCTAATAAATTAATCAGTTAAAGAAAATTTTAGAAATGAGTGAAAATGGAAAATACAAACTTATCTGTGAGAGATTCAGGAGCTATTGGATTATTAGGCTTTACAAAAGTTTTAAGTGGCAGATTGTAATAGAATGTAGAGGTTCCACTTGTTTCTATCATCTTGTGTTCATAAAATTAGTCATCATTTGCTTCCCCTAGTTTTGCCTTACACAATAGATATAGAGGAATCCACTGGGATAACCATGGAGTTCCAAACCGTTGAACTATATTTATTTAGATTACAAAAACAAAAGCAGCAAACTTGACTGATGAACATCACAGACTGAAGGAACAATGCCTTTAGAAACATGCAAATAGATTTCCTTTAATTCTGGAAGAAGGTCTTTGAAATAAACAGGGTGGTAAATTATTTAGACTCTATTTTTTTGGATATTGAGCTTACAGATGTGAAAGAACAGGAAGTTCTATCATTTCCTCAGAATATGTGATGTGTAGACTATTATTATAAAACTACAGATTGATAAAATAAGAAGAAAAAGAAAGATTAATTTTCTTAGAAAAATGTGTTATGATATTAGCATTATTCATTAAACCTTTTTTTTTTACTTAGTAACATAATTGTTTTCTCATTTTAAGAATCAATCCAGAAGTAGAAACCCATTTTTACTGCAAGTGGGATGAGAAACCATTAGGATGGTATTTTCAGAACATAATTACACTGATAACAACAACCGTAATAACAATAAACAATATTATTTAAAAAAATTGAAATCTGTGTTGAGTATTAATGATGATTATTAGTACATATCTGGAAAGATATTTTCCACAATACTAGCCATAAAATCTTGTGTGGCATCACTGATTAGACAGCTGTGTGATTAGAAAATACGTGATTGAAAGCAGACAAGAATATAATTCAAATTTATATACGTAACTGTAGAATTTTTTCCAGTCTGATAGCAGCTAAAGCAGAGCAGCTGTTCAATCAGTAATCTCCTCATTAATAATTTTAATTATGAATTAGTGAAGTTTTTCTTGTCCAATACACTGAACTGCAGTCCAATACACTGCAGCGTTGTGCACTTTTCTTAAACTCTTTTCCTACCAATATATATATCTATGTTTATGCATGTAAATGTTATGTATTTTTCTCAGGAAAAGTAGTTAACATGAGAAATTCTGAACGTCATGTTTTGATCATCCTTTTTAGGATCCCGTTCTGCACTCTGATTCTAGATCTGTCAATAGGAAGACAGCCATTGTTCCTCAGGGGAAAAAAGCCTGTTAACCTTGGACAAGTTAGTAGAGAAAGCAGGACAGGGGAATCTCTGCAGGGACAGTACTGTCTCCAGATGTCCATGAGATACTGAGTATTTACAGAATGAAACAACACAGTATGAAAAATAGCAGAAAACACTGACATTTGCTCTGCAGTTTTTCACAATCTGGTAATTTAACTAATTTCTAAAATGTTAAAAAATCCTTCAGGAAAGGTAAAACTTGAATTATTAATGAATTCACGTATCCTAAAGAGTAGAAGAGGTAAGCCAAGACCTTTCACGGACACGTTTCATTGGATTGTATTTTCAAAAATACTACATCCTCGTATCAGTCCCTGTTTGGTCTTAAAATACATTCTGAAGAAATGTTGACCTACTGAATAAACACATTTCTGAGAATGGTTTCTGGATAAAGACATGAGAGAGTGTCTCAAACACAGGCATCAAGCTAATTCACCAATAAATTTAAAGAGCAGAGATTCCCCTGGGTCTAGTGAAATTTAAACCTGATCATTATTCAAGAAAATTTGTGTAATTTAATCTACTGGACAATACTTAAATTTTGTTTACTGCAAGTGTCATTATTAATGATTAGACACGCTACAATTGCAGTTATGTGAATTTTGGGCAGTACTGAAGGCATAAGAACTCAAAATCAGGTACAAGTCACAAAGAAAGATGGGCTATAGTCCAGTTGTAATGCTGAGCCTGCAAGAATGTCATCCTGTAAGCGTGACAGCAGCTATGTGATACCACAAATAAAGCAACTAGGTGGAAAAACATCAAGAATAGGCTTTCTAACTCCCGTTTGGAGCTATACTCAGCCCTAAATTGCATAGTACCTGAAAAAGAATCTGAAGTCTGTAGTCCTGTAAATGTTTGGACAGTTTTAGTGCAGAAACAAAATTTTATTTTTCTCCATGAGCAGAAACCTCAGCCCAGGGCACTTCTATAATATAGAGTAACAAAATGCTCATGTAAACAACGTGGAAAGGGATGTACTAACTCTGTGTTACATTTGAAGAAATCAGAATATCTACTGTGAGGATAAATATCACTTAATGATTAGGATTCTTTCAAGCTGTATACTTGCCTGCAGGAAAACAATTGCTTAAAACACTGCAATGAGGCAACATATTCATATTTGTCTTGAGTTCATTTCAAAGGGACCTGTGCATTGTAAGCTTTCAGAAATCCTTCAATTTACTGAGATGTATTTTGAGAAAGCTGCTTCATACAAGCACCTAAAAGACTATCAGTAAATTAAAGGGCTATTAATGAAGAGCATATCATAAATTTCATGGCTTCCAAGAGCTTACCAATAGTCTACTGAAAGCTGTGCTCTGGTAAGGCACCTGTCAAGTGTTAAAAAGTGCTTTCTTGGCATGACAGAGAGCAACACAAAAGATGAAGACACGTTTGGACACCTACTTCTGTCTCAAGTGTCACCTGCAGTCACACTGATCACTCCAAAGACTTCACAAACCTGAAGTTGTTCCCAGTATTGCATATCAGCAGTATGGATGCATCCATACTTCAACATGCATCCAGTTACTTTATGTTGTTTCATAAAATATAAAAGAAACTGAGCCACGGTGACATAAATCAGGCCTAATTTAGGGAAATCAACAACATCACTCTGAAGTTAGTACAACTTTTGGAATAGGCTGCTTCCCCAATGGTGCACTTTTAAGAACAGTCTAAAAACAGGAAACTGTACTCTGCAATCCTGAAAACACCTTGGACTGTAGCAAGGAAATAAATAGCTCCTTTCTACTCCAAGTTTCTGGCTGTGCTTGTGCATTGTTTTTTTGGCTGGGTAACAGCTGTGAAGAGAGGAATGCCTTCCAAATGCAAATATCAAAATGCCCTTAAGATGTAGACATTTTTATTGCTCTTTGGGAACAGAGAATTCTAGTTTAGACATTAAAAATTTAACATAAAGTACATAGTTTACACCTATTTCTAGTGGTAGTTGGCCTAAACAGGAATGTACATGGCAAGGATATAAGAAAGAAAAGACTTCATGGAAATCAAATGGCATCTAAATATATGGTCTTCACAGAATTACATTTAGATATTTTCATTCTTTTTCCAGTCCTTCTTTAAGCGAATTCAAAAACTCATGACTTCAAGGACACACAGGTGAAATCCTTTGCTTTTAGCACATTATCTTGGAAAAGTCGACATGTCTAAGACATTAAGACATGTTTTATTACCATGTAAAAGAGGATAAAACAGCATGAGTCAGTCTTCTCTACACTGAATTTTCTTCTTGTTATGAAATACAATGGTCTGAAAGCACTGAGTCATTAAAAATGAGAAAGATCCCTAGTACAGTATTTGTTAAACAGTCAAAAAAGAAGAAACAATTCAATTTTTAATGGAATTCTAAATTTATTATCTGTTAGATTTCCAGATCTTTTTAAAGAACAATTGAGAAATTACTCACAAACTATTTTGTTCTGATTAGGAATGGACTGAAGTGACCTGAAGAATAATTTCCAAGATGAAATGTGATGTAATGAAATTGAAAAATATCTGAGAAGATTTTTTTTCAGTTGAAACTGCTAATTGAAGCTAGACTGTCTTCCAGATTTTTATCCTTCTTTTTTGTTCCATTCCCTTTATACTATTCACTACCTCTTCAGCAACTCTGAGCTGCAAATAAGAAAAAAAAAACAAAAAACAAACCAAAACCAAAGCAACCAAACAACTTTGCCATCAAGAAAAAAAAATGCCTTTCATATTTTAATATAATGAAGAGAAGAAAAAGGAGATATTTTATATTTAGCTTTAGGGAGTTAATTTTTATTTTACAGAAAGGAAAGTGAAGATCCCACATGAAAATATCTGCTAATTCAGAATGTTAAGAAGACCCAGATTAAGGAGAGCCAGGACATTCTGAACCTCCATCCAATCTTGGCTTTTAATCTTAGGTTAAAATTTGGAAGGAGATAAGAAAGGAATGTTAGTGTCAGTAACTATAGCTCCGTAGTCTTAACTTCTTTACCTCTGATTTGGTATCAGTGCAATTTCATTACCCCCCCTAGAAACTGGTGTAACTGTGTGGCTTCTTGATACAAATATTTTGTTAGAGAAACTGTTATTGTGTGCCTTCAGAAATTAGAAATATGAGCACAGAAATCTGCATTAGCATTTAATCTGGCAAGTGCTAAATTACAGAAATTCTAGAAAATTATGACAAGATAGTTGACTTTGTGGCTACTTTTAGCTTTCTGTGAAAGTGAACCAGCTATTAGCATTAATGGAGGCACTGCCTCTTCACTGGCTCTCATAGCAAGGCTGCACACCGAGACTCTCACCCTAGCTGTGATCCATGAAAAATAAGGTCATATGGTAAGATTCCTGTTGCAGATGCATTTAGCTGACAGTTTCCAATCTTCTCCTCTAGCATTCCCCAAGTGTTACCTTAAAGCCATTTCTGGGTCTGGATTCCAGTATGTGCTCAGGTTCATACTTTTGCACAGCATGTGGATGAAGTCAAAGACTTGTAATTGAGGCACCAATGTTTCTTTATAAATCCAGTTTAAGGAGCTAGACTTCCCTGGACGATTAATGTAAAGCATGCATGAGCTGTGTAGGTGCTCTAACACTTATCTTAGACCCCAAAGTTATTTGGATACTTTCAGTGGAATTACAACAGATGATAGGGCCTCAGTTTGTGGTTAAATGAATCAGTTCAGGGCTTTTATCTGAAAGGGCTTGATTTGCTAGAAGTGGTTTGAGCACTCAGGTCTGCAAGGAAGAGGGAAAGGCAGTGGCCATGTTGTTCTGAAGACGTAGGGGAAAGCACTTCCCTGGGAAGTGGAAGATTTGATTCAGTTTCCTCCACATCCTGAGGAAGGGACAGCCCTCTCCCATTTCCCAGTCTTTTCCCTAGACAGGTATGGGGTCACACTCCATCCTTCCTACTGCAGAAAGACTACTGATAGTCCAGATGAAGCAAGCATGAACCCAAAGAACAGACAGGCAAGAGGACCCCCACGTGACTTGTAACATGTGAGCTGTAGAGAAACTTGGCTTCCCTCTTAGGAGTGAACATGTAAACAGCTTGGGAAACCTCTGATTAGCTGTGGCTATTAAAACAGCGTGGGAAGTGGGCATCGGAGTCTAAGTTACCTCTAAATGAGTAATGTGTTTTCTGGGCAATGCCACCACCTGTGTTTTGGGTTGATATGAATGATTCAGTGTGACATCTGCAGTGTGCACTCTTTTGAATACATCATTGTTATCAGTGGGATGAATATGTATGTCCATTTTGGCCCATTTAGCAAATTAGCAAAAGCTTTGAATAATGGCCATGATACAAAAACATGAGATGACTAATCAGTTGAAATTTTTTTTGGCAAGGATGTCAAAAGGCATTAAACATTTTTCAGATATAAGAAATGTAATAAGCCTCTGGACTGCCAGTAAAGAGCAATGCTAAGGCAAGTGAAAAAGAAAACACTTTAATGCTTATTGCAGAACAGAGGGTGCTGAAAGGTTCATACTTCTCCCAAGTTAATCAGATGAAGGAAACCCATGCTGAAGAAGAGAGAAATAAAGTATCAAATGGACATCATTTTTGGAGACAATTTATTTGTTGGAATCCCTATTATTTTCTTCATCCTTGTCCTTCTTCCCTCCTGTTCCATCATCCTCATTGGAGTGGAGCAGGAGGTGGTCTGATATTGTGATTAGTCCAGAATATGGAGCAACTTCAATCTTTGAGGCCTCTATGTGTTTCTGCATGTGTGCCTGTGAGTATATTAATGCACTTGTACAATATTCCATCTGATGCTGACAAAATACCTCCAAAGGAAGGAGTGATGGTATTTCCTCCTTTTGTTCTTGAGGAGGGTAAGACGCATTTTTCTGCACACAAATGCTCTCCTGTTCCTGATGCAATCACTTTCAAAATGTGCTGTCCCACCCAAATGAGAATTGCATCCTACTTTTCTCCTCTGGAGACTGTGAGCTTTAACTTTTAGGGCTTGTCCCTACAAGCACAGTCTTTACTTTCCTCTGTCCCCATGCAGGCAAATAGATCAGACCTTCTGATCCTGCACCCATTGCACCACCCACCGTCAACTGTTTATCTCGAAAAAACAGGGTACCTCTTTCAATTGGATGGGACCTCAAGATATGTTGGGGGAGAAGTCTGTAACTTTAAAATTATGCATAATAAATTAACTCTGAAATTCAGTGTTGCTTTGTAATGTCAGTCTGAAATATCTGTTATCTTTGAGCTTATGTCTCCAGGGACCACAGTGGTAGGTGCTGAGCCTGGGGCTCTTTCTGAGTCAGAAAGGCACAGGGCCAGGGAAAATGGCAGTTCCCAGCCCTTATTGGGTGCATGGGGAGATCTTTCTGTTTACAGGATCAAAAGACCAGCTGACACTTGCTCTGGCACTGAGAAGATTATAAATAAGGATCCTGCTTTTGTGAGTTCCTGAGCACCTTTAAATCTCTTTGACCTTGATGAAGAGGAAGAAGAAACTGTAAATATAACTCTCTGAAGATTCTCTGTGAAGTCCTTGCAGCGACAAATGCAGGAATCTGAGTGTCCCCAAGATACCACAACCTCAGGACTCTTACAATAAGACATTTTTTTTTTTTCTGAAACCAGCATAATTTTTTTAATACAAAGTTGTCTCTTTTTAAATGACCATTGGAAGAAATGACCTTGTGATATGGGTGAAGTTGTATTGAATGCCTTAGATGATGAATGATGATATATTGTATCCTATTGCATAGTTCCTGAAGAGGCATCGTTTGTCTACAGGAAAGGTATTAGCCTGGATATTTGTTACCGTTTCCTTTTCATATTATAAAAGCAAAAAATGTGTAGATTGGATGTCCATGGTTCACATAAAAAGATGTGCTTCGTTTTCTGTTATTCATTCATTAAATGTTAAGGATATTATTTACAAAATAATTCCTTGTCCATGGCTGAACTTTATGCAGTTTTCTACTTTCCCGATTTGTGTCAGAAAACTAAACAGAAGCCTTATCTGGGTTTTTACCAGTAGGGTAGTATGTCATACTTCGGTAACTTGGTGTATTTTTGTCTTTAGTTTATTTAGTCTTCTTTTTTTTTCCAATTGATTGCCATTGATTATTAACTTTTTAATTATTAATAACCTGTTAAATTATTTTTTATTTGAAATGCCCTGAAAACAGCAGGCAGAACAGAGAAATAAATCATGCCTAAGCCTTCAGTTGCCTCTTCTTTTTGACATCTGCCTTCTGCAAATGAATGATTTGCATATAAATACCTTTAAACTGCAGCTGTAAGATTTTTGTGATCTATTGAGGATTGAATGATTATGCATTTCATACAAATGCTGTTCAACTTAATTTTTTAAAGAAAGAATATTTTTTAAAAAAAATGAAGTGGTATTTTTGCAATTGTTGACCCTCTTTTTACCAGCAGCAGGTCAGCAGCTTTTTTACTCACCTGCCTTGTGATTCTTTTGCCTTTTTTCCCCCTCTATGCTTACTTCCTGCCTCTTTCCCCTGCCTTTGGAGTGTCTCTATTGCTTCTGCTGTGCTCCTGAAGCCCCTGCATGTGAAGTACTACTGCTGCGTGGGAAAAAATTCTCTTCACTAGGGCAGCTTACCTGGTAAGTGGGGAGTAGTAGCACCCTAATTCCAAAGAAGGGAAATGCAAGCACAGAGGTCGCATTTGGGAAATGTACGAGAAGTCTAAAGCAGTGTGGAACCAGACTGACATCTATAAACACCAGCTAGATTTTGTGTCCCTTCATCTCTCCTCACACCTTCTAAGAAACTTACCCAAGAAAAAGCAACTGTTATATTGGCAAAATCTCTGGCAAATTTTTGTTCCATCAGGGTATTTGGAAAACTCTGTGGCAAATGTCTTTGTGGCTAAGACCCCGTGAGTTTGCAGATTAAAAATAACATTCTTTCAGGTTCAGCTCCTAAACAGATCAAATTATCTTAATATCTGCCTTGTAAATGTTTATACTGACAAAAATCTGTAAAGTAAAGTTTGAATTGCAAATTCACCTGTATTAAATGTTGACCTCCTGGAAAGACACTTAAATACGCTTTCATGAGTGAACCTTGTTTATAGTGGTGGAGTATATAACTTGGAGGATATTCAAATGAAATTGTTTTGGAAGAGCTTTTTGCTTCCCTAGTTTTCTGAGCAAAACTTGCAGCAAAACTATACAGTCAAATACAAATGCACGTTTCAGTGGGAACAGTTTATAATAGCTTCATTCTGATGCAAATTTATACCAGCTTTGCACTGGTGTAACTGCTGGCTCCAGATGAGCAACAACGGAAGAGAACACACAGTCAGTCCCCGGGGAGTTGAAATGGGGAGAAAAAAGTGATCATGGCGTATGTAATAGCGTGTATTTTTATTAAGGCATTTACATAATACTCCGTGTGTGTTTATGCAGTATATATGATTTATGTAGAGAGATCCTATATCCATACAGTTGAAGCACTGTGCATTTCTCTTGTGTGGGAGCTCGCTTCTGGCAGCTCGGCTCCCGGCTGAGATTGGCGAGAGCTGGAAGCAGCGGGCTCAGGAGGGATTTTCCCTTCTCCCGGCAGCGTGGCGGGCTCGCTGCTCCCGGCCCCGGGCCAGGCTGGGGCTGCGCAGCGCCACGGCCCCGCCGCTCCGGGCGGGAGCCCGTTCAGCCCCCTGATCTGCGCACCCGCCGCTCCCAGGGGCTCCTGCGTGCCCTCCTTGGGGGCAGCTGCCCCTGCCGGGCCCAGACTTGTAAAGAATTAAGCGATTTTTCTGCCCTTGAGCCGAATCCATGCCAGCCAGTGTGAGGGAGCTCGCCACGGCTGCTTTTCAAACATCTCTAATATTTTAATCCGTGCATAATAGTTCATGTTACTCCAAAATCAATCTTATTCCCCATCCCTTTTTCTCTCTTGATCCCTGTAGGTTATTTTCCCGTTCTCGCAGCAGTCCCTTTACTCCATGCTGAATTAATGTTCTGTTTACCTTCTAGTCCAGATTGTTAACAGCATGACCCAGTGGCTTTCATTAGGTTTAAATCGCTCCTTTAATAGGGCTGCTCATTCCTATTAATGCCTGGCAGACTGACTTCATTTTTTTCCTTATATCCAAAGAAGAAAAATCAGTAACACCCTTTACCTCTAACGCAGTTGCATTTCAAGTCAATACAGGTTGCTTTTATTTCTGGGATTTCCACTAGATTTTTCTGTCATAACCCCTGGCTCAAGCAACAGTTTCTTTTTTTTTTTTTTTTTTTTTTTTTTTCCTGGAGAGGGTAAACAGACTGTTTTTTTCCCCTCTCCAAGTCTTTTATACAGATCATAATTCCTTACAAACCTGCTAAATGTGAATGTCAGAGGACCTGGATTGTTCCCACTTACTGGAATAACGTTGCTAATCTCTTCCTGCATCTGATTTATATGTAAATGAAAAGGACGTGGCTTGTAGGGAGGCCAAATAGGAATCCCTTCTGTTATAGGAAGCCACAGCTGTGAGTCATTCTAAATGAAAAGCTTAGTAAAAACATCAACATCCCTAAAATATTTTTTGGGAAAAAAAATCCATACAAGAGAAAACTAACCTGCTGATTCTAAACCCATATTGTGGAGAGGTTTCCCCCTTTTTTTTTTTTTTTTTTTTTTTTTTTTTTTTTTTAAGTAATAACAGTGCTTTACTACAGAAAGTGATTTTAAATTGTACCCAGAGCCAACTCTTTGAAGTTAACGGCAGAGCAGAGATGAGTGAAGCTTTCATGTACTGTACACTCAGAGGATCACTGACATGAGCAAACACTGCAGAATGAAGGTGATAAGCAGAATAGGGGCATTGCAGAGCTACTGTGAAGTTTATAGCTTTATTAAGATGCCAACACTTACACAAAAAAGCCCAACTGCAATTCTCAGTGCCTTTTTACACTTCTGAGCTCTCTCCATAGGTAATTCTATTTACAATCTCAAGCTACTCTTCTCCTGGGTTTCTCATCCCTGTTTATCATTATATTTTCCTTTTTTTTTTTTTTCCCTTCTTTTTGATGTGGCTACTGAGAGGGCCTGGCCATTTTGGTGTTCCCCTGCAAGGACAGCAGAAACTGTGGTTTTACCATTCTACCTCCCTCTGTTTTGTAGCTGACTGTTCCATATGTCTCCTCCCACAGGTTTCTGTTTACTGGGTTTATTTTACTTGAGTTTTTGTTTGTTTGTCTCATTGGCCTGGAAGCTTTTCCATACACAAGGGGGTTAGGGGACAGCATTTCATCTGTAGTAAAGTATAGCCATCACACATTTTTTGTTATTTTAGCAGAGTGTGGCCTGACCTTGAGCAATGCACAGACTGCAGAGAAGACTGGAACTTCAGCTTAAAACCAAAACTGAACAATAGCAGGGGAATTCTCATCTACAAGGAAATAAGCAGCAGGCTCCATGAAGCTGTGTGGCTTGTGGCAGCAATCTGCACCAGCAGCAACTCCTTCCCCACCTGAGACAGAACTAGAAATAAAGACATCAAACCTCTGCCTGGGATTTTAGTGCTTATATAGGTATTATGTACCTGTTTCCTAAATTTGTATTAATTTCCTTCTGCCATTTTTTTTTGTATAGTTGCTTCTTATTATTCATATTCGATATCATATAAAATTGTCAGCTTTTGTTTAATACAACATGCAACCAGTAAAAAAAATCTTATCTTTATAATGAATAAGAAGTGGCTCCTATAAATGTATAAATGTGTAAATTGCAGTTTTCCAGTTCCCTGCAGGGGACTTTGCATGTTATGCAGGAGGAGTGCAACACCTTCCAGTCATTCAGCCAATGTCACCTGAGTTCTATACATTTGTGTAAGTAATCATCACTTGGAAGCAGTATCAAAACCAAGCAAAATCCCCAAATATATAATCCTTGTATTTTTTTTTTCAGGTTAATTATATATCATTCATCTGATCATTTATTTGGTTTATATTATCTTAACCAGCAGATACCCTGAAGCAGTATCGCTCTAGCTGAGGAAAATAAGGGGTCAAATAAAAACCTGTCAATCTAACAAAAAGTTTCCTGTGTTACTGCCACTGTCATTTAAATTTGTTTTAGGTACATTTACTGTTTAAACATCCTTCCTAATTTGATTATCAGCAAGATAAAATGTGGAGTTATTTACCTGCCTTTGTGTGTTGTATAGGTTTGTTTTGGCAACATTTCACAGAAGGCATATCTTTAAAAACATTAGTAACTGTTGTCCAGTATCTTAATGAACAAAGACTAGATAAATCTAGCAGGTTTTATCTACTTTCCATCTGAATCACAGCAGTAAGAGGAGGCAAACTCAGAATTTTGGCCAAAATTTACTTTAATCTGAAGTGGCCAGCAAGCAAACCCTGAAGGCGAGGAATCCCGCCTCATGGTGACAATTAACATGCCCTTGCAAAACCCAGAGGAGTGGTCTGAAATTCTTGTACCCTTGTTGGAAACCTTCCTCTTTGCACTTCTCCTTCTTGAACAGCAGTATTGTTAGTCTGATCTCACTTTATTTGTCAGAAGTCCAGTTTAGACACAATCCTGTAAAATAGATGGGACTTCTACTACTTCAAATTGTTCAAAGAAGCCATGGAATGAAGTTTAGGTCCTTGGTGTAGCTGTTGGCTTATGGTGATGGCAGTAGACTTGCTTCAGGAACCAAATAAGTTTGTGGTAGTTTTGATGTAATATTGTCTTCTTGGTTAGTATGCTGTTCATGCCTGCTAATATTTTTTTTTTTCTCTTGTTTTTTTTTTTTTTTTTTTTTCCCCTGTGAGATTAAAGATTGCCTTAGGGTTTCAAGTAACAACAGTTTGCTAGATGTTCTGTTTGTTAAATGTTCTTACCTATGTTCAGACTATTCCTAAATCCTTTATTTGGTCATCATTTCTGCTTTGGTGTGCTACTCTCAGTAAGTGATCCGAAATGACACTTTGTCACTCATTCTGTGGCTGAGCAGTAGCTCTGCCCCAAACAGAAGGAATGAGTACCTGGTCACCCGTGGGTCTCCTGCTCCACATTTGCTGAGTGAGCACTCAGTGTCATAGGCCAGATCACCTGCACAGAAATGTTGTGTGAGAATGAAGAAATCTTGCCTGTCTTCAGATTGTCCTATCTGTATTCCTGCAGCGGCAATTGTTCTCACAGGACAGACGTTTTTAATTAGATCTCCTGTCTTGTAGAATGTATCAGATGAATGCAGTCATGTATAAAACAGGACATCTACTAAATGCAGCTTTTTCTTGCGCTGTGTGATAGGTTATCTGGATCCAAATCCAACTGAAATGGCTGATCATTTGTTCTACATGAAGGCCTGTCCCTTGAGAGGTGGAAAGACAATATGCATTAATTACTTTAGAAAATAGAGGAGGGACACAAAAATGATCCAAGGGCTGGAGCACCTCCCCTATGAAGACAGACCAAAAGAACTGGGGTTGTTCAGCCAGGAAAAGAGAAGGCTTTGGGGAGACCTCATGTGGTCTTCCAGTACCTGAAGGGGGCTTATAAGAAGGAGGGAAAGAGACTTTTTATATGGGCAGACAGTGACAGGACAAGGGACAGTGGTTTTAAACTGAAAAAGAGCATGTTTAGGTTAGATGTAAGGAAGAATTCCTTTATTCAGAGGGTGGTGAGACAGAAACAGGTTGACCAGAGAAGTTGTGGATGCCCCTCCCCTGGAAGTGTTCAAGGCCAGTTTGGATGGGACTGTGAGCTATCTGATCTAGTAAAAGGCATCCCTGCCCATGGCAGGTGGTTGGAAACCAATTATTTTTGATGCCCTTCCCAACCCAAACTATTCTATAATTCCATGATTCTTAATTCTGCTTATTCTTTTTAATTTCTGGAAATCCATCTTTCAGCTAGTGTCTCCAAGAAAAAAGTGAAAAAGGGTCTAAAAATTTATTTATTTTGTTGCCAAAAATTGTCAATATTTCCACCAACATTTCAAGTCTCAAAAAGCTGTATTTCTTTCTTCCCTTCTGTTGTTTAAGTCAAGAGAGTTTGCTGATTCCCAGCCTTCCAACACAGATCCAAACATTTCCGCTTTTTCCTCTCTATCTGCACTAAATGTGGTAGTTTAAGCATCTCTTCATGAGATGCTGGTAAAAATTCTGTTGAGCCTTGTAAGATTAATAGAAAATTAGTGTGTAGGTAAAATCTGTGTTAGGACAAAAAGAGCTAGGAGCCTCCTCCTGGAGGGAAGTCTTCCTACACTTGCCCTGCCAGCCCAGACACATGAATGAGGTCTTTCCAAGTTCTCTGGCTGGATTCCTCCTGGTGCCCCAGGCTGGGTGACACAGTTTGCAAAGACTCCTCTCCATTGCTCTCACATTTTAAATTGCATGCACTTCAGCCTGACCACAAATGTAGCAGAACTATTCTATCAGGAGTAAAGCAATGGTCCGGAAAATGCCACACGGAAGCAGCTGCAACAACATCAGTGGTGGTGTCCCAGGAGGGAAGGACCAGCTTTTCAGCAGGAGGTGAGTCATATGCTTTTTGCATCAAAGTACTTGTTTGAGAATATTGCCCACAGATTCTGCTGCTGAGTTTACTTTCTTCCTACTTCACAGTAAAATGTAATAGTAAAATATTCCCCAAACTCTTTGGGATTTTAATTAATGGGTTTGCCTTATGAAAGTAGAATAAATAAGCTATTACAACTGTTTGTTCCAGTAAGATATTACTTTCCAGATGGGAGACTCTCTGTTTAGTCCATAGCTTTAAAATCTCTCTTCTGGTAGAGAGATGCTATGCGTAAGTGCTGGCTTTTAACTTTCTTTCCTTAGCATCAGTGACTAGCAAAACCATTTAAAAAGGAAACTTCACAAAATTCCACCATAAAAACAGCAATAGCAGCTCACTCTTCCAGTGCCCCTGCAGAAGCCATGCAGAACACAGCTGCTGCACATCTCCAGCTGCTGCCCTCTGTGTACCACAGCAGATTTTTGGGTTTTCTCATGACCAACTACTTGGAAAGGTCCTTTTGGGTATCTTTGTCATCAATGAACATAAAATTTAAAGGCATCAGCAGAAATAGTATCAGAAAAATTATTTGGAGCAGAGAAGAGAGAAATTTCTCGGCTGAAGAATGGCTTTATCAGAAAGGGGTATATAATCATGCATAGTAACTGCTGAAAACATAGATCATATGATTTCATTATACAGCAGTGTAAATCAGATGTTTTTCTGTCAGAGTCAGTGTCCCAGATTCAATAGCAGAATGCTAGAGGCTAACATTACTGTGAAGCAGACTAAAGTAATACACATAAACTCTATGGAAACTCTTAATATACTGAGTGCTGGTCACACATTACTTCTTAATATTTTGACTTATTGCCATTTTTAGCATTGATTGCTGTAAAACTACAACTTTCTCACAAAAGAAATTAAATAACCCTATTGTATATGGCTGTTTCCTCTCAACCAGCTCACCAAAAATGTCTGCCAAATGAGGAGGAGGAAATACTGCATTTCATTTTAAATTGAATAAGTGAATTTAAAAAAGTTAAGGTAATGGATGAGAATTTTCTGAATGTGGGTGAAGTATATCAGTGTTATTTAGTCCAGTAATGAGTAAGGGCAGAATTAACTGCATTTCATAACTTGTTTGTGTATCTGTGTCTATGTGTATCCATGAACACAGATCCTCTGTTGCAATTTTGAGAAATACATGGAATTCCTTCCTGCTTTAAAATCAGTGGTGTCTGTGACACATTTATTTTCAAAGTACAGTATTACTCAAGGGTAATGTTTTGCTTTTGCTAAATGTGTGTGCACTTGCTTGCAACATGATCCCTGCCATTAGTAGTGGCTGGAGGCTCCATCTGTAGGAGTAGTGTGCCTGGACACCACTCTTGACTTTAACCACTTCCTTGTAAACACTCCAATGACAGCAGAGGGGGTTTGATGATTTCTTTTCCCTTTTAGAGCTCAGAATTTCTGATTCCGCACTTTGTTTTAGTTATATAAAAAAACCCCAGAGTTATTGAAGACTCCAAGCAGTATTATCAGAAATAGCAACATCCATCTATCTCAAAGCACAGGGGGTTACGTGCCTTGCTCAGAGAATCATAGAATCATACACACATGGAATCATGGAATCATGGAATCATAGAATGGCTTGGGTTGAAAGGGACCTTACAGGTCATCTAGTTCCCCTCTGCCATGGGCAGGGACACCTTCCACTAGAGGAGGTTGCTCAGACCCCCATCTGGCCTGGCCTTAAACATTGTGGGGATGGGTCATCCAAAACTTCTCTGGGCAGATTGTTCAAGTGTCTCATCATCCTCTCAATAAGAGTTTATTCTCCATATCTAATCTAAACCTCCCCTCTTTCTGCTTTAAGCCATTCTTCCCTGTCCTATCCCTACATGTCCTTGCAGGAAGTCCCTCTCCAGCTGTCCTGCAGGATCTATTTAGGGACTGACAGTCTACTCTGAGGTCTCACTGAAGCCATCTCTGCTCAAGGATAAACTGCTCCAACTCTCTCAGCCTGTCTTCATAGGAGAGGAGTTCCTATCCTAGAGACATTTGATCGTCTTTGTGTCCCTCCTCTGAGCTTGTTCCAACAGGTCCGTGTCCTTGTTTTGTTGAGGGTCCCAGAGCTGGATGCAGTATTGCGGGTGAAATATCTGTAGCACCAGACCAGGTCTAACATATATTTTTGCATTTAAAGGTCACAGAAAGCTTCCTGCATTCTTTTGATTTTCTTGCACTCTTAATAATTCTGAAATGCTTCTCCTGAGACTGTTCCTAGCTGGCTGGTTGGCTGAGAGTGGTCCTGGCACAGGAAAGATGCAGCTGAGATAAGCAGACTGGGAGGGTTTGGAGAAAACCTTTGCAAGACGACTGAGCTCTGGCAGCAGGCTGCCTCTCCAGGCTGCTTGCCCAGGCATCTTCCAGGGTGCTACAGGGGCAACTAGGGACTAAAGGCACATTCAGGTTTTGTTTTAACTCCCTTTATCAGCATGGGCAAAAATATGGCACTGGTTTAGTGATAGCAGTAAGTAAAGGAAGATGCCGCTCCAACTGAAGCTCTCGTTTCTATGGGATGCACTACAAATCATGAGTAATCCTTAGGACTGTGAATTCCATGTGAATGAATAAAAAGCCTTCCTTTGCTATCCAAGCCTCATGTCAGTCTGGAGCTTCAAGACCATTAGCTGCAAAATGAATTGCAAGTAAAGGGAAGGTTTCATTGTGCTTCATTTTCTTGCCAAAACCACAGGAAGCCTACCCAGTTTTATTAATGAACTGGAAGAAAAATAAAAGAAAAATGATATGGTTTTATCTTAGTTTTAATAACAAAAATCTCTCAATCATTTGAGCCAGCTCTACTGATATGCTCTACAAGGATCAGCACGTGTCACCGTATAGAGCAAAAAGATGGAGCAGATTTTCCAGTTTCCTTCTCAATACTGAGGAAGCATGAAAAAAATTAGAGCCAGACTACAGATGGTGGAGATCCTTAATGTGTTGGTTTCTTGTGCATTTCCATATAGCACACTGCATGCATCAAGCACAACTAAGCAGCCAGGGAAATGCTATTATATATTTTAAGTTGTCCATCTTTAAACCTGCATTTCTGAAAAAATATACCACAAAGAGAGGCAGAACATACAGCAGATGCTCTTGAATACTGTATTATGTTTTCATCAAGTCACCCAAACTGTGGATTATAGATAAATGTGTTTATTAAATTAAAGAGTTTCTTCTAATCTGGCAATTATAATCTATAATTTGCTGCTTTTCCCTCCCTTTACTTCAATACTTCTTTCCTCTAAAACAGGAAATGGGGACTCAAGTGGGCTACACCCCGGTGTTTTCAGCATACCCTGGTGACTGAACAGTTCCACCTGAGCTGGGAGCATTGATATGGCCATGCTGCCATACACAGCTGACATGGCCAGACACATGCCACACTGTTCAGCACTAGTTTCCACAATCCTCTTTACAGGTCTTAAAGGTCTTTTCCAACCCAAATAATTCTTTGATTCTGCAACTATGAATTGCTGTTGGAATTCTATCACTGCTACTTAAGGGAAAAGGAAATAGAATAAAGCAAGACTATGTCAGGGAACATTTTATCAGCTTATAAAGGATGAGCTATCTGACAACTAGTTTATAGGCTGCCTAAACTGTCCTAGGTTACTGTTCCTCAGTTTCAATCAGTTTGAAGTGTTTACACAGTGCAGGTCACCAAATTGGATCAGATTAAGCCATTAGGCTTGGATCCCAGTCTGGAACATTTTGAGAAGATGATACTGGTGGACTTTTAAAATTCTGTCTCTGGGAAAGCCTTCAACAAGATATAGATTCTGTTCTACATTTTTTACATTTAGATCATATCTGGTGTTAGAAAGAGCCAATTTTAAAGAACCACTTGGTTTTCACACATGATACTTCATCAGTGGTATCCCTTGCTCTCACAGCTTGCCTTGTAAAGGCTCTTGTCTTTGCATATATATCTCCCTTGGGTCTCTCACATACCCAAATAGACCACTCACAAAGGGAGAGGAAGGCACATCCAAGAACAAGCAATGCTAAAGGTCAGTGCTTCTCCAGGCCTTAACTCAGAAAATTGTAATTTAGAAATATTTCGGATTCTGCATCCTCCCATTTGAACTTTCTGAAGGAAACTTCAAGGAAATAAGATTTGGCATTAATAGTAACATCAGACTGGTGGTCTGACATATGGACTTCCCACCCACTTTCTCATCAGCCTTCTCAGATGTCATGGGACCTGGTGGCAAGGGGATCAGTAAAACAGCTGTGGCAGGGCTGGGCAGGGCTGCTAACAATTCTCTGCTTAGTGATAGAGAAGATGAGAATTTATGATTCCTTATTCCCAAGAGATATCATTTATATCTTGGGACGATCTGGAAGAGTGGACCAGAAATGATCTTTGTGAAAAGTAATTTTTTTTTATATCACGACGCCCTCAGAGGGCTGGCAACTGAGATTTTCCCCTGTGACTGTCACCTCAAGGTCAATGACAAGCCAGCTTAGGATTTTGGTCAAGGGAATGAGGAGGACCCTGTCTTTTACCAGGTCATCTTGGCTTTGTTTTCAGGCCACACTGCTACAGCAGTTCACAGATATTCTTCCTTCTGTGCTCTGAGAGCAACAGCAACTGTATGGAATAAATATGGTTAGTCCATTGTCCAGTTTCCCTAGCAACCACAAGACAACAAGACGTGTCTCTCATTAATTACACATTACACTTCCCTTTACTGATGCAGCCTTTCTGAAAAAGGCATGATGTTCTTACAGATCTTTCGCTGTGAATTAATATCATCAGGGACTTGGAGAGAGTAACTACTTTCACCCACATATTTCCAGTTGCATTCACATGGAACAGCCTTGTCTATAAAATTATAAGCTCCTAGACTGAAAATGAAGAATATGGTACCGTGACATTTGCCAAGCATCCTTTCAGTTGCTTTCTTCTTTGTTTTGGTTGAATGTGTACACATATACATTGGAGAATGTTCTCTGAATTCTGTACTTCTCTTGAGGTCTTTGTGAGCAGGTATGATGGTTTGAGATCTGAACTGAGCTAAAAGAACACATTTGTTTTTCTTCTCATCATTACTAATCACTCATCAGTCAGACATCACTAATGGAGAGAAACTCATTTAGAATGCTAAATCTGGAATCCCAAAACCTGCAGTTTTGGTTGGCCTTGGTACTTCTGTTCAGACCTGTGGGACTGTTGTGTTTATAAGTCTACGAACATTCCAGCATCAGCCTCGTCCTCCTACTGTACAGTGTGTGCTCCCAGTGTCTTCCCAGTTACTGGGTACTGAGGGTTTACTGTCACAGACATTTCTAACAAACATGAGGAAGGACATTAATGTAGCAGCTTTGCCTCTGTAACACTGGCTGGAGTGGGGCAAACAGATGCTGGGCTCCTCTTGTACCATGCTAGTGGGAGCCAGGCAGCTCTGTGGACGGGGAAGGAGCCACTCCCAGGGGACATAGGAGGGACAGAGACACCTGAGGCCCTCCTGCAGATTATTGGGAATGAATATCAGGGTGAATGACATGATTGAGGCCTGAAGTCTTGCTTCTCATGGTAGAAGCAGGAGATTGGCATCAACTGAGGGTGCAGAACAGGACACTGCAGCCCAGGAGCAGGCAGCTGTCCATCCTTAAGCGAGAAGGAAGCTTCTCCCGGTGCTGCTGCATCTACGGCAGATTGATGGAAGACCTGTTCTTCAGCGAGGGACTTCAGGGAAAGTGTGCAGAGTCTTGTTATAAAATCTCACTGAAAGGGGTGGGGATTTAGCCTGGTATAAAGCTGAGCAGTTGAATTTTTTTATGGCTAAAATGTGACTGATTTGCAGCTGTAAGTTTTCCATACAAAGCCAAATAATGTCCACCTTAGAAATCCTAGTGCTGCAGTGTGTGGCAGGTTTTATAGCCTGTGAGATATGGAAATTAATTACAAACAGGATTTGCAATTCTTTTGGGGTGGGGAGACAGTCTTGTGTCAACATTTTGACTTGCAAATATTCTAAAATGTCTCACAAGAGAGAAGAACTAAATCTGATTTTTCCAGGCATATAATGACTTGTATTAATTAAAGAACACTGCTCGTATCTGGGCCCAATAAAAGTAAGTGAACAAAGCAAATAGACATGCAAATAAAAAAGAGATCTGATATGGCATGGTGTAAAGTTTAGTCCAAATAAGGCTATGAGTGGGTTCTTCATAGCACTGAATTGACAATAAAAAATGTATTTAAGGCAGTAAATGTACAACAGCTGGCAAATATCATGTGCCAAGTCTTATTTTAGATTAGTAAGAGAAAACTGAAGCTTATTAAACTGCTGCAGTGATTCCCAGGATAGCCAGTTAGATTTTTAGCTCTTTCTGATGCTACTAAATTAGTACCCTACTTTAGGGAACCTGTGGCCTTGAAAATGGAAGAATACACAGAAATTGTTGGATTGATGAAAACAAAGCAAAAATAAACCTGAGAAAAGCAAATAGCCCATCCCAGCCTTAGTTCACTTAAAATGACTGAGAAGCACAGGCAGGAGAGTGTGACAGTCAGTTTAATGGCCTCTGAAATATTTTAATAAAATTTCTGCTTTTAAATGCTATTTACCATCTGTTTGCAATGGCATGCATTTTAGAAAAGTTTCATTAGGTGAAATCTGCAGTTTGCTGAATCTGCAGGTTTAGAGCTGACAAGCTGTGTGGTCACTCAGGGTTGGTTTTGCTTGAGATGATGCAGATAGGTGGTGGCCCAGGAGCTCCCTTGGTCCCCTTGGTAGCTGGTGCTACCTGGGACACTTGCCTGTTCCATGCCTGGATTCTGCTCTGAGGTGTGACCTTCCTCTTGAGGGGTTTCTTGCCCTTGCTTCTGGTTTTTGTACGGGTTCATCCCTCTAAACTTTATGGTTGTGCTCTGCAATTGTGCTTTAATTTCTAATGTGTGAACAGCAATGCTGGAGAATTTTCCTGGAGCAGCATTGACTTTGAACTTCTCCATCTCTTAACCTGGCAGAGCTGAATTTCACCCACCTCCTTTTGGCATGAATATGCCTTGCAATTCAAAGGGTTTTTAGACAGCAGAATGTGATTATAAAGTCTGGATATGTTTGGTTTTCTTTCCAATCTGAATGCACAGATACATGCACAACAGTGAACTGGGGCATGTCCCTAAGATATTTTAAAAAGTGCTTGTAGCAAGGATTATGTGTTTTCAGATATAAATACAAATATGTGACATGAACATTATTTTATTTTATTTTTGTTATTTATTTCCTTTTTTTTTCAGCTTTACAAAGCAATAAATTCCTAACTGCAGAAATGTGGGCAGGAAATATAAAAATAAGATCCAATCTGAAGAAGAGTGGGCTGATACATCAGATGAAAAAATAATTCAAAACATATATATTCAAGAAGAAAAATAAAAGATAATTGAAAAGCGGTAATATAGAAGAGACCTAAGGGTAGCATCAGACAGGAAATTACAAAGCCATTTCAAATGCAATGTAATCATCACTTACTTGAAATAATAATAATATTTTATCTATCTGACTGAAGATCTCAAAATGATTCATGGGTTTCATACATTGCAATCATTTTTACCCATCACTGTGAAACATTCATCTTCAAGTTGCTTTTTCATATATTTCATATTTTTTCTCCCCTTAAAATGCATGTGATCTTTTGTAATTATATTTTGCTGCTTGGGTTTCTGCTGCAGGATGGTGGGGGTCATGGCAGGACTGCCAGTGCTGTTGGAGGGGTGACAGCAGTGACTGAATTTTGTTGAAGCCGTGTTTGTGTGTCCAGAGGAGCTGCTGGTGGGAATCACCCTTCCAGGGACTTCCCAGTTTCCTTTTAAAGCTGCCTTAGTTTTGCAGAAAGCATTCAGCTGGAGCTTTCCCTAGAAGCTCAGTGTCCTGCTCCTGCACACAGCTGTTCAGGGAGCCCAGAGGGAGAGGGAGTTTTCATTGGTAGAGATTTTCAAGCAAATACTGGGCTGGTTTGGAGAGAAAATGGCTTGTGACAGAACATTGTGGGTTTACACTTGACAAACAGACAAGCTTTGAGCAATTTGATAGCACTGGGGTGATCCATGACTAGAATTCATTAATTAAAAGCTTAACAAAGGACCCATTATTATGTATTTAAAAAAAAAAAAAAAGCACTCCAATTTGTCTTTTTTGGGGTGATGAACTCTTGCTGGGTATGCTTATTTTTAATTCAATAATCATAGAGCCCTGTTTGCCTATGTGGATATCTAAATCAACCATTCAGAAAACAGCACCAGGGCTAGAGGAATAGTTATTACAGCAATTCTCTGCTACTTCCTGGGATTTCAGTTAAGGTATAAGAACACTTTTAAATGCCTTCATTTTCTACAGTCATTCATTTTATCCACAATATTCAAATAATATCCTGTTATCCTTCTCATCAGCACTCTATGATTTTATCAACTGGCCTGATTTAGCTTAAATGCATAAAAATGTATTGTAGAGCACACACAGAAATAAAACCTACTCACTTTCTCGTGTGATTTTTTCTAGGATTCTTTATAAGTAGAGAAGAACAAGACAGAAAATATTAGTCTTGAGGAAACACCCAGTGTTCAAAGACAACAGCTGCATGCACACTGCTGCAACGTATAGTAGAAGCTGTCAAATGGTTTATTCTGAGGAAAATGATTGTTCTGTGTATCCATTAAAAATGTAAGAAGAAAGATTTTCAAATATATTTATGAGTAACTCATCATTCCTCTACTGGTGTGTTTCTTTGTGTGTGCCTACGCACTACTTTCCGTTTATGTGATGGGGATTTTCCAGAGGGAGGAAGTATTTGGATCCTGCAACTGCAGGTACAGCTTTGGTTTTAGAAGCTGGAGAGAGCCCAGATGCTTCCAGCTGTCATCAGTTCCTGCTCTCTGAATTGCTTTGGATGCCTACTGCAGCTGCTACAGTTAACACATTGCCCTCCTTGCAGTTTAGCAAAGGAAAAGGGCACAATCTTGACACTCTTCAACTGGGCTTGCTTTGGAAGATACAAAGAGTAGGAAAAGTTCTGTCTTGCATGTTGAAATAATAAGGCCTATAAGGCTTTTTGTGACCCTATATAGAAAAAGGGCTTTCTGGAGTGCTTGAAATGCACAAAATAGCTATAGGGACAGACTGGACTCTGAAATGGGTGGCCTTTTCTTCTGGAGGTCTTCCAGTAATCTGTCTTTCCTTTCTAAACCCCTGTAAACTTGTAGCTGCAGTAGCATTTTCATAGCGCAGGAAGGCATTTTCTGTTCATCCTCCCCATCACAGATGACTGTAGGACAATTATCAAATCTCCACCAATGTTCTCTGTTCTCAAGCTGAATTGTGCTTGTCTGTTTAACTGTCTTTATTCTTGATACAGGAGATATTCCCTATGTCTAGGATCATGCATGTAGCATTTCTTTGCTTGTTTTCCAGTTCTCCTATGCCTTTTTAAGACTGGGAAATCAGAAGTGTCCACACCATTCAAGATGTGGGCACTGTAAGGTTTTATCCCAGGGACACACAGAGCACTATGATCACCTGAGTACCCGTGCTCTGCGCAGGGGACACACCCTGTGCTGCTCACGGAGCAATCTGGCAGGTCCAGAAAGGTGTTTAACTCACCTTCTTCTCACTGTGCTCTTATATGTCAGGGTCACTGCTGCAGATCCTGCCCCATGGTAAGCTCCACACTACAACCTAAAAATGAGAAGCATCCCTCGTATAAAGAAAGAAGCATCATGAGGGAAAATGCTGTGTCTCTGAGAAAATTATTTGAAACCCGAGTTTGTGTGGTCAGATAATTTCTAAATTTTCTAAACCACTCACAAAACCACTCACTTCTAGCTTCCATGTGGAAAATAAGTACTAGAACAAAATGAATTAAGAAAGTGCACTTGACAGTGTCATATTTTATGTCTTTATGTTTTCATGTGTGCATTTTTCTGTTAACCACAAACTATTCAGCAATAAATCACACATCTTGACCTTAGATGTCTTTTCCTGTAAGTTAACATCTTTCAAGAAATACTGCACTTTGGGCCTGCCTATTTGTTTTATTTTGTTGTTGGTGGTGTTTTCTTTGTTGTTGTTGTTTTTGTTTTTTTTTTTTTTGTTTTGTTTTGTTTTTTGGTTTTTTTTTTGGTTTTTTTTTTAAATCTGTAGTGCAATTTACAGTGTGGTTGTACACTTTTAACATCACATCTGTCCATATTAGAAGCTTACCTTTCTCCCAGATAGAGGAAATAGAGGCCTGTGGTGAAAGCTTTTAGCTGTCTTTCCATATAAAAATCAAATGCAGTTAACCACAGCAGAGAATCCAAGGCTGTGTAGATGTTAACATGCTTAAACAATTTTCCATCATCCAAGGCTACTTATTATGTCTTTCCTCCTATGGTTGCCCATGAAAACCGGATCCAGCTTACATGTGTTACCATCATTCCTGCAAGGTAGATGTATTTATTATACGTTTTATCGTCTCAAATTTTATGTCTAGCAGCAATTCAGACAAAATGACTCATTTTGTCATTAAACACCTGATCCTATGATAAAATGTTGGATCCTATTGAAGATTGTGTCCCTTGAGGCTATAATGTTTTCAAAGATTGCAAAACAGAGGTGCTGTCTTCTCCAGTTCCCTTGTGACTTTGGATGTACTCATTAGAATTCCCAGCCCTTTGTTTTGCTCATTTTCCTATAGAGCAAAAAAATAAGGATGATATACTTAACAGGGGCTATAAGTGGCATTTTGATGGTAGAAAAGCTTTTGCCTTTTTAACAGTCTAGCAGGCCTTGCCTCTTCTCTTATCAAAACTGTAAATAGAAGCAAAATAATGCTAGTGTTAATAATACCTATCTTTATTAAACTCAGCTTGACATTTCAAGCTGAGTTTAATAAAGATAGGTATTATTAACACTAGCAGGGTTTCCTATTAATGTTATATAAACACCCAAGTTAATGGAATACCAGCTAGCAGTACAAAGTGAAACACTTGGAAGCTTGGAGCAGTTTCAGGGAAGTTCTAACATGGACCCTTCTAGATGTGGAAGCTGAAAAGCAGATTTTGAATTCTGTTCACTGCCTAAACTCTGCCTAAACTCTAGATGCCCAAACACTACTGAATGCTGGTTTTTTTTACGCCAAGGTTCCCCAGGGACTTTCTGTGCAAATGCAAAACATTGTGGCACCTGTCTCAGGACTGAGTAATTAGTAATTATGTATGGAGAAATACCTAATGGTATTTCTCTGCTGAGTACTCCCAGGGGGCCATCTTTACAGCCAATCCACGTGTTATGTGAGATGGGAGAAGGCAGGAGTGCATTTTACCTTTATTTTTTAAGCTGCGTTACTGCACAGAGGGGTGGGGGTGAGGAAGAACTAAGAATCTGTTCAACACAGTGTGCGAGAAGCCATAAGGACCATAAATGAGGTTTTCCCTATTTCCTGCACTCTAGATGAGTCATCTTGCTGACAGCTCATTTCCCTCTTTCCTTCTTCCTTTTCCCATGCCCATCTCTGCTCCTGCCTGCTGCACTACAACTCTCCTTCTCACATAATTCTTTACTACTGCTCTTTCATTATTAGCTCTCTATCATCAGGTCACTGGTTCTACCCTGCCTTCAGATCCCAAACATTTGAGCAGTGGGATCTTAACATGCACACACCTTTCACAACCAGACTATGAGAGTAGTTCCTTTTTGCTACAGTTGCACAGAGCACCTTGAGAGGGTGAAGAGCCAGTGAAGAAACTACAGAGTAAGTCCCAATATAACTCTATGGACTCATGGGAAATAGAATTTGTCAGGGCTTTGTAACACAGTATACTAGTGATTTTCTAAGGGACATCAAAAGGTACATCGTACCTCTTACCTTTCTACTAAATTCAAGTCCCTCCTTCTTAGTAAGAAGCAGAAGAATTTCTCAATACAAATACCTTAAAAAATTATTTAACACAGAGAGAACAAGTATTTTCCCTTGACCTTATCCTGGACAACAGCCACAGCTGGGATTTTAAAGCTTGCATGTGGAAAATTGAAAAGGGATCAAATTCCCTATTGACTTAAAAGTGCTCAGTAACTGCATCTGCTTAAGCTATTGGCAAAATTGGCCTCTCATATCTTCTCAAAAACATTTCAAAATGATAACACTTTTTAATATCATTCTCAGTATGGTTAGTGAAAATGACTACTTGAATCATGTTGATTTAAGAAGTGTTTGTCACATAGCACTGGCTGTTACGAGTTTTTCTGTAATGGTGTGTAGCAACCTATCCAAAGCACTTTAGCACAAAATGTGTTCCAGTCTCTGCCTATTGCTCACTTCTGAGTTTCAATCCATTGAATCATCTCACATGGTATCAGGATACATTTTTTGCAATCTTCATAACTTTGCCTGCTGCTTTAACAGCCTATGTGCCCCAGTACAGTTCAAGCTGTATGGAATTCAGGAACAGGTGGTAGGACAGGAGGACCCATCAGAGATTTGTGCTGAGATTAGAAAAATTGAGATGGTGCAATGAATTTCTGTACAAAACTGTAAGTACACAATAATAATTCAGCTGAAAATGCTGAAGTTTAAAAGAAGTAGTTAAAAGGACATCTTCAAATCCTATGTGTATTTTTAAATTAGTAACACTTAAAAAAATCAGCAAAAAATAGCTGATTTTGAGAGAGGGTAAGGTGAACAAGGAGTGTATTGCTGTTCACTTGGGCAGAGAGAAGGTCTTTGGTGAATAGGTTTTGTTCCTTGCATGCCTCACTCAGCTGCTTTCCTGGTCTGGCATAAGTTAGCAGAAATGGAGCTGCGTGCTTTGCTTCCTTTCCAAACATCTGCCCTCGAGGATGTTTTTGTTTGTGCCTGCCCCAGAAACCCGGGAGAACGGAGCTTCCAGTACGGTCCCCTCCCGAATCCGAGCTGCTGTGGAACAGCCATCTCCTCCCTGACTTCCCCTCCTGCTCTTGGTGTTGGGGATCTGACAGCCTCAGTCTCAGCCTGGCTGGGAGCATCTCAGAGCTGTGTTTTCCTACCCCCTCTGGGCAGCCCCGGTCAGGCAGCAGCATCTCGCTTTGACTCAGACAGGAGAAGGCTGAATGGCAGAGCCTGTCCCTGCATGAGATGAAGGTACTGGCCCTGGCACATGTCAGCAAGCTGGCACTTGCATGAGATGCTTCTGGCTCCTTGAGGGCTTGTACCAGCATGGCCTGTGAAGCAAGGTGTCCCAACTCTGCAGGGAGGTCAAAAAATAAATGAGTTCCTCTGGGGCACTGGCACAGCCTGGCCCAGTGTGCCAGCCCTGTGCTGCTACCAGGGAGTCAACAGACATTTTGCAATATCTGCTCTCAGTCCCAAATGTGGCAACACATCTTAGACACTGCAATTCAACAGCACTCAGCAAGCTGTGTCCTTGTCTAGCCAAGTGTTTCCCTAAACAAGCTGGCTTTATGAAAATATTTGGGTGAACTTCTGCTATGGAGTTGGGCTTCAATGGTGTCAGCTTTGTTTAAATGTAAGAATGTTATAAAGAGAGCATTGAAGAGCAATGCTGGGCAGAGCTCTGGTGGCCAAGGGGTGTGAGGTGTGCACCAGAGACATGGACAGGGAGGGAAACGCAGAGGTGCTGCTGCTCTCTGCCTGTCCCCTCACAACTGCCAATACTTTGCTGTGTTTCCTTTCTGTTTGTTTTTCTGCTTCCCCTCTAAACTTTTTGCATCATCCTGGCTGCTTTCCCGAGCTGAGGCTCAGCACCTCGTTTGCTTGCTGGAGTCCTCCCACTGCCCTGGTGCACAGGCATTAAGCTGTGTTGCCATGGGAAGGGGCTGTTTGTTACCTGCTGCACCAGGCTCTGAAGCTGGAGAGGACAGGTCCCGGTTAAGTCAACATACTGCTGGAAAAGTGCGTGAACTTTTGTGATACACACACTGGGGGAGAAAAAAAAAAAGAAGGCGGTGGATTTTGGCAGCTTTGATTGCACTTGAACTGGGCAGTGCCCATACCAGAGCTCTGACTAAACCGCTTGGCATGGCCAGGATCTCCAGGGCTGGGTTCTCCTTGGAGGTAAAGCACAGCACTCTTGAAGCAAAAGTAGCTTGGAGATACTGGAGAGGGTGGTTCCAAAAGGCAAAGGGCAAGCACCTGAGCAAAGCCTTTGTTCACCTCGTGGTTTTCAGGGTGTTGAGGAAACCCCAGCTAGAGCCTGGCAACACTCCCTGCCTCAGCCACTGCAGCTGAATGGGGAGCACGGGAGGAGAGAGATGTTGGGTGCAAAAGCTCTGATCATGCTGAAATTTTACCATGGAAATTGACTTTGTGCAAGTAATAAGAACAGGAAACACTTCTTGTTTTCTCTCAGGAGGGGAACATTAAGTAATGGCTTTATCTTAATTTGTCAGGCTTTGCCCTAGGGACCAAAATTAAATGGCTGGAAGCCAACGGAGACTTGAGAACTGAAGCATTAACACTCTGATAAATAAAAAAAAATTCATTTTAATTAGTTTTCCAGCTGAAAAATAATGAAGCTCTACATGCCAAAAAACTGTAATGGAGTAATGGAAAGGTCTGTGCTTATACAATGGACCTTGATTGCAATCTCAGGGCTCCATTTGTATTCGTTTGTAGCATGAAACAAAGGAAGGTGTTTGGATTCTCTCTCTTTATATAAAGCCTCTGCTCCAGCACTCTGGGCTGGTCTTCAACCAGGCTTCCCACAGTCTACTGCCAAATCTACAAAATTTTCCTGGCTGACATTCAGGAAAGTACTGCTCGGGCTCTAGGATGGAAAGTTAAAAGACTTTGCCTGGTTACTCTGAAACATACAAACAGTGCTTGACGTATGGCGTTGATTCATCCTGCACAGGCTGTCCCTGCTATGTCCCAGGGGGATACGGCATTGTAAAGTTCTCTGAAAGCATCTCACTCACTAGTGTTAGAATCTAGTGAGAGGAGTCATCTTAAACACTTGTAGGGACGCTTTCCCTTGGAGGATTAGCAGCATGTAGCTGGACTGCAGCACTCCTCATATCCAGGGTGGGATTTGCCTGGGATAAACAGCCCAGATGCCTTTATAAAAAGCAGCGCTATGGTCAAAAATACCATTAGTTACTGTGACTAAGAGGCTGTCCTGACTGTTGGGGGAGTGATAGACACTTCAGTGCTCAGAGCTCCTATTTCCCATTTCATAGGGCCAGTAGAGCTGGAGTCACAAGCTCATATTTATTTACTGAATTGCTATCCAATTAGTAACAAAAAAAACAAAACAAAACAAAACAAAACAAAACAAACAAACAAACAAAAAACCCCCCCAAAAAAAACCAAAAAAACCACAAAAAAAAAAAACCCAAAAAAACTGTTCAGGGGAGCAAATAGAAAAGGAATAGGAAATGTCTCACTGCCATGAGCAGTCTAACAGATATGCACCTTGTTTATAAAAGGACATTGTCTCTGTGAAGACAATGATCAGCTGGGCAAACACGTCCCTGCATCTGCCCAGAGATCACCTCTTAGGAAGCAGGACTTGGAGGCTGATTCTGTGGCTGCCCAGCTGTGCTAGTGTCCAGTGGGGAGGTGCACAGCAGGAGCAGAGACAGCATGCCTACAGCTGCCTGCTTCTGGAGGATTTGTCCTGGAAGGATGACATGAACTGTTCCAGCCCCCAGCATGCAGCCACCTCCACAGAGGAAGCAATGTACACTGTGCTCTTTGCAGCACTCCTCCCAGCCAGGGCAGCCTTGGTTCCTGCCATATGCTTCAGCATTTCTATTTGCTTCTCCATAAATGGCCTGGATATATAAAGACAAGAATTTATCCTTTGCTCATCATTGCTTCAAACTACCTTCTGCCCACAAAGAGCTATGTTTTTCACACTCAAAAAGCACTTGTGTAGTCTATACACTTGTGTAGTCTACAGTCAAAATGACACTGAGGAGAAGAGCCCAGTGCAAAATCAGACATTGTTCTTAACCAGGACCCCATGAGAAAGTACAATGTAAGGTTTTGTCCATACTTGGCATTAGAAAAATGTGAGTTAAGCAGCAAAAATCATCAGACTGGCTTAAAACTGAAGCAGTGCTGAGTTTTTTGTGGTTTTTTTTCAGCTGGCATTTTCAGGCTTTAGGTCAAGTTGTCAGACCTCTCTGGTCTTAAACCTCCATTTAAAAGTGAATTCAGTGTCTTATGGACAAACTATGTAGTTCTGGAAGCTAGGACTCTCCAGATAAATGTAAAAAGAAAAAGCTGACATTGAAGCACTGATGTCAGGAGCAATCAGCCATTTTCAGTTTGTTAGGACTCAGTTTGAATTGATTTTCCCAGCTGCAAGCTATGATGGAGAACAAATACGACTTGTATCCTGCCAGTCCCATGGGAAGGGTATAGAATCCTTTCTATATGAAGCTGCCATGTGCAGAAATTAAGCAGGAAGAGATAATCACCACTTCCTACAACAAGTAAAGTGAATCAATAAAGAAGAAAGTTGGGAAAAGAGAAAAAAATATTTATCATAGAATCATGGAATGGCTTGAGTTGGAAGGGACCTTAAGCACCATCTAGTTCCAACCCACCTGCCATGAGCAGGGATGCCACTCACTAGGTGAGGTTGCTCAAAGTCCCATCCAGCCTGGCCTTGAACTCTTCCAGGGATGGGGAATCCATAACTTCTCTTGGAAACCTGTTCCAGTGCCTCGCCACCCCCATAGTAAAGAATTTCTTCCTAATATGGAATCTAAACCTCTCCTCTTTCAGTTCAAAGCTATTCCCCCTGTCCAGTCACTACATGCCCTTGTAAAAAGTCTCTCTCCATCTCTCCTGAAGGCCCTCTTTACACACTGGAATGTGCTCTAAGTTCTCTCTGGAGCTTTCTCTTCCTCAGGCTAAACAGCCCCAACTCTCTTGCCCTCTTTTCATAGGAGAGGTGTTCCAGCCCTCTTTGTGGCCTCCTCTGGACTTGCTCTGACAGGTCCACATCTTTTTTAAGTTGGGGGCCCCAGAGCTGGATACAGCAGATACACCTGGATACTCCAGGTGGAGTCTCACCAGAGTGGAGCAGTAGGACAGAATCCCAGAATCCTCAACCTGCTGGCCACAATGCTTCTGATGCAGACCAGGATATGGTTGGCATTCTGAACTGCTGCACATTGCTGGGTCATGCTGAGCTTCTTGTCCATCAACACCCCCATGTCCTTCTCCTCAGGACTACTCTCAAGTCCTTCTCTGCTCAGCCTGTACTTGGCTTGGGATTGCACCAACACAGGTGCAACACCTTACACTTTGCCTTGCTGATCTTCATGATCTTCACATGCAACCACCTCTCAAGCGTATCCAGTTCTCTCTGCACAGCATCCTTTCCCTCCAGCGTGTGGATAGCACCACACAGCCTGGTGTCATCAGCAAATTTACTGAACAGGCACTCAATCCCACTGCCATGTCACCAACTAGGTGTTAAACAGTGCCGTATTAACAATCCAAGAGACATGAGCACAAAGCAAATAAACAACTGTATTCATAAAGTCAAAAAAGGATGAGAAAAGTAAAAAAAGTTTATAGTTTTACTTGGTTGCATTTAAGTTGGGTGTTTTATTTATTTATTGTGCAATATTGTTTATGAGTGATGGCTGGTACCCAAAGTTTTGAACAAGCACCTTTCTGTTTAAAATTACAAAATATGAAAATAAAAGACTGAGTAGATTTTTAAGGAATAATGAGTATTTAGGGACAGAAGAAAGCCCTGGAAAAACTGTCCTTCTTAACACAAGCTGAAGTGTTTTGTCTCATTGTTTTGCAACTGATCCTACAGCTTGTCTTTGGTTGAAGCATGTACTGAAAGGGATACAATCTTGATTACAGATGTGAACAGACAAATAATTTATCACTTGACGTGATGACTTCTTTAAATAATTATGTGTCCTGATTTTAGACTATTTTTTTCAAAAGCTACATTTTTCTTTTGACTTGTCTGACCTTCTGTTGGCTCTTGTTTTGTTTGGCCTCTTAGTACCAAGAATGTCTTTCAGTAAGATGTTTATGCCCATGTGTGGCAAAAACATGCTGTTTTTTCAAGGCTAGTGTTTTTTCTCAGAGAAAAAAATTAGAAAATAAGTAATTTTGTAGTGTATTGAATTGTGAGGAGCCTTCTGTGTCATGTATGAATAATCATCTTCCTGCCACTTTCAGCTCTAGAAAATCTGAACCTTAAACCAACACAGAAGGTGTGTATGGTTATTATCCAGTCAGTGGCTGTATCATTCAGAACCTGTGTATTCATGGATTGAAAACAGATTAAATGCCTTCTACAAGGTACAGAGATCTGTTGACCAAACTGCTTGTCAGATGTCATAGAACCATAGGAGATGCTGAGTTGGAGTGAATAATCAAAGTTGAACTCCTGGCCCTGCACAGAACAGCACCAAGAATCACACCAGGTGTCTGAGAGCATTGTCCGAATACTTCTTGAGCTCTGTCAGGCTGGTGCTGTGACCACTTCCCTGGGGACCCTGTTCCAGTACTCAACCACCCTCTGTGTGAAAACGTTTTCTGGGTATCAAATTTAAACCTCTCCTGACTCAGCTTCATGCCTTTTCCTTGAGTCCTGTCACTGGTCATGAGAGTGAAGAGATTGGTACCTGCCCCTCTGCTACCAGAACCTTGTGAAGGTTCTGAAGATAGTAATGAGGCCTTCTCTTCTCTAGGCTGAACAAACAAACAAACAAAATTGTTGTGTTTAAGTAGACAGGTTTTTTATACTATTTCTGCAATTCAACCAATGTTCTCAAATCGAATGTTGCATGGAGCCTTGTTATTTTATATGTAGGCATTCAACAATCCAGTGTCAAATACTCCTGCAGATCTAGAAACATGTTAAAAGTCAACTGAAAAGAGTGGAACAATTTTTGAATAGTATTTCTTTGTACAAGCAATTGCAATGAGGATATCATGTAGCCTTAAATAGAAACAGTCCATAGCACAGCACTGAGAAGCATCATCAAGCTTTGAGCCAGAGCTGCTATTTAGTGTTCTAAGCTGCAGCAGTAAAAGTGAAAATCGTATGGATGGCATAAGTCTAAATACCATAAAAGAAAGACTAAGAAAATGGTGTTTTTATTATAGGCTGTTGCCATTGCACTTACAAAAATGGTATTTGACTCAAGACAAGTGTAGTACCAATCTGGATATTAAAGACAAAATGTGGAACAATTATCTCCTAAATAATTGTGATAATCTGGTAAGATACATAAGTCAAATGGTTAATTTTGATTTGTAATTATCATCTTTGTGACTAAAGCAGTGATTTCCATGGATAAACAATATGTTTCAACAGCACCCTCACTTCCTAGCTTCAAATTCTTGGATTACGTCAGAAAGCCAGGTTTGTACGAAATGATGTAAAAAGCTCCCAAAATCAAACTGAATAAATAACAGCAGTGGCAGGCCTTTGCTGCAATGTCCCTGTTCTAACTGTGTGTCACAGCATAAGTTACAGTCCAGACAGCCATGATATACACAATATTGCCATACAATCTCAGAAAGCTTTATATATTCACCCATACAGAGTTAACACCAAACCACATCAGATGGCTTCAGGCATCTGCCCATACAGAGAAACATCACTTCAGAAGGCCACAACTATCTGCCCTTCTTGTTCTTTAGCCCAACATTTATACCCCTCATGTTCATGTGTTGCACCTGTGTGCCCTCTGTTCCCTTTGGTGGCTGGTCAGTGCACCTGGGCACTCCATGGCTCACTGCTGTCAATGCTGCTCACCTGCTTCTCACAGCTCTACCCACTGGGGATGAGGCTCAGCTGCAGCCCCACTCCCAATTACCACAAACTGTGTGCCTACAGTTGTGCCCACTAGGTCTGTGACATGGCCACTCCGATATTATTTGTGCAAAACACCATATGTCAGTAAGCTGAAATATTCAGAGAAGGTTCTGGAGTGTTATTGCCATGTGAAGCCCATTATTAAACCACCTCCAAGACCTGTGCCAAGGCACTGTAAATCAAAATTGTGTTTCTGGAGTGAAGCAGCCTTTCATCTGTTAATCTGAGAATCAAAAGGAGAATTTTTCTGGTTCAGCCAAACACTGTCTTCTCAATAAATTGATGGCAGCTACATAGGCTTTTGCTCTTCCAACAGAATGTTACGGATTCCAGATCCCACAGCACACATACATGAATGACAAGTTTTTAGAATGGGCCATGAAGTCTAATTATTTACTGTTTTCAATTACAATTCTAAAAAGTCGAGACAATAAGCACCGTAAAAATAACCACAGAACTCATTTACAAAAGGAAAAAAATGGAACTGCCAAAAAACAGAAGTTCTTGAAAATGCTTGTATTTGTAACTACTATTCAAATTTAACAATAGACTCTGAGAATGTGCCCAGTATAATAGCTGTGAGGAGTATCAGATACAGAAAGGAGAATCTGCTGCTGAATGGGAGGTCTATCCCAGCAATTTTCAGCATATCAAAGAATTAATTGCAGTGTTCAGTTTTGCTCACCATTTGGTCACCATTGCTTGACATCTGCAAGGATCACCTCCTATCTTCCAATCTAAAAAACAGTGAAAATAGTTTTTTTGCTATTGACACCTCTGTCATAAAGGAATATTCCCATTCAAAGTCATCTGAGGAGCCAATGTAACTGAAAGGCTAAACAAGTTTGGTGTGTTTGTGCCTGTAACCAAAATGTGTTTATTGGCTCACCAGACCTCACTCTTATGGTCTTGCTGTCATCATTTGTAATCTGCTTTTGCTCTGTGGGATTGAGCTGTGAACGCTTTTGGCACGATACTTTCATTTATCATGTTTTCACAACACTTCACAAAATCTTTGGTTTCTTAATGTTTTATTACTAGAGAAAGAAGAAAAAGACATAATGCATAAAGTGCCAAAATGAAGCATTGCTTTAAATTGATATGAGTTGGTATTTTTAAATGTGAATTTTCTAATTTTGTGCCTGTGTTCCTGAGCTCACAGGCTCTCTGTCTCATTCTGGTGTTGCATCCTGCGTTACCATGGCCACCTGGACCTGGACTCATTCTCCCTCTGCTAGCTAATGAGCAGAGGTGACAAGATTAGGAGAACATCTTCCCTGAGATCCTTGTACAATGGGGAGAGGTGAAGAGTGTGCTTGAGTTCTCATGTCTGTCCAAAAAGTCTCTGAGCAAGAATCTGAGGAAATAGCTTCCATTATCCTCCACCATAGTGATATAGTTTGTGAGATTCATGTTGTCCAGATTTCTGCTGCCAATACATAAATACAGTAGTAATGAGGTCAGAAATTGTGATTGTAATATTTGGGACTTTGGCATCACTGCATAAACTAGAAATTTTTAAAATTTTTCAATAAAATAATGTTTTGGTGCAAAGCTGCTTGGTATATTTCTTTGAAAAAGTATTTTGTATTATTGTCTATGTATAAAAATGTATTTACAAAATTAAAAATCTTAAAAATACACAAACAAATGGTGCTATTTTAAAATATGAAATTATGCTAATTTTATTGAAAATTATTTAATGCAAAATATATATTTTTTATTTGAAACTTCAGCTTGTAGAATCTAAATTATCTGTTGGAAAAAAGTTTCCTTCGAGACTTTTGGCTTCTTGTATCTAGAAGCCTATGGTTTATTTTACAGAGAGGGAAGAAATTAGTTAGAAAACCATGTCAGAGCCACTCTGATAAATTCCTATTACTGAATTTTAGTCCATGGGAAAGGGAATCTGTTGGGAAAGGATGTAAAGTAATCCAAACCTGTGACCATACTATCATCACTTCAGTGTCTGTATGTTACACTGTTTTGCAGGTCAAACTAATCTGTGTAGCTCAGGCTGTGCATCACCAGAGGCTCTCAGTCTTGCCATCCGTCAACAGGCTGAGACCAAACCCTTCTCCAGGAAGTTAACGGATTGCCCCTACGAGCCTATAACCTTCTGCCAGATTAATTTACTTTGTGTAGTTTATTTGAAAGCAATGGATGAGTCAAACACAGGAGGCACAAATGAGATTTATGGCACTTTTAAGTAGGATCACAGGACTGATAGAAATTGTAGGGTTTTGCTGGTGTTTGGGAACATGCACATGATGAGGATGGGGTTACCAGCTCAGTGTGTGTGAGAACATCTGGTCTGGCTGAGACATCACAAGAGGCATTGCCACTGCCTAACACTACACAGGTAACATGAGTAGCCTGGTTCCCCAGTTGTCCTGATACTGAGGAAAAAGGAACATCCTGAAAAAAAATCAGAACAAAGAGTCTAATGTGTTGAGGAATACAATACTTTGACGCTTTCTGTTTATTGTTTTATTTCTTTTGTGGAATTAAAATAGTGAGATAAAGCTCAAGGACTACACTCCTTTGATAATACCCAAATTTTTTCCAGTGTAAAATATTTCATTGAAAAAATCTTAATAAGCCCTAGAGAAAATTTGCAGGTCAGGGTAAATAAACCAATGAACAAATGTATGGAGCAGGCTTCTCATAATTTGCAGCCTTTAAATCAGGAAAATATTTCTTACTAAAAGATATATGATGCTTTATCTCCAATTAATGGGATTCGGTGCAAGAATGACTGGGTAAAATTTGATAGCCTATGCTATGCAGGTCAGACTAAATGTTCACACTGGCCCTTGACCTTTGCATCTATTAATCTTTCATGAGAGCAAAGCCATAAAAGACAGATGAATGTAATAAAAGGGAGCTGCTGCCTCTGGAGGACTATTTAGAAGGTTCTCTTGAATTAGCTAATGCGAGGAAAAGATGTTTTCTGATAGAAAGGCCTCCAAATCCCCAAAGTTACACAGATTATCTTTCATTTTGACACGAGAGGAAATTGCATTTTGGTTAAAGATATTGTTTGCTAATATCTTCTTCTTTCTGATCATTTGGAATGTGATCAGAAAATGGAGGAGATTTAATGAAAAATAGGAAAATGAAAATGTTGCAGGGTTTGCTCTTTCAGACCTTTAAAATTTTTTTACCTCTCAAAATACCAAGTCTCTTTGGTTATAAGTAGAAATGTTCTCTCTCTTCTGGTGTGACCAGGATTTATAGATGTGCTCAGGGCACTGGCTGTCTCTTTTGTCCTCTCCATCTCCATCCAGTGTCCTTGAGGTGGGGTTTTGGGTGGGAGTAGAACAAAAGTGCTTTGCTCACACAAATCCCAGCCAGGAAGGCACTGCCCTGTGCTGAGGGAACACTCGGTCAGTAGGTGCTCAGGTTCTTTGTCCTGATCATGATGAGTGGAGGGGCTGAAGGACACCTGAGGTGTTGCCCAGAGCGCTGTAAACCATATCCTGAGGAAGAAAGGGGCCTCAGGGACTGCTAGGATGTTTCTTCCCTTAAAAATTGTTCTGATACCTGTAATTATGCTTTATTAATTAAGCTGCCTCTGTTACTACTTGTCCCTTTTGTTTTTATTTCTCTGCCATGAATTACACTATTATTTGAATATATATGTTGCAATCTAGAGCACAGTCTATAGCACCTGGCAAGAAACAATGCATTTCTCCATAAGAAACATACACCAACACCTGGTTCTTGAGATTAATTTTCATCTTCTCATGGAATTTTTATAATTCTATTGAAACTCCTTCTGGGGTGATTGTTAAAATTTCAGATTTAGTGCTACCTTGTAAATGAGTGCTATATCCCAAGCTGGTGCAAGTGGCAGCAATGAAGTTGCAACAGCTGGTTCTCATGGAGGACATGGTCTGACTAATACACAATTTACCAAATAACCATGGTCAGAGACAAGTGCAGGGAATGCAGGTTGCCAGCTGAGCTCGCTGTTTGACAGCTGAGATAGAGCTGAAAGAAGTTTTCTTCATGACTGTCCCGTCACTAGCCAAAGATCGCAGGAGACAGCTCAGGATTTAGTCCCACCACCAGCAGCTTGGGCCCTCACTGATCCCAAGGCTGGC
Source organism: Vidua chalybeata (assembly GCF_026979565.1). NCBI lineage: Eukaryota > Metazoa > Chordata > Aves > Passeriformes > Viduidae > Vidua > Vidua chalybeata. Next base: position 48,148,630 of record NC_071534.1, on the reverse strand, counting down.
ATTGCTGGCTGCAGGCTTATAACCCATATATCAGTTAGGAGATCAAAACCATTCTTCTCCAACTCATCTTGTGGTCCCTAACCAGACAATTTCTACCATCACTCTTATATTTATATTATTTTCTAATACCTGTGTGTATTTTTCAGTTGTTATTTTAATAGGGCTCCTCCAGTGAACTGTGCTTAAGGCATTTTGCTGATTCACAGGTAGAGCTTTTCCCACAGGGATGTTTAAATGAGCTGAAATGAGAAGACCATGTTAGGTGAACAGCTTTTCTTTTCTGCCTGGTTTCAGTTCAGTTCTGGATACAAGTGCACTTGGTACACGCTCAGCTCCTCGCTCGTGTTCCTGCTCTGTGGGTCGCTGACTCACCCTTGCTGGCTGAGTCAAGGTGCAGGAACTGTTACTGAAGGCTGCCAGATGGACTAATAGGAAAAATACTTAGGCCAGAGTTTTACAATAAATACCAAAGCAATTGAGCCTGTTTTATTTCTCATCCTAGAATGGAAATTTTCATTGCTGTCTAAGCTCTTGCACTATCCTTGTGCTTCTTCACCAAGATTTGAGTCTCTCTTGCTCTGAAACAGAACAGAAAGCACATGGTGAGATTGGGGGAAAAGATTTCCTTCAACAAAAATCAAATAATAACTTGAAGATGAAGGCAAAGAATAAAAGCTGTTGCTGGGATTCCCACACTGCAGTGTCCTTCCTTTGCAGAATATTTACTTCCACGCTCCATGTTGCATTTTATTGATCAGCACCTAATTTTGCTCTTCTCCACACAATATGTGTTTGAATGTATGCCTCAGACTGACTGTCTATGGCTTTATTCATATTTAGAGGTTATTGAAATAAAACACATAAAGAACAAAGTTCTTCAAAGAGTGGCAGAATGCTGTCAGTGTCATTTTTCAGCTGGGTGAGATTTCTGTGAAGTGCTTGTGACAAGGCTCATTCCTCAGAATGCTTTTCATAATGGGGTGAAGGCTCTGGCTTTTCATATATAATCCATCTCCAGTGATTTGTTGCTCTCCTCTGCAAAGAACAGTAGATTTCAGACAGGGCTGCATGAATCCTACCTTGGTTAATGTCAGCAAATAAGCCTGTGTCTTTTTCAACTAAAGACAGGAATCTTTATTCCTTAAACTGAAGAGCTGATAAATTAATAATTTTTCAAGGCTTGCATCCTCTGCTATTTGGGAACAGTTACACACACATGTACCAGTGGCTTACACAATGAAAAAAAAATTGAAACATGATTCCAATTAATCAGGATAATTATTATCCTGATTTTGGTATAGGTCCATGGTTTATAGTGGGCAGAGGCTGAGCACTCACAAGTGAATTTATAAACTGTGCATAAGTCTTCAAAACTGGCATGATACTGTTAAAACTGTAAAACACACATAGCTAAAAGATGTTCCTTACAGAGAATAAATTCCATGTAGATGGTCTTCTAATGTGTTTACACAATGTTTTGCAGCATTACATGCCACATTTGGGCCAATAAATTACATTGGTCCTGACTTTACATATTTAGAGACCTCTCTAGTTATTGTCTTTGGAAAGTTAGGTACCTACTAATCGAAATCTGATTTGGTTGCAAAGCATGAAAAATCCTGTTATCTTGAAATGAGTGAGGAACAAGAGGGGAAAATTTTCTGTCTTTAAGTTGTTCAACTTCTCTAAAGGAAGCTTCTTCTGGCCTTTCCCCTTATGTCCCACTCTAGTCACTTGCTCACCTCTCTCATCCTGGCTATTTCTGCTGTACAGACATGGGTTTTGAACACATATGGCTCCAGTAGTTCTGTGTTTCCCCTGCAGAAACCTGTCACCTAGTTTCTTCCCCCAGCAGTAGCTTGCCCTTGTTCAGAGCTTGGTTTCATTCTTAAAAGTGCTTGTCAGAGTGAAAAGCAGAAATATGCTCAGGATCTGCTCTTCTTTCTGCTCTTCTTCCCCGGCCACTATAATCTGGACTTGAAAATTATATTAGAGATCAAATCTGCAAAAATCCAATATCAAGTAGGAAAATACACTTGGTAGGAGTCAGCCCAATTAAAAATAGCAATAAAACCAGTAATATGTAAGCTTATTTTGTTCTATTAGCAATTGGCTTTGTCATCATATTATTCAAAGTTGGCTTTAAATAATTTCATTTTCTTTTCTTCTCTTGAGTATTGCTCAAGGCAAATTCTTAGTACTTCAACACTGCTGTGGCTGCTACTTCTGTTTGTTTTATAATTTCCTTATTCTTTCCTTGCTGCTGCCCTCTCTTTGTGCCAGGGCCTAATCTCAACCTTATTAATCAGTCCTTTTTCAGCATTATGTCTCTGGTAGTGTCCATTCAAATGAGCCCTTGCAATATGTTTCCAGTTCTCATGTTTTCTCACATGTAGACTGTGATTTGAATACGCATATTCTTTTCCTCTCTCATTGCCTACAGCCACAGCTCAATTTTTCCTCTAAATGTTCTTTAACTTTCATCCCACTACTGTTATGGTACAAAAAAATGAATCACATGTAATGGTTGCTTATAGAAATAGCTTGATACAGTTTGGGGTCATGCTGGTCTCTGTGTTCTTCACTACATATGTAGGAATCTTCTCATGAAAGAGTTTGCATTTAATTTTTTAAGAACACATTAAGGACATATGGCTCTTCTCTCCTGCTAGACCCTTCAATGAAGGTGTGACAACTCTTCATTTTGTTACCTTTCTTTTCATTTCCATTGCAATTTCACAACTTCGTGATACAGAACAATTCAGAAAGCTAATGTCCCTGTTTCCATTTCATTTTCTTAAGCCAGGAATATGATATGCCATACTGTGTTTCCCCCTATTTGTCCCTATTTCATTTTCTAAGCATCCCAAAAGAATCCTCTTGTCTCGACATACTATTCAAAGGCAAGGGAGAAACAAGAGCAAGAAAAAAGAGAAAGAACTTCAAGGCTTTGTTCTGGTTTTATCTTTTTCCTAAGTGAGACCAGACGGTAGGGATAGCTGGTAACTTCATGGGAGATATTCACAGAATGCTAAGACAGCACTTTTCTCATCAGCTTTGGCTGTTAAATGCACAATAGCAGTACTGTTGCTGCCTCCCTGCACCTTGCCCTCTCTCTGTCTTGGAGGCAATTCTCAAAGTCTCTATACCACCCCTGCACAAAGCTTGAACATAAAAGCTTTTCACCTTTATAGTCTCTCTTGGCTTGGACAAAACCATGTGCCATCAAGCAGTCAGTCAATCAGTTCAGTGCTAGCTATACGTTTTATACTGTTACCACTAGTGAATGTTGCTCCAAGCTCTCCTCTCTCATTATTGGGCTTTATTAAGGTTTCTGGGGCCTTCTTGTGTCACACATACAGAGGTGCAATTTACAGTTCTGCAGACAGAAAACTAATCTAGCTAAATTTTGTTTGGCACAATTTCAGTGACTTTTTTTTCTTTTTGTTTGTGTGTGTCCCCATTTGTTTATCTTTTCATTTATATCTGCTGCAGTAACCATTATTCTGCTTATATTACCTTTTAGGCTGCTTCTCTTTGGTTATTGTATGCAGAGATCACTCCTCAGCTTTCCTTGATCCACGCTCCTCTCCTGCTCTTCTCATTCAGACATTGGTTGCATGTATTGCTTTCTGTTTGCTTCTTCTTGGTGGCAGCTGGGGGCTTCTGAGACACAGAAACTCAGTGTTATTCAGGTGCCAAGTTCAGCACAGAGCTTGAAGGCCTCCAGCTTTGTGCATTATCTGGATTTACAGTGCAGCTCTTTAGAGGCGTCTGATATCTGAAACAAATAGTAGCCAAAAAAGTTCTAAACCCTATAATTTATTCCTCATTGTAAATAACATAGGAGTGTAGGCACAGTTTGTGGTAATTGGGAGTGGGGCTGCGGCTGAGCCTCATCCCCAGTGGGTACAGCTGTGTAAAGCAGGTGAGCAGCATTGACAGCAGTGAGCCATGGAGTGCCCAGGTGCACTGACCAACCACCAAAGGGAACAGAGGGCAGACAGGTGCAACACATGAACATGGGGGGTATAAATGTTGGGCTAAAGAACAAGAAGGGCAGATAGTTGCAGCTTTCTGAAGTGATGGGATGTTTCTCTGTATGGGTGGACACCTGAAGCTGTCTGATGTGGTTTGGTGTTACTCTATATGGGTAAATGCTTCAAGCCTTCTGATATTTTATGGTGATGCTCTGTCTCTTGTGGCTGCCTGGACTGTGACATAGAAATATGTTATCATTCATATAAAGCTGTGAGACTGGACACAACTTTCTCTGTTACTGGCATTTTGGGCTTTATCTCTCCCCACTCCCCGGCCTTTTCTGAGTTCAAGTCAGATTCCTTTATGCATCTGTGATCTTGCTCCTGCAAGCACTCTGTGTTTGGGGTACAGCCCTGCTCCTTTAAAGACTTACAGCCTTGTCATGCTCCATCCTGCTCTGTCACCTAGCTCTCTGGGCAGTGTGCACCCACACATCTGTCCAGATGTTTAGTTTGGGAGGAGAGGATGGAGTGGAAACAACTTTGGAATTTCTAAAACGACTTGGAAAAATTAAGTCAAGTGATTGAGCTCAAGAAAGATTAACAGAATAATGGAAACCAGAGAAAGATTTCTTTTCAGGTCAACTCCTCATCAGTAAGCCCTTGGTTTATTTCCTATACCATAGGTGTCTATACACAGACAAGAAGATGAAATTTGAAATTAATTTAACAAGCATAATTTTATTTCAGTCAGTGAATCACTTTTATCTGCCTACTTATTTTTATGGCTGCCTTCATCATTGTATATGTAAAAGTCTCATATAAACATGATTTGTCATCACAACACTTCTCCAAGGCAGAGAATGGTTATGAGCTTATTGTGTCTGGAAAACTGAGTTGCAGAAAAATTTGCCACTTGTACAAGGTTAGGGAAGGATTTTCAGACCCTGCCCTATTTCCATTTCACTGACACCCCCCCCCCCCCCCACCATTTTACAGAGGTATATATATGTAAGTAAAAATAATATTTTATTCATTTATTAAAAAAATTAGAACTCTTAGTACTGCTGATAGATTCACAATTCAATGTATCTTGGCATATGAGTCACAAATTACATGTATTATTCAGAGGTTTCAGAGACAGGAATATGACTGCAGCTTATAACCCTGCTCTCCCAAGGGATTTATGCTAATTTGTTCTGATGGAACCACCACAAAAAAAAAAAAAGTAGATATTTATATCTAAACTGATGCTGGCAAGGCAGGTGGATTTGGTATCTGAACTTCTCCTACTTTTTTGTGACTGCATGAGCCAAATACATTTCTGTGCTTTGTTGCATATTTCTTTATATTTAATTACATATCCAATTGTCACTGTTATGATAACTGTGGAAGATTGAAATTGTAGAAGAAACATGGAATTATTTACTTTTCAGCTCCATTCCCCTCAGTCTAAAGATCAAAACACACACAAAAAAAGAGTAGCTTTAATACTAAGTTTCTGGGTTCCCGAGAAAAGTGTCTCAAGACAAATCTACCAAATGTATGGAGCTGTGCATATAATTTTTTTAAACTTTAATCATAAAACCCTACTATCTTTAACAGGCTCATGTTTTAAGTGGCAATAAAAAGAAAATTAAGATATTTAAATAAAAGTAAACACTTAGTTGGATTAGAAAAATGAATAATATATGGAATTTAAAATAAAACCAAATAAAATTCAATAAAAATAGGGTACTCTTTTCCAGTTCAGCACTTGTAACCTTGCTCTCCAAAGGCTACAGTATTCAGTTATGGTGCAGTAGAGAACATAAAAGTACCTGCTCTAACTATCTTTGAATATCAATTGAAGCTCTTCTACTGTGGTACAGGCTGAAGCTATTCTGCTGTTTAGATTCATGTAAGGCCTAAAAAAAGTGTGCAGGTATTTACATTCTTCCCTGTTAATGATTCAGTGGTCGAATACAGTGTCATTCTTTCTATTTTTCTCATTGGTACATCCTCACCAAAATGATTTCTATGATTTTCCATGATAGGTCTTGCTGCAAAGGGTCTCAAATGCCAGGCTGACAATATAGATGTTTACCTGAGAATTGACAATTACTTTCATTCATAGGCAAGAGGTTTTTTTTCCTCATTTCATTTTAGTTTACTTTAGGTGACTCTTGTGTAATTTCTAAGGGTTATCTGTGGACTCTGAGCATGCATGACTGAGGATGCAGCAGTTAATTTTTGAAGTAAAATGTAGCTGAACTAAGGAATGACAAAGATTTACCTTCTCTCTTTGAAAACTGTTTCTGTTGAGTTGTGATGTGTCTTGGTGGAAAGAGCTTAAAAACAAAAGTCTTACAGCATTAGTTTTGATAAGTTACTGAAACATGCATTTAGGGGATAAGTGTGGGTGGTGAAATTCTGGCAGTTACCATCAACAGGAATTTTGTCAGTGACTATAATGGACTTGCAAATTCACCCATTTAAAGAAATGAATTAACAAATACTTTTTATTCTTGTTGCCGTTATTTTAACATTTTTGTTACATAATGTTCAAAATACTAAGTGACCAGCTCATTTCATCCTGTTTTCTCCAGCCTCTTGGAGAAAAGGATCCAAAAAAGAGGATTTGCAAGAGGATCCAAAAAAAACCCCCCAGTCTTTACCCCTGTCTTTCTCAGGACCAGCCTGCTTGGGTTTCCCTATTGAGAACCCTCCTGTCAGCATCCAAGTGCACGTCACTGGGCTCCGGGAGGAACTCTGGCCATGGCATGTTCTGAAGGCAGCTTGCCCAGGCAGGGAGGAGGCAGGAGAGGTGGGTGTTTATTTCCATAGTGGCCGATTTCCCAAATGAAGAACCTAATTATTCATCTCCTTTGGTGAGCTTCTGCCTGTGAATAAAGCAAAAGTATGTCAGTAGCTGTGATAGGGGGGGGCCCTGGTTCTGGAGAGTAAATGCTGGGGTGGTCCCTGCTCTGGAGCTGCTGAGGTACCCTTGTGTAGTACAAAGGGAGGTTATATTTTTGGGTACATTTTAATTCTTGCTGGTAGTAGTCATAGCCTTGGTGACTCATCAATCTGGCTCACAAAGTAAAAACAGATTTACCCTTTATAGGGTTTGGCAGTTGGCAGATGATTGTTTCCCCTCTATGAATCAGACTTTTATTTATTTAGTGTAATCAAGAAGGAACTGTCTGTTTTGTGACCTTCTAGGTTAGTGAAAGGGAACAAAGGATTTCTCTTTATTATTATTATTTTTTGGCATCATGCAGTCAGCAGAACAATGCAAAACTATGATAAAGAACCATGCTCTGGCTGGCTGACTGCTTGGACTGTAGCTGCATGCCACATTATTATTCCAGTTGGTCTGAGAAACTCTTTTATATGAGCAGAAATAAGCTATTTATGACAAATAAAGTGAATCCATATGCTTTAGAATCAGTCAGGAGACATTGTTCCCTTTTAACAGATTCCTAGATAACCATTTAACATTAAGGCACTGAAAGTTCCTCAAATAACTTTGCTAAGCTGGACAAAAATAACAAGAGGCTTTTGCAACACGCCTGGCTATTGGATAGAGTACATCCTGCCAGATTACAGACATATCTCATGCAAATTACAAGAAAAATAATTCAGATGGCAGGGACCCTGGTAAGCAACTCAAGGACAAAAATTTGGGTAACAGACCTAAAATACATTTAGAAATTGGAGCAGAAAGAAATTAGAATAAGCTAAGCATAACTAACTAGAAATTATAAATTGGTTACTACTCCTTATCCAGATAAGGAGAAAACACCATTTGGAAAGTTCCTGCTGTTCCTAAACTTTGTATTTTGTTTAAAGAAAATGGCTTCACCAGCATGAAGCACACTAATTCACTCTTGGGCCTGGCGCTCTGTAGGAATTTTGCTGAGACCTGTAAATGATCTGTAATATGTTCAGAGAATGCCAACAAACATTATTCCTCACTAGAGCTGCATTTGTTACATACTTTTCTAAGCTGGCTATTTCTAAATGTTTTTCCCTTCTGCATTTAGCCAGCAAAAGGTTTCACACGCCGTGAAAACTCTTGGTGCCGAGGGAAGCTGCAATGGGGCCCTGCAGGGTGGGCTGGCAGTGCCCTTACCATGAGGGGTCACTGGCCTCCCTGGTGTTGGTGGGGCTCTGAACATCGCACCCATGAGGAGACAGCTTCTTGTCCTCACTGCATTTCTGTGCTGCCACGATGTGAATGTGATAAATTGGCTGGTTTATTAGGAGCTTCGGCTAAGTAAGGGTATGCTAGGAAGAAAAGTTAGCAAAACACTAGTTCCTCAAGCTAAGTACTTGAAAAGGTACATTGCAAAGTAACCCACACTTCTTTCAAATCAGCACTTTCTAGGGTATTGAAAGTCTTCAAGTTTGAGATGGGAAAAGATCTGCTTTAGTTTTAAATAAGGCATGACTGCTCAATTGGTTTAGCTGGGTTGGAGGCATTACAGTAAGAGCTTCCATGAACAATTTCTTTCTTAAGAAAGATCTTGTTCCTTAATTAGCAGATCTCCAAATTACCAAACTGAGAGTGTTTGTCAGCAAACAACATGCTTTGCTTAGCAGTGTATGGTCAATGGGTGACATCAGATGACCAAGGATGCTGCAGGTTCTTCCTCATTGGGCTCTGCAGAGAGGATAAACAATCACCTGTGGGGAATGGTTTCAGTGGAAGGTGGGTCAGTGATATCTTGACAGCTCTTTCATCACTCTGTTTTTATCTATTAAGGGAAAGATAAAATGATGGAAACCATGTTTGTTGGTCTGAATTCAGAGATCCATTATTTGACATGAAAGAAGATTGATTTCATTTCTGTTGGAAGTCAATGCCTCTTTGAATAGACCCCAAGTCATTCTCAAAGCTATAGTGTTATTGACTTAAGAGAAGACATAAAGAAGTGCTTATCTTGAAGAATGTACTTATGGCACGTTCCAAAATTCTTTACTCTGACCCTGACACATCACCGTGACCACAATTTTAGTGTGGCTTCACCTGAAATACTCCCAAAGCAAATGCTCTTGAATTTCACAGTGTGAGCTATCTTGTAGTAAAATGATCATGAATACAACTAGACCAAGGAGAAAATTACTTGCAGCCACACACTTTATTCTTCCAGTTTCTTTTCCTCAGAAGCATAATCCTCCTGAGACCAGCAACTGTCAAAAACAAAACAGAAAAATAACACACCATTTTTGTGTAAAGTGATTGTAGTTAGTGATATTTATGATTTGATTGTAGCTTTCAAGATTTTTAGTATTCTTCAAGCCTTCTTTTCCCCAATTTTTCTTGTGCCATGTGAGAGGCTCTACTATTGCTTAATAAAAAAAGATCCTAATCCACATAACGTGAAGAAAGACCTTTGGAGTTCATAACCAGATGCAGAATAGAAAGAAGAGAGATTGGTTTTCTTTTTCATTAAAGTATTACAATTTCAAAGTCAACCTAAAAGTTTATTTGTCCTTCCTCTGGATTTGGGGTTTCTGTATACTAAGAAAAAAGCAGACTCACTTCCAGTGAACCATTCTGTGTATATATACAAGATAAGGGTGGGGGAAGCAAACTATTGTTAAGAATGTGGAAATTAAGCTTAAGGGATTAAACTGCCAGTACTTTCAACACTTGGTTATACAGATGAGGGCACAGAGGCAGCCTGCAGGAGAGCTGGGAACTGACCCCAGCTACTCCTCGGGAGGGGACACAAGTGGCATCAGTTAAAAAAAACTAACAAAGGTTAATTTTTTTATCACCAGGACCCAATGGTGATAAAACAGCTGCAGAGCTTAGTACCTTCTTAATGAGTGTCACTGTGAAAAATCGCAATGGAGTGCCACAATTGTCCATGTTTTTTGTCTCCAGGTTAAGGGACATAGATGAGAAACAAAGAGCATGTTTATTGTTCTTCATGAAATAGTTCTGCTTGGGAACTGCTTGCCACAGAGTGTTGGGAATGCTAAAAGTTTACAGAGCATTAAAAGGAAACTGGACAAGCTCATGGGTAAGAAATCTGTAAATAGCACCAAATTAAAAAACATAACAAAAAACCAAACTGAAGCGTACAACATAACCATATTGTTCTTAGGGTTTACTTTTATTTGAAAATTACTCAAGGGTGAGAATGCATTTCAGTGAAATATCTTCTGTTTTCCTTGTTCCCACACCCTTCCTTAGACACTGACTTGTGGTCACAGCTGGAGAGAGAACGTTGGTGTAAATGGGGTTTGTTGCAACCTACTACAACTGTCCCAAGGCTATAATGTTATGGGGAACATGTTCTGACAGCAGCTGAAGGTTTAACCCATGATCTGTTGGAAGTTTTCTTAGGTGCTATGTGGGCTTTGTGGCTATTAAGTAGTTTCCCTAGATGCCTTTTCCCAGAATCTCTTGGCCCTGCAAATAAAACAGTTCTACATGGCTCTTTCTGCTTTAGACTCTCTGTGAGTCAGTTGCTGGGACTGCAGCTCATGGAAGGGATCAAATGCCTTGTTACCATGGGTAGGCTGCACAGAAATTTTTCCTCAGTATACCCCTGACATTTCTAAAATCTAAGAAATTGGTTTCTACAAATAAACAACATCTGTGTGTTATCAGTATTATCCATCTTCAAGATGGAACACATTCATCTGGGCAGTTCCTGAAAGCCCTCCCAGGAGTATTTCAAATCCATTTTCTAGGTAAAGCAAACAGATACTTCTGCCCCAGCCCTACATCCCACACAGACTTCTGCATTTGTAAGAACTCCTGTGACCTCTCTGGGTCCATTCAGGCTAACCAGAAAGACCTGGAGGTGATGTAAATAGTTTGGAATAGTTCATAAATCAGCCCCACTTTAATAGTTGATTAAGAAGAAATACACGTGAATTTCAAAGATTTGTACAAATATAGCCCAAATTTGTGGGAAAACATCACAACAATTTAATCAAACTGTGGCTCTGACTTGCACTGTAATACAATTATTTGCCAGCTGAAAAAAGAAAAATGTAGTAAAAGGGAAAATCTTACCATTTCCTCTCTCTCCCCACCCCCCAGCCGGAAGAATCCACTGGTAAAAGAATCAGTAGCTCTTCAGGCTCCCATTTCTAATTCCATTTGCCTTTTTGATTACAAGGTATTACTGGCTTTCAGTGATTGATAGAGACTGACTGCTCCAAGTGTGTTCCTGGTCTGTTAAAAATGCAAAGGAAACTGGGTTTATAAGCAGTCACTCATGAAGATTGGTAAACTGCCTGTTTACAATGGGCAGGGAGCACATGCATGTCCAGCCACTGCCATTTGACTGACAGACAATTAAGACGTGTTAACTTGAGCTTTAAGAACATATCATTAAAATGCCTTCACGGCACTCATAAATATGTTGTGTCAAGCTTGTGATAAAAGTTTTATTTATTGATACTACATGGTAATTAAAATAAAGCCAAGTACCGTGCAAAAGTTTACATCTTCTATCCATTTTTCACTCATTCTAGATTTTTATGATCAAACCTTCCATTTCTTCCTTTGAGTACTAAGTGCACTTAGATATTATCACAGTTTTTTATGGTTTTTATCAGAATTCAGAGGATCTCAAGACCACACAAGGAGGTCTTTGGCAAACCTCAACTACAGAGTTTTCCACAATGCTGTGTGGCTGCCTTTTAATGATCTTTGGCTTTAGTTGTGATCCACTTGTTGAAAAAACTTTTTAATATATAAGAATGGAAGTGCTGTTCTTTTATTTTTCCTCAACAAGTTATTAATTCATTTTTAGCTGAGACGCCACATCTAGATAAGAGCTCTACTCCTATCAGGCAGTTACTTCTCACTGCCTGAATTGTTTCCATCTAGGTATAAATTTATCACTGTGGGTGTGACAGCAACCTGCAGATTCAGTAATAGATAAGAAGAGAATAAATTATTTTTCTCTGACAATTTTTTGGCCAAGTGATTTCATTCTTGTGTAATAAAAAAAAAAAATAAAGAGTTCAAGAGGCTGCTAGCATTTATTTTCTCTTCCTGCTTAACAGAGGGACTCAGAACTTATCTTTGCATTCAAATTATACCAATATTTAAAGCTGATACATAGATTAAATAAAATCACTACAAATTCTGCGGAAATGAATAGGTAATTAAACTGAGTTACTTTGACTCTCAGAAAGTCACACGTGTAATCTAAGCCAAAGGGCTACCATCAAGAGAGACAAAGAGAGGAATGAGTGGGAAAAATTCAGTCATTCATAAATAAATGTCTAAAATAGGATCACCCTCTGGGGATGCTTTTACCTCCTCTCTTTAGTAACAGGCTGAGTTTTGATGATTAGCTTCAGATTGACATCTTACTGTTAAATGGCTAAAATTAGGTGACATGAACTTTATCTTGCCATTATCTATTTTCACCCAAAGCAGCAAAGCATTTAATAGCAAGCTTATGTAAAAAAACTGTCATACATCTTTTTAAATGTAGTGCTGGGTCAGGTCAAGAGTGCTCATCAGTTTGCAGGATTAAATATTGTATCTCTAATGGTGTTTAGCACTTGAAATTCCTATCAATATCATTGCTCTAATTTGCAGTTACAGCTTTAAAATGTAAGGACCAGATTTGAAAGGATTTGTTTACCACTTGTCTAATCTGCCTTTGCCAGAGGGAAGTGAAGGTGTAGGAAAAAGAGTTTGCGTATCTCACATCTGGCTGAATACTAAGCATCTGAAAGTTATTTTCTTTTGTTATCTTAAAAAAGCAGGAAAAGGGGAAAACAGAGACTGAAGTGGGAATAGATTTAACATACAATTATTATGTTTACATAGTGATATACTACGCTTACTTTAGGCATCTACCTTAGGTGCAATTAAGGAAATGCAAGTTTAAGAATCCAGATTCCCTTTACAGTCAATGGGAAGTGTCACTCAAAGAGACAGTGGGAACATCAGCATTAGCTGTCCATAACCTCAAATGTTACCTATTTTGCTATTTAATTGCAACATTATTGCTTGGTTGTTTCCTGGCAAGGTATAAAGTACACATGGAAAAATTAGATATTGCAAGAACAGAGAGCACCTTTTTGAGCCCATTTAACTCCCCTGCAAGTTGGCAAGCAAACCCTGAAGTCTTGTGTCTAAGCAACACAAAAATGTTTTTCACGCAGTATTTACCATATTTTACAGAACTATTTCACAGCTGTCTAGATAAGTGGCTTGCATAAACTGTGTTGCAGTTTGACTGTGAGAAGCTAAACTCTATTTGTGTTCATATCACAAAGATAAAACAGAAGCTACTAAACAATGTTATGCCTTGACTTTGAACATGGTGAGTATAGCACATTATCATCTGGCAAAGAAAAACATTGAATTTTTGACAAATATTCAGGAAATTAAACTTTGACTCAATTAGCCATCCATTTTAGTTTCCAAAATGACTGAAAGTGTAAAATACTTCTCTTGCCTGCATTACTATTTTAGGCCAAAGAGAGGATTGGCTTTAGCAGCTCTGCTCTGACTTTTATTATATTGTTTGACTTATTACAAATCTAGTCAAAACAAAGGAAAAAAAAAAAAAACATTTCATAGTTTGAAGACTATTACATACTGGCTTATTTGCAGCTAATATAAAACAGGACTTTGCATTTTCTTCTCTGACTCTAGTTCCTACAATACGTGTTTGCCATTGCTGCTCATTCAGGATGGACTCACATATTTTGTGAGGCTCTGCTGCAAATAGCTTCACTCTAAGAAAAGTCTTGTTTAAGATGGAGGCCTAAATCTTCACTCTTCCACCCATGGTGGGAAGTGAAATGTCTGCTTAAGTTGGCAGATGTTGACTGGTCAGTATGCTAGAGATGTGCTCCAGAAAAAAGGAAATGTTGTGAAGGGTGAACCAATTTTTTACACAAAGGAGAAGAGAAATCACTCCCTTGTTGATGTGGAGCATCATTTATTAGTCTAAAGAAGTTACCGTGTTCTTACATGCTTCCTAAGATAAAATGTGGATCTTCTAATAGCTCCTTCTAAGACAATACCTAGCAAAGTCTGGCAGACTAAGAGACAGTTTGGAGACCCAAAAGCAACATTTTCCAAAGGAAATAACTTTTGTCTTCTTTCCAATTCTGTTTTCTATTATTATTTTCCAGACTTTACATCATTGCTTAACTATAAATTGTCCCATGCTACTTTTATAGATGCATGCAGCCTCAATGTTATGCTCAAAGTCACCTGCTGCATTAAGTCCTGATAATATGAACATCTATAAAGCTTTTTTTTTTTTTTTTTTTATTTTTTTTTTTTTTTTTTTTTTTTTTTTTAACACTAGAGGAAGTATCAGCTGCAAGCAGATACTCTGGACAATGGGCTTTTTGCCTTTTGTTCTTATTAAAGCAAATTCTTCCCTCACGACATTTTCTGACTTAAGCCCATGTTCTGGTTTGAACTGAGGTATAGTGGACTGAGGGGCTGTGTTTTAGATTTGTGCTGAAAACAGTCCTGATAATATCAAGATGTTTTTGTTATTGCTGAGCAGTGCTGGTGAGAAGATTGGGGATGCATGGCAAGTTGGGAGGAGGCACAGCCAGGGCAAGTGCTTCAAACTGACCAAAGCAATATTCCATTTATTACCATACAACATCATGTTCAGTATGCAAAGTGGGAGGACGAAGGGGAAAGGGGGGGATGTTTGGAGTGATGGCATTTGACATCCCGAGTCACCATTACACCTAATGGGGCTCTGCTCTCCTGGAGATGGCTGAACAGCTGCCTGCTCATGGGAAGCAGTGACTTAATTCCTTGTTTTGCTTTGCTTGTGTGCATGGCTTTTGCTTTCCCTATTAAACTGTCTCTGTCTCAATTAATGAGTTTTCCAGCTTTTATCCTTTTAATTTTACCCCCAATCCTGGTGGTGGGGCAGTAAGTGAGCGGTTGTGTGAGGCTTGGTTATTGGCTGGGGTAAAAACACAATGCCCCAAAAGAAAAGACCCCCTCCAAAACCTGAGAACTTCCCTCCTGTACTCAGCATTGGTGATGCCGCATCTTGAGTACAGTTCAGTTTTGGGCACCTCACTTTAAAAAGGTCATGGAGACACTGGAGCCTATCAAGTGAAGGGCAATAAGGTGAATGGTCTAGAAAACATGCTTTATGAGGAGTGGCTGAGTGAACTGGGTTTGGTTAGTCTTGAGAAGAGGACACTCAGGGAGCAGCTCATCACTCTCCTCAACTACCTGAAAGGAGGCTGTCGTGAGGTGGGTGCTGGTCTCTTCTACCATGCCTGCAGTGAGAGGAAAGTGCCTTAAGCTGAGATGGGAAATTCATATTAGATGCTAGAAAAAAAAAAATATAATCACTGTTGAGGTGATTGGAATAAGTTGCCCAGGGAGGTGCTTGACTAACCATACCTGGAGATGTTTAAGAGGCATCTGCATCCGGCACTGGGTGATGTGGTTTAGTGGATACAGTGGTAGTGTTAGGTGGTTGTTTAGACTGGAAAATCTTTAAGATCTCTTCCAACTGTGATCACTCTATGATTCTCTCAGTCAGCTGAATTTGGTGCAGATTGGTATGAGCAGGCAGCTGGCCAGGTCTCACTTCTGTACCTTCCCCCTGAGAGGTTTCCTATAGGGGTCACTATCAACAACAGAAGAGGCAATGTCACTGGCCGGGGGTGTTTTGGTGCTTGACCAAAACATTACACCTCCACATTTCTTGCCTGCTTTATGAGATGCGGGGAATCCTGCGAAAGCAATTTGCTAGATTAGATGACTGATGACTCAGTGTTGCCTCACTTGTGGATGTCAGTCCTATCGCTATGAATGTAAAGTGAAGGATATGGGTTAGCTAATGGGGTGGGACTCTGACATTCCTCAGAAGCTTCTAATTCCTGTCCTGTTACTGGAGTCCCTAGAGAACCCCTCCCAAAGAGCTCTGTCTTCCTATTGCCTCTGCTAATGGGACTGAGACCTGTGTACCACCACGTATGAAAACTGCTGGCAGGCTCCTCTGAAATGGGAATCTAAAATTTCACATCCTATTCACTTTCCACAGGTTTCTGTCAGTAGGGACCTGTTCTGACCAGTTTGAAAGATGGAGTACTTGCTGATACAACCTTTTCCTGCACTAATGAGATCACCCACCCATAGATGTTCTCTGAATGATTAGTAGTGCAGACTGGTATAGTGCTGCTATAGCAAATAATACTTCTAATCATGCAATTTTAATGAGAACATTTGGGATTATGCTGGATTAAAGGATGTCAGGGTTTTTTTTAACTTTTATTTGATTTGGTTCTTTACTTAAATGTTGTCTTCTGGTAAGTAAATAAATAGCTGCACTTAACTCTAGTATACAAGTTCAATTGGCTGAACTGAAAACTAAAATTTACCTGCAGTAATAGCACCAGGGTGTTTCTAAAATAAAAGATACCATACCCTGAGCCAAGACTGAGAGCAGGGGAGCTGAGTGGCAGCATACAACTACAGCCTCAAGGCCAGGTATTGTTGGCCAAGCAAATTTCTGTATTGAGTTCTGTGAAACTGGAATTTTGAGAACACAGTCACCTGGAGTAAACATTTACTACCTTTCATCTTCAAGTTTTTTTAAAACTATTAATTGACTTCAGTAGATTCCAGAAACATTGGTGTTGCCATTCTAATTAAAAAAAATTAAACCACAGAACTAGAAAAGGTTTCACCTTCTCTAAGTGATTAGCAGTGAGAGAAAGAAAACCCAGCCTCAAGATGATACCTCAGGATTTCTGGTTTCCAGACCTAGTTTTCAGTAAAAAAAGTTTCATCTCCTCAAAGCTACCTACAATACATGAAATGCTGCACCTTTTCTTGCTAAGTAGAAATCCTCAGTTTGGGGTATCACATTTGGGTCAGGTTGGGATGCAGCACAGCTCTCTCTGGAACAGTGTGTGCCTTCCAAGTCTGGTCAGACACGCATTGTACAACTGTGCCTGAAGGCAAGTGGCAGTGGTTTACATTAGGATCAGAACTGAGCTTGGGACAGTGAGTTCAGCAAGCATGAGAATAATGCTTCTTTCTTTAGCCATATGCAGGCTCCACCCCATTTCTCAAAATTGCTGAACTATTTACAAATGTTCAAGAAAATCTCTGTGTGATGTTTACACTGCCATGCATTTCAGATGCAGGCAGAGCAATGCAACCAAGGCCCACCCCAAAGACAGGAGCTACACTGTATTATCATACTATGTACTGGTTCTACTCTCCACTACCGTACAAGGCACTTCTGCATTCCTCCTGGTAACCTTTCATTACCTCCTAAGTTTTCCAGATCACTGCCAGATTTTTTAAACTTCATGGAATGATTACAGGCTTCCTAAATATAAAGACCAGATTCTGTTTGGCAGTTTTGTATGGGAATTTCAAAATGAAGAAAAAAGGTATTTCAGAAAAGACTGTTAAGACTATTTATAGAACTGCACTGCAGTTATACAGTTTACAGATTCAATAAACTTTATTGGTTAGAGTGAACCAGGCCTCAAAATATCACTGTGAAGTTGCTGTTACACCCATCCCACATAGGATGGGAATCGAGGAACAGAATGCCCAAGGAATTTAGACAATGTCTGTTGCATTCAGCCAGTAACTGGAATTAGATATTAGATGTTTGTGCTTTGCAGTCATACTCTGCAGTCTGCTAAACGATGCTGATTTGTTATGCTTTTAGACAGGAAAGAGGTAAAAGGATAAAAAGGATTCCAAGCAGTGTATATTGATACTCTCCATGCATTACAATTAAATTAGGGTGGGCTAAGAACCTGTTTGTTTGCTGTAATTAAGAAATTTGTAGAGGAATATTCAGTTTTAGAGATAATTTCCCTAAAGTATTAAAAAAAACAAAATAAAACAAAGAAGCAATGGAACAGATGCAGTTCCACAAAAGTGGCCTGAAAAACTTCTGAATGCCTAACATATTGAGAGTTTTTGAAGCGAAAAAAAGTGCATTGAATTCCTGGAATGAGAGAGATGCTGTTTGTATTCTGCCCACAATGTTCTGGCTCCCTATGCTGAAAGGTCATTAAAATGTTTTCTAAGAACTGATGAACTGTTTACTGATTTTATTCTTACTGATTATTCTTGATTTGTCTCCTAAATACACCACCAAACTTACTAATTAAAAATACCTCCCAGATTGTTTCTTCTGGAACTTTAAGCTATGTTGTTGATTTTTTCCATATTTTCTTTGATGAATATGTGTCCATCTGAGACAAGATAAGCCTCAATAGCTTCCATTGAGCCAAATTTCTACACAAAATAACGAAAAGGTGTCAGTACCTGAAACTTGTCTGTCAGAATGTGGCATTTTTGGGTCCAGAACTTGAAGTGCAGTAAAGGTTAGAGCCAAAATGCTGAACAGAGGGTCACCCCACCAAAACACACCAGTAGGAAATGCTGCAAATGCTGAATGTGGATTTTTCTGCCTGTTCTGAAGCTTGCTAGTGTCAGATAGAAATGGGTGCAGACCACACTGAAGTGTTAGTTAAGGTACTTTTGGAAAGACTCTTCAGACTGAGTCATGTGTGGATGTGTTTTCCATGTAGGCGGTCTGTGTGTGAGACAGAGGAGCCTCTTCTCCTGTAACCTTAGCCAAACTTGGCAGAGGGATAGACATCTAATATTAAGTTCCTAAAAGTTTCAAAAACTTGCAAAACAAGTTTTGTCTGTTAATGCTGAACCTCTGCTGAGCCTCATCCTCTTAATAGACAACATACATTTCACATGGGCAAGTAAGATCTAATGAATTCCCTAATAATGGAAAATGCATTAGTCAGAGGTTTTGTATTAAGCCACAGAAACCCTCAGAGTTCTTGCCTTGGAATCTCTGCTACACAGTAAATGTAGATAATGATAAAAGTAATAAATACATTTATAAGTATGGTTTCCCAGTTAGATTCTTTGAAGTCTCTAAAGGAGAAACTCTTGCTGCAAATTAATATAGTACAATTCGATTGTCAATTAAACCTCTGGGAGCTAAGCTGCTTTGGTTCAGGTATTTGGAAATGTTCTGACTGTTGCAAGGAAGATGCTATGGAGCAATGATCTTAACTGGAGGGAGAAATGACAGCTGGTAGGTACCTTTTCAGTGATGTGTGACAGTGGAAACCAGAGCAGGCCAGGAGATAAATAGAACTAAATTACAACCCTTGGATTAAGCAGGTTGTGACTATGACTTGGTTGGACAAGGCCCTGAGTAACAATGTACCCACAAAATTTATCCCTCTTTCACCAGAGGATTGAACTGGAGACTCCTAGACGTCTCTTTAGTTTAGATCTTTATGTGATGTAATGGGCCCTCAAACACTGATTCCACAGTTAAAAGATGGGCACTTGATTTTGCTTTTATGCTGCTTAGCTGTTACCAGTGCTCTAATTCCTCAGAAGGAATTGTGAAATTCCTCAAAATCAGATCTCCTTTCTAGGAAGGGTCATAAAGCTAACCTCAGGCAGCAGACTTCAGCACAGTGCATCAAAACCACTTTTGCTTCATTGAAATGAGGCACACCTATTAATCACCATACAGGTGTAACAGATAACTTTTTAGATATAAGTGAGCAACATTAGGAGCATGGATTACTGCTGAATCACAGAATCACTGAATGGGTAAGACTGGAAAGGGCCACAGCAGGTCATCTGGTCCAACTTCCCTGCTCAAGCAGGGTCATCCAGACTACATGGCACAGGATTGTGTTCAGATGGTTCTTAAATATCTCCAGTGAGGCACACTCTACAATCTCTCTGGGCAAACCATTCCAGTGCACAGTCACCTGCACAGTGAAGTTCTTTCTTATATACAGCTGAATAAAGGATGCACTTCCTGAGCATCAGTTTCTGCCTGTTGCTTTTTGTGCTATTGCTCAGCACCACTGAGCAGAGCCTGGTTCCCATGCCTTTGACACCCTCCCTTCAACACTGAAGACTGTTCTCACTCAGTTGTCTCTTCTCAAGGCTGAAAAGGCCCAGCTCCCTCAGCCTTTCCTCATGAGGTACTCCAGGCTCTCAATCAGCTTTGCTGTCCTCTGCTGAACCCACTCAGAAGCTCCAGGTCTGTCTTGTACAGAGGAGCCCAAAACTGGACACAGCACCCCAGATATGCCTCTTCAGGGCTGAAGAACCACCTCTCCTCGCCACCTGTCATCTTGAAGTCCTCTTCTTCTTATCTCACAACCTTGGTTATTGCAGCCTGTTTCTTACCCTCATAGCCTGATCTCTACCTATAGCAATTAAACAGCATCATCCATTTTCCTTTTCTAGAGCAACTGAACTTCAGCACTACATGTTTTTTGCCTTTTAATAGTAAGTCAAAACTATTTCACAGTGTTTCCATGATTCAGGATGCTGCCTGTCTTATTACATATTTTCCCTCTATTTTCCCACTCTGCTCATATTAATTCTAAAATATCTTTGTTGAGCCTCTTTCTCCCATCCAAATTCCTGGTCATGCTGTTTTCCAGTTCTGCACTGACTTCTAGACTTAGAACTCTATCCTCAGCTTACACCTTCTTAAAGCCTTTAGAACATCTCTTTCAGTTCAAAACTTATTTTCCTGCTGTTTCCCACAGCCCTACCCTCTGGATGCAGCAGCCGGTGCGCTGAGTGCAGCACAGACGGCATCTGGTGGGGAACTGAGGAACATCAGGTGGCTGCTTCCAAGAATTCAGTTACTGCCAACATAAAAATCAAGTCTTGATTCGTGTAAACAACTCAGTCAGGACAACCAATAAATAGCCTCGATGCTTTATTGTGACACTACATTTCTTTTTTAACAAACGAAAAGTTAACAAATATATGAAGCTTAACTAGTTTCTCATAAACTGAGTGGCAAAAGTTTTTTATGACAATGCTGGGCATGAATCCAAATCTGAACAATGCTGGGTTTAATTTGTAGCAGAAACATCCTCTTATTTTTTTTCACTTGTTTAGGGGGAAGGCAAAGGGGAAACTGATCTGTAACACTTTGTTATGATTGTTCATAGCAGTCACCGAATGTGACATTGCAGCTCTGGTGATGGCACTCTGAAACAGGTATTGCCTCAATGTTTGCCAGAGGTAAAACCCATCTGGCTCAGTTTTTGTGAGTTAGGCAGTGAACACAGGGCAGCAGTCTACAATCTGAGCCTAGTCCTAGTTTTGGACTTTAGGTCCCTAAAGCTCCTTTACCCATCATTTTATGTTAATCAGGACAAGGAAAAAATGAATACATTATTTTCAGTACTTGATGATAATTAGATGATATGTTTTCCATTTAGCACTTATTTCTAGGACCTCTTTGGCAGTACACTTAACTTTATTAAGTACCATTTTTTGGCCTTATGCTTAATTAACAAACTTGATTTATTTTTTGACTGAAGTAAAGGCAGAGGTAGAAGGACCTGGCCCATAGACTTTTTCAGCCTCAACACTTTGAAGCAATAAGGTAGTAGATGCAATGAGTGCAGAGAGGCTCCAACTTTATACCATTAACAAGCAGCTCTTTGCATGACAAAAATCACCAAATCTACTTGTGTGTGATCCTACTCGCTGCTGAGTGCTAACAACACAGCAATACAACTTCTGGGGTGTATTTCAGTTAACATTAAAAATCATTAGCTGTATAATGTGTAGTTTAGGTTGACTATGAAATTCTTAATTGCTTTGGTCTATCTATAACGGATGATATGAAGGGTGCCTACCTGGAGCTGACACCACAGCTTGATGGCAGGGACATTCTACAAGAAGGTGAGAGGGAGAATTTGGAGCTAAAATGCTTGAGGACAGCCTTTAATCAAGATTTCCCATTTCTGGAAGCAAACACTTAACTCATTCAGAGACACTAAAGAAGGTGAAGAAATCTTCCCTGTGTTTCACACTGAAAACAATAAAGAAAATAACATCTGCTTTCAATAGAGTCTGATGGGTATGTGAGGAGCAGTTGGAATATGCTCCTGTCACTTCTAGGATTAACAGGGCATTCCACAGTCCTGACACATGGAGAAGTGTGGAGGCCTAGCAAAAGATTTTCTACTGGCCTCTCCTACCCTTTCTCACCACACAAAAGCATTCATATATATTGATGTGAATCAGACTGGAATATTCTCTGTCAGTGTTTGCTGAGAAAGGAGGACTACTTGGGTCCCCGAGGACTGCTCTTGTGGAGGTGATTTTTAAGATGGCTTTCCACTGAGATTCAACAAGGTATGGGATGTTGCTGTGGGGGGAGAGCATGCCCAGGACCTAAGGACATCCTACCTCAACTCTGAATTTCTGCCCTTGAATTGCTACACACACACTAACTCCTGTTATCCTGCTCTTAGTACAGCCACTGCATCCCTGGTCCCTTGGAGAGCTTGCTGCTAGGTGAATTGCTGACCCTTTCATGGACTGCCAGCCTCCTTCTTGCCACCCATTCCTAGCTCTAGCATCCCAAACCCATGCTAAATTTATCAGAGGCTATTGAGCAAAATGTTACCATTCTGCCACCCCTACCTCACCAGTTCTGGGAACAAAGGGTCTAGAGTGTCCAAGGACTTCTAGTTCTGCAAGCAAACACTTCTGTACTAATGGTCATTACTACTACAAAGTCAGATAATTTTGCTTCACACCATTAACTGTGTTCAGATCCAAACCCTATAATTCTGGAAGCAAATGGGAAGTTGCTGTGCTCATTGCTCTTCAGCATGTCTTTTATTATATAAACTTTATATATATTATTACTATACTATATATACTATTATATAAACTTTATATATAAACTTTAGATTTCCAGAGGTAGAAATGACTGCTTATAACTCTTTCTTATCAACAAAGTTCTACTCTTCAGCAAAGAACTTCAACATTCAAGAGAGATCAAAATTTCATCTGGAAAGTATATATTTTTATTATTGAAGTATGCAAAAGCTTCCAGCTTCTATTCTTAGCTTGTTAAGATAAATAGGTCCAAAGGGACTTCTAATAAAAGAGCCAAAAAATGCAAGAGAAAAAACCCCAACACTCTACTGCCAATATTTTTATTATGACAGTGACAGAATGAAATCTTAATGCTTGTTTTCGAGCTCCAGTATGTTGGCATGTCTTTTGGCTAACACAGGAACATAAATTCCTTCCTAGCTCATTACAACAACAGCTCAGCACTCCTAATCATCTCTGACCTATCGTGAAGTCACACAGCAGTATCTTTGTCTACTCTATCACCTGCATGTTACACCTGATGTTCTTAAGACATGATCCTTTCCAATTACTGCATGAACAAAAATTAAATTTTGGATACCCCACAGGAGAAACATCTAGATGCATCAGGTTCCAGGCAGGAGAACCAGAGGGATGAAGCAGGCAAGAGAAGATACTCAAGAAGAGTGCCAGCTAAAGCCAGCAAGCCAACATGCTTCAGAAGAGGCCTGGAAAAAATTAGTCCTAGTTGATGGACTATTGAAATTGTTCGGTTTGACATAAATTTCTTTAGCAATTGTGTCGTGATGGAATAAGTAACCCCTGAGGTATCTTCTGCTCAGCTTTGTAAATGAAGGTTATAAAACAATAAATTTTAATAAACAAAACTGTCCAAAACAGGATTTAAAGTGAAAAGTAGGACTGCTATCAGTCCAAGTAATCACATTACTGAGAAAGCTGTTAAACAGTGTGGCAAGGAAAGGTGCAAAAGATCTTTTCACAGTTCTTTGTAAAAGTCAGCTGCATCTTTCAGAAGAGATACTAGTGAGAGGCTGAGGACAGATGTACTCAAGACATATAAAACCCAGTCACTATTAAGCCATCCTTATGGAAAATCATTAAATAAGACCTTATCCCTCCCCAGACAGCTTTCTTACAGCATTTCATGTAAAGGTTAAAGTACATAACCTGCTGCAGGTTAAGTAGCACTTATATGGAAAAACCTTCTCTTACTGAGACATTCTGGTCTTCTTTGGTTTAAACCTGCAAATCCGGCAAGGATACAGCTTATTGGTATGAGCTGAAATACATATACTTTTTGTACTTCCTGAGGATCTCTGAGAAAAGCTGTATGGACTTCAAGAACATGGATGTAAAGTTTAGAACTTAGACAACATCTAAAAATCCCTGTGTATCTCAGTGGGTCTTACTTTCACAGGACTCAAAGGATCACAATGCACTTTATTTTCTCACCCCATTGCCTCACTTGTATGAATTCAAAACTTCCCATCCAATGTCTTAAAATAGTTTATGTGAACAAAAAATAACACTAAGTTCTGAAGTTGTGCATTTGTTGGAATAAGACCCACTGTTTTGCACCTATAAGCACATTAACAATGTTACACAAGACAGTGTTACAATAATACAGGTCACAATATACAGGTCACAATAATACAGGTCACAGTGTTACAATAATACAGTGCACAATAATACAGGTCTTCAGTTTTTAGGAAATAATGTCCAAGCTGATGTGTGGGAACATTTCCCTTCCGCCCTGCCCCACTGAAGGGGACTGAACAAGAACAGAATTAGTAGACAATTTAAAGTGAAAACCACTAATTTTATTTATAGGTGTTACAATACAATCACCATAAAACTTACAAGAACTGAACATAAGACTTGCATAGACTTTTCTTTTAAAATTAATTATTTTATTATTTTTTTCAGGTCAAAGACTCCCCATTCAGTGTTTGGCACAAAGACATCTAAGATGCTTCACTGTAGGTCTATAATTATTAAACAAAAGAAGAGCCACACATTTGGTTTATCTAGTAAGCAAAGCTAATACAAAGCTGTGAATTTTTTCACTCAAATTCTGGAAGTTTTCTGGGAAAGACTTCTTCGTGCTTTGGTTCAGAATTTAGGAATCAAAAGCAGGATCCATTTGCAGAAATACATTCTTGGAAATGCATACAGTACTATGTGCCACATCCCTCTTGATAGAAGACACAACTTACGAAAGGAACATTCATGATATAAAACAGAAGCCAGTTCTGAAAGGCTAAAAGTGACACCCACTACTTCTGGCAATTTTTTTTTAATCTAAGCAAGACCTGCTCTTATTTTCTAACACCAACACCCCTCACCCCCAATCTATAACATAACTTTAGTATTTGTAAAATTAAAGCTTTTCCAGGCATGAAAGTTACAAGAAAGAAACATGAGCCAACATTTTTCTACTGGTGGAGTTACTTTCAAAACTAGACATGAGAAGTCACTATGCCCCATGAACCCATGTATCAAAACTAAATAAAGAAATTATTAAAGGCAACTTTTTTTAAGTGTCATTCTCCCTGCATACTTGAAGTCAGGAAAACAAAAGCTGTACATGGCAGTAAAACTGATCATTTTGTCTAAAGTGCTTGATGAAAGCAGAAAAACCTATAAAAATGATAAATTAGTGAAACCAGAGGTGGAAGAGTTACATTTATCACAAAAACAAGATAAATTGGAGCATTTTCACATTTTCTTGTTCCATCAGACAAGATACAGCAAAAAGATTCTTCACAGTGAAGAGATCCCTTAGAATGCATAGAATTTGTAACATATTTTTTCTTACATTTTTGTTATATGAAGCAATTGGAAGTAAGACTCAGAAACAGTATTCCAAGAGAGAAAGTATTATTATAGCTAAGAAATAAGGATTACATAGGAAGCTTTGGACATTAAAAAAAAAAATCTTTGGGAAATGCTATTAATACTTTCAATAATTTTAAATGCCCTGACACCATATATTTTACAGTAGAAATGCAAGAGCCTTTGGAACACAGCAATACTCGATTAGTTCTGTACATGTCTTCTTTTAGGACATCATCTTTTCCTTACATCCCACTGAGCAGAAAAGCATCCCTTCCACAGATATGAACTTCTGGCCAATTAGACACTTGCTGCAACAGGAGCACAAGAAACATTCCCGCGTGGCATGCCAGTTGAAATTGTTGTACGTTACACGCTGAACCTCTGGATCTATAGCATTGTGACAGCCTTGGCAGATCTGTTGAGAAATAAAACAATACTGAAATGAAGCACACACATGCTCTCTTCAAGTGCAATAAAACCTGGATCTCTTAAATGCTTTTGGAGGAGAGAAACAGGTGTTAGAAGAAGCCTTTTAAAAAAGTCTCCAGCTTTTGATTTTTTTCTTTATTTTTAAAGTGTTTTGATTGGAATTCAGCTGAGGGCACAGAATAATAAAATGGACACAAATTATCTGCTGCTGGGACTAAGCTTAGACAGTTATGATGGTTAGGATTTCCCAATACCCAAATAATCGCAAAAACCTTTTATGTCAAACAGCACAGATCTTCATATATTAACTTAAATATGTGAAGAAATTAGCTACAAATCTTCCTCTGCATTGACAGCTCTGTGGTAATGCCAAATAATTAAAGGTTATTATACAGTCTTTAATGCAATTTATCTTAAAATCTGGTTGTTCACAAATTATAATTTAGATTGAGAAAGTTAATGTTTTAAGAGAGAAAAAAAAGCCTCTCCAAAAAAACAATTCCTCACACCTACCTCAGAATATTATTAACTGCCAACTAGAGATGACCATTTTTTTCTCCATTCACTATATTAATCATCCAGGTGCACATTAGACTGAGCCCCCAACGAATAGCTACCTAACTTACAGATATGAATGGACCATCATCTCAGATTAGTTTCCAGCATAACCACGAATCAAGAACTACGATTCTTTTCCGAACTTCTAGCTTTATCCTGTCAGTCACTCTCCTTTTTAGCACGTGTAGGTAGAA
Source organism: Vidua chalybeata (assembly GCF_026979565.1). Taxonomy (NCBI): domain Eukaryota; kingdom Metazoa; phylum Chordata; class Aves; order Passeriformes; family Viduidae; genus Vidua; species Vidua chalybeata. Next base: position 48,121,967 of record NC_071534.1, on the reverse strand, counting down.
ATAAACAAAACAAAAGTACCTAGATTGCAGTATTTAACTACAGGCTTTTAGCAGCAGCTGAAGTTGATTCCCACCAGGCTCAATGAACTACACTTGATGAGAACTAAACATTTAGCAGCATCACTCATCTTCAGCTACTTTACTACTTCTGTTACCAAATCCTGCTTCACTACTGGCTAAGTTCTAGGTGTTTTTCCAACAGTTTTCCCCCTTCACCCCAGGAGTGGCTTTTGTCCAAATTTATTAAGTGACAAAACACTTGGCTGCCTAAAGTTGTGGGCTTTGGTTTCTTTTTCCTGAAGGGGAAGAAGATGACTGACTCAAGCCTAAATATTCAATTTATACTCTTCAGATACTCCCAGATTGAGAAAAGTAAGAGTTTGAAGCTCCACAGACTTATGTTCCTTTCCTTCACAACACTAAGACATCTGTAAGGACCTTACCACAGCATGGTTCTTCATGTAGCAGGATTTGCAGACTGGCTTGTCATTCACCGTTAAATAGGTTATCCCAGCCAAAACACAATCACAATCAAAACAGCAGAAGTGTTTCAGATGCCAGTTTTGCCCTTCCGCAAGAGTATATTCATTGCTGAATATTAGCTATGAGGAAGATACAAACAAGTGTACAAGTAAACAAGTACATTCATTTGAACAGTGTACCTTTTAATAAATCTAGCCTCTGGATGTTTTGTGATTTGCAGGGAACTCCCACTGGTTCCACCATTGTTGGTTTCCCAAAAGCCTCCATGGTGCTCCCAAGAGCTTATACATGCCAGAGGCCCCAGGAGGGCTGCTCCCTGTTGATGCCCAGGGTCAGTTTGGTCCCTAGTGTCCCTGGTAAGGAAACAACTGCATAAGTGTGACTTGTTGGAAGAATTTGCCCTCACATATCACATCCTATGTCCCTACAGATTGTGCAAAATCATCACCAAATCCAAAGCAAACTATGGGTTTTCCTGAATGCGCAGTGTCCATATTGGTTTCAGTTCTTTGCAACTCAAATATCAACTATACTGGTGAAGGCATATCATCTTCCTTCACTGAAATGTTTTAGTAAAACTACTAATCGCTTCTCAGGGGAACAAACTTTTTTTTAGAAGAAAGCACTAGGATATTTCCTACCTCATCACATCCAGCGCAGCGGGGTCTTTCACTATCACAATAATGTCTTCCACAATACAGGTTACCATTCTTCCAGAAATAGATCATGTCTACTAGAAGCTCACCACAGGTGCAACAGACAAAACAACCTGGATGCCACAATTTGTCATATCCAGCACGTTCTGCATAGACAGCTGGGTCACCTTCCTTCATGTTCAGTTTGCAATGGTAGCAGGACTGGAAAGAGGTTATTACCAAGTTAATTAAGTCTTTGAGAGCTGTATTTATAAAAATTACATACTATCAATACACTTAATAAATTCCATCTTTCCAGACTGAAATTTAAGCCCACAAGTAGACAGCAGTGCTTCAGGATATACCTGTACCGTAGTTTAGGTTTAAATAAGAAATTCAAGATAAGCAATGCACATTCCACTGTCATAGCATTAGTGCTCCTTAAAAGGATTGTTGTACTTCGCTGTATTCAGATTCTGCAATTGCAGTCCAGTGTTTAAAGAAAACAACAGGCAATTAAAATTCACGTTATGCTCTGTAAACCTTACATGCTTAGGAACAAGGAGAGAATAATGATCCTCCATCCAAGCTAACCAACTACAACTAGAATGCATGACAAGGAAATGGCTGTACTTATAGGTCATGAGAAGACCAAGCCATATCTGCATCACTGGTGGGGAAAATAAAAAAAATAGTGAATATTTCAAACTGATTCTCTTTAAAGCTGTGTTCTATGGATGCTAGTCACTCATGGCTGCTGTCCAACAGTCTGTGATTAATGATTTTAGGACAGGAGAGTGACTATGGATAAACTACAAAGACTACATACACAGCTACACTACAAATAGTTCCAGAGACTTCACAATCAGTCTTCTGCCCAATGCCTCCCTACAGAGAGGGTTTTGCCATCAAGTAAAAAACCACAGATGATTTATGTTACTGAAGCAAAATTTTTTTATCTACAGTTTAATCAGCAGTTTGGCATTTCCTGCAATCCAGCTGGTCTGTAGACTGGGCTGAACACCATGGGAAGGTTTTCCTCTATGACTCACATCAGCCACAAGTGGCTTTGTGTGTGCATATAAAAATAAAACACACATAAAGTGCCTTGGCTACAAGGCATATTGATCAGATCCCAGATGCCTGACAATTTCAAAAGATAGATAGAAAGCCACCAAAAGAAGAACAACTTGGAACAGAAACAGAATACAAGGAAATTAATGGAAGGGAAAGTTCAAATATACATGTATATAAAGGTTTCTGACCTTTCTACTTTAGACCTCATACTCCAAGAGAAGTCCACTGGAAGGTTAAGTAGCTGCCTAGACCAAAGTCTAGGCAATGTGATTCACTTGCCTACCATTTGCAACATCTCCAGCTTTGGTGGTTAAAAGGTATATAAAAATTTCCTTCTTTACAAGATGAAAATATGCTGAGTACCTATTTTTCTTTAATTCAGCTTTCAGTCATGGTGAAAAAGCTTTGTATTTGTAAACACAGAGACAATTATTATAGGTATATTTACATTAATAGTGGAGACCTGGTTGTTAGTAATGTTGGATTTGCTTTTTTATTTTTTTATCAGGTTTCAATGAAGTGCAGTCTATTCCTATAATGAAAATTAATTTTCCAAGAGATTCTTTTTACCACAGCTACAGGAATACAGCTTTCAAAATCAGTCTGAAGAAAAACGCATGAGAAAATCTGATGTGCAAAAATGCAGAACCAATAAAAAAAGTGTAGACAAGGATGGTACTCTTCTGCTAAGTATTTAAGAGCTCTTATATATCAATTTATGCTAAACTGTTAAAAAGAAGTTGAGATAATGCTAATCATACAGCCGAAACAAAGTCTCGTTGCAAAAATAAGATGCCCCCCACAAAATAGTTAAAAATAACATATCTAAATCCTGATTATTTAACCCAGTGTAAATTCAGTACCTAACAACAGAAAAGAAACCCAAATGTTCACTTATGCTACAAGCCCCTTTCTAAATCACAGCCCACAGTGATAATATATGCTTAGCTTAAACTGCAGGAAGAATACTCAGGTACCGGAGTAAGAAAAGTCTGGAAGTGATAAACAAGTGTAATTTAAAAAATAAAGCACCTTCTGATACAAATACTCAGGAGGACAGAATGCCTCCTGCTATTGACTTATTATAGTCCAAGGCAGTTGGTCAGCAGAGTACAATGCAAGATGTGCATTTCTGTAGGTCTTCCTTGAGGAGATAAGAATTGCTGTTGTGAAACTAAAAGTAAACCAGCAGGAAAGGCTGATATAAGACAAAATGATAGTAACCTCATCAAGCCAAGGTAAAATATCTTCTTAGTTTCTTAGATTCTCCATAACAAGACAGTGACCAAAAAAAAAAAAAAAAAAAAAAAAAGCAAATTGCTACAGGTAACCAAATGGCACAGCTTGAAAATTTTTAGGGAAAGTGGCCATGTCCAAAGCTAAAACCTAGGGGCTGATTTTATATTTCACACTGTCAGTTCAGAAACAAACAACAAAAAACTACATCATACCCCCCAATAACACCAAAAGCCACGTTCTATAACCAATGTTAAGCAACCTTTTTCTCCATCTAGAACTTGTATATTAATCTTCTGTAAGCAACCTGCAGACAAATATTTTTAAAGATTCATACACATAATAGCAACATTTCTAGAAATCAACTTATAGTAGGGCTTTTAACACTGCTAAGTAATGTCTACCTCCCCTAACTGATTTAATGTTCCTTCAGTAATCCTACCCCTATTTTGAATTTGTAATTGGTAGTTGAGACATGCACAGCAGTAGTTATGTCAGAAATACTTGATTAAGGATATAATTTTTGAAATATCCATGAAATATGGGTGGTTTTATATACTTTGTTTTTTGTTGAGCTATTACAAGGAGAAATCAGATACCAAAGGAAAAAATATAGATAAGAAAATGGAGCCGAATATGAAAAGAAGGCTAGTCAAAAGAGCGATTGTATGGTTCAACTTGTTGGACACAGGATGGAGACATGTTACTTTCTTATTCCTTAATTCAATTTCATTTTAAAAACAGTTTGTCAAGTGGGTAATTTCAGTGCTCTGCCAAGAAAAAGAAAACAAGCTTCAAAAATTAAGCTAACTCTTCAAGAGGAGAAGAATGTAACAATTGGTCCATAAGATGACACAAGCTTTTTGATTATTATTCTGTAAAAGCCACCCTAATATACTATCTCCAAGCTAACATGTTTTTGCACTGAGGATAAAGTGTCACCTAGGAAGTTATTTTCTGCAATGCATTAAATACTGTCAGAAACCACGGCTCTATGCAGACATTCACAACATTTTCCAGTTCCTTCTTTCCCTCCCCAACTTCTGCTATTCCAAATTAACAATTTAACTGGGCTAAAATGACCAAATAGAACACTCAGATGATAATATACCTTCTTGCTTTATCTTTCCCTTCTTATACTTACATACTGAGATGCTTTCCGATTTGGGGACTTCTCCATTGTTCCAACAGCAGATGAGGTACCTCTGCCACCACCATTTTTCAAGTTATTCTCATCAGGAGCTCTCACTTCCACATCACCAGGGAGCTTGACATCTCCTACACCGAGTGCCTCTCTTTTGTACTTCTTCACAAATTGTTCCATATGCCTAACTTCACTGGGGGAAAGCTCGTGGCACTTTGAAGGATCCTGATCGTGAGCAGGCAGCTGCTTTGCCAACTGCTTCTTTCTGTATTGAGCGCCTTCTGAGCCAGCAACAGGCTGCTTCTCCTTCGGTAACATCTGCATGTACTGTCTAGCCTGAATCAGGAGGAATTACATATCAGATGGCACTTCAACTACAGACCCATTCTCATAAGTAAACACAACTAAAGTAATCTCTACTGTTTTTAGCGACAGTCAAATTTGTCAAAAAACAACTTTTTTTCCATAAACATTAAGCTCCTGAAAAAGTAATGGAGATAAAATACAGCAGATGCATTAATTGGCTTCTTCCCAGAGTAAGAGAAAGACTCCTTTTTAAGCCCTTTACAACATACAGAAAAGAGTTATTACTTCTCTGAATAAATAACATTTACACAGCACCTTGTCTCTATCTATGAATACTGATCATGAGTATAGTCTTAGAAAAGTAGAAACTGAAATAATGTGCTTGGGGCATACAGCCCATTGAAGAAATAACTCTAGCTAAATTAAGGGAAAAAACGCTCTAGCTTAAATAAAGCAATGACAAGGCTAAAAATCAAATTGGTAACTGAATGTTAAATAAGTCTTAGATGCACAAGGTTTGATTAATTCACTGAAAAGGAATAATTTGAGATAATGTCATTCTGGCATGGATTGCATAACATTTTGGTACAATAAATTAGTAATCAAAGTTTGAAAAGTGAAGCAAGATCCTCAGAGGGCTATCTACCATCTCATCTACTTCAGCTGAAAACATACTGGAAGAGAGCTGCTCTTTTAGATGTCAACACTGACCTTGTTCTTGCCATATACAGTAAAAGCTATAAGCAAGACTAAGTGTTCCCCTTAACTTTAAACAATTACATAAATTGATGTGGTGTTGGGTATTGATTTTTTTTTCCTTTAAGCCCACACTCCATGCAAATTTTTCAACTTCAATAAAAAAGAGGAAAAAAAGGAAAAAAAAAGGAAAAAAAAAGAAAAATAAAAGAAAAAAACAGAAAGAAAAATAAAAAAAGTGCAGGGACTTAGTAGATAACTCTTGGACTCCACAGACTTAGTTGATAACTCTTAATCCTATGCATTAAAAAAGTACCTCATCTCTCCAGGTTTTTAAGAATTTCTACAGTCAAGCATCTATACAGCAAGATGACAGATGCAAGACTCATTAAACAGGCACCATATTTTCAGTTTTGAGGAGGAAGAAAGGAAGACTACAGGAGGCAAAGTTATCCTTCCAGTAAGCTCTACTATTTTATCTCCCAGCAACTCTTGCATTGAACATGAAAAAAAGTGAGTTGGACTTACAAGCGTCTGATTCTGAACAGGAGGAGCCCACTCATAAGTCACAGTATCAATGGTTATGTTCTTCTTGGCTGGCACTGGGCTGGTCAGTATCATTACATTGCGTTTATACACGGGATCATTCTTCAGCTTTGCAATGAGGGTTGTGTATTTTGTATCCTCAAGGAGTTTCCCCACTTTCCGATCTTCCTCATTGCTTGAAGGGATATCATGCTCCTCCTGGCCACATTTGCAGTTGCGGCATATTTTCCTGAAATTCATGGAAACAGGAACAAAATTACAATCTCACACCATATGGGTGTGTAGTAACATCACCAGGAACCTAAACCCTTGTTTTCAGTGCTTTGTTTAGGAAATATACACTTTTTCTGCAATATGCCAAATACCTCCTTATGCGTCCTGTTGTATTATTTACATTGTTTATTTACAGATACTGTTATCAGATAGATATCAGTCAACTACACTAATGCATTTTTAATACGAAGCTATGTAATTTCTTCAGTTACATCTCAGTACCGATCAAGCACATACATATCCATTATAGGTCACCTACCAGATTTATTATAAGATAACCTAATGCATCAACATGATTCCCCCAGCAATTGCTTGGGATTTTAGTTTTTCTGTTGCTCTTCATATATTCAAAGTTACACACACTATACTATGTATTCTTCATATGTATTTCACTGTATGCATGATATTTGGTTATCACTGGGTTGCTCTTGTGTGGAAACAAATATTTTCAAGAAAGGAAGAAAATGCATACAGACATATGAAGAGTATAATTGCACCGAGTTCTGTTGAAAGCACAGAATTTAAAGAGAAGATGAAAGAAAAGTTAAAGGCTTATATGGATAAAGCCTTTCAAAACAGCTCTAAACCAAGTCAGAGGTACTCTGGCATATGCTGTAGAGAGACTTTTCACAGAAAACAGCCTTAAAAGGTAGAAGTATTTCTACTTACTTGGATATAAATGATATTCTTTCATATACAACATATTTCAACTGCTTTGGCTAACGAATATTAGAAAGTAATTTGTTACCTTAAGCATAATTAAACAATTCACATATAATGAACAGAACCTTGGATTAGACGAGCTAGTTCATTTTTTATTAACAGTGTCCCCAGAACTTCAGTTCAAAGCAGTCAGCCAGATATCAGTGAAACTGGATGTTAACTAAGGTTCTTACTACAGACTAAGAAAACATACCAACCTTCTGGATCTCTAGAGTTTGAAGAGAAATGAGCAGTGGTTTACTCCATTATTTATACTTCATACAACAAATAGCATAAACTATTAGCTATAAAATGCTTCTGAATCCTGCTTGCCAAAACCCATCTAACTCTAACATTGTTCTGCATCTTACTTTATATAGTCTTGAAGGCAAGTTAGGTGCCAAGATAACGTATGTCACAGGAACACAACAAGAACATGCCATGACTACAGCAAGCCCCTGAGGTAATGGGAAAGGAAGAAGACCTTTAATTGGCCACCTGAAGTGATACACAGCCAGCCCCAAATATATCCTCTCTATATGTACACCAGTTTAGGATGTGGGGTACTAACATTTCAGTGTGTGGTGGATGCTGCACTGGTCATTTGGTTATACAGAAAACATACATTGTGGCAATTTAAGTTATAAAGTCCACTCCAAATAAGAATATCTAACTCTAAAAATGAGCCACTCATGCAAAACAAGAATGTTAAGCAGAAGTAACTCCACTTTGCCACACAAATACCTAAAGAGATCACTAACTAAGATGTAGACTGTCTGACAGCTTCCAACTAATTTCCATAACAGGAAAGATGTGCAGAATTTCAAAGCTGGTACTTACCTGAATGGCTACTATACACTAATCACTTTGCAATCTCCCAGTTTACCAAAACATTCAAGCATGAACTAGCATTTCCCACTAAGCCTAAAAGATTTACTATGCATCTCAAGCACTCAAAACTAAATTTTGCAAGATCTTCAGCATCTGTCTACACAAGTCCTTTACATAGCTAATACTTAGAGACTATTTAATATACTAATAAAGCAATTCATATTCACTTTGCTCATCTTTTATGGCATGTATGTGATTATACCTTATTACCAATTCTCAGTCATATCTTTTCTGAGATCTAAAACCAGGTGACAGAATCAGACCTTGCTTTTTGCAGATTTAGTAATTTACATCATGATCACCATGCAGCTTTATGCCTCACAGCACACATGCTACTGGAATTGAAGCAGTTTGTTCATCCAAACAATGACAATTTATTTACTCTTACAACTTAAATCTTTAACAACAGTAACCCCCGGTTTTAGTCTTGTGTCTTATGCCAATTGAAGTATGATCATGCTGTCTGGAGCTGCTCTGCTTGCAAGACAGACTCAGTAAGAACAGTTCCTACTGCTGTATTGCCTGTGTGGTCACAACTGCCACGTGACACAGGCTGTGCACTCTACCCACTCTACAGCATCCAACACAGTAAAGCAGTATTGACATTATTACAGGGGCTATATTACAGGTGTAATAGTGGCCTTGGCATTAGAACTTGTGAACTGTTATGCCTCTGAATACAGGACAAAACAATACAGAAAGAATGTGGAGAATGCTGAGTCACATCTGATGTCAGCATATCGAAGAAAAATCCCCTAGGCTGTTGCCATTTCCCGTGCTCCCCAACACTCCCCCTGCTAACAGCCCCCAAAAAAGTATCCTGTCCTGATTTATAATCTTTCCTCTTGAATAATTTCCAGCACTAGAAGATATACAGTTGATATTTACACACATAACTGTTCCTGAATATAACTGTTTACAATTTAGTCCTAACTTCTTTCACTAGTTGCCACAGCACAATCCTGCTCATTAGTCACTCACTGGCCCCTCTGCAGGAGGCATATGGCCAATTACTTCTCTTTAGAATAGACTGGCTGGTCATTTTTTTTACTTTAATACAGCTATCTCACTGAAGTGACCCCATTCCATTACCTCAAATTTATATTTCACAAGTCTGTTTGATAATTGACACTTTATCGTTGATATTAAAGTGAACACCTTATGAGCAAGAAAAAACAATTGTGGTTATATACATCCAAAGACATATGAATATACAAAAACATATATGCTTTAGACAATTTAATCTCCTTTGACTCTATCAAGAGGACAAGCAGTGAAAATTTCTTGTTCTCTCCATCTGCATTGTTGAAAACTCTTCACTTGAGGACATTCAGCAAGATCCCTGCTGAAGAAGGTATTAGGGACTTCTTATGTCTTCACAGCTCTCAGGACCTAATCAAAGCAGAGCAATGTTCCTCCACACACATCTCAGCAATTTGAAAAGCTTTTCCCACTCAAAACATGGAAGATAGGGAGAAAGCTTCAAAATCTATGGAATGAAAAGTTACGTATCACTGTCAAGACAGGTCTATTAGATAGTGCCTTGCTAGCAGGTCTTCAGTAGTTAGAACGAACAAGGAAGAAAGGTATGGAGATTCCATTTTCTCTAGTGATGAATTCCTGTGTCCTGAATGTCTGCTGACATGAAGGATCAAAGACTTCCAGTTCCTTCTCCAAAATCAAATGTTAACCATCCTCCTGAGTGCCCATGTTTTGGTGTATAGAGAGGAAAAATAAGATGGATCATGATCCTTCCTCTGCTGGCTCCTAGTGACAGGAGGCAGCAGCTGCAAGCATAGAGAAATCCTCAACAAAGACCTGGCAAGTCCTGAGGCTTGTGCCCTCCAATGCAGAACGACTAACCTCTCCTTTTACAGAATCACAAAATCCAGATGGTTCTTGAATATCTCCTGTGAGAGACACTCCACAGCCTCTCTGGGCAACCTGTTCCAGTGCTTGGTCACCTGCACAGTAAAGAAGTTCTTCCTGTGGAAGAACTAATGCACAGGTGGAACTTCCTGTGCATCAGGTTCTGCCCACTGCCTTTTGTCCTATTGCTCAGCACCACCAAGCAGAGCCTGCTTCCACCCTTTTGACACCCTCCCTTCAGATGCTGACAGACATTGATGAGGTCCCCTCACTTCTTGAGGCTGAACAGGCCCAGCTCCCTCAGCCTTTCCTCTTGAGAGAGATGCTCCAGCCCCTTAATCATCTTTGCTGCCCTCCACTGAACCCATTCCAGGAGCTCCATGTCCCCCTTGTACCAAGGAGCACAGAATAGGACACAGCACTCCACATGCAGAATGCAACCCAGGACACCATTTGCCTTCTTGGCCCCAGGGCATACTGCTGGCTCAGGGAGAGCTTGTTTTCCACAGGCTTCCCAGATCCTTCTCCACAGAGCTGCTTTCCAGCAGGTCAGCCCCCCAGCCTGTCCTAGTGCACGGTGTTAGTCTTCCCCAGGTGCAGGACCCTGCATTTGCCTTTGTTGAATTTCAGATGGCTCTCCTCTGCCTATCTCTCCAACCTGTCAAAATCCTTCTCAAGGGCTGCACAGGACTCTGGTGTATCGGCCACTCCTCCCAGTTTTGCATTATCAATGAAATTACTGAGAAGGCACTTTGCTTCTTCATCCAAGTCTATGATTTGACTCCTTCTGTAATGTTTTCTTGCTACTAATGCAGCTATAAGTAATTGCTACTGCTTTGAACTGCATCTCAATGCTTCCCTGCCAGCTGTAGAATCAGAAAATCTTAAAGCCAACTTAGGATCTCCCTGCCTTCCACATACTGTATCCGTGCAGAGAAGCCACATGCTGAAAAAAATAATTCCCAAGCTTAAGATTCTTGTTTTCAGTAGTTTTTTTAGCATCTTGGGAAGTCACATGAGGGACAGTTACCACTTTCTTGTACATATGCAACCAAGATAAATCAGAACCTTCCCTCCTGATTTTAGCAACTTCTCACTCCCATCCCATAGTCCCCTCTAGTGGGAAATACATTCCTTAAGAGCAATATGTAACTGAGTAGCAATCTCTTACATCCAGCCTGACCCACTGGACACGTGTGGGGGTTGTTTTGCAGCTTGAAATAAATCTAACGCCTAAATTAAAAAGACCTTCTTCACTTTCTGCTGCTGTTACACTTGGACAGAAGCATGATTCTGAGGAAAATTTTAAAACTGAGGCTATCAGAACTTCAAAATTTAAGAATAAATTTTACTAAAGGCTTCATTTACCACCATTTCTATACTAGCCTCAATCTACAGTTCTGCATCTATAAAACCTGCCCATACAGTGTGTCAAAATTTACAGCACAAAAGACTTAATATATGCCACCCCAGAAGAGATATATTCCAAATACTCCCAGTATAGACAAGAAGGGTATAGTAACTCCTTAGCAGCAGTAAAGCCCTGCTACTAGATAGGTACGCTTGGGTTTTTTGTACACTTTACAACCTGACTCCCCAGAGGAAGAATGAGGGTCTTTTGTATGGAAATACAAAAAGAAATTACATGTTGGCTCTTTGAGGAACAGCGTTTTCACCTATCAGACCAAGAGCAGTGCGATGTGCCGAAGCTCCTCGGCTGTCCCCAGGAGAGGGCAGTGTCAGCCTTGCACAGCCCGCAGCAGAACCACGCCCGGCACACGCTGCCGCTACTGCCCCGCTCGCTGGGCTGCCTCTGGCTCGCACGGAGGTCACTGTCTTCATAATGCCCTTAGGCAGCTGTGCTTCGGGGTTCTAGCTAAAACAGCCTTGATAGGACTTGCTAGTACTCTGCACTCCTGGCACAAAGTCAAGGCTTCCCCGTTTTTGAACTCTGCCCCCACCCCACCTCAGCAAGTAAAGAAGCTGGGAAGGGGCACAGCTGACTCAAAATTGGACAGTGGGGTTTAAATGCTACATTAACATCATAAGCAATAAAACAGAAATAGAGGATTAAGAAGTCAGGGCTTCTGAATTCTTAAGTAGTTACTGCTTGGAGACTGGCTGGGCATCAGTATGCTGGTGGGAGATGGCCAGTGATTCCCTTTGCACCACTTCACCTATTAAACTGACTATTTCAACCCAGGAGTTGCCTCACTTTTGCTTCTCCTTTTTTGTCTCCCACCCTGATGTCTGGAACAGGGAGCGAGCAGCTGTATGGGTGTTTGGCTGCTGACGAGGGTCAATCCCTACCCCCAATTATTCTCCCAATGTGTAACTGTTTCTCTAATTACAATTCTTACTTCAAGACTTGTCTTTTACAGACAAGTAGCAATAAAATAAGTGGGTAAACTTGAACTGATTTTGACTATTCATGTTATAAAGACAATATTCTGTCCACTTGTGCTACAGTTTATTCCTACTTAAAACAGAGTTTGAGATTTAAAGGCTAACAACTAAGTAAACAGATATTTGGGATGCAATGTGCTCCATTTAAGTGATGGACTAAAAAATATATATGCATCATGCAAAGCATATTAATATATTTTTTCCTTTGAAAACTATTTACACAGAACTGAATTAAGACTTCAGATTCACACTCTTACTGTCACTGGTAATAGCTCTGCTGGAAGAACAGCTATTTTTCCAACCCATTCTTGAATTCTCTCACAATTGCTAACTTTTTGACTGTTTCAGAGGTATGTGCCACATTTGTCTAACCCTTAGATGAAGCTTCTCAGACTTCTTCCAGCCACCTTATTTATCTGGTCTAGCCTATATGGACTCAATTTCCAAATTAAATCTTAGCTAAATAGTCACTGTTTTTACATCTTTTTCATTACTTGCTCTTTAATCCACTGCTGTTTACAAACTCTTACTTTTCTAGGAGAGACAGTGTTTTGATGAGCTATATTTTCAGGAGCTGGCACAGTGAGCCCTAACCACAGGAAGATAATGCAATATGGATAAAGAAAAACACAGGCAAAAAACCCCAAATACCCACACAGAAGCAGACACCTTTTAACTTTGCAATCATACTATGATGTAACTAAATAACTTTAACCATTTTATTTTTTTTTAATCCAAATTATTTCATGTTAAAGAATAATGTAGCAATTACAAGGTGTAACATTGGCAATTAAGAAAAAGTAAAATAAAAGAGAAGGTGTGGGCATTACAGTGACTATGAACAAAAGAGCTTTCAGCAGAAAGTAATACAATTTCTCATTCAACAATGGATAAACACTATTAACAGTTGCACTTTTAAAAATTCTCTTTTATTGCATTACTTATATCAGTTGTTTTATTTTACTATTACTTCTACACATGACCCCTCACTGATGCAGTGCATATTGAAAAAGTCTTTCCATTAATTATTTCTTTTATCTTTAGATGATCATGTTTACTTATTAGTGAATTAAGACTTCTTGATCCATGTCATTATTTCTAAGTTGTTTCTATAGCTACATATTACAGATAAGATTATAGCTTCTTGATTATGTATCAACTTATAACACATTTCTGCTGTGTTTTGTTTTTGTTTGCCTGATTATTTTCTAAACAGTCTCATCTGCAGTCAAATATTTGGGCGAAAATGTAAAACCTCCTAGGCCTTATCAGCACCTGATGTCACTATGGCTGGCGTACAAAGGCTACCTCATAAGACAAAACAAAATTCTATTGCAAATGCAACTTTCACTCTAGCTAGTTAGCATTGGTTAAATGCAATAATTTTCATTGATAGCATATGCTAGTGCTATTAAAAGCTATTTTTCTGTTCTTTTCAGGATTTTCCCTTTGAGAGGGACCTTCTTCCTAAAAAATCAGAATTACTAAGCTACATACTGAGGATGCCCAGTATTATGAGTGAACTGGGCCAGTGATACATAAATGCATTAATATACCTATATACATTTTGTTTCATTAAAACAAGGAAGGTTTAATGAAATAAAAAGTTTCTGCAAAATGACAGACTATTTACTGCTATCATCAACTCACTGATTTAGGAACAGTTCACTATCCAAGGCTCAGTGTTATCTAACTTATTTGAATTTATGTGACACACACAAGTGACACCTCCTCCCCATCTAAATAAGTGTGTAGTAGGTGTGTACAAAGTTTTAAATATTTTCAAAATAATTTTACATATATCTCACATCAAAGCTTACGTATTTCGTCAGGAGTTGGAAAAGCATTTTATTACAGAGATAAAACACACTTCTTCCCTGTCAGGTCTCTTACAGTAATGCTAGACATGTTTTTACAAATCTACTTCAATTGTTTAGTCAGCTTAAACAAATGCTGCAGTAGAAGTACTACCATTCACTTCAGGGCAGACAAAATGCATGTTCAGAAGTGATTAGATACTCTGTTGTAAAGCATCTGAGAATTTCTGGCCCTGAACCGGGCCAGCTTTTTAAAAACATCTTAACAGTTTAATTGAGAGAGAGAACAAAAATGGTTACTTAGACGTTTGCATACATATGTCAAAGTCTGCAGTGCTGAGTCACAGCTTAGGATACATTTGGTGTCACTTACCTCCAGTAATGAAGCTCAAATCCTTCACACTTTTCCTTGCACTTTAAGCAGGGGGCACCAAATCCCTCCTCATGGCCCAAGCCCATCTGTGTACAGAGGAACATGACCATAGTCAGCTTCAAGTATTATCATGCATGAATGGTCTTACTCATGCCTCTATAGTCTGCAATCAACAGCTAAATCAAATGATTAAGCATTGACTAAGCTGACATAAGGACAGCATTTGGGGTGCACTCACCTTCCTATTTTATCTATATACTATATACCTATCTATATAAGTAGCAGTGGTCACACAAGCCTCTACATAGGATTGAGCTAAGGCGGCAGAGGTAGCCTTAGTACTTTTCTGGTGACTTTTCTCACCAGCCCAGCTTGCTCTACAAACTTCACACAGGAGAAAAAGCAGATTCTTTGCAGCATTTTCTTAGGTCTAAGGCTGTGAAATCAAAGTAAGTGAGGCCAGAAGACCTCAAGTCAAAGGACATTTAATCCAGCTATCTGGACAAAGTGATTTACAGTATATGACTTGGCAAAATACAGGAGACCAAGAAATAAACAGACCCCAGATTTATTTGCACTAACCTCAAATAAAGGAAACAACTAAGTGGTCTGTCTAATATTTCCAAGTATATTTGAGGCTACTTTGATAGTGACTGAGAGCAGCATATACCTTTTACAATTACATTTCAGCTGGACTCATACCAGCTGACTTTCTGAGGGGAAAGAGAAACAGCACAGTTAGCAAAATCAACTACCAGAAGCGATATGTAAAGAGTTTCAAAAGGATGGATGAACAATTCACAATGCAGAGGGAATATCAGAGAATATAGGCAACAGTGCAGAGTAAAGGTATTCACATAATATATCATCATATATCATTACAATATATCATCATACAGCAGCAAATTTAACCAAGTAACAGCTTTTTAAGTTTGAGGTGGTAAACAAATATGAAGCACGGTAACTTATGCATTCACATAGCACAGTAAAATTAAAATGCCTCACTCCAGCACTTTAAACCTTTGAAGAATGTGGCTCTCAAATCAGACAGATGAAGGACCATGGAAATGTGGTCATAGCTGGTATGCAGGCTCATGCCCAATGTGTAGAGAGAAAGCCGTCCCCACACCCCACGCAGTAGGAGAAGCACTCCCAACTAGCTGTAGCTAGAAACAGTTCATCTGCAGTTTAGCTTTTACCATTAATGGAAACTGAGCTAGAACTGACAAGTTCTGGTACTAACTTTAGTTCTGGCAACAACACAATGCCAAAATTAATTACATGAGGTGATAGAGTTCTGTTATTAAGTTTGCCATTTACTGAGAAAAATCATACTACTATTGTTGTATGTACAAGGATATAAACCAGGTCAACTTTCAACTTGTCTCTGTCCAAAATAAAGACCAGATTATTCACCAACCACTTGTTTGATACAGAACACATGGTAAAATGCAGGGAATATCATGTTTTCAGTTACTTTATAATTAAAAGGATCATTGCCTCAACAATGATCAGACATCCCTGAGGAAAACTACCCTGAAGATTGTGATCTGTTTAGAAGAAGGAGGTATGTTGGCAGCTGTTAAGCTACTGCAGGGATGGACAGAAGGAGATGACATTATTTCTTCCGTATCTGGAAGATTAAATACAAGCTGGCTGTCATCATGGTGACATCTTCATCAACCTAAGGGCTCATGAAGTTCACATGTTATAGGTGCTAACCTATATATACCAGTAGATATTTAAAATAAGCATAACTTTGAAGATTAGGTTCTTCATCAGCTACACTTTTGATAAGCTAACTGGTTAATAAAAGTTCATCTTCACTTAACATGGCCATTAATAGGACTCTTGTCATCTGGAATCCAGAGATCTCCCATATATATATACACACACACACACACACCACAAATCACAAAAAGCGGAGCACTCTTCTCAATTCACACTCAAAGAGAACAAGATGTTGTCCAGGATGTTTTATAAAGGGAAAAAGGAAGCTAAAGCAACACAACTTTTTTTTTTTGAGTGTGGGGGGGGCGGGGTTCGGGTAGTGGGAAGAGGGAGAGACAGGTTGTTTTTCATTTGGTATTGTCTTGAAGTCATCCTCTCTAAAAAGTTGTTAAACTTAAAATATGATTGCACATGCACTAACAAACAAACAAAACTCCCCCAAAACCCCGATCAACAGAAAAAAAAAGACAACATAACCCATTCTCTCTTGCTGCTACTTCAGTTACAAACTGGCATTACTTCTTTATGCTCAGGCTCTCCCTTCCTTCAAAAAGAGTGGAATGAGAAGAAAGAGAAATAATCATAACCTCATCAGTACTGCAATTAGAAGATTTAGAAACATAGGATCACTTGTAATAGTGACAACAGTTATACTGTTTCATACTACTGGAAAATAAGCTTGGCATTTCAAAAATTCCCAAAACAGAATCTGAAATTCAAGCAAGAAATACAAAAGAATCTCAAAAACCATTTTAACTATAATTTCCAAGCCTCCTAACATTTAAGGGTTTTTTTAAGCTAAAAAACCTCCTCTTTAGAAACAAATTAAGGAGAGGAAATATGTGCTATCTAAATGCTCCACCCAGAACATACTCTCTCCAGACTACAGGGACAACAACCAGCCAGCCTACTTGCACTTTCACAGCCAGCAGTCTTAGTGCAGATTTCTTTAGAAATACAGCATTCTATATTCCCTCCCCAGAAATAAAGAGCACACCGTTGTGTAAATGCTTGTGCAGCTCAAGACAAATTGAATTAGCAAATGAGAGACTTGTTTTGAAACAGGTTTTTCAGTTTGCTGTGAAACAGAAAGAAGGGAATTACCTTATGGAAATACACAATGTCTGGGTACCTTTTGGAAAAGGTTTAGCTCAAGACTGAAAGGCACACTAAAAACCAAACTAGATGTGATTCTAGATGCACACACAGCCTCAGCCTTTGTTCTGACAGAGAAGCTTGCCAAAAATTAAGATATAAAATAGCCAAACTCAAAAGCACTGTGGGCTATTGTTATCCACAAGTCAGTGCATTACACATATTTCTCCAGAGGCCTGTAACAGGACATCCTTCAGCTGTAAGAAAACATCAGCCTCAGAAATTATTTTCTTCTTCAGCAGCCAATTCAGCTGTAGTTTAGGAAATTCAGAAAGCCTCAAACTTCAGTGTGGTGCTTCTTTACTTCTATCCATCTGTCTCCATGTCTTCTGCAGAACATGGCCAGCACCAAGCAGAAACACCCAGTAATAGAGAGCAGGTTGAGCATTGGACAGGTAAAATGCTTGTCTGGAACAACAGGGAACCCATTTTCCCCATAAATGGAGTTATGGCAGAAATGGCACACACAGGTCACCTGAATCCTGCTAGAAGAAGGTTCCTGTCTGTCTACCACCATTAATTTTTTTTTTTTTTTTTTTTTACAGCAAAAGCTAACCAAATCCATCTGGTATTACCAAAATACCCAGTACTGATTTAAACAGCCGGAATAAAGAAGATGATGTGACTATGACTTTTTTGCAGAGCTTTCTCCTGTGCTTGAAGGTGTTCCAAGCACAGAATTGAAGTGATCCACACTAAAGCTATTCTTAGATTTACCATAAAATTCTAGGAATGTTCTAGTTTGAAGATTAGTTAATTATTGAACTATTTGGATGTTTGAGTGGGAAAGCACCTGTAGAGTACAACAGATTTCTAGTACAACTTAATGTGCTTTAGGCACTTTCAAAGAAGAGAAGGTAAAGCAGGAAGGACAAACAAAAAACCCCCCAAAAACATGAGAAATCTCACTGCTGTGCATGCTCTGTTGCTGAGAGCTGATCTTATATCACTATATTCTGTACCATCAGAAGTCTTCTCTAGCAGGGAACACAACAAATGGAAAATTAAAATAGGTTACAACATTTAAACTTTAAAAACAGAAGATCAATGATACTTCTTATGATTCCTGAATGAAAGAAGGACAAACCACTACAAAAGACACATGAATATCTGGACAATGATCTTAAAAACTGTCACAGACACTGTATGAGAAGGAAAACAAAATTCAGATTTGTAACAAAAAGCAGTATCCCACAATTCACTTTATATTTGTTTTAACATGTTTAACATGTTTTAACATGTCTAATAAAACTGATGACAACTGTGACCCTGGGGTTTTTAAAGTATGTGTTTTGATTTAGGGAAAAGTTGACTGGAATTAAGAACCCTGGGTACAAAAGTCCATTTTGCACAGAAAGAAGGATGCCAAAAAGTGGTCGCATCCAAGAAAAATATTTGGAAGATGATCTGGGCAGGACAGGCAGAGGAATAAATCAAGAAGCTGCAATAGCCTGATAGTACCAAAGTCTCAGGAATTTATTTTATTGTGATATCTTCTACTAAATATCAAATAGCTCAGAATTTAAATATTTAAGACACTGCTACATAGTGTACCTTCAAAAGGCTAACAGCTATCAAAGATAGCTCAGCTGGAGAGAAAACAAGAGTTGTTTATTCACAAAGTCCAGCATTACACTAGCTAAGTTTGAATGCAGCTGACACACACTATAACACAATCTGTAAGCCTCCAATACAACACTATCCATCATCCAGAACTGCAGAGGCATTTTCACAATACTCCATGGATTTTGTTTTGACATCAGCACTCTTACCCAGTTACATCCTCTAACATTAGGTTTTGAGAAGCAGACCTGGAAACCTACACATTCATTTTTTAGGAGCTTTAGTCATTCAGGAAAGAGCATGGTTTTTTTCAGCTTTTAAAAGCTGCAGCTAGACAACCTCAGACTGAAAACAAGGCAGAAATAAAGAGTTAGGCAGACTTTAAAAACAACCAAAAAATCCCCCAACAAAACCAGAAACACATATACAGCAGTACTGGAGTACAGTTAGATCTGGTGTATTCTGGAAATGTCATGACAGAAGCCTCCTGACTCCTTTTACCTGTTAATTTGACCAAATTTGAGATGCTAGGTAACATGCTTTCATCTTAACAGCTCTGCTCTTCCTTAAAGTCTCCAGGACCTAAAAGAACCCCACCACCTTTGGTCATCAGCAAAAACTACATATTAGGGGGGTTTGTACATATACATCCCTATAAAAAACCCATGCATATATATATATATATACACACAACCGATACACATAACTATTAGTTTTATATAAGTGAAACATGCATATCTAATCAGATTGTAAAATACAATTTTAAAATATACTACATTATAGATACTTACATCTGCACCCTTATAACTGCAAACTTTGTATCTGCTAAGAAGAAGATAGTAATTTGCATGACATGTTCAGTATACTTTCTTGAAATAAAAAAAAGTAATTTTAAGCAACTTTTACCAATAAAATTTCATTGAAAATTGCTAGTCACCATTACTATTACTTAGAGGAAAATAGAAACATTTCTTTCTTTTTTTCCAGGAACAACTGCAGAATCAGCTATTTGTTACTTTCATGACAGAATACTGTAACTCTAAGTAAGTAAATTTTCCCCCTTGCTGCAAAATACTTGGTTTATAATTATACCCTATTGAAGGAACTTTCATCTGATCTTAAAGGTCATGCAGTCCTGCATTCAAAGAGTTTCTTGACTTGCTATTCAGGCATTTCATGATATTTTATAGTCAGACACCTAGGGAATACTTTTGCTATAGGAAAAAAAAGAGTAAGAGTCAAAAAGTTTAGTTTAGGTGTGCCATATTTGCCAAGCTGCTATCCAGGGATGCTGGGCAAAAAATACCTAGAGGTGTGGATACAGACAGGTGTTCCAAAAAATTATTCACATAATTTTTTTTTTTTTTTAAACGTTGATGGGGGGGAAAAACCCTCAAACCCCACAGCATATGCAGGAAGCAGTTACTTAGTTTCCTTGTGAACAAAACCAAAGTAGTTCCTCTCATATCTACATAAATGTTTTCATTCTTCCGCTTTCAGGCAAAACTCACCCCTGAATAAAAGTACATTTCCTTGATCTCACTATACATATGAAACAGCAAAAAAAGATCTACTATAATGGGTTTCCATAGCAGTAACACCAAAACAAACAGTGACCTCAACAGGAAGTGCAGTCCAGCAGACATTACTAAATCATGCTTTGCAAAACACAGAAAAGTTGACTTTGCTCCTACACATACTTTATTCACCGTTCATTTATCAAGGATCATTACAGTTGTTGACTTAGCAATGTCTAAAACACTCAGTGTTTGGTTTTCCAACTGTAACAGAACAAACTAAGTCCCATGCCATTGAAAAATAACCACACAAATTCCACACCAGAGAAGTTGCACCTCTTCTACCCAAAGTGCCCTGCCCCTTCTCCATTGCAAGCAAAGTTCTTTTTATAAAGCAAGTATTATACTGTTAAAGTTTATACAGAACAGACTCACTGCCAGATTCTTATTTTCTCTAGTGAAGCATGAGACTGTGCTGCCAGCAGGGCTGAAAAGCAGGACTGTGACCTACTGATTCATTTTACCAAGTTCGCAGAGGTGGCAGACAGGGCAGGAATCCAGGCTGTTATAACAAGGTTCTGCTAGAGTATTCAACACAAAGCATTAAATCTTTATTTTCCCTATAGCCTCAAAACAAGGTTTGAGAACACAGCATATATTGTATTTGGGAGAAACAGTGGTCTGTTTTTTGCACAAGTACTTTTCAAGCTGGAGCTCCTCTTCTTACCCTGCAGCTCTGTTGTGCATTCATTTTATACAAACACTATCTTCATGATCCTCAAATGCAAAAGCAAATATAATTCCCCCTGTGAAAAAGGAGAAAACTGTACAGTTTCCCCTAAATTCGAAAGGAAAATTGTAACAGACCATGAAAGTCTTCGACTTAGTATTCACAAGGCAGCCAAAAAGACACTATTCACTGCCTAGATGTTTGCCAGTTACTTAATAGCTCTAAAAGGCATGGTGAACTGACTACAAAATTTACATGGCCACACATTTGCATATGTTCAGCATATATATTACTCAGTACAGAAAGTGCATGCTGAAATTTCTGTTTCTGGCAGGCTGTGGCTGTCCAGAGTCCAGGATTCAGACCACACGAGACATCTGGCTACACAGTAGTACTCATTCCTTTGGCCACTTATTAAGATAGCAAGATGAGTTTTACAACACATGAAAGAAATCAAACAGAAAATAAATTAAAAGTTTGAGCCAAAGTAATTGTGCCCTGAAGATTCCTTAAGAAGGGTACACTAAACAGGACTGCTGCTTTTCTGTCACGAGACATATAAGGTATAAAAGTATATACGGTATCCACTGCTGAAAGGATGGGTTAGAAATTGTGGCAGGTGGGGCAGTAGTTCTTCTGCTGAAGAACAGGTACATTGTTGGAGTCCTACTGGTCTTGTACTGGAGGGAAGCAATTCCAATCAGACAGACTGTGATAGAACTGTTACATTTGGAGAAAAAACCCCACCAAACCTAATATCAACAATGAAAACAGACTTTCTCTGAGTGTTCTTTTTCTTCACAAACTTAGACACATAGATATAAATGTATGTAGCTACTTTCCAAACATATAATACAGAAGCTCAAAAATGAAGAATGGACTCATGGATTCCTGACACTTAGAGAAATCTTAGGAATGCCACCTTGGAAACTTCATCTATCAGGTTTCCCAGAAACAGAAAACATTCCAATATATTACCCTGTACAGTTATAAATTAGCAGTTGTGGGTAGGGGAAGCAGCTTTTCTAGCACCAGCTGAGTGTCTGAGCCTCCACACCACATGCTGCTCCAACAGGCATTCATCTCCTTCTGCTCTGCCGAACACCAGGGCTACAGAATAGCCAACATCTAAACTCAAGAGTTCAAAAATGCAATGGAATTACTTATCTGGGGACAATATGACAATTCCTACTTTCTTCTGCCCAGTGTTATAGGAAATTCCTACCCAACAGGCAGATTAGCCACTCACCACTCCAGAATATTTACCAGGTTATTTGCCAGGCAATAAATACGTACAAGTCACTACAAAATAAAAGGTTACATAAAGTACATTTGGTAAGAGAACTCAAGCTATTTTGGTCCAGGATGCAAGACAAAGACAGGTGAGAACTACAGCGTGTGGTAAAGCGACCCATTGCTGCTGATGGACTAAAGGCTGACACAGGCATCTCCACCTCAGGACAAGCTTCTTCTAAAAGCCAAGTAGTTCACTGGTTTTGATAATCTTGACTGGACACTTCTCAGAATGTTCTTCCACCTTTGAAGAAAGAAGGAAGTTGGCAAAAAAGAGAGAAGCAAAAAGATAATAAAACAGGTTGAGAATTGGAACTAAAGGACAGAAAAGGAAGACACGCAGTTATTCCAGAGTTGACGTGAAATTGCTATTCTATTCAGTGTACAAATCTTAGGAAGTTTTGATTAAATAAATTTTGGTAGTCAAAAAGAAGAATTTTGTACCGAACTTGCTGGTACCTAGCAAAGCTTCCAGTTCTCCCTGTAGGGACTTTCAGAGAGCCTCTTCTGTTCTCTTGGAAAATAAGCTTCATCCAAGTTACAAAGAGAAAGAAGATGAGAATATGTGAGCCAGGGAGGAGAGACAGCACAATAACAGGCACAGTTTTCTGAATACACATGTAGTAGAAACAGAGAAAATGTGATGTTTTTCAAATCATAGACATCTCTGCATATTAACACTAAAGCAGAGCAGAACAAAAATACTATTTTCATAAAAGAGAGCTTTGCTGGTTTCCTTTGTGGCACTAGCTTTTATGTTTATTTGAACAGGTTTAGGAAAGTCTTCAGGAATCTTCAAAGTTGATGAAGAAGAGAAGTAGAAGAGCAAGAAAAATATGGCAAAAATAGTCAAATAAATTTAAAACACACACAACTACCCAATAATGACAGAGTAATTTCTAGCAGATGTTCAGCAATGTTCACTCAAACCAAGACTCCATGATCAGCAGAATTTTCTCTTTAGATAAATAAATTCTGAATTAGAATGCTTTATCTTCCACAAATATGTGTCTTTCACCTCCTGGAGCTCAAAAAGCTTCCAGCAAACAAGTTCTGTGATGCCATCAAGTTTAAGTTGTGCTTAGAAAATACAAGCAAATGTACTCAAGAAGCTTATTTTCGTTGCATACAAGGAGTAACACAAGGGGAACAACCCTGTGCACACAACCACCTTCTAAAGACAGCGACAGCACTTAGCTACACCCGTCTGTATGCTGATGGCTAATGACTGGGGGTTGAGATAGGCAGTTCTTCCAAAGCAAGATCCTCACCCAAGTGACACTATCACGTGGTGACATCACTTGGAGCAAGCTGCAACTCAAGGCCACCCATTGCTAGGATTCAGCCTTAACAGGTTGCTCTCCATACTACACAACTACTTTCCCCCCCAAGTCAGTTTCTAGCCTGCAAGTTGGAAAAGCACACAGCTATGTGTATTTTAAAACAAGTTGCTACCTTTAAATAAAACAATTCAGGAATAAACCCCTCAAACATTGATTTCAAAAGACTAATTTTCACATCTCAATGAAGGTTATGTATAGATTTAACCCATGTTCACATATAAAGGTCCTTTTCCCCTTATCAAATTGTATTAAAACAGATACTACAAATAAGTTTTTAATTTTATAAAAGTCAGTGTTTTAGCACTGCGTTTAATTTGTGAAAGAACTAGAAGCAAAGACTTACAAGAGTATCCCACGTGAAGTCAGTTTTACATAGGAAGTTTTAAATGGTTCGTTTTGGAAAGAGATTCAATACAATTGGATTACCTATCGCTTTCTTTTACTTACCTTTTGTTTCTTACCAGTTTGACGCAACTAACTAGTCAATATATCTTTAAAAAAAACCGAAAAATCAAGTCCAGGCTTCTCGCTCAAGCGGGTAATCCATACGAACGATGATAACACACTTGTAAGGAGTCAGTCATATCATAGGTCTGAAATTAATCACTAACATAACTGCAAACAGCGACTTGGCTACTTGTAATTTAAGTTTCATGCCTACATACACAGCGCACATACATGAAAGCAGCTATCAGATCTCAGGGGTTTACTGGGGGGACCGAACACATGTTTAACTTGCATGACAGAACAGTGGTACGTCCCCACCTGGGGCACCAACTGCGGCGACTACCTACGGTCGGGAGCAGCGAGCCAGCCCCGCTGTGTGCGCCCCGGGGGTACCCGGCAGACAGCGCTCCTGCCTCCCACCTCTGCGACGGGGCCCGGGCGGGAAGCGCGGGGCGCCGGGAAGGGCTGATCCCGGCACCCCGGGGAGACCCCAGGGCAGTCCCCGCGGGGGCTGCGGCGCCGAGGCGGGTCCGCCGCTCCCCATAGAGCGGCCACCGGCGTGCGCGGCAGATACCCCGGTGGGCAGCCCTCCTTACCTTCTTCACTTTATTCTCCAGGTTCATGGCGGGGCGGGTCTGGCCGTGAGGCAGCTCCCACGGAGGAGTCTCGGCTCGCGCGCTCCGCGACGCTCAAACTTCCGCTGCCCTGCGGCAGTGGCTGCAGCCGAACAAAGGCCGCGCGGCAGCCAATCCCCGCCGGCCGCCGCCGGCCCGGCAGCCAATCCCCGCCCGGCCCGGCCCGGCCGTGAGTCAGCGCTGGCAGCGGGGGGTCTCGGCGGGGCGCCGCTGGTGCAGCCTCTCGCCTTCGGGTACAGACCCCTACAAATGCGGAGTCTCCCGAAGCATGAGAAAAGAGGAGATCTCGGGCTATAATGCGAGTGTGCCCTTGAGGCCAGGAGGGCCAGGGGTAGCCTGGGGTGCATGGGGAGGAGTATGGCCAGCAGCTGGTCCTGCCCCTCTACTCGGCCCTAGTGAGGCACATCGGGAGCGCTGTGTTGAGTTCTGGGCTCCTCAGCACAAGAGAGACAAAGAACTACTGGAGAGGGTCCAGTGAAGGGCCGCAAAGATCACTGGGGGTCTGGAGCATCTCTCTTATGAGGAGAGACTGCAGCAGCTGGGCCTGTTTAGTCTAGAGACCACTGAGAGGGGATCACATGAATGCATATAAATACCTCAAAGGCGGCTGTCAGCTGGGTTGTGCCAGGCTCTTCTCAGTGGTGCCCAGTGACAGAAAGAGGAGCAATGGCTATAAAGTACAACACAAAAGGTTTCACCTCAATGTAAGGAAGAACTTTTTCACATTGAGGATGACAGAGCACGAGAACAGGCTGCCCAGAGAGGTCATGGAGACATTCCACCTGGCCACGTTCCTGTGCCACTTTCTCTACGTGACCCTGCCTTGTCAGGGAAGTTGGACTAGATGATCTCCAGAGGTCCCTACCAACCCTGACAAGTCTGTGGTTTATTGACTTGAGGAGGAGCTGGAGGCGGCAGCGGGCAAGGTCCTATCGCACCCCGCCTGGCCGAGCCTGCGCCCGAATTCCCAGCGGCTTCCCGGTAGGGCCGTGCCCGCAAGGGCTGGGTTCCAGCCTCCACCTACCTGCCTGCAGGAAAAAACGTTAGACTCTCATCCCAGTCTTCAAACACTTTTGCATATGTTCAGTCCTGGGATGCCACTGATAATATAAATTGTATTTTACCTATAATGTATATGTAATGCAAAATGACAGAAAAATGAAGCATTTGCAAGACTGAATGCTTCCATAAATATTTTAATGTTTCATATTTCTTTTATCTTTGGAAAAAGTAGCAAAGGTTCATACAGACTTTATAGCTACCCTAGGAAGTGATGGTGAAAAAATTGATAGATTTTTTTTTTCATTCATTTGCAGAATCTAGTGTTTTCTCTCCACAATTACCAGATTTTCTCAAGTAGATCTTAGGTAATTTTGTTTCTTCTCCAGAGGCCAGAGGTACTTATATTTCATCGTTTAATTTTTTCTGTCTGACACCACTTGTTGAAAGATGTTTGCAACAAAGCAAACATAGACCAGGTCTGTTTGTTGTCTGTTAGCAGATAAAAGCAAAACTGACTTTTCTGCTAGGACTGGTGTCATGGTGTATGCCATGGGCCGACAGCTCCTATAGGTAAATCTATGCAGCAGATCTTGGCCAAGAAGTACAGTAAAAAACTAAGAGAGGGTGGGGTCAAGCTAAATCATTAGAAAAAATGAGAGAACATAGTCCACCAAGTAATGCTGCTGTATTCATTGTGTGTCTCCCTTACAGAGATGAACAATAGGAACTGTTGCATGTATTTTGTTTGGTTGGATTTGACATTTTGGTTTTAATTTCTGGTTCTCACTCCGGTTTGTTTTTTTTTTTTTTTTTTTTTTTTTTTTTTTTTTTTTGTTTTTTTTTTTTTTTTTTTTTTTTTGTTTTTTTTTCTTTTTTTCTTTAGTGGTTAATTCCTGGTGGTTTGGGGGTTGAAAGACAAGGAGAAGTTAAGAGTGTCTGATGTTGGTGTACCTGGGACCCTATAGTTTGAATACCATCAAGCCTCATCAGTTCCTCAGACTGTGGTCAAAGGAGTAAGCAGGAGATTATTCCTGTTCAATAAATGTGCTGTCGAATGCCAGCAATTACAAAGACTAGATAGGTAGTTTTAACAATACTAAGCAGAGAAATTAAACCATCATAGTCATCATTATGTGCTTTTCATTTGGGTATGGATATAGAAGCATATTTTCATTCTAGGAAACAAAAAAGAAGTGAAAGAAAATCTTGTATGGTTTAAGTGTATTTTGCTTATACTTATCTCTCTGGGTATAATAGCATGATAATGGTTTTGATCATGTAATTTTTTTTTCCCTACTAAGCTATAACACTGCTCATTTGCTTATATTTTTCCTAAACTTCTTGATTTGGAGATGCTCTGGTTGTGATTTGTGCATATTTCAATTGTGTCATCTAGTGCCAGAATGTAGCAATCTTTTAACAACTCTCTGCAAATTCATATATGAAGCCTACAGATTCATGTATCTAAGGGAAAATGCAGACAGTAATATAAAACTTCTGGTTTGCAAACCAGCAGGTTGCTCTTGGAACACACTTTCTCTGAGACCTGGATCAATAAAGAATGCATTTTAAGATTGTAACTGTTTTCTGTGTTTTCTATGGCTTTAATTTGCCTGGCAGAAATAATTTCCTATTCCATGAATGTGATCCTATATGACTCTTCTTCTTAAAGATTCTGAAGTTGCCAGGAGAACAACATTGACATGCCAGGGCACAGAGCTGGGCTTTATTATAACTGTCTGGGAAATATCCAATACCTGTTTTAAATACTATTATTTTCTAAGGAAAAAGCATGATGTATCCCAGCACTAACTTTCCCCCAGTAATGTTCATGAATGCAACAGGCAGAAGATGGGAAAAGGCTAATACTTCCACCATATACATTTCTGGGAACAAGGACTGCAGGGATGGTCTGTCAGATAATTTTCCTGGTTTTACAATTTTCTTTGCACTCCAATACCATAATGATGAATGTAACTACATTTCTCCAAACATTAGATATGTAGATTATATAGGTGAATTATATGCCCATCCTCAGATGGAAAGTATCATAATTTAGCAATCTGAAAATTTGTTTCCAGTAAAGCTGTTATTTAATAAACAGTTCTTCTGTTTAAACTTTTCAAGCAATTACTTGAGACTAGCTTCCAGTTAAATTCTTCTAGTTTTGCTGTTTTCTCAGTGCTTTATATGTTAGAAGAAATGACACTGTGCTTTTAAGATCTTTTCCTGTAAATATAATCTGAAGTGTGATATAAATATAAGGAATCTGTCTTGCTTCAAAGTGGCTTAACACAGTAATTTAGTTTTAAAAAAGCATTTCAGTTTGAGAAGGGAATAACATTTGCCCTTTTTTATCCAGTTGAATAAAACAAAGAAATGTTACATGAAATGTCTTGTGGCAGGTCCAATAAGAACCCAGAAGGGAATTTCGGTGCAGAGATCAAAAGCTGTAAGTCTGGAGGCATTACTGATTATCTGCTTACCAGATAAGCATATACATGATTTTCTATTGTACTTTAATTCTTTTGCTTTTTACTGTCTCAGTTTTCAGATGCTGTAAGCGTTAATATTGACACAGTAATTTTGATAATTGTTTCATGCTTCATCCATTCTAAATCTAGAAACTAAACTTCACTGTATTTCATTCTACAGAGAGGCTTATTATGTTAGGAAGTTTCAGACCATGCATGAAATAGAGGCTGATTTAAGAACCTTGTAAAGTTTGGTAACAGCTATTGCCTTTTTAAAAGAATATAGAAAGAAGAGGCTCTGCCCCACTTTTTCTGTAAAGCCTGAGTAGATATTGAACCTTCCCCCAAGTCAGAATACAAAGTCTTAAGATTTCATCAACATGATGGAAATCAAACTACAGCTTCCATCTGTTAGGACTGTGGACTAGCTACCAGACTTTGACTACATTGTATTAACTATGCTTTTAAAGTAGTTCCACTGTACAGAAAAGAAAAAGTGCTCACTGAAGCAGTGACAGAGTGGATCTGTCTACGTGGCTATGCAGTCTCAAGGCCTACATTGGCCAGATGTTGGGTAAACTTATACAGATGAGAGCTTGTTATCCAAAGAACCCTTAACACAGGCTATAGTCATGCTCTTTCTTGTTCTCCCTGACTGTCCCTGTGACTTTTCAGTTCTTGAAAGAGTGGCAAAGCAAAATGCTAGAAAAATGTGGTGTAGCTTGATGATTATGACACTTGCTGGGAAAATCAAATCTTCCTTCAACCAGAAGAGGAACTTGAACTTGTCCATTTGTGGGCAGTTTTAGGAGCATAAAGAGAAGGGGAAAAAACAATAAAAGAAAAACCTCTTCTGTAAGGAAAGAGTAAGCTGTGCTCTTTTCTTTGAAATAATTGGGATAGAAGGAGTCTCTGTTTCCTAATAAGCAGAGATATTTTCTACCAAGTATAGGTGATTCAGCTAAGTTGGGAGACAGCTATTTGCTGACTATCATTTCTTTTTTGCTCAGTATGCTTCATTGCTTGGAGTCTGTTCTGAGCTATGGGACTGCTCCATGACCTCTATGTGCCTTAGGTCCCCTAGCGTAGAAACTAAATGTGTCACTTTTAAGTTTCTAAGTCAATTATTGGATATAACTCAGAAATTATGTACTGGAGAAGGGAGCTAATTCTTTTATTTCATCTCTGGTTTTCAGTCCCAGTCACAACATGTGTAGTTACAACCTGAAGAAGGTCTCTAATAGACGTAAATTTACTTAGGCAAAAAACTCTACTCAACACCTTCTCAAACACCTACTCAAAATGTATTATAAATTATAAGAAATTAAATGTATGGTATCAGAAAAATACTAAGTAAAACCAGAGATGCACTTCTTGTTCTTTGAAAAGCTTATTGTATAGTAAGTTTCCATACATATTTTATTCATGGAAGAAAAAGGAGCTCCTGGCAAAACTCAAAAATGTAAAGGCAGTTTATAGAAGGTGGAAGCAGGGATGGGTAACCTGAGAGGAATACTGAGGCACTGTCTGGCATGCAAAGATAACTCTATGAAAGGCAAAGCCAAATTGTAGTTAAATCTGAGAAAGGATGTCAAAAGAAGCAAGGTAAAGTTCTTGAGTACACAAGTAGCAAAAGGAAGAGTTGGGGAAGTGTGGACATGCTGCTGAATGGGGAAGTGGCCCTGGTGACATGGGACATGCAAAAGGCATTGCCATCTTCACCTCAGACTTTACTAATAAGACTGGCCTTCAGAAATCCCAGATACCAGTGGGAAAGGCTGGAACAAGGAAGACATATCTTTGGTGGAAGAAGGTGAGGTCAGGGCATGCACAAGCAAACATATGTAAGTCTATAGGTCCTAATGGGAGTTTTCCATAACTGCCAAGAAAGCTGGATGATGCCATTGAGAGACTAGTTGATAGTTTTGGATTCATCATGGTGACTGGGAGAAGTGCCTGAAGACTGGAGACAAGTAAATGTCACACTTATCTTCAAAAAAAGCAAGAGAAGGAGGACCAAGGACACTACAGGCCAGTCACTGTCACCTTTATCCCTGTGGTGCTTGATGGAGCAGCTAATTCCAGAAGTTATTTCCAGGCACATAAAGGACAAAGGTAGTCAGCTTGGATTTATCAAGTCATGCTTAACCAATCTGATATGATCCTGAGGCACATCCATGAGATAACTGGCTTGATAGATGAGAATAGCATCCTCATTACTGGGTGATGGGGCAGAGTGTATCCACAGCAAGCTTGCTGATGATGAAAAACAGGTGGGTGTGACAGACACATCAGAGGGTAATACTGCCAACCTAGAGAGATCTGGACAGGCTGGAGAAACGGGCTGACAGAAACCTCTTCAAATTCAACAGGAATTGCAGAGTCCTGCAGCAGGGGAGGAACAACCCCAGGCACCATTACCTGCTGGGGGCTGAGCTACTGAAAAGCAACTTTGCAGAAAAAGACATGGTGGTATTGGTGGACACCAAGTTGATAATGCAGTAGCAATTTGCCTTTGCAGCAAAGAAGATATATCCTCGGCAGCTGGTTGAGGGAGGTAATCTTTCCCCTCCATCCACTGATAATGCCTTATTGGAAGTATTGTGTCCAGATCTGGGCTCCCTGGGACAAAAGAAACAAGTATACTTTGATTTGGAACAGCTGTCTACATGTATTTTCCATCTGAAGAGAGAGACCCAAAGTTTGATGTTTATCCATTAGCTACATGGACTTCATCTAAGTCATCTTTTTTTTTTTTCCTTTTTGTTGTGAATTATGTCAGAGATCTCTCAATATCCAGAGACAAAATTTTGAAAACTATGGTTATCTAGAAATTTTATGGCAAACAGTTTTTTATTTTGTCATGACAACAGAGCAGTTATTTGAAATAAAAATTTTCTGCAGGAGTTCAAATACTAGAAGTGGAATTTTTGATGACAGTAGAGAACACAAAAAAAAATTTCCATCTCATTAGGACTAAGGCATTTACTAAGGCATGAATTGCAGAAGTGCAATATCTGATGCTGCTTTGCCTAGGTCAGAGTAAAAGACTGTAACCATGGGGAATACTTCCACTCTGGGAGTAGTTAGTTCAATAAAGGATAAAGGCTGTTTCTATCAGGTTTCTTACTTTGAACATTCTTGGTTTTGTTCCAATGCAATGCGAGAGAATTTTTATTTATGCTCTCCAAAAAAAAAAAAAAAAAAAAAAAAAAAAACCAAAAAAAACCCAACAAAACTGTGGAATGGAACTAATTTCCTATATAGCTCTGCTGACAATATAATGTTATGAATACTTGTTTGGCCTCTTTCCAATGCAAGAGAGCTCCAGCAAAGGTTCTGATGTTCTCAGATTTTCCATTAGTAATAATTTACATAAAGATTTTATATGTCTAGAGAAGGATAATTTAAGTACCATCTGGATAGAATCATAGCAACTCTTTTGCTATAATTTGTATTTAATAACTTCAGCCTAAGCTTGAAGAGATGATGTCTAATGCTATTGAAAGAAAGTAGTTACGGTATATGAGATCATGCTTTTATGACTACAGATGCCAAGGAACATTAACAGGTAATTGAATTCTTTATGTGTCTGTTCATAATCCAGTATCCTGTGATACTTGCCACCCACATCTGAGAAAAGCAAACCTGTAAAGTTTTAGGAAAAGGGCTCTGATGATCAGACTTTCTGCATACCAGACTCCTTTCAGAGTCATCAAAAAAATTTTCTGGCTTGGTTCTGCAAGCACAATTTTTTTCTATTAAATGGACTGAAGTTGTCATTAGGGTCATAGGTCTCCAAGCTGTCACTTTGATAGATCAGACTCTTGCTTTTTCTACTGATCAAAACTACTGTTAGCCCAGCCAAAAAGGTACCCACTTGTCAATCTTACTCTGTAACTTACAGGTTGTCAAAGGACTAGTCTCAGGGGATATGATTTATAGTTTCAGATGGTATATGTGAAGAAAAATTAATATTAGGACAATTATCTGAACTACAGTAAGTAAACTCCCTGCTTGGGCTTGCCACTTCTGTTTTTATCAGTCCTGGAAGACTTTCTACTGCATTCTAATCCTTCTTCATATAACAGTGTCATAATATAATATGGCCTTGATATGAATCTAGCATTTGCTGCCTCTATTGAAATACAAGTTTAGGCTCTGATCCAGCAGATGGGAATGCTAGTTGAGAGTCATAAGTCAGCCACAGAGATAATTTTCCTACATCTATGCCTTTGTTTAAAATGAAAATATGTGGCATATAATTCACTTTGGCCATTTTATTCTGCTGTTTGATTTGGAGGCTTTTGGTGTAGAGGTTTTCTAGCTCTGAAACAGGTGAAAAGCATGGCTCGATAGGCAGGACTACAGCTGATGTCTCAAGAATCAGAGCAAACTGCTTTTTCAACCAATAAAAACATTTTTCAGAAGTTTTCAGAAAATCTGATTTTATTTCCTGTGACAAAGAGGTTACAGAGGCATAAGTTCAGCCACAGGCAGATGCTTATATTTGCTTACTGAATTTGGTCTTTCTTAGGGCTTGTCGTACAAGTAGTTTGCCTATGCTTTTAGCTTTACACAGCCACATGGTGCAATCGACTTTAGGTGATATAATGACTTGCATACCATTAAAAAATGCATTTTGGGGAGAAATAAAAACATTTTCGTGATATTAAAAAAAATATTCAGTAAAGGTGGCTGTGTAGCTGAGGAGCAATGAGAGAAGACATCTGGTCCTATCTAACATCCATTTCTGGCTAAAGCAGCAGTTCTGATTTTTCCTTCTTCCTTCATTTCTGCCCTTTGTCCAGTCTAATGACCTTACTTGTGCCATCTCTGGTTCTTACCTGATTCCTTGATTAGCCAGTTCAACTCTGTAACCAGAAGAAATGTATTAATCTTGTGATTATTTAATTTTCTGTCCTCTTAGTGATCTGAATTTAGAGACCTTAACTGGCTGTGGGAGAAATCAAACACGAGAGAGAGCAGAAGGAGAGGAGCATGATGGTGTAGTTGGTCACTTCAAAGTGAGGGAGACCGATAATGGGAGAAATCATTGCAGAAGCAGAATGGGGAGGACTGTTAAATACAGCTGTGAGACAGCTTTACGACAAAATTATGTCCAGAAGGGATTATGGATTAATTGAAGATGAATTGCTGGAGGCAAGCATGGGGGGCTAGTTGTTCAGAAGACACTCTAGAATTCCTGTCTTCTAGACAGTATCATGGGGAAGCTGTCTGTTGTACATATCACAGACCAAGAAACAAGTTTGATTCCCAAAGATTGCCAGCACATCTTGAACTACAGTACTGTCTAGATTCTGGCTTGTTCAGTAGGTAAAATTACAACAGTATGTAAGCTAAGAACTGAAAACTCTATCATTCACTGGTTCAAGCATTTAGTACTAATGAGCAATGGCTATATTGTGTCTCAAAAGCTGTTGGATAGATTATGATGCACGAGTGCTGAGGAAAACAGAAACTGTTAAAGTCGTTTTCATTTTAAGTTTTTCACTTCTTCATTGCCTGTATGGTATATTTCTCCTTTTCTCTGTATAGTAGGCACGAAACATTACAACACAATTTATCACAGGTTTTTTATGTATTCAACAACTGTACTCCTTTACTGGTAAAGACTAAAGGATTCACAAAACATTATTAAAAATAAACTGTATGAACAACATGGTTCATCAGATTAGAGCTTTTAATATATTTTTCGCTTTCTTCTCCATGTATGCCTTTTTTCTATGCTTTGCTGCTCTGTTATTCGGTTTCCATCTTCTTCCCACTCCCTTATTTGGAGTGACTGAAGTCTTAGTTTACTTTTCTCATCCATGTTTTGCCTTCCATTCTCAAAAAGAATATTTTAATATAGCTTGATAGCATCTTGTATTTGTCTGTTACTAAGGCAATATATACAAAAAGGTACATAAGAAAAGAAAGTCAGAATTCAGTGTGCCCATGTATGTACCTGCCTCTCAAATGCTTTTTTCATTAATTTTGTTGCTTGTTTTTCCACCAGTGACAAAATACAATACCAAGAACCAAGGCTAGCCAATGCTTCCTGGTACAGGGTCTATTTTCAGCTTGTTATAACTTTATCAAGGATCAGCCATTTTGAGATGAAAGCTTTACTGCTTCACATCCTACTCAGAATAGCATAATTATTCCATTCTTCTTCTAAAATTTGTTTACTTTTTTTTTTTTGTTTTTTTTTTTTTTTTTTTTTTTTTTTTGTTTTTTTTTTGTTTTTTTTTTTTTTGTTTGCTTGTTTTGGTGGATGTGGAACATTAGAGGAGAGAAAGAAGTTGATTTGATTACCTGTTAATGCCAGATAATGAAGGTGTTTCCTAGAACATGAATAGTGAAGACTATTTTGCCTTCTTTTGCCAGAGCTAACAATTCTGTGCCTGTTTCCCTGAAAATTTTTCTGACAGATGGAGTCTCATTTTGGAGGCATTTTGAATAGAAGTCAGTGGCTATATTCAGCAAACAACCTAAATGCATGTACTGATCTGTTCTTGGATAGTCTTGTGTTCAGGGCCTTCAGCTGTTCTTGAAGTATGGGACAGCCTTGTCTAACACTTTTTATTTTTTTACCGAATCTCCCACACAAATCCTGTAACCTCAAAGGTAATGAAACAATCTGTTTCACCATGTTCGTATTTAAAATATTTTGTACGGAACAGAACAGTTTTGACAAGAAATATTCTTTTTCTAATATATCCCTTTCTGTGCAACAGAATCCCTGTTGTGAAGGAGCAACCCCTGCTTTGGGATAATTACCAATTCCATTTAATGTGGAATAATTGTGAATGTAGTCAGACTTACAATATATAAACCGGGCGATTTCTATATTCCCTGTCAACTTTATTATACACTAGTGGATAAAGTTAGGGAAGAAAAGATACCTTTCTTTCCTGGTTTTGTAACCCCTGAAAATGGCTGGTTTTGTTTGGTTTTTTAATAAAGCCTATTTGTCATATTCAGCACACCATCATAGATGCCATTACAAAATGTAAAATTGCTTTTTTTGTTAAATTGATTATTCCCTCCAAAAGTGCATCCAACTGTAATTCTAATATTTCTAATCTGCTCAATGAATAGTTGAATTTTTGCAGAAAATATGTCTGGGATTTCTCTTTTAATGTTTATTAAAGAACAGATGAATTTAATTATGACTGTATAATTCTTATGATACGATTATTATGATTATTAGCGAGAGATGCCTCTGCTTAAATTAAGATGCAAGTAAGACCATATGCCAAAGCCAATAGTACAGATTTTATTTAACTGCAAATGTGAAATAGAGAAAGAGAGAAAGAAATAGGAAAGAGAGGGTGAGAGGGAGAATGAGAGTGAGAGACAACTTAGATAGAAAGAGTCACCACTGCTGTGGATCCAGTGGCGTCCCATTGGTCCTTTTCACCCTGAGCCTGTAGGTGTTGGGGTCCCATGAAACACAGAGTTCTGTGGATTAGTATAGTTCAGGTACAGGTGGGAATGGCCAAGAGCCTCCCCTGAGGTGGGGGATGTTTTAGACTGTCTTTTGCAACAATGAATCTGTTGCAAGGTGTGAATCAAGTGCAATCCTCTGGTGGAAGGCCTCAGGAATGAGTAAGGGACACACTCCTCTGGTCTTTGGTGGCTCGTGGCACCTTCTGGACATGACAGCTGCCTCTCATATGTGAGCAGCTGAATGTCCTGTGAAAATATGACCTTCTAGGGGGATGGGAGAGAGAGTTTTATAACTGGGCCAGTTTCTGTAAGAGAAGACAACTGGCACAGTAAAAAGCATCATTCTGTATCCTCTTGGTCTGCTTCTTATCTGGCCCAAATCTCAGCTCTTAGCCTTTGGCAGTGGATGTTCACCCTGTTTTATACAGACCAGAGGCTTAGTCATAACCTCCCCAAAAACTCCCCTCCTGCTCCCCCTTGGTTTGTGGGAGGAGACCATGCAAACCTGGCCTCAGCAAAAGAGTCTATGGGCTGTGGCCTGCCGCAGCCTTGTTTGCTCCTCCTTAGAGTTGAGATACTTGGACAACAGTATGACCTTTATGTTATCTCGAGTTCCTGTCAGGCAGCTTAACTCACTGTCCACTTTCCTGAAATCAGAAGGCATATATTTGGAAGGTTGAGCTTCAGTGGTTGTAGATGAGCAGTTTCTTTTTTGCACAGTTTGATGTAGTGGCCAAAGTCCTTTGGTGATCTTAACAGTGTTTAAGATGATTACAATTTTTAAGTCTCTTATAATAATATTAACGTTGTCAATACCATGTAGTTTAGCAACCAATACCTGTCAATACCATGTAGTTTAGCAACCATTCACCCTGAAGTAACCTGAAAAGGATACATGACTGAATTATGCATTTGGGATAAAAATTTCAGAAGTAGAGTCAGCTAATTTAATCTCTTGAAAAATCTGATTTTTCTATATCTCAGTATTCATGTCTAAAATATGAAAAATAAGTCTTCCTTAAATCCTTATGACATTTGAAATAAAAAAATGGATTTAAAACATCAAGAATCCAAGAGCTTCATATGCACCAAGGGACAAACTTCATTAATACCTGAAATAGACACCTTGCTCTGGAGCAATTAAATAGAGACTCAGTTTCAACATCTTATTATTTTCTGACTTTAGTTAAGTCAAATAACTTATATTTATTAATTTCTTATGAATTACCTTATCTTTCCTATTGAGGGGATGCCTTGTTTAAACCAGATAATTCATTTAAGATTTTGATCCACTGAAATTATTAAGAGAAGTTTTGCTGTTACCAGGGTGCCTTGCATCTGATGGCCAGCTACATCAAACAACAAATTGTTTTATCAAATGTTGCTATGTTTTTAAAGGCCTGCTCAGCCCTGAAAATAAAAATTCTACTGCTTTTGGCAGGAGAATGCTGAATTTTCCTTTAAATTCAATTTGCAATTCAAATCATGTCTTCAAAACAGGATTATCAAACATCAGGTTCATGCAGGATTCCTAAAACATCTTAATGCAAGTTGGCAGTCGCTTATCACACATTATTAAGCAGTTTTCAGAAATCACAATGTTGTCACTGTAATTAGAAGCCTCTTTATATTGTACTACATAAGTGGCTTATTAATCTGAAAAGAAAGTTATTAATAGAAGGGTCTTAATTGCTATAATTACATTAAAACTAGTCTTGCTATAAAGCCTGGGAAAGCTCTAGCTGCTTTACAGACTTCTGTGTCTTTGGATGATCATTATGAAATGCCAGTGATTTTAAATTAGCTTTCAGAGATAATTATTATTTAAATTGTAAACTCTGCATTGCTCTGTGTAGTATAGCCTGAAAATACCTTCTGCTTTGAGATTCTACTATAGCTAAGGATAAAATTCTACCAAGACTGCCATCACAATTTCAGGTTTTTTTTTTTTTTTTTTTTTTTTTTTTTTTTTTTTTTTTTTTTTTGAGTGTTAATTAAAGATTTTCTTTTCTTTTTTCAAGGGTAAGTGAACCTGGTTTGTAGCAGATCATCCAACTACGGTGTAATCTTAGAATTACACGGATTGTAATCTTGGCATACTTCAGGGGTCAGCAAAGGGAAAATGATACTGTTCTCAAAATAACTATTTTTGCAAGTATTTTTAAGGTTCTCGCCTAGAAAGAAAGTAAGAATTGAATTTGGAAAGCCAGATCAGACTTCCAGGGCTGCTGCTGAGTGGATTAGAGTGGGATTTGCAGTTATGTCTACTCTCATTCATAGAGACATTACCCACTATTTGTCACAGCATACAATTGATGGAGGGGAAAAGAGTATTTCACAGAATCATTTAGATTGGAAGGGTGCTCATGCTCATCTACTCAAGCCTCCTGGCCAGAGGATCAACAATCAGACAGTATTGCTCAGGGCTTTGTCCTCTTGGGTCTTGAACTTCTCCAAGTATGGAGTTCATGCAGCTCCTCTGGGCAACCTGCTCCAGTGCTTAATTATAATATTTCCCTTGTATAGTCAGGATATCCCATCTTTAGAGTTTATGGGCACTGTTTC
Source organism: Vidua chalybeata (assembly GCF_026979565.1). NCBI lineage: Eukaryota > Metazoa > Chordata > Aves > Passeriformes > Viduidae > Vidua > Vidua chalybeata. The sequence continues at coordinate 48,083,600 of NC_071534.1, read as the reverse complement.
CATTTTCCTACTGCACCTTAGGAAAGAGCCTGACTCTGTCTTCTTGATGGTCCCTAAGTTCCACTGCAGCTGCCTCTTCTGAACAAGATAAACTCAGCTCCCTCAGCCTTTTTTTCAGGCAAATGCTCCAGTCATTGATGATCTTTGCTGAAGTCTCACCAGCTAGTGTACCAGCTGGTCTTTAATGTACTGAGGAGCCCCAAACGGAATGTGGGGAGCCCCTCTAAGAGTGGTTTAGCAAGGATTGATCACTTCCCTTTTCTTAGTAGCTGCAGTCTTTTTTGTCCTTTACAAACCAGTATGCAATTAGCCTGAAGAATCACACATGTGTTTTTTAACCCATTGTTGTGGTTTAACCCCAGGTTGCAGCTAAGCCCCATACAGTCGCTCACTCACTCCCCCTCAGTGCTGGGGAGAGAATCAGAAGGGTAAAACTGAAGAAAACTCAGGAGTGAAATAAAAGCAATATAATAAATAAGATAGACAAAGGAAAAAAAGAAGTAAGGAAAAAACCCAAACAAAGAGAAAGAAAAATAAAATCCAAGATTTTTTTCTTGGCAATATAAAAGAAAACAATTCCTCACCACCAACCAACCAATGCCCAGCAAGGCCCCACCAACCTCCCTCCCTGAATTTTGGTGCTGAGCACCACATCCTATGATCTGGAATATATTTCTGATCAGTAGATATCCTCTGTCCTGGTTGTCTTCCCTTCAAGCATCTGTGCACCCCCCGCCTCCTCACTGGAAGAGGGAATGTCAGGAGCAGAATCAGCTTTGGCTCAGTGTAACCCCTGCTCAGCAGTAACTAAAGAAGCCCTGCATTGCCAACACTGTTTTCAGCACAAATCCAAAACACAGTTGCTGTGGAGAAAATTTACTCTGTCCCAGCCAAAATGAGTGGAAACCTCCAGTAGTTCATCTATGTAGATAGCAATATAGTGCAAGAAAGCTGTGGAACATCTCAAGGCCTTGCTAAAGAAAAGACAGGTAACATCCACTATCCTCCTCACATCCACAAATATTCTTTCATCATAAAAGGCATTTGGCACTGGATATATTAACTATGATTCTTGGTATAATCATGCTGCCTATTCCAAATCACCTCCTTTGTCTTCTTGTGCCTAGAAACAGCTTTCAAAAGAACATATTCTTTGATATTCCCAGGGACAAAATCGTGTCTAACCAGACTGCTGTTCCTCAGATCAATAAGATCTTAAGCTAAATGCAATATTAACTTTCTCCAGTCATCAGAACATCTGATTTCTACAGTCTTCCAAAAATAGTGCAAAGCAGCTTTACAGTGGTGATGGCAAGCAGTCAGATGCATATCACCTGATCCCGTGGATCTGTATGGTTAAATATTTCTTAAAGATACTTGATGCTATTCATTTCCAGTGTGTGTGGTTCTCTTAAATTCTCTCTCTGAGGAGAGAGGCCTTGGTGAAAGATGGGTGAAGCTCCTGGCCAGGGGCAGACTGGGGCAAAGAAGGCATTGAATAACTCACCACCCCTTCATGTCCAGGCAATGTTTCTATATTCTTAGTAACTTGCCCTTGATTATTTTTAACACTGGCTCTTAGCTGTGTTCCCTGTTTAGGAAGTGTAGTCTCTTGAAACATCTGCTCATTTTCCTGGGTATTAGGATAATTCTGGATTTGCACTTGAAGGTTTCCCTTGAGGAAAGTCTCTTAAACTTTTTACTTTCAGAAATTCCTCCCACAGGATCCCATGTATCAGTTCCTCGAGGAAGGCAAATCTTGCTCTTCTTATTATGAGATCTGTATATTCAGCTTTCTCCTTCTCCTTTGGGATTTTGAACTCCACTGTTTTCTAGTCCCTACAGCCAAGCCTGCCATCGATTATCACACTGCCAAGCAGTTCTTGTTCAAGATCAGCATTGGTCTTTCTAAAATATGTGTCAGTAAGTTTTCCCTGACACCCTCCAGATGCCTCCTAGATTTTCAGCCTGCTGTGTCACCCCTTCAGAAGATGTAAGAGAAGATAAAGTCCCCCATAAGAGCCAGAGTCTGATTTGAGTTGCTTAAAAAACTTCACAGAAGCTTAGTTCACTTCTTGACTACAGTGCTCTTCAGTGGTCTCTTCTCTGACCCCGACTCATGAGTTTTCACCCAGTCTGTCTCTTATTCCAAAGCAACACTCAAACTGCTCCTTCCTGTATTCAGCAATGCCCTCTCCTCTGCCTCTCTTTTCTAGAGAGCTAGTGTCCATCCGTCAGTGATGTCCTTTTGAATCCACAAGAGCTGAAAAACTCATGAGTTCTGCTGAATCTGTACTTGGCTGCTAGCTTACACTAGCATTGACAATAGGTTGTGTAGCTCAGACTGCATCAAGAAGCAGTGAAGGCTGCTGTATGGAAATAAATGTTACAGGACTGCACATACAGCTGATAAAAAAAAGAAATACTGGAGGGACCATTCTCAAAACCTTCATACAAACCACTGATGCATCAATATGACTCTGCTTCTGAGTAAGCAGCTGAAGCTGGCTTTTAAACTGTTGCTGTGACTAATAACTGTGTGTAAGTGAACTGTGTGAGGGAAATGTACTGTGTGAATAGTTAACTTCTGTTAATAACAATAGCTTAATTAAAAAATGCTCTAATAAATATTGACTGTGATCTACATCTGCCTCTGAATTGTTCCTCCATCATGGGAAAAGGAATTTGCCACATGGTCATAGAAACTAAAGAACTAGTCATGACACCAGCCATGCAACCACCTGGTAAATTAAGAGTATGTTCAATCCTACCTGGCCTTTCCCTTTCACCTGTAGGATTGTGGAAAATTCTTCTTGAATTTCCATGTCCATCACCTCTGCCAGTTCAGCAAAGTAAGTCCTCTAGAGTAGCTTCAGGTCTCCCTCAGTACCCATGTGGATAAACAATGAGAAATATTAGTCTGAGGACACAATGAGCCCCAGCAGTTTCTCCACAATGTCCTTTATCAACAAAGCAAACAGGAAACTCTATGACAGCAGCTCCATCCCTTATGCAAGGGGGTCTCCAACCACTATCAGGTACTATTTCATCTTGGTACTAATGCATATTGCAGGCTCCCGATTCTCCCCAGTGGAGCTTGTGCCCATTTTTTGCCTCTCAGGGCACTCTAAGCTCAGATCTGAAGGCACAGGAAGACCCATTCTGTTGGTGTCGGAAGGTATAAGCTTACAGTTCAAGCATAACTTCATGCTGTACTTACTCATTGTGTGGCTCAAGCTGTTGCCTCTGTCGGGTGTCAGGAAGACCCAATGCTCTTTTCTTCCTTCTCCATGACAGTGTGGAGTCACCTCACCTCACAGCTCCTTCACCTGGCAGCCTCAACAATGCACACGTCCCACAGATGAGACCACCATTAACCCCAGCCCAGATCCCTTTCAGCCTGTCACCTGGCCACTTGTCCACTTCTCTCCAGACTGTCATCAGGGTTGAGGTATTTTGTGTGCTCTCTCCATCTGGTGGTAGAGACTGCACCACACAGCACATCACCAGCACTGCTGCGCCATTCCATGCAACCAGGAGCATTTTTTAAGGGTCTCTAAACAAGCTGCTCTACTAACTACCAAACTCTCTGCTGAGTTTCTAGTTAGCATCTAAATATGTATCCCCACCATGGATGAACAGTAGATTTCTCCTGGATCAACAGAAAACTAGTGACTAAAGAGGCAGGAAATATCTGAACCAGTCTAGAAAAAACCTCACTCAGAAAGACACTGTTTTCTGTGGGTGTTTCTAGAAGTGACAAGAAGCAGAATCTGAAAAAAAATAATAAACAGAGCCAACCCCAAACCAGAAGTAACTAAAAGACCAAATGTAGGTTACTAGTGAGAGCTACAATGTGAGTGGTGTAACAGCAGTGCTGGTGGTAACAATACCTACCTTTACTACAGGTCATTGCTCAGTAGAAATCTGTCCAAGCATCATTATTGTTCCGGTGTCAACACAGGTTGTAGGGTAGTCTACAACTTCCTGTATACCCTGTATACAGTTGTCTGTTATTATTGAGAGCTTTTTATAATTCAATTTTCCATGTGTAGGAGTTAAATGTTTGAGTCACCTTAGGAGGATGGATTGTAGGAGAATAGAGATAGTGCTGAAGGCAATCTCACCCCTGAGGAGTTGCAGCTGTACTAATTACCAAAGAGTAGGAACATCCCTGACCTTAATAGGTCAGAGCTGTGTCCAGTAAGGATTGTCCAATAAGGATGGGTATTATAAAAGAATGGGTTAGCTGGTTGAGAGAGGGTTGGGGTGAGTTGGTTGGGCTGCTGTGAGGAGCAAGGGTTAAGTGGTTGTTCTAGGGACAGAAAGGGTCAGGTAATTGTGATAGGGACAGGTAGGAGTCAGCCAGCTGTGTGGAAGGAAGAGAAAAGGAGTCAGTGCTGAGAGAAGCTGCCCCTGGGAACTCACAGAGAGATGGTATGAAAGTCTTACAGTAAGATAACAAACTGGTGATGACAGTTAGTTCCCATTCACCATTGATTGGTGCCAAGCACTGATGTCAACAACTGGTGGCCCATGTGGGGATGGATCCTGACAAGTCACAGCTAGTCTCTCTGAGCTGTCTTTAAAGTCTATGGAAAGAAATAAGTACTACTAGTGTGTGCTTCATCTGGCTTACTCACACACCAGTCTTAGGATGATGTGATTCATCCTTTAGAGATAGAAATTTTTATCTTTCCTATATAGTTAATTGTGTTGCTTCTTGTCAGATCACCATTTGTGTGGTGAGTATTTGCAGCCTTTAGACCAGAATAATTTAATTCCTTCTCACAGAATCACAGAATAGCTGAGATTGGAAGGGTCTCTGGATATTTGCTGGAGCCAAGCAAAGGTGGCAGGAGGAATATATGAATGCACATCTCCACTGGAGTAACAATTAAATAAGGTTTCAAGAAATGCTGCTTAGTTTGTCTATCTCAGCTATTATTAGGCATACAACTTTCTCTTAAGAGTTTTTCACCAAAAGAAAAAGTATTTGTAGATGCTCACAAGAAAGTAACTTTGAAAGCTGCTTTGGATTGTAGAAATGTAACCAAATAGTTTAACCAAATTACTCATAGGACCCAAAGACAATCTGGATGCTGAGTCAGTAGCACTTTGATTTACCTAGCTGTGGCATAATGCAAAGGAGGTTTGCCTGCAGATTTCATCTTACGTGGGTGGCTTGGGTCTCTTTGCTTCTTTTTTCTCTAATCCATCCTGTTTAACCCTTCTCCAGCAATTTTTATCAATGCTCAAATTCTCTACTGGATGTTACAGTCCTTTGCCATATTATAATACTAGGAAGTTGTATTTGGCTTAGACCAAGTAATGGAGTAAAATGGGAATTTAATTGCTTTTATGTGAAGCAGAATAACAAATTAATAGCATCACAGGCATCAGTTAGTCACTTGCAATTAGTTGTTTGTCTCCAAACCCGCCCAGCTCACCAGTCTGAATTTTGTAAGGTCATGACCAATGGTATTCCTCACCCCAAGCCATCTTCTTCTGAAAGCCTCAGAGTTGTTTCTACTGAAACACTGCCCCTTTGCACTTTCCTTTTCATATTACTTACTTTTGATCAAACTTGGTGTTAGCAGATGTTACCTTCTGGCTCCAAGTTTCAGGAGTTCACCACTTCTCTTTTGCAGTGAACTTTCTTGCCTTCCTAAGCCAGCAGGAAGCCTAGCCAAGGATATTATTCTGCTACTTTACCTGTTGCAATTAGTTCACTATGCCAGGGTTTATTTTATTGCTTATTTTGCTATTTGCCATAAGAGACAAGGTTAGTTTATCTTTTGAAGAATGTCCAAAGAAAAATCTTATAGTGCTAGTTAAAGGTCAGAGTTCTTCCATGTGGAAGCTCTGTTGATAAATCTTCTTGAGTAAACCAGCTCAGTTCTCCGATGAGTTTGATATTGTATTTAATCAGATGATGTGGGACTTGTTTAATTTCTTTTACTATTTTAATTTAATGTATAGTCATGAATATTGGTGCATTAATTATGACAAAGTAAGGTACAATCTTATTGAATCAGGAAATTGTAAAAGCAGACGGCTCACAGTAATGCATGAAATGTATGTAGAAAAGGATGTTTTTTTGGAAGGTCAAAGGAATATCCTGACATTGGGTGTTTCTGTATCAACCTAATGTTCATTGATCTCTTTTGTCTCAGCTGACAAAATGCAACGTTCAGTGATGTTTATGAAAGCAGAAACAGGGAAAACAGTGCCTATGGAAATGTACAAGCACTAAAGAGAGGCTTGGGAATAGGAAACACCTGTGAGAAAGTCAGGAAACAGTAAATTCAATGCTCCTAGCTCATTCGCTGACAAGGGAATGGTGACAGTTGTTAAAGTTGCATCTGTAAACCCTGTGGACTGAGACAATGTGATCTAGTTCAGGTTTGCTTCCACTGCCTGCTTTGTCTTACTGTTAATGGATGTACACGGCTTGTTCATTCATTAGTTTGTTGATGAAGCCAAGGAAGGCTCTGACAACTCATAAATGCAAGTCTTCTGCCTTGCTTTGTTTTACAAGCTGAGCAGCTTTTAACACAGCTTGATTTGCAAACTCCAGGTTTAGATTGCCAGGTAGCAGGCATAAAAATCATCTTTATTTGGAAACTGATGAAACAAGCTCTTGCTGTTAAATATAGACTCCAGTAATGCAGTTAGGCTAGTGTATGCTATGACCAAAATTAAATGGCTGCTGTAAGCACTTAAGTTTTGTGTGTGTTAGTGTGTTCTATGAACAGAGGGTGCTATGGGCTAGTATTTGTACAGGATCAGAAAGTATGATGAAATGATGGAAATATTAGTGAAATATAGATTCAGTGAATCAAACACTTGCAGAAGTACCAGGTGAATTATAGGTTTACTGAGTTTAGGAATGTCTATGCAGAGGGGGAAATACCTTTTTGAGGGAACTTTATTTCTCCCTACAACTACCTGAAAGGACATTGTGGACAGAGTGGGATTGGTCTCTGCTCCCAAGTAAAAAGGCCAGGACAAGAGAAAATGGCCTCAAGTTGCACCAGGGAAGGTTTAGATTGGATACCAGGAAAAATTTCTTTACTGAAAGGGAGGTCAAACATTGGAACAGGCTTCCCAGTGGAGTGGTGGAATCACTGTCTCTGGAAATATTCAAAACACATGTGGATGTGCTGCTTGGAGACATGGTTTAGTGGTGGACTTGAGTCCTGGATTAATGGTTGGACTCAGCAACCTTAAGAGTCTTTTCCAACCTAAATGTTTTTGTGATTCTATAAGTACCTGGGATGTGTGTGAGGCCAGACATCTAGCCATTACTCTGTGACTTGCAATCCTTTACAAATATAGAGTACACTCACTCTGCCTGGACTTGTTTTCAGTGGAAAAAGATTAAATATAGCTGGGAAAGCCTAAACATATGGCATCTTGTTTCCAGCATCAACCAGATTTGAAAAACAGGACAGGGCTGGTAGAAGACACTCGTACAGACTTGTCAGCCCCACAGATATAGTGTTTCAACCATAGAGCTGTAGAAGCAATGACAACGATAATATTTCATATAAATTCAGCTTGTTCGTTTCTGACAGTGAACCTCTAGCACACAGATGGACAGATTTCTTAGCTGTAAACTTTTCTGTGAAAATACATGCTGCTTGAAAATACATGCTTTCTGGAGATATTTACTATTAAAAAGAAATGGGGCTCAGTAATGTGAAAACTTAGAGAAGGGGATTTTGCTGTTACATAAGCCATGTTGTTAGTTCTGCTCATTCAATAGCCAGAGCACTGAGGTCAGCTGATGTATCATGAAAAGAAGCTACCAGTCAATTCACAGTGGGGCACATTCTGTCCCTTCATTTTGGGAGGCTTTATTACTATTTTTTTTAACATGAGGTTCTAAAGGTAATTTAATTTTATTAAATATTAAAGTATCTGATTTACACAGTGAGAACTATCGCTTTTTAAAGCAATGCAGAGGAATGCATATGTTACTGGTGTACTACTTTTTTATGTTAATTGGACGATGAAGAGATGGTATTAAAAAACATCAAAAGCATCAACTTTGCGCAAAAGAGCGGACAGTTACTGCTCTCAATTAAAAAGGACTTTGCTGCCACCTTATGGGCTTGTGAAGTATTTATTTTCCTATAAAGTAGTGCAGCATTACTATGAAAATTCTTTAAATTATTTTTCCTAATCTATAGATGATCTTGAAAGAGTCTGTCCTGTCTAGGGTCCTTTTATTTTTTTTTTTAATTTTAAAATATTTTTTATTAAAAACTGCTTCATTTGGTGATTTAAAGCTTAATCTTCTCAGTAGGTATTAACACCCCAAATACATAATTTTAACTTTTATTAATTTCAATTATGTATATTTTTTGTACATTATGAAAACTATTAATTATTTTGTGGAAATTTAAAGATCTTAAATTAATATATTTAAAACCACGTTAGCAATCTGGAGGACAGGTTTTTAATTTCCTAACCACTGTACTGCTTTACACGTGTAGGCTTATCTGTTGATGGCTTCTATATCTTCTGAAGATGTATTGGTCTTGCCATGTACTCTGGGGTGCCGTACGTAGGGAATGCCCTTCTCTCTCAGCAGGGGTCAAGACCATGTAAAACTTTTTTCACATTATAAACAAATACTCAAATAATAAGGTTTTTCCCATATTTTTCAACCTATTAGTAACCGGTCCAGTTGAAATAATGAATCAAACAATCTCAGACTTAAATCTACAGACTTCTTAAGTACAAGGGAAGAAAGATCAGCTATAAGCAGAACTGAATTCTTGTATTTCTGTAAATATGCTTCCCATTAAAGACAATGAACCCAAAATGCAGTACTGTTTATGACAGCTGTTGGGGGAGTGTTGATCTGAATATGGAAAAATTTTTCTGTTGTACAGAGTTTTCTGATCTTTAGGTGTTCTGTGTTGTTTTAGAATAAATTAGAAGGTACAAATATCTTGGAGAAAGAGATTCCAGAAAAGTAAATATGCTCCTAGTTTAGTGCATTGAACTAATAAGGAAAGAACTACTGCTTCAGCAGTTTTTTTATTTGTTTATGGAAGCAGAAACAGCTTCTGAAAAATAGATCAAGTCAATGTTATGTGAGCATTTCTTGATTGTGTCTCTCACCTGGGTTACAAGAAGGTTTGAAAGGAAAGCTTCTCTGGTATTGAAATTTACACTTACCCCCAACCCCCCCCCCCCCCTTACCTTTTTTTTTTTTTTTTTTTTTTTTTTTTTTTTTTTTTTTCTCTTCCCTGGAGGGGAAAAAATTCTGTAGTGAGTCAGTAGTTTGTCTCAGGCTCCTTGAAAAGTCCTCACCAAGATTAAGTTACAAACAAGTTTGTGATATTGCTGGGCTTTTCCCAGCAGTAAATCTGAAAGAAAAAGTGGTAGATGGAGTTGCAAAAAGTTGAATTGCAGGTGACTTCTCACTTCAAAAGATTTCCCTGTCACTTTCACTTAAAACATCATTCCTGTACTTTTTCTGGCTTGAAATGGACCAGTAGGGGGCATTTCAGAAACGTTATGTGGGTGACAATTTTGATAAAAGAATTCCAAAAGGGATATAAGGAAGAAAGTGCAAACGTCCGATTTTCCTTCCTTCCCGATTCCAGCGCGTCCGTGTTCCCTCTAGTGGCAGACTGCGGGGCAGGGCTGGCTGCTGGCCGTGCTACAGGATTGCTCCCGCAATTCCGGGTGCCTCAGCCCTCACTCCCGCTGTGAGCTCCCCACTGAAGTCAGAACCCTAAGCCTCTTCACCCAGTATTTTCAGTGTCTTCTTCATAGCAGCAGGTTGTGCCTGGTGAGGACAGTGGTGTTAGGGAGCAGTGGAGTTTGCTGTCTCTAGGACGAAGCTGCCAAAATCTTACCAAATATGGCCCACATTAAATACACTCATAGAGGGGAAAGAAACATGGACTTCACACTGGTTATAGAAATATATTCTTCTATCTAATGCTCTTCCATAACTTTACATGGAAGGAAGGTGTGGTGGAGTCAGTTTGTTTGCAGCTGTATTTCAGCTGCATGGTTTGCAGGAATAAATTTTTTCCTTTCAGGGAACTTAGCTACATGGCAAGCCTCATGAATAACATTGCAAGCCAAAATAGGATAACATGAATGACACTGTGTAAGTTTCACTCCAACAATCTCAAAAAATAATTATTGTTCCTGTTCTAGCATGACATGCAGTTATTTATCATCAAGAAGGAACTCATTTGTGATTAATTTGTCATTTCCTTGTCACTACATAACCAAAGATAGAATTGCCTGAGTGCAACATGGCTAATTATTCTCTTTTAATTCATGTTCGTTCTCCTCCTAGACTAGGATAATTTGACAATCAGTGGAGAGCACATAGAAATCTTTTTTAAGAAGAGGTACATATGAGGCATGTATTAGTCAAGGGAACCTATAGAGGACATCAGGCTTAGAATTTCCTTGCTGAAATTAGGTTTCCATCTTTGAAGGAAAAAGTGGGACAGATAGTTTACTTAAGACAGGCATATAATCAGTGTGGACTGGTAGGTACATACTGGAAATGTCCAGCTATTGTAGGGTATATTCCTGCCTCTCTTTATTCCCTAGATAGGCAATCTCTTGGAAATCCTGGGGAGTTGCTCTCCATGTTGTGTTCCCCTCTGTCTGTCTCTGCCTCGTTCTGAGAATAGAGCCTGTGGCAGTACTCAGCCTGCAGGGTCTGTATGGAGTTTCTGTGTTCTTTCAGGTAATTTTGGAGGGACAGAAGTCATGGGTACTTTGATCATGTCTTTGTCTTGGTAATAATATAGTTTTTTCTTCTATTTCTATTATCCTATTTTCTGTCATTATCATGCATTTGATTTAAAAATGCATGTTTCTGAAAATAAGCAAATCTGTCTCTACGTTGCTAATGAAAGCAGTGCCAAAAAATGCTGTATCACCTATGTTCTCTACGTTGAGGACTGTTAGTTACGGCTACACGTCTAGAATTTTCTTTCTTCTTAAGTTTCAGAAATGCTATTTCCTAGCATAAGGTCTCTTCCAGAGAGACAGGCACACACAGTCCCATCAAGTAGTGGCTAGGATGCTGAGACACTTCATCCTACTATATATTCCACTTCTCTGTAAAGGTCTGCAGCATATTTTCTTAATCCTGAGTGCTTTATTGTACAAATATAGATCCAGAATAAAGCATTTTACAAGTATCTAGTGATTTTATTTTAATTTTGATATAAACCTATAAACCTGTAAATTTGGAAGTAGCCTTTTACATAATCAGACACAATGACTCAGCAGTTAAACCCCAGCATCTGCTACAGCAGCACCTCTTGGGAGTCTCTAACAAGAACTAGGTTGTTATCAGTTTATAAATCAGTCATATTGAATAAAGAGGAAGTAACTAGTAAGTCAAGCGGAGAAGAACAGAAAAGATTCCTATAAAAAAATAGGTAGTAACTAAAATGTCCATAATATTTCCTTCTTCCTACATCAATATGACTATTGAGACAATAAAAACTTCTGGAAAAAGAGATAAAGTGTCTTGTCTCTTAAAGAATGCTCTAGCCTGTCCTGTCACAGTAGCCTCTATGTAATATTACAAGCTAGACATTCTGGCTTGTCTCTAAAAGCTTACAATACATTATGATGTTGTATGTAGGACTGGACACAAAACCAGATATGTTATGAAGAAGAAAATTATTAGGCACTGTTAACAGTGTCCTCAGTTTCTGCCATTTGCTGATAATACTTTTCAGCTTTTTTTGATAACTATTATAGTATGAGGATTTACTTTGCAGTGAGGTTAATCTATAGAAAAGGGAGGATTGAGGTTGGGAGAATGCTTCCTCTTACAGTTCCTTCAGAAGATTGTGCAAGCCAAGTGGCATCCTGAGGCACAGTATTTGTATGTGTGGGTGGGAAGTTGGCTGTCTAGTTAGGGAATTTTCTGGTGAAGCAATATAATGAAATCGTGGGAGTAGAGAAGGGTAGCTTGGATGGAAATCAACTAAAATGACATCCTGGGGGCCTATAACTCACATTCAATCATATTTTGGGATGTCTAATATTAAGATGGGAATCTGGCCTCCAGTGCACTCTCAGCAGGGGTTGGAGGAACCCAGGTGGTTCCTGTACACTCATGGGGTTCCAGTCTGGCACCTTTCATGGCCTGTGGAAAGGCTATGGCTTTGGCCTGACTAACAGCTCTACAAAAACTTTGTCAAGTGTCAATGGATATATTGTTCACTTGCCCTTCAATGTCAAAACTCAGAAACAGCAAGCAAACTGGGTATAACAAAGGATTTAGAAACCAAATATGTGGTTATGGTCTCTCAAGCTTTGGATTTGAATGTTGTTGGTAGGTGTAAAAACCTACAAAATGGTTCAAATGTCAAAACCTGTTGATCTATATTTAGGGGAAGAATAGAAGCACTTGAGCAGGGAATTTCCAGGACAGATACGTTACTTCTTATAAGCATACTCTAAAAACTCAAAAGTTATGAAATTGAAGGTTCTGAAGAACATGAAGTACGGGCAGGTGGTAGGCTTCTACAACTACATATCCTAGAATTTTCTAATATGGCAGCATAATTCACAAATATGAATTGGCCCTGATCATGATATATCTGATGTTTCTAAGAAATCCTTATACTTCAGAAGTATCACAACCTGACTACATTTTGAGTATTTTGAAGCATATATTAGGTTCTAAACAAAGGAAAAGATTTTGTGAAAATTTTGTCTGGAAAAAAGTTTCCTATGGAAAAGATGGCATGTTAATGCCTGAGGGAAAAGCATATGCTTTGGAACTTTGGAAAAGCTGCCACAAACTCAGATAAATGGTTTGTAAACCTCCATGAAGTGATTAGTCCTTTTCTAGTCAGAGATGGCTTTTTTGTGTACAGTAGACATAAGATTAGTGAATAAATGAGACTTGACATAAAGAGTTTATTTCCTGAAAGCTCCTGAATTTGTTAGAAAAACATCTAAAACTCATATAGACAAAAAATATATTTAATCACCAAATGCAATAGAGGAAAAATTGGATTTGGAGCCATTTGCAGAGCAGGAAATACGTTTTGCATCCTGAGTTTTAATAATGAAACTGCAAATGTTATTTTCTGGTCTAACCATCACAATGCCTGTTAAGCATACCCACATTTTACTGAAAAATTGATAAAATGTTATTGCCTGGAAAATGACACAAAATGTGTATTGATTTGCTGCAACACTTAAAGCTATTAAAGAGACAAAAAATGCTATTAAAATATTAACCTATTTAATTTTTGTAAATAGAGTAGATCTTGTAAGAAAATAGTGATCAGTTGTATTCCTTTATGTTTGTTTTGGTATTGAATAGTGTTGCTATTTGTTAGATTAACACATGTATTTTTTTTTTTTTATCATGTGCAGCATTGGACACTTGCTAAAAGATACTGTGCTGTTTTTCATGGCCTCTTTAGCAGAATTATGTTAGACGAGAAATATTTTATCAATATTTCTTCTTTCTAATCTTAAAGTAATATCCTGGCATTTCTTTGAGAGGCTGACAGTAGTCAAAATAGTTACACTTATATACTAGTCATCACTTAACATCTCTGTTTAATAAATGGGGAAGAAGTTTTCTGTAAAAAAGAGGAAGTAACTTTGGTTTATATAGCATGTCCTTGTCTAAGGCAAGACAAAGACACTCATTTAGAACTGAAAGAGGACACATTCTCTGTCTGAAAAGCCAATACAGAAAATGTATACAGCAAATAATGTGCCTGCAGCATTACTGAAGGTAATATTTTTTCAGAGTATTTCTTCAAGAAATAGAAACAAGAAAACAGATATTAATGATTGAAATGTATTATTTACTGATTAAAATCAAAAGAGATAACTGCAGCAAGCTCTCACAGCTAAAATGTTTTTCAGTTATGTGTTTGTATTACAGTGATGTCCAGAGATGTTCTGAATTGGCTGGAGGTCATTGTATTGGTCAGACAGGAAAAGAATTTCATTGCCATAAAATGCTTTGTATCATAGTTTAAGAAGCTAATGAAATGAGAAAACTAATGTGTTAAAGGAGAGAGTAACATTTATACCAATGTGTTTATCTGTTTTATGAAGATGATGTGAAGTTCTGTATTATGTATAAATTTTGCATGTGATATACTGAGTACATTGATGTTAGTACATGGCTATTGTAGTGTTTCCAAAGGTTGGTGTTCAGACACAGTTCTGCTGTTCTTGGCTGAATCACATTGCTCTAGAAATGCTCTAGAAATCACAGTTGCAGCAGTGTGTGCAGGTGCACTCCTCAATACTTGTTGCTGGCTGATGCTCAGGCCTGAGTCAGCTTCTTGTCCTCACTCCAGCTGTGCATCCCCATCTGTGCCGAGTGTGAGAAAAGGGAAGAGCAAGGAGAGAAAGCTGTGGCTGTTCCTGTGCTGCAGTCCGCTGTATTCTGCAGCTGGCTCAAGGCTGATGGCTCAATCCTGTTCAAGCTTTTTGCAAGGACAGAAGAAGCAGGAGTGGCTTTACATTTACACAGAATTGGTTTAGATTAGATATTAGGAAAAATTTGTTTACTGTGAGGGCGGTGAGATGCTGGCACAAATTGCCCTGAGAATGTTGCCTAGAATGTTCAAGACAGTTTGAATGGAGCTTTCAGCAAGCTGGTCTGGTGCAAGGTGTCCCTGCTCAGGGCAGGGAGGTTGGAACTGGATGATCTTTCAGATGCCTTCCAATCCGCACCATTCTATGATTCTGTAACCTCTGGTGCTGTCTTTGGGGCTACACTTCTCCAACTGAGTTTTTCTGGAGGAAAGACTTCCAGCAGCATATAACGTATTGTGTGCAGGTGAAAGGATAGTTAATCAGCCTTGATCCCTTTTCTCTTTGTTTTTTGTTGTACTTTTGATGAAAGAACAGCAAATCTTCTGTGGGCTTTTGAAAGATGTAGAATCTGTTGTAACGATCTTATTCTCAACTAGACTCTGGCACGCTGACTTCCTCTCACCTCTTGACTACAAGTAGAAGGTATAAATGTGGGACATAAAGTTGTATCATGCTTGCTGATGTTGGTCAGAAGTTTTAGAATGGCGTAATGACAGACACAGATTGTTATTTAATGCTTGTAATAGCTGGCCTGGATACAAGGTAGTAGGAAAGTAGTCTCTGACTCTCAGAAGTTTCTCAAGCAGAGAGAAACGAAGCTAGATAAAAGACAGAGAAAAAAAATCAAATAAAAGTTTGTTCTATAAAACCTCTGATATGGAGGAGGTAACGAGGTCCTGATTCTTCTTTAGTCAATTTAAACTTAAAGTCCGTTATTAAAAAAAAACAACCCAGCTTCCCCTCCACCCCCCAACCCCAAAATTGATGTTTTATTGGCATTCAGGTTCTGCAAATTTGACAGAGGCAGGAAGCCTATTAACATGCTACTGCCCCCAGAGTATCCTTAGAATGGGATGTTTCATAAAAATATACACATTCAACAGTTTATCATGAAATGTTAGAATTGCTTTCAAGAAGCAATCTGAGATGGTTTTTCTTTTCTAATAGCAGTCACTTCCCCTATATTTTCCAAAGTACTTAGGACATATTTTTCAATTAATAGGCATAATTAATAGAAAAAAATCTTAGCTTCTCAATGCATCTGAAAAGCCTTATCTTTCCATGACATACCTTACCATGAACCAATGTAACAATTTTATTTTACTCAGCTAAAAATTTATCAGTTTCAATTGTTTACTCTTTCAATTTATTTTAATTGTTTCAATTTATTTACTCTTGAGAGGAGACTTCTTCCAAAGTAAATCCGCAAAAAGGGAAGGATGTATTTATATCTACTTATGTTTTAAAAAATCAATGGAAGAAATTTAAAAATAATGCCGTTTTAGGCTATGTTTATTCATATTGCATGACATAAGTGGAGCTACTCAAGAAGTGAAGCACTGTTAAACATGAACAAAGACATCAAAACCATGCCCAGAATGTGTGGAAAATATGCAGTGTTCTGTAATTGCTCAGTTTCTGGTAATGGATCTCTGTATATGGAACAATGGGTGTTTGGTTTTTTATCATAGTTTTTAGCAGCACAAGATGACAATACTGAAATCTCCCACATCTATATTTGGACCATACTTCCTTCTTTCAAATGTCACTGCATATTTTTAGACATAAAGAAAGGGGGATCTAAATTATTTCAACATACTGCAAAACATGTGATGTTTAAACATGCCCTTTTAAAATTGACCCTAAATGTAGTTATGATTCTCCACCAGTTCCTACTGGGGAAATAAGTCCTGGAGTCTAGAGTGGGGACTTGGCCTCCAAAAAGGAAATTTGTCTTGCATCCAAGGGTTTGATCTTCCCAGAGTGGAGCTGCCCCTCCACGTGTGTGCCATGGCCACGGAGGTTTAGCCTGCATGGACGTTGTTGTGCTCCCTGCCATTTTTGTGCATGTTTTGTGCATGTGCACATCGTGTCAGCACTGAGCTCAGT
Organism: Vidua chalybeata; assembly: GCF_026979565.1. Taxonomy (NCBI): domain Eukaryota; kingdom Metazoa; phylum Chordata; class Aves; order Passeriformes; family Viduidae; genus Vidua; species Vidua chalybeata. The sequence continues at coordinate 48,067,118 of NC_071534.1, read as the reverse complement.
GTCACCTTGTGATGTGGATTGAGTACTTGGAACTGCATAGGCAGAAGTAGGCAATGTATAGGGGTACAGGCACAGAATACATGTACTCATCTCCTTATGTGTATAGGGTGCAGCACATCCAGCTCTCTATGGCTTTGAAAGGAGCTTTGGGTGGGAAATGTCATCAATCCTACTTTTCTCTTTGCTTATCCTCAATGACCAGAAACCTTGTCCTTATGGTGTAAGAAGGAAGAAGGGTTATGTATGCATCCACCTGAAAAAAAATCTGTGCTGTTAGTTGGAGAAGAGATTATTGCAGGACTGAATGCTAAACAGCTAATGTAAAAATGAAGTTTGATGTAGATATAAGAAGCTCTTTTAATGTCATGTATTTGAATTCCAAAATGGTATTCTTTTTCTTGTTATTTTTGTGTGGACTAATTTTTTTTTTTCTTAACCACATTTTTGTCAGTACGTTTTCCATAAGATTGTCTCTATGTTGTGTTTGAATGACTCACCATAGTTCTGGGATCTTTGTGACCCTTTTCACTCTAACTTTTGCAGTCTAACACAGCAAGTTTCTGCATTTACGTTGCTTATCTGAGAATATGCAAAAAAAAAAAAAAAAGGTGCTGCGTTCTTTGTAAGACTAAGGCATTTGTGTGGTAAGGTTATACATGGAAAAAGTGGGAAAGTGAAAGACATAAAGGGTCTGGAAGGGAGAAGAAAAGCCGAAGTTATTTTATGCATAGGTGCTGCCTGACTTATGCAATAAAATAGCATAATGATAAACTGTGAATATGTACGTATGTTTATTTTATATCCTAGATTTTAACATTACCACTTTGCTTTAGCTTAATTTTACACTCAGTTTTCATAAATAAAGGTATATAAATAAATAGCAACAACAACAACAACAAAAAGTATAATTTCCTCATGCAAAGCATTTAGCCTGGTATATGCATGCCATTTTCTTTTCTGATGAAATACCAGTTTTTCTTTACTTTTTTGTATTTCTATGTATTTTTTTTAACTGCTCTCAAAATTCTCAGTGACTCTGTTAGGACCCAAATGTGTTGTATGTGCCTGCTACCCAATGTGGAAATTGATTGTGGTTGTTCCATGCTGTGAATGCTGTAGCCCAAATAGAACAGCTGTTTACTGACCAGATACCATTCTCTAGTTAACAACAGAGAAATATCTATGACAGTTTTATTTATCACTTGAGCTTAAGGGTGATCTCTATGTCTGCACTGACTTGCGCCTTTCACTCTGCCACTTCCAAGTCATTCTGTCATTTTAGAAGTCACCGTCATGTTCTTGCCTAAATGCTCCCCTTGCTTTTTTGAAATTAATATTGCCATATTTAAATTTCTAAGTTTGGAAATACCCCATTGTTTTCCTGTAGGTTGACATTTTTTTTCCTTTTTGCAACATTATTACTACTGCCAAATGCTAATTTATTTAATTTTTTCCCTTCTTCCAAACAGTCCTACTGAAAATAAGACAGAACTTGACTACTGGCTTTTCAGAAATGACTCAGTTTTCTCCTCTCCTGATTACAACAGTTTTACTGCTATGAGTTTTTCTGTCTTCTCAGATGTCTCATCTGCTTATGACACAGAATCAAAAAGACATGATAAAGGTGTCATTTTGTCACTTTTCCAGTGTCCTGGATATGGCCCATTCACTGGAAACTCTTTTTGCAACTGCAGCTATCACAGTAGCACTCCTTTGTTTTTTTTTTTTATTTCCCCATTCTAAGTTTTAGGGAAAAAGGGGGAGAAAATAACCTCATTTGAAAGTACATAAGGAATCCACTGAAGGAGGAAAAATATTATGTTGGAATGGCTGAAGCAACTAAATGTCTCTTGAAACAGGTTTGAGGGCAGGATTCCATGTTGGCAAACATTTTTTGAGTGCTATGTTGACAGAAAGTGAAACTAGAGCGAAAGTGCAGATCTAAGACATTTGAGGTATAAAGTCTCTGGGGTAAAAAGTTGTGTATAGTATTTTTTGTGTGTGAGCACTTGAACATCATGTGAGTGAGAATGACTCAGAGCTGTCTTTCCTCAATTGAATAAAATATCATCACATTTGCCAGTAACATGTGCCAGCCCTTTTTGGTAGACTTAGGTTATTTATTCTACAGTGTGGCATGTGTTAATGTAAAGTGAGACAGTGAGCATAATTTATAGAGAAATAATATTGTTTTGAGGTCTGCATGCTGTTAGAATAGTTGAGATTAAAAGAAAATAGTTACAGTCTTAAAATCATGATGTGCAGCTTCTAAAAAACCCTGTTTCTAATAGAGAGACATATTTGTTTAATAAAATCAAATAGCCATGAGGATTTTCATGTTATAAATATAATTATAAAGATTATAAATATAACAGTACTACTATATAATATGCAAAATTTTAATGTGTGTGCATATAATTTAATATGATACAAATATGACATAAATATAAAAGTAAAATAAAAGCAAGTGACTTCTAGTTTAGTAAACATAGTAAGAAGATAATAATAAACACTGAACTTACGTGTAGGCTAAGGCCTTCACATGTTGCACTGAGAAGTGTCTAGTTTTCTGTGTAGATATTTCTTTTACTGGAGCTTTTAAAAATCTTATTATACAAACATCCATTAGGAATAATATGGATACAGTTTATCACATAGCAATCTGGGGAATGGATGAGATGATTTCCTGATGGAAAATCAAGTTGTTTTCTATGATTTTGTGAATGACAGGCTCTAATTTTTGATTTTTGTTGAAATGTTGGGAAATGAATTAGTCTGAAGAACTTAAATAAAAAATAGAAAAATTACTGCATGTGCAAGACAAACTGAAAAGGTCAGGTGTTTTGTAAAGAAAGCAAGATTTATAGTCTGCTTACATAAACTTCATGCAGATTTTTAAATTCTGAACCTTTTATATTCTTTTCATGGTTTTGCCTACTAATCTGCCATCTTGTTTAGGATCTATCAGCAGAAAATCTGGTGGCAATCATATGCATGTGCTCTTCATTCCATGCTTGGAAAAAACCTGGCAGATTAAAACCAGTTACTAAAGAAGACCTGTGTGCCTGTGAATTCTCTAATTTTTGGCTGCTTCCTTGGGAGGGTTATTCCCTGGGATTCACTGAGCATCCTACTTGACTCAGTTCCAGTCTTTTCCATAAGCATCACTTTTCCCATACATAGATCAATCATGGGCCAAGATACAGACTATCACCACATTGCCTTCAATATGTATGGACTCTAAGGATTCAAATCAGGGGTGCTTTATTTTTTGTTTTAGTTTGTTTTCCTCTCTCTAGATTTCTGTGGCTCAAGTGTAATGGCATTCATCAAAACTGGTGCTACCCTGTCAGTGAAATAGCAGCTTCCTTTAAAGGGAAGCTTTTGTAGCCCCTTCATGCTTCAAATTGTTCTAGGTGCCGGTGCTCACTCCCAGCAGGTTTCCCAAGCACAGCTGGTTACAGCAGAAGCCCTATCTTTCCTTCAGAACGACAAACAGGCCTATCTCTTTGTATCAATATTCACACTTTGCATAAGCCCCTTAGAAGAAGATTTCCATTTTTAATAGTTTTAATTAGCATTTATGAAAAACTGGTCTCACACGATATAAAGCAACAGATTAAATTTGTTAAGTGGATAATAATAAAATGTGGGTTGATTTGTTTCACTGGAGTTTAAAAGGCTTTTGCTCAATGGGGCCTCCATGTTAATTCATTAAGCATGCATTAGACCTTATGGAAATTTTTTTTATTTAATTAACACAGATCAAACTCCCAGGAGATTTTATGTCCTCCACAGCAGTGTGTGATAGAGACAGTAATTTAAAACTTATTTATAGGTCTTTGTGTTCATTTACTTGAAAAAGGGATTAAAAAATTCTATGAAATCATTCTAATATGGCAGAAGCTACTGAAGTACTTTAGAGTAGGAGCCAAATGTGCTTATAAATGATGGCAGAGCAGTGGCTAAGACTGGGCTTCAGAAGTCTGTTTTTTTTTTTTTTTTTTTTTTTTTTTCTCCCCTGACAGCAACAATGGCTAGTCCCCACCAAGCAAACCAATTGAACATTTTCTCCAGAGATGATTTAATCCATGATGCATAAGCAGGCCCTTGAGTTGGGTCCCAAGACCTCTATCCCTCCTTCTCACAGTGTTCATCAGTGGGCCTGGCTGAGCTCTATCTTAGTGTAAAATATGGGATGAAAATTTGTGGTGTGGTTAGGGCAATCTTCTGGGTAGTAATGGGTTGTTGGTTTCAGCCTCAGCAGCCTGAGGAGGTCCTGAAGAGATGCTGGAGCACTGTAATAACATCTTATATTTTCTTAATAAAAAGAAATCACTTCTAGAGACTTTTTTAGAAGAAGAAATTTTTAGATATCACTTCTAGAGACTTAGTACTTCTCTCAGCATGATTACTGCCATTTTTCATTGAAGTCAGTGATTTCTAAGAATGCATCACAGATCAGTTCCCTCCTGTCTGTTTTTTATAGTGTTGTGGCTGAACTGTAGTATCCAGCTTCTACATGTAAATTGTTTCTCAGATGCTTTGAATTAGAATCAGAGGGGGAAAAAATAAAAATGACAAAAAATAATGAGAAGTAGCAAGAGATTCAGAGAGAGAGAAGTATTCATTGAGGAATATGATAGCAAAGAACAGGATATATATTCTCAAATAGGTTCTGTAAAGCATATGAGAACCATGGAAGGAGTTCTCAAACAAGTGTGCAGTGTCTAAATTCTCCTTTATCATGTCTCCCTCCCATCAGGCTGCTTCTGTTCTCAAACAGGGTTTTGAGAGAAAATTATAATTTTGATAATTTAATATTGCAATTAAATAATATATTGTGTCTCATACACAAAAGGCAGAAGATCAATTGCATACAGCATTTAAGTTCTTCCAAGCCAGGGACCAGACTGATTCTTAGCAGAAGCAGTTGGAACAGAATGAAAATATGCTTTACTCAGGAAGTTCCATAATATCATGTTTAAAAATCCTTTAAAGAGATGGGATTTGCTCTGGGATTCACACAACCTTGTGTCCAGCTGTGAGCTAGACTTGCTTGACCTCCGTGGATATCTGGTCAGTATGGTCAGAATTGCAAGGAGGGTGATTCAACTGACCGGCTTCTCCCATGGGGACTGAATTACTCTTGTGTTGCTGCCTTGAAATCACTGACTGTAATGGAAGCTTAGAGACCTAATGCAGTGAGGATTTCTTCATAGAGGTACTCAGACTGGTGTCTCTTAATCTTGAACTTTAGCCAAAGACTCCTCTTGATAGACATGATTTTTGAACAGTTGTTACCTGAAGTACTTCTGTAACAGTGCATTTTAATCTATATGATCTGATGTAATAGTAGATGAATGCAGGTTTTTACATTTTATTTTATGAGTGTACTGATGGCTACTTTATAGTCTTCAGAGTTCAGTAAAGATTTTTCAGTAGTGGGTAGAATTCTATGTATGCTGAAATGTTCAATGATGAGAATTTTACTATTCCACTCTGCTAGCAATTCTCCGAGAGGTGCTGATGCTATGTGGCAGTAATCAGGCAGATCTGTATTTCAGTACTGAGATATGGGATCACTGTTATTTTGTGTTCTTTGATCATTAGGAAAACCTGAGCTCTATCTCCTTTGTTGTTTTAGTAAAAAACAAATGTAAAATGTGTGAGATTGTGCAACAAATACAAAATGTATAAGATTGTGTTGGAAGGTTGCTGCTCCCTCCAAGTTTGATTGTGTACATCTCAGAAGTTAATATTAAGTAGTTATTATTATTATTATTATTATTATTATTATTATTATTATTATTATTATATCAGTGTTATGATTATTATTCTGATCTGTAGCACTTTGCAGATTTCAGCAATATTCCTGGGGGATTTTTTGTGTTGCATACCTTAAAATGTGCAATTATGATCCCAAGCATCATAAGAATTTTCTCTGTGCTATACCTTTCAAAAAAGTGTTTATTTTGTCTTTGAGGACTGCTTTTAGGAGCTCCCAATGATTACTGTCATTTCTTCTTCACTGCTTTTAATTCTTGGGAATATTTTTATCTCCATCCAAAAAGAGAGAAAAAAAAAAGAGTGTGAAATGAAGATCTTTTTAACGTGTTCCCAGATTGTAATGATTTAATACAGGGTCTGAGGCCTTCCTGAGGTCTAGCAGAACATCTGGTGATCTGATAGATTTTATCTTAGAAAAGAGAATTATATTCAGAATTCAGAAGAAACTCCTAGCAAGGTAACTAACAGAGCTGTTAAAATTGAACTTTCACGGGAAATACAGTTTTTTAAAACCTAAACTTTAATTTTAAATAATGTATTTTCCAGAAAATAAAATTCAGAATCCTTCAGTTTCCCTAACACTTAAACATATATTTATGAGTGAGAGAGACAGAAAAACTTTACCAACTTCTGTACAACTGATGAAGAGTATTCCTGAATCTGGTCTTCTTATGTCCATGATCAAAACATCTGACAGGAGAAAGAGTGTTGGTTCAGACCATCCTTCCGGTTGTGTAAATAACATTTTTTTTTTCTGAAAACTTCATTAAAATCCTATGCACAGCAAGGTTTTTTGAGTTTCATCTTTCAAGAATATAGGAGTTACAAAAAGATAAAATAAAACTGTGGCGTCTAAAGGGAAACCCACCCAATCCCATCTGAACTCTGTGCCATAATACACTTGAATGTCTCATAACATCATGAAATAGTACTGTTTTAACCCCAAGAGTGTAGTTAGGAAGCCCTATTAAAATATACAACATATTAGTATAATTGGGACTTTTTAAAACACCCTCTCTACAAGTGTTTATACTGAACAAAATACCAATTACAAAAAAATATATAAAGCATTTACCACCTTCTTTACATGTTTATATTAATACTTTTATTTCATTTGCTTATACAGTTTCAATATGGGAAATTGAAAATCACAAATAGTAAGTTATATTGCCAACTGCCTCTATATAAGTACAAAAATATCTTCTGGTTCAGCAAATTGTAAGGAAAGACCACCTTCTCCTATTTCACGACCTCTGGATAAAGTAAAACATTCTTTGAGTTTCTTGCAGGAAAGGCCTTAGGCTTATATATGTGTCACATATTTATACAAAATGAACTCAGGTTGGAAGTTCCTCATCCAGGACTCTGGAGCTGTATGTGTACATCAATCTGTGCACTACTTTAAACTCAATGCAGTGTCAGCTAATTGACCTGTGAATGGAGTAGTGAGTTACGGTAATCTGGATGTCCTTTTTTAGGATGAAATTTAACTTAGTGTTTTCTTGGTTTCTAACTTGTAATTTTTGAGCAGTGAAATGGTGAGATGGTGGAGGTTCTTGGAAGTAATGTATCCCCTTTTTCCAGACATCACATCTTTTGCTGAGGCACAGACACGACAGGACACTAAGCTTTTCCAATATTTGTATAGTATTTCCAGTCCTTCTTTTGGCTCAGTGGATCAACTCCTTTGCAGGTCTTATAAATCATGACATGCCTCCTTCCTTTTGAGGCTCCTTGAAATGCCTCTGCAATTTCCAAACTACTAGTTGGAGGAGCAGAGCAACTACTTAAAGGGAAGGTTTTGTTTAAGTGGGACTGAAATTCATCCCACCTAATTTTCATCAAAGCGTTTTAAGCATTCAGTCTAAACTTTTGTCTAGACTTCCTTTCGAGAGGATGGGGGGATAAGAAGTAGAAAAACTCCTCCCAAGGTGAGTAATTTTATCCCCTGAAGTTTTAATACAGACATGAAATGAATCATTTTCTATGTCTCTATTAAGGAGCCTAGATGGCGAGCTTAGACCACACATGAACTTTCAGCAAGATGAATGTAGTCTGGAAAAAGATGAGAAGGATAAATAAAGCAGAGCTCAACTCTGTAGAAAAGGATAATGAGTGGGCTTATGTAGTCAATGAACTTTCCCTTCTTTATGGTATCAGGACACTTGAACCACTGAGAAAGCATATGGCTTTCTAATAGGGGGAAAACAAAGCAGAGAAGTTGGGAATGTGGACGGAAAAAATTATGAATGTAACATATGACAAAAAGAAAAGCTGAGGTTTTTACCTTGTCCACCAGATAAACTCTACGGGGTATCAAAGGGGAGTTCTGTCTGCAGACAGGAAAGGGTAGAAGAAAAGAGATGATCTGATATATTTGGCAATATTTCCCCTGCTTGATGTCTGCAGAAGGGGAACCCCCAGAGAGCTTTAGTCAGCCTACCACGTGAACTTCAGGGAGGAAATGTTCTCCTTTTACATTGTCAAACCTCCCTTGTGTGCAAGTTACATTTTGAACACTCTGAACACTATTTCTACCACAAAAAAAAGTCACACAAATTTTTCACTGAGTTAATACTCTGGCCTAGTTTTGGACAAAATCCAGACAATCAAACAACTCAGCTCTCAGTTTTGGACATATTGGGATGCTTCTATGAATTTTAGAGTAGAGAGGAGATAAAAGTCAACCCTTGCACATTATTCAGGGAAACCCCTTAACTCTGTGGTAACTTACATCATTTTATTTGTTAGCCAATGTAAGATGCAGTACGAATACATAAATAAGACTAGTTCCTAGAAGCTGATACTCTCTCACAGACTAACACAGCATTAGGACAGTTGCACATTGTCTCTGCTTTGCAGTCAGGGATATTCAGAGGCAGCTCTTCAGGGAATTGAAGGTAACAGAGGAAGCCAGCAGTAAAACTATTGCTGACTTTTGGACTTAATGCCCAAGCCATTTATTGCAATTTGTTTGGCTTAATTTGCCTGGGGCCTAAGTGAAAAAGTATCAAACTGATTCTACTTCACAAAGTACTGACTGCAGCTTGTTGTATGTAGAAGAGGATGCACTGCGCTACTCCAGCTGTTAAAGTCACACAAGATTGAAAAAAAAGAACCAGGAATTGCATCTGGCCTATGTTTAGCGAGGGTTGCTACCTTTTCTAAGATATTTGTGGCATCAATGTTCCTCTGTTTGATTTTTCTGCCTAAGCAAGAAGCAACTGAGGCTTCATGTTGCTGTGGGAGGGTGAAACCATTTGGTGAGGCAGGGTGATTAGAGCAGGAGCAGCCCTGCTCCCAGTATCCCTGTGGTGCAAGGTGGGAGTGAGGGCAGGTGCAGGGATGGCAGCCTCCCCAGGCCCGTCCCACAGCCTGGCGGCTCTGATCTGTCCGAAAACAAGCCAGACCCCAGTCCCCATCCCTGCCTCGCTCCTGTGCAGCCCAGAGGCCAAGCCACAGAGCTGCAGAAGTGGGAGGTGTGGGAAAGTTTTCCAACAGTGAAAATTCAGGCTGACTCCTGAGTTTAGTGCCAAAGCCTGGGCACAAACTACTGCAGATGACAGCAGTTGGGAACTCCTTGTGGGCCAGATGCTCATAAGGGGACAGGAAAGCTGCTGCAATGGGGTCAGTGAAGACTTTCCCTGGCATAGGAGAATTCCTTTGTTGTTTTTCTCCATGAAGAGAAAGAAAACAACAGAAAGTTTTGAAAATACTTCTCTCCATTCTCTTTTACTCTACTTTTTACTGCTTGGTGTTTGCTTCTCTGAGTCTTGTAATACTGTTGTTTCACGATCTCTTGTTTTGGGAAAGTACTGATCATCAGGGCTACAGAGAAAAAAACTTTGAGAGGAACCACCCGCAAACTAGGCTCTTAATTGTCTTTCTTTCCAAAATCAAACCCTACACAAACACTGCAAGATTTCTGTCATAAAAAAAGAAAAAAAAAGCCTCTCAGCAGCCTTCTCAGCCAACTCACCTTTAAGACTCCCATTTTTCCACTGTAAGATTTTTTTTCAAACCTTTTACACAAAAGAAAAAACAAAAAAACCCCAAGTCCCCTGGTAGCAAAGATTATTTGACTTGAGTTCTCAAAGTAACAATGTTACCTAACTAACTGTAACAAATGGATAGCAACAAGAGCACTGGGTTTTGTTTCACTGTTTCTTACATCTATTCATTGTTTGTATTGGCAAAATTATGCCTTTTATTGTCACTGTGAATCCCAGTGGCTCTGCTGATGAAACCACGGGAAGATTTGGGCCCCTAGTCAGTGTTTATCATAATTCCTGGGAATGAGTGAGTTGCAGAGTACTTGCTTTGGGGTTTTTCTTTCTGTTACAGAAGCTGCTTTTGTAGACAGCACTAACATTTTAGCTGATCCCCTGAGAGTCAGAAACATGCTGCTAAATGGTTCTAGTTTAAGACCCCCTGTTGCCTTTTACAAATCCTTATTGCATCCCTCAAAATGAGAGGCACATCAGTCCTCTGCAGTGCTCTGCTGTAGCCGTGCTAACAGCTGAGGGGTTGCAAAGCCCGAAAGCCTCGCAGAGCTCGCTGCACGTCACAAAAGGCAAAATTAGTTCTAGCTCAGTTTACCTGTCTAAAAAGTCTAATATGAAACTATTGTTTCCAACCTGCTAAATTTTGGGAGGTGGGAAAGGCTTGAAATGATATTTATAGTCATTCCAGATTTTAGTCTCATTTTACTTTAAAGATCCATTAAAACTCAAATTAAGCAAGACTCCTGCTGTTAGCTCAGTCAGCTGTGAAGGGTTCTGCAAAACTCTGACACATCCTTTGAAAGTAACTGAGTAAGAGGGGAAAAAACCTGCTAAGGCTTCCCTTTTGATATAGAAGGATTTGTACAAGGATTTTAATTTGTTTTAAGACTTTGATTACTTAAATATTTTCAGAGAAGAAAGCATACATGATTCTTAATTTCTTCCTAAATTGAGAAACTGCTATATCTTAAGCAGAGAATTAAATTGTTGTGTTCTTCTTAAGGATCTGTGTCTTGCTAATCTTCCAGATAAAATGAACTCTAGAGTAAAAGTCATTAATCATTATATCTTAATAATATGCACTTCAAAGGAAATAGCTACCCTTTCAGATTACGAATATCCGATCAGTGGAAACGAACTGTACTGTGACTGGCTGGGGACATCTAGCGGAGAAAAAGTAAAATACTAAAAATGCTGTTGCCCTAAAATCAAAATCAGGACTTTCACGACTGAACAGAAACTCACTCTCTTTAAACCCTAAATTAAAAATTTCCGGACAAAATAAAATTGTTTCCTATTTGTAGAAGATTCAGTTGTGTCTTCGTAGTTGTCTTTAAATAATATGTTATAATTAATTTAATTTCATTGTGGATGTAGGAGTTTTTTTCCCCCCTATTGTTTAATTTATCCGGCAAGTAAATTACTTACATTTATTTCAGATTCCTTGCCTAACATAAAACAAAGATAATGTTTGCCAAATAATTGCCAGCTATTGTTGCCAACTATTTTATTAATTTTGAGATGCTGGGAGGGAAGATGTTATATGAAGTATGTACAGGTAGCTCAAACATTCCTTTCTTAAAATAGAATAATAGAATTTAGGCTTTTTAGAATTAAAGCATTCTATTAAGTGGATTTGTACTACTCATACTACCAATGTTATTACATTTCATCTTTGACATTTTTTATATGACATTACAACTCAACTTGGTTTTGGAACTGTACTGCCATACTAGCAAGAAAAATGCTTACTTCGACTACTTCAAACATAGATTCAGAATCCTGAGTCTTTCTCAGAGCAATTTTAAATCTCCAGGCAGTGGGATATTGACTTGCAAAGACATCAATGACAGCGGTGTTCCTTGAGATTGGCCAATTGAAGGAGCCTGCAGATTTTAGAAGCTACTTGGGAGTAGCATCAAAACAATTAGTGACATGCCATTATGATTACGGACAGGCCAAATAATATTTAAGAAACACAACAACCATACTCCCATCTATCTCACTACACTTATATACTCAATTCACTGGTGTGAACAGATAGGTGTGTTCACAGGTGTGAACAGATAGGCTTGTAATATGCTAAGTCACTTCTTATGGAAGCAGTCTGAGACTGATTTCAGGAGCCAAAGCCAAGGAAATCACCTAGTTCCAAGCAAAGTTTCAGACTAGAATATATGGGAGGGCAGGTGTTATGGTATGATCTTAGAATTCTGGAATAGCTTGGGTTGCAAGGGACCTTTAATGATCAGTTCCAACTCCCCTGCCATGTAGAAAACCACAATATGGGATGCAGCTAAACTGAGCCATACCAAGGACCTGTAGGGAAGTAGTACACCATCAATATGTGTTGATTTACATTTTTGTTGGTGAAAGAGAGTTATATTTTTGGCCAATAGCAGCAGTAGTTTCAGACAGGGACACTTAGTAATGCCTCTGTAAAGAAGCATGGAAACACAGCTTGTGTAGCAACCACCTCAAGGAAGAACTGGGCTACTCTGAGTCTGAAATCTGAGAGAATCAGGAAACAGCAGCTCCTCAGAGGTAACATTCAAGCTATTCTACTCAGTCTATACTATATTATTCTCAGTGCATCAAAAGATCTTTGGATAAAGGGAAAGATGCTACAGATTTTTAGTTTAACATAGAGTTTTTGAGGTCATTCTTCAGAATGGCAAAATTCTGAAGAGGAAAAGTCAAATAAATGTACATGATCCCTGAGCCTTAGCCATTGGGAGTTATCCTAAAAAGCAGTCTCCGAGAAGGCAGGTCGATTGAGGGAGTCCATAAGCAGGAGTAAAATTTACTCCCTTAGAATTAATTGTAGAAGAGTGTCCTTCCTCTCTCCCACAACTTGAGTTACACTAGCAAGGTTCTCAACGGTCCTGACTACTGTTTTCCAGAGACTAGTGAGAACTGTGTGTGGTCAGGCACTATTACTATGGAATTCTACTGTAAGATCAGTAAAAGAAGAGACTCAAATTTTTATGTATTGGAATCTATGGAATTGTGATGAATTGTTTCTTTATCTGCTATTTGTTTACAGGAATTGTTCTCTGCAATCTTTCCTTCTGCATTATTCAGGTCCTGGGTGAATAGTAAAAGCCTCTTTGGAGGAAGAATCTGTACTGAAGGTCTAACACTTATTTAAATTAGATTTTAAGCCTAAGAGAAATGTAAGATTTGCCAAGATTCTGCATCATATAACTAAATCATACACTACTGAAGTCCAACTCTTACTCCAGTGAAAACCAGTCCATTGGCATCACTAAGTAGCTAAATACTATGTTTTGGGCGTGTTTTTTTTTGGATGTTTCACACTGAAAGAGTTTAATTTATAGCTTTGATGAAACTACATTTGAACCAGAAATAGTTTGGGCACGTGTGTGAGTGAATTAGAAAAGAAAAAATTCATCCTCCGTTAGACAAAATTGCACCAGAGATTTTTTCCTGGCTGTAAGCACAGTCCCTCTTGGATCAGTTGACCTCTTTAATAGAAGAGTCTGTCCTTCCATTAAATCAAAGGGAACAGAAGTCAGTCCTGTAAGCAGGTGGTTGTCTCTGGGTGATGTCCAAGGTCAGACTTGCTAACTCTTGTCTGAGTTACTGGGGAAACTGCCCATGAAATTGGAGACATTGTGAAGGTAGAGGCTAAACAAGCTGTTCACTCCCCTGCTAGTGTTACGGGGACACAAGACTAACGTGTCTTTGTGAAAACAGAAAGGCTTAAATTCTCACTCTCAGACTGATGAGATTTTAGACAAGCTGCACAGTGCATTCTTCCTTATGGAAAAAAGTTAATTAAGTGCTGCTGCCTTCTAGACTCAGTTTCAGCATTGGGTGAACCAGCTCATTGCAGAGAATGAAGGTATTTGCTCAACGATACATCATCAGCATCTTATTTCTATCAAGCAAAATAAAAATATATTCCCTGGAGTAAGGGTGGCTTGGATCACATTCAAGATCAGGTGCTGATTGCAAAAGCTGAAAAACATTAAGTGAGGTTTTTTAAGACTGGTTTATTGAAGTGGCACACAATGATTCAAAGCGACACATAGGATAGGTGGGATTTACTGAGGTGAGGTGCTTATCCCAGGGGCGTGCCTATCCCCTTTTAAAACATTGAAATTGTACAGGAGATCTGTGCCCTTTTTAAAAATGGCTGGCTTAGACAATAAAAAAAGACAACATTTTCTGAACTCATTATTTTGAAAAGTTTTCACATGAAAATTAGAGTAGCAAATCATAAAAATCCAGGTGTTCTAAATTCAGATTTTGACTAAACTTCAAGATATTTCTCAGTCACAGATTTGTTGAAGTACTGTGCTGTGGCAGAGTGCTGTGAGGCAAAGGAGATAATCAATTGTGTAGTTGGAAAAATAAGAAAAATCTTGCTTGACAAGAAAGTTACTTGCAACTGTTGAAAAGAGGGCTCTGCAATTTTTAATTCTTAAAATATGGAAAGCCTGACTATATTTTTTTACCCTGTTCTGTTTAAAACACTCCCTTCTAGTATTCTAGCTAATTGGTCTGAAAAATCTGAGCATCGTTACTACAAATTTCTTCATGTTCCTCATGTCACAAAGTGTTTTTGGAGATGCTGCATAGATTTTTTTCAAGAATAAATGAAACAGCAGTCTAGTGAAATCTTGCTATAATAAATCAAGGTAGAGTAATCAGTATAGGACAGTAGTGGGAAAACCAACCAGATAGTGTACTGGGGATTTTTCGACTCTGTCATTCTCTTTATCAAACCTACTCCTTAACTCCTCAAATTAATGTTTCCAAGTAGCCTGTTCAAATACTTGACCATCTTAAAATTTAAAATGTTCTTATTGAGAGCTAATCTTTTTAGCTTTTATCAAATCTGCAGAGGGCAAAAAGGACAGTAGGTTCCATACTAACTCTAAAGCCCTTTCACATACTGAAAGAATATTTCCATTTCCTCTAATTTTTATTTTTTAAAATAAAACAGAATATTTCTTTTAACAGATTAAAATATCACATTCTTGGCTTAAATAAAATGTCTGATTCTTGGAGGTAATATTTTCTGTCTTTTATATTATTCCATTGGCCTGGTTCCCAAAGGAGAAGTAATCTGTGTATTACATTACAGTACCCAAAAATGAGCACTCCACTTAACTCCTTTTAACTTAACAATTTAACCACATAAAACAACTAAATCTCAAAAAAATTAAAAAAAACATAATCCAAACATATTTTCTCCAAACCTCTATTATTTTAAGGTTCATCAACTATCACAAACCCTAAAATAACAATTCAGTATTATAGTACTTAATAATTATGTAATTTTACATGTAATATTAATGATGTATTATCTAATTAGTTTTTAATTCTTAATAATTTCTTTACTATATACATTGTTTTACTCAATGTTTTCTCATATTTATAACAAAAATATTATCTTCCATTTCTTCATACAATTCTACAAAACAAATTAAAAAAACTCCCTCCAATCCCTATAAAAATTTAAACATATCCTAACCTTCTTCTTTTCTTCTTATCCTCCATATCTTAATCTTCTTATCCTCCATATCTTAAATTACTATAATCATAACACTTTTCTATTAGTTTAAAATAAAAACACACTATCCAACATAAATATTAAATATTAATAACGCAACAAATAAAAAAAAAATTAAAAAAAAACCTTAAAAAAACAACTAAAAACATTCCAAACTCCTTCTTCAACTACATTCAAACTAAAAAAACCAAAAACTCTTTTCAAATCTCTCTTTACTTAACACCGTCTAGGTGACGTCTCCTACACTAAACAATTCTTGTGTCTTGTATACGATGCTCCTCAAAGTATGACCTTTCCTTGAATATCTTTTTACAATGGTATCACATCCTTGGCTTAAATCAAATATCTGATTCACTGAAGGCCCAAAGCCTTTTTTCAGTATGGCTGAATAGTCAACTATTTCCCTATTGTATTTATCACTTGAATATTCCTTACTTAGCACTTTATTTAGCCATGAATTTTACCATGTTGATTTCAAGATATGCCTTTTGTTTATTAACATTACAAAAAAAAAAAAAAAAAATAAACCAAGTTCTGCTGGACATTTGTAACCTGTTCTAGTTTGAACAGCTTTGCAAACGTGACAAGTATGTTGTCTAGTCAGTCGTCCAAGACAGTGAGGAAATCACTGAATGCAGTCTGCAATGGATGTCTGCAGCCTGTCACTTGATTTCTTCTCACAACTGAGCAGATAACTTTAATAGCTACTTTGTGAGTGCATTTTCTTGGGTAGTTACACACCTATTTACCAAAGTTTATCAATTTGTACTCTGTATTTCTGTATTTTGTGAGCAAGAATTGTATTTAAAACAGTGCCAATAGCATTACTAAGTGTACTGTCTACCAGTATCTGATCAAATCTCACCCTTTGTGAGTGCTGAAGCAAAGATTATATTAAATTTTCAGCCTTTACTATCTGCTGTTCTCTTTCTTTCCTTGTTAAGTACTAGGTGTTATTTTCTGTCTGTTCTCTCATTCCTAAACTGTTTTTCTTGTTGAATTTTATGTTTCTTGTTAGATGAAGTTCATGTTAATTTCATCTACACTGCATGTTATTCCTTTATAGTCTTTCATGTATGCTTGTAGGTCCTTGTTCCTGCTTGTGTATTTCTTATTATATTTTTGTTTCTATTTAGATTTTTTCCTTTCCTTTTTCTTTTCTAGTCTCTTAAAGAGCTTTTGATGGAGCCATATTGGTCTCTTACTGTGCTCCATGTTTCTTTTACATCATGAGAGTCTACCATTTTGTCTCTAATATAGTCCCTTTCAGTAACTGTGAACTCTGTTGCAGTCTTTTTTTTTCCCCCCTAGAATAACTTCCCAAGAGACCCCAAATTCCAGTTTCCTCAATCTGATGAATTCTGCGTTGTTTTAATCTCCATTGTCCTTATTCAGCTGCTGTGATTCCTCCCTTTTTTAGATTTATGAACTCCCTAGTAACCAAGATTACTTTCTACCTCAAACTTCTCAACCAGATCCTCCCTACTAGTTAGAATCAGTTGTAAAACAGCTGCAAACTTGTTAGTACCTTCTTCCATCTTCCTAAAGGACAGTTGTCCTCAATATGTTCTGAAAGCCTACTAGACTTTCCTCATCCCGACATTATTTCGCAGAACTTTTCTGTGTATGATTCAAGATTCCCCTAACAAGTAAGAGGGCACCCTTTTGATGCTTTTATTATTTGCAAAGAAAAAAAAAAGGCTACCCAAAAATGTACCAAGCCACACTCTTCTAAGTCCTTCTGATTAGGTTATTTCTGGCATATCCCTATTTTTTTCTCCACTTTAACCTTTCTCCTTAAGATGCTCAATGTACCTCTCACCTCTTCTGGCAGTTGAGGGAGGATCTACATTTTTGATGTACAGTGTGGCATCTACTTTTTTTCCCCTAGAGCCTGTCTTTCATAAACAAAGTGTACTCCTTTATCCCAGCAGTTAGAGGAAACAGCATGGAAACATAACCATTACAGAGGAGTCACAGGCAGCTGCTTAGTCCAACTGGCACCGTTTCTGTGTCATGTTCAATAGCTACCTCAAGAACTCTAGTAGTTCTAGTGAAAAAGAAGATTTCAGAAACTTCCTTGTGGCAAGCACATTTCTTTCTCTCTCAGGATTTTTTTCATGGAGCAGCACAGAGGACAGAAAGAGAAAGCAATTTCTATTTCTGCTCCTTGTTTTTCTCATGTGGAATGTGTTTGGAGAATTGTTTACCTGGGGTGATTGCTTGATTGGATTCTGGTGAGGATTGTTTGAGCCTGATTGCCAATCAGATCCACCTGTGTCCAGACTCTTGCGAAGAGGGTCACGAGTTGTGAGTTATTTAGATATGGTAGATTGAACAAGTAGGTTTGTAGCTTTAGTATCTTCCTTTATATAGTATATTAATGTATTATAGTATAGTAATAATAAAGAAATCATTCAGCCTTCTGAACTAGAGTCAAGCATCCTCATTCTTCCTACCGGGTTCACCTGCTTTTACAATACTTCCTCAGTTTTGTCATACACTTTTCCATGTTTTTTCATCAGAAGGAAAGGTTTCAACAAGCTTGAGGCTTAGTAAAGGTGTAAAATTAGTTTGTGGAGTAAAAAAACACCTTTAATTATTTACACCATACACAATTGTGGTGAATATTCCATCCTTAAATCTAGACCTAACTGGTATGGATCTGGTCAAAAGATCTTATAATAAATGGGGATTGCATTATAAACACCAGATTTTAGGTGAGAAAGGCATGGGAATTTTCCAGCAGAGTGGGATTGATTTTTTCCTTTCAAAATTCCAGCCTGTATCTGCTGAAGTGTGCTCTCTTTAGCTGTGATCAAATTTATTCCCAAAGCGACAGGAATCTTCAGAAATTTGGTGCATCTCTCTAACCTAGTAGGGGTTATTTGAATTGCTATGAACAAGCCACACCAATCCTGACATCATCCTTCCCAACACTGCAAGGGTTTTTTATAATTTTATGATGGAAAATACAACTTCTCCCTGTCTGGTAAATAGTTTTATTCCAAACAACTGGGGATGACAACTACAGAGCTTCCTTGGGATTATTGCATGATTATGGAAACAAATTCAGAGCATTTATCACAGCGTCAGAAGTTGTTCATGGTATCTCTGCTTCACTTGCACTGAAAAAACACAGAATCACTGAATGGTTAATTTGAAGGACCTCTGGCAATCACCTAGTCCACCTTCCCTGCTCAGAGCAAGGTGAGCTAAAGCACACTGCCCATGGATATGTGCCCGTGGACTTTTGAATATCTCCAAGGATGGTCACTCCACAACCTCCTCAGGCAACCTGCTCCAGTGTTTGAACAGGAAAAAAATGTTTTTTCTTATATTTAATTGGAATTTCCTATATTTTGATTTCTGCCTACTGTGTCTTGGGCCTGTCCCTGGGAAGTCTGGCTCTATTTTTTTACTTCCTGCCATCAGGGATTTAGACTTCTCTAGGCTGACTAGTCCCAGCCCTTTCAGTCTCTCCATCTATCTCATCATCTTCATGGTCTCCTGCCTTGCTACCTTCAGTAAGCCTGTGTATGTCTGTTTTTCCCTTCTTGCCTCTTTGAGGTTGACATTTGCTTTCTTCTAGGAAAGATGATCAAGGGAGGCTTCACAAATTATGTGCTAAGTCACTTGCACCTATGTGTTTTAAATGTTCCCTAGTCTGATCCTCCTCCAACAAGGGCAAGTCTTGTTGCTCCAGAAAAATGCCATAAAAAGAGTATCCAGAGTGTGATGGGGAACCAGTCTTATGATATACAGCCCATTTTAGAGATGTGTTCACAAAACAGACTTTTTTCGCTAGGATTCACTTTAATGTAGGCTGTATTATTTATTTCAGCTTTACTTTTAAAAACCAAACAGAAATACCCCTTGATAAAATTCAGTCCAATGACATTTCTTTTATGAAAAACATAAGCCTATTCAAAGTAAAATGTATAAATTATATCCTCTAACAAAACATTACTGATATAAAGGTAGGAAAAGTCATATTATAATATGAAATTGTCTCGTGAGGAACATGCTAGAAAAACCTTAACTTTATTCAGAATAGTACTGAACAAAACGTTATTCTTTCTGTAGAAATACTGGATAACATGTATCAGCAAGAACATACTTGATGACAATTCACTGATCCATACATGCACACGGAATACATCCAAGTAAGTAGGGACATTGCAAATAAAACTCTGCCTACTTATTTGGACTTCTGAAAAATTTAATTGTTATTTGCTTGTCTGGTTCTCTTACAAAACAAGGTAGAAAGATTTCATGTAAACTTCAGATTATTTGGATTTGAAAAATTTACACCAAGGGTAACGCGAGAGTTGGCTGAGAACTGCTTTTGTTTGTTTTTGTTTGTTTTGTTAATGTGCCCTTTTGAGAAACTCCCTGCAGCCCAAGAAATCAAAATGAAATTCCAAAAATAATCTTTTAGATAAGAACATCGTCTCCTCAGAGCATGAATGTCCTTGCTTTGTAGAATACACAGCAGCAACCAGGAATGATTAGCTGGCTGTGGCTTCATTTTCTCCAGATGATGGAATGGTTCATACTTCAGGAAGATATCCAGTACAATATTAAATAAATGAGTGAAATACATGCTCATCCTCAGTTCTCCCACATGCTTCTGCAGGTGAATAGCCATGACTGGGAGCTATGGATACAGGGAGTGCTGCTTTGGTGTTATTACAATCTTTGCTATCATTCCCTAAAGCCCATGACTACCCTTAGTAGTTTGGACCACAAAGTTCTGGAAACAGATGGGATGGGAGAGCAAGAATGGTGATTTATGGTGGACTTTCCTCAAGAGGGGTGGATATCTTTCCAGATGCCAGGTTGCAGTCTCCAGTGGCAGCCTGCTGGCAGTCCCTGTGCACAGGGGGTCTGCTCAGGCATGGGGTGGGTCCTTGTGGACATCTGCCCACACAGGGCACCGGAGTGCAGGGGAAAGTTCTGGGCAAGGAATTTCCCATTTTGCAGCTATACCTGGGCTCATGAGTCAGAACACTGAGCTTTTCTGCCCTTAAAAGGCAAGATTTAGTACTTTCTCTCCAAGTGATTGCTGTCCTCTCTCCTTACTAAAAAACCTGAGAGGCTAAAAGCCTGTTTTCTTTATTTGAGCCAAAATCAAAGGAAGTAGAATGAGGCTCTCAGTGAGTTTAGATGGGTTTGGATTTACAAAAGACATACTTTGTACACCAAGTATACATTACTGATTAAAATGTACTGATTGAAAAGGAAATACAAGTAATAATGCCATAAGGTTTTATTCAGAAGCTGTCTGAAAAAACATCACTTGGTTGTAATGCAAATATGCCAACACATGCAGCCTTTCTTTCCAGGTATGTATTAAAAACTATTGCCCTTAGACACTCTAACAATTTGCATATACAGAATCCACTATGTAGAGCAAAAACGACTTGCATAATGAATTGCACATGCACAAAAAAAGAAGGTGTGCAAAATAAACACATCAGCTAGCTGAATACTAATTACCTATATGCAAAATCTGGAGACACTCAATATGCAGAACCAATCAGTTATCACAGTGAACACCTATAACTAATTTCCTCCAGGAAGAAAATTTTCCATTAGCTTTAGTGAATTTATACCCATTATAGAAAGGTTGTAGCTAAATAAATATTATTTTAGTTTAATTGGATTAAAAATTAGAAATGCAAATTCGGGTGCACCATGTCTCTGAGTCCTTGTCTCCCTTTTTATGGTAATACCCTTCTAATGGTTTAAGCCTATGAAGAAAAAACACTGAAGATTTTAACTAGCAGCTTTGCAGGGGGGCAGAAAGGAGCAAAGAAGATTTAGTGGTGAAAAGAGCAAATAAATAGGTGCTCCAAGATTAAAAAGAGGGTAGAAGTGCATGCTGAGCTGTTGAAAGACCTCTCTGTGTTTAAAGAAAAATATTGTTTGGTTCTTTCACCAGTGCATGATCAAAATAAGAGGTACAAATTAGTTCATGGCTGCTGAAGCTACAAAACATCATGCAGAGAGCTGTCTTTGGGAACGTTTTAATGAGGAGAAGAGGTCATCAGACTGTGACATTGCTTTTCAGAATTCTTCAAGAACAACACAGACTTCCTGTTCCAAATGTGGTAAAGAATAAAACAACCTTAGTAGTAATCGTACAACTTTTGAACCGTGTTCCTTGGAAATACTGTACCGTGCTCATTTTGTAGCTTTAGTTAGCTATCTCAAAGGAACTCTTCCATATTTTCCATGTGCTCTTATTTCAAAAGTACAGTGAAATGATAGAGCTTCAACAAGGATTATATTTATAAAATAAAGTTTTATTCAGTCTTCTAAAGAGATTTTAATGTTTTCATTGCTCTAGGTGAAATGGTACACTGTGGCTCTGTTCATTAACATTTAGCATCAGTGCAAAAATCAAGGATTACCACATACAGTTTGAAAGGACATTCAAAATGACTTTGAAATTAAATTCACTACAATCTTAGTTTTGCAGCATTTTAAACATAATTTTAAAATGTATAAGTTAATGGCATTCCAGGTCAAATATTCCCAGGCCAATAATAAGTTCCACATAGAATGTCATTATTTAAATTTCTGGCATGCTGTATATGCTGACTGGGATTGAAGAAGTCCACTGTAAATTTAATAAATAAGATGTGTACTACCATGCATTTATTGTAAAAGAAGCTTCCTTAAGGATATTTAGAGAGACTATTAGCAAAGAGAAGATACTGGAGGGGCCTCAAGATTGGCAATAACTATTGAAAAAAGGAAATAACTAGCAACTGGCAAGAGTTTTTACTCCTGATAAACAATAAATGAAAAAGAATGTGAAAGAAATAGATATTAAAATAATGATTTCTAACCCTCCTTTTTAAAGGTTTCTAACGGTAAGAAAGAATACAAATACATATAAAATAAGGTTCATGAATCAGGTACTGTAGTTAATAATTTGGCTAAAAATTGACTTATCTATTCATTAAAACAGAAGAAGCTTTATGACAGGCCTTTCTATTTTTAGAATGATTGAAATAAAATTTCACTTGGAAAAGCATCAGCAACAATGATATAAAGCTGATGTGGATGGTATTGCATGTGGCATGGAAATTTTATTTTCATCCTTTTGTTGCAGGTCCTTTTAAATTATAGACACTATGGCAAGAGAGTTAAGGATAACATAAACCATAATGAACAACACCTGTCTTTTCTTTTTCCACTAAATAAAGGGGTAAAACAAATTTGGTAGCTGTCTTCTGTAGTCAGAAAAAAAAAATTCTATCATAGCAGATTCTCTCAGTTTTTTCCAGAGCACTTCTAAATGTCCACCACATGAAGTATGTCATTCTAATCTTCAGGTTAAAAGTCTAAAAAACCCCCATATATCTATTTGTTAACAAAGCTGTGCTGTCATTCAAAAATACATTTTAGTAATACATAATTATTTTTATGCCAATAATCTTAGAGCTTCA
The DNA here is from genome assembly GCF_026979565.1 of Vidua chalybeata. Lineage (NCBI taxonomy): Eukaryota > Metazoa > Chordata > Aves > Passeriformes > Viduidae > Vidua > Vidua chalybeata. The sequence goes on along the minus strand of NC_071534.1, from coordinate 48,044,316 downwards.
AATATTAATTATTGCCTACTCTTTGCACTCTGCAATATTCTCACATGAATCAGTTTTCTTAAGCATTGATTTTATATTCTGTGGTGTTGTTTCCTTGTCTTTTATGTGCGGGACTAAATAGGCAGCTGGAAATATTTTAGTTGTCCGTTTCATATCTAAAAAAATCCTGATGCAAATTTTTCCCACAAAGGCTAACAAGTTTTTTGGTTTTCAGTTTAAACCTTTAATCCTGTTTGAATGGATTGATGTCTTTTTCCTTGATTTACCAGATTCTTCTGTTAGTGATTAGGGCCTGGGAGTTTGGGTTAATCTGTGATTTCTCCTCTTTTTGTATGGTCATTCTAGTGCCCATTATTCTTGTATTTTTTTTTCCCTTTCTAAGAATACCACTGTATTCTATTCAATAAGCATTGCTCATTGAAAGAAGATGTCTTAGATAGCCAATTAGCTGTTATGCATAGAGATTTTAACCAGCATGGTAGCAGTATTTGTTACAGGACTGTAAGCAAAGCATTGAAAAATAAATGTTTAAAAAGAGAGGGGAGGAAAAGGAGATTCTGAATTTCTGAATTCTGCTTTCAATTATCCCAAACTACATCTAGAGCAATAATGACAAGTGCAAGTTTTGCAAATCAACATGATAGGAGAAAAGACTCTTTGATTCAGTGAATAAGCTGTGATGTAGAAATCCTGCAGCAGTTTGACTAGTAAGTATGCTTTTATAATTAGAGTATCAATGATTCTCTGACTAAAGCAAAAGTGTTGTAGGGTTCTTTGACAGCAAATGTGGGCAGCTCTTGGAAACTTTCATATAACTGTCATAAAACAAGACTATTGAATGTTCCTAAACTGAATGCCATCAAATCCTATTATTAACTTCATTGACTGCAACAGATATCTAATGTCTTCTTGAGACATAAAGATGTAAGTTTTGAAAAAGCCCCCCACATTTAGAGAGAGTATAAAAATAAAGGGGTATAATCTAGGAAAAAATATAACTCTTACATATCTGTATATATCTTTTTTTTTGTAATCAGAGCTTAAACCACCAATCTTCTGTTAATATGGTTTCTCGGTAAAGAAAACAAACCTTACATTTTTTTTTTTGTTTACATAAAGTGATGTTCCTCATTAAATTGCAAATATATATCTTCAAAATGGAATTATCTGTAAGATTATAAAAGCATCATGGTATATATGAATAACATTATGTGACATTAGTTGAGTATTTATTTGTAGTTCTATTAGTGACTAAACATATAAGTTTATGGATTTCATGCATATATTTTATTGTTTTCATCAAAATGTATGAACAGTAGTTTGATTTGAGCATCTTCAAAGATATTTGATTTGCTTACATAAACATATTGTTTAAAAAACTTAGTAATATTTTATAAAATTAATATGTTTATATAATGTCTGAATATTTATCAAACATTAATTGTACAGAAAAAGAATTGATTGTTGTATCAAAATAATTTTTGTAACTTTATTTAATATAGTTTTGATTCTCAGTGTGAACTTTTTTTAGTAAACAATAGTCTGCAATATTTTTGAAGTGGACTTATGTGCTATTTTGGGCAAGGTACTACAGCAGATCTTGAAAAGGAGAGGTCAATCCCTATAAAACAGAAAAAGTTTCTCAGGACTTTTCTATTCTAGAACATGGTGTTTTAACACAGAATTTTCTATTAAGAAATTACTCTAAATGTCTACTGGTACTAAAGGAAATGTCTTTTGGTACTGAACTAGCTGCACCCACTTTTTAATATTTCTGGGTTAAATACAGTACATCTGAATGAGCATTTTTCCTTAAAATGTTAATTCAGTGAAAACAGAACATTCTAGTGAGGTACACCTGATGGATCCTTGGCAAGAAGATGTATACATCTAGGTATCGTGCACTGCATTATTATGCTGTGCATGCTTTGTGATCTCATCAGGACTGGAGACTTTTTTTTAAATGAGTGTGAGGCATACAGAGGGACAGTCTAGGTGCTGTACACCACTATGGAAATATTTAAATAAAACTATTAGCTGATTATGTAATAATGTACCTCTGTTGCCATAGGGAGCTGTGAGACATTTTACATTGCTGAGTTATTGTTTGAATGACAAAAACCCTAACACTGGGTTTCATTGCAATCACCACACATTCCATGGTACTTTCAGCAGGATGAGGAATGCTGAACTATACCCTAACTGAATTTCAGATGAATTTGTTAGGTTCAACACATCCATGGGGTTTCTCACTCCATAACCTATTGCACAGTTCTGCTTTTATCTTTAAAAAGCTATCAGGTGTCACAGGTTGCAACCTTCTTAGAGGGGAATTCTTTGTACTTAAATGGGAGAGGCCATTTATGAATGTGTTTACGTGAAAAACACACTAGTAATGGGTACCTTGAGACAGTTGAACAGGGAGGATCCTAAGTCACTGGATTCTGAAAAAGGTTGCAGCTGTAATTAATATAGAAAAATCCTCAAGAACTCAGTAACTTATATTTCTTCCAGTGGTGTTTTTTATAAACATATATATATATATGTTTTAACCCAGTTGTTTATTTGTATGACAACAGTGTATATGTAATCAATCACTTAATTGGGTCAAAGGTTTCTAGAGTGCCAAGCCGGGAGCACTGATCTCTGGTTCTGTCAGCAGAGAATGGTTGGGATGGCATTTAGTCTTCCCTTGAGAGTAATTCTTCTTGTCCTCAGGGCCCTCTGTGCATTCCTTCCATGCAGCCCTGCAGGTTCATGCTCAAAGACTGAAAGGTGAAAGAGGAGAGGAGAAAATCTTTCAGAAATTTCACAGAAGCAACCTAATAGACAGTCACAGTATAGTGAGGCAAGGGCAGCACATTGCTTGAGGGAGCCCTGATATGTGAAGGTAAATGGCCTTATCATTGAGATCCAGTAATTTAGGAGGCCAAACTTCCATTTCATGGCAATCATGAGAAAAGAACTGTATCCCAGAAGAAGAACAAGAAGGGAACTGTCTGAGTAAAAAGTACTGGCCTGTTATCCCTGCAAGTCCAGCACAGAAAAATATTACTCAGGGAGAATAAGTGAGAAGAGAGATACCCAGAGACAAAAAGAATGCACAAGAGTCTCATAACTGATATTATTAGCCTAATGCTGCCAATTTCTTACTCAAACTGTTAGCTTAAATGTAGTAACTATGCATCTGTGGTGGCATTTATTAAAGCTTAATTAAGGAGATTTAAAATCCTAATCTTAGGACTCAGGATTCATTTAAATATCATAACTATGGGTAGGCAGAAGCTTTGATCCTTTTCTGTAGCACTTTGGGTTTCACTTCATGATTGCTGATGAGTTGAGAGAAGTTCTACCATGTGCGTATCATATCAAGTACCCAGTATGAGAAGTCAAGTGCCATTTGCTTATATTTCTTTCCAATCTACTGCAAGATATTTTTCCTACTTATATTATAAAAAAGGTTTCAGACACTTTTCTGTTTCTCTTTCTCTCAGACTTGCAGACACATATTCTAGTTTCACAACTGGGATATGTGCCTTGCATGTAAACTCTTGTTTTGAATATGAGTAATAAGAAATTATATGTGGAGTCCACAATCCCTTTCAGTTCCATGGAGATAGGCATTTCTATTCATATTCCATGAGTCTTCTGGAACTGAGAAGGCTAAAATAAAACCTGGCAAGGCAAAACTATCAGGTTTTTCTCCCTCTAAAGCAGCTTTCTGTAGTTACAAAATGATAATTTATAATCTTGCCCAGGTTAAAGTTTGACAGTTTTTGCAGATATTATAACTATCTAGTGAAGAAGCTGCACAATGGCATATATAATTTTTACAACATCATAGATTGAAAGAGAATTATGAGAGATCAATTGTCCTGAGAAGTGAGCTCTGAATGTAGGAAATATATATCAGCATTTACTTGATAACATAACTCAGCACTGAGACTATCCATCCGTGTTCCTCACCATACCAGCACCTACTATGAGGAGCAAGCCAGCAAGGCATAATAAGAAAATATATTTTTCAGTACAGGACACCCTGAAAGAGTGATGCTCAAAGACTGAAGTTACTGCATTAAGATGAAAATTATCCTGAAACCTGCAGGGGGGAATACTTGGGCTGCATTAAAAGATTTTTAAAAATATCTGTGTATTTTGGTGAACCTGACTGAAGTGTCTGTTGTTTAGACTGTCTAAACTTGTTAACCATATGATTGTTTCCGACCTATTGACTATTTTAGTTGAAATGTTCTCTTTCCTGGACACAGCCCCAGGCAAATTTTTGTTTGCATGTTTCTGTATAGAAAGCATGTCTGAGAGCAAGGTTATGGACAAAATACACCAGGCCAACATTCTTCAAAATACACCAGGCCAAAACTCTTCCAGTTTTCTATTGGAAAAACATTTGTACTATCATGAGGTAAAAAAAGGTACTTTACCTTTGCCCAGTAGGCTACTGAGGATCAGAAAAGGCTTATATATGTAAAACATAATAAAGATGATGATGATGATGATAGACATCATCATTATATCATATTATTAGATTCAATAGTTGTGGATTACATATAATTTCTTGGGATTAATTAAACTATAGCATCAAATCTCTTGTATTACTTTGAGCATTGCTGCAGCATATATTTGCATAGATTGAGAAAAAAATTTTGCACAGCTGATCTTTTGCCTGCTGAAGGTCACAAAAGGAAGGTCAAAGTGATGCTTCATCTTCATTTCCAGGACTCACCTTGGTACAGGGACAGGGAGATGGAGAAGAACACAAAAGCAGGGAAGTCTCCTATTGAAAAATTGAGAAATATCAGGAACTTAAAACTGGCCAGCAGATATTCACACTCTCTGTGAGTACTTGTGTGTTCAGCCTGTTTTGGAGGAATTTTTGTGCTCTTCATCTGATTTAATATGTAGCAACTGTGCTTCTGGTAACAGGCCTGCTGCACACATTTTTACAGACTTCTCAGAGAAAATGTAAGACTGACAGGATAATGCCTTGCTCTCAATTTGTGTGGGTGGCTGCTGCAAGGCTAGCCCAAGGTCTAGATCATGAAGACCTGGTATTTTTTTTCCTAAAGAAAGGTCACAGTTAATGTGTTTGAGTGCAAGCCTCCTTGGGACATCATGCCATAACTGTTCATGTCATAGGCAGCTTTTTTCAGCTGTATATAACGATTTATCAAATGTGTTTCTTTCTCTTCACTTCTTCCATCAATGCTTAGCTTAAAAAGTTTAATATATGGAGGAAAAACACAACCAGATGTATTCTTCTGATATGCAGCCCATAACAAGTAGTGTGATTGTTAGTGTGATCATACAATGAAGATATTTTTGTCAGTATTATGTGCTTTTTTCTTAATGTCTCACTCCCTCAAATTTTATGAATAAAATAGTGTCTCCTACATTGTGTCTTTCAAAAATAAAAGCTTCTGGCTCTTCTGATACTGAAAAAAACCCTGAATAGTTAAGAAGCTTAAACCCAAGCAATGATTTAAAAAAAATTATTTCATGAAATAGCATGATTTTTGTACATTATTGAACTCAATGGGTTCATAGCACTATTTTAGATGTACTTTGCATAAGGAGAGACTGTCAAACGTATCTGATCTGAATTTGCATTCCATACAGGATAGAATGTATTTTCATTAGAGGGTCCATGGAAATTGAATTTGTTCTTTGTTCATCTAAAAGACAAATATTTCTATCAAAGGTCACAGAGAACATTGCGTTGTATTGCCTGGGAGGTACTATGGCTCTTAGTGGAGGGACACCAAAGGACTGCAGAAGGCCCAGTTTGGGTGAGGAAGCAGCCTGAGGTGGGTGCTGAAGTGTCTGGGTGGCAGTGGAAAGGAGTGTACCACAGTCATGCTTTTTGCCTGTAATGAGATGCCTCTGTGCTTGTGTCACTGTGCTGCCACATGCCTAGTTTTGATCAGGATGCCTGCAGACTGTCAGCAAAGTGGTGTACCTTGTGAGGTGAGCTCTGGGAATGAAAATGGACAGGGCTGTATGGAGTCTTCCACAGCATCTCTAGTCCATATACAGTCCAGGCATTTAATGTAAACTAATCCTGCTGCTTCACTGAGACAGGAACTTCACGATGTGATGGCACAAATGTGGTGTGACAGAGAGGTTACTTCCATCTATTTGGGGTGGACAGGATTCTTGTGTCTTGACAGTATAAAGTGTACCAATCAAAGGAGTTTGTGCTTATTTCTTTATTGCTGGTGGTGAAAAGTATTAATTTCTTTTATAGACTTACACAGTTCCTCAAGCATATATCCTTATAGGCTGTATTATAAATGTTCATGATTTTATCTTTTTTGAACACAATTAGTTGTATTGATTAGTGGGTCATCTAAATGGAACAAAACAACCCCACCTCAATTGCAAAGTTACATTGTTCATCTTGACTCCAGATTGCTGATGAAATTTGTTTCTCCCATCCATACATTAAGAGCCCTTTCCCCAGGGCCAAACTGCCCAGCACAGTGGGATCACCTGCTCCCAGAAGCCCTCACAAGGAAGAGTTGCCATTGTGCTGGTAATTATTACATCTGGTTTTGGCTCTGTGAGCTGGAAACCTATATCTCAGCATATAAACAGAGTTGTCCCAAGCTGAAAAATAACTTTTCAAATCAAACTACGCATTCTATGTCAGTATCCACACTGATCATCTATGGCAAATGTATTATTTTTAAAGAGATGCCTATACATAGTATTCATAGTCCCTAATGTTTTCATTAACAAAACTGACAGTACTAATCAGCATTTGAATATACTAATTGGCCACGTGCAGTTCTAATTTCCACTTTGAGTGCTGTAAGGCAATATATTGCAGTCATGAACTGTGGATTGTTGCTAATCTGTAGGATGCCAGGGAGTAATTAATCAAATTATTGCAAAAATACCATACATGCAGATATACTACTGACAAAAAAATAGGAAAAAATAGCATTTTTTAGAAAAGAAAGTATTTGCAATCTAATTTATTTTTCAGGATAAGAAATTGAATGGTCTTTGATTCAAAAAAACAGAAAATACACCCTTTTTTTGGTAGTCTGGTGAATGGATTAATATTAAGGACCCTAGGACAAATACTGTAAGGAACACCTTCCAGACTGGAAAGTGCTGTGACAGCTGAGGGCATCTAGAGCTGATGATTCTAGGTTCTCTATTAATTGTATTATAGTATCTGATGTCTGTTATTGTGTTAAAATATTAATTTAATGAATTATTGGGATTTTATGTCCTGTATTCTTGAATCTGCCTTTGATGCTGAAGGCAGGAAGATGCACTGAAGAGGAATTTTCAAACCCCTTTGCTAACTGAAGAGCACATGCCCTTCCAAAAGGCCATGGGACTTCTGTTACATAAACACTCCTTAGAATTACACCACAAGGATATATCAGCTAATAAAATTAGATTGTACATTGATGGTTGATGCATTGATGCTCTGATGCATTTTAGTTTAGGTAGAAAGTGTGCTCGTGCTTACATGAGTGTGCATGCACACATTCAAAAAAAAATGCAGCCAAAAGTTAAAACCAGTACTGTCATAGAATACAAGTGGGTATAGGCTATTTTTCATTAAGATAGTGCTAAAATGGTGACAATATTTAGTTGTTATACATTGGAAAAGAGAAAAAGTAGGTGTTACCTTACAGAAGACTTTGTTACTTTATCCTATGTGGTCCTTTCCATGTTCTCTCCCCAGAGATGCTCCTCTCTGTTTCCTCATATGAATGCAGTAAGTGACCTCAGATGAAGCTAACAGCAAATCACAGGGCTTTCTCTTCAGCTTCAGAAGGAGGCAAAACTGGGTGGCCACACGCACAGACACCCTCATTTCTGAGTGTCATTGGCTGGAGACTTACTGATGCTGCCCTTTCTCTGTCTTTTTACACTTGTGCACTAGGCTGGACACTCCTGCTGAAGTGGCACACAAGCCTTAATGGGGATGTAAGCAGTAATATTGAGCTGTCCCATTCACATGCTGTAAGCCAGACACCCAAGGCAGTTGAACACACTTCTGACCTAGAGTGGAGGTAGGAAGCCCTCAGGGAACTCCAGGGATGGTGCTCAGAGTCTGTGCTCACAACACACCCAGGCCACAACAGATCTTAATAACCAGTGGTTGCTATCGTGCGTCACCACCTCCACCTTTCATTACAAGAAACCCTAATTGTCACCAGGGCCATAAGGTTTTTCCTTAACATCCTCAAATGAAATAGCTTTCTTTGGTTCTAAGTTATTTCTCAAACATTATTTTTTAATACTTTTAAATGGTAAAGAAAAACTGGAAATAGTATAGATAGGCATCAATGAAACTATTGGTGGGAGCTTTTATTCAAAAACTTGTTTCTATGAGAATGGAAATCAGGAAAAAAAGTTTGTGCATGAAATCCTGCTACTTCCTTACCTTTGAGACTTGCATTTTCAAAAAGTTGATGGCAGGGGACTGCACATTTTCTTTGCTGCTACTCCACCTGATCCCTCTGCATTTTGCTTTTTAATGTCTTAAAATTTAGTTTTCTGTGCAGTCATTCACACTGAACCCTGAAAAGGAGATACTTATATATTTATTACAATAAAAGAGAAAGAATTTCTTGACTTTTATGGGCTTCTGATATTTTATTAGCTAGTCTACCCTCACCCTCACCCTTACTGGTCTCCCTGTGGTAGCTCTAGCTCTGCTGATCTTGTAGACAAATGATGGAAGCAGCTGACTTAGAGCCTTTTAGAATCAAAGAAGATTGAGAGGGAAAAGACCTGCTAGGTCATTTTGTCCATCCCCTGCCAATACAGGATCATGACCTACTGTACAATAACTTCACTAATGTTTTGCCAAGTCTCAATTTAAACAAATCAGGTGGTGGGGATTATATCACATTTTTTTTTTTCCTTGGGAACAATATATCCCTGTTTTTCCATATTTTCTATGAAGAATTGTTGTGATATTCTACTTAATATTCTTAATATCACTGTAATTACAAGAATAACTTATTTTCTCCTTGTAATAGTTGTTTCTTTCTCAACATGCATGTTTTGAAATATATATTTTAAAATATATAATATATATTATATATTTTATATATATATAAAATATATTTTATTACATATCTAATATGTATGTTAAAAGCACATATATATGTTAGAATTATTTATTTTAATATATATGTTAGAAGTATTTATCATGTAATCATTTTCAGCTTTCTTCATAGGTCAGATCCTAAGTCCCTTATTAATACTTGCTCTTTACTTTCATTCAATTTCCATCCACTTCATTAATCTTTCTGGTATAGGCTGCTTAAAAAGTTATGTATTGCTCATGAGATTATTCTAGGTGTGATTCTTAGGTGTTAGTGTTCTACGGCAGGGCTTTTGTCTGAGTCATAATGTGATGCATCAGGATTTGCATTTCCAAATCTCCCTAGAGTCCTCTCTTTTAACTTAATGCAGCTGTCTGACCAGTTCTCATTCCTGTCTTTTATTGCACCAATATGCCTTTTCCATATTTCTGAAATTCTGTTTTAGTGAATTATCTTTCCAATTCTCAAGAACACCAACTTCCTTATTATCTTCATCACTTAATATTTGGACTCATCCTATTTATTTCCCTATGCCCTTTGTAGAGTGTAAAACTTCTTTTTTCAGAATTTCTGCATCTTATATTTTACTCAAACTGGAAATTAAAAAAAAAAACAAACTAGCAGCCAGACTTTGCATTATATAAAGTGTATTGTATTTTTAAGCATCGGTCTATTTTTACTGGAGTGGCAAGGACTAAACTGCTACCAACATAAATACGTGTTTATTGGTTACCATTGCTACAGATTGGAGTTAAGGATATAATGGATTATATTTGAATATTTCCAGACCAGTACATATTTACCTTGCACTTGAACCTTCATGCAAAATTCTGATTTTACTTTGAAATAATTTATACATAGTTTTAATTTTAACAGAGCTTTCAATTCTTTTTTGTTTCAATTGGAATTCTTTGACTTGATGGTCTGACTAGAAAATTTTGAAAGCCCAAAACTATAAAAAATAAAAGAAAAAGATATTTCATGATTTAAAAAAAAAATCCTGGTATTACTTAATTGCTTTTGAATAAAGCAAATTGTATTTGAAATTACTGTAGAAATTAATAGGATTTACTATTTACTTTGTGTGTCTACTTGTAAGATTTTGTGCAAACCATGTAAGTTAGGTTGGATTTCAGTTTCAAAATATTATTTTAACTTCTAAAAATTTTTTTAAATTGTAAAATTGCTCAGATAAATACATATTTTATAAATGGAAGAATGTTTGAAGTTTCTGTATGTCTTTTATAATTAATGTTTGTAATGGTCCTCTTTCCCCAATAATGTAACTAAAAGATCATAAGTATGTATTCCTTAATAAACACATATTCCTTCACTGTCAAAAGTAGCTCCAGGCAAAAAGTAGGCAAGTAAAGAGTTAACAAAAAGGTCGATGAAATGTGAAGACGTCTGGTCCTCAATGTGTACAAAAATAATATTTGCGGCTTTTAGATGTCTTTTATGTTTCTATTGCGCAAAATAGATTTTTTTTTGATTGAACATTTTCAGCCTTCCATTGACTGAAATAGATGACTGCCTTAGGGCATTTTTGGAAGGGAAAACTAAAAGAAAAATTACTAAATTCCTTTGTTCAGAACTGCTGCTCTGCATAGCCAGTAAATTTTTTAATACAAAGACGTATCAGTCAATGGGGACTTTAGTTTGCAAAAGGACTGCAAGATTAGGTTTTCAGTATGCAAGTGTGACCACCAAACAGGCATGATAAGACTGTGGTGACCAGGAAGGGGTAGGTACAGCCATCTTCTCATTTTTCATATTTCAGAACTTTACAGGTATTCCAGGTATTCATATTGAAGTAGTCTCTCCAAAATAGGAGAGAGGGCCAGGGAGGTAAGGAAGAGAAATGGTTCACATTGCAGAACAGCTGGGAAGCAGCACCAGCTGGTCCCATGGTTAAGGGAGCCTGATGCTCTGACACAAGAGCAAGGTGACTTTCTGGGCACATGTTGCTTTCTCTCAGGCTTCTGAAGGTCAGGGTGACCCCAAGAGATCATAAAGAGTCTGCTTCCCTAGCCCAAAGCCAAAGGAGGAGCCTGGAATGTGTCCAATTGCTTTTACAAGGTTGTTTATTTCTTCTTATCTATAAACATTCTTTCTCTGACCTGCTGAGCTCTGGCTAGCAAGGAGGCCATGGCCATCTGCTCTCGAGCCTCAGGTGGCTCCCACCTTATATACTCAAAACTACGTGAACCATGTTTACAGTTCCCATACCAATACCTAAGGTCTATGTTGGACAGTGTGTCTCTACCTTAAGCCAACAGAAAAGTGTCAACATCATACCAAGACATGGAGGACAAGATGAAGGAGAAAAAGGCTAGGACATGCCGAAATTCCTCTATCTTGTACCCCCTTGAACCCCATCCTAAAAATCCCAAATTTCTACTTTTCCACCCTGTGTTAGTTCAAATATCACACTACTCAAACCCTTGTGGCTTGTAATTCCTCATACAAAATTGACAGCTTTTTCCACAGGCTAAAATCAAAGCCACAGATGTTTTTGACTTCATGCCAAGGTATCCGAGACCCCTGCCAGGGTCTCGAGACAGCCAGGGCAGCCAGAAGGATGTCCTGGACTCTGACAGGGACATAGGAAGTCTTCAGTTTTTGCTGAGCTTTAGTCTGGAGCTGACTATGCACATACCTGTAGAGCTGGTAGATAATACAGGCACAATGGTTCAAAGCCTCTGTATGGCAGAACTATCTGTGGCCAAGGAATGACATCAGCCATTAGGAGATAGAGTACTTTATTTCATTTTATTTTTGAATCAGTACAGATGTGTTAGCTAGGCAGTTCCTCAGCTTTTCCTCTTGCTTGTATCTATTAGAAGAGGCTGCTGTGAGAAGTGTTGCTGTAGTTTTTGTGATGTATGTAACATCAGAGCCTTAACTGAAGGTGCACTGAAAGACAAAGCCAGGTCCTTGTTCTGTCTGTGGCTGTCTGGGAAGCAGCTTTGCAGAGAAGGTCCTGGAGACTCTGATGACCTATGAGCTCACAGCACATCCCTTCAACAGAAAGAAAGTCCAACAGCCTCTCCTTGCATGCATTAAGAAACTACACTGTATAACTGCATTTTTCCTCTCAGCAGTGGAGAGGCTACAGTTGGAGTGCTGGCTCCAGTTCTGACCTGCCTAGTAGGAAAGGGACATGGATGTATTGGAGTCAGCAAGGGGCCACAAAGATGCTGAAGGGCTTGAAACTTGTGAGTTATGAGGGGCTAAGAGAGCTACCATTGTTTAGCCTGGAGAACAGAAGGCTCAGGATGACTTTCATGTGTGTAAACACCTACTGGATGGGGAGCAAAAAGGTGGAGCTAAAAAAGGGTCTTAGTGGTGCTCGATGATAGGCCAAGAGGCAATACGCACAAACTGAAATGGGCGAAATCTCAATTCCCTAAGAAAATTAGTTTTTTAGTGTATGCATGATCAAACACTGGAATACTTTGCTTGGAGAGGCTGTGTAATCTCTGTCCTTGATGATATTTGAAATTCAACACAGCCCTGAGCAACATACTGGCTGATCCTACTTTGAACAGGGCAGTCGGACTAGATGATCCCCAGAGGTCTTTCCAACCTCACCCATGAAGGGATTCTGTGGTTCATCATAATAAACTCTGCTGAGGTCATTAGAGATTTTAGAATACTTCTTAACTCCTTTTTTTTCTTTTTCTTTTCACCCCCAGGGAAAATCATGTCACCAATAAACAAAAGGCTGCTCACACTGTGGTGTACCACTTCCCTCATTTTTCTTTCTGTTTATCTAATAGTGCTTTCTGTCAGGGCCTGGGCCAAGGAAGATCTAATGTCTCATGCTGTTCATATTACGTAAAATGTTCACAGTGCAGTGAATTAGTGATTGTGTTCAAGTCTCATTGTGTTTCCTGGGGCAAAGGCAGTATATGCCACTATAAACGTGCTTTTATTTTGAAGAGTTGGAGGTTGATCCTACAATCACTTTCTAGTGTGAGCAATTCTGATATAAGGTTTTCTTCCCCAGAGCTACTCACTTTTGAAAGGGTGACTCTTTGCAGGAACCAACCGTTGTGTTGTATGTGGCAGTTTAAAACTGGACTGTGAAAATATTTCTTCTTCTAAACACACGATGATAATGTGGATGGTTGTTAGCAATGCAATTCCTCCAGCAAATGGGAATGGTTACTGCATACAAAATCAGTTTTTCTTTCATTATTTTTCAAGCAGTTACTTAAATATATATATAGTATCTGCTATAGAGCAAGTGGGAAACAGAATGGGGAAAAATGAAGGCTTCTCATTTCAATTGTGGTCCTTTTTTTTAACTGGCAGTTGTTCCTGTTTTCAAGTGTTTGTTTCTACTTTAATGAGGATACCAACTTTCATCCAGTGAGATGTGTGGGTCACTTTGTTAGCGCACTTGCACACACTAAGGCAACACACCAGCTGGAAATTTGGACTTTTAGCTGAATTATTTTTCTCTGGCAAATGGCTTTCCTTTTGACATATTTTAATGTACATGCACACTGAGAGGAAGAGTGGGTGAACAGAAAACAGACTGTTTTATTAACCCAGCAGTCACCTTTGAGATTCATACGTGTCCACTTTTTTCTTGCCTTTGTACCTAATCCCAAGAGCCTGGTACCTGGCTTCCCTTGGAATAACAAAGTCAGTCACAAACCTCCAAACATGATTGTTAACTGAATGCCAACTGTTTCTTCTCATCTTTTTTTTCCCTTTTTTGTTTTTTTTTTCTTTTTTTTTTTCCAGTGCTATATTAGGGATTGTGTTCTTATGGGTGTCCCATAACCATAATATTAATTTGGATTTATACTGAAGTATTGTTTGTTTTTTTTTTTTTTTTTTTTTTTAATAGTAGATGTACATTGTTCAAGGAATTAAATTGCTGCTTCTATTTTGTGTGTGTGTTTTATAGTGTTTTTTTCAGCTCTGCGAATAGTGGGAAGGGAAGAAATAAAGCAATGCTGCAGGCACTTACTGGACTACAGTTTCAGCTCAGAGGAAAGCTACAGGATCAAAAGTGGCTGGACAAGCACCCTCAAGAAGAAGCCCATGCACATTATTCACAGTGTCATATGCCAGTTTCACAGTATCCTGCGTTCAATGGATTTTTTCCAATGGGAACACACTTTTCAGCAAACAAAGCTCCAGCAATCTCAGAGGTACCTATATTACCAGTAGATATTTACAAAGCAGATTTCAGAATGCTGTGTTATCTGCTGAAAGCTATTCTTAATTGTAACACATTTAGCTCATTTTGGAGTGCACCTAAATGAAATCAGGAGAGAGGTGAGGATGAAACTGCTGGAATTACAATGTTCTAAAAAATAAATAGGGCTCAAGCAAGCAAATACTAAGGTATTAAACTAAGTCTTGTCCCTGTGCTGGCTCAAATCACATTCTTTAAATCATTAATCTTTGGATCAACTCTCTAATGGTCCAGGGCTGACAATTTGCACTCTATCTTCCTCTTGGATAGTGGAATGTCTCTGGAGTTTTCTTTCAATACCACAATGTATTTCCAGACAGCAGACAGGCTAAGATCCAGCCAGTGGGCAGTGAGAACAGAGTCCAGCAGCTCCATTTTTGCTTTCTTGCCCCTTGTCAGAGCAGGCAGCATCTCATGACAGAGGCAGAGAGGATGCGGCACCCTGGTAAATATGTGCCTGTCAGAAAAAGTTTTGGCACCAGGCATTTGGGAATGCACTTTCTACATGCATTGTTGTTGACAGCCTGGGGCAGTTGTGGACAGTGGGCTGGTCCCTCATCTCCAAGAATGGGTGATGGGCAAGTGGTTTGGTACAGTGGCTACAGTGTCCACGACAATTTTGCACAGGCTATCTAATTCTTGGCCTTAGCAGAGTGTATGGAGGGGTGCAGAGCTGCTTCACAGCCACATCACCTCTTGTGAGCTGTGAGTTACCAAGTGGAGGCTAAAAACCTGTCACTGGACAGATTAGATGATGCCACCATATTTCTTTCTATTTTAAAGTAACTGTGGTATTTTAAATACCACATGGTGGCAGCTGTTGATAAAGGCTGGTACTAGTTTGTTTTTCATTTTTAAAACTGAGGAATTATAAATTTTCAGTAAATGGAGCAGCCAGGTTTCAGACATTTCAGACATGTTACATCAGGAATGTTCTGATAACTTGGTATCTGATGCACCGAACCTTTCTTTCCTAGTTTGCAGTGGGACCGAAAATAAAAATATAAATAGAGATTCAAACTCTGAATCCAACAATGACTATTTTAAACCTTTCTTTGACTGCTAACAAACTTTCCTTCCAGTTCTCACCACTCCTTTTCTCTTCTGGGCTCTCTCCACTCTCCCGTTCCTCCCGTATTCTTCACTGTAGCCTGGGGAAAAGAAGTTTTAGAAAAATAATAAAGTTTTTATTTATTCCTTACAGCTTTTCTGCCCCTGTGGGCATTTGTCTGCCTGTCTGGCTAATGTGCTGTAATGAATCTGCTCTCTGCCATATACACACATATCATCCTATCAATCAGGGAGAGGAAATGCTGAGTATGGTGAGCACTAACAAGCACTCGAAGGGGTCAGTACACCAGTGCACTACAGTGGCATGCTACTTTCCCTACAGGCTGCTTTAATTGGGGGAACATGAATGAGGCAGCATGTGGCTGGCACCATATTTTCTTGCCAATCTCTCTGCTTTGGCAAACTGACCCTCTCTGCTTCACCTTTCAGGGCAACGCTAGCCCCCCTCTGGTTCCTGCTGCAGTGCAAGTCCCTCTCAACCTCATTGGACTCTCTGGGTTAACTGGAGCACTGGAACTGCTGGAGGAGCTTGCTTGCAGAGGCTAGAGGGTGATCAAAGGGTGCTGCAGAGCTTGTGAGGATAGCATTTCTTTGCAGGGAAATCATGATGCAAATAGAAGTGAGAAAAGATGGAGAAAAGGGGGCTGAGGAAATTTAAAGCAAGGGGGAATAGGAGAGAGAAATGGTGAAAGAAATAGAAGATAGGGAAACTGGAAGGGCTGAGGAAAAATGGTGAGAAAACAAATAAGAGGAGAGAAAAAGATAAAGAAGTAAAAGACAAAAAAGATGTGGAAAGTCATATATTACTGAAAGGCTCGAAGGAAAAAAAAATAGAAAACTAAAATATTCCGGTACCTAAATCAGGGCAGATAGGAAGCAACACCTCCAGAAGAACTCAAGATCAGGAAACCAGAGGTATTTTTCATGGCAGGTTTCAGGATTTGGACAAGAAATTGTGTCCAATCCAGAATAAAGTAGTAGTGTTTTAAGTTATATACCTATAGATAGGTTGACTTCTAGACATGATTTCTTTTCACCTTTGTAGGATGCCAGCTCACTGTTAAGGACCCGCTGTCATTGCCTTGTAGCAAGACTTACTACTGAGTAAATTTTCTGCTGGAGGTTTCTCAGCAAAGTCTTTGTTGGTTATTTGGAAGGAGAAAGGGATTTGTTGAGATGAATGGAGGAGCTACAAATCTCTGTGGGGCAATAACATGTAAAGTGAGATCTTGGGGTTAACAGCATGTAAGGATGGAGACTTGTACCTTTTGGCAAGTCCAAAATTTTCTTTGCGCGGAAGTTCTTGTGTTCACAGATATAGCATGTTTGCATGGCAGTCAGGTGATAAAAATATCTTAAAGCAGTTTTTCATGGCCCAGAGTGAGCACTGATGGGGAATCCATTTTGAGTGATGATTTACTATAGAATGCCATTGAGAATGCTGTCTTTGTCATCAAGGGTTCGGGAAGTAGCAGGAAAGGGTTAGTTTGGTACTTTAAAAACAGTACCAAAGGCCCAAGAAAGAGTTTGAAGACTGAGACCTCTCTTTGTGACATAAAATCTTGAGTCAGATTAATTTCTGTGTTGATCAAGGGAAGTTACCTGTGTTCTCCAGGAAGCCAGGTTAACCTATAGAAATACCCAAGGAAGTAAAAGAGCCACCACATTTTCCCCTGCAGTATTTGTAAGCTCTATAAAGTAAGAAGCTTTGGCTTTAGCAAACATCCTGATTGAAGATTTTGAAAAAAAATCCAGATGAAAGTAGGATGCCATTTGTAACTCAACAAGTGACTTCTGTTCTTGAACAAATGACTGATAAGGTGAAAAGCAATATGTTATGAGGAATGTCATGGCACTGAGCAAGGGTTTATACCCTGCTGCCTTTTCCTCAGGAGTGTTCCACTATGTTAGCGAAAGTTCACCTTAAATACTGAGTAGGACCACCCTTTGCAGGAAAATTTGTCTTCCCTAGGAGCGGTTTTTGTCCAATATTAGTTTTGGTGGAACTTCTAGTATCTTTTTTTTCTTCAAGCAATCAGTTAAAACAAACTATCAAAAAAAATGGAATAGAATAGAACAGTTTAGGTTGAAAGAGACCTTTAAGAACATCAAGTCTACTGTTAACCTAACACTGCCAAGTCCACCACTAAACCCTGTGCCTAAGTGCCATACCTACACCTTTTCTACATACCTCTAGGAATGGTGACTTTGCCACTTCCCTGGGCAGTCTGTTCCAGTGCTTGACAGCACTTTCTGCAAAGAAATTTGTCCTGATACACAATCTAAATCTCCCGCAGAGCAACTTTAGGCCGTTTCTTCTTGTGGTTCTTTATGCTGGAAACCTGTAACTGTCAAAGACATGAGTCAGAGACCTTGATCAATTGGAAACGAGCAACATTGTAGCAAAATAATAAACCAAATTTCCATACAAAAATGTGTATAAATAAATAAATTAATTCAATTGGACTAGGAATATTGATTTAACTGCGTATTTGGGGCTGATCTGGCCATTATTAGATGCTGTGTCAATTCATACCAGAACAGATCCAGTAGGAAGCTGGTAGGAAGGTGTGGACAAGCCAGAGATCAGTAAATCATTAAAGTATAAAGAAGATCTAAATGAGCATGAAAGATTTTGGGGGCATTATCTGTTTAACTAGTGCAAAATGAAATTTAAAGGCAACCTGCAGAAAAATCCCTCAACAGCTAAGAGATACCAAAACATTGACAACATACTCTCCAATATACACAGCAAAGGTATGCTGCAGACAGAGATTGGAAGCTGATTTCAGGTACCTGAGTCATGAGTATAAACATAAGAGTAATGTTTTACTGCATATACTGGCAAAACTCCGCATAAGAGTCTGCCTGTTAACCACTTTAAAATCCCCACTCTACTATTATTTTCTCAGTGAGTGGCTAGGAAGAATAATATTGTTGCAGTGCCCTGGGGCACTAAGGAAGCCTGAAGATAAGCTTCTCACAAACATAACAACAAACACTATCTATAAATGTCTATATTTCTTTTGGAAATAATTGTTTTAGGCAGCTGGGACTTAATTTTAATACTTTCTCTTTTGAAACCTTTCTGCTGGCCAATTTTATATTTAAAGACAGAACAGGTCCAGTCCAGACATTGCTAGGAGGGAAGTCATGGCTTTTTAAAAGTATTCTGAAAGTCACAAATATCTTTAATGTCCTGTGCTGCCTGTCTTATATCTCCCATGTAGGGAGTCTCATTTACCCAGTGTCTGCTACACTGGCATCTTTCCAGTTTCTTTTTTAGATGTGCTCTCTTGATTGCAGCAACTCCCACACTTCATACAATAATGCAAACCCTTTCTTAAGCTAGTATGTTTTTTTGGGGGATTGGCACATAATTGGAAGGATTTTTGACAGATTAGTAGACACTATGAAAGGGAGAACAGAACAGCAGTTTTTTACTTCTCCCACCAAAAATATCTAAAATTTAAAAGCCTGAAAATGCACTCTATGTCCAAGAAGAACCACTTCAGATCCATCTATATATCCTATCTGCCTCCACAGGCTCTCTAATACCATTATAGTGCTTTGCTCCAGGCCACAACTGCTGTGTAAATGACGTAGTAGCAGCACACAGAAACACAAGAATACTTAAAGTAGAATAGATCAACTGTCCATAAATCTTAATAATCTGTTTCAGAATACCTTCACTTGCCTATCTCTGAAACAGGTGTCTACATCTGAATTAGATGCCTTAGCAATCTTTGTAGCCAGTGGGGCAAATGGATCCATTTAAGATCCAATTTATCTGGCTTCTCTTAGGCATATACTTTGAAGTAAGATGGATTGCACCCTCCAAGTGATATTTTTCTCCCTGTTGACTGAAAAAAAATCTAGATAATCAGTAGGCATCTGCATTTTGTCATAAACACAGTCAAATACATTCCATGTCTATGTTTTTTTGCTTCAGAGAAAGTATAGAATTCTCAAAATTTCTTGATTCCACTTCAAATTAGCTTATGAGATGATGCTTGAGGGTTAAAATTTAATTTTATGTTAAATTACCACAGTATAGTAATTGAGGTTGTTATGTTTAAGTCTTCCTAGACTTTTTGCTGAAGCAGTTTGTAGCAGCAGGGCTGTCTGTCTCTGCAGATTGTTTCATGGCAGTCACTTAAATACTTTTTAGTTCTATGCACTATAATATTTTTTATTTTTTAAAATAATAGTTACATTTATTAAGAAAATACTTAGATTTTGCATTATTATTTCTATCATGAGAAGAAGTATATAGAAAAGAGGACGGGTGGAAAATTATGTGAATGGGTTCATAAATAACAGGGGAAAAGCAATTGGGAAAAAGAGCAAAATACATTTTGGAAGATCTGGAAAGAGGAGGAGCATAATGGAGACTAAAAGACGTGAGTAAGTGGGAAATAAATAGAAATCTGTGTAAGATCCTCAGGTTCACTCATTATTTTGTAGACTTTCATAATATCTCTTCTTTTTTTTCACACTTCACAGACTTCATCTTCTTAGCCTTACAGTGTCTAAAGTCCACAGTCTCTATTCTTTCTCCCATACACCTCATTTTTTTTTTCATTTTTTTAGATATTTTATTTTTGCTATGTCTATTCTTGCACACACCTCTACACATCTGAGCACAGCTGTTAACCTACTTTTGTGTGATAATTCCTGTGGTATGGAAATCACTGATGTCACTGCAGTTCAAAGAGTATGTTCAGCAGGTCCATTGCCTTTAGTAGTTGGAGAGAGCATTAATTCTGAATCAAAATTTGATTTTTGTCTGAAAATTAGAATTGCAGGTAACAACCTTTTAAAGACTTGAAGCTGTCTGTTGTAAGGGTGGTTCTTTTTAAAGTCTGCTGTGATTCTTGATATGAAGGAGGCAAAGTGTGGAAGACAGATGTAAGAAAAGAACCAGTCATGGTTTAATCACAGGGTGTCCTGATTTCTTCCCATGTATACTCAGCTCAGAACGCCAAGCAGTAGTGAGCTGTCTAGCCACACTTGTACATTAACTATGTCTAGGACATGTCCAGGAAGTCCTACTGTTAGGAGAGTCCCTGGCACAATTTTAGCCTAAGAATGCTATGAATGCTGCCCCTCACTGAGGCTTGGAAGTTACATGGTCCTGGGACAATTCATAATCAGCATTTTGCAAACAGATATTCTTCTAGTTGCCAAAGGCTTTTATGACAGAAAATATGAACTCTTCTATGACTTCTGTCCACCACCATTCCTAAATGTATCAATTTTATAAATGAAATTATAACTTGAAAGGGTACCGTAAAACTTTCCTTTTGACAGCCATGTGCTGCTCAGTGGGTGGTGCAAATAGGGGAGGAACCTATTTGCAAGAGATAAGCTTTTTTTCTTCTTTCCATGAAGAATATGAACAGGTCCCAAACAAAATTAACAAAGGCTTTGCAATTGTAAAGTAGAGAACAATGGAGCAAACACTGCTATCTCTACCTTGAGGTTGTTCAGACTTTTCCAGTGTTAATGAAAGGAGACTCAGTTTCTTGTCAGCTGCAGCAAAGAGAAGCTCCAAAACTTGCAAAGAGATCAGCATTTTTTGAAATGCTGGCCCAGATTAAAAGCATATCAGGATTCCCAGCTTCCTATTGACTTCAGTGGAAAGGTGAGGATCATGTTGGGAGTTAGGATTCCAATATAAACCTACACTTGACTTGACAGTCATACTATTCCTGAACTGACAAATGGCAGCCAAGGATGAAGTAGTCAAGCTGAAGGGTCACTAGGGAAAAAAAGGAGCTTTAAAAGAGCAGTGCTAGTCTCTATGACAAGAGCTATAGTAATTGAATTTTGAAGAGACCTGACTGAGATATTAAGTATTATACAATGCATTAGTAATTGCATAACAGATAATGATACTTGCATAAGTGTTTGTTAAACCAGTAATTCAGATTTAATGAATAACCCATGGCGTTTTTTATAAGAGGGAATCCCATGCTTAATTTCTGAGATTAATCTTATTTAAAGCAAAAATTCTCTGTCTGAATAACAGGTAGTGTTCAGCTTAAATTAGCATCTGCTGAAGTGAGTAGTTGAGCTTCATCTGACATTTATTAGGACCAGTGCATAAAAGCTGTACTGTGGCAATACTATTTAATTGTCAAGGCAATTAGTTGCCACTTTGGATATCAGAATTGTCACTGAGTTAAAAAATAAGGGAAGAAGACATGGCAGAAAAAGTTTTCTTTCTAACTGGAAATTGTGTCTGAATTTTATATTAGTCATAGAAGTGAGAACTGATGGTATAGATCAGACCTGGACATAACAGGGGAAAAGTTATAATTTTAACAACAGTTATAAAAAAATTATTAAAAATTATGTAAATTTATATTAAAAATTATAAAAAACTATGTAAATCACTGGATGCTAGGCTAAAATTCCCTGTAATGTATATGGTTCCCTTACCTCCCTAGAAAAATCAGGATTATTTGTTTTTTTTCCAAGAATATGAAGATATTTAAAATAAAAAAAAACCCTCATGCACTATTCTGTGAGCCTTACATTTACTCTGAAACATGTATAGATCTTCTTAAGCAAATTATATGTGTGTGACTCTTACCTTTTACTATAAGAGTTTTCTTAGTTTGAAAAGGATTCATATAGTTATATTCTTTCAATATATGCAAGTAAACTGGCCACTGGCCGCATGAGAGAGTCCTCTTCAACTGTGCTCATTATTGTTCTTTCTCAAATGTTTTCTAGAGAAATTTAAAGTCAGTTTTGCATATCTGCCATGTAATGTTAACAGAGTAAAGCCAGAAAAATACAGTGTAGAAATGGGAGTTCATTTTGCTCAAGGCTCTGATCAAAAGTGCAGTGTCTGGAAGTCTATACCCTGGCAGCTTGTACATCGGCTGGCGTTTGGATTAATGTAGGAATGCAAAGCTACAAGTCCTTAATCTTCATGAAGAATGACAACCATCTCTAAATGGCTAGAGCCTGCATGTTCATCCCATCCTTCTCTGCTCCGCACCAAAGTGCAGTTTATTGGTTTCAATCCTGTCCAGATCAACTTCTACAGTCCATATTTTTCATATGTTGGCAATTTCTGTATTCTGGAGACATCAGAAAAAGTTATTAGGTGATTCTCTGCTTTATAAAGGGTAAATTAGGGAAATTTTAAATCAAACTCTAAGAAGAATTAAGTGAGATTGGCTATGCTGGATATCTCTGGGCTATGTTGTGATCCATCTGTGTAGAGGGATAATTTTGCTTATCTCAGCTGCCATTAACTAGCCCTGCAACACTGGCAATGCATCTCATCTATTCTTTCAAGACTATTTCCGACCATTTCCCAAAGTTCAGTGTGTTTTTATCATGAGGCAGACGATCCTGTCTATTTTCTGAGAAGCACCAAATAATATTAGGTTAATTAATAGCTATATTATAATTGAATTGGCTTCCATAAATTATTTCTTTTTAAGCAAAGGTCTAGAACTTGTGGATATCAGCACTTCAAAACTTGGGAAAGTAATATTCTTTTTGAAGGCAGGATATTAAAAGTTTGAGTTACAAATTGAATCCTTGAAATATATAGAGCAATTGATTTTGGGTTAACTTTTTTTGTTGGCGTGAGAGACAAACATATTGAAATGAATGGAAGCTCCAGATAGCCTCTACAGGTAGTTGCAATCAAACTGAAATATGATATTATGATTTATCTGTGGTTACCGGCCAGTCCAGCAAAACAAGAGAGGCTGACACCAATAGGATTTAAGAGATCTCACACTTTTCCCATCATGGTGTTTCTCCTCCTTTTATTCTAAACACTTGTTGATTTCTGTTGTGATCTTGACTACAGTCTTTCCTCATAATATTTGCTGCTATATTGACTCCCAGGAAATTTTTTTCTTAGTTACCTTAAGTATGAAGCGAACCTCCTTGGTGATCAACATTACCCGGGAAGGTACTACTCTTACTTTCCTTTTTTTTTTTTGTTATCAGTCATGATTCTAGGGCCAGACTTTTGAAATATGCAACAATTCATGCTCATTTCAAATCTCTGTAGCATCTTCCTGTACTATTTTGAAAAGGGGCCCTTAGTAATTCTCTGATATTTCCTGAAGTGCATTTTTCCAGAAATGAAGTACATGGTTATTGTGAACAGAAACTTGTGGTCAACCTTGGTCTTGATTTCTCCACTTGTTGGAAGGAAACAAAAAACTAAACTTGTCACTTCCATCTGTCCTGACTCACAGCTTTGGTCTAGTTACACTTCAGATGTTCTGCTGTATGAGCTTTGATCAGTAAAACATGATTAGGTATTGCATATTTTCCTCTGAGACAAGAATATAAAGGGCTCTTTATAACTGACGTCAGCATTTTTTAATTAGACAGGGAATTTTAGGATATTACAATTTTTTTCAGAAGTCAAATGTACACCTTAAAACAGTAATTTTCAGTTTGGGCCATTGTATCATACAATGTAGAGGTAGTTACTCAAAATGCAGGGAGAATGAAGTCAATCATTGCCTATGAAATGCAAATACAAAGTAAACCACAAACAATTCAACATGAGTAAAGAAACCCAAAAATTATGTTCCGTAAATTCAGTTGCCTACTCTTCATTCTGTAGTATAGAAAAAACTTTTGTCCATCTAACACTTTTCACCTAATATTTTATCCTTTCTCAGGAGACAGCTATTTGAATGCAATAATTTCAATCTGTGAGACTGCTTAAAACTCACAAAGCTGAGAACCATAAAAAGTGGTAATGGAGAAAAGTCTAATAAACAGAATTAGCTTTGGTGCTCTACAAAGGAGATTACCTGTTGTGAATTACAGCAACTTTCTAGTGGCCATGAACATAAGGAAGAAAAGGTACTGTTATTTTACAGCCATGATAGTTTTCAAACCAATGCTACCTGCAGAGGTTGTCAAGAGAGCAGAAAAACCACAATAACCTCCACATCTCTAGCATTCCACATTCCACTTATTTCACCCAAGGCTGCATATTTATTTTGAGATTAATTTGGTACATGTAGTGTACATTTGCCAAGTTTTTTTTTTTTTTTTTTTTTTTTTTGCTATTTAAATCTTCAATTCCAAAGCTATGTATTAATCCTATTACTGCTAATTGAGAGAAGTCTGCAGTCTTTTTGAGTTAGGTGAAGTTCAAGTTGTAATTGGTATTAAAGAAAAGCACAGAGTAAGAACTGAATATTAATATTTAACTCTTGCCATTTTATTATTTCCACTTGAAAATCACAGCAGTGGTTAAAAGACCTTTTTATGAGTTCATGAGGGTAGTGAATTGGAGACTATGGGATGAGATTTTTCATTCATGCAGCAAGATTGACAAAAATTGCTTTGTAAGAAATGTAAATGAAATATTATACTGGGGCCCAGTAGTACTGGTTGTAGCCACAGGTTTCTCAGTATTCCCATTATGAAATTTTCCTTGTAGGTTAAGTACCTGAGCTGTAAAATTTTGCTCAAGGTTAATACAGCGTACAAGATTCTAACCCAGGAGCTATTTTGTTCCAAATCTTCCATTTGGCCTTTTACAGATAACTGTAGTTTTGGATGATGTTTTGAATTTGAATACTTTTTAAATGACTGTGCTTTTAAGGCAGAACATTGCATAAGATATGCACACAATGGTGGATTAATTGCTTATGATGGAAAATAAGGACAAAGACCACCCAGGACAAAGATGATCCCTTTGATATCAGATACCTGATCAAGTACATTTATTTGTACATTTGTTCAAAGACACAAGTGGTGAATTTTTTCAAAGGTCAAAAAAATTAAGAGAAAAATGGCCGTTAACTTGGTGGCTTTGGAAATAATTTCTACTCCTGACTAAACAGTATTTGGAACTCCAGTTAACAAAGTATTTCTCCAAGTTTTATTTTGTCTATTTTTTGGAATTTTATAGATTGTGAATTACAGGCTCTGTCTTTAATCATCCCCATAGAGCATATTCACTATGATACCCTTGGGACTGCTATGATCAATCATTTGAGATCAAACTGGATGGAGACCAGAATGCAGGAATCACTTCAGAAGTGTATCTTGTTGAAATATCACAAAAACCATGGGAAAAGGTTTTAGAGAGGAAGAAAAAATGATAAGAGGTAATGTTGGAAGTCAGAGTAAATAAGCAAAGAGATCAAAACATGGAAAGAAAGCAAAAAAAGAGAATGAAAATTAGGGAGAGCAACACCAAAAACAGCAGGGCAAAAAAGAGAAAAAGAAAAAAAAACTGGACACGGCTTGAAATACTGCATTTCTACCACTCACTTAACATTAGAGATGACAAATTGTGATAACAATTGATTATTTTCTGTTGAAAGTGTTTTCCATCATATGAATGTTGAAGATAGTCTAAACTGGTCATTTGACCAAAATGTATAAATAGCAAAGGTAGCAAATCTGGTTCCAAATTGAGATACTTGATTCTAAACACTTGCTCTGTGTACTATGATTTCAGACAAATGCACAGATAATATTTTTTTATTTATTTGCAAATTTTCTTTATTATTACTTTATATTAATTTACTTCAGAGTATGTTACATTCAAATACCTTGCAAGTTCAGACCAAAAGTGGCTCCATGAAGGCCTGGTAACTTTGTGAGGTGCCTTTACACAACTGTAGTTGCCATCAATTCTTTATGCAGAAGAAAGCTCAATTGCACTCTAAAGCAAACAAAAGGGGTGGGGTTTTTTTTGGTGTTTTTTTTTGTTTATTTTTTTTTTGTTTTTTTTTTTTTTGGTTTTTTTTTTTTTTTTTGTTTTTTGGTTTTTTGCTTTTTTTTTTCCCTCTGGCAAAAGATTATGAAACTAATACTGGATCAGAACTACATGATAAATATAAGCTTACAACTTTCATTAGTGCTGTTACAAATCATAGATATATTTCTAAAGAACAAACTCAAATTTTTGTTTATATCTGGACCATTAATAATTGAACTGTGTCCTGCCTTTTCATATTGAAAGAGGCAGACTATAGTCACAGAATAAAGGGTGTGAATAATTAAAAAATAGATTGCATTATGTCTTGAGATAAGCTATGGTATCTAACACATAAAGAATGAAAAAAATATTACTACTACAACCTCCAACTGACTTAGTGAATATTCTGCCTTGCAAAATTCAATGGAACTGAATACAAATAAGCAATGTCATCCACTCTGTACTACTGAAAATGTGGATTTGGTGGCTTAAGTGATAATATTGATAGTTAAAATATATTTCATACGTAGTGCTTGAAGAATCATCTAGTTCATTCAAACTCCAAGATTACTTCCCTCTCTAGATTTTTTCTTCAGTTAGTAAAAATGCCAACAAGATTTGAATACTAGCATTCAGTTCATACCTTTTGGGGGTTGGGGGTCTTTGATTCCAGTATCCTTTTCTATATATTTATGTTAAGAAATTTTCCGTCCTCCACTGACATTTTGACAATATCATATAAATTGTAATGTTTCACCCCACACAGTCCAACTGTGAGGAAGGTGTCCTATCATGCAGGTAAAAATTTAAGTTGCAGAGACACAAGTTCGTTTCCTCATAGTATAAGGTTTAGCTTCCATAAATGCCTACATGGATCCAGCTTTTTAGTCATGTAAATAGTAGGTATCCAATTAAAGTTCATTGCCCAAATCTCCTTATGTGATGAACCATAAGAGAGAAGCATGTCCAGAGGAATGAAAAAAAAAAAATTCCTGCTTTTATATGAAGTCTCCCAGGGGTATCTGAAAGTGATTCACTTTCTGGAGATCCTTTCTCTTGCTATCATCCAAAAGACAGACTTTTCATAATGTAGACTAGAAAAATGCCTCTTAGAGATGAATGTCACTTGTGCTCAAAATTATCCAGGGACTTAAGTTCAGGTAGGAAATTGCACCTGAGTCTTTAATGTCTTTGTGTAACAGGTAACCACGGAACTATTCTTCTTGCAACCCAGACTATCTTTCTCTAAAGACTGAGTCCGCTTCTCTTATAGCCAAGTGAAGCATGAAGTCTTTTCTCCCCTTCAAGTCACTAATGTGCATTTAATTCTTTCACGGCAGGATTACAGCAAATACTGCCCTACAAATGACTGTGAGATTCCAAAGCATCTTTTAGGATAGTGCTATAGACAGCTTTATGATCTGCCTGACAGTGCGCTCATCTTATACTGACCAGTGGTAGAAGTATGACAAGATGAATTGGTAATGTGATGTCTTCTGATATCAAACACAAAATATTTCATATTAGATGTTGTGTGTTAACTATCTGGAGTATCCACAACGTAAAAATTTTCTACAGTAGTTCTGCAGTAAAACAAATATCACTTCTCTGCAGGCTGGCTAAGGATTGCCACCTGTAACCTGAAATACCTGGGACCAATTTCAAGACCCACTGATGGCTTTTTGACTTTATTGAGCTTTACTTCCAGTCTACAAATATCACCAGATGACACAAGGAAAAACAACGCACCACAGCTTTGGTCACGATGAAGAGACTAATTTATTTTTTCTGACTCCAATCTTTTATAGTTCTCAAAAGATGCCAGTGGATTGGAGGGTGAACGTGCCACCTCTCCAACGACACTGGACAAACTACCTGCACATCAAATTTCTCCGCCTCTATGAAAGAATGCAAAACAATAGGTTGTTTACAGAAAGTTGTGTGGGAAAGTTCTCTACAAGAATGTAAACTCAGAAGGCTTTAGAAAACTCTTGATAATCAGGGCGACATCTCACCCTTTTCAGTTTAAAAAAAAGAAAAAGGAAAAGAAAAATGAACGATGTTCAGCGTCCATTCATGGAGGACTCATCAGAGTGATCACTCGCGTTGTCTGCATCTGAGTCATCACTCAACGATTCACCCACTTGATGCCTTTCAGGTTGGTCACGGGCTCCATGTTGCCCTTCGGCCAGATTCTGTCTCTGCGGTTGCAGGTCAGGGCGAACACACTTCGAAGGTACCCAGCGTGTCCCAGTATCTGTGGACACACAAGCATACCCACGCCCCGAAGCGATAAGGTCATAGGGACCTTCCCACTGTTTGGTGACTAAATTTCGCACTCGAACCTTCGCTCGAGGCTGATGTGCCTCGTCCGCAGCCTGCAACGAGAAACGATGATTCAAAATGACAGGGTTATTTGAGTTCTGCTGCACTGTAAGATGATTGATGGTGTACAAAGCCTTTTCCAACCGACTGTGTGGGGTTTCACCCTGCATTCCCCGTTTTTGTTTTTGAAGAACCCGCTTCAGAGTACCATGAGCACGTTCTACAATAGCTTGACATTTCGGGGAATGAGGGATACCAAACTTGCGTGATACACCCCACAGCTGCAGGAACTGCCGCACCTTTTGTGATGCGTAAGCAGGACCATTGTCGGTTTTTCACGGCAGAAGGTACACCCAGAACGGCAAAGGCCTGCCTCCAGTGGGCAATGACATCGCGGGCCTTCTCTCCAGTGTGAGCAGAAGCCCGCATCGCGGAGGAGAATGTGTCCACCATGACATGCACATACTTGAGCTGGCCAAACTCGGCAATCTGAGTGACATCGGTCTGCCAAAGCTCCAAGGCCCTAAGGCCTCTGGGGTTTACCCCTGCTGGTAAAGGTGGAGCAAGCGCGTGGCAGTCGTCGCAAGACTCGACAATGTCACGAGCCTCAGCTGGCGTCAGCTGAAACTGCTTCTGCAAAGTATGTGCGTTCTGATGGAAGAACCCACGTGATGCCTTGGCCTGTGCGAGTGTATCAGGCTGAGGTGCTACCCACGCCGGGTTAGCCAACCTGTCAGCCCTCACGTTACCTTCTGCCACAAACCCTGGCAAATTGGTGTGGCTCCTCACATGCAAAATGTAAAATGAATGAACCCGGGCCTGAATGGCACACCACAAGGTCTTCAGTAAATGAAACAAGGCAGGATTACTGACCTCCTTCAAGACCGAATGACCCAATCGCTGTGCAATGTCAGCCACATAGGCGGAATCCGTGACCAAATTGAAAGGTTCCTGGGAAAATCTCTCAAATGCCCTGACAGCAGCCCTCAATTCAACCAATTGGGCTGACCCATCCTGATGACCTTCCAGAACCTGCCTCTCAGATCCATCCTTCCAAGTAGCAATGGCCTTTCCTGTCTTCCCTGAACCATCAGTAAAGACGGTGGGCCCTTGCACAGGTTCCTGACTATTTTTGGGCCGCAAAGAAATTTGTGTGGATTTCGCCACCTGCAGTAGCTTGTGGCTGGGCAGATGATAAGTGATCTGCCCTGTGAAATTTTCCAGAGCACATTGCAGGGACACACTGTGTGCAAAGCTCCAGTCAAAATCCTCCCAGCATACCGGGAGTATGATCTTTGCGGGATCCACACCCATCAATTGCAAACACCGTTGCCGGCATTTGATTATCAAACGAGCAAGCAACTCAGCCAATTCAGTCGTCGTCTTCTGTGGCTGATGGGGCAGGAAAACCCATTCCAAGATGTGCAAGGGATCGGACCATTTGTCACTCCATTGGCCAATGATACCTGTGGGATGTGAATCTGGAGTGGTAATGAACACAGTGACATCAACGGAGAGGTCAATGCGATAAACTTGGTGGGCAGAAACAGCCCGCTGAACCTCCTCCAGCACCTGACGCGCCTCAGGGGTCAATGCGCGAGGCGACTTTAGATCAGAGTCTCCTTTCAACAAATCATACAGAGGAGACAGCTGTGCGTCAGTTAGTCCCAGGTACGGACGTAACCAAGTGATGACACCCATCAATTTCTGGGCATCATTCAGTGTCTTCACCGAATGCACAAATTGCACCTCCTGGTGTCGGATTGTCCGTTCCAGGATTTTGACCCCCAAATACTTCCAAGGAGGCTGTTGGACCTTTTCTGGAGTGACCTGCAGTCCATGCACATGCAAAGCATCGAGCAACCGAGGCGGAATCCTCAGCAGCTCATCCTGGGTGGAAGCAGCCACCAAAATGTCGTCCATATAATGATACAGACGTGCACCAGGAAACTGCTTGCGAACTCCAGACAAGGCACGAGCCACCTACCATTGGCATATGGCCGGGGAATTGCGCATCCCCTGGGGCAAAACTCTCCATTGATATCGCTGCGCAGGTTCAGCATTGTCAATTGCTGGCACCGAGAAGGCAAATTTTGGTCTGTCATTGGGATGCAAAGGAATTGTAAAGAAACAATCGTTCAAATCCACGATGAAGATCGGCCTATCTGCAGGAAGCATGGTAGGCGATGGCATGCCCGCCTGCAATGTTCCCATGCTTTTCATCACGGCATTGACCTTTCGGAGGTCTTGTAACAACCTCCGTTTCCCAGACTTCTTCTTGATGCAGAAGACAGGAGTGTTCCAGGGACTGGTAGAAGGCTCCAGATGACCCTGGTCCAACTGCTCCTGCACTAAATCTCGAAGGGCGCTCAATTTATCTTGAGGTAGGGGCCACTGGTTCTCCCAAACAGGTGTGTCCACCAGCCACCGTATAGGAGGCGTAGGACACTCTGCGCCCTTCGTCGCAGTGGCACCCATCAAAAACCCGTCCCAATGCGCACCTATGAAATAATGCAAAGCAATAGGTTGTTTACAGAAAGTTGTGTGGGAAAGTTCTCTACAAGAATGTAAACTCAGAAGGCTTTAGAAAACTCTTGATAATCAGGGTGACATATAAAACCACAATTTTTAGGGTTACATGATGAATTATTCTGTGTTCAGATAGAAAAATATCTTGAAAACATTTTTAAAGCATTCTAGCCAGTGATACTTTCAAGTGACTTGGTCTGACTAGACACTCCACTGATTTGTATTTAAAATATTATTAAAAAGACGTGCTATGGAAGGTATTATTTTGGATCGTAGGCAATAAAACTTAAGGGGAATCCAGCTCTTTAGAGCCCTATGTCTTTTTGAATAAAATTGAACACACTTAAAACGAAAAACCTCCGAACAAAACCATGAACCTTTTCTGTGCTCTTATTTGAAATCTTGATATCAAGTCAGGTCTCAGTGTGTACAGGGTTATTTTAAGCACAGTTTCTACCAAAAGAACTGCTGATGACATTTCAGAAGTGATTCCCTCACTGCTGTGCTCCAGTTAATGGGCCACTCTTGTGATAGCAGCAGTATTGCATCTAAAAATGTGATGATCTGCTGCAGATAGAAACATCTTTTTCTGCATTATGCCTGTTGATTAAAAAAAACCATGCTAAAACCTTATCCATGGAACACAGACCTGGAGGAAATGAAGCTTAATTGGACTTTATTCTCAAAAATAATAAGAGAATCTACTAGAAGGACTAGGCTCTTATCAACTCTTTATTCCCTGCTAATTTGGTATACTTAATATATAAATATATCTATGCTCCCTGTAAGCATAGATATATACCTGCTTAAAAGACATTCTACATGTATGTGTGGATGTATATAAAGGTCAAAAGCTGTGAGAAGTGGTCCATTGTCACTTCACTAAATATGACACCATAAATATGCATATGAGCACTGAACTAGTGCTCCCAAATGCCTGCTTCCTAAGTGTCTAACCTCTTCTTATTCATAATGTTTCATTACAGAAATAAGCACCTGGTAATCAAACAGACAAGCAGCCTATGACTGCTGTTGAGGTAGCTGTGATACACTAATACATTTGCACTAGGTCAGGTGCTTAGATGAGGCACATCAAGCTGATATTCCCAAAAATGCCTTTATCACTAGGAAATGCAGTCTCCGTGATTTCAGTTAATGAGTGCTGGATTATATAGCAAACAGGTGAATGTATAATTTTTGCTTTTCAGCTGTAATACCTAAGCTCTCCAAAGTGTCAACAACATTAATCTACTTAATCTGAAGTACACTACCAATTATTTTTTTTACAATTACTTTTTTCACAGTTGGAAGATGAATGTGGATTTTCTTTATAGATTCACGGTGTTCCTCCAAATATAAGTATATTCTTTTATGCAGCTTCCTTGCTGCCAATGTTGGCTCTATGCAGTGATTCAGTTCACTGGATTACTTTGTGACTCTTTAGTTCATAATGTCTTTTAGCTCTTGCAGGAATTATTTCTGAAATACTCCCTGAAAAGGGAATATGCCCAGGTGAAATATTAAATGGTGCTTTTCAAGACTTCCACAAATACAACATACATTTTTATTTCAATGTCTTTCAGTATGCAAGTCACTGCAATTTCAGTTGTTAGATATTAGTCAGAAACTAGATCATACAAGACACTGATGGTATAATTTGAGAAAATCCTAAGACTTCAGAAACTTAAAAAAAATGATTGAGGCTTCTGTTTGCCTGCTTGAAATCCACTTTAGTGTAGACTGATTCAGGTCTGACTTTCAAAAGATTTTATACTTTTTTCCCCTGCAGTATTTTTAATATCAGTTTTACTGCATCAGATTTTTTCTCCTTGCTACCCATTTTCTCCTACATGCCATTGCTTAAATACTTTTCTACCTTTGACACGTGCTATTTACTACATATTAGATCCTATGAAGTTATATTCCCTATCATACCTATTTTCTACCTTTCAATCAATATTAAAATTGGAGAGGTGTTTCACAAGATTTCTTCACATTATGAGAAAGTACAATATTTTTAAAAAATAATATTTGCTGAAAGAGCAAGAGCATTATTCCTTCTGTATTTTCTCATCTTCATATTGTGGTAGATGTGAGGTCTTGTAGTTTTTCTGGGATCCATTGTGACTTTCTAACTTCTCTGAAATCAGTTGAAAGTTTTGGATTAAAGTTCCTAAAATTCCTGGAAACTCAGAATCAATAAATATATTTTATTTTTGTTTTAATAAGGACGAATACTGTAGAAATCTAGATTTTCTTATTATCTCCTATAGGGTGAGTGCTTCCTTAGGTTGTTCCGTATTCAATAAATAAAATTTTTGAATATGCCTCAGAGTGAAGCAGTATTCCAGGAAGTTCAGTTTCAAAGTGACATCTATCGCTTTCCCAAGGCATGAATATCTGATAATTTTTAGCATAGTTTCCTAGAGAAATGTGGCATGTTTTGATGGCTGTTGCCATCTGTTTGCTTCTCATAAACCTTTCTTTCCTTCCACCTCAATGTTTCTGCTCCTGCAGTCCAGTTTCAATAGAACTGCCTTGAGGTGTCGTGGAAATCTGCAGGCAGATAGGGAAAAAAAGCATAAACTGTAGAATGGAAAAAGATAGCTCTTAATGAATCTGCAGAGTAATAAGCAAGGGCAGTAGATGAGTGAGGATGTTTATGTGGGTTTATGTGGGCTCAGGAGCCCGTGTGCTGAAAGCTCTGGCAGGATGTGTGATCACCTCTTGGAAAGTGAGTGAAGTGATCATGGAAAACAATAAAGAACTGGTTAACTTGGAGTCTTGGGAGAGAAAGCTTTAAGAGAAATATAACAGAAATCTACAGGAAACAGCAGTTTATTGGTTTCACTATTTATGGAAGACCTTGTTCATATGGAACATTCAAATTATACTGTGTAAATGTAAATTTCTCATGATAAGAGACACTACTGCAATATTTTATTTATCATACTTCAGCTCACACTCATTTTGAGGCTGATCCTCTGTGTCTATTTCTGCACCACAGGTTTTTAGGGTAGTGTAGCAAATCAATGCTTTTGACTGGTGTGTTGAATTTTGAACCAGGTTTTGTATTTTTTTTTGCAAAGCTTACAGCGTTCCAATAGATACCCTTTTCATCTGAACACTTGAAGTCCCTTATCTTCTTCAGTGAAGTCCTGTTCAGTGCAGAAAAGTTCATGGAAAATGTATAATATTGATGATGATGATGATTATCATCATCGTCGTCATCATTCCTGTACTTATTACTCAGGCAAAGCTCCTAAATAATTTAAACTGAGAACAATAGACTTCTTCTACTGTTTAAAAAGGTTATCCTGCTTACTGGAAAAGAGAGAGGATCTAAAATAAGATGCAATTCCCAGGAAAAAGCACAATTTCTGAATTGTGTTACTGAAAGTAGAAAGACAAATGAACGTGACTAATTTCAGAATCAATTTTGCTGTATTTAACACACAGCTGGTCTTCGACTGCAGCATTTTAAATGAATGAAGAAATAGTTTGATAGAACCCTTTATGTATTTTATTTATCACATTACTGACAAAAGATCTAACGTGTTACCACTTTGGAAAAACAGGTATTTTTTAGCTTAATGATGTTCAGTTCTTACAGGGTTCAGATGCTCAGGTTTTAGTCTGCCAGGGCAACATATTTTACATACAGGTAAGAATCTAACTGAGAATAGCTACTTTTTCTCTAAGAAGTTTTGCTGATGTTTGTGCTCTTTTTCATGCTCAAATCAATTGTTCTTGTAAGCAATCAACTCCTATTTCTGTTCCCTGCTGTATTCCAAATCTAGTGCAAGTTCACTTATGTCGTGGTTCTTGCTGGCCTTTTATTAGTGTTCTGATGTTGAAGTTGAATATTAGTCTGTAAGCTATAATAATATGAGTTCCTGTTCCTCCTGATTACTCAGGAAGAAAATAATTTACATGTCATACAGGTTTGGACATAGAGACAAGAATCTAGAAGACTTCCAAACTTGGCTACCACACGTGATATGGCACTTCTGACAGACCTTTGCACTGGGCTGCTCCTGGGGAACTTGTAAGGAGCTGATATTGACTTCAGCAACAGAGCATTTTCAGAAGCCTCTACTGTGACTGAAATAGGTTGTAGTCAGAAGTTATTGGATAATTCTGATTTGTTCCACCAGATCAGTGCCCCAGTGTGCAAAACATAGACATAGTGAACTACTTAAGGGCCTTACAGCTTTAAAAGACTTTACTGACAGAAACCACATCTTAAACTTTAAGAGTTTCAATGTCAAATCCAGCAATATAGAAAAAAAGTAAGGTTAGCAGTAATCATTCATTGCAGATACTAAAGCTGTATGTTTGTTAAAATACTTTTGCTGATATTTTACTTTTCTGCATTAAAAAAATAGATTGTGCTGTATCTGAAACTGAAATAAAGAGCCATTCTTGGCTCTGGGGATCACTTCAATGAGTGGGGTTGGGGGTTCTGGAAAATCCTAAAATATTCCTGTAAAAATGAAATCTACCTGAAAAATTAGGACTCTGTACAAAGTAAATTTAATTGGCTTCTTCAGTGTAGAAAAACAATACATAGGAATTTAGGCATATAGAACTTGTGCACAGAAACTGTAAATTCTCCACTGTCTTGCCCAGAATGGATTATTTAATCTCTGCTTTAAATGCTGTGATGTGTTCCAGCTGAGTGAGGTGTCAACTTGTGTGGTCAGATGCCCCCGAAAATATTGCCTCAATTTAAAAGCATTGTAAGCAATCATAGCAGATACGTTTTTCAAGTGAGAGAGGAGAAACCACTGGGAGAGAGCAGCCACATGCTGGAATGTGTCTAGTCTTCTGTGAGCAGCATCCTGAGGTAAGACCCCAGAGGACTAGAGGTCTTCCTACTCTCCTCTGCCTGGTGAAAATGCTCCTCAGCACAGCTCCTGATAACGATATATGGTGGCTCCTCATTTATGTGATATACTCAGCATTATGAAGGGATTCACAATTTGGAGGATGGATTTTACAGAACCAGTTTTGATGGTTTATGGATTTAGCATAAACCTCTCTTTTAAGGAATGGGTATTTGGGACTGTTTTAGCCTAATTTTTGACTATAGTATCACAAGCCCAGCTCTGCACCATTGATGTAAAGTACTCTTCTGCTTTGGAGTTAGATAGCATTCGCTAATTTCTATAAACTAATTAATTAATTTATTATTAATAATTTATTTAATTTATTTATTATTAATTAATTAATTAATTTTCAGATGTTAAAAATTACAGGTCTTTCAAGAGAAATGACTTTATACCTGATTTATCTAAATTACATATTAATGAGACAAAACCTTATGTTCAGGCTATATTTAATGAGGAAAAAGTCAATCCATGGTGTGCAAAACTTCCATATTTTCTGCATGGACACAACTATGAAAAGTAAATTACTTTACAACCTCTCTGGTTTTTAGTTTTGATGCTAAAAGAACTAATGAAAACCAATTTGCACATTGTTCACCTGAAGATGGAGCTTGAGTGGTTCCGAATACATATGCAAAGTATAACTTGTCACACAGAGCTGTGGTTAATAACTTTCTCTTTGGACTTTGTACAGGGGAAGAAGCACCATCTTAAGCTTTTTTAGATTCTTGTGGCAGAAAAATGAAATCTATAAACAAACTTTCTTTCTTTAATCTTCCTCAACTAACCTATGCTCCTGGGTGTTTTACAGATTCTAATGTAAGACTCCTGTAATTATTGAACTGTTCTTTTGACCTGGTTGCTTGAAGGATATTGGATTTCTCTTATCTGTAAATGGAGATTAGCAGTCAGATCACCTGAAGTGCTAAAACACTGCTATTTTTTTTTTTTAACAGATTTATTACAAAACCTTATTTTTCCTTCCTACCTTGAACTTCAGCATTCACATTTCACTCACTGTATTATCTGTTCAGAGTAATTTGAGGATGACATTCCTGGGATAAATTTTTAGTATGCTCTTTAAGGTCTCCAGTGCAATTTTATTAGCTAAATGGTGTCTCTGGAAAAGAATAATTGCATAGTTGGATAATTACTTAGGTACTGCTAATAATAATTTAAAATAATTAGAGGGTGTTCTCTGTGGCTGCTGTTTCCTGATTGTTTTGGTGACTGCTTTCTTAAAGGACTTCTTGCCTGTGCATACTCCAGCTCACAGTATTCTCTGAGGACGTCTTTTCTTTACATTCCAACTTTTCAGGTAAAGCTATTGATTACGCAGTTCCCAGACACATGGAAGTGTCTATGAGGACCTGAAATTGCCTGCAGTGTAACTACCTAAAAAATAGGGTATATCTAATTGTGATTAGGCTTGGTCCTAATTCTGTCCCTTCTGATTTGTGCCCCCTAACTATAGTCCCAATAAACTAATTTTATAGGGTTGTAGGAGCAGGAATGTGGTGGATATGTGTGGCAGGAGAATAACAAACATATAATGAGTGACCAAACCAAGGAAATGGACATATTCTTTCCCATTTTGAGTGAAAACAAAGAGTCCTAAGTTGTGTTTTCTGAAATTTGAAGCCCATCAAGAGTTCTGAGTTTGTGAACAGGAGCTTTGACCTCACAGGACAGAAGCTTTTATTTCCATTTTCTGTATTCTCATTATTAAAATTAATTCCTTCTTTGTTACAAATTTTTTTACATGGAAATATTCCTAGCACTAAGATGAACAAAGAAATGAGGTATTTTCCTTTTGTTAACTAGGAGACCATTCTCCTAAGTGCGAAATGATATCTACCTCTCAATTTAACAAAGATCACTTCTGACAAAATTGAAGAGTGGGTGAGGGCAAGGAAAAAGTGAAAATGAAATATTGTAAAATCGTTCTTATTTCTACAAATGCAAGAAGAGTACTAAACACCATGCTTGTAAATAGAGACAGGCATACGAGGAGGAAAGCAGGGTCACCAGTGACCAAGAATGAACAAGACAGTTGTAAACATTATCTGTCCAGTTCACAAACCTTCTTCAGTTTCTGTTTACGAGCCTCAGAAAAACATTTTAGGCAAAGCTTTAAAAGAACCTGGAGGACTGTACAAAAATGCCAAGAATTGGATTAATTGGCATAATGCAAGGTGGCTGGGCACAGCTGGGGAAAGTGTCAGTGTAGGGAGAATCCCCACCAAGTAAGACTGTCTGTGCAATTAGCTATCTGAACTCTAACCCTTCCAGAATAATTAATGAATAACAGAGGGGATCAAGACAAAGACACAAAGTGATTTGGTGGGTGCTAGCAAGTAATACATCAAAGAATGCTGGTAATTGGCCCTGTGGCTTTCATTCTTTGCCCTATTTCTTTCAATTCATTGACTCAAAATAATAGGTTCAGGTTCATTATCAACAGGTTTTAGCTGCAAGAGCACAACACTTCAACAAAGCTATGATTGTAGCAGTGCTGGTGGCTAAGCAAAAGTTGTAGAGTGTAGCACACTCCCTTGAAAGGGAAAGTAGCAGCATAGTCATAGGCTTTGTCTTACATGAAGCAGTTGGTATTCACAAATTTGCTCTGAGTTTTCTAAGACTTGGTGTTCGCTGAGGTTACGATGCTGGAATACAGTTGGTATGGGCAGGTATGTATAACTCTGCTTCAAACGCTATTACAGTAGCAACATCTGTATTCTGTTCCTTCAGCTGTAAGAAATGAAATAGAATTCCTGACATCATGTGTCACATGCACATGACATTGTTTGCATACTAATAGAGACAGTTTAGAGACTTTCCCTGTTTTGGTGACATTGCAGTAAAGGGAAAATTTATTATTTTGAATCTGTAAAAATATCTTTCTGATCTGCAAAATTTTACTTGAGGGGTTGAGTTTGTTTGTTTGTTTGGGTATTTTTTCTTAAATCAGAAATGGAATCTCCACTGTTTGTTTCTAGTGCAAGTGCTGTTGTTAAAGGTTGATACAACTGTTGAGTACTTAATTAATTAGTATGGCCTTTGATAAAGAACAGAAGAAGAAGAAGGAGGATATTAGAGCAGTCATCCTCAAAGAGTGTATGATATATATTTTTTTTTCTGCTGTCATTTTACGGTGGTCATTTCGCCCTAGTAAATATTGTTATTTTCTAACCATTGTAGTAAAAACAATTGCATTTACGGTTAAAATCTCTATGGCACCATAGCTAAAAACTGTCCTCTTGGTTTAGTATTTGAGAAATTTGAAAAGTGGTTTAAATTTTTAAGCTTACTTATAAGCACAAATAGCTGTAAAATTATTTTTCTTCTTGGTTAATGTATGAGAATAAGGAACACTGTTTGCTATTTAAAACATTTACCCCATTTTGCAAATACACAAAATGGGGTAAATGTTTTAAATAGCAAACAGTGTTCCTTATTCTCATACACAGTAACATGAAAACTTCCCATTTTCTTTGACAGTCTGTGAGGAGATAGTCTGCAACTATTTTCTGTCTAAGTCTTACAGATTAGATTCTGATCTCCATTATACCACTGTTGATCTGAAAGAGTTTGAGTGAACTTTATGCAGAATTTCATTTCAAGTGGACTATGTTTTATGATTGTGAAATCATACAGTAGAATACTGAGTAATAATAAAGTTAGATAAAGAGTTTCTGATACAACTTGTGACATTTCATTTTCATTTTAGTAATATTTCAGAGAATATCAATTATGTATCAAATATTCAAATACACATGTGAATTACCAGTACATAAATGTAGCTATAAATGCAACAATGCATGACCAACAGCCACAACCCTTTAAGTGCAGCCATACTGTTTGAAGTAATGATGTCACTGATCTGTGCATAGTTGTTCTTTGTTGTTGTCTTCTATTACGCAGGTTCCTCCATTAGAACATGCGCTTTATCAATAGCTTTGCTTGTACTATAGGCAAAAGCACTGCAGTTCAGGAAAGGCTTTATTAGTGTGTTTTCTAAATGGAATAGTTATCTTTTGATAAATTCTAAGCAACACTTCTTAGAATTTAAAAAAAAATTAAATGTTTGTTTTAAAACACTGCTTTGCACTGTGAACAGCGCTCCAAGCCTAGTGTGACAAAACTGTTAGTCAGAATGTTTGCTCTCTGCTCTTTGTGATTCCAAGTGGTTTTGGCAGAGATTTCTTGTAAAAATCTCAGCATGATTGAGATGATACATGAAACACTTTGAGAGTATTTCAGAATTGTTAAGTTCAAAATGTAGTTCTTTCTGAGGCTTTTCATAGCACCGAAGAAGTCTTTTCCATCTGTTCACACTAGGACATGAATGCCATGAAAATATATATATATATATATATATATATATATGTATATATATATATTCACAAAATAACTTTTAAGGATGGCAAAGAAAGAGTAAACTGTGATTTTTTAGTCTTGCCACTGTTATATGTTGTTAAAATAAATATTTAAAAACTACTTTTATTGTGAAAAGCCGTGCTCCAAGTGCCTTCTGTCACACATATATTTCAAGTTCCTGAGTCGACAAAATGCTGATTGATCTTGTCTCAGAGGTTCTTACACTTTTTCAGAAAGTTGCTCCTCTTTTTGTATAATTTTGCCTTCAAGTGAATAACAAGACTTTGGGGGAGAAGGAAAATCGTTATTAAAAATACACCCAGACTTGATCAAAATAACTTTGATGGCTAGAATGATGAGTACAGTCATTCTCTTCCTTTGACAGATTTTTTTTTGTCTGAGATTTGAGAGCACCAATATTGATTTAGAAAGCTCAGTCACTCAATTTTAAATGAATTGGAAAACTTTTCCACTTTCTCACCTATCAGCCTCCATAAAAAAGGAGATTCTCTTGCAGGGAAAAGTGCTATTCTCACTTTGGATATCACAATGTGTTTATGATGTGGGCTTAACTAAACAGTTCCTGTTTATGTGACTAGGAAAGAAAGACTGTCTTTATTTAGGGTTGGAGTTTTGACTGTAGCAGCTGGATACAAGTCTGGATCCTAGGCTGCCTGTGGGACCTGGACCCCCTCAAGGGCATTCTTTCCATCAGGTACCCTCTGCTTTTCTTCTCTCTGATAAAAGTGACAACAGTATAAGCCTGTTCCCTGCTCTCTCTCTCCTGGGAATTGCTGCACCCCAGGGAAATGGCAGAAAGCTGCATGTGACTGTGCAGCAGCCTGGATCCTTTTGGACCACAGAAATTTTCCCTGAAATGCACAGGGAGCTGATACTTTCTACTTATGATTATCAAAATTACTCTTATGCACTAAAAATGAACTTGGTTTGGTAGCAGAACTAACTGTAAATGGGAAGGCAGAGGAAGAGGAGCTGAGGGACAGTTGTGTCTCTCAAACATGCTCAGTTCCTGTCTTTTAGTGAGAACAGGAACCAGTCCAGACTTTTAAGGACATTTAGCATATGAGAATTATAATATAACTCATTGCATTGCTTTCTAACAGAGAGTGCACAAAGCCTGCAAAAGAGAAGGGAGTCTTGGTTGCTGAAGGTCAGTTCGTGTTTCAAAGGCTGACTTCTTTTGTAAAGGGTCTCTCTGCCTAGTGTTCCCACAGGAAAGGACCCAGGGGCTGGATTCATGCTGGCCTGCGGACAGGGAAGGGCTGAGCTTCCGTTCAAATCACTGCTCCCTGAAAGAAAAGGCATTTCAGTGCAACCTTAGTTGTCTTTGACTAAGATCCAGATACTTTCTGAAGCAAGGTCTTCATTTGGCTGATATTATGTGCTTGAAAATCTCAAAGGCTGTAAATTTTGCAAAATCCAGATTCGTCTTTGCTGTAATTTTTTTATCTTAACTTGGTGTGGTTTATTTGGCCTGATATCCACTGAACGACGCCTTATAGGAACTATTAGCAATATATGGGCTGAATTGGTCTGGGAGAGAAAATAGTATTTTTTTCTCAAATCTTTAGATGTCATAAAGGGAAAAACATAGGCTCGCAGTAACTAGACTCAGGGAATACAATCTGTGTTTCTAAGCTTTATTCCTGAACTTTCTTAGACCAAATTTATTACCAAGTCTTCCAAAGACAACAATATTCACCATGACAAAGCCCTCTGAGATTATTAGGTAAAAGGTTTATATAGCAGGAAGATATTACTATAATGGCATTTAAATTTAATTATTTCTCTAACAGTTATTAAAGGAAATGGTTTTAGCTTTGGAAAGGAACTGACCCCTGTAATCAATAATGTTCTTACCTCCTTGCAAAGTGTGTTGCTTATACAAAAGAATAAGAAATCATATTTGGATCTCAGAGAAAAGGATGGCAGGATGTGGAAGGGCACAAGGATGCTGAGAAAAGAATCCTGACCAGCCAATTCTCATGGAAATTACTGAGGTAGAAGACAGAAACAGGGAACAGTTGAGGAGAATATTTTAGATATTAGATCTGCTAATTGTGCCTTGCCCAACCAAGAAGAGTGTGGTTAACCCATCTCTCCCTTCTCCCCTAGGGCCAGGCCTTCAATTTTTTGTGCCCTTTGCCTCCTGATCTCTTCCATTATGATTTTTATATCACTTGCCAGCATTTTTTCTGGCTGGGGGATCAAATGAGTTTTCTCATGAAAAAAAAAAATATAAACTTCTGTGAATGTTGTCTTATTTGTAGACCTTTGAATCCACCTAAGATTTTCAAGTGCCCTGTGGGGAGCTAGGCTGTCCCTGTCAAGAGTAGAGGTCAGGGGAAGGCAAGTGCATGTCCTGTTATCTCTTTTCAAGTTTTCCAATGCTGTGAGGATAGCAATGACATCTTCAGCACTTAAGAAGGCAGCTCTGTTTCAGTGTCCAAGTGTTATGTCTGTCTGAAGTTTTTGTCCCTGAACAACTTTTGGTATTGGATCTCTTCCCTGCTTGGTGATATCAGAAGCCCTATTGACTTCTCCCAGAGTTATTGCTAAAAATTGTGAACTGTTTGAACCTCAGCCTCCTTGCAGTTGGTTTTGTGCAATGCAATAAAAACTTGTTTGTGAGAACTTTCACAGTATTTTTGTAGCTTTCAAGTAAAGAACAATTAAACCAGGAAAATGCCATGCTAATTGTACCTCATTTTTTATTACTGGTGTCCTCCAATCCTTGCCTCTCATGAAGTGTTAAATGGGTCCTTTAATATTACACAGAGAATAAATAATACAGTGCAAGAGAAAATGCATGTTCCCCAAACAGGACTTGTGGATGTAACTCCCATGTTTGAAAGGATTTGAATGTGAAGAATCACATATGCCCATAGCACTTACAACAGTGTTAAAACTAGGCTTTCAAGAGGCAAAAGTGCCTCC
Organism: Vidua chalybeata; assembly: GCF_026979565.1. NCBI lineage: Eukaryota > Metazoa > Chordata > Aves > Passeriformes > Viduidae > Vidua > Vidua chalybeata. The sequence continues at coordinate 48,001,125 of NC_071534.1, read as the reverse complement.
CTTAAGGTTCTAGTATATAACTACTACTGTAAAAAAAAAAAAAAAAAAAAAAAAAAAAAAAAAAAAGCTTAAGGGTCTTAGCGTGATTTCTAGTTATTCCTAATTTGGAGGAATTAATTGCATTATATGAGCCTATCCTGATCACAGAATTTTTTAATCACAATCTGAGGAAAATGTGTCTTCAACACCATATAAACCACAGTTTCCCTATAAAATACAGAAAGCCTTCATCCATTTTCAAGTTCTTTTCTTGAGTCTCCCTACTGTGATGAAAGTGTCATCTCATCTTCTATTAATTTTGTCTAGATATGTATATATTATGAATATTATTATGGTATAGCTTCTGAGGCAGGTTTTCTCATATATTTTTAAGAATTTTAAACTGTTAGAATTATAGCTAAAACTTCCACCTCACTTCAAAAAAACATGTTTGTTTGTGAGAAGAAGGTGGTATTACGCAAACTTTGCCCTGTAACAGCCTATGAAAGTCAAATACAGAAGCAAATTTCTAGTAGTTCCTTAAGAAGCAAACTTTTTCCCCACCCTTCATGGGAAGGGAAGTAGGAGCTGTGAAACCCCTGTGCTTGCTTCTCTTGGCATTACTGACCTCCAGCTGTATGGTCATATCTGCGTCTCGTGCTATGGCTGAGGAGCTAGGGTGAGTACTGGGAGAGGCAACTACCTGCTTGTAGGGATTATTCTATTTCTTGTGTTGGGAACAACCAGCTGGCAGGAACTAACCTGGGTTCAGGGACTGCAGGAGAGGATGGAGGACCTCGCAGTGGTGGTGGCAGCTCTGGGGAGAGCCCAAGAATCCCTCCAAGCCTGGCAGGCAGCACCCACCTGTTGAGCAAGTGTGTGTGAGAGCAGCAACTGCACAACAGGGCTCAACTGTGTAGTCATTAACAATCAGTTTTAATGCAACTGCCACTGACGCTGCAGTGTATTTCTGTGTCAGGAACTGCTTGGTTAAAAAGATATTTCGATGCCTTCTGCATTTGGATCACATTAGAATTAAAATATTGAACTTCTGTAGCCACAGTGTTGTACCATAGCTAATGCGTTTAAGTTAGACCATTGACTTAATAGACTGCTTTCTGAGGAGACAAGAAGATTTGATTTCACTGTTCTATAAAATTAAACTTGTTTTACTACAGAAAAGAGTACACGATTTTTACTGCTTATTTACCTAGAGATTCTGCGTAGTTCAGTGGAAATTGTGACAATTAATTCAGAGCAAGATTCTATTCAAATAATATTCACATGACAGCACACTTTTTCATTGTGCAGTTTACTTCTTTCACTGATCCATTTTATATTTAATTATTAAATAACTTTTTGGAGCTATAGTGACTTTAACGATTGTATGTACAGATGTTAAGTCCATGTTTACGGATGTATAGACAGCTATATTCATTCGCAACTAAACTCTCCACTATGAAAACTATGATTTTAAATATAGGCAATTTGTCCTCAAGGGAAAGAAAAATAATACCTACTGATCTAAAAAACCCCCAACCCTAATAATGCCCCTTTGTCTACCTAACTTATAATTACAATTTAGTATTTAAAGAATTAATGATACTTGATCTTTTTACCTCCACAGCCATGGAAAAATCTCTCAAATTTGGATGTCCAAAATTTAAATGAATTTTCAAAGCCTAAGAGTGGTTTAAGAGCATGGTCTACAATAAGATCAGTAGAGACTGGCATTCTTTAGTCACTTTTGTGGTTCTCACAAGAATATTCTGAATGTATATTTTCACATCAAAGTCAGTATGTCCCCTGAAATGCTGAGCAGAACAACTATTGGAGAGCTATGCATAAATGTATTGGAGAGCTATACATAAATGTATTGGAGAGCTGTACATTGAAGAACTATACATAAATGTATTGGAGTGATAAATGACTATTGGAGAGCTATACATAAATGTATTCTCGCACTACTGTGGCAACTGACAGGACTGAGTACTAATTTAGATGCTTATTTTTAAGTCAAGATCAACTTAAAAATTCCACAGTTATTTATCTCAAATAATATAATAAAGCTGCTTCTGGTTAGCTCATCTAATCTGTGTCATTCTAATAGACTGACCTGTGGGCTAAGCCAGTTGTCGTTGTGGACAAGCAAGATCTAACACAGAGAAATTCACCTGCCTATTTTAGATATAATCAGGACAGAACTCCCTAATTTTTTTAAAATCCAAAACTTGCATTCTGGAACTGACTTGAATTTGTATGAAAGAAACATAGCAAAAAAAATTGAAATTAAAAAATGGTAAAAATGTTATATTTGAAGCTATTATTTTCTCTTCATGTTGACCTGCTATGTGTTCCCCAAGGTCAGGAATGCCCAACACCTCTACTGAGTGGGAGATGACAAATGTGACCTGGAGCTGTGAGGAATAACACGTGCTTACTAGAAACAGACTTCTGTATTCTCTCCAGGGTAATTGGTCATGCTGGGTGAATGCAGGTATGAGGGTGTGCATAATTGTAAATGTAATGTATTTAAGAAAACGAAGGTGTAAATCAGAAGTTTCTAAACCAGGTTGGTAAAAGCCAAAATCTCCCTTGAGCTGTGTGTTGTCCTGGTGTATTCTGTTTTGATCTGCCACTCTAAGCTGCTTCATATTGATAGATTTGTATTACCAGTACATGAGACAGTGAGCTTTCCCAGGCAGTTGTTTTCCCTGCACCAAAAGCTACAGAAACACTGTGAGGATCCTTTGGCAAAAAGGCATAGGAGGGTCGTGCTGTGAAGCTACCTCGAAGCAGTAAGTGAGGGGCAAGTGAGCAAGGGGCCAGGATTTTTTCATAGTCACTCTTTTACATTGGGGGGCTTCTTGGAACTGTACCAGTATGTTGCCCATCTAGATGATGGGTAAGCAGGGCTGGTCAATATTCTGGTTACATCTGCCTGTCACTGGCCTTGTACCAATGGGACAGATTCTGCTGAGCTGTGAAAGCACAGGGCTGCAGGCTGTTGTCAGCACAAGGCTGAGAACTGAACAAACACTTTTCTGCAAGCGATAATTATACCATGGTTCAGTAAAGGAGCACTTGCAGAGCCCAGCAGAGTGAAGCACAATAACCTTGCTGATCAAGCAGCCATACCCATTGGGATCTATTAACTTTTCATCTTGGCAGAGATTATATAGATGTGTTCAAAATCTGTTGGTTTGATGTTTATTTCAGGAAAAATTAAGTTAGGATAGGGAAAGCTGCTTCTCAAGTCTCAGGCTAGACATCTTGCAGGAAGTACTTCTTGTTTTCCTCAGTTTAATATAATGTTTTGAAGCCTCGCTTCTTCAGAGGGTGTTCAATCCAACTGTTTGCCTTTACACAAGTGGGATGTCCCTCTTCAACTCCCTGCAATGACTGCATGTCCTACAAAGTCTTTAGGGGATGAAATGATATATTGCAGTGCAAAATAATTTTCCCGTTTTTTGGGTATTTAATGAATTGTGATTTTGAAATGAAGAGTAATTCTGTTCAATTAAAGTCCAACCAAACTCAGATAAAATTTTACTGAGATTTATAAAGTCTAAATGGCTACACAAGCTGTGTTGGAGGCACTTTAGCTGCCAGCAGGATCCAGTCCCTCAGTCATTGCATGGGAATACACACTCACTGTCCTAAGATAATGTTCTTCACATGTATCTTGGGTCAATTTTAATCGAGTGTGTGTTATTGATTTTGTCATACTGCTCTGAACTTCCTTGTTAAGTCACAGTCTTAAGCAATAGCTGAAAGTTTGGGATGGGGCAGGGGAGAACAAAGCATGAGATGACACTTGTCAGACTTCTCAGCCTATTCTGGAAAAGGAAGTGCGGGACATTTTGCAAGATAATCAGGCCTTAAAAAAAATTCAGTGTGTTTTACAACAAATTTCAGAGACTGTTTAAGGGAAATAGTGAGCCAAACACAATTTTACGGTGAACCAGTTCAGCAACAGATTTTACTACATATGCTTTCACTTGTACTGATTTGAAAATGGCAAAATAAACAGGAAAATTTGTTTTTTTCTGAATATTATATGAACTGATGATGACAGTGCTCTAAGTGGAAATGCAGAATCTCTACCACATAGTTTATGGATTGAAAATATGGAAATACCTTTGATAGATATCACTTTGCACATTTTCTTTTCATAACTTCCATTCTGTTGACAACATAACTTCCATTTCTCTTCACAAATTCCATAAATGTAATCAATGTCTGAGAACCATGAAGTATTCTTTTATAATTTCTGCTGGTTTTTGCAGAACTGCAATTGCTTTAGCAGCATCATAAATGGTATGCAAATGTAAATACAATCCGTCAGTGTACTATACTGACAGCATTCAACATGAGATGTGTTTCACACGGGGAGGGGGGAGGGGAAGGACAGAATGCAGAAATAATATGAGAATGGTTACAAACCAGGCAGTTCACCCCCTGACAGAAACATGAATGAGATGGCAGACTCAAAATATGAGGACTAGGAATGATGTGGCAAATGAAATATAAAACAAAGATGTTAATAAAATTTAAAAACATCTATAGTCCAGATGTTTATTTACATAAAATTTAACCTGTGAATCAAGTACATGTTTTCTCCCTGTTCTAAAGTGAATCTTCTAATAAAAGAAGTCAGTCTTCTTTTTCATCTCAACATTCCTAAATCTTCAGTCTCTGGGCTTGACATCTACTTTTAAAAAAGGATTAAAAATAGGAAAGTGAAGTATAATGACTTTGAGCAATAACGGCATGACTCATATGACTTTTTCTTAGTCCACTGTTAACTCAAGCTAAGGATGAACTCTGTTCAGTTTTAGTTTCGAATACTAGGCTATTTTTCTGGCAGAACTTCGGTAAAGACAGCTGAAATCTTTGTTGTATAAATTATGATGCCATAGAAACTTTAATTAAAGAGGTCCAGATACTCAGCTACTATATCTCAGTATTTAATGAAATGAGTTATAATAAGTCATGATCTCAGACATTGTGACCAGCATACAAAATAAATATGGTAATTTACCTCACTCATATGTAATAACTTCAGAGCATCTGTAGCTCAACAGCATTAATATATTGAATGATGACAAAACAAAACCTTTCCACTGCAGTGTGAGAAAATTTCAAGTTCTGTTTCCAGAAATGTTTCAGGACCTTTGGGATAACATAATTCCTGCTGCTGCTGCTGTTATCTGGCTGCTTAAGACCCCCTCAAGTAATAATGTCTTGAGGTGGATCAAGCTGGTACACAAGTAAGAGTTTCCTGCTTTCTTTAGGGAACTGCAGGCAACTGAGATTGACTCTGCCACATGCCTGTCTAATGTCTCTTCTGCTCCTCCTCAGAGTGGATGATCTGCTGCTCAGGGCACCCATGAGCTGTTTAACAGCTGGAAAGAAAGTTACTCTTTCTGCAAATAAGCCCTGAGAAAAGACAGAACCAAAATACTGTCTTTCTCCTCCCAGGAGTAAATAATTTTGAGAGTGCCTGGGCTCCCAGAGGTAAAGGGAGGGTATGAGTTACCTTAGTGCCTACAGATGTTTGATCAGGTCTGCAGCTTCTCTTGCTTTTTAGTGAAATCTTTGAAAAAAGACGTCCAACCAGTTATAAACACCAATAAGAATTTAGCTTATCTTTATAGTTACTAACATGATAGCACATTAAAATATGTCTACTTATTAACCAAACTGAATTAATCAAAATTATCTTTTTCTTTGATGCACGTGAATCCTGTTCATTCTGCAAAATGCTCAAAGGGTTAAATTAAAGATGAAATAGAACACAGAAACATGCAGGAGAACCTCCCCCTCCTTCAAATCATATTTAAATGATAAAAAGGCTTTCTACAGGGTTAAAGTCAAAGTGTAGATTTCCTGTTATATTTAATAATGTAACTTCTTCATACATAATGATAAACATTTATTCTTGTAAATTCAATTTCTGGAATTACCATAATTAATTATGTCAGAAAATAATGGAAACTATTTCATTTCTGTTTGTTTGAATCTTGTTTAAGCTGACTATTTTTTATGCACAAACATTTTTCTATCAGCTTTTTTCAAAGGACTTTACGTTTAAAGATCTTTCAAGTCAATTCCATTAGTTCATTATTTTTCTCCACATTGCTATTTCTGATTCATACCATTTTAATTAGATTTTATTTTAAGCTATGTTACATTTTTATGTCAGCAAACTGTGCCTGAAACTGCCAAAAAAGCCCCCCGTGTGTCACTGAGGACAGTAATGATTTCATATCTGTAAAATTTCAACAAATTTATTAGATGAAATTCAATAAGATAGCTTCAAATATATACATATTTAGCAGCTACTTAAAGTCTGGGTGCACAATTGTTGTTTTTTGCACCTTATTGTTGTTTGTACCTCATTTTTGTCAAACAGTACAAAGAAAAGCATCAAGGAAATAAAAAATATTATATAAATATTGTTTTTCAAGTTTTTTGAGCTTCACTTAATATGCCTAAAGATGTGCACAATTCGTGCAAGTGAGAAATATTCATAACTGAACATTATGGAACATTAAAGTAAAATGAGTTCAGAGAACTCTTATTTAGAACTTCCTATTTTACCACTACTAACTTTCAGTTAGAATAAAAAAATTAAATTAAATATTTGAATGCTCTAAATGTCTGTCTGTCTTTGCTCTGTGCTCAGGGACAGAGCTCTCATTTGGAAGGGAGGATGGTGAGGGGAAAGGAGTAACCGATGTCTTCAAGTTAGGCACTGCCTGATCACCTGTAAGACAACTGCATACATTTATGTATGCAAATTCAGAATTCCCTCATCTAATAATGAAAATAACTCTTTGCAGGGAAAGTAGGACTTCTGGAGACAGCTTTTTTTCCATAAACAGCAGCTTATCCACTCTTTTTTCTAGAAGATAGGAAGCCGCATTTAAATAGGAATCCTTGTGTTCTTTGTGTGTTTATTGCACCTCTTAGATACATTTAGAAACCGCAAACTTGTTGATACACTTGTTCTGGGAGTGTAAAACTTTGCATAAAATTTTGAATCTAAACTAGCCCATGATGGACAGTGTTAGTTTTTTTTTTTTTTTAGTCTCAACCTTATTGAGTACTGTCATTTCAACATTCCTGCATTGAAAGATGCAGGTCTACAAACGTGCTGTAGTTTTGAAAAATTGTCTACCTATGTTAACCATTATTCACATAATCCTACTGTGCAAAGCTGCATAAGGTTGTGTGGATTGTAGAGGTCAGCCCTGGTAATTGAATAACTGGTGCTCCAGGTGGAGCCTGAGGTGGGATGCAAGTGTTGTGGTGTTTGTCTGACCTCTTCCCACAACTGTCTCACTTTCATGAGCAAAACAATTTGTACACAGTTATTTTTATCTCAGAAAATTTGAACAGTTGGTGTCAGCCTACATAATGCCTGGCTATTATAATGCCTCTTTCTTTTTTTATTAACAAAAGAGCTCTGAATATTCTTAAAAAGTTGACATTATTTCATTAGCTGTTGCCCATCTATGACTAAGTCTGCTGAAAATAATATCATGTTCTCTGCTGGATATCTCCATGAATGTTTCTAAAACATGACTTCCCACAAGCACAGAGGACCATAAAAGGGCAATTAACAAAAGCAGGGCAATTAACAGGCATGGAATATGTATTCCCAGACTGTTTCTGTTCTCTTGTTAGTTCAGAGTTGTATTTATTATTGCATCTTTCATAAATGTGTAATGTCCCAGTCAAGCACTCCAAAAGACAGAAATGGGTGTTTGTTAAATTTCTCATCCCTTTTGAGTTCCTCAGTTTTAAGAAAGAGGTTTTTATATATTGGATTTTTACCAGCATTACAGAAACAAATTTCAGAATTTATTCCAAAATCAGAATTTTGCTATAGGAGTGGCAAATACTCCAGCACATTCAAAAAAGCAGGAAATCTGATATGTTGTATTACCACCACATGGTGGTTATAACTATTGGTTGATTATGCCTCCTTACCAACCTGTGATGTGGGACAGAGCCTGATATTCTCTTCCAAGTTTGCAAAATGTACAGTGTGAAGGGTTTCTGACATATCACAAGATTTTAGGAGTAGCATGGCTACTGAGGGCTACAGCTGTATGGATCAAGGTGGTGGCAGGTACTGGCCTGCCAAGATGCCTGAAAGTAGGTGTAAGTGGTGTGATGGGTTGGATCCACATTTCGTTCCTTTCATGTGCTCCACTACTGCTTTATGCTGCTATAAGGCAATACATAAATATAAGCTCTAATGGACAGATTTTGCCTGCTGATATTTTGAATTAGTATAAATTGGTAGAGAACTTATGATGAGTTATGATGTGCAAAAAATCATCTTGTATTGGGCTCACAGAAGAAGTATGAGAAAGTAAGGTCCATAAATCCCTGCTGTTGTGAGCATTCATCAGTCTGGATATCTGATGCATATAAGCAAATATCCTGATTTTCCCATGAACTTCAGTTACGCTTTCAAGAAAAATAACTAATTCCTGAATTTTAGCCTCTTACCCCAGAAAAATCTTCTGGTATCTGGCTATACAGGTACTGCTGCCAGCCTCAAATACACCCTAACTCTGTTACATCCTATAAAGAAAAAGAGAGTGCCCTTATTAAAAGAAAATAAAAGCAACAGTGAAGATGAGTTATCAGATTGTTTTTTTAATTCTATACTTTCCAGTAAAACTCCAGCAACTCAGGTTTGTGATTTCCAAGTCCCTATGCTAGTTTTAATCCACTGCTTTTCACCTCCATGTGAACTAGAATCTGCCTTTGAACTTTCAGCCTACAGATCCATAGAATATGTTGTAAGAGCTGCAAATAAATAGAAAACAACTGCTTAGCATCCCTACAGCACCTTACCCAGAGCAACACATTCATAGCACATCAGTGGGGAGTCAAGCAGACATGCAGAGGGAGTTTAGTGATGCTGAACATTAGTTAGCTATTCCTGGTTCTTCCTGGCTGGGGTTCAAGGATCCTAGAAAACATAACTGCGGTAATGATGATCCAGCAGGAACAATTTGCCAGAACAATATTGTTTTACATGGACATAACCTAAATGGAAAAATATCTTATTAAGGAAAATATTTGTTCTCATGCCTCCCTATGTATTGTCTTGCTGTTATTGCTGCTATGATGGGCAGACTTACTCCTAAACTCTTGACACTCGTACATTCATACACGGATACATATATATATATATATATATACACATATATACATACATACATATATATATGTGTGTATATATATGTATGTATGTATGTATGGGTGTATGATGCATACACGCACACAGAACTAGGCTTTAATCTTCACCGTATCTGAAGTAGCTGTGTAAGAACTCTTAGTTATTTTAGTTGTAACACTTGTGAAGGTTTATTATCCATCAATGCACTAAGAATTTTTGCATAGAAAAGAAAGTGGCAGCATCAGTGAAATATTAGGAGCATTTGATGCGCTTGCTGGGACCAAAAGTTGTGGTGTTGGGTGCTGGGCTTATCTGGGACTTGAAGCTGACCACTACTGCAAGGACTGGGAGCAGACCCATGTCTTCCTGGGGTAGATTCATAACCTATATTTTTTCCTACAGTAGGCTGCAAGCACATGAATTTGAACACATGAGGCAACTGTGCTCCACACAGAGATTAAGGGTCAAGGAGAGGCTATAATTTAGTTGGGTAATTTATCATGTGGTGGTGCTGCTTGTATAAACAAAACTTTTAAATTTAAGTTTTAGGGTAAAAAAGGAAAAAAAAGATCAACATTTCCCTAATAAGTGAAACCAATTTAGAGACTCTTGAAATGGTTTTTGGGAAACAATTGACAGAAAGGTATTTTGTGGACATGCTCCACCATTTCATAACAGACTTGTTCTGAGCTACTAGAACTATCTACACTTCTTATTCCTTAGGCCAAGTCCCAGTAGTTTCTTACACAGCTCTCATATAGGTACAAAAGTGAGAGGGAATAAAAAGCCCAAAATACATTTTGTGTGTGTGTTGGAGACACAGACTTTGAAAAATATAGAAAGTGTAACTTGTCATCAGGTGTAAGTGGGCTTGGCTGCCTGTGGCTCCACTGCAGCTGCATTATATGACACAACCTATAAGACCCACGTATAAATATTTTTTCTCTCATAGTTTTGAAAGCAAAACCAATGATAAGCTCTTTATTTTAAAACAAAGAATGTAAAAATGTGTCCTCTATATTCATCAGACATACTGTTGAATTTGATAGACCTATCATTTGTACGCTACATATATTGTTGCTTTAATGCATTCCCTCACTACTTTGATAAGAGCCTTAAGATGTTGCCACTAGTCCTTTGATGTTTCCTTCTGATGTTACAGTACCTTTTTCTTCTTCTCTTCCGAAAAATCTGTTTTGCATAAACATGAGCTGAGAAGACATTTCTAGTTAAGGATAGAAACATCATGTTCTATCAATAAAAGGACAAAATGAAAAAAGTATATCTAGAGTTTTATATAGTCTTTTGAAGCTCTTATAGATGAAAATATTGTAAATATTTTAGAGAAAACATGATAATGTTTCATTAGTTAAAAACAAAAAAAAATCTTGGCTGCTGTGAATTTTCTTGTGACATAACAATTAATTTTCTAATAAACTGGAAGAATAAATCTTGCAATAACAAGAAAGTATTTGCCTGTCTATTATTGTCTATAAACTACCAATTTCTTAACAGGGATTTATTGGTTATTATGCAAGAGAAAAGACTGATTTTTTATATTTAGTCTCAAAGTCTCACATTGTATTTTGAAAAATAAAGTTGCTTAATCTGTTTTTTGTTTTTTTTTTTTTTTCTGCAAATAAGTGAGGCATTATTATTATTATTGGTGGTAGTAGTAGTAATAGTTGTAGAAGAATAAGAAAGGTTTCAACTCAAGATCCCAGTGAAAAGGTGGTGAGATTGTCCCAAGGGAACTGAAATAACTGTTGCCCTCAAAATTTTCCAAGGTAAAAAAGATATACTAATAGTGATAAATAGATACAGTTATTCAGATTTGTCAAGGAAAATAGATTCAAAGTTTTGCTCAAGGCCATATAGGGAAAACGTAGCAAGGGCAGGGAATACACAGTGCTCTTGAGTGCCAATCCACTATAATTGAAATTGCTGGCAAGTATTGTGGAAAGAGTGATTTTCCTGTGAATGGCGTGACTGTTTTGCTGCATTCAAGAAGAACCTAGTGTAGTGGAGCCACATCATGGTCTGTTGATTAAAAAATGTTAACTTAAGCCAAGAAATGCCAGTTGTTTTACTTCTTCCAAGACATACATATTGTTTGGCTATTCAAGGTTTCATAATCAATTCTCAGCAATCTAAATAGGGATAGAATATTACTTTTTCACACAACTGAAGCATGGTACCCTTCTTAAAGATTTTTTTCATAGCTCACTAATGCAGGATGCTCTGGACAATTACTGATTAAAGCTTCAGTCCTACAAGCAATTGTTCATAAGACTATTTTCCCTGAAATCAGTGAAAGCCCTTCACAGGATACAATGGAAAACTCTAGGTAGTTGTAGGATCAGGGCCTAGAAAAATATTAGCAAGGATAAGGACATCTTGTACCTATAAGCAATGATAAAACCGAAACCAACGCTTTCACTATCCCACCTCCAATGAGATCAATGGAGATAAAGTAAGCTGCTACTTAACAGGGAAATTTGGGAATTGGAAATAAGTAGGCAAAAAACCCTTCCTATTTATCTGTGGAATCAAGAACTGTGTAATTATAAAAAGTTCTAGAGGAACAGAAAAATTGAAGGAATAATTGGGAATTAATATTTATTAAATACATTTATTTCTTACCCTTCTACAAATCACTTACTGCTTTTGTGTCCACCTTCTGTGTTCTCTGTGTTGCTAAAGCTATTGAGTTCAGACATCAGAGGAAGGAGACATGGCCTGAGGACTTCAACATCTGTTGATCAGTAGTAGAGAACCTCTAGACCCCCCCCCCCATTTTTCATCTGCAATACTCTATATGCCGTTTTTTAATACAGATTGATTTTACTGTTCAGCTATAATACAGAACATGTAATTTGTGTCATTGATCAGGCTGTAAACAATCTCTACATGATGCGTTATATGTAGACTTCTATTTCCTGTGGCTGGGCAGGACACTTCTTGCCACAATTCTCTTTCTACCAGACTTTCTCTTTTGCTTACCCTCCACACATTATCTTCAGAGACAGTGTCCATGTCTGAAGCTACATTAAAATGACTTAGAATTTTACTGTACAGCAGCCACAGGCACCATGAATAATTTTCACTCGTCTTGCTGCTGTGCAGACTTTTTTTTCTCTATCTGTCATATCTCTATCTGTCATATCTCTATCTGTCACATCCCAGAGTGCCTTATATCAGACCTCCCAAATGGTGGACTTTAAAGGTAGATTTAGGAAATTAATATCCATGGTCACCTCTCTTCTAACACATACTTCTCTTTATTGTAGTCTAAATCCTAGGACTACTGGACACCCCATACACTGAAATTGGGATTTGTAAACAGGAATCAAGATTAAAAATGTTAACTGGAATTTTTCTGTGACCCTTAACGAGTCCTCAGCCAAAAAATAAAATTTCCCTTACTGATCAGTATTTGAAGAATAGTTAGTAAAAAAATAGTTGCTGCCCAGGACTTCTCTTCCATGAGACACTATTCCCCTCCAATCCACAGTAGTTTTTACACAGTGGACACACACCTGTCATACTTTGACATAAAATCTGTTTCAAATAAGTTTCTGTGCGCATCCTCTTAACAGTGAAGCCATGCTGCTGGTACTGTCTTGTTTGTGAGATAGTTAGGCTGAAATTAGCTTTAATGAAGCAATAAAAGCTTAAAATTATTTGCCTGCCCATCCTCTGTCTGGCCAAAATTTACCACCTTGAAGAAAACCTTAGCAACAAAACAACTACATTGTTTGGATCTATAAGATGATCAAAACCCCTACTGGGAGTATGACTGTTTCTTGTTTTGCTGGTAGTCTTTTGTATGATTCCCAGCTCATGCTGGCAAAGAACTTTCTAGCTGATATACTCCTGTGGTGTCTTGAGCTTCATGTCTAACATCAGGACCCTTTGTTCTGTACAAATACACAGAAGTCTTCTCTTCTTCAGTTTTCCTTTTATTCTGTTAAGGCTGTTTAGTTTTCATTATGATGACAGACTAATCTTTCTTTTCCTTTACAGTTGCTGTGGTTTAACCCCAGCAGGCAACTAAATACCACATAGCTGCTTGCTCACTTCCCCTTCTCCTGCCACCCAGTGATGGGAAGGGGAGGAAAATCAGAAAGGAAAGAAAAGAAAATACAACTCATGGGTTGACATAAAGAAAGTTTATTTATTAAAGAAAATAAAAGATAATGACCACAACAAGAACAACAAGAACAACAATACTAATACTACTTCTAATAATTGTAATAGAAAGGAGAGGGAGAGAGGGAGATAAAACCCAAGACAAGTGATGCACAATACAGTTGCTCACCACCTGCTGAATGATGTTGTCTCTGAGCCACAACTGGCTCTCTCCTGCAGGTAAATCTCCTCAGTTTGTATACTAGGCCTGGTGTTTTGTGGTGTGGAATATTCTTTTGTCCATTTCATGTCAGCTGTCCTGGCCATACTCCCTCCCAGCTTTTTGTGCAGCTCTTCACTGGCAGAGCACAAGTCACTGAAAAGTCCTTGACTTAGAGTAACTACTACTTAGCAACAACTAAAACATCTGTGTATTATCAACATTATTCTCATATTTAATCCAAAACACAGCACTGTACCAGCTACTGAGAAGACATTTATCTCAGCTGTAACCAGGATGTTAGTTTTATTCCACTTTCTTTTCAAGGGCTTTATTTTTGCCCTAAAGTATTATGGTTAGGAATAGAGGGGGACCCAAAACACCTTCTAAGTAGAAAGTAATCTTAATATTTTTTTCTGTTGCTTTGTATTCTGATAGTTTTTTTATGAAAGACAATTTTTTCCCTGCTTTCAATATCAGCTTAATCTAGATGGTCTAAATTTTCCATTTTTAATTGGTCATTGTGTTTTCCTCTTTCGTAATTGTATTAAACCCAGCTGTTGTTTTGTGGCTACTCATCCTGAGTCAGCATATCCTCCTCTTCTAGCTACTTTGAACATTGCCTCAAAGCTTTCCGGTAAATAGGAGGATAATGCCATCTGAAAATCTCAGGTGACTTGAGTATTCTTCGTTGATACTACTATGCTTAGTTTCTCATTCAAGATTTACAGTGACCTTACAGGGGAAAAGGGGTTTGCTGACATAACTGAAAATAACCTTTTCATTTACCTTGTTTAATGTAAAGTTCCACTGAACTGCACTATAAATGCTTTTGAAGAGAGAAAATAAACACTAATTTAAAATATATTTTGGAAGTGAATATGAAACTTTAGTAGACTACATGAAAATCATTGAAAATGTATGTTAAATTACCTGGGCTAGAGACTCATGGATTAATGTGACAAGCCAAATTCTTCTGCTGGAAATCCAGCCGTGAGGAAGGACAGCAGCAATTTTGCACTTCAAGTAGTGGGATTTTGTAATCTTTAGAGAGGGATACTCCTGCTTAATAAAGAAATCATCCTGACTAATTGTGGGCTGTGCACTCATGCATATGTGGTCAAAGAAGCAATACAAAGGAAAGAAAATCTCAGAGATCAGCACAGCTATAGTCTGAAGCCATGTTTACCTATGCTGTACTTTGTGTTACTTTTCTGTAAGAAAGCCTTCCTCACTATGACAAGCACTTATCCATCTCTTAATTCAGTGGGATGGTCCCGAGGGCCACTAATGTAAGGATAAAATCTGGACGTGAGTGAGAAAAATAATAATTTTACCAAAATCTAACTGTCTTAGGTATGTGCTGTGCACCCAGCTAATGAAAATGTGATGAGCCTGGGTAAGTCTCAGTGATTTCTGTTGTTAAACTACTTTGAGATAGTGCTGAATAAACTGTGATTGTGAACTGGGTTGAGAATAACTCTAGTGTTTGTAGTGTTTGATGTTGAAGATAATTATCTCATTCCAGATTACAATGATAACAAAAGACTACGATAGGAAGAGTTCTGTGTCACAAAGCATTTAGGCTTTATGGGCTTTTGAATGGCAACAGTGATGACAGAATGACAGAAAAGATTGAAGGAAACTGCTAATACGGCCATACTGTTATGCTATTGATTTATTCTAGCACATATTCTTCAGCTAACAACACATTTAAGATACAGATAGGAAGTTTCTTTCCTTTAATGTTCTGTATTGTTTCTTCTTCTTTAACTGAAATTTCAGCCAGAGTTAAGGAAATGCCCTTATGAAACATTTCTCCTTTCTTCCCCTCAAACCGACTGGATATACATAGACATCCATTATTCATGGCCAGATTTGTACTAGTCTTTTCTTGTTTGCTGTTCTGTGTTTGGGTGCCCAGGCTCTGGGGTGATGCTGTTGTGTAGAAGTGATAAAACTGATAGAAGTCCAGGCACTGCAGGTAGGTGATGATGCTGGCCAATCAATATTTCAATATTTTAGCTTCCTGATAAAAATCAGGCTAATTGACTTATACTTTATTTTGGGCATGTGATGGAATCACAGTTTTATCTGCCATCTTCTTAAGCCAGACCACAGAGACTAGCATTTGCCTTCTCTCTGTAACATACTGATTATGCTGCAAAATGCTAATTAACTCACTTGATAATTAAATAAATTTTTTAATACTAATAAACTCAGTTACTAAATCTTAGCATTAACATTCATAGCACACCATTTTGTTACTGTGCAAACATAGTGACATATTCCTGCTGAAAGTTCTGTGGCAAAATACTAAGGACTCTTTATAATTGCTATTGCTATTAAATATTCTTTCTTTCAACTAAAAATATTTCACACAGATACATAGATATCACAATAATTTTTCTAGGCAACTCTAACAATTTTTCAAGTTGTACATTCCTTTCCACATTAGGATCGCTTAATTTGAAAGACTTGTTCTGCACAATACAGCTTATAAATAATGCTCTTAATAATGGCTTACCAGTAGTAAGTTTTAATTCCATATTCACACAGAACTCTTATTTAAACTAAGTGGGAGTTTCTCTTAATTAATCGCAGTAAAATCAATCATCTTTTGTTAATTAACGTTTTTATTTAGTGGCTATTAGTTGGAAACTGTTAAGTAGTTTTAAGTAGTTTGAGCTTAGCCTAATATCTTTCCTCCAACTCCTATTCTATAGTGTCTACTGAGTGCAAAAAGGTTTGTTGTAGCTAAATTGAGATGGAAATACTGTAGAGTACAACTCTGACACTGAAGCACATGTGATTGTTTCTGCTTGGCTGACTTTTGATTCTATTTATGGTGTTTTTACAGCAGTTCTGGTTCTAAGTATTTTTTAAAGGCTGATTTCAGAATGTAAAGGCTGAATTTTGATCTGTTGCATATTAGAAATGGTATTAACATTTTATCTTTTTTTTAACTAATTGAGTTAGTGCTGAATGGAACATATTGTGAACTAAGATTAGTTTAAATACACATCAAAAGGCAAGACTGCTTTCTCACTTCAGTACTGAAAGTACCAATTATGCTATTTTTGTGAGCTTTCCTGTCAACTGCAGAGTACAGCAAACTTAAGTGTTTGGAGCTTTGCATACTGTAAATGCTCCCTGAATAAATTTTTTTGCTTGCCTTGTCTTCAGCAGATGCTCATCAGTGTTAGTCTGAAATGCATGTTTTCTGACCGAAACATACAAAATTGTGGTTCAGAAAATATTCCTCAAAATCAATTACAAATTTTTAAGCAAACATATATATTCATGATAATTTCTGGTAATATTAGGTGTTTTTTCACTTAAAGCTAGGCTCTTTATTTAACTCTTATTTTTAAGAATAGTGACAAACACAAATTCTTTGAAGTTACTAAAATATTTCAAGGACCACGTGCTTAATGCATTGTAAATCCACTGCTACTACTCTCAGTCCATAAGTGGAAGTGTATTGCCAAAAGGGTACACAGATTTCTGGCTGATGTTCAGGTGCTGAAGGTAATATTTGCTATCCCCATTAACAGCATGTCAGCAGCATCCTTGGGGCATGAACGCGCTCAGACTCATTGCAACTTACAGCCAGAAAATGTATTTAGACACAAAATAGGCCAGGTAGATTTTAAAAAAGTTCTTTTACCAACTCATAAGGATTTTTTTTTTAAACTTTTTTGTCATATAGTTATCCTTGAAATGCCATTCCTGTTTTAGACGGAAACATCACCTACTGCTGTTAGCTCACCCAATCTGCTCACTTTGTATGAAAGCACACTCTGTGGCCAGATCCTAAGCTGGCTCAAAATGATGTTGCTGCCTTGACTTCACAAAAATCGTGTTGTGAAGCTGAACCTAAGATGCCTACTTTGAAAGTTTCCCCCCTTGCCCTCTTTATCATTCTGAGGCTGAGGAAATAGAAATAGAAAGCACATTTCTCAGACTGAAGCTAGTTTTGTCTGTACCTTTACAGAAGCTATAACCCTTCACAGGCTTAAAATATCTTGTCCAGCAGATCAGCCTCCCTGATGTGACTATCTCACCAAACCGCCTTATGGCACTGGCCTTTATTTCCTCTGCTCTTGCAGTGCATAGACTGGGGGGGTGCATATTTCTTTACAGTTTGTTGTCAAAATGAGAGAGGACTGAAACACACAAAAAAGGGGTAGTAATAAGCAGTGCTGTCATCTGGTGGTGAAATTGTTACCACTTTTAACAAACTGACCATGCTTTTCAACCAATAGCTTCTTTTTTTCTTTGAGGATGTTGATGTAGTCCCCTTGGTATACATTCATGAGTCTTTCATATTAGAAACAGGAAAATCCAGTGATGTTATCCAAAATGGCTAAAACTTTATTTTTGTGGAAGAATAGCACACCAGAGGTAGGTTTGCTGTGTTCAGGCTTTGAAATTTTCTTCAGCTCGCACTGCCAAAACAACGGAGTCCAAAAGAATGAGGAAGTAAGGGCAAAAAGATATTCTCCTCCCTCAGACACATACTCAAAAGTGAAAGTACTGTTTTCTGCTCTTACAGTTTTACCATCAGTACTTTTCTGCCACATTATAGTTGATGTCCATATCTTTACATACCAGGAAACCTTTTAGATCTAGCTTCAAGGACTGTTTTACTGGATGTAACTGAAGAAGAGGGATATTACTGCCATCACTTAATCTCAAATGATACAGTCTGCTCACCTGGGGAGCCAGAAAAAGTGTACAGCAAACAATGACAAAATTGTTACTTCATGATCTCTCCTCATACTTTTTAAGGCTGACTCCTTTCTGAGTTCTCCTAACCTTTAACGTGAGACAAAATTGAAAAAAAATTATAGCTGCCACAAGAAAAAAAATAGAAATCAAAGAACAAACCAAAATATTTTGAAATTATTGTTACACATAAATTTAGTACACACACCAAATGCATTTCTCCAATGTCAGACCTATATTACAAACTTTACAGATGGATAACAAAATAGACTATACACGCGTTCATAATACAGTCATCTTTTGCCTTCCCTGAATGATTTCATTGGAAGTTAAATGGCTAAAAATGCTGAAATTAAAATATAAGCTTTTGTGTCTGCAAGAATTTTCCTTATTGTCTATTAGCCTGTGTTATATGAGTCCTGTATTTTGGAGTTGATTTTTTTATGTATGACACTTACCAGAAAATCTTGAACTGCTGAATAAAATACATCATTCTGGTTACAGATTTCCCATGCTGCTATAACTGTAATTTCTATGGGTCTGTGCTAGTCATTGGAGTTGACAAATACAGAACTTTTAATGTTGCTATTTTGTTTCTCCTGCAAGGACTGAACAATCCACACTGATGGAAATTCACAGACACTAACATTTTTTTAATTGAAAAGGAGATGATTGTGCTTTCTATAATCAAAACTGATTTTCCTTGAATCTGGTTGTCATATGCTCTTCTCCATTTAATAGCAATTTAGTAACTGACTTAATCTGAATAACTCCTGGAGACAGAGACAAGTAGTTAAATAAAGGTATCAGGACCTAGCTCTTTAAATGTAGCTAGCCATACAAAAAGTTTCTTCACATTCTTGAAATGCAGTAGTCATATTCACTGTCCTGTAATAATACCAACAATAAAGAGGAACTGGAACAGTAAAGATTTATTATATTCACAGATTTCATGAATCAGTGAGAGCATGAACAGGGTCACCGTGCGGAGTCAAAGTAAGGATATTAGCTGGGGTTTCTTAATTTGATTGTGAGCCGTTGTTATGCTTGTGTGGCCCATTACCTGTAGTGGCTGATTTTATTCACAGTTTAGATTTTCAGCTTAAATTCCAAGTTAAATCAAAGGGATGGTTTTGTAAAAATACTTCCTGTAGTTTGCTTTGCTTAACTTTATAAGATGTTTTTATAGTGCAATGTTAAAAACTTGGTTCTTTTCTACCAGTGAAGACCACAAAGTCATTGAGACTCATTGTTACTTTAAAGCATGACAAGCTGGCCTTAAGACCTTAGGGATCCTTTCTTCAGAAGTCAAGCTGGTGATGGATAAGGAGCCATCAGAGCTGTGTGTATCTTAACTGCAGGAGTTCAATTAAGAAGCCAAGAGTGTCTCAGGTACACGGGTGCCAATGGAAGTGCTCTCTTTGATAACGTCTCTGTAGTTGCTCAGTGCAGGTAGTTGGCTTCCCCCAACTCATTTCTGATTGCACAAGGAGGTTAGCACAGAGGAATACCTGAAAGAACTGAGCTCCATCAATGTTCAGTGAGTGCTAGAGAATGCCACAATGG
This sequence comes from Vidua chalybeata, assembly GCF_026979565.1. NCBI lineage: Eukaryota > Metazoa > Chordata > Aves > Passeriformes > Viduidae > Vidua > Vidua chalybeata. The sequence continues at coordinate 47,981,290 of NC_071534.1, read as the reverse complement.
GGAAATGTTATCAAAATCCCAGTGCCTGCATGGGGATTTGTCAGGAAATGGTTAGCTGTAAGATCTAGCTTCTATTAGCCACAGCCCTGAGAGCTCTGCTGCCTTTCTCCTCCTGAGAGAAACACTGTTCTGCTGCCTATGCTGTGCAAAGAAAGTTTTCTTACCCAGCACTGATTTCTGAAAAGTCTGTTTTGCAGTTGTTTTGCTCCCATATTCTTCTTTCTTTTCATAATACTTGGAAGTGTGATGGAGAATTTCCAATTACTCCCACCCTACCTCACATTCATCTGCTATTTTTAGATGCTGAGATACCAAAATACTCAAAAAGTAGTCATTGTTGAAGACATGGTCTTTGTCAATGACCTCTTAAATGTTTCTTCTTCAGTCCCTTCACCCTTGAAAGAACATTCACAAGTTCCTGATGAATATGACATCAAATGTTAAGTAAAATGAAAAATAGTGCATTAGAGTCACATGAGAATTTTTTCTTAACTTGAAACCTGCTGTAAGGCATCAACAAAACACAGCTGTAAGTTTCCATGTCTTTTGTATTCTTTCTTCATGCATATTAATGGGAAGGTCTCATCTAGTCAGATCAAAGTTCCTATAGGAAAAATATTCACATTTAAAAATTAATTACTGTGTTTAGCTTAAGTAATTAATTGGCATAATCATACATGCTTTTATAAACTAAACATTAAAGTGAACAGCCACAGTATTTGGTGATAGTGTTTGGGATAGAACAGAAGTGTATAATTCCTAAGTTAAATTGAATTTTCATTTTATTATTAAATAATTTTACAAATAGTCTTTCCTCAAAAAGTTTAATAAAGAGAGCAGGAGAAACAAACAACTGATATTAATTTGTAATAGATGTTTAAAAGGATTATTTCATAACTAAAAATGATTTTTTTTCCCCTGACCCTTAAAATACATTTGAAAGTCCTAAGATACAGAGCAAAAATAGTCTGTGTTGTGACTGTGTTTCTTATCTTAAAATGGAATTAAAATTTCTGGGTACTTACAGAACATTTTAATAATTAAGAAGGGATAATTAAATGCTTATTTTCTAGTACAGTGGCTGAAAAGAACATGAAGTCCCATCACTCATTTGCAGAGAGGTGTTGTGATCAGGATTGATGATAAATGATGCAATCCTATCAGGGTGAAAAATTTTTCTTCAAAAGCTATTAAAAACACTGAAACAAATTAATATCCAGCGCAAATGGCAAACTTTATTGAAGTCTGCTGAGTTCTGTCCACTATACTATGATCATCTTTAAGCATATTATTTTGTAGCAGAAATTTAAGCATTTATTAAATTCAGAGTTAATTTACCTCAAAGGTTGCCATTAAAATAGCCAGCTCTCAGGTCCAAAACCCCATAAAATCTAAACACAGCAAGAGTTATTAGACCACTCATTCTAATTCCTCTAAAATCATGGACTTTTGTATTGCATTCAATTATTACCTTAGTAATCAGCTTTGAGTTCAAAAATATGTTTGATAAAAGTATACCTTGGATTTGGATACTCTGTCTCTCCCAGAAAGTCATTGATGGTTTGTTTGAAGACAACAGTAGTTAGAGCACTTCCTTTTGAGTACTTCACTGTTTATGCACACAATTTCTGCTATGTTTCATTTCAGTTTGTGGCTAGTGGCTCTTAACACACTTTTTGTGCTAGCTTTCACATTCAGCATGTCCCAGGAATTTCACAATTTTTTTTCACACACTGACAACAAGAACATAACTGAGCTTCTTTAAACTTTCATTGAAATACCTTTTTCTCAGTCTTCAATTACTTTCACAGTTCTTTTCTACATACTTTGTACTTTTCAACAGTGTTTCAAAAATATTTAAGGTAGAAATATTTTTAGGCTTCCATTATTTATCTCTTCTGTGCCATAAAAAAAAGCAGAGTACAGCCAGGCTCCTATTCACTACCTTCTATATGCCATTTTTTCTTTCTTCCTACAGCATCAGTGGGACACTCCTGCTGAGTTGCTGGCTTCTTATGACCCCAGATTCTTTACAGACTCATTGCTTGAGGTGTTTACTTCATTGTTGCATCCTGTATTTTTTTCTCCAGTATATGCAGATTTGTATTACTTTGACTGGGAACACTAGCCTAAAAAGATTTATGCTTTTTAGTTTATTTTCATTAGTCCCAAATCACTGAGGGTAAAATTGAGTAATACAAGACTGAACAGCCCCTCTTTCTGATGCCAAGCCTTTGCTGATCACTCTCTTATGCGTGTTCGTCATCCGACGCTTAATCCAGTTAAAACACGCTTTATTGATACAGTGCAGTGCTATATTTTTAATTAGAATATTGAGTGATACTAAGTCAAAAGGCACACAAAAGTTGAAGTGTATTATACCTACATCGTTATCTTTGGCAACCTAACTTAAAATCTCATCAAAGAGCAGGAGTAGATTTGTTTGACAAGGCTTATTTTGCACAGAACTATGTTGACTAGCATTAATTATATTCCTATATTTTAATAATTTATTAATTGAATCTCTTTTCAGTTTTCCTATTATTTCTCTCGGGAATGATGTTGGGCTAAGCAGCCTGGGAATACAGATGTCACCTGCTTGCTCTTAGTGGAACACCAAGAAAGATGTAGCACTGCTGCTTAATGGAATATCAGTGGCATTGTTCATTCCTTCTTTAGGCCACCTAAATAGGTATTTTTTCTTAATTTTGACATGCTATATTTTCTTTTACTAGCAGAAGAAAAATTCCATCAGCAAATTGTGAAGTAAAACCGCTTATGTAAATAAACTACTGAAAGTCTAGGTATGCCATTGCTGTACAATATATTCGAATTGAAAGCAAACTTAGTGTGAATATGGGAAAAGATATTACACAATTGTACTGCAGTGTTACAATATGATGGTGCGTGCTCAAATTAGGAAGAGCAATTGAAGAAGTCTGAATATGCATCTGTAATTCTGAAAGGCTGTTATGTTCTTGTTCCCAGAACTGGCTTGTCAGTGAGATATAAAATAGAAGTAGGTACAGTCAATTTCCCATGCATTGGAATCTTTTTCCGGATTACAAAATCCATCTCAAAGTTTTGATTTCTGTTTTGGCTTTGTGGAACTGGTGGAGTTATAATATTTGCATTGGTGTTGGATGCTTTTGATTTCCTTCATGCTTGAAGTTTCTGGTTCTGAGTAGACTTTAAATTCACTGTGTTTAGGAAAGCCAGATACTAAACAAAAGCAGTACCTAGAAGGAAGTGCCTAATCTATTAACTGTTAGATTTTATGCTGTCCTTCATTCCTCAAATAATCTGGGATAATTAGTATTTAAAGTACATGGCTACAGCTGCTGCAAGACAATGTCTGGGAGGAGAACCAGCACTTCATCTGCACAAATTTATCACCTTGTTACACTTTGCAGATGTGATATCAGGAGCACTTTGCAGGAAGGGCCGGGTAAGCGACTATACTATGGGCTAGAGCAGATGTACCAGTAGAACAACACTAAGTCCCAGGCTGTGTCTGAGGTTTGTCTGAGCCAGGGTCTGGATCATTAGGTGGTCACTGAGGGCCTACTTTTTGCTAGATATTAATAGAAATCAGGTATACCAACAAGCAAGGCCATCCATCTCACAAAACAATAGGATAGCAGAAAGGCATTTAATAGAAAATGGTCTGCTGAGAGCTAGAAGATGTGCTTTATCAAATCACACTGCTTAATTTTTGTCAGAGATGTGAATCCAGGTTTCACAGATGTGCCAGATTATTGGATGCACTGTCCTGAAAATAATTTCAGGGTCTTCCTTCATGCTTTTCTGCTTTAAACAGAGAATTAAATATTCATTGACCCACAGAGACAAAAAAAAGAAGGTAACCCTATATCCAGACTGTTGTGGACTGCCACTGTAAAAGGTACATCAACACCGGAATCTTAAAATTCCACATAGGCTCTGGTAAAATATTGTCACAGATTATGGGAATTCCTCAAAAGATTCTGAATTGAAAAATTATGGAAGTTTTTCAATTTCTGGAGGTTTTTCAATAACCTCCACTGCTGGAGTTTACCACATTAGGATTATTAGGAAAAAAAATTCTTCTATTCTGGATTATCTTTTTTTCGCACTTTTGTTTTTTTTTCTGAGAAAAATTGTATTTTGTGGATCTAAAACATGCCCATGATTCAGGTCTCTAAGCAGCTAAGTCCATGTTTGTCTTGGTTATTTTACTTGTGAGATTGCTTTATGTGGAACTGATATTTCAGTCTTTTGCTTTTTTGCATTTATTTCACTGAACTTCTCACCTGACACCATCCTTTTTTCACCAGACTTGATAATAGTTATTCAGCGTTTCTGTATGTAGATTATCAATTTAAATTTACATGTTTTTAGATTTCTTTTGCTTCTTCAGGTTCTCAGGGCCTTGTCCAGAAAAGTGTTGAAAATCTCCAAGGATGGAGACTCCACAGCCTCTTGGGGCAACCTGTGCCGGTGCTTAACTGCTCTTTGTGCATCATTAAAATGAAACTCAAAATCAAGTTAAAGTTTAGCATTTGCAATTTTTTGCAATACTTAAAAGAATTAAAGTCATCTGCAATATTCAGAAAATCTAAGTTGAAACTTACCTTCATATCACTGATAAAAGATAACAGAAATCATGCAACATCCCAATGGAGAATAAATCAGTCATGCTTGGAATAAGACACTGGACTATCTGGTTTTATAAAATTATGAGGATTTGAGGTTTTACTCCTACTTCACACATATTACATGCACAGTTTTAAAAATAAGTTCTATGTTTAGACAGCTTGACTTGCAATCTCAATATTACTTTCTCATAGTATGAATTTCCCCTCCCCCCACTCCACTTTTATTGTACATTAACAAAATGATTATAGTTTTCCCATTCTGCTTTGTCTTTACATTGTGGTTTGATTTTAAAAAGTGCTTTACTTTAGCAGTAGACTTATTTAGAATATATAAAGATGAAAATCAGGGCATAGATCTATTTTTAACCTCAAAGATTCTGCTTTGTAATGACTGTAACTGGTGCAGTAAAGGGGTGGAGAGGTTTGCAAAACCACAGCAACATAGATCGTGTCAGCAAAGCTTTAATTCTTTTTCTGCCTGTGTAAGATCAGGACAGGATATAATCACTGAAAGATTATCATACTAAATAAGCACTTCTGACAAACTGTTTTTTACCTAATGTGCAGTTAGCTCAATGTCTTACACAGAACTTCCCTTTGCCCAGTGGGATGGCCCTGTGGTGGTTTACTAAGAAAACAGGATGCACAGAGATTTTGGTGTGCCACTAGCAATCGGGGGCCCAGACGGAAAAAAAAAAAAAAAAACAAGCCATTGACTTTTCAGCAGTTTTCTTGTAGCAGACCTATAGAAATTCCTTATTAAAAGCACATTTAAAACAAGGTAGTATAGATCTTGGACACTGCAATTTTCTTATGTTTCCCATTTAATTTGAAAGTATATGATATTCTTGATTTTATGCTTCAGGTAGGCCTGTAGAAATTCTAAGGCAGAAATTAATTGCTCGTTACAAAGGGTTCATCAGCTTCATTAAAGATAAAAAATGAGTAGGGGCAAAATGCAGTAAATGCAATTGTCACCTGTGTGTTAATCCAACTTTCATTTACGCCACATAAAGAATCTGTGTTTTCAAAGCTGTTGATTGCAGAGTTCTGCACTGCTGGAAAGAGATCTTCATCAGTTTAAGTACTGCAAGGCTCTGGGTAGTGTCACTCTGTGTGGATTCAATCCGTGAGTGCAGAGTCCAGCACAATCATGAATTGTCCATGGATGCTTCTAAAAGAGCAGCAGACAGTGAAGATACACAGAGAAACCTTGCTCCAGCCATCCAATGGGATATATTTGTTTTCCCTTAATACATTTGACTTTGTCCAAAGATAATAATATGGTTAAACTAGCATGTGATAGATTTAATTGGAATATCATTTAAGAAAATGCTTGAATATCTTATTTTCAATATGAGCTTAAGTATGAAGGACTAAAAAGACACATAAGTATCTGAATTATTTATGATTTTACATGTATCCTTACACATGATAAATCAGAGCTTAAACTAACTGTGCATTATGCACTTTCTAAAACTATCACAAAAGTCTAAGTTAAGACAAATAATGATGTAAGTAAATCCCAAATATACATGAAATTTTTGCAACCTTATATATTATACACACCTTCTTAACATAAATCAGGGGAAAATCCAAACAGTGTATTTAAGATTTTATACCAATATTTTAATGGAATATTATTTAATAACTTTAGGGTTTACATCAAAATAATTAATCTCATATTCATTACTGCATGGCTTAGTCTTTTTTATATGAATGGAAAATTAGTTTAAAGAAGCATAATTAAAATTATACTGTAATGATTAAAAATAAAGTAGGTACTGCAATATGTACGAAAATATGACTTCAAATGAAAACTGCTTTTATGGCTATCTATCTCTGCTTTTGTATTTTAGGGGAATCAAAAAGAAGTTTGCTTAAATGACTAAATATTTTTCAGAAAAAAGTCTTTAAAGTTTTCAAAGCAACTCTTGCTATTATTTAACAAATATTAATCATGCTTACAGAGGCCACTCGAGAAAAATTTATTACAAGACATTTGTTACCAGTCATGCCATAGGAACAGAAGAGAGCCACAGGGCTGAAATGACAGTAAGGTTTGTGTATGCAGTGCTCCTCTGGTAGTTAAATTGCAGGAATGTGACATTGATCTGAAATGGGAGCTGTTTGAAGTAGCAACTGTCAATCTCTACAATCAAAGGATGGCCCAAAGTCTTATTCAATCAGCCATTTTGGCAGGACCACTGAGTTTATGAAGCCCAATCCACTAAAAAAGTGATCTGTCCTCAAGAGGCACTTCAAGAAGTCCACACAGCTTGTGGATAGTGAGCAGTCATTCAGAACTACAGCTTGGACTTTATTGCCTAAGTACAGCAATGCCTCATTTTAGTGACTGTACTTATTACAAGGTGAGACAATTGTGGATTGAGGTGTGAATGAATTTCTACTGCTGCTATTATTTAAAATTGGTTGGATGATATTTCTCTGTGCATTTATTTACTCTTTCATGTACAAAAGAGTGAATATTAATTTTAGAGTTCATATATGCATGTGGATTTGATTGAAGTGATCTCAAGAGAGATCACTTTTAATTGAGAAAAATGTGTAGCATATTTCTGGTCTTTTCTCAGGAACATAGTTATCTTTTCTAATTCTGTTTTTGAAATATTTTTAAGTGAGCATATATATAAATACTGATACTAGCAACTTGAAACTTCAGTAATTATTTCTATTCCTTCCCAGGTACAAACACACTTGGAAAATCAGTCTAGATACCACATACATCAGAGCCAGAGGCACCAGGTGAAGCAGTACGTGACCCTCGATACCAAGCTGTCCAGCCAGACGCTCTCACTGTCCCACTCTCATACAATCCAGCCCGTGGGAGTGACCTCCATTCTCCGGAACGGACACATGCCTCCAGTGAGCAGCGCTGGCACTCCGGAAAGCCCTGTCACCAAACTGCTGGCCCTTGGGGGCGAACACGAAAATGCGGTAGGGTGGAGCTGGGTAAAGAAAGGGGAACTGGGCTCTGTCTACTTCTACAAAAATATTACATCACCCACCTTGCACTAGAAGTGGGCGAGACATGACTTTCTTAACTTTCAAGGGGTTATGGCATTTGCTTTCTGTATCCTTTTGAATTATGTGGGTTGCTCCCTCGTGTGCCTGTGAATAGCTTACTACAGCATCAAGCTTTTAGACTGCTTCCAGAGAAAATGTACTGTTGCAATCTTTTTACATATACGTCATATGTTGCTGTACATTTTCTGAATACGCACTTTGCAAAGAAAAACATCCTTTTTTCAGATGGGAATTGTTTCTGTCTAAAGGTATTAACCTAGCTGCATAAAAAAATGTTAAATACAGATTACCTTCAATATGTAACTGAAAAAATCACTCATTCATTTTTCAGTTAGCTGCTATATTTTTATGTGGGTTATCTTGAGTAAATTGGCAAAGATGTGCCAACTTTAGTGCCACCATTGATTTTAATAGAGGTTCAGCTACAATACAATATCAGATTCTTAGCCAGTGTGAGATGTAGGTCATTACAGCTTTTAATACTTCAATAGATTTCAAAAGAGACTGTCTATTAAGTAAAAGGGGAATTCCTACAGAAATGAGAAATGAAGATGCTGTAGCATGTCTTGAACTTTAATAGAACAGAAGAATCTTACAAATACACCATGACTCATTCGAGCATTTGGCGGTAATGTAGCTAAGCATGAGGGAGCCCATAAAGCTTCCTGGAGAGTTCATCTGGGGCATCTCCATTCCTTCTGCATTGACAACTGACATTTTAAGTCAGATTTATGGATTGCTTGAGCTACTTTAAAATACTATTTTAAATGGTCTTTGTGGACACCTATGTGACCACCTCCATGGTGGCAAAGTGCAGTGTGCTGAAACTGTTCTCAGGCCTTTTGGGTCTCTGATCAGAAGCCTGCCCTGTACCACTCTCAGTACTGGTGCGCAAGAGAGCGCCTGGTGAAGACTGGGAGGGTGATACCTGGCACTGGCAAGATCCTGGCAGCTTTGCAATGATTTGCATAATCTCATCTCAGACTCAAGGGGATAACTATCATCATGTAATTTCTTAATGTGGGTGTGCCCTGTGGTTGAGAATAGGCTTTAGATATATTAGTAAATAATATAGACCAAACACCCAGGTTGGTGCAATAAACGGCACTCCTTCATATTATTTAATTGCCAGCATTTCTTGGTATCATTTTGGCCCTGATGGTGCTTTCCTAGATAAGTCTGGGCACAAATACTGGCACAGTAGTTCTGTATTCTCTGGTTTTAGAGAGGGAGAGGAATGAATGTATGAGCTATGCTGGGCCATGTCCAAATCTATATGTATCTATAGGTCTTCAAAGTACTCATTGTTTCATACCAAGTAATTATTGAGTTATTCCATCTGTCTCAGTAGTTTTTGGCTCAGATTAGATCAAAAGTGAGACTTAGATCAAAAGCTGTCTGTAAAAGTATCCAGTGTTCTGCTAAAAAAAGAAACCTCTACCTGCTGAAGAGAGCAGCATGTAACATCAAACCTTGAGTGATTCATAGAGTTGCAGAACCACAGGTTCCTCTCAGACTTCCTGCACCAATGCAGCAATGCACTGTGGATATGATACATTTGATCAAGATGACAGGTCACAGTTACAGCTTAAAAATGCACTCCTGCCATCTGATTGTGGTGCTGCAATAAGGTGTTAAAATAGGGGCGTGGGCTGATGTTTAAGAGAAAGATGTGCCTTGCTAAACCACAACTATTTTCACAAGAAGTAAAAAATGTGAATATTGTATAGAAGTGTTTGAATAGTAAGATATAAAGTTCTGAAATTCAGTTTTACTGCTGATATAGATATTCAAGATTAATTCCTCTGTATTTTAAAAATAACTTTTTTCCATTATTATTTGTAGTGATTTCTCTTAAAATATTATTTTATCAGATGGAAGAAGTTATTGAAGACATAATCAATATGGAATCAAATTTTAATGATGAAGGGATAGGTTGTTCTGAAACTCCTTTATTAATGCAAAGAACTGTAAGTATTTTGTTGAATTTCATCTTGCTTTTTATACTAGAAAGCTTCTTTGAGTGGTTCAAGCACATCACAATTCAGAAACTAAGGAATAGTATCAGTGGACTGTTCTCCTTTCTCTTCAGCTGATTGCCTTTTTGTCAATAATTATTAAAGAGAAGGGCACCAGTGTGGTGAGACATAGCTGTTTTAAATGGTCTGAATAGCATGTGGGGTTCTAGCCCAGCAAAATGCTTGTTGCATAACCCATTGGAGGTACTGATGTCTGTGCAGTGCTAAAAATAATAAGAATAAAAAGTCTCTGGACTCTAGAAGGCCTTTTAAAGCCTTGCTTAAAGATCCTTCTACCTCAACTAAAAAAAAAGGTCAAAACATCCCCATGTAACAGTTTCTATGGTACAGTGGTTTCTCCAGTGTCTTATCCTGAAGCAAAGCTCTAGTTCTGGATTTTCATTCAGACAAATTGCATTTAGTTGAATAATTTCAAGGACAAATAAGAGGAATGTTACTTCTTCACAAGAATTAATGTAACAAACGCCAATTTTATGGTGTCTCTTTGTGAATAAATGTGAAAGGACTAACAAAAGCTAGTTATGTTTCCATATATCTTACATATTTGAAGAGGAAGGATGGAGCTTTTCTGGACACAAAAACACACAGAGTGTTATTATTTATGAAAGTAATACACATCAGTACTTATAATGCACTTTACAGAAGGATATATGTTGTCCTCTCTACCCTAGCTGATGTCCAGAACTGTTTGTCCTCAGGGCTTTAAACTGTACACCCATGAAGGGGAACTTGAACCTGACGAAGGCAGGAGGATTTTCACAGGCTTTGACAATCCATCAAGTTCATGTCAAAATATAGTCAGGTGCTTGCTCTTTATCGCCCTCTGGAGAAACATCTTTTTCCGACTTAAAGAACTTCACTGGCTCCAGAAATACCTTAGGAGACATGATCTCTACTCCTCTATGTTGTCCACTATACAGTCCAGCATTAATGCCAATTAACATTTCCATGAACACCTGATATTTACATGCTAACTACAGAACTAATGCAACTGGACTGACTTACACATATCTCTGTACAGAATATAGCAAAGAAATGGTCCCTGAGGAGTGAATTAATATTTTGGCTCAAATTAATGTGAGGTGGGGGAGGATAATTTCAGGTATGATAGCGTGGGATGGTGATGAGAGGCATGAATTCTGGATTTTGAGCTGAAGTCATACTCCCTCAAAACCTTTTCAAATTGGATGATATTAATCTGTCCTAATTCCAGGTTCATTAGCCTTTATCTTTAGCCTTGAAGGACATTGGCCTCTAAAACTTATTAAATATCCTACTCTCAATGAGGAAGGAAATATGCAATATCTTTTAGACTTGATAATATTGTACTTGCAAAGATTTGGGACTCTTGAAGTGCCTCTGGGACAAGTAATCGTATTTGGATTTTCATTTGTGCTGAGGAAATCAGCAGGCTGATAGGTAAGCCAGGGAGTAGCACACATTTCCAAATCGCTCTGTTCAATATTGTGGCAAAATAAAGCCTGTCTTCAACAAGGCAGGCAAACTGCATCGGAGTGAGGAAATTGAGCAGTGTCTCTGCTTCTGCTGTCTTCTCTTTTAGCACTGTGCACTTTAAAAATATACAAAAGAATTAGGCACATGGAGATGATCTCAGGCATTTAGCTCATGCCACTGGGTTTTATGCCATCTTTCAGGCAACATCCTAAATCTGCCAGCAAAATTTTGGTCATAAGCTGTGCAATAGAGAAAGATAGAGACACAGGTAGAAAATATTTTTTTATATCCAGTTTTTCATTATCACATTAAACATAATGAAATTTCTTTATCTGAGCCAAACATATACGTATTACTAGAGTATTGGACTAGGAGGCATGATCAAGAATGAGAGAACATTTAATTTAATTTCCCTGAGATGTGCTGGGTTTGTGCTGTACTTCAGCAAGGACCCATAGTAGCTCTGACATGTGCACAAGGTACCTTGCTGTGGTGGCCGACATAAACATAGAGTAAGTGAGATTACATCTGAGACTAAGTTGTCTCCATATCTGACTGATTTTGGTTTTCTCTTTAAAATTCTCCAGCATAATTCCTAAGTATTCCTAGAAGTTCTTTTTTAGATTTTGCTGACTCGGGATTGTCTTGATTTTGCAAATTGTGCAGAGTAATCTCTGAAATTCTGAAATGGACTGACTTGGTTTTCAGAATGTGATAAAAGGCTCAAATGTTTTTTCAGCAAAATCTTTTCTTGAAAAAGATAAATTCATGATGCCATTTTTCTATCTCAGTGTTCTCAATGGCTTACTCAATGGCTGAGTAATCTTCCCACTTTTTACGGTGCAACCTGTTGTGTTTGCAGTGAACTAATGTTTACTTTAGTTAAATGCACCCATGTACCATTTTAATGGCACGTTAAATGAAGACATTGAATTCTGTGAGACCACTCATGGGAATAATTGCTCAAAGGCTCATTGTCTGACCCTGAATTAATGAATTACAGTTATGCATTAGTAGAATCAGAGAAGTGAAAATAAGAACATTCCTCCATCTCTCATTAAAATAATTACAGCTTCTGAGGAGTGGATTATCTGGCTTGTGTTTGCACCCAAATTTATAATTTCATGAAACTGTCTGGTTTTGGGTGATCACTTAAGAATTACTTAAACTAGGGAATTTTCTGGCTGTGTTTCTATTGCTTTTCAGAGTACCCTAATGGCAGAAGCCTACTTTTTATAACAATCTTTTAGAAGTTCAGTTAAAATGTATGACTAGGTCCTTCCTACATACAAGAGGTCTAGATTCCTCTGAAAGAATTTGTAAACCAAATTATATCTTTGTTCATAAAGCATAACTTAAAAAAAATCATAGCTATTCTTATGAACTATCATTTAATGACAACTATTTGTTCATTATGGAGAAGGTAAGATTTAATAAAAAAAAAGATGGCAGCAATTTAAAGTAATTTTTTCTTGTAGTAATAATTTAGTTTTATGAAATTTTAATTAACAGACAGCAGGGTATTTATTCATTATAAGAAAATATTTTTTCTTTAAGTATCACATTAAGAGCAGCAGGTTTGTTCATGACCGTATAAGAATCATTAAAAAAAATGAAACAAGTAATATATGAGTGAGTTGTAGAAGTGAACTACTGTCACATAGGTCAGATATAGTGACAGACATTTGAAAAGTAAATACTTTTCATTTTTATCAGAAGTTCATTCTTATTCAAAATCCTTACAGCCTATGTAACATTTTGTAGGGAATTCAAACTATATTAGTACTTCCAAATGTTCAGAACACAGGAAGTGTAGGTGTTTAGGTCTGTTGAAACAAAGCATATATTACACCATCATTAATAGTTTAGGGCAGGTAGTAAAAAGCTCTGCTCTACATTGCTTTTAATATCAGCAAGGAGAAAAATTTAAGAAACATATTAAAGTAGATGTTGAGAGCATTAGAGCATTAGTGAAGAAAGAGCAGAGTTAAAAAATAGGTTCTCTGTGCTTTTCAAGGTGTGATTTCACAGTGTGTGATCTTTTGAATCACTTCTTTGTACCTAATGTTGTTTTGTTTTGATAATGTACATATGCAGCCCTAGGACTCATGAGTAAACCCAGTAATCTAGCAACCACAGTGGAGATCTGTATGAAAACAGTCAGCAATTTACCAGTACTTTAATTCAGAAATAACTGCTGCAGTCCAAATAATCACTGTACAACTGGGATAATGCTCTCTACTTGACATGCAGTCCACTAAAACTTATGTCAAAAGCATTAGGAGATTGACTGGCTTGGAATGAGAATGAAGTGAGAGGAATTTAATGTTCTGTAATGGCACAGGCCTCTCTTGCGCAGACCTGGGTGGGACCAGCAAGAAAAATAATTTAATCTTGTGAATATTTTCAAGGATTCTAAGTTGGTTTTTTTTCTGGTGCACAAGAAAACATGAGCTTTCAGCACTATTTTTGAAGAAACCTGGGGAGAGAGGCTCTGTAGCAGTTAGATGGCTGGCAATGAGAGCTAAGAAATAGTTGCACAGCAATGCTTCAGGCAGAGCACTACCATGAAATTGGATTTCAAAAAGTCACCAGGAGAGACCCAGCAGCTGGTATATTGAATCAGTTCAGCTCCATGTTGCTGGAGTAGTCAATACTGAATGCCTGAACTAAATGGAGCAGTTCCTTTCAGATTGGAAGAAAATTGAAAGCTACTTCATGGAAAATATTATCATTGAATTTTTTTCCACGTCCAGTACCAAATAAAGCCAAGAAAAAAATGTTTCCATGTTGATGCAGAAAGAAATTATTTACTGTGAGAGTGGTGAGACATTGGAACAGGTTGCCCAGGGAAGTTGTGAATGCCCCAACCCCAGCAGTGCTCAAGGCCAGGCTTGATTAAGGCCTTGAGCAACCTGGTTTGGTGGCTCTGCCCATGGCAGGGAGGGTTGGGACTAGATGGTCTTTAAGGTCCATACTAACCCATTAACATTCTATGATATTATGATTTATTTGTAATATTTAAGAAATGTTTTCTTTAAGCATCCCTTTGAATGACCTTAGCAGAAAGAATGTCGGGAAAAGAAGAATTAAACCAACCAGAGAAGGGAAGCCAAAGCACCTGGGCATGCTGGAAGTCAGGGGTTGTGCCAGCTGTGAGCTGGGGAAACAGGTGGGCAGGGGAATAGTGGCAAACTCTGTAAAGGTGGTGCCTTGCAATGGGTCACCTCTTCAGGGATCTTCTGAGGCTTCACTGCTTCACTTTCATTTCATATACTCATAATTCAGTATTTTACCAAGATTGGGAGACACTGTTTATTTCCAGTCTGCTTGGGAGTCAAGTCAGTGGGATGGCTTCACTTCTGCCACTCTTGCATGAAAAAAGCTTGTGGAGAAAATCCTCAGTGGCTGCATGGCTAGCTTGCATTTGTTTTGCTCCTTTGGCATTTGGAAAAAATAAAAAAAAACAACTTGTGTTGTACAGGTACCGTGTAGAAGTTACATCAGGATAGGACAGATAGATGTTTTCCTTTAATTTTTATGATTCTATTAACTACAGCTGGTATAAAGTTCTGATTAAATCAGTTAACTCTGCATTTGATTTTAGGGAGACACTATTTATTAGTAAAAGCATAGTTCATTCTGTCTGCAAAATCTCACTGCTATTACAAGGTCTTTGAGGTCACAGTTTCTCATCATGACATTAATAATTTGTATTTGTATTAATTATTTCTTAAATATTGATGATGACCATCTGGATGGATTGCAAAAGCTGCTGTCTGTCCCATTCTCAGGAACCAGAAGGAAGAAATTCAAGTAGCATTCTCCAAAGTATTTTATTCAACAAGTGCTCTAATTATTCAGTCATGAAGTAAAGCCAGCTTTCCACTAGAGGTGCATATAGCATTGCTGATCTAGGCAGCCCCCTACTGAACAATCACGAGTACTTTTTATTTAATGAATACTGATGTAATTTGGCAACCCTTATAAGTTGATAAAATCTGCTAAAGTTCAAAACCATTTTAGAGAAAGGGCCAGCGTAAACATTAACAACCTCATTTGCTTAGGTTGGCTAACTTGAAAAGGCTGCATAACATCAATGAAAATGCTTTGTCAATCACATTCTACACTAGATTAGTCTTAAAGTCCAAGGAAGAATCAAAGTTCACCTAAGTATATAAACTTCTGTCGAGCACTCTCTGGTATCATTTACAAGTTTAACGAAAAAGAGAAATGAAGGAGAAGAAACAGTCAGTAGCTATTGAGGAAATAATAGACGCCTCAAAAATAAAACTGGTGAGCAAATATTTTCTTTGTCTTCCTTCAATACTATAAAAGTGTTAGGTAGGAAATTGTGTCTTTCAGTTGCTTCAGCTGCAAAAAAACTAACTATGAAAAGCACAATTTCAGAACTCCTCAGGCCTGTTTGGTGCAGCTGGAAGTATCTTTTGTTATCACTGCCACTGCTGTTTTGAATGTCATACAAATGTCAGATGTAGGTTTGCTTTTGGTATTTCAGACAATTTAGTAGTTTAAGGTGGAAATGGGCAGTGTACAGCTCTCTTGCCTGCACAATTTACCTCATGCTGTATAAAATGGTCTTCATAGAACACAGCATGCATTACTTTGGGTCAGGAGAAGAACTGTGATCTACTTTTACTCAGCTGCAGCATTCAAGAGCTGTGCAAAATGACCAAAAAGTTCAGCTCTGTCTCTGGCACAGTAACAGACCAATGTTTACTAATCCTTCTCTATTTTGGAGGTAGAACTCTGGCTAAAGGGAACCAAAATACTTAATCTTCATGCAACTGTAGTAAAGTTTACATAACTCTGAAATTAAGGGAAAATGTCTTTTTTCCTCTCTGGTTTCCTCTTTCTAAAAGGTAAACAGACAGAAATGAAAGTATTATTCAAAAATATACAGTTGTTTGTATGCAAGTACCTTTTACAAACACGGTCTTTATGTCAGACCTTAACATTTTTTTAACAGAAGTAAGAGAAAAGGATAATTAAAACAGGTTTCTAATTCTCCCAATATTAATTCCTTCTTTATTCCAAGCCCCTGTGCAGCAGGATCTGCCAGAAAATTCCTGCTGTTTGTGGCCACCAAGAAGATTTTGTTTTATCCCAAAACCTCTGCTGCATCTTGTGTTGTTCTCTGTATACAGCAATGCAAGACTTGAAGACCTTAGGATGTGGCAGGCCATAAAGAAGATTATATTTAGCTCACTGCTGTGTGCAGCATACAGGTTATGATGCCTTCTGGAGAGAAACTGTACGAGTTACCCTCAATGGCATTTACATAGGTTGAATAAAAGACTTGTGAGCTCAGAGGCAACAATAGTGGCCACTTTGTTCTCCAGGTGCTGTCAAGCTTTTTACTACAAGAGAAAACTAGGTTGTGGAAAACAAGGATTTCTTTAAGTCCATTTTGATAAATACACTTTCAAAAGTACAAATCTTAGCACTTTTCTATCAGCCTAGGCCTTCAATGACCTTTAATATATGTGTAAAGTAGTTTATTAAGTAGCTGACTATTTACACTATATTTAAATTTATATTTATACATATTTATACTTACACTAGAAATATGCATTTGTGAATTTATCTGAAATCAAACACTACAGAAAGGATTTTCAACCAAAATGAAATTCTGCATGGTACACCCATGTGAACACACTAGAACAGAGAAACCTTACTGTAATATGTTCAGAGACTTAGGTGTTAGATGACATCTCAGAGGACATAATATAAAGCATAAAATATATCGAGTATACAATATTTTCACTTCTCCCTCAGCCTCAATTTTTCCACTTTTTTGTGCTTTTCATTGTTTTTAGAGGAAGAATTTAAATGATTTGATATATGCATTTGCATGCTGTATCCAACAAAATTGAAGTAAGGTGGAACCAGGAATTAGTGCATTAGCTGGTGTTACTTGTGAAATAGTAAAATAGCTAACAGATCTATCATTTAATTGGCATCTTTTGTTTTCAGAACCTGAGGTTTAGTGGGCTGTACTCTTATGAATTGATATCCATCTGCAAGTTGAATGATGACATTATCACAGCATCACTTAACTTCTGGACTGTGTCTGTTAATTTTGTGATCAGAAAAGTAAAAAAGAGCTAAAAACATACAGTTAAAAGGTAGTAATTGAAAGAGCATATATGTCATGCAAAGGGTTGATTCTCCACAAAATTCCTTTGCTTGGTCATATTTGATCAGACATTTATCTAGACAATGGACTTCTAAGTATATGATCAGGGCAGAAATGTACTATGACTGGAATATGAAGAGAGTTCATTTTTCTCTGATGAATAATGAACCATCTTGATGATCATTATTGGACGATAAAAAATGAACCAGTTTTCATGCATAATATATAATATCTGATATAATATATCTGAACATTAAGTCCCTGGTTGAGGACTGTATAATTATGAAACATGTTAAAGACAAATATAGAAGGGGATACAATTTGTTCAGATGAAAACAAATCTGAGAAGGATAGTATTTTCTGCTAGTCTCTTTGCATAATAAAATGAGAAAACGGAACATTTTTTAATCGTTATTGCTGAAGACCATTTGTACTCAAATATAAGTATTTTATATTGCAATTGGAAAAGGACCAAGAAAATTTAGCTGTAAATAGGATCTTCTAGATTCTGAGAAAAGTATACTACAACTTCTTTGGCAATTAATAGTGCAAACACATCCTTACAAATAAAAAGGATTACACAGCTTGTGTTCAACTTTCTTCAAGCAGCACAGCAATTGAGAAAGAAAGCTGAACCCTAGTCTTTCCAGCACAGTACTTGTATTGACAAGATTATGCATCCTGTCTGCAATAAATTTGAAAAGATGAAAAGTCACAATTTATTAAAACACACATTGAAGATACAAGAACTGCCCCAGTTTTCCCTTTGTCAAAACCTGCAAACACCCATTATACCAGGTATTGTTATTTAGAAAATGGATTTGTTAATATGTATTAATGTACATTTATTGATCAATTCACTATTTGGCCAAATTCAGTGTACATTTTGAGGTCAATCTGTGAACTTGAGAGACTGAGAAAAGGTTTTGTTTACCTGTCATGAATAAATTGTAAAGGCATGACAAGCAATCAACTGTTTTTTTATGTTTGGTACCTCAGTAACACAAACACAAACTTTTATGTCATATGTGAAATGAACTGTGGACACAATTCCATATTAAGATTTTTGTATTTGGGATGCATGAATGGGATAATAATGTAAGCATTGTGCAAAATTCCCACTTTTGTGGGTTTTTTTCTTTAATTAAAATGATTAAGCAAGAAACACATTGAAATAGATGGATGCTAATTTCTTTTGTGGCTAAGAAGAAGTAGCCTCATTTTACAAAACTGTTCCTTGAAGTGTTGCTAGCAATTAAGTTCATGAAAACATGATTTAAGTGGGATATATTTAGGGGTGGAAAATTATAAAATATTGCACTAATCTTTTGTTTTAGATGCAGTCTGAACAAATACCAATTTTTACCAAGAACCAAAACAAATTTTCTCTTGCAGATATGGTACTCAACCTTTCAGTTTAGGCAGCTACATAGTCTCTCTCTTCTTGTGACAAGTAAAGCTCCATGTGTTCTGGTTCCCTGTGAAGTTTGCCAAGTCTGCAGGTGCAGTACAGGCCATCTGACCATGTGTAATACGGTCAGCGATCCTCAGAATGGTCTGCACAGCACAGCAGCTGCTGTGGAAACATCACACACACTGTTACTGCAGGAAACAGGCACACTTGGTGGGTTGTTTGTTGCAGCTATTAACCCCGGAAAAAAGGGTAGCAAAGGAAGTTCCCGCTAGCAGGTCTATTCCTGCAACTTCCTTCCCACTTGCCTCTTTTCATGAGCACTTCTGATCCAGGTAGAATGAAGATGTGTGGTAGAGGTAGTCTGGTCAAGAGCCCTGTCTTCTCTGGGGACATCCTGACCTTTCTAATCACACTTGGGCTTTGTGAGTGCGACTGTGAGGAAGTGAGCCCCTTGGAGAAATGGCAGCTGGATAACAGGAGAGTCTATCCTGTTGTCTGTTTGCAGGCTCCTCAAGGGAAAGCAGGCTAGCTGATGAACTGTTTTGACCTGTCAGGACAGTCCAGATACCTTTGATGAAGAGCTCTTGATATCCTAGGGTTTAGCCATTTTAGACAACTAGAACATGTCAGGCGTCTGCTTTTTAAAGATATACACACCCTCCATCATCCTTCAGTAGTGACATCCTTTGGGTGTCCTAAGCTGTTTCTTACTGGAATTAATCTTTTTTAGATAGTCCTGCATACTCAAGGTTTGCTGTTGACAACCTTGTGTATGAACACATTTTAGTAAAATGCAGTACAGGTTATTTAAAAAGTAACTGAACAGAATTCCTTTCAGGCTAAGGAGCAAGCAAAAGAGATGATAAAGTTTTTCTATTTAAAATAAAAAGATATTAATGAAGTGCACCAATAACCAATCCTTGATCTCAGTTTACTTAATATTTTCATTAGTGATCTTGGAAAAAAAAATACTGATGAAATTTACTGAGGCAGCAAAAGTAAAAATATTGCCAATACAAAGAAGAATGAGGATATCATAGGGAAAGAATTATATGTCGGTGATGACAGAATGGTCTAAATGGAAGGAATGTAATAGTACTGAGTGGAAGGTCATTCATTTAAATACTAATAACTGGAATGTCTGCAGTAAGCTGAGAACTCATTAACTGGAGATGACAGAAAAAGATCTGGTTACATTAGTTGTTCAGGGGATAACTACAAGCCATCAAAATGATGGGACTGCATAAAGGAGATAAATATGATCTTAGTACCCATCATGAGACTGATTTCCAAGAGACATGAGGAAATATCCAGTATGGGATTCACTGGGCATGAAACTCTTTGAATACTATAAGCAAAATAAGGTTCCTACCCTTCAGAAAAACTAATTCAAAGCAGAAAAGGCACAGAGAGGTTCTTGTTGGAACATACCATTGCATGGGAAGTCTGTCTGAAGAATCATGGCCTGTCCAAATTAGCAAAGCAAAGTCTCAAGGGAGCTATGTTCACTCCCAGTAGTCACCTGGGGATGTTAAAAAATGACAAATGTCTTAAAGGAACACAAAACAAAATAAATTTTGTCTACAAATGGAAATAAAAGATAAGCTTTTTGACAATAATTTGTGATCATTCAACTTTTTTAACATACTCCAAATAAAAATATTGGGGATGTGAAACCTAATTGATTTTAGACTGAGAATTATTGGCTCATGAACTAGATTATGTAATGATATGTTAAATGAACTCATTGTCTAGGAAATGCTTTCTAGTCCAGACTGGGCATTACCATTTTCAGCAGAATTGTCAAATTCAGAAAATTCTAGCTTTGGAAAATGGTTGGATCATTGTGCAACACTGATTGTGATGCAATCATGATCCTTACAGACTTGAATTTTACTCTAAGGCAAACACATCACGCAAAGATTAGCCAAAATGGAGAAATTCTTAAATACTATGTGATTGTGCAAGTGAACACTGTTGTGGCATAGACCTGTTTAGGGACTGCAAATGAATAGGCACAGACAATCTGTATTCATACATTTTATTACTGCATTCAGAATCCTTCTCTTGGAAGATATGGAAATGCTATTAGTTTAAGTCTTCCTTAAAACAACATGATATTTACCAACAGCTATCATGCTATAAGATTTGGAATACCACATAATTTCCTTTCATAAGGCAATGTCTTTTATGTTATGTTTTCCTTTATGAAATCCCCCAAACTTGGCATTAGAGACTGCAAATTGTGATCAAAGCTGTCCACTTCTAGTCATCCATGCTGTTAATAAACCCTTAGTATCTGCTGCACAATCCTGCCCGCACAGCAGTTCAGACCCAAGTATTGAATATAGCAATCTTCTCTCAATGAGACCTCCATAGTACTTCCCTTGGACACTGTCAGCAAGCACAAGGTCACAGGCGCCTGCGAGGTGTATTCACTCAGGTAGTCCAGCTGAAGTTTGCTTTTATAATTGGTCTAAGCTTCAAAGTTGAGTATCTTTCGGGACTGAGCCTCATGAATGGAAATTCTCATGTTCCAGTCCTTGCACACAGGCATTGAAGATCCCATGACACTTTATACAAAAGGAAGAATGTTAACCCCAGTGTCCTTGCCAAATGCTAACTTTGTTAATTACAGACTGCTTTCTTCAATGCTCCTTGCAGTTTTAATTAGAAATTGTATTATCCTCTTCCTGTACTACATTGTCACTGGTTATTCCCAGTTAACCATTTGCTGTGCTAAAGGTTGTTGATCTTTTGTCCAAAGCTGGCTGTTATTTCAGAAGTAGGAAAGATAGTGTATTATATTCTGCTATTTTTAATATTTTTGTTCTCATTCCTTATGAGCCGCTTGAATTTAAATTCCTAGATACATATACATAAATACAAGTATCATGAATGCAAAGTTTGGAAATTATGTGACTTACAAGGACTTCTCAGAACAACACAGGTGTAAACCAATATGACACCTGCAAGATAAATGATTTGCTGGCACCTAAGAATTTTCATACCCAAATGTCTGTGTTTCCACATCTAAATTGAAAACAAGAACATGCTTTTCATATGGTGGAATCAACTGGATTTTTAAATAATTTTGGGATTCATCAAGTTTTACAGTGCTATAGAATTGTAAGAACATCATTGTATACATATTGTATAATTGTGCTGTTTTATGTGATTTGTACCTTTAGTAACATTGAGTTGAATTTTTCTGAAATTATACGTGTGTGTGTGTGTGTATATATACTTATCTTTTAATGTAGGCCTGGAAGCTATTTGAAGCCTCAGTATTGCAAAAACTTTCCCTGCTTAATTGACATTGTAAGAAATAAATTGCATTATGATGTATGGAGTTTTGGTACACATCCAAACAGCTAAA
Source organism: Vidua chalybeata (assembly GCF_026979565.1). Classification (NCBI taxonomy): domain Eukaryota; kingdom Metazoa; phylum Chordata; class Aves; order Passeriformes; family Viduidae; genus Vidua; species Vidua chalybeata. The sequence continues at coordinate 47,959,158 of NC_071534.1, read as the reverse complement.
TGTATTTTGACTCACAGTTTCTATAACATATAGTGCTATATATTTTGATTGTATAATTTGAAAATTAGTTGCTTACAGATGTTTACATTTCTAAAAGAACTTGCTATATTTTTCCTCATGTTGTATCAAAATCAGCCAATTTCTACTATAAGATTGCTCTCAGTGTTCAGCAACATTAGCAAAGAAATTCATTGGAATTTTCTATGCTTGATACCAGTGCAGAGCAAATTCAGACAGACAATTTCAACAAAATACTTTGACACATTTTTTGACTGCATATTACAAAAGTCTCTGGTAATCAGAAAAAAACCAATTAATTTTAAATGATGTCTTTCTTATGTAATTTTTGAAGTAAGAGTTTATTTGGAAATTTTCACATTAGGAACCCAGTGAGATTTCCTGTGAAGGTACACATGGGAAGCCTGCAACATTCACCCCAAACTTTCTTCATAGTCAAGAATAAGAGACAGAGATCATTCAGTTCATTTGGACACATTCAGGTGTCCAAAACAGGTCACATTAATCACTCTCTATTTCTTCTCCTGATCCTGAATCCTGACATTGAGAATTATTCCTTGCACTCTTATACATAGCAGATTTTTTGTGCTAACTGTGAATGAAGACAGTGTGTCAAATGGAGACCACCAGTGGCTATATCCACAAAGCCACTTATCTGTCATAGTGGCCATTGCAATATAATTGAGATTTCTACTAATTCACAGAAGAAAGAGACAGAAGAGATAGTGCAATTGACATTAACTTTCCATAACATTTCCCGTCACCTGAGTCAAGATGACAGGCCTGTAGTTCCTCCATCTTCCTTCTGGCCCACCTTTTAGATGGTCCACATTTACTCCAGTAACTGTGACCTTGCAAACTGTGGCTCAGTTTGTCAGGACTTCTGATAAATGACTCAAGCTGGTTCCCTCAGGGCCCTCAGGTGCATCCTGTCTGGCCTCATGAACCTGTGTGTGTCTAAGTGGTATAGCAGGTCACTGACCATTTCCCTTGGATCGCGAGCTCTTCATTCTGCTCTGTCTCCCAGGTCAGGTGGCTGGGTACCCAAGTAGTACTACTCTTAAAGACTGAGGTAAAGAAGGCATTAAGTACTTCAGCCTTTTCCTCATCTTTTGTCACTGTATTTTCTCCCACATCCAATACAAACAGGGATATTCTCCTTACCCCTCTTTTTGTTGCTGATGTGTTTATAGAAACATTTTTCATTGTCTTTTACAGCAGTGGCCAGATTAAGTTCTAATTAGGTTTTGGGCTTTCTAAATTTCTCCCTGCATAACCTCACAACACCGTTGCTGTCTTCTTGAGTTGCCTGCCTCTTCTTCCACTGTGCTTTTATTCCCTCAGTTCCAGCCAAAGCTGTAACTTCAGCCAGGCCAGGCTAGTCTTCCTCACTGGCTCATCTTTTCACACATGAAGATGTCTTGATCCTGGTCCTTTAGCATTTCCTTCATAGTCCAGCATTCCTGGACTCCTTTCCCCTTCAGGACTGCCTCCCAAGGGAGTCTCTTAACCAATCTCCTAAAGAGGCCAAAGTCTACCCTCTGAAAGTCCAAGTCTTGCTGACCCCTCTCCTCACTTCCCCAAGACCCAAAAACTTTATTTTTTCATGATTGCTGTGCCCAAGGTGTCCTCCAAATGTCACATCTGTACAAGTGCTTGTCTTTCCATGAACAGCAGATCCATTGGTCACCTTCCCTAGCTGCTTTGCTCACCAGCTGTGTCAGGAAGTTAGCTGTCACACACTCCAGGGATCTTCTGCACTGTTTCCTCTAGGCTGTTGTATTTCCAGACAACCTCTGGTAAGTTGAAGTCCCCCTCGAGAACAAGGGCCAGCAATCGCAAGACTTCTCTCAGCTGCTTATAGAATATTTCAGTTGCCTCTTCATCCTGGTTGGGTGGTCTATAACAAAGTCCAGCTAGGAAAACTGCCTTGCTGGCCTTCCCCCTGATTCTTACCCGTAAACATTCAACCTTATTATCCCCATCATTAAGCTCTAGACAATCAAAACACTCCCTAAAATACAGAGCTACCCCACTGTGTCTTCTTCCCTGCCTATCCCTTCCGGAGTAATGCTTATGTGAATCCTTTTAATTAGTGAGATGATGAGATTTTAGTCATCAGGAGTTGAGTGACTTGGGTTTGGGCTTCATTTTTATCATCTCCATATGGAGTGGTGATTCTGTTTTCCTAATGGCTGGTAAAAATAATGAAAATACAAGGGGAAGAATGCTGGAAAGCATCTGCATGAAACAAAGGTGGTATGGTACATTTGGCAGAGACACTCTGCAAAGAGAGACAAATTGGAGGGCTGGACAGTCACTGAATGAAGTTTAACAAAGACAAGTCTTGGATTCTGCACCTGGGATGGGGCAACCTTGCATGTATGTACAAAGTGAGGAATGAGATGGTGGAAAGCAGTGCCACAGAAAGGGGCCTGAGGGTCCTGGTCGATGGCAAGTTCAACTTGAGTCAACAGTGCCCTGGCAGCCAGGAGGGCCACCTGTGTCCTGGGGTGCATCAGGCACAGCATCTCCAGCCAGGCAAGGGAGGGGATTGTTCAGCAGTTGTAGGGAATTGCCATCACCAACAGTGTAATTGAATTCAGCTGAAATGTCTGCCTGTGGTTTTAAGTTGAATTTACCCATGCTCTTTTGAACCATCACGCAATTTTGAACCAAAGTTCAAAAGAGGTGTGCTGACATTATTTTTTCCTTGCCAGCTAAACTGGCCAGTCACGAACTTTTCTCTTGGATTTGGACATTGTCATTTAAATTCACACCTTTGTGAATGGACTTTAGAAATTTAACTATCTTTCAAGGATAAATTTGAATTTCTGCCTGAAAATTAGAACTAATCAATTAAGTATCTCATGTTTGTGTCAAGCTGTGGTTTAGAAGCCTGTTTTTTTTTCATTAATGGCATTGATAATCTACTAGATTGAAGATTGCCACCAGTGTCATGCAAATTATTGAACTTATGTACACAGCTGTGTGAACTATGTAAAGAATGACAGATATGTATTTCTCTTTTGTTAGATTATATTAGATCATATTATTTTCAGTGCTTATGATTTCCTAGCATTTCACAAAAAGAGTAGCTTATGTTATAAATCATATAACAGCCTTGCCAACATCCTCTGGAACCTGGAGCTGTAGCAGTGTAGGAGTCACATTGACTCTCAATTTTTTATGTCATTCTATTTTCTTATCATTTGGATAAACCAAATTCATTTACATGAATGTAGGAAGTAATTAAATATGACGAGAGCTAATATGAGTTCACTCTTGTAATGTAGTTATCCTATCACTGGAACAAAGAAAATGCAAAGGTAAAACTGCAGTGAATTCTGTAATACTTGTCAGTTTACCCCTTGAATGAAACAAAGGTACATAATGTGAGAATGCTCTCAGCATTCAAATCCTGCATATTAAACATAGCTTGTTCTGAGTAATACTCATCTGAATTCCAAACATTTTTTATAACAGTATTTTCATTGAGAGATCAAATGTATAAGCAGATTTTCAAAACTGTCTTGGTGCTGTTATTTCTAATGGTATTCAAGAATTTTCAGTTTTCAAGTAATAAAGCTCTAGTTTAAAAATGAGTATGTTACTTATGGATGTTCAATAAGAATTCTGACTGCTTCATTTCATAGTATGTAATAGAACTGGGAGAATTTAACTCAAACAGGGTTCTCAGATGATCTAATAAAGTTATTAGTTAATTTAAAAAATCATTATTTAAAAATAAATCTAATTTAAAATTTCAGTTTTATCATAAAATACAGGGAGCACTGCTATAGAACAGCTTCACACTGAGCAAGTAATTGGGAAAATTGTCTCCATTCAAAGTAACTTGTGATGAAGCTCACAGTCTCTACAAAAAGAAAAATTACAATAGTCTGAAAAAAGCTTGTTCCCAGCAAACCTATGGCTGGTGTCTCGATGACCTGCCTGGAAAATTCCAGGTTGTTTCAAGATCCATAGCTGATGGGCAAATCTGTAACAACACATTTTCTTGTCTATGAAAGACAATTTTCTTAAGTAACTCCTAATTTCCTTTCATGCTTTACTATCTCAAGTCAGTGGTTGTATGCACATTTTTTTTTCAACCACTTTTTAATCCTCTTTGGGTTTTTGGTGTTTTTCTTTTGTTTACTTTTGGATTTATTTTCTGTTATCTTAGCCATGTGGACCCAAACTCAGTTTCTAAGTCCTTGAGTGTTGACCACAAAAAAACCTCAACTACAATATATAACTAGGTCCCTGAATATATTGCTAGACCAGGCCCTGTATGAAGTACCGATTCAGAGTTTAAAGTTGTGGTTAAATCTTACTAGGGAGCATGGTCAAAATCAGCATGGTAAAGTTGACTTACAACCTAATGCATATTTGGCATGGCATGGCAACACTGGATTTAGAAAATACAGTTTGGAAGCAATTGAAAAACAGACACTGTGGCTCATATCTTGCCATCACTGTAGATCTGAAGCCCACAAAAATGGCACCTGTAGAAAAATGGCAGACAGTGACTCTTTACTTTCAATTTTAGTTAATATTGGGTAACAGGAAACCTTTCCTTTAGATATATGTACATATACTCATTCTAAAGAAAACCAGACTCATATCCAAAGATATTTACTTCTTGAATGCATGTGGTTTTTTAAAAATCTTTTAAGTCCTTTACTTATTTTAATTTGTTTTCTTATTCTTCTTTGCTTCCCTACCCCTCAAGCTATCTAGCAGCATTTTGGATATATATAACAGTGACCAGGGAATGGCACCAGCTAATATGGGTCTCACAAATGCTTCTTGCCCAGCTAATCTACCAGTAAAAAGGGAACTTACAGGTAAAAGAACACTGACATTTTAGTATATAACTGCATAAGTGATGGTGTGTGTCTTAAAAGTTGAATTTATCCATTAAAAAGATATCCATAATTAAATTCCTGAAAATTTTTAGTTTGTGGTTTCATTTAAGGAAAAGAACAAAGATCAAGGAGAAATGTTTTCTTTCTGTTCCTCTCTTTAGAAATTCAGAAACCATGTTTGCCTCCTGTTTTTATGACCATCATGCTTCTAAAAACCTTAATATTTTAGAAAACAGTATATTCTTCCGCATGTTGGCTTCTGACTAATGATATAAATAAATTATCATCCATTAAATTTGTTCCAGGGTAGAACAAATAGTACTTTTAAAACTTTACAATAAGGCTATTCAAGGTAAAGCTATATTAGTGGATTAAGAACTTTAAAAGTTATATTCAATTAATCCAAAGAATGCTAAAAATAATGTACAGTTTATTAATGTCACTCAGAGGAAACAGTGAGTTTATTCAATATTTTAGAAATCTGATTAACTCTTGAATTATGGTATATAGAAAATCCATATGCACCTTAGTGTATTGTAAGTTGAATCCTGATGTAAAATACAGGAAATTGGAGAAAAATACCCCTCCACAGCATTTCTATATTCTTAAATTTAAAAAAAAATGCCACAAAAAAAATTTTATGCAACCTTGCTCAAAATTTAGTACTGGTAGAATAAAGATTTGTCTATGATCTGTTTTAATAATAAAAAAAGGAATGCAGTAAAAGGACTGGAAGTCTGGTCTTTGTGACAAGAAGCCATTTTCAAAAGATGAAAGAAGTACTGGAATTGCATCTTAAGGACTATTTTAATAAATGTTACTTTCTGTCAGAAGCAGATACAAGAGCAATGGCAAAGGAGAGACAAAAAAAGGATAACCACAATCTCAGTAAGTATATGTTCATCTTCCATCTCATTGAATGGAATGTATGGAGAATGCAAAACCATTATACATTAGCTATCACTCTCTGCTCTTCTAGACCAGCCTCTCAACAGGCTTATCAAACTGAACTCAGACTGCAAAAACAACTGACCATAAATCTTTATTTCTTGAAATTAATTTCTATCTCTGAGTTTTGCCTCTTAGAATACTTTGCGTATTTCAATTAATTTATTTCCATATAATCTGCTATTATTTTTTCACAGCAGCACACTTTACTTGATGTTTTCTCTAAGAATTACAGTGCAAAGCAGACAAGAAAGGATGCAGGTTATGAGAAAAACAACAGTGAAAATCCAGTCTTCACACCTTATTTACTGAAGCACCAAAGCAAAAGGCTGTATCTCTTTATGGGTGATGGGGTAGGAAAAAATTTGCATTAGACAACTTCTAAGTGGTTGCGAAGCTTTTAAAGTTATTGAAATTGTATGTCAACAAAGGAGATCAGAGCAGGACTTTGTGAGACTCACCAGTGTTCTGACTCTGCCACACACGCCCCAAAACCCAGTCTGGGATACACTTCTGTTTTTTATATGGATAACAATGCATCTGCATACAGATGCTAGGAATGTTAGTTTTAGAGGAACAGTCTTAGAACAGCGAAATTCATGGTTCAATATTTAAATATTAGAAGTACAAAAATAAAAAACAGTTTATATAGAATAGAAAAAACACCCCATCCACTTAATTACTGAGAGATTGCCTATAAAATTACACATTTTTTCCCTCTAAAGCAGAATTTGAAACAAAAAGGCTGCAGGATTCTTTTTGGAAAGTGTTGAATAAAGCAGTTAAAATTTTCAAGTTCTCCTTTCCATTTCTTCCAACAGAAATAGTATGGGAGTTGTATTCTATGATCCTTATGAATCACTTCCAACTTGAGATATTCTATGATTCTATGAATTTAAACCTAAATCAGTAATTAGTTAATAGACACTATTTATATATTTACTCTCTTACTTCTGTCTTGTTTCTCTGGCTATTTGATTTCCAGTAATCAAAGAAGGATTTATGGCTTTACTTGCATGAAATGACATACCTGAAAGTATACATCCACTGGCACAATGTGCTAGCAATCACTGTGGACAATATTCTGCTACTTAAAATTTCCAGAAGGCATCCTTATATTGGTCTGTAATTTTTTTGTGGGTTACAGGCAGACCAAGAAGATTTTTAGATGTATTGCTAGCATGTAATCTCTGAAATGCCAAAGGAGCTGCTGTCTGTCTCGTTAGGGCAGAAATGGGGAGTTTTGCTGGACTAAGAAAGGGGGTGGGTAAGACTTATCTGGAGCTACAAGGGGAAAGGCTCATCATGGATACATCAGGGATGCCATGCCTTACTATTGCCTCCACTGTTTGCTTTGGCTTATCATAGTCCTTTCTGATCACAGAAGAAATGTCTGAGAACTTTCCCTCACCACTGGCAACTAAACTGAAGGCCACTGCAGACAGGCAGCACCTGTTTTGGCTTGGCTCCAGGTGTATACTGCAGAGCTCAAAGGCTCTCTGGACATAGCTCTACTATCTAAAGGCTTGGACATAATAATGGATTGCATATAAAGGCTTTATCAGTGTGATTTACTCTTTCATGGGGATCAGGTTTCTTAGTGATGGTCTGAAAAATCAATTTTTGAAAATTGATTGGAATTATACAAACTTTCAATTTTCAGGTTGAATTAAGGCCCACATTTCACAGAAACGTTCTTGTACACTCTCATAACAAGGAGTAATAAAGGCACCGGAAAAAAGTTCCTTTTGAAAGACTGTATATTGCATGAAACCATGAAAAGGGATTTTGATTTATGAAGTGGAACCCCTTTATGCAACAGACAGAGTTTAAAACTTCACTTAATGTTTCTTAACTTTGGGGTTTTTTGCTTCCAAACAAAGAATGTTATATTATAATCCTGTCCATATAGTTTGAAAAATAATTTTCTGATTTGGCTTATGTATAATTTGATTCTTGAAATATTACTGATAACTCAGGATATCTCTGGAAAGGTTACAGACACACATCAGGAAAGTTCTATTGTAACATGTTTCCAAGCTTAAAAACCTCCCTTCTAACTCATTGACACAACCACTGGAAGTTTCTTTTCTGGAAAAAATGCAAAAATATGAAGAAAAAGTAATTCTGCAAGTTCACTTGTAAGGATATTTTTTTCTTTGCCTTGTTTTACAGCTAATGCTTAGTTGACTACTTTTCGATTAATATCTTACAGTTTTCCACAGTGTAAATATTAATTAAACAGCAGCTATTGCTCCTTAGGACAGTATGTATAGTATAGCTAAAGCACATTCTTCAATTTTGTTTGCCATACCATTATTTTGCCAACACAACTGAAATATATCTTTTAAATTTTTCAGTTGCTCTGTGTTTTTGTACACTGGGCTCTCCTACAAGATCCAGCACATTCATTCCAATGCACTAAACAGTACACTCAGGAGGATTATAACCCTGTCTTCTGAATATGTGAATCATCACCAAAAAACCTGAGATGATTTGATTTGTTAAGTGAAATTCCTGTTTCACTATAGAAAGCAAGACAAGATAATGCATCCCACCAAGGTAGAGTACTTCATCAGAGGAAATAATAACACAGGTTGTTCCTGGAGCTTGAATCTGCTAGGGAGGAAATACCTGACTGCTGCACAAACCTAGGAGCCTCACACAGACAGGAAGCAACCTTTTTATATACAGGAAGAAGAGGACTAAAAGTGATCCAGGTGGTGGGGCTGAGACTGAAAGTGACATGCTGATACAACTACAAGAAGATTGAAGTCAGCCTTGGAAGACCCACTAGGATGCCCTTGGCTGAGCACTTATAACTTAGCTCTACTGGGCTTTTTGGATTTATATTCAAAATTGGGCCATTAGACTTTAAGTGCACATCTCCAAACATGGAGCATGTATCCATTCTGCCCATGTTCTAGGCTGGCCGGCTGGTCGGACAGAGTACAGTGGCATTGGCATATTGAGCCCAAGGTAAGGTCTTCCAAGATGCAAAGGACAGGAGAAAGAACTCAGTGTGATGTTAGTGATAGAGAAAAGCTGAATCCTGCTTATTTAGTGAGATTTGGATTGAGTTAAAGTGGAGGCAGTGGACAAAAGTGTGAGCTTATACCAGTAGAACAGCAGTAGAGACTGCTGGTCTCTGACACCCAACAGTACCATAATGGCACTACATCCTCACTGAATACACTTTCTGTGTCAAAATTATATACATGTAATTCCCCAAAGCAATGACATGTTCTCTGGACCTATCCACTAGAAAAATTGAAGTTTCTGAAGGAAAAACCAGCCTGGATACCAGTACAATGCTGGTAAAGTGAACTGAGAGCACGCAGAGGGGGTACTAATTTTAAGAGATTTATTTTCTTCTTTTTCTTCTAAATAAACTACAAAGTGAACCAAGATACCCTACATAGCTTGTCTTAGGAGAAGCATAAATTTAAATCAAAAAAATATAGTTAATAATCTAAACCATGGTGGGTTTTTTTTTCATTTTCGCTATGTTTTAAAAATTACCATAAATATTTTTTGTGCTATCCATCACCAAAGGAAACAGATGTACAGGGGTGAAGTACTTTTGGGACATAATCTTGCTCTGTTTCAGTGAGGGGATACGGTTGTAGTTACTTACTCTCTGTGGGTTTAGATGCTGGTAATTGTAAATAGGGATAGTGAAGCTGTTACCTTGTGATTTGTAACAGGAGTTCTGCCAAAATATCAATTGCTGGGTGAATTGTCTTGTATCCCCGTTGGAGTCAAAAGCAAGACTCCACTAAGCTGAAATCTTTGTTCTGTGGGAGCTTGGTGGAGAAAGAATATACAAATGTCAGGAAAAAAGAAATGTTAGCTCACATTTAGACAATATGTGACTATTTCATTCTCTAGAAATCTAATTGTTAATGGGGGAAAACCCTCTAGTTAAGGTAAGATACAGAGGGTACTAATGATAGAGTTTGTCTTGAGAGTAAGTCAGACAGGTAGGAGCTCATGCTGGGACTGCTATTTGAGGAAGATTTTTTCTGTATATTGACTAACATGTTTTTAACTAATTAAAATGTTTTATGTGTAATTTCTCCAAAAATATTTCACCATAAAAATAGTACATGTTTCTTTTTAACAGTTGAGAGAAGAAGAAGGTATAATATTAATTACCGAATCAAGGAGCTTGGCACACTCATCCCCAAGTCTAATGATCCGTGAGTTCAACTGTCTTTCCTATAATAATGTTTATAGTATTAATACAGGAGAAAAGAGACAGTTGTGTATACTGGCTACAGGATTGAGAAATGGGATACAACATCTTCCATACCAGGTCACTGGTTCAGATCAGGCTGTTGAAGTAACAAACTTTTAACAGATTTTTTGTGCCTGTTGAAAAACCTATGTGAAAGCATAATAATATGAAAGCAATTTCAGGGTGTTTAAGAGAAACTGCCACTTAAAGGGAAAACAAACAAACAAACAAACAAACAAAAAAGCCAAACCACAGAAAGTCTATCTCTCTGTCCTGAGCACAATTGTGTGGTGTCTCTGGAAAAGGAAGTAGTGGTGCTTTCAGCTCTTGCCATGGCCCTCTAGTGGGATAACACAAAATTTATGTTGTGACTGTCTGTCCTCTGACTAAGAGAAAAAAAAAAAAAAATCAATTTAAGAGTAGACTGAGCATTTTTCAATAGTCCTCAACTCAGTGCAGGGAAAGCACCAGTCCTAAAATACAAGGATAAAAGTAATAATTGCTATAATTGCTATAATAATATAATTTTATACTAATGCATATACTTACAGAAACACAAATGCCTATTGCTTGAACTATATGTGCATTCCCTTAAAGCTTATATTTGTCAGCAACAGGAAAAAAGCTGTCTTGGAGAAAAGCCCATTGCAGGATTAACAATAACAATTGAGAGTGATTTTTAATGTAGAACTTTAGCCTTAGATTTCTCTTGTTGCTCAGGGAAGACTTAAGACAATGCACCAGCATGATTGCATAAAATTGATTATACAGATTTTGTCTTTATCATTTGCATGTCAATACAGATGTGCATGATACTTCAAATGAAAACATCTATTGATATTTCAGCTTTTTTAACATTAGGACTGAGAAACTTTTGATTACATTAAGGATTTCTGCAACAATACAAAGCTGTGTGAGACTTACACAAGTAGAAGATTGGCTTTATTTGAAATGAAGCCACCAGAGAGAAAGTTAACATACTGCATCCATTTTAGAGGATTCACAAACTCAGCTCCTTCTGTAGCATCCACCAAAGATTGGATAAATAGGCATGGTTTTTTATTACTAATATGGAATTAGGTGTTAAAGCTGAATTAAAGTAAAAGGCACTTTAAGTACCTAAATAAGGTTTTGGACATGTGATCCACTGCAAGCAGAAACTGATAGAAGTGTTTTAATTTTGGTGGTGCATCTTTCAGTATTCAATACCATTTGGGCAAGTAATTGAAAGATTTCTCAGAAAAACAGTGGATGGCACTGTTGGTTTGCAGCTATAAAGCAAAAATAGAAACTGGTTATATTGCAATTAGAGATGGGCATGGGGTACAAATTCCAGTTCCACTTTTTGATTGCTTATAAAGGTGTTTCACTTACATGTTTTGGTCTGGATTCAGGCTGACTTTGTGAACTTAATCAAAACATTAATACCTAGAGTAATCATTTAAGCTATTCTTAAAATTATTTACCTGGACCTGCAGTTTTGCTCCAGTAAGTGGATGATGGACTTCGCCCTCAGTTTTTGGTGTTGTTGCCTGATGAAAAAGTTTCAGGTATATATTCTGAAATCATTGCCTTATCTTGTTTTACTTTGCAAACCCATGACTGAGTTCAGCACTGTGACCAGACCCAGAGTGGTTTATGTTTACAAAAGCACAAGGTGAACTGAAGTATCTCACATTCTGAAGACTGCTGTCTTCAAAAGGCTGATAATCAGTATTCCTTTGGAAAGCAGGACTACTGAAAAGCTTTTAAGTTGGTGCTAAGAAAAAAAAGGCATCAAAATTTGCAGGGCTTTTGAAAAACCGATTTGCAACACAATTTTGCTATAGCTTAGTGCAAGGATAAAGTAATTCAAAGAAGTGTAAGCACTTTTTTTTGTATTTGTATTTTTAGGTAGAAATATATTAATTTGAATATATTTTTTTGGCTGAGCAGATCAAAATTATTATTACCTTTTGGTATGGTCTTGTTTTGCCAAATCATAACTCAGCATCCTTATTCCCTCTTTCAGTTCTTGCTTTTTACTTCATAACACTTTACTGTGCCCCCAGTCTGCCCCCTCTTCTTTGAAAGAAAGAGATTTATCATGGCTTACAATACTTTATCTGTAACATTTTATCACACATAACATTTTTGCCTCATATTGATTTTAGAAGATTCTTCTTGTAGTGGAAACCTAGTTGTAAAAGGAGGAAGCTTACTGATGCTTAGACTAATGACAGTGAAGAAAATCAGCCTCTGCACTGAAGAGCAAATACTACTATAAATAAGCCATTGTGGTTAGCATGCCTGTCCCAGATGGCTTGCTTCAAGAAGATTACATTCAGAATCAGAAACAGAAAAGGACATTTTTTTTTTGCCATTTGGAAACCTTTTGTGATTTATATTTCTTAGAAGTGCTGTGTGGGGTTTTTATTTCACTTTTGTTTTGTTGGTTATATAGTGAACTTTTTTGGCTCCTGCAGAGCTTCTGCGGGGACTTTCTTTTGACTGGATTAGAGCCCTATTCTTTTCACTTTTTTCTTTTTTTTCCTAATTTAATGATGAAAAGTGTGGATTACATTACATAAATGAATGGGTATTTTAAGTTCACTTCATCAGCATTAGAAAATGAAGATAAGTGTAAGTTACAAAGAACTATGACTCTTTTGTTTAACTTTCAATGCTTAGATATCTAAGTGCTAGATGATTCAGAAATGCAAATCATTTTTAAAGAACAAAATTCAAAAATAGAATTTAAAAATGCCAGAAATACTCAGTCATATTTTCCTGGAAAACTGCTCCTTTACTGATACCTGCCTTTCTATTTGTGTTCAACCTTTCAGAATCCAACTTTTAAGTGGTAAACAGGATTCCTTATTGTGATGGAGTCTGGCAATGCTCGCACAAGAACAGTTCAATGGCAGATGTGAATTGCCAGAAAGCTAAATGAGAAAAAAGAATTCTAGTAATGTTACAGAACTGGAATGTTAAGAGAACTGCTGAGGATTTGGGCAGAAGCAGTGGGTTGCTCTCACTCTTTCCTTTCTGCTCTCTGCATCTACCTGTACCTGACCTCTGTGATGTCTGTGGACAGACCCTCTAGCAGCCAGCACAGACACTTTTCTTGCAGAGGAAAAGCTTGTGTATACTCATGCTGTTATAAAGTGGAAACTTGCTGCCTCTTTCAGAATAAAACACTTCACAATTGTGCAAGTCCTCAAAATAAGTACAAAGTCCTTCCAAGTACTTCTTTGAGCAAATTTCTTTAGTTTAAAGCTAATTTCTCAGAAACAGGGAAAGAAATGTTTTGCAAACACAGTTTCAACTTTGCAAATGTACTTGTTATTAGTAACTGGCCTGTGTCTGGCAAACTCTGTAACTATCACACTGACTCAAACACTGATTTTATTAATTAGTTCTAATCTTAGATGACCAAATGCTCCCATCCTTCCTACAGGAGTTCAGCTTCTGTAAACTAGTGAAGCTCCTTTGACTTCAAGAAAGTTAAATTAATGGAAATGAGCTGAAGATCAGTCTCTTTTCCATGTTTCGTTTCTCCAATATAGGAAACTCTACTTGGTGAGAGTTACATGTTTTGTTCTGGCATTTGAGTTTTGCAGAGAGATTCAGATGATAAGAGGAGACAGGATTCAGAGACTAATAAAACATGTGTTTTTACTTTTTTTAAATTCTCCATAAAAATCCTGTTATTTTTGGTAAGCCTCTGTTAATTAAACTCACTAACACATCTGTGAATTGCTAAAAACTTCAAATTACTCTACCACATGGACACACAGGAACAAAGAAGCAATCCTCCTTTGCAGAGGCCATTTCTAATGACCAAAACATCTTACTGCTCTAAAATGATTTGGCTTGGATGTAAAATTTCCCATGTATTTCAGTATTTATGGGATGGTGCCATGCATGCATTTAATAAAAATCACGTCTAAGAAAAACAAATGCCGAAAAAAAACCCCAAAAAACCCCAAAAACCAAAAAAGCCCAGATCAAAGCAAATTAATAGAACTGAAAGATCAAAATGAAGAAAAGAATTCCTGCCATATCTGAAGATCAGTAAGTCTATAGCTAAGTTTTTAGAATCAAAACAGTTAAGAATGCAAGTATTTTGTCTGTTTTTATACAGAAACTTCCAATTAAATGAGTAACAACTGCTAACGATTCCTCAATTTTTAAAGGTTCTAAAAATGTGTTTGTAGGACTTTTTATCTCTAAGTGCAATCTACAAATCTGTAAAAAGCAAAAACTACAATTTCCTAGTGGCATTTTTATAACTTTTCAGGTAGTTTTATTTACACCCAGTTTAGAATTCATTGTTTTCAGAGAAATAACAGAAACCAAATAACTGATCAGAAAACTTCTGAATTCTTCTTCTGCACTTCTTGTGCTTTGAGTTAGTCCATTTTCAAATGTTCAGTTGTTTTTTCTTTCCATCATAGACGAATCTGCTTGCCTGCCTGGTATGTAGAGTAGATGCACTTCAGACTATTGGAATTCAGGAATCTCACCTTTACCAGCCCAAATTCGCCTTCATCCTCACCAGTTGCATTGTTGCTTTTCCAGCCCTGCACATCTGCATAGAGCCTCTGCTGCTCTGCAGCTCTGTCCTGTGACTGCTGTGTGGTGTTCTGGGCTACAATGAATGAAGAGTGCCTGTGATAAAGAATCAGCACAGTCACCTTCAGGATTTTCCTTAGATCCTGGTAAAGAGGCACATGAACTGAAATTCACATTGACTTCTAAGGTCACCAGCTGTTCCTTTGCTGTGTTGCCTTCAGACACTGGAAGGTTCAACTTCAATATTCTTCATTTAATAAGACACCAACCAGTATATGTACATATGAGAAGTGGTGTAGAACCATATGTGGGGTATGCACACATGCACAGACACATAAACACGTGTGCACAGGTTAAAGAACAGTCTCTTAAATAACAATAGTAACCACTGCATTTTTGTCCTATCTCCATTACAGTTTTGCCTCTCAGATCTGTAAATATTACCACAAGAGATATATATCCATATGTATCTCATGCAAAAGTTGACCAGGTCCATCTCTCTGGCAATTTGAATCCATTAGTCTTTCAGTGAAGATTTATTTAAAACTATGAAAAAAAATTACCGTAGAAATAAAAACTAAAACTATTGAGGAAACATGAACTAAAAGTAAGCCATACCACAAGATGATATTAAGTGTAACAGGAATGAATTTTATCAAAAGATATTCCAAATACAGTCATGAATATATGACTTATTCATATGTCAATCAGAAAAGTCAACCAAAAATATTTTTTTCTGATTTTTGAATTAATAAAATTTTATAACTGACATGATATTTTTTTTGTGAAAACACTATTAAATATTTTCTAAATATGTGATATATTCAAAGTTTTCTGCTGCAGTTACATTTCCTTAATTATTTCCATTTTTCCAGCTATGGATTTATTTCTAACTTCATAGTACTGTATCTTAGGTTCGGACCATCAGTTCAAACCTGTCTTAGTTTTGTTTTTAGCACTTAGTAGAGACTAACCTCCTTGTCGAGGCAGATTGTGTCCCTCCATATAGCATATATAGCTATATATATAATAAACTTTATTTATTTTATTTATCTTCTTTATTCATGAGTGGTCTGGCATAGACAGACAGACACTTTACTGCCTTTCAAACTCCACTGCAATTTAGTCATAAACAAGGACCTCTCAGTATTTTACCTAACTTTCCAAAGAGCTGTGAAGAAAATGAAACTGTGACATGGTGATGGCAGTCAAAGATTGTCCAGAAAATATGCATACTAAAAGCTTCCTTAACCTTTACAGTTTGAACATGGGTAAGCCATTTGAGAGGAGAAAGTCTTCTCCTAGGAGGGAGCCCATGGGATGTTGGCAAGAAATTATGTCCTCCCACCTGCTCAACAGGGGCAGGGACAGGAAGGAGAAGGCAGAGGAATTGCCAAGAGATGATTCAGCCATCATGGGGGAGAGGTATTCTGCTCTTGGCTCCCAGTCTTACCTCTACTCTAGCTTTTTTGACCAGGCAATGTCTAAATCAGAATACATACCCAATTTTGGCTTTGTAGACAGTAGGGTTGTAGAAAATTTTCTCTATGACCTCCTCACCTTCCAATCGCAAAAGCTGTGCATTTCTGGCCTGCAGCACTGAGAGGATAGGAGGTCCCTGTATACAGGAGCCTCACAGTTTGTGTATTGGCCAGAGATAAATTAACATTTGAATTTGAGCACTCTTGGATCAAAAAAAATGTTACTCCCAAATCTCAAGCAAATTACCTGAATTCTATGGCACGGTTAACACTGCGATATTTTATCACAAATAATTTTGTGTATTCTTAATATCTTAAAGTTACCAGCTCCGTAAGGTTTTATCTGTGGTAAAGGATCTGGAAAATCTGAGTGGTCTGGGCCCCTAAATCCTGTACCTGCCTGGCTTTTGCACTATATATTCAGAAGAAAAATAACTGCAGAAATCTCTAAGGGTTCTTAGCCTCATGAGGGGAAATGGAGGGGCAAGTACCAATCTCTTCACTCTGATGAGCAGTAACGGGACTCAAGGAAATGACATGAGGCTAAGTCAGGAGAGGTTTAGGTTGAATATCAGGAAAAGGGTTTCACCCAGTGGGTAGTTGAGCACTGGAAACAGGTTCTCCAGGGAAGTGGTCATAGCACCACGTGTGGCAGAGTTCAAGAAGTGTTTGTACAATGCTCTCAGGCACATCATGTGACTCTTGAGGTGTCCTGTGCCAGGCCAGAAGTTGGACTCACTAATCCTGATGGGTGCTTTCCAACTCAGCATATTCTATGATTCTATAAATAAGGGAAAGTGATAATAGCTGGGCATATATTTTATATTTTTTTTTCACTCCATAAATGACAGCATGTAAATGTATGTCTTTGCAATAGCTATTGAAAAAATGCTTGTCCCTCCCAACATCAGATTCTTACTTGTTTTAACAGCTTGTCTTTCTCATAGTTGTGTTTGGGACCAGAAGCTTAGCCAACCTTCTGTTCAGCCTAAGTAATTTTGCAGTGAAGTAGATAGTTTGGATAAAGCCCATATATCTGCATATTTAATGACATCGTGTATCATAAAATACCAAAATTTATTAGAAATTAAACATTTTCAGCAAAAGTCATTCATTCTTGTTCCAAGACCTTACTTAAAATTTGATAAATGGATACATGAAAGTCTTTGGATAGTTTCATTTGAACAAGTTTTGTTGCTAGTGAGGCTGCTTGTAAGCTGGAAGACAAACTGCATTTCCTGAATGATGGGCAGGTTTAATCTAATTTTTTTGCCAAGTTTTATTTTGAATTGGGGACTGCATGTAGCTGTAGATTTTAACTTGGTTTTTATATTGTTTCAAGATTTTTGAACATGATTTTTGTCATTCCCTAGTCATTATGGTTATGAAAGTGTGATTTTTCTGGTCTGTCATCAATGAGGAGTGGCGTTCAGCACAGATCATTTTTTTCTCTACAAGCATAAAAGCAACCTCATTAGTAAGTCAGGTAAAAGGAGTAGTATATTTAAAATGATCTTTAAAAATTTAGGCTTAAGTCCTCAGTAATGTATATTTCCTAGTTCATTAATGCAGAAATACTGCACATAGATTTTAATCTCAGAGTTAATAATAAAAGCAATTTTCACTAAAAATATAAAAACTGTAATGGTAGAATCATGATATTGCATTTAGCTCTCCCACAAAAAGTCACTTTATTACTTTCTTTTGACACTTATTTTCATTCTGGGATTAATTTTACTATATAAGGGCTTCTTAACTATTCTATTAAAATTTCCATTCAGAAGCAATAATATCTAAGAGTGAATAATAGTCATGTAAATCATTATTTCATATTAATGTAAAAGATTTTGTAAGTTCTTATGAATTCTGCTGACATGCACAATTGTGAAAAGGTTATCTCTACATTCTGCAGTGATATGCGCTGGAACAAAGGAACTATTTTAAAAGCATCGGTAGAGTACATCAAGTGGCTACAAAAAGAACAACAGAGAGCCAGAGAATTAGAACACAGACAGAAGAAATTAGAGCATGCTAACAGAAGACTTCTGCTCCGAATTCAGGTTTGTATAAGCGTTGCCACGAACTAAAAAGCTTTCTCAGTACTTATCTCCCTTTAAATTTTGTTAATCTATATAAGTTTTCCTCAAATTATGTTTATTAAAAATAAATTGACTTTGCCTTTTTATTTCTGTGTATATTGGGGAGGGGGTATTCTTTAGATTTCTAAGAAATTTCTTTGATAATTATACCTTACATAAAGCAACTAGTGGAAAATTAATAAAGTATTTGTACAAACAGTTTCATTATGCATGTGTTAGAAACAAAGACAAAAAAAAAAAAAAAGAAATAGATATACTCCTGCAGCCAAAAATCAATACTGGTCACAAAATTCCCTTCAGTGTTTTAATTTTCCCTTTTAAACTGTTTAATGCATTGTGCTCCCTGGTAAGACTGTCTTATGTTATATCTGCTTTTGACACGAAGAGGTAGAGTATAACCCTTCGTGGCTTGAAAACCAAGATTCTAATATAGACACACACCTATGGAAATGGGAGGGATAGATAGGTAGATAGACATAAAAACCGATCATCTTACATATGTTGATTTGTTTATATATCTGTATAATGTAAACATTATAAAGTAAAGAATCTTCTTTTTCTCTGTATAACAATTTTATAATGAACTATCAAGTTGCAACATTTTTCTGCTATCTTCATTGGAATCAGTATGCAAATGGTTTTAGAGAGGTTGTCCTACCTCTCTAAAATTCTGTTCCTGTAGAATAGTTGCTTAATAAGAGAAAGAGATATAAGAACACTTATCAAATTTTCTTAGATAAAAAATTTAATATTTTAAAATTTAATCTCACAACTGAGCAACAGGTATAATAAATTTTTATGCATGCTTTGTATATTTTCTGCAGTTGTTCTTAAGAGACTGTTTTCTCTTTTAAAATTGTTGCCTAATTATTTTTGTTTGAAATGTTAGGAACTGGAGATCCAGGCACGTGCACACGGCCTTCCAGTCATGTCTTCACTCAGTGCTGTTGATTTAGCTGCACAAGTCATCAAGCAACAGTCTTATCCAGAGGAGAACTCTGTAGACTACTCTCAACAAATGACTCTGGTACATGGACAAAATTCTGATGTCTGCGATGGATCTACAGCCTTTTCTGATCCACTTTCACACTTCACAGATTTGTCTTTCAGCGCAGCTTTAAAAGAAGAACAACGACTAGAGGAAATTTTATTGGACGACACAGTGTCACCATTTGGAACAGACCCACTCTTGTCCTCCACATCTCCAGCTGCATCAAAAGAGAGCAGCAGGAGAAGCAGCTTTAGCACAGATGATGGAGATGATTTATAAAAGCAGAAAGGGTCTCATACTTCTCTAAACACTTGTTAAAAGACTGAGTTGAACGTAAGCATGGTGTTTGCTCTTGTATTAAATACCTATAAGGAGAGACACTATAAAAATCAATTATTACATGATAAGTGTTTCAATCAGCCCTTACTTCACAAGAAAATAAGATGAACATGAATCCATATCATTCTGCACCAAATTCACCCTCTGTTCACAGCCAACATTGGCATAAAGCTCTCTTCACTGGGAATATTTTTACTATCACTTCATGACTTTTTTCAGTCCTATGAAAATGGTTACCATAAAAGGAATACCTGTGTTGCAAAACTGTATTCAAGCTCTTTTCAGTCTGCTTACACTTTTCTCTGCTACAAATATGAGATTTAGTCATTTGCTCATTTCTTTATTTTTTTAATAACTAAAAATTCTACAAAATGTGAAACAACAGAGGACTATTTAAGCTGGGAACTGTAGATATGTTACAAGTTTTAAAATCTAAAAAACATCAGATGGTAATGCTTTCACACAAGCATGAAGTTTAAACTGTGCAGGTTTCTCTTTAAAAGGAGAAAATCCATTACGCTTTCCATAGAATGCCTTTAGTTTTTTTAATTTCATTTGTAGAAAAGGAACACTCTTTTAAGTATCTATTTTAATGACACAGAAGAAAAATGGAAACTAACAAAATGACAGTGATTCAAATGAACTCAGACAGAAAAAGACACAGCATTGCAGCAGAAAGACTGTGTGGATATACAAGACAGCACAGACACTCCATCTTACACTTAGCACAATTTAAAACAAGCACTACTTGTGACAGTGCTATGTCAGCTACTTATTCCAAGAATATTCAAACTGTGTCCTTTTTTATATGGAAGAAATTGGAATTCAGATACAATACTGGGCTGCTGGATGACACTTTCAGTGTCCTTTGACAGCACAGTGAGGTTTTTCCAAAGGGACTCTATCTGTACATGTGCTTTTGATCCATTTGGAAGCAGAGGGAAATAACAAGATTCCCATTGCATGCACTATAAACAACAAGAATTTAATTTCATATTTGGCTTTGGCCTCCATGCAGAAAAGCTTGAAAGGAAGACTTGTCAAACTGAAGATAATATTCAGAAACACTGATGAAATGCACTACCTCTCATAACCAGCTTGCTGGTAGGTGCATTCAGAAAACTCACTTCTATACACAGTGAAATTCTGGAGAGTGATGTATGTTCCTGAAGAACATTAAGTGCAATCATTCCAAGTGTAATATTCAAACATGGGAAAATAAACTGGAACAGGTTCTTCATAGCTCTTCCTCAATCAAAGCCAAAAGATCACATTAGGGAGTAGTTATGGTTTAACCCCAGGCAGCAACCAAGCCTCACACAGCCACTTGGTCACTGCCTGGCCAGAGTGACTGGGGAGAGAATTGGAAGGGTAAAATCTGGAAGGGTCTTAGGTTGAGATAAAGACAGTTTAATAGGGAAAGCACAAGCTGTGCACACAAGTGAAGCAAAACAGGGAATTAAGTCACTGCTTCCTATGGGCAGGCAGCTGTTCAGCCATCTCTAGGAGAACATGTAATGGTGACTCGGGATGTCAAATGCCATCATTCCAAACGTCCCCCTTTCCTCTTTCTTCCCCCACTTTATGTACAGAGTATGATTTGATGTGGTGTGGAATATCCCTTGGTCAGTTAGGGTCGCCTGCTCTGGCTGCGTCTCCTCCCAGCCTATCTTGCACCCCCAACTTCCTTGCCAGTGTGCCAGTATGAAAAGCAGAAAAGGCCTTGGCTCTGTGTAAGCCCTGATCAGCAGCAGCACAAACATCTCTGTCCAGCACAAATCCAAAATACAGCCCTATACTAGTCACTGTGAGGAAAATTAACTCTACCCCAGCTGAAACCACCACAGGAGTTCTGTAATTATTCAAAATATGTTTCTAGAGTGTGCATTAATTTTGCTGTCACTGAGCCTGCCTCACTCCAGAAGTGTCACAGGTTTGGAAATAGTAAGAAGAGATTAAAGTGGATTACTTTTTGCATGAACACTTTAAGTTTTTAAAAACATACTATCCAAAACCAGAGCAATTGTTTCTTACTATTGCCTTTTTTGATATTGGTACCCAGGCCCTCCTTACAGTCATTGTGAGGGGGTTTGTGTTCCTGCCAGGCCGTAGCACATGCCTGACCAACCCTGGCAGTGTCACAATAGTTTCATAATTAGAAAATTAGCAGCTGGATAATAAATCACACTCAGATGGCTATGAAAGACAATGGTATGCCCAATTTCACAAGAATATTTATAATTTTAGGAATCTCAAGGTTTTCTATGAGTTTGTGCAAACTACTTGGTTGTAAGGTGACCTGTAAGCACAGACCTGACCATTAGAAGAGGCTTTGATACATTCACACTTCATGGATAAAAAAATCGACGACAGACAGCATTCTGGTAATTTTCTTTTGTTTTGGTTTGGTGTTTTTGTTTGTCTTTTTATATGTTTGGGATTTTTTGGTTTAGCTTTTTAATTTTGGTTTTTTGGGGTTTTTATTGTTTGGGTGGGGTTTTTTTATTGGGTTTTTTTGTGCTTTTTTTTTTTTGTTGTTGTTTTATTTTTATAGCATATCAGAAAGACAAACAAGCATTAACCAAAGATAACTGGATATAGGACTGACCGCCATTTTAATTGGATTAATTAAAAGAGGAACCACTTTGTCATAGTTTTGTCAAAGACAATTGCTAATATTGACTTCTGAATACAAAACATGATGAATTAAAAGTAATCTTTATGCCTATATTATGTCTAGCCTAGTATGAGTATTGTCCATTTCAGCAGATGAAAGGAAGGGTTATTTGGTTAATATCAAATGCCATTTGTCCTTGTACTGCAGTTTCTACTACATTAGTTTTAAATACACCAGTGTGGATTGCTCATAATGGAGAAAAAGAAATTAAATATGAATGTATTACATGATTTTCCCATTGAACTTTTACATGTGAGTTAGACCATACTTCTGAACTATACTGACTTTAAATAACATCCTCAATTTCATCACTTTTATAAGCACTGTTCTAAAAAAACATTATAGTGCATCCATTAAATTTTTTAAAGTTGATTTTCATTCTTCTGACAATTGCTTTAGTCTAAAGCACCAGAATTTTTCTCTCTCTCCTTGCATGAGAAACTTAAGATAGTCAATGCTCTTTTTGCAAGGCACTGTATTGCATCTATCATTAAACATATTCAGGCTGTCTTCTTTCACACAAAACCCCCAGCTCCCTTGCCCAAAACAACAAATACATCAATCCTTCTAGGCATTTACTGTTGCAATGGTATTTCACCAAAATTGCATTTTTTTTCTAGTAGGAAGTCATCATAATTAGTATTTCAGCTAATAATTATAACCTGGATTACAGGTTCACCCTTGAAATTCAGTGGTGGTGCAGACTGCAAAACCAGATTAGGACATTCTGGGAATTAATAGATGCTACTGAAGGTATTTAGGAGATGCATGTGCTAGTAGTCACATCCCAGACTTTCTGTAATAAACACTCCCTCTTCCACCACAGGCTTGGAAATGGTGCTGTGAAGCTGAGAGGACTTCGAGGGCAGAGTCAAGCCCAGTCCTACCAGCTTCTGCAGAGGAAAGGGATTGCATAACTACAGAGACAGATCCTGACATTTTCTGTCAAGCAGAATTTTTTTTTATGTCCATGCAAGTTTTATTGGGCTGAGTTGTGATGCAAGAAAAATACAATTTTTAGTTATTTCTAGCAGAGATCTGTTTAGTGAAATCTCATGAAAGAGATGCATAATATGCCCATGGCTCTGGGCCTAGGAAAGAATTTGAAGTCTTACAGATCTTGACCTCAAGCAGGCCAGGGGGTAGAAGAACTGGCTATTTGTGTCAAGATATATTAAATGAGGAGTTATTGCTTGTTTTCAGTAGCAGCTGTTCAAAGCTGGTGGACATATTCCTACAGAATCCACGAAACAACAGACTGATAATTACACAAAAGGAAAGGGAGTTTAAATATTAACATCCTGCTTAATTCATGACATGGATATAGATGCTATACTAAGAAAAGCAAAATAAATTATTTCATTGTGCATAGCATGGATAGTGTGAAAAGGTACAGTAAGTGCAAACAGTTTGAACAAACAGAAACACAGTTGCTTTATATAATAAAATTACTAAATATAATTCAGTTGATTAATCTTAATAAGAACATTGATATTATAATGCTTTCTGAATTTAATAGAACTGTATATATGAACAGAGGATGTAAAATGATTGTAATTTAAAATTATGGTAAGTCTCTTAGATAAGTAAAGGCATTTACATTGCTATTATGAGACTGTAGAATATTTTTATAATAATTGCTATTTTTCATTGTTAACCATATAGTATCTTGTTTTCTAAGTCATTGTATGCAGACAGAATATGCTTTATTATGCACTATATATGCAATCTTTTTACAATTACATTTTATACTTGCTGGCCTTTTATGTTTATTGTATGAATATAATTAAAGGACTGAAATGAAAACATCTTTTTATATGTCCCTTGTGAAACTTTGCTGCCCAGACCCTCAAAAATGCCACCAAAAGGCAATCTAGTAACACCCACTAAGAACATCTGAGATACCTAACAGACAAAATACTTCACAACTGCTAAACATTTAGTCCATTATGATACATCATGATCCAGTAGCATCCCATTAATAAAAATAATTGATACATTCTTTAATATGGTCTCCTGCCATCTGCTTATTCCTGCTGCTAAGGCTTTGATTTATGGAAAGTGTTTTCAGAATGTTGCAAAATTGCTAGCAGGCATGATGATATCAGTTAAGTCACTAAGAAGCTGTACAAAAACCTTTTAATGTACTAGATGTTCCCCAGACAATCTAGGATAAACAGAAGATTGTATTTTAAGATGTAAAACATTTTTAAAGCTGATAATTAGGTAGCATTTGGCACTAAAAGATACTCACTTAAGGAAGTTAGTAAGGATTCGGATTTAATTTTGAATTCCTAATATCAAAAGTGCTGCCTTCTTTAGAAGATATTTGGGGCTTTCTGCGCATGAAACGATGTAAAAGTTGTTGAGTAGTAATACAAATTTCAACTAGTTTTGTAATAGTTTATAATTTAATTTAAAATAGTGCTCATTGTTTGCATATATCAGATTTTATTTGTACTAAAGATTTCTTCAGTCTCTTTATTTTGTGAAATCATTAAGACACCCCTATCAGTATTAAAATTGAATATTATTATAAATATTATTTAAAGTTCAGTGATTATCTATGGAAAGAAGCTTTGCTTTTTTACATATTTATTATGTACTTAGGATTTGACCATAAAAGGTACTCAGCTCCTTTGTGAAAGGACTGAAAACCCCCACTTTGCTTTGTAGAAAGCCAATGCTTATCCTATTTAGGACTCAGACACTTAATGATGAAATAAACAACATCAGAAAATAAAATCAGAAGTTATTTCAGAGATTATAAAAGCCCTGTGTTACACTGCTTGATTAAAAGTAGTGACATTTGCAACTGACAGACAAACAGATTTAATGTCAGCATCATTTCTGGTGACAGCCAATGGGAGATTAGAGGAAAATCTATGAAGTTGTGATAATAATCAGATCAAAAGTCTAATTATAAAGGAGACTGCAACAGTGAAGTATGCCAAGGCTTATTGGTTAAATCACTGGTACCCATCAAGTTAAATATATACCAGTTTCATTAATTGGCAACCACAAGACAAGTGCTCTGTATTCAGGGTGCTGATGATTTTGATATAATCCACCACATTGTGGTTAAGTATATGATTCATGTAATAAGAAGAAGGTGCCTCAAGGCTATTGTTCCTACCATGGATTAAAATTTACATATTGCTTCTCCTTATGTCAAAACATCTGGTGCCTGCAAATGCTAACATTTCGTTGAAAAGTTTCACAAGATAGGAAAAGTGGATTGGAAACATTGCATGTGAATCATTCAGGCATTATAATTGAATAAGAAGCTGAGTTATGAACAGGCAGATTAAACAGTAGTATAGTCAAAGAGATTCATATGCTTATGAGTTCAAGACAACACTTTGTATAAGAAGGGGAAATGCCTCAAATCATAGGAAAAAAACAGTGATTTTTTTTCAAATGTCACTGAGATATAAAATCTCGGTCTCTCCAAACTGCATTTTCCTGTCCAAATAAGCTCCCTGTATCAAAGCATATGCACTAAAGTGCTAAAATTGTGTTTAATACATTCATTTAATTAATGCACTTTAAGATGTTGGCATCCTTACCTGCCTTGAAGTTTCCTCAGAAAATTTTGTGACTCTTATATTTACTTTCCTATTTTACAGCAGCATATATCAGGGATGAATCTCAAAAGATTTCACTGGCAAATTATCTTAATTGTCTTGCCTCCTTGGAAAACCTATCAGTCCTTGCATTAGCACCTAGACCTAGACTTGAGACCTTTTCCCTTTGATTTCCAGGAGGGATTTAAGATGTTAATTTTCAGTTATTGAAATTTTGTGGGTGGTGTTTTGTTGTTGTTGTTGTTGCTGTTGTTTTTGATGCTAGGTTGTCAAGAAAGCTACACATCACATATTGCTGTGATTAGCAGATACATTACTGTTGGAAACTTTCCTCTGCGTGAAAGGAGGCAATAAACAATGCTTTCTGTGAAGGGACTTAATTCAAGTGATATAATTTTTATTAATTTCATGGAATCAATGCATAATTATTTCTAGATGGATGTTTTGCTTGCAAAAGAGGAACCATTCAAAAAATAGTGGTTCTTCAAAGTACTTTTGAATTTTTAAAACATATTCCTTGGATTAGAAATTTACTTTCAGGCTTCTGGAATTCTAGAATGTAACATTTATGTGTCCTGAGTCACCACCTAATGATATCCCTGAGACATCTCAGGGACATGTATCTGTGAAAGAGGCAGCAGGGACAGCATTTGGTCCATTCTGCAACCAGTCCCACTGTCAGAAGATTCAAATGAAACAAGCCTCTGGTGGTGGGCTCCATGGTCCTATCTCTCCAGGGAAGGTCACCTATTCACAGTCTCACTTTCCACCCGTATTTCTTCTTCAGATGGCTGGTCACAGGGCTCCTAATCATCCTGCCTCAAATCCAGAGCTGGGTCACTTTTCAATCCTGCTGACATCCCACAGGTTCAAACTCTGTAAGTATAATACTGACATTACACAGTCTGGTATTGGCCCATGATACAAGCCAGGATTTGGCAACATACTTGAGCTCTTCTGCAGACCTCCCAGACTTCTGAGCCCAAGGAGATTTGAACAAGTGGGCAGCCAAAATCTCAGACCAAGAGCACTACCTCCTACAAACCCGCTGAGTACATTAATTTTGCTAATGGTGGGTAACAGGAGTTTTGGTTGGTTTTTATTTTTAAGCATTTTACCAAAAAACACGTTTGTACATTGTATTTACTTCTAATGAACCTTTCTTCAGTTCCTAAAGATTCAAAACTGCTTAAGTTTAATTCTCAGAATTTGACAAAAATGTGTTAGCTAAACTATTTTACATACTATTCCAGGGGTAGGTTGCGTTAAAGAAAATGTTTATTTTTAAAACATAATGTGACAACCTTAAAAGTTCTTAACATCTTTTTATCAATTAGTTTTTCTGTGACATGGGCAGAGGAACCTCAAAAAAAAAAAAAGTATTTCTACAGAGCCACTTGGAAAATAAATGCAATAACGAAACTAATTTCAGAAATACCATTCCAGCATTTCCTCTGGAAAATAGTTTCTACTGTAGAACAGTTAATATACAGAGCTAACTTGCTATAAAAACAAACTGACAAAAAGCAATTTAGTCTTGCTGCAAAGTAAAGTAAGCATGGTCAATTTTAAGCATGGACCAGAGAACTGGCTCCTGCAATAAGCACCCAAGGGGCAGCGTCTCCACTTGGAAGTTTACACTCCAAATTACATTAAATTTGACTTCCTTTTTTGCAGTGGGCAGAGAATCCTTTGGGCAAGTAAAAGCAAAACATGAGAAAACTGAAGTTAAGGAGCATAGAAAACAAAAGAAGGTACATTCTTGATCCCAAAATGTCACAAATGGGATTTGGTACACCCAGAGGAAGATCTTTCTGCTCAAGGGTAAATATCATCCTGAGAAGCAGGCAGGGGAGTACTAGGCTGGGCTCTGGCAGAACCTGTCCCTTCCCAAAGGAAAAGAAGCGAGCTTATTTCAGGGTATTTGCAGCTTTCAGTAG
Source organism: Vidua chalybeata (assembly GCF_026979565.1). Classification (NCBI taxonomy): domain Eukaryota; kingdom Metazoa; phylum Chordata; class Aves; order Passeriformes; family Viduidae; genus Vidua; species Vidua chalybeata. Next base: position 47,931,410 of record NC_071534.1, on the reverse strand, counting down.
GGCAAGTTATGAGTACCCCTTCTTGCTCACCTCTCACATTATTCTCTCCTTCCTCAAACTGTGCCTCATTCTGAAAGATAAAAAATAAATTCTCTCCTCCCTTCACTGTTCTTCCTCCCTAAGAGGCTGGTGGAAGTGTGAGGAGCATCAGCTCCTCTTGTTTCTCAGGGATGAGCTGCAGCTCCAGGTGAGCCTGCCACACCAGTCAGTGGTTTAACATGTTGGTAGCTCTGAAAGAATGTGAATACATTACTGGTGACAAGTATTTATGTGATTATTTCAAAAGGCCAGATTGGGTTTTTATATATCTTGATCTTAAAAGTTACCAAGCATGGGAATAAAATAAACATATTTGCCCTTTAAGCCTTGTTGCTTCAGAAGAGCTAATTTAGTTTTGATTCTCAGTGTACTGAAATCCAGTAAGAAATAGATATTTGCTTCCCTCAGACCCCTGAAATCCCAAACTGGGTGGTTGTTGGCTTCAGGCACTCTTATTGTTGCTAGGAGATGCACATGGCCTGTTGATAACCTTGCTGGTGGGACCAGATTTTGCATCAAAAGCATGTTGGCTTAACTGAGGTTTTCCTTCTAAATAAGGGTTCATGCTTGCACTTTCAAAATTATTTTTTGGATAGTTAAGAAAAATATAGTTATTACTGCAACCATCAGCCTCATGTCCTATTTTGAACAGTGAAGTAATGTAGAGAATTACATAAATTACACACTAAAATATTTGCAAAAATGTGTCTATTTGGACTTACCCCTTCAAAGATCATTTTCTGAAGCAGATGTCTGAAGTTTGAATGCAGGCTATGAATTATTTCATATTGGAGAACTAAGTTCTTAAGCAAACTGAGATCAAGTGATTCAGGACTATTCATAGGTGTTTCAGTGAGATGGTAGCTTTTAAATTTTCTTTCTTTCTTTGCTTAACTGTATTGTAAAAGTGTTTTTGCTAGATGCCAGTAGCAGCCAAATTATTTAAAAGTAGAAACAGTTATGTGATTTACAGCCAAATCAGACTACTGTAATATATGGAAAAATACGGACACAGATTTTGTGTGCAGAAAAAATTAAGGTCCTGAGTGTCCCCCTCAAATTCAATCTGCTGGTATGTGGAGTTAAGATGTCACTCAGAAAGCAGCATGAGGAACTGGCCTTATAAAAAGCATTGCAGCAGTATCACACTTTCCAAGACTTGCTTCTTTCCTCCTTTATGAAGTAACTTCATAAAGTAACATTACTTTTCTATTCCATTATTAGAGCGCATCTGCTATCAAGAAGGCTGTGGAAGTCCTGTTCCTATTTAGTGCAAGGCCCTGCATTATCTCCTTGTCTATAAAATGCAGGGATACTTAGATCTGTATTATAAATAATAATACATGTATGCAATGGATGATTCTAATGATGTAGTTCAGTTTCAGGTTTTTACTGCTATTCATAAACTGCTTCAGCAGACTTGTTGTAATTTATGATATCAATAGAGCCCCTTAAATTACATCCTAGATTCTGCCATGTATTGCCCTATGAAAGAAAATGGCTTTGTATCCAATATCAGTGTAAGAGAAGTGCTAAAGGGAGACTGAACCAAAAGTCAAGTGCCCTTTATTGAGAGCGAAAATTGCCTTCATGGTGTGCAATATGTGAGAACTGAACACTTGAAAACAACTGCTGTAATCCTCAACTTAACTGTTTGCTTTTTAACTGTGTGGAGCTCCCTAACACTGGTTTGAGAAAAGCTTGTCAGAGTCACAAGAAAGGTGAATGCATCTTTCACTGTGCTGTACTTTTTGGACTCACAGCTTTTAGCTCTGAGATTGTCAGGGTCAAAATACCTGCTGAACGTTTTTGAGTTGTCCAGTCTGATCCAGGATCTTCTATGTCTTGCTGGGACTGTCTACCATGCCACAGCCTGCTGGGGGGAAGCAGAGCTCCCAGGCTGAAAATATTAATCTTGAAGCCCATGTTGCCCGGAGTAGTGATGGCCCTTGTAAAAGAGCCAAATATTCTTGGCTGTAGCATGAATCTGCACTGACAGTTTTGAGTGTTTCCAGTCTTGACCCATGTACAAGTTGTCTTGTCTGCCTTTGTTAGGCAAGGGGATAAATCCCAATGCGCCCATTAGAAGAAGGATAACAGCATGGTAGGCTATTGCCTCCACAGGTTTTTTTTCCCTTTATTCGTCCTCCTCCTGTAAACCCTCTAAGGAGGTCAAGAACTGCAGGTGGTGAGGGGACTCTTCAAAACTAGCAGAGAGAACTGGCCAATTTAGTACTGAGTTATTTTAATTCAGGTGCTTTCTTCTTCTGCAATGTGTAAACCTTCCTTGAGCAGAGGACTCCTGGGGGTTGTGGCTGGAGGGGATCCATTACTTTCTTGGCTCCATCAAAGCTCTTCTGGGGACAGGGAGGTGACATGGAGGCACTGAATCTTGCTGGGGGATAGCTCATGTGCTTCCCCACCACATGAATGCTTTTATTCCTGTCTAAGGAATTATATTCTAATGCTAAAAATCAACAGAAAATGAAGTTTTACAGAAGCTATGCTTACAGAACCAGACAAGCTTCTGATTTCAGAACTGCAAGCACATTCAATTGTTTGTGTTTCAAAAGCCATTTCTATAAGATATTAAAGCTGGATTCAGAAGAAACAATATAGCCAGGATACTGGCCAAAATATTGAAATGCTAATATGATTTTTTGTGGGTTTTTTTTACTATTTGCATGTACTTCTAATTTTTCAAAAATATTTAAATGGAGTTTACCTTGATTGTTACCTCTGAGGAAAGGCAACTTTAGAGATGTTCTTTTGCGCAAGGTGCAAAACACAGCCTTAGCAGATTTTATATATGGAGGGAAAATCTTGTCATTTTCAAGGGTGTTAAGCTGATATTGGAGGGGGAATAATCAGATTTATTTTGTCTAAACAACAAAGGAGACACGAACAAAAGACTTGTTCTGAACATTGCATGTAAGTTTGAAAATACTTTATTATGGTATAAACTTTGAATATTAAATATACTGACACCTTGAGATCAAAATGCAGCAGAGGCAAACAAGACATGGCATGTGAAAAATTCTTGGCTTTTTAGATAGTACTTTAATCCTATTGTACCTAAAAATTTATATAGCAGAACATATCAACTCACAGGAATGTTATCTAGACTACTTTTTATTGCTTTTGCTGTTTTATTTCTTTTTTTTTTCCAGTGCAATTTAATTCTAGTGGCACTTCGTAATTTTCATCAACAAAAGAAATTAAGTGTATACAGTAGAAAATGGATGCTGTTTTAAAATGCTCCAATCTGTCAGATGCCCATTAATCTATATATATTCCATGTAGGAAGTAGAAAGCAATATGAGTTTTCACATTCTTTGTGTTTAATATTTACCTGTGGGCATGTATAAAAAAAAATTCTAATAAATCCACAGCTACTTACAATTTACAGAATGGGACTAATGCTGGTAGTTGATCCTAAACTGACACAAACCAGATATTCTCTTAATGTTACTCTGAGGAATTTTAAACTGACTCTGTTAAAGCCAAGGTTATTTGCCTTGGGGATGCCTAATGGAAGGGTTATTATAACACTGTCCACAAATAGGTGTCTTGAGAGAGCCAGGGCCATAATACTTCATTGACAGCTAATAGATTGTGCTATTGCTGTATCATAGTCATCTTTAAGGTCAAAGGTCACACCTCTTCCTTAATATTTAAATAAAGATACTTGACTGGAGCAGAAAACAGCTTATTGCCAGTGATGGCTACTGCTCAATTTACAAGAACCTTTACAAAGTCATGCTAATTCCTGGCCTCCTTAGAATGCACGATAACCTTTCATAAATCCATCTTTTCGAGATGTCCTTGGAAATGACAGTTATAAAACTACAAATGATTTGTAATGCAAAATGGGACTGACAGACTTGGAGATTAGTTCTCAGTGTACTAAAATGACTAAAGACTATAGCTAACAGAAGACTTAAACTGCATCAATAAGTATCTGCCAAAACAGCTCATGAGTATCTTCAACATGTTCAGTAAAAGCTGGAAAATAAAGACTACTCATGATTGTAATATGACAAGTGGCAAATTTCCCTCTAAGGGTCTCAAAGCAGAACTTCGTGTTTGTGGGTCAGTCTGGAAGGCAGATTTTGAATGGCTCATGCTTCCAATTCATCATTTCATTTGTCTGTATCTTCTCACTCATGAACAGGACTTTTCATGAACCAAATACAGTTTTTTATGAGATGAAATTCTATTTACATTTGCATACATCACAGTTCAAATTGATTATTGAGTGTATTTAAATTTAGAAAGTGCTGCTGAAAATACATTTTGTTAAAAAATAAATACTCATTCTACCTTTAGGGAGAATATCCTTTTCAAAGTTTTGAAAGTATATATATAACTAAGGTTTCTGAGTTTCATTAAAATACACTATAGTTTATATTTATGAATAATTTTGTTTTCTGTTACTACAGGGGAATTTTTATAATACAGGAAATAAAAAATATACCAGTATAAAGATCCATGAATTTTTCAATAATTCCAGATGTCTACAGAAATCAACAGAAATAACAGTCGTTGTCAGGGTTGTCTAGAAATGCAGTATTCTAGCTAAAGCTAAAATTACTTTCTAATACTTAAAAAAATTGGGAGGAGACAAACCCAAGTCAGATAAAGCATTAGGGTGACAGCAACAGCTCATGGAACCAGCTGTAGGAGAGCAACCTGCATTATGGCTCCTATTCATGACCCTTCTCTTTGATTCTCTCTTAATTTCAATGTACGTGCTCATTTTTGTTCTCAGATTCTTTGTCTAAAAAACTCTAACCCTGGGAAGTACTAATTTTTTGGAACTTGGAAGCATTCATTGAGTTAATGAAGTATTAGAAGAAGTAAATAAGAAATGTTACCCATCAGGTTAAGCATGTATGTTATTATGAAAGTAAGTTTGTTCATCTTTTCATATTGTTAAATCTACCTGGGAAAATAATAATATATATTAGAACAAATCACTTAGATTAATTGGTCACAAAAGTGTTCCTAGCTTTTGTTAATTTGGGAATTAGTTCACAGTCCTGGTTTCTACAGTGGTATTTGTAATTCCCAAGTTTTATATGGATTATCAAAACGTATTTGAGCCAATTGTCTGTTCCCACATGTTTTACCTCACCTGTACAGTTTTTCTTTCATGCCAACAATTGTTTGCCAAGACATAATGATTCCTGCTCCCAGACTGAATTAGTGAAAATTATTAACCAGTCACTCTGTAGTTTATGAAGAAAAACCTATTAATATAGATATTAAGGAGTGGCATTAATAAATAAATACACTTGAAAAAATATATATTCAACTTTCTATCTATTGTTTGTGAGCCATGATCTCCTTTTTCTCCTAGCTCTATTTTTTTAATTTTATAAAAAATTCTGGTTTTGCATTCTGAAGCTCAGACATCATCTCTGTGATCACCTGTTATGATGAGTCAGGGAGATAAGGGAATAAAGTCTGGGCAGTAATGACTGCCCCATTCCTTTTATGGTTTGTGGTGTGACTCTTGGGGATGTCATGCGTAGGGCCATGAGTTGGTTTCGATGATCATTGTGGGTCCCTTCCAACTCAGCTTTTTCAGTGGTTCTGTGATTCTGCTGATCCAGCTAGGAGGTCTTTTCTCAGCTGTCACTACTTGTTCATTCTCACTGCATGTCCTTTCCCTTCTTCTCTGGGACCTTCCAGCTTGCCTCTCCACATAACTTATTGCCAACCGTAGCTAAACCAACAATGCCAGGAGGAGGAGAACATGGATTTTGACAAGTGCTCTGAGTGTCTGAGGTCCACTATGAATTTGGTGGTAGGTATGTAGGTATGTGCATGCTCATGAAAAGGAAACAGTGTGTTGGCATAACCTTGTTTGCAAAATAGCTACAGGAATTTGAGGTGAAGCCACACTTCATACATTGGTAGTCACTCTTCAGGCTTAATAGCAGGAAATCCAATAGTGGACTCAAGTGCAAGGAAAAACAGGTTCACTTGAGTGAAGCTCTGTGGAGGCCATAGGGAAGGTGAACAGCAATAGCCTCAGAAACAGCTGCACCTTGCAAGCAAATGTCTCACTTCTATGGTGCAAGCATGTGAAGCATGTACAGACCAGAGAGACAGAGGAGCAGAGGTTTGGGAATGCCACAAAATGTTGCCCAGATGTTTAAAGATATTTTTAGGGGCGCAATAACAATATAAATTTACTATATTAATAATATATTTTTATAAATTTAATTATTACTGAGGCATTCTTTCATGTTTACACTAGAATATTTGTGCCTCGTGGTTTTAATAGGGATAAAAACGATAAAAATATTTTCTAGGTATTTTCCTTGGCAATTCAAGCAATGATGATGTACACAGTTAACCTATTTCCCCAAAAAGTATACTCCCTCGCATATTCCTCTCATTTGAGGGATGTAAGAACAGAGTGTTTGCCTTTACAGATGTTTCAGAAAAATGTACTCAAAAAGTAAGCAAAATAATTCTCTGTTTTTAAGTTTACAAAGTTCTATCTGTTTGTATTATCAGATAATGAAAAATAAAAGTGTGAAAAAAATAGCACAGTTAGAGAATCCTTTGGTTTGGGATTCCTAAACTCCAGAAAACATTCTCTGAACTTGCCACATGTACTTGGAGATTAAAAAGAAAGGGATGGAGTATGGGATGGCTACATATGAAATGGTTTTACTCTGCCAACCTGTTCTAAACCAGTAATTCAATTTCAGTAAGAAAATTGAAACCATGTGTCTCTTTGTTGGAATGATTGGTAAATTACACTTGGTTAACCATTTTCTTCCTGCTCGTCCCCAATATGGTATCTTTCCTCAATTTTTAAACATTTTTGCAGGACTAGCAATGAATCTTTTCATGTTTAAAAGATCAGCACATATTTTATGCACAAAGATTGCAGTGCCAAATAAATTTCTGCAGTAGACCACCTCCAGCAATACTCTAAATAATATTTAGAGAGGAGTCCACCTACAGGGGAAAAGTAGCCCAGACACCTATCTGATCAGAAATGATGAGGCAAAGATGATGAAGTTATTCACTAAAGTAGACTCTGTAATTCTTCTGCCATAAGCAATATATTCAAGAAACTGATTGATAAGACTTGTTTTCATGCAATAAACATTTGAAGGATGAAAAATGAAAATTGAAGATATACCATATAAGAGTAAATGTGATCAGAACACAAAACCAGGTGTCTGAGAGGAGATAATACAGCATATAAACTATACCATGAACTTGTCCTTTGTCTTCCAAAAGGAAAGAGAAAACAGAAAGTTTAAAAAAAACCTGAGGTTTTACTCCATTTTTAGTGTCCTTGCTAACCCAAACCACTATGTACTTGTTTCCTTGGTGATGTACTATTGTCACCTAGAAAACAAACCTATATGACTAAACTTTATGTTATTACAATGGAATCTATTGAAAAAGATAAATGCTCTAATTGCAAATTCCAAAGTGCCAGCTGTCCGAGTCAGGGCTTGCTGAAATACCTACACACAAGTAACAAGTGGGTTATCTTGGCAAATTGCTGAGAACTGTTGGTAAAATTCATGAAAGAACTGTGAATAACCTGTGTGATGAATGGGGTCGAGAAATCACATCATCTTCATATACCTGAGGACAGCTTAATTAATTCAATGAAGAAATTAAAGGTGTATGAAGGGGATTAAGGCAAAAGCTGAAAATAAAAATAGATCTGCAAAATGTTAGATCTCTCCTAGCCTCAAAAGAGATCAATTAAATCTTTTCAAGAAAAAAGGCACTAAAGAGGTCTCCTGTGAAGGCAGCAAAAACATGAAATGTAGTATTTTGGAAATACCATAAATTAGGGAGAATACAATGTGTTATTTTTATATGCTGCAGAACTCCACAGTTCCACCTCCTTTTCCTGTTAAAAATGCTACCCAAATAGCTTAATACTCAAAACTCTTTGACACAGTGTCCTGGATTTTAACACTTTCTGCCTATTGCATTTTCCATGTCTGCAGCAGTTCCAGAAATCAGTCCCTTCAGTGTTATTATTCTCCATAATCAGAGAGGAGTGATTGATTCCTTTATAAAATCTGTGTACCACATGGCAGACTGGCTGGTAAACACTGTGATAGTAAACAGGCCTTCTCTTTATACCTTTATTTTTGAGAACCCCGCACAAAGAGTTTAAATTTCTGATTAACTGCTTGCTCCTTCTCTAATTAGCATTAACACTAAAAACACTATTCACTCTTCATATTTGCTCATCTCCTTATCTTAGATTAACCACTGTTTAATATGTGGTTAAAATTATTCTGCACATCATCAACTGATCTATGTGAAACAGCACAGAGAACAAAAGAAGCTTAATCTTCCATGAAGCTTCAGTCAAGTGAAACTGTACATAATCCAGAGACAAGTTTCTTTTTGATAACCTGCACTTAATACACAGTGCATGTCCCCTCTCTCTCTGCCCTTGCATTATTTTGAATCTGCTTATTAAACCAAAAAAAATAGCTCTGATTAATATTATTAACATTTTGCTAGATTTCACTCATTTTGGGCCTAATTGTGCCAACTCTTTGTATTGGGCATGACAGCTGAGCTGTCCCATGGACACATCATGATGCTTATAGACATAGCAGCAGCAGGATCAGTACATCCAGAAGAAAGAAGACTTTGAGAGACTAGACATTCAATAGTGACTATAGCTAGAGATGCCTTGAGACAAATAGTTGTCATTTGGGCTCCTAAGACGAAAAAGAAGTTGAAGAAATAAACAAGATACCTCCCATAAACAAGTAAAGCAACAGGACATAAATATATGGAATTACTAAGGTATGACAGCACCTTCTTATTGGGGAGAACGTAAGTTGCATCACCAGTACTTTTCCAAATTCTTCACTTAAGTAGGTCATGGGTCTCAAGAAACAGGAGCAGTAAAACCACCCAAATTTTCTCTGACTTGAAATATTTTATATTTAAAAAAAATCAGATGGGATTTATAGCAACTTTAGTTTCTAATGTCATGCCCCGCAGTGCACTGCAGCATAACGCGGTAACTTAAAGCCTGAAACGGAGAGAAAGGCACTTTTGTCCCTTTAGCCTGTGGCAGCAGCGGGATGCCGGTGGCCATTCCCACAGAGGACCGCAGCCCCTTGCCCGGCAGCCTGCTCCGCACGGGGGAGAGCTCGCGGGGTGCGGCAGGCGCGGTGCGGTGCGCGGACCACGCGGTTCCGGTTCGGGGCAGGGCGGTGATTTGCACGGGGTGTTGCGGAGTTTGGAGTTCGGTGCGGTTGGGAGGGGAGAGGTGCGGTGCGGGGCAGTGGGGAACAGTGCAGTTGGTGCGTGCGGTGCGGTGCGGTGCGGTGCGGTGCGGTGCGGTGCGGTGGGAGCGGTGCAGTTCGGTTCGGGGCGGTGCGGTTCGCACCGGTGCGATAGGGTGCGTGCGGAGCGGGTGCGATAGGGTGAGTGCGGTTCGGTTCGCAGCGGTGCGGTGCGGGGCGGTGCAGTAAGCTGCGTGCGGTGCGGTTCGGTTCGCAGCGGTGCGGGGCGGTGCAGTAAGCTGCGTGCGGTGCGGTTCGGTTCGCAGCGGTGCGGTGCGGGGCGGTGCGTGCGGAGCAGAGCGGTGCGGAGCAGGAGGCGGCCCGGGCCGGCGCGGCGCTGCCGCCGCTAGAGGTCTCTCTCGTCACAGCTTTGCCGCCCCTGCGCCCGGTAATTATTTCACTCAAAGGAACAGTTCTGCCTTTTCGATCGGAATGCCTCATTTTAAGCGGTGTGCTGGAGAAAGATATAGTGCCTCCTTAGCTTGTTCTCCTGCTGATGAGTAGATGTTGGGTTGACTGAATGAATCATCCTGGATATTTTAATACACAATGGATGTACTTTAGGAGAGAAGTTTGAGCTTTCACCTTGGCTTCCAAAAGGTTGAAAATTTGACCAGATAAGACAATATGCCCCAGTAAAAAAAGGCCTTACTATTGAGAGAAAGGTAGCATGAAACGTCAGACTCTCTTGAGGACACCTAGGATCTGGTATACACTTAGATTCCGTAATTGCAAATGTGAAGCCTTTTACAGTCATTTCTATTCCTTTTTTTTAGGGGGGAAAAATATTTTTCCCTATAAGTTGACAGTAAAGTTCTAGTGTATACTTTCAATTTTGCATTTATTTTTCTTATAATAAAAACTGGGATATTACTATGGTAGACATCTTTTTTACTGTAACGTTATTATGAAAAAAAGCCCTATCAAACTTCTTTGTTTACCCTGTTCTTACTGTTTTCAGTGCTTGCATTGAGTTGCTTTCCTTACACTTGCTACACAGATAAGGCACAACACTATCCAACTCACATAATGTTATGTTAATAAAAGCAAAGGCTGTGAAGCAAACTGAACAAAGTGCAAACACAACCCCATCCCCTTCATTGAGGCAAATCATATTTAAAGAAAGCATAGCAAAGCAAGTTGATGTCAGCTATAAGGGAATATAAAGATCCATGGGATAGAAAGAATTTTCTGATTTCCAAGTAGAGAAAGACAGGTGGAGGAATCTTCTTAGCACAAGGTGGAGAATGTGGGAGGTAAAGGAGAACATACTGCAACAAATCATTGACAGAAATATGCAGAAGGAAGTCAAAATAAGGGAGGAGATTCCTGTTAAAAAGAGAAGGAAACACTGTGCAATGGTGGGGGGGGAAACAAAAAAGGGTTTGAATTAGCAGTAGTATGATGATACAAAATGGGCAAAATTGGGAGACAAAAAGAAGCCAGAATACTGTATAAAAATATACTGTGAACTGAGCAAGAAAGCACTGTAAGGAAATGTTATGGGGCCAAAATCATACCATCCACGCTATGATGAAAGAATTCAAGGTGAGGTCTATTTCCTACTAACAAACTGATAAGTGGAGTTATGGTGTGATTACATACTCCCCACAATATCTTACTGGAATTGTCAAACCGTTAATATAGGTCTGGATTCTGATTTCACCTATACTACTTCCACTGTAGTGCAGCTGGAAATCTCACTGGGGTTACTACTTATTTACAGTCCTGTGAGATCACACTCAGGATTTTAAAAAGCAAAGAGGTTCTCAGTATTCCTTTTATGATTCCAAATTTCTTGTTCAGTGACCAAAAACATCTTTCTCTCAAAGAAAGAGTCTTATTTTCAGTTTCCAGAGAGAGTGTAGAATACTATCTGCCCAATATTGCCTTGTGGCATTCTGTTTGCCTAAGCACATAAAACTGTGCAGGTGCTAAGCAGTAGAAAATCATGCACTCATAATTCTTAGGATACTTGTGGTGTTCAAATCTTTAATAGACCAAAACCTGGACCGTGATCCTCCTACTGCAAGGCTTTTGTAGAGCCAGACACCCTGACCAGGCTCTGGTAGGCTGATACGTATTGTGAGGCTGTTGGCCTACTTTATGGAAGCTGCTGGCTCCTGGTGAGACACTGTTGTTTCATCACTACAGAGGTGAACTGAATTATGCAGCTGTGTGTGTTTAAATTTAGGTGTTCAAGTGAAGAAAGAAGTAGATTTTTGAAATCAGAGAAGACAATGCTGAGAGTAAAACTACTAGCTTGTAGAAGAGCATGATCACTAAACCTGGAGCTTTCCTGCAGTGAGAGTCTTCTTGACTCAATGTGGAGAGGTAAATCCCTCTTTCCCTGACTAATGGAAATCCTGTGAGACTGAGAAGTTTGCATAGTTCTCTGAGCCTAGTGGCTGCAAGTGTCTTTTTGTAGGAGGAAGGTGGTGTTAAGAAACCTTCTTCATCTTCTCCTTCTGCATGACGAGGTCATTTTTGTTTTGAAATCCTGGTAGACATTCAATGCAGTTAATTTCACCATCATTTACAGTAGTTCCACATGGATCATTGTAGCCTGAGGGCTATCATTACTGCTAGGGCTTACAGAAGGGGAAAGGAAGACCAGATTCATTATTCATTTGTACTGAAGGGAGAGGGAATGAATCCAGGGAGACAGAGTGGTCATACACAGAATCCGGTTTTCCCCATTCACAGTGTGTTCACTGGGCTGTGCTGCCTTTGGTGTGCATCAGGGATAAGAAATACATTAAGTACAAGTGTCTGCCCAATAGGCTATGTAGCTCTGGCCTGTCTCCTGTGGCACAGTAGACCTGCTACTGCTTTGGAGCAGGGACTGCAAAGTGACGGCAGAGGCCAAGAGCCCACTCCTTCCCTGTCTGGGGAAACATCCCAGCCTAGTAAATGATGGGGAAGGGCTGACACATCTTCAGCTGGAGCTGGACACAGCTGCCATGCTGACACATAGAGCAGCATTTTCTTCAGCTCATGACCCAGAGTATGTGCCCCTTATTTTGTCTCATAAATCCATTGCTGTTAACTGCTGCATTAAATAGACCCATGACCTCAATATTTTTAGTTAATCTTTTCCTGGACTCTGGCTTGGCTATTACTATAATTTAAGAGAATAAGAAAGGATTGTATTATCTCTGGAAGTGTCCTTGTTCTGTAGACCCCTCACCTGCTCTTAGTAGTAGCTACAGTTTCCAGTGAGCCTGAATCTGTGATTTCCAAGGTTTTGGGTTTGGGGTTCTTTGGGGTTTAGGTTTTCTTTTACATTCATGTAGGGCAAAACATACCTAGTCAGCATGGTAGGTTTATATATGATGTTCTTTAACAGCAGTGCTGACCAAACTGTTATCCTATGTTACCTTTTTTGGGAAGATATTTCTCTACATGTTGGTCCCCACAAGGGCTTCTATGTTGCTTCTTCAGGAGGATGTTGGAATGTTAGACCCCACAATGGCTTTGATGGAGATTTCTGGGAAAGACCTGTAACTGCCAATGTTCAAGGATGGCTTCTGAGAAGAAGGCCATCATGTATAAGTTCACTTTGCCCAGAGTAAAAGGTAGGACTTCTCTCAAGTTGCTGTGGAGAACATGTTTGGTCTGGAGACATGTCTGCATTTTGTAAAATAAAAAAAAAAGGAGAGAGAAGTTTGCAAATCAAAAAGCTCAAATGAGAATGGTACTGGGTAGGGAAAAACATACTTGTATTTTGGCAGGATCAGGTCAGGTGTTCATCAGTGACTTATTGAAGTATGGGTTAAGTTTTACAACTACCAGCCTAGAGAAGAGAAAAGTCTATGTGTATAGAAACTTCTTTGCCTGGGAAATACTAGATGTAATAGGCCATGTGTAACCACCAAAGGTCCAGGATCCAACACCTACAGAGAGCTTGAGACAGAGTCCACCTTCATCCCATTTGCTGAAAGTATTACAAATTTTTGCACTAAAAAAAAATAAATTTTGTCATTGACATTGCTTGTAAGTGGAAGTTCTGCCTCTGCAAAGCAGAATATTGCCTGGTCACACAGTTAGGATTTTACAGCAGATTAGAAGGATTTTGAACTTTGTAACTCTGCTTCACAAGGGTCTTAACAACAACTATCAGTCAGTTTATGTATAGGTGTGAAGAGGTAGTAAGAGAATAATATTACAGCTGAGATCCACTGTGAACATGAGGAAACAAAATTCTCATGATTCTGACTTAAAGAAAGTATTTGGAGATGGCTTATTTCCCTGTATGAATTGTACTATGGAGACTCCCTACCCATCACATTTGTATTGTTTTCATGTTTGGGATATTATCAGCCTGGCATTAAATTTATATTTAAAGATAAATTTAAGAAGGAAAGAGAATCAGACAAAATGAACTGCTGAATTGCTATAGAAACATCTCTCTTCAGTTTCATTTTAATCCAAAAATGTACAAAGAATGCCAGAATACTTATTTAAACTGTAGATATATGTCTGCACATTTCTTGGCACTGAGTTTTCAAAAAAACTCTTTGTCAGTAGCCATCTGATACATAAATGGCTTTGTTTACAGCAAAATGCTGGCATAAATAAATTAGAATATTGAACCAGAACAACTGCCTTTAGCAGCCAGTGCTGTAAATCATACACAAGCTGTCATCATGAGTTGAAACACGTCTGCATACTTAGTACCATGTTTAGCTTGCTTAATCAGAACAATATGTAAACTGTTAGTGTATGAGAGCTTGCCAAGACAAAAATTATTTACAAGTTGCATTTTGTATTTCTGGAAATTTTTAACAGAGGAGAGGAGAGGAGAGGAGAGGAGAGGAGAGGAGAGGAGAGGAGAGGAGAGGAGAGGAGAGGAGAGGAGAGGAGAGAGGAGAGGAGAGGAGAGGAGAGGAGAGGAGAGGAGAGGAGAGGAGAGGAGAGGAGAGGAGAGGAGAGGAGAGGAAAGGAAAGGAAAGGAAAGGAAAGGAAAGGAAAGGAAAGGAAAGGAAAGGAAAGGAAAGGAAAGGAAAGGAAAGGAAAGGAAAGGAAAGGAAAGGAAAGGAAAGGAAAGGAAAGGAAAGGAAAGGAAAGGAAAGGAAAGGAAAGGAAAGGAAAGGAAAGGAAAGGAAAGGAAAGGAAAGGAAAGGAAAGGAAAGGAAAGGAAAGGAAAGGAAAGGAAAGGAAAGGAAAGGAAAGGAAAGGAAAGGAAAGGAAAGGAAAGGAAAGGAAAGGAAAGGAAAGGAAAGGAAAGGAAAGGAAAGGAAAGGAAAGGAAAGGAAAGGAAAGGAAAGGAAAGGAAAGGAAAGGAAAGGAATTTGTGTTCATATTATAAAAAATGCATTTGGTATAGTAATCAAGCAAACAGAAAATGTTTTACTTATGCAATAGTGTGGACCAGACCCCCAGTAAATGTAAATCAGAAGAGTCAGTGAAGCTGTACAGATCTATACCAGCTATAATTCTGCCTGTTAAGTTTTTACTTTCACTTAAATTCAGAGGAATATAAACAAATAGTTAAAAGCCACATGCATTTTTCAGCTTGATTCCATTCATCAGACTATGGTGCCTTAATGAAATATATTCTGACCCTAACAGTCCTTTAACCTGTGGGTGGCTATAGCCTTTAAAGAATATGTACACTGGAGCAGATTCTCAGCTGTATAGACTGGATGTTTGATTTCAATTGCTGTTACTTTAGTTTGTATTCCCAAGTCTTTGTTTACAAGAAACACTAAAATCCTTTTATTTAACTGAGAGTAATAGGAAGCATGGGCTGCCCATTTTCTTCTCTGTACAGCCCTCTGATGTCACCTTAAACACTGTCTCTGATTAGAGGATTAGTGGTGTATGGATTTTCCTGGAAATCCTTGTGTTGCTGTTGATGGGAACACTTAATAGGGAAATACCTCCAGTGGTATAAGATTGTGTCTTTAGCATTGCTGGGGGATGGTGATAAGTACTAAGTGTGCTATTAGCAGCAATGCATGAGACAAAGTGTGCCTACAGAAGTTTCTGATTGCCCTTCAGAGCCTGTGTTAAAGGCTTAATTTGCTGCCAGAATAATATGGCCCTTGTTTCAGGCAGGGCTTGTTCTCCCGATAGATGCAGCAATGCTGCAGCCAGGCTATGGAGCAGGCCTGCCACTTGGTAAAGCTCTGCAGATAAAAATGGACAGGAGACATCCATTGTGCATGTTCTGGCTGTGATCAGCTGCTGAAGAGGGACAGCCAAGATCATCACATTTAGGGATGACAGGATATGTCCTAGATCAGCCTTTGGAAAAGTAACATCTATTCCTCTGCACAGCTATCCAGGTCAACCAGAGGAAAGCAGCATTTAAGCTTCAGATTGGTTTGCCTGGTGTTGGAGCTTGGAGACAAGCAGGAAGAAATGAAATGAAACTGTCCTGGTATCATCAGCTGCACAAGGACCAGGAATTCATCACTAGACAAAATACTATGATCAAGAATGTAATTTCCCCTGCTGTGTGACCTGAAGAAAATTTCAATAACCACTCTTATTTTCACATGATAATTCTTCATCTCTTTTTATGGACTATAAAGAGACAGAACTTCAGCACAGATTCCTACCTCAAGTATTTGCTGTTTACAAATCAGATTTTCTTTTGTTTCTGAGCATGCTGCTCCAGCAGAGAATCCTTTGTAAATCTCTAATTGCTGTAGGCCACACACTATCTGATCCTGGTGGTCTATGAAGGACAATAAAAGTAGACTTACAATAGCCTTCTTTTAAATAACGCTTGGCACTTGACCATGAACATGCATGCATTCTGAGGTTTCCATTTATTAAAAATCTAGCACTTTTTATTGAGAAAATTAATGGTTCAAAATCACAATGAAATACCACTATTACAGCTGATCTTACCTAGAAAAATATGGCACTAAACCTAATGAGAATGAATTGTTCTCTCTCCATTTTGCATACACTGCTGACATCCATATGTGGTGTTACAAAAACTGTCTTTGGCCTTTTTAGAAAAATCTTAATGTGTATTTAAATGAAAACATAAGTGAGTTACAATCCTCTGAAGTACTTTATTCAGTTAACTCTTTTTCCTTCCTCAGTAGGAAGATTTGAAATATATTGTTTTGCTCCCTGAAAATATCTAGTGTGATTACTATGATGATGCCATTTGTGCCACTCTGAGTACATTTATGTCATATTTTTCATTTATAACTCCTTGTTTCGGATTTTTATGATTAAACCATTATGAGTCCAGTCCTGTAAAAAAGACTTAGACCTGAGTACTGGAAAAAAACATATACATGTGCTTAACTTGACTGCTCAGCATTGTCCTTATAGTAAAGTTAAGCATGAATGCAATGCTATGACCTTCTCTGTTTTATTAGACAGGCTAACTGCAATGGGACAACTTGGTTCATGGAATTAAGGTTGGGTGTATTGTATAAGTCTAAAGCTAGAGTTTTCTCTTGGATGCAACTACAGGATCTAAAGTTCAAATGCAGCAGATCTAAAAAAAATGGAAGCAAATTGTTTCAGTTGTTTTGATTTTGCATAAATGAAATGTATGGGTATGGTGTTATATTAGATGCTTTTTTAGTTTATGAAACAAAAAAAAGTTAAAATTAAATTTTGCAGGTCATTAGCCTTTTAAAAGCATAGAAGTTTTAAGACCTATTGTGAAAATGCCAGATAACTCATATTTTTTTCAACTGGTCATTTATACACAGATACACCCACAACCTAATTTTAAAAATAATATATTTCATAACTGCTCACAGATTGTTCTGTATGTGCAGGAGCCAAATAGACATGAAATTCTGAAAGTGATTTAATGGAGCAGTTGTAGTCTATTGGGGTTAAAAATCTGTCTGCAGGAATATAAATATGCATTTAAATAATAGCCCATAGTAATTCAAAGAACTCCTATGCTGTACAGAAGAAATAGAATAGTTACTAATAGGAAGTCAGCTAAGTTGTCATAAAGATATTTGAAAAGCCCCATGGCATGTGGGTTCATAGGTTGGGGAACAATGCCATGGAAAACCACAGCTCGCTCCTACCTGGGCTGTCCGCTTGGCTTGCAAAGAGGAGATTCAACAGCCAGATTTTTAGCCTCCTGCTCACATTCCTCTGTGATTATTCATTCACACAATGAGTCCTATTAAAACCAAAGGGACTCCTTGGGAGAATAGCATTACTTGCCTGTGGGTAATGGGTTCTTGATTTGACTCCAAGAAAGTAAGATTAAGCAACATTGTGCTGCCCAGCTGTGGTAAAGTGTTTTGGCAAATTGACTTACAGTCTTGGCAAATGAGACATGCTGAAAGGCATTTACACTGCTTCCAAATTAGCACATGCTTGATCATCTCTGTTTACCAAAGAGAGTGTCTTCAGTGGGGCAAATATACCAAACAGAAGGTTATAGTCTTTGACAGCATTTGCGGATGCAGTTTTCATAGATTAATATTCAGTTTCCTCCTGTTTTCTCCTTCCTGATGTATTACATAATTTAATGGCATCTCTGAGCTTCTGTGTAATTTCTGTTCTCATCCATTGTAGTCCCAAGCTTGCTAATAAACAGTCACACAAGCATCTTACTGATTACAAAGACACTAGGCACAACAGTAAATTTATTTGTAAGTTTAAACCTATGAAAAACTGTGCCTCTAGGATTAGTGCCTTAATTTAATTTTTTTGTTGTTTGTTTAATATTTAAAATTGATTTAAGTAGTTTTTGTCATTATGATTGAACACAGGTGAAGAGAAGCATTTTTGGATGCTTATCTTCCTTTCATCTTTATTAAAGTTTTTCTTTTATTGAACTGGAAAAATATTAAACTTTTCACCTTAGACAGCAGGTTGAAGTATGACATTGTAATTGTAATCCAGATGGGAAACACAAGAAGATGGATAAAAGAAAATGAACTGCTAAGGAGCCCAAGCTGACGAGGTTGACAATGCTGTAATAGTACCTTCAACATAGTTTCAAGCTGTTTGTTTTTGCACTGAACACAAGTTTCCATTGTAACATTTTTCTGTATGAAAAACTATGGCAATACTTTGGTTGCCATGGTGATGTATTTCTTTTTTTTGTACATATTTATCCTCAAAAAGCAGGAAGCCCACCCCTTTTTCTCTCTTTTAGCACTTAATAATTGAAGTCAAAGCTGATTTATTTTTTATGTCAGGGTGTCTTAAACACATTCCTCTATCAGTGAAAACTCCCACAGTATTACAGTCATTTACTGTAAGCAGTTTATTCCAAACACTACTTCAGGAAAAAATTCCAGGTTTGAAAACTTGAGAGTGCCCTGCTTTTTCTCCCCCAGATTTAATTGACTCCAGGGGGTATCAGGGCTAAACTTTCAAACTATTTCAGGGCACACTGCCCTACACACAAAGCTTTTGGCTTCATTAATGTGATATGCAAGAGATGCAGCATTTTTGTTCCTTGCCAGTGACCACAGAATACTTGGAAGAGCAAAATGTCTTATGAAATTAAGCTTTTTAGAAACAGAGTTGCTCTGTCTTCACCTGGCTTGCAACACTTTGCATTTACAGAGCAGCACTGTTATTTTTGACTCCTCCACATCAGAGCTGAAAATAGTAAATAAACTAGGATGGCCACTATGTCAGTTTTTCTATGCCTGAAATCCATCCTTCATCTGCTATTTTGCGAACATTTCTCAAGTTAGAAAAAGTTAGAAACTTAATCCAAAACAATTTTTCCATTCTCAGGTTCCCAAGCTGATGCATTTTATTAGCAGAGCTTTGTATGTTAGAGGAAAGAGACCCTGGTGAAATATGTTGTCTAATTAGTTTTGAATCTAAAAGCACCAAGGATATGTGACATAATTAAATATACAAATGCTACTTGAACCTAAACAGTTCTTACAGAATTTGAGGTAACATCTGAATGATAGCTTCAAAAATGTATTAAGTGGCAATGAACAAGGTCTGGACGCTATATATAGCATCTGGAGTGGGTGGGTCTCCCTTAGGCGATTTAGTATGTGTCCTTAGTATTTACAGCATTCTGCATGATTCCCTGAGTTTCCCAGCAAAACTGAAAAAAGGATTCTCTAAATCCATGACAAACTGGTGCCACAAAGCAATGCCAAGATGTTTGGCCAAACTGGTAGAATAGACTGCGATTTGGGATGATGTCACCGTGGTAACATGGTGATGAGTACGCTACACAAATGCAGCCATTTTTTAACTTAATGGCTGTGAGTCATTACAGCATTACTCCAAATTCCATGGGCTTTGTAAGTGCAATGCAACTGGAGATGACTATAAGGAAAATAAGAATTAAAGAAGCCCTAGGAAGAGTTGTCGAAAAATCACAGGTACCTCTGTCACTGTTCTCTTTCTGACAAGCAGAGCTGAGCTGAGTAATGGCCAGGCCACTCACAGCATAAGGGCTGCAGTGTTGTGTGCTGTGCGGGCTCCTCACTGTGATGGGAAGGGCATGGCTAGAACAGCAGGTTCTCTGGCCAAGGACCTGTTTCACTACCTCTTGCCAACCCTTCCAGACATCTGGAGATGGGAGATATGTATGGGAGAAATGCTGATGTCTACACTGCACTGATGGAACTGCTGGCTGCACAGAAGTGAAGGGGGATGAGATATGTTTGCTTTTCCCCTCAAGCATCTCCTTTCAGGTGTAGGTTGCTGAGGCAAGCTCCTCTTTCTGAGTGGCCTCTGTGAGCACCCTGTCTCTTTATGGTGCAGTTCCACTGAGACTGATTTTCCTCTTCTTTGGGGGACCAAACATTCTAATTGTTTGGTGATTTCTTGAGAGCAGAATTTGTATACTGTTATGGATTTAGGAGTAAAGAAACAAAAGCTGTTGAAAACAAAGATCAATCATCATATTTATACCAAAGTAAAAAGACAGCTGGACAGATGCACATACATGTATACATAGTTCCCACCCACATATATTGGTTCCCACCAATACATTGGTGGACAATGAAGAAGTGTGGAATATCATTAAATGTTGGACAGACCAAACACAGGATTCAATATACATTTATACATCTATGTATAAAAACTGTAGAATTTGTGCATATGAAGTGATCAGATGAGGTTTCTGAAAGCAGTGTCCAGGTTAAATTTTATAAAACTTTTTGAACACTTCAATATTCTCAGTTTAACTCTCTCCATTCTTTGCTTTCATATAACCTAATAACGACAATATTTTTGCTTTATGGTAACATGTTGGCTAATGATACATACAGGTAGTTCAGTCTAGGCCTTGGGCATTTCTTCTGGATTTATTTATCTTCTATTGTAGGGCAGTGGTGGTCTTTCATATATGCACTAATAATGTTTACGTTTCTAAAATGGAATGCAGACTTTCACTTGAGGTAAAAGATCACAAGGTCAAGGAAACTCAGAGATTAGATCTTCTGCCTAAGTAGGCTGCAACCAGTAATACTTTGGAGATCTTGATAGCTCATGTTAATACTCTCCCACAGAGCCAGAGGCCAAGACCTTTTGAGGACCAGCATTTTTCCTAAAACTGCCTTCTACAATTTCTTTCAATAACCCACTCACACCAGTGCAACCACAACTACCATAACTAGCTGTTGGGAACTTCAGGTTCACCTTCCAGCCTCAGCCTGATCCAGACCCTGTAGAGAGGGATGCCATTCTGCCAGCTGTGCACTCACACCTCCTGCCCGCTGCTAATGGAAATGCATTGGTGGCCATGAAACAAGAAATGTTGTTAAACTCACTAGCACTGTACACAGGTCAAACACGTGATGGTGATTTTAGTAGAACAAACTCACCTATCAACAGCTTGGAAATTAAGAAAGTGAAAGTCAACACCTTTGAGACTGGGCTGTTTGGGTAGTAATGTCCCTAAACAATTAAGTCTGACAAGCTGCAGAAAATCTCTGGAGGTAGGTTAACGCATGAGTTTTGAACTAATTGGTGGTTACATTTAATTCACTCAGATATGATGAGACTAAATTAGTAAAAATACTGGGGCTAATGTTCAAGTATTCCTTCCTAGAAAGAGTTTTTGCACTGGGTAAACATTGAGCATCATCTCCATAATGCGCATGTCATTTCCAAAAGGAGTCCATGTATATCTTGTTTTCCTCTCAGCTCCCATACTGTTCTTTGGTATTGAAAATTGTAGGCCCTGTTCAGCCTAGTTTACTTTTGTGCCTGTGTCTAAGTAAAAAATTTGAGTTTCACCCTCTCTGTTGGACCATAGTGTCTGTAATAGTTAAAGACTATAGGAGAGACAAAGTAAATGGAAGAAGTTGACCTTATTAGAGAATCAAAGATAGTTGAAAGATAGAAGATGTAGAATACTTTCTGCCACTTTTACTTTATTTCTTACAAAGCAAACAAACAAAAAAAAAATGACCACCAAAAATATATATTTTCCCATTTATATATATTTTCCCATTTATATATATTTTCCCATATATATATATATATATATATATATATGGGAAAGTGGGAAAATATATTTTTAAAATGAGAAGGAAAAGATTTGCCTAAATTATCAGCTTTTTGACTGAAGTATTTTGACTATTTTACCTGAAATAGTATTTCTAGTTTTTCAGCCGGAAACAAATGTCAGTTTTGAGCAATATCAATTTGCTTCATATTTTGAGAGCCTAATGGAAATGATAGTTCTTAGACTCTTACACCCTCCTTCTTCCCTTTCTTATGGTTTACAGTTAGACCACTTGTTTCATGGTCAGCAGTGGCCACTCCCCAGTAATGAATTATTGCAATAATCAAGAGAGAATTTGTAAATTCCCCAACTGGCAAAACACCCCTGTTGCTGGGCTTTGTGTAGGAATTTTTCTTTTTGCAATGCTGAGAAAGGAAAACATATCCTTTCCTGAGGTAAGTCTGCAAAACTACTTGCTCATTCCCCTGAACTTCCCTGTGTCTCTTTGCAGAGAGATCCTTCTTTGTCTTGCATGGTGCTGTGTATTTTGTGTGGTCTCCTGGTATTCCTGAAATCTAAAATCATCTTTCTTTTGTACTGAAGGATGTGTAAGGGATACTGTGTGTGGATGTTTGAGCTGTGTAACTCTATACAGATCACAGAGGTGTCATCCAAACGTGCAGCCATTTATTTGCTAAACAGGAGAAAATGGCCCCTATAAATGGTGAATGAAATGGAGACTATTAACCTTCCTAGAAGCAAGTCCATGGCTACAGGTTGTGTGCAGCCTGATGGAGATGAGAAAGACAGAAAGGATGCCTAAGGAAAATCAGTGGCATTTATTTAGTTGCAGTCATAAAGAAAATGGAGCCAAAATCAGTCACTGCAAACCCAGACAACTTCAGACTTGAGCTCTGATTCCAGTCAGTTTCTAAAAATAACATGAAAGCTGTGGTGAAAACTGATAAAAGCTTAGAAATACCAAACTACAGCTGGTCACCGGGCTTGATTCACTGCTTTATTAAAGCCCCTTCAAACATCTTTGGCAGGGCAAATGGGCTTTAAAGTGAGTGTGAATTATATGGTTGAATACTTGCAGGTGATTTATCATAGCTTGTATTGCTGTGTAGGGTTATGAAATATATATTTTCTAGTCCTGTTTTCCTGAGTTGTGCAGGTCTAAGGGACTCATGTGTTTGCAGGATAGCTGCAGCTGGAACACACAGAATGAGGCATGCTGTGGAGGACTCAAGCTTAAAAGAAAACTTCAGACTTCTCAGCATAGAAGTTTGCAATATACCAAATTATACTGATATTTACATGGAATTGTTGGCATTAAGTACAAATTTAAAAAGTTAATAAGAAATTTAGACCTCATTCTATGTAGCTTTCTAAGTCTGGCAACAGTAATTGTACATTTATACATAAAATTCAAGATATATACTCTTCAGAGAGGTCTTTTTTAAAGTTGATAAAAGCCTAAATTTCCCCCTATAAAAGCTATCTAATAAATGATTTCACTTTCGTTTTAACATGATTAGGTAAATTGCCTGGGCAATATTTTTCTCTGGGTTTCACCTAATCCAACTGAATCTCTTTTAAATAGCTAAATTGGTGATTTTCTAGATCAAGGGTTGTACTCAGATCAATGACACTTACTTGTGTATATTGATTACTAACCATGCCTATGAAAATATAATTTGTTACATCAGGAATGATAGTAGAAGGAGCAAGCTAACTCCAAATTGAAAGGAGATCAATGTGTTGTATGTAGATCAAAAGAAGCATGTTACCTGAGAGAGCATCAATTTTTCATGGACTGTGGACAAAACACGAAAGTAAAAGGAATTCTTTGGGTCACACACCTAATTACGGAGGTCTTGTATTATTTTCTTCTAGCATAAGAGTGAGCTAAGTTATTTTTTTTCAGTCACAGAGAAGGAGGAAATTCTCTAAGCCATGCTGGAATACATGATGGTATATCCATTAAAAGTGAAGATACGTGCTGTGGTATTACAGTCATTTTCAGTGGTTTAGGAACAGAGACTGGTGTATCATGTCATAATAAGTACTCTTAGGCAGACATGCTAAACCAGCCAGGGGTGAGCAACTTATGCACATAAACATTCCTGCTGTGTCCAGGCCTCCAGGAGAAGCTCACTTCTTCCCTTTTCCTCAGACACATGAAGTTAGAAGTAAAGTATTCATATTTAAAAGTACACCTAATTAAAAAAATGTAACATATTGGAACAATAATGACTAACATGCTTCCTTGTAAGCCCGTATTTCAGACTGTTTTTTACCCTACTCTGAGCTTAGCATTCAGGTGGATTGGCAGATCATGGCAGATTAGCTTTTCTGCTGTAAATGTGCAATAGTAGAAAGATTTAGTCGGCATGCCAGCTGCACTTTCCACAGTTTAAGGAGGGATGAGATATTCTACAAGGGAACTGGATGTGAAGGACAAAGTACGTGCTGTGCAGAGCTGCTCTGCTGAAGCGCAGAGCAACCCAGGGGCAGGGGAAATGAGTTTGCCAAGCAGAGGAGCTGCAGATGTCCTAGAGCCACAGTGGAAGACCCTCAGTCTCTGCAGACAGGTCCATGCTGCCAGCTGGCTCTGGGCAGTCACAGGGAAAGCCCACTGCTTGCTCTGTAGCGAAGGGGAGAGAATGAAGGAGTGACCTCATGTATCTGGAAAGTGATCAGATGGAAACTTCCCAAAGCCAAATTTCATAATGTTTTGGAACTATGACTTTTTGCCTGCCTTAGTTGTCCTTTCTGGTACACAGGTGCCAAACTCCCACAGGTTAGGCTGTGTTACTAGACCAGGATATGGTAATTCTTCCTTCCTTTGTGACACAAAGAAAGGTACTAGTCTACAGGGACCTAACTCATCCCTGATAATCACAATTCCCTGATGTACTCCAGACATACCTACTGGTATCTTTAGGAAGTTACTCAAGTATAAAGTAAAAAGAAAAAAAATTGTGGTGCTCCAGTCTTGAGGAAAACACTGCAGCTATTATAATCAGTGAAGAAGTCATGAACTGAGAATATAAATGCTTAGCCTGTTTCTAATTACTTTTCTGTCTGATCCTATGACATTTCTGTAGCTTTTCTTTCATATTGTGTTGTTGTGAAATGTATGGAATACGGTGGCAAAAGATCTGCTTTCTTACTTTTGCCTGAGTATTCAATTATTTTTCCCTTCCAAATGGGAAGGGAAGGGAAGGGAAGGGAAGGGAAGGGAAGGGAAGGGAAGGGAAGGGAAGGGAAGGGAAGGGAAGGGAAGGGAAGGGAAGGGAAGGGAAGGGAAGGGAAGGGAAGGGAAGGGAGTGAATTTAGAAATATTGACTGTTGTCTGAGCTTAAGGTACAAGATAAAAGAGAAAATCTCTTATTTATCCCACATTATTATTTTCTCCTGTGATTCTGTAACCCCACTTGTGGTATTTTAATTAGTTTTTAAATTTAACAATGATAAGTGACATTATAGGTGCTATTAAAATCAGAATAAATTGAATAGTTTTCAGTCATATAGTGTGAAGGATTTCCACTCTACAAGCTGACATAATCCTAAACTGCCTGTACCTCTTCTCAGATTTGCTTTTGACAGTGACAGAAGAAATACAGAACAAAAATAAATACAGGTTCTGTATTTTATTAGTGAAGACAATTGTGCAGACACAAAGTTTACAAATTATTCGCTACCACTTTAAATAAACAATCTTCCACAGTGTTACTTCCCTAAAATATTTTGGATGAATGTAACAAGTCAACTACAATTACCCACTGATAAAAAACCATGAGAAGTTCAAAACTTGAATACTACTGTGGCTCAGAGAACTTCTAGCTAAAAGTAAACAAGCTAACTCCAATGTTAATCTTTTATTTGTTTTTAAAAATTGAAGAAAGTCATAAAAACAACTCACAAAGAAGAATTTGGCATCTGGGTAAAGTGAAGGAGTTAGATCCTCATCAGAAAAGAAAGAAGTGTTGATATTAGCCAGCTAAACTGGATTCAAGTTGATTTATTTTTCTGCTGCTGTTGTTTTTCCTTTTCTTCCAAGCATTAGACAAATGCTAGTTTTCTGTTTTGTTTCAAGTAAGATGATTAAATGTAGACACTAGCTAGCTTGCTAAAGGAAAGATTGTCTCAGAAAATTAGCACTCTTATTATATGGTTCAGATTTTAAAACAAAATTAGAAATAAGACTCTCACCCTATTGTATATGAACTACAGGGTAATTTTTACATGTACAAACACTGATTATCATTTCACTTCAATTTGTTAATTTAATTAGGTTTTTTTCAGATATTTTAAATATTTTTTGAGCAGAGGTCCTGTATTTAAAGCTTTCATGTGAAGGTCATATGGGCAAATCATGTTTTTCCAGGTGGACTGTCTACAGTGTTCAGAATCTTGATAAAAAACAGCTGCAATGGCTTGATACTGGTTGAGACTCAAAAATCAGACTGTGCAAACAAATATATCTTGGCCCTAGATACTTGCCACATCTGCCAACAATTAGTTATATTTCAGGACTAGAAAGGCGCACAAAATAAACAAGATCTGATTTCAGAATAAGCAAATAAACAAGGAGCTCTGCATCATTATTCAACTAGTGGATGTGAAATAGCAGAAGTTGCAGGCTTAGGTTCACAGCTGTCAATCCTTGAGGTTTAGCTAAAAGTATTAGGTATCAGAAGATCTGATTGACAAATACTTTGCAGATGCTCTGGAGCACATTATCTCACCTGCTTGCTGACTCCAGATTGCCACCCAAACACTCAGCCACGGTGCTCCTGGGCGACAGATGCTAGGGGCCAACTGGCTGTGGGAGGAGAAAGAGCCACTTCTAAAGAACTTATGATGATTTTTAGGGATTCTACAAATGGTGGTGAATTATGCCAGTAGTGTTGCAAAACATCTGTCTTTTCAGAATTAGATGAGAATCTAAACCAAATAAATACTAATATTTTCAAGCCTGAAGGAGTTTTTTTTTTTTTAAACTAAGTATTTTATGAGGATTGAAGGACGCAGGGAAGCTGAAAATCAGTGAATATACTGAGGTTTTCTTGCATGTAATGTTAAGTTGCTGCATAAAGAAACCATGAATCCCGATTCTCATCTTGCAGGAAAAATATTCCAAGTTTTGAAGATATTCCAAAATATTTTGATCAATTGTTTGAGAGCATGAAAATGAAACAATGTTGAGTTTATGTAACAAAGAAACACTTAATCACAATAAAACCGACAAATTATAGGTCATGTTTACTATTTAGACAAAGCAAGGCATTCTGATATCGAGTTTCACTTAGAAGATTGTATTCAACTAAAATCAAAGCAGGAAAAGAATTTTATTATCTACATGTAATGTGGGATATGATATAATGACCTTCATTCAAATTTCAAATCATTAAAACTCTTTAACGGGTGACCAGGGAGGACTTCATATTCAGGTCCAACAGCAGCGAAATATGAATAAGATATATAGTTTAATTGAATCAGTGATTCTAAATCTTCATACACAAATGGCATGAGAAAATCAGTAATGTGGAAAAATAAGTTTTCACTCTAAAGTATTACATTTTATTTTGAATAATTAATCAACTCAGTTATGCTAGAGAAAACAAATGTCTGTTCCTATGCTAGGAAGAATCTGCACACTGTCAGGTCTCTCTGATTCCCCAACTTTATTCTCTCTAGAGAATCCTCTGATAGCTGGCAACAAGCAGTAACCTAACAAAAAAGAGTGAGCTACTGCTCCCTTGCACAATGCAATTCCTGTAATGGACCAGGACCAGAGTTCAAAGAAAATCAAGAGTAGATATTCTTCTGGTGCCCCATCTGAATGACATATGAAAAAAGATATTTTTGTGTTTATATAAAGGAAATTAATGAGCATGTTTTTCTCAACCCTAGGTTGATAATGGTCATATAATCACACATTCCATGGAAATCAGCTTCAAGATTTTAGTGGATTCTGGCCGATTTTCAGACAGGCTTGCAGACAGTAAACAGGTGGAGGTACATAAGGGTATAAGTTATTCTTCCTAAGCTTTGGGGAAATCAATTTTTGTTCAGAGTATCTATGAATTAGGACAGGCACCTTAAAGGGACCTAAAAAATTATCTTCTGTTCCTTTGTACAATGTCAGAGTCATGGCAGAAGTTCATAATGACCCATTTAGGTTTTGTGGGATAACCAGGCTTAAGAGTTGCAGTCATTTTGCTGTCTCATGGATTAGAAAGAAGAATATGTCCTGGCCAATAATAATGCAGTCATGTCCAAAAGGAAAACGAAGAGCTTTCTTCAGAAACAAAAATTTCAGAGAGGAGAATAAGATACCTCTCCTCCACAGCCTCAGATATCTGTATTCAAATTCCAGAGCTCACAAGAAGATGAAATAGAATAAAACCTGAATTCTAATCATACTTTACATTGCCTTAAAAACTTGCATATATACAATGGAATATTTTGTCTGAGTTAATTAAAAAACCACTCTTTTCATGTTATTAACTATGCTTAACCAAACCAGTTGAAAGTTGCTTAAAAATATGAAATAGGAAAGGAACTCATTAAAAAGTGAATTAGCATTTCACTGATTTGAGTTTAATATGATTGCATTTATACACTACAGAAAAATTACCACTTTATTAGAAGTCATTTGTATACTTAACTGCTGTGTGAATTCACCTTTGATGTAGTAGAATATTATTTGTATTAACTGTTAAATATTATAAGGCAATTAGTCTTGCTCTGTTCTGCTTCTAAATAGTGAATTATTAGATGAACCTGATATGATGCAAGTCTTATGATTTGTGGCCCTAAAGTCTCCATTAATTTATTGGGATATGTCTCTGTAGTGGCTTGTCCTTATTCTAGAGAAATTACTACTTTAGAAAAAGTCTTACAAACCTGCTGCTGATATGACAGTACCCAAAAGCCTAGTTTTTCTCTCTGACCAATCCAAGAATCTGGAGAGTGTCTGCAAGAAAGTTGACATGATTTTTCTTTTGGGAAAAGCACTGTGGCTGAGTAACAGTGTGCATATAAGCTGTCCCAACACCTGAATGCTGCAGGGAAATTATGTTCTGAATTTAGTGTCCTAAAATAAAATTACAGTAGGAAAAAGAAGAGTATAAATATACTTTTCAGATATCCAGAGGATTGTGATCAGCTTTGTGTTCTAGTCCTTCCTGATTCTTGAAAATGTAGAAAAATATTTCTAAACCACATTTCAAAGTCAACTCTTCTCTTGTTCAGGACTTCAAGTGCTGTCAGAGCAAAGTGCACCAGACCGATGTAAATGTGCCTTTTAAAATGAAGCCAGAATTCTCCCTTGAGTCTTATCATATTTCATTTAAAGGTCTCAGCATCTTTCTTTACATTCAAAGCAAAGAAGGAAGTTGTGGAAGTTGCGGAAGTTGCGGAAGTTGCGGAAGGAAGTTGCGGAAGTTGCGGAAGGAAGTTGCAGAAGGAAGTTGCGGAAGGAAGGAAGTTGCGGAAGGAAGTTGCGGAAGGAAGGAAGGCAGTTCGGAAGGAAGGAAGGAAGGAAGGAAGGAAGGAAGGAAGGAAGGAAGGAAGGAAGGAAGGAAGGAAGGAAGGAAGGAAGGAAGGAAGGAAGGAAGGAAGGAAAAAGAACATTTCACAATACTTTTGCTCTTTGAGCTACTCAGGAAAGATTGAACAGATTCAGCAGATTCTCTCCTGGCATTTTGGTCTAAAATTCATATTATTATCAGTGACCAAGTGCTTATTCAGGGATGTTGCATTTTTTCTCTTTGAACAGTACTGCAACCTCTTAAAAGGATAGTCCCTTCATGTCCATAGTTAAGGACTTTGGAAGGTGGTCTACAGTGACTGTTGATTTTAAGTGAAATTCATACAGAAGAGCATGCTTCCTAAATAATCTTCCAAATGTCTGTTCCATTCTTTACTTACAAGGGATTGAAACACTAGAAGCTAATTTACATGTTCATTCACTTTTGTTTCCCTTAGAATTTAACCTAAATATTGCCAGGTTTCATTTGCACCATATTAATTTTACCATATGCCTACTCTATAAGGAAATGTGATAGAGAATCATAATTTATTCCCACAAGTAATTAAAAAAATTGAATTTTTAAAAACTTTCAATCCTTAGCAAAGTTTAGCCAATTTCAGAAGGACAATTTACATGGGAGAATCCCAAACTGTTGCTCTTAATGTGAGCCAACATATTTTAATATCTAAGACCTATATTTTAAAATGTAGAAGCATGATCAGTTGTAGCTGCCATCATATTCTGCATTTCAACAAAGTTTGGCATTGTTTTAAACAGTACTTTTGTTCCAGTCCTGCAAGAAAAAAATAAAGCATTAGGAATATTATCTAACTAGTTAACAAGTCTATTGGTCTATCTAGGTGCGTATGGCTCATATGTCTCCAAGGATCCCTTTTAGCTTTTTAAAAGGAGGTAAAAATCCTACATTTATGTTATCCTTTTTTATCAGTCTTGAAGGAGTTGATAGGTTTGTGTATGCCTGTGTACATTAGTCAGCTATGGATGCATACTTGTGTAAGATAATGGGTTCATTAAGGAAAGCTGAATTGAAAAAGTATGGGCACCTCATTTTTAAAACCTTCTTTTTGATTGTTGTGAATGAATTCACAGGCTCTCCCAAGATCCTTAAGACCTCATTTTCCAGGGCTTGTAATCCTTTGCTTGTAGAATGAGATGTTTATTTTGGAATGGGAAAGTAGAATCTCTCAGATAACTTTCCAGATTCCTGGAAGAGACTGTAAAAATCAGGATGAACTTTTATCTTTGAATTTTTTGTTAGGATGGAGAATGCCAGCTTGCAAAGCAGATCACCAGTTGTGTTTAAAAATGGCCTGCTGCCTTCTGCTGCAAGAGACCTTTGATGGAGGGAAGTTGTCATCTTTTCTTGGGCTCCTATGGAATCACAAAGCCTGTGGAGTTACTGTGCTCTCTATGGCAAGTTCAGACATGAGGTTTAAAATGAGGCATAAATTTCTGGAAATAATAAATGGGATGAATATATATATCTATATATATATATGTATGTATGTATGTATATACTAGACTCTAAAAATTTTGATAGCCATCACCAGTGAGTATTCTTAGGATGAAGATTAAATTAGTCAAAGGCCTATTCCCTCAGTAGTGATATATGCTGCAGAAGAAGCAAATGCTTGTGTCTTCATGAGTTTCTCTCTTGGCATAGTATCAAGCAGAATGAGAAGGAAAAATCTCAGTGGAAAGAATAAAAAGTTTGCAGCTCACTCCCCTCCACCACCCCCCAGCCCTTCTTCACTGCCCAAATAATTTTTTACTATTTAAATATGGAAACACAAAACTCTGAATACATTATAAAAGAAGGTGTTGAGAGAAGATTAATAAAATGTGTGTCATCTTTTGCATTCATCGCTTCTATTACAGAGGGATCTGCAAAGACTGTAGTGCATGTCTGTCATCTTTTCCCTAGACATAAAATAATAAGGAAGACATAGATTAGAACTAAATATGTTTTGATTCTAGTCACTTACCTACAAATGTGTGTTGACGACATAGCACTGCTTAGAGTGAATCTCTTAAAGAGTTAACTTTCCTGTTACTGGTTTGGTAATAATAGATGTGTGTTAAACAGAAACAAGTCAAGGTCATAGTTTTGGGGCATCATTCAAATTCATCATACTGCATCCGTCTTCCAATACCATCTTTTCTTTGTACTAAAACTTTTCTTTTTCAGATTACATCTGTGAGAATTCTTATAGTGTTGCAGCAGTATACTTCTCTATGACATTCAGAACCCCTAAACAGGGAAATTACAGTACCTGTCAAATTGATGTTCAAACACCACTGTGCTTCTGTGGGATAGTTTTCATTTACTTTTTAATTTTTGTTTCCAAAGGTAAAGTCATGTTTGTATGAAGTTGATCTGAAGATATTTATTATCTCAGTATGTTAAGTAAAACAGCCATGGTATATAAAGGCAGATTATTGGCTGAATATTTTGCAATCAATTTACAATCTCAGAAGGAAACTTCTTCTCTTTTCAATTCTTTGTAAAGCCATGTGTAATAACCTTGTTTTCTGAAAAGCATATGCCAACAATTGCTAGTGTGATAATGTATTATTAATGTAACTAAGCTCAAAATCAGGCACATGTATAATTCTTTCTTCTCTTGTGGGCTGCTTTGTCTAGAACGTGGATGGGGGCCTGACTGCTGCATCTGTGCACAACCAGCTCTCTGAAACTAGCCCCTTGTCCTTGGAGACCTCATGGCTCTTTCTTCTTAGCTGGGAGGTAAAAATCTTTATGGGTTGGTGCTTGGGCAGGGAATGACTGTATTTCACCAAGGTGTATTGAAGAAATAGTAATAGTGGATATTCTGAGTTCATTGCTTACTCTCCTGGTTCTAAATTTACTTTGCTTTTTCTGGATCTGTCAACTCCTCCATTTTAGAATTGAGATGCAGGAGGTTTGATATTGCTCTTCAATCACATTAACACTAGAATGGAGTCATTTGATAAACATGAAACTTTACTTTATAGACATAGGCTATTTAATTCTGTTTAACACTTTTATTCTTCTAAACAACATTAATATAAGTAAATATTTGAAAATTATATAAAATTAAAACATGTTGCAAGTAAATGTAAGGACAGAAAAATAAATAGGATCTACAAAATTTGGTAAAATGTAGTAAAAATAAGTTCACATAGGTGAGAGAAAAAGCAGAAAAATACAAAGTAGCACATTTTGAGATGAAGAGAATATGAAATGGAGGTATTCACCAGGAAGGTAATATTTGAAAACCGAATGGGTCACAGGGACGTATTCTGAGATATTACAGCGTACTTGTTGAACTTACAATATGGTACAATGGAAAAAAAAATCCAAAGAGTAGTTGTTTCAGTGAAACTGATTTTGATAGCAAAAAAATCCTTTTTGCCCTTTTGCACCTCCAGAATATCTTAAAGACACTGTCTCTTTTAAGTATTTTATTCTATTCCAATTAAAACCTCAGAGTTTCCACAAAAGAGGAACTTTTTAGTACTCTACATAAGAAAAGGAATAAAGCACGTATAATTGTTCTTCCTGCCAGCTAATGCTCTTTTGAGAACTTTTAACTGCTTTGTTTGCTTATGTAATAAAGGTTTTATCAAGGATTGACTGAAGATAAAAGTGCAACATGAAACAGGATTAACCAAACTGTTTTAAATGTAATGATTTGGTGTTCTAAATGTAACATGATACATACAGCTGGCCCATCATGATTCATCTATAGTCTCTTATAGTATCCAGCAAACCTTAGAGATGACTTTATGGTATGGATTTACCTATTTTTTTTTTCAATCCTAACAGGTAAAATGGTCTTGCCAACTAATTTTATTTTGCCAGATCTGATCTTATTTACAGCTGCAATCAGATGAGATCTTTCCTGACAGAAGACAAAGTAAATACTTCCCTTCAATGTGATTCATTCAGGACTGCAATGGAGAAGCAGAAACTGGGTAAGCAGTAAAAAATGTCAGACTATTTCAAATACAGAAGTCTATGAAAGTAGCTATCAAAATAAGGTCACTGAACTATATGATTTTGAAAAGAATTATATTTGCATGCACTAGAGCTTAAGGATCATAGATATTAAGATGCAAGCTGGAATGAGTATGCCTGGAGACCGTGATAAGCACCCGAACTTGTAGCTCTTCAGATCTTTGATTTTAGAATACTTCCCCTGAAAGTGATACTTCAAGGATTGGCAACAGAAGTTCTAACCAAAATATTTGTTTCTTTGAGAATATTCAGCTTATTTCTCCTCCTATAGTCCTTACTTCTGATTATATTCTTATGTGTCCTGTCAAGAATACAGTTATTTGTGAGGTGTCTGTGGTTGCTGTGTACTCCAGTTGGAACACTCTGTGGGCAATACCTTTTCTAGAGTATTAAATAGTTTGAAAAAATTATCTTAAAAAAAAAAAAGGCTATGAATTAAACACTCAACCCCCCACATTTTCAACCTTTTAATTCTTCATCAGTACAAGTGAAAATGTCTGTCACAGCTGTCATGACTCATGTACTCCTTTATTTTTAAAATGGTGTGTGACTTCTGACATTATGACACTTCTGTGCTTCTATGTGTGGGTAGGTGGAAGAGAAATTTATCCACCTTTACTGAGTTTTATCTGTTAACTTTTGATGAGACTTTTTTTCTTCCTCTTGCATTGTGAATGCAGGGACAAATGAGAAATATCGACTGGTTTTCAGTTGTCCATAGTCCTATAACATAAGGAATTGCAGCTGTTCCTATCAGAGCAGTTCCTGTGTGCACAGATATTTTTAGGGGGAGAGTGGCAGAAGAGGCTGGGGCAAGTGTTTCTAATCTCACAGGCTCAGGTTTTTCTCTCACTGCTGAAAGGCAGCGAAGAATGTGTTATGTATGGAGCAGCTGGGTAACTTCTCTGGATACATCATGGGTTTAAATACAAAGATGCTCTCTGTATGTGGAAGAAAATACCTTGAAAAGCAACAAGCTCACAAAATGAGATCTTCCTGGCTGTGTTGTGGAACCCACTTGTGTACCTCAACATAACTATGAATGATGTACTTTAACAAATCAGACCTTCAGAAAGTGAGTCAAAGGGAGTAATGATGCATGAATGGACCAGTGGTATGAACTTTTGTAGTTACCAAGTACACAGGAATATGTTACCCTTAGATAACTTGTTCCTATGTCTAGGAACTTCATCTTTTATCTCAACTATCTAACTATAAAGTCTCTGACCTCTATATTATTATCTGAAACTAAGATCAGAGCTGAGGTCCAAATTCCTAATACATGCAGAATGTTTTTGGTTTTGTTTTCATTTTCTTTCCTCTTTCTTTGAACTGTAATATGAGGTATTACGTATCCTTCAGATGGGTTAATCAAAAGACAGGTGGTCATTTCCCTGGACCAATAAATTATGTAATATAGGGTCTAATTTGAAGCCAATTGAAAGGTCAAATTTGGTTGGGTTGTTTTTTTTTTTTTTTTTTTTTTTTTTTTTTTTTTTTTTTTTAATTAGCGTAACTTCAACTACACGAGTGGATTGGTTTCTAATTTAAATGAGAAAGGAATGAAGCCAACAGTTCTGTCAGAGGAAATACTTTTGAATTGTCTGGTTTTGTTGGTCACTTTCTCTATTCTGAGTCTTCTGCCTTCGCTGACTTCTAAAGTTCTTGACTTGACTTGACTCTAAGTTCTTTTAACAGTTGGTTTTGAGAAGAAAGATTGAGCCAGACTTTCTTGCCAGGTTCCCATTACTTACATGGAATTGATTTGCATTATCACATACCAGCATAGAAAAATACATAAATTGGTAGTTATTAAGGGAACAAAGTATGAAGTTTAGAATATTATTGCTAGACTACTTACAGGTAACCTCTGGAGGATAGGAACAAGCAATTTAAGAAGGAGTACATGCAGTACAGTGGTTATCTTACTGAATATAAAGCTTTTTACTACAACACGTTATTCCTTTTTATTTAATTTTCAGTTTATTAAATGGCCTTAATTCAGTGGAGGTGACCTCCTGCTGACAAAATGGTGAAAACGTTGCATTTGGACATGAAAATTCATGTTTTAGATTAGAAGAAAGAATCAATTCCATCAATACTAAAAAACATAGTCATTGAATAGGTTGGTATCTTAAAAAAAATTATGTCTTGTACTTTTTTGAGGGAAGTAATTTGACATCCATCTTAGAATTCTCTTTAAAATTTCTGTATTAAATTATGTAATAAGAGAACATATTCAGATTAGAATAAATGGTCCGTGTGTGAAGATTTGTATACTGATAAACAACAGCCTAATTCATCAATGAAAGAAAGTCAAAGTGTAGTCACTATGAGAAAGCAGTGATTATAAGAAAAACTGATGGAAGCTCAATTACTCCTTCCATTCTTGCAAAACTGGTCCTAGGTGTAAATATAAAACCATTGTCAATGTCAGTCCCAAATTAAGTATCTGAAACAGTTTGTGATACCTATGTGTTGGAACCTGAGTTGAGTTCCTAGCCAAAATAATCACTAAAGCCTATTAGATACTCTACTCACCCTGCAACCTCCTTTGGGGAGCTGAACTGTACTCTTAAATGCATTGACTGCAATAGCAGACATCCATCAAGGTCACATAAGATCATCTTTCTGTGAAGACCACAATTCAGTATCTTCATTGAGGCAAGGAATCCCACCCCAGTGTTAAAATTCAGAGAACACCTCTGTTGTGACTTTTACCAGTCCTGACTTTCTCAAATAATCAAGGATGTTTTAAAGACCAGTAGATGCCTGCATGACGACAACTGTACCATCTTTCCAAGGAAGCGCCTACATGAGTGGGAGAGACTTACAAAAATAAATTACACTCATGTAAATGCAGCTTCAATTGAAAATCACAAAACACTTTCACCTGGTTGTTTACAGATCGTTTTCAGGCTCACTCTAGGCCCAGGTGTACTTTGGACCTTGTGTTTGCATCACATGGTAATAGAGAGAATATGATTTCTCTGCCACTTAGTTACGTAGCATACCAGAAAATATTGATCAGACTTTTAAAATTCCAAAATTTACAGACTGATAATATGGTATAATATTTTCTGTTACTGACATTTCTGCTTATTATTCAGAGACTTCCCAACAACTCCACAAAACTACAGCTGAAAGTTTACTGAACAACTTGTGTATGTGTCGTATTTTGTATGATGATTGGCTCCATATTATGCTGTGAGAAATCTGCCACATCATACCGAGAGGATATGCTGAAAGTGGTATGCATCTGAAGTCTTTCTCTTCACAGAAGTGTACTGTAGAAATCAATGGTGTACCCGTTAATGTTCCTCAGATTTTTAACCTGTGGGCCCTGGAGCTGACCTAAGTCCTTCTTTGCCAAGTAGAAGAATACAAAAATTCAGCTGGCTGGAAATTCATCTACAAATCCTGAAAGGATCCTTCCTTCTCTAAATATACCTGGTAAGTGGCCTCATGAAAAAAAAGAATAATCTATTCTTTTATTTCCTTCATTGAGAATGAAAGAATCCCCTGAAGTGGCATTAAAACTGTATGCTACTTCAACCCTCATACAGAGTTCATGGACAAAACTGAAAGCTAGCTACAACTGCTAATCAAAAAAAAAGGTGTACTTGAGATAGCAAAACAAAACAAAACAAAAAAAAAAACAAGAACAAAAAAAAAAGAAAAACAAAAGAAACACAAGGCAAACTATATCTACCTATAGGTATAGTTACAGCAAGTCAACCTCAAATTATATCAAGCTGGGTGTGCATAGCATCTGCAAAGATTTTTAAAGATATTAAATCAGAAACCTTCCTGAAGATTTTTCACTATTTGTGTGCGTTCTCCATAAAAATTCCATGAAAGGTTAAAACCCAAAAAAACCCCAAAAATCAATCAACCAACCAACCAACAAACCCCTAAACAAAGAAAAAAAACAACTGGAAAAGCAAACTAACAAACAAACAAACAAACAAACAAAAAATACAGAGGAAAAAAAAACCCTAAATCACCAAAAAAACCACCCGTTAAAAAAAAAAAAAGGAAAAAATGTAATTACAGATGACTAAAAAAACGCTAGTTCTTTTTATAAACAAGGATTTCTGGGAAAGATTAATTTGAGATTCAGAGGAAGAATTCATTTGGACAAAAGAACTGTGGTTTTTTTTTTAGTTTAAAGTTTACTAGGTTCTGTGAAATTAATTTGCTTTCTCTTTTTCATACAGTGGAAAATGTAAGTGTATATTCAAATTAGTATTGGTTTTCATTGAGAGCTATTTTTACACAAAATGTATTATTCAAATAACCCCAGACTGAAATGGCAGTTTCTGACAAATAGGTAACCTTCTCCAATCATCAAATGTGAATGTGCGGATGATAGTACCAAATAATAACAGACATCTACTTTTTTATGTTTTCATGGTACTTTGTGCACCAAACATATGATATATTGATTAGTTCTACCACCAATAACCCTGAAAATATTAGTGTATATTTATTTACTGACTTAAAAAATTGATAAAAATATTAAAAAATAGATCTAAATACTGAAGACATAAAATAAAACTTTAATTTAATGAAATTTTTCATTATATGGCAATATTAAAATATGGTAACAATTTTTAATCATGGGTCTATCAAGTAGAGTTACCCAAGAAAATATCAAAAGATATCACAAGGTAAGTTTAAAACCCCCCATCTTATCACTTTCATGTGTTATCCTAAGATTTATCATTACAGTGCATTATAGGTTTTGTTTTCTATTTACTTCCCAATTTTTAAGCATCAGAAGAATTAAAATTTTGTCTTCTCCCAAAGAATTATAGCTATCCTTTACACCACATATTTTGTACTCTCAAATATTCTGTATTTTGATTGGATTGCCATTCCACTTTTGTCTGAAAGGTTATTGAGGCTGTCAACAGGAAAAGGACTAGAATTACCAGCCAATCAAATTACAGAATACTTAAAAGGTCAAAGTAGTACAGCACACTAACATAATTCACAGAATATATGAGGCTTTAAAACCCTAATACCTCATTCTCGTAACAAAGGTTGTAATGAGAGCAAGAAATGGCACAACATGAATTCGTTCACGTGACTGCGATTATAACAAGAACCTGAAATGCAATAAACTTAACCCATTCTTGCTGCTAAGCTAAGATTGTACCTTAGCTTTGTTTCAAGCTACCTTGAAAATTCTTTGGATGATAAAGTTTAGGAAAGATACTGGGTAGTAAGTTTTGCTTATGCATCACTTCAAAGTAATTGTTAATCAGAATTTTTAATTTGTTGTCTATGACATACACACAAAAAGCTTCAAACTAAACCAGAAAATATTGTGGATGATGTTTTAAAGTTTGTTGTTTGTTTGTTTGTTTGTTTAGCAAGGAGTTTCTTGATATTGCTGGTGGGGAAGTGTTACATATATTTCTATTTTTCTAGTACTAAACTGAAGTTGTCTGAAGTCTAATAAACTATTCCAAATAATAGCAATATAGAAATGCCACTCACAAATGTAGACATGACAGATTATTTGTAGAGTAAAATTCATGTGTTGCACAGTTTCACAGAAATTAGACTGGCTTTTATAGGAGCCTTTACTATCTTTGTCATTGCAGTTATTAGAGCATGTAAAATCTTAACAAGTCTTTTTTTCCTGATAGAATATTCCACATTAGATCACAAAACCTTTCAAGGCAAAGACAACTGGCATTGACAAGCAGTCCAACCCCTAACTTTCCAGCACTTTTTTTTTTGGGGGGGTTGCGGGGGGGAGAGGGGGTGGAGCATAATGGTAAAAGCATTTTTATTTTACATTTCTTTTCATTCAGTTCTGTGTGTAGCATAACCTGTTCTATCCAATCTTATCTGCAGAGAGGAAATAAAAACAGATTTAACCTACAGACCTTTGGTTAACTTCTTCTTAAACTAAATATAAAATGTTAACTCATCTTGCTCAGATTAAAAGGGGAGAGGGGGAACACCCCCCTTCACCACACATTCCCTTATTGAGAATCTCTTCTATATAAAAAGAAGAGTCTGCATATAAAAGACAATCCAGAGACATCTTTGAAGGTTCTCTTTCAAAGCGTCTCTACTTCCCTGAGTATCTGGGGATTTCTGTTATTAATTGAAGTTAATTTTCTAGGATATCAGTTTGCCATGCACGTGGGAAAGATTGATAGCCTCTTCGATTCTCAAGAGTGTTGGAAATGACACTGTTCCATCACCGGGTGTCTTCACTTTTATCATCACAAATCAAATTATAAACATCGGGGCAACCTTGCTGGAATCTGGCTTCGGGAGATTTCCATAAGATTAATTAGGCGGCCAAAGCAAAGATGGTAAAATCTAAGGGCGGGGGGGGGGGGGGGGGGTGGGGGAAGGCAGGGGGAGGACAGGGAGAGGGGGGTAGAGAGGCACCATTCATTCCTTGTAGAATGGGAAGTCAATTCAACAATGGGTAATTAGCGTGGGCCATGGATTCTCAAAGGCACTGAGGACACTGGACTCTTTCTCTCACTCTGATGTTTAGTGCGGTATTGTGGACCCCTCATTTAATTAGTGCACTTTGATACCCACAGGAGCTTGAAGCTCCAGGGCATGCTAAACACAGACTGACACCAGCAAGCTTCTGCCTCCTTCCAGTCTAATTAGAGACACAATGAGCTGCAAAGACAATGTTTTACTCCAAGATTTCTTCTGCAGATACCTCTGGCAGGAAACAATCGTTTATTTTGTGTCTATATTGGTATTCAGATTAAATTGTTAGCATGCAAAAGATGAGCTAAGGGCACATATCTATTATAAATGCTTAGCAGAGTTCAGAAACGATGGAAGCAATTTGTGGGGGAAAAAAAGTATTTTCCCCTTTGGAATTTTTTTTTGTTCTCTTACCTAATTAGAAGTAAATTATTTGAGTAAGAAAACCAAAATAGGCTGGACTCTAAAGCATCTCTTATGAAATTATTTTTCCCCTTTTGCATTAATCGTTTCTACCTCTCAGAAAAGAGATTTTTAACTTAACATTTTGCAAAAGTGAAAGGCAGGGAAAAAAGGAAATAAAAAAAATTAGTACTTCTGTTACAGCTGCCTGTTGAAATGAGCACCCACCTACTTTAAGAGGACATTGTGCAGAGAAATTGTTACTCATATTTGCAGCTCTTCAGAGAAGAAAAGTTTGTGGCAATGATTGTGCGTGCGTGTGTGTGTGTGTGTGTGTGTGTGTGTGTGTGCTGTGCGGGTATATAAAGTTACTTTTGATGGACAGTTCTATGCTTATTGGAAGAATATAAATATCCCAAGGGAAGCTGCGTATTGAAAATTAGTCTCAGCATACACTAAACACTTGCATGTGCTGCTTAACAATAGATTTGAGAACCAGTACTCCTAAAAATTCAACTTCTTCTACATTTATACTATCATTACTTCCCTCTTTCTCAGGTAATTAAAGAGAAACAGACCAACATATGAATGTGTTGAATCTCAGACTAGAAAGGTACTCTGCTGGTTAGATTCTGGTAATCTGGACACTTACACAATTTAAAAAGTGGTTATAATGGGAGAAGGAATGGATGTGAAAACATAGGAAAAGAAAATGCAAAACAAAATTTCTATTCAAGTTTTAGATCTATGAATCCAACTAATTGTGGACTGAGGAGCAGCAAGGGGAAGGAACAGTCTTGCCCTGTTTCCTGGTGTCATGTGTAAGATCCTTCCTACTGCTTTTGTTTGTCCTTTGGTGACCCCTTGTAGGCCTCTTCCACTATCCTGGAATCACAGGAGAGTTACAGACATCTGTAACATCTTCTCCAACAAAAAGTCTTTATTAGCCCCCCAAGCTGGAACCCAAGATGAGCTAAGGGCACATATCTATTAAAATGTGCAGAGAGTGGTGGTGATGAACAGAGTTAAGTACAGCTGATGGCTGGTTACCAGTGGTATTCTCCAGGATTCTATATTAGGGCCAGTCCTGTTTAAGATTTTTATTATTGACCTGGACACAGGGATCAAATGGATGCTCCGTCTGTTTGTAGATGGCACCAAGCTGGTGGATGTGTTGATCTGCTGAAGGGTAGGAAGGCTCCACAGAGGGATCTGGACTGACTGGTTTGGTGGATTGAGGTCAGCTGTATAAGGTTCAGTAAGGAAAAGTACTGGGTCCTGTACCTGTGGTTGTTGGGTCACAACAACCACATGCAGTGGTACAAGCTGGGAGATCAATAGCTGGAAATCTGCCTGTTGGAAAACAACCTAGGGATGCTGGTCAACAGCCAGCTGAACATGAGCCAGAGTGTGCCAAGGGGACCAGGAAGATCAATGGCATTGTAGAAATTGTGTAAACATCAGGGCTAGGGAAATGGTTGTTGCTCAGTATTCAGCACTAGTGAATTCAGCACCCTGAATTTTGTGTTCAGTTTTGGGCATCTCACTACAAGAAAGATGTTATTTAGTCTGAATAATAGGAGGAGAACATACCTCTCTCTACAACTGCCTGAGAGGGGGTTATAGCAAGCTGGGGTTACTTCTCCCAAGTAACAAGTGATAGAGCAAGAGAAAATTGCCTCGTTGCACCAGGGAGATTTAGATTGGATTTAGGAAAAAATTATTCACATAAAGAGTTGTCAAGCATTGGAACAGGCTTCTAAGGGAAGTGGTAGAGTCATCATCCCCAGGGATATTTAAACATCTTGTAGATGTGGCATTTAGGGACATAGTTTAGTGGTGGACTTGGCAATATTAGGTTTATGGTTGGACTTGCTGGTCTTAAAGGTCTTGTCCAAGCTAAACAATTCTATGGTTCTATGATCAACATATCATAAGGTCTAGGAGAAGGGAAAAGCAGGCTCCAACCCTGACCTGAAAATCCTTGTCCAAATTTGAAAAGACTTCTGAACAGAGATTTTTCCTCTGTTGGAACTTCCATCCCAAACTCAGAAGCTATGTCTGTATTAGTAAGCTAAATGTAAGGAGCACAGTTGCTATAAACAAGATATAGATATGATTTGGTCAATATATTTTATTAGTAAAAATTATAATGCTTGCTTTCTTTCACAGATATTTAACCAAAATACCTTGAGCAAGTTTGTGGTGACATAATAATGAATGCTGACATAAATTAGAAACCATTTATCAAAATGGAATACACAGAAGTATTCCAGGAAAATATTTAAGTAATCTTGGTTTTATGGTAGTTCCTACCATAGTAGGTAGTAAGTCCAGTTCAGAGACTTAAATTGTGGCCTGCTGTCACTCATGGCATTGTACACATTCGACTTTCGCCACCTAGCACTTTCCCAAGCACCTCCAGACACTTGCTTAGGACAAGCACAGGTCAGAGACTATCCCAAAAAGGGAGTATGGTAAGCTTTACATGACTAGCTTCTTCTCCATGCTAGAGTCCTCCAACACAACCCAAATGTCTTTGTAATCTCCAAAGACCCACTTGTTCTAATCCCACATAGGAAGGTGTGAAAACAAGTAGCCTGTTCTGGACTAAAAACCTGCCAGCCAGCCAGGCTGCAGAGAAGCATTCAAATTATTTCATGAACTTTGAAATGAGGAAGGCACTCCCCAGGTAATCAGCATGTCTTATGACTATGACATTCAGTGACCCCAGGGGAGGTCCAGAAGCTATGTAGTGGAAATGGAATCAGGGGGCACAGCTTGACCAAGGACCTGAAGCTGGGCCATGGTCACTGCTGTTTTCTCTATCTGACAGAGCAATGGAGAGGACAAGATTGTGAAAAAATTATTCAATTTCCTTGTGAGACCTGCTGACACTGTCATTTGAAATTCCTTTTTTTTTGTATGGAAACAATCCAATAGGATTGTTGTTGGACAGAATTTAGATGTGTTTTACTTCTCATTTAACAGTTTTGTAACAGGCACATGCTACAAAGGACCACCTGGATGGCTTACTTTTGGGAGAGGCTGTAATCAATGATATAAGCACATGAAAGTTTTAATATTTCTTTGATATATAATTTCAGTTTTCTTCTTTACTTGCAATCCTCTGGTAGTCCTGGCCCTAGAGAGCTTGCCATTAGGATGTTCCAAGGCCTTCCCTGAGGGCCCTAAGCTGTGCTGCTGCCAGCTGTCCAGCTAATAGTTCACAATTTCACCAAAGACCAGAGCATGAGTTGGGGTTGACAGTTGATGGTAATAAATACTTCTGTACTCCAGAACCACAACTACTACCACAACAGTCATAGGGCTATTACGCAACATCTAGATTTGGTTGGTTTGTTTTCATTTGTTCTGCTGAAATTTAATTTTACCACTCTGCTTTCCATCTTTGAACAGAGAAAGAAATAGCAATGACTATATGCAGTGGATATCTTCTAGTAATAATCCTTTACTATAGCTAGACTTTAAAAGCAGGATATGTTCTCCCCAAGGCTACTTATTCCCTATCTGAAACATTAAAGTAACTGCTGAATAATTAGCCATTGATACCTTGGAAATTAATGTTTAAAATGCAGAGGAAAAAACTGTACATTTTCTTCAAGAAAAAAAATTCAAGCTGTAAGTTGAAAGTGCCTAATTCTTTCAAACATCTCCCACACCCCAAGAAAACAAAAAAGATGATATTATTACTCTTTACCATATATACCAAGCTTTTTGTCATTTTTGGTGCATTTCTGAAAGCTATAAGGCAGTTAATTAGGCAAACTCTAGGATTTCAACATGTTATTGTTCACATGCTGACTTTCTCTGACATGATAATGTGCATGATATGTAAAAATTATAAACAGGTAGAGGGGGCTAGAAGTGAATGGAGCAACTGAGCAATAATTAGGCTTTAAATATTTAATATTGTTGAGAAATAATTAGGATTCAAAAGTGAATGTAGGTATCAGTCAACAATGAAACCCAAGAAGCTTTCTTAGGTGCATGTGGGCTTTCCAGCCATTCATTCCTATGTAATTAAAGCTGTCATTCTGAATACACCTGTCTGAAAGTAAATCAATGGGATCATGTCTTCCTGACTATGTACAGCTTCAGAGCTTTTGCTATTTCCTATTGGTTAGCACAGTCACTGGAAATTAAAACAATATATATAATTAGAATCTGCAAGATAACCTCAAATTTCTGCTGCTGCTTCCAGGGAATACACTAAATTATCATGTGGGGTCTGAAATGTGCAGCCATGGTTGGAAACTGGGATTTCATAAATTGGCCTTTTCACTAGAAAAAAATCTTCATGTTGCTGCATTCGCTGTGTCTATGAGTAAAAGACAGCTCTGAGAACTCCAGCTCCTAAGCAGACCAATATCCTAGGAAAAGGGTGCTGGGTATTTCAATTACTTGCACTTGCCAGCAGTAGCTGGAATTCTGGAAGGGAAAAGA
Source organism: Vidua chalybeata (assembly GCF_026979565.1). Taxonomy (NCBI): domain Eukaryota; kingdom Metazoa; phylum Chordata; class Aves; order Passeriformes; family Viduidae; genus Vidua; species Vidua chalybeata. Next base: position 47,886,756 of record NC_071534.1, on the reverse strand, counting down.
CCTTCTGATCAGTTTGTATGACCATGTCTCATTGAAAGGTGGTTCCTTGATGCATAGTTGTCCAGTATGACTAAGTAGGCTATGCTCAGTAACTGGTTCATTTTAAAGTTATGATCAAAGATGACAGGGTCCAGAATCCAGGAACCCCCTAATTACATAAAAATGTTTAAAAATAATCTCTGAAAAAAGAATGACTGACTTGTACTACAGGGTTCCTGCATTATTTTAGATAATAGTAAATAAATTTCCAAAAAGTAGTATCAGCAATAAAAATCAGAGAAATAAGAGGGAAAAGGTCTTATGCTCTCCTTGCTTCTTCCTTATTGTCTCTCTTATTTTCATTTGAATATTTCCTCTGCCACCCCTCTATCTGATCCTTTTGTTTAGAAATTCATCTCATTCCCTCTTGAATTCCATGATGCTTCTTGCTTCAGGGGCCCTTTATAGTAATTTATTCCATACACTTCTAATCCTTCTGTGTAAAATAGTTATGCCTTAGCATTTCTTTTCTTGTTCCCAACTTTCTAATTTTTAGATCATGTCTTCTAACTTCTGTGGTCTTGCAAGTGTAAAGAGCCTGCTTGGATCAATTTTATCAGTCTTCTTCATATTTTTTAAAACTTCAATTGGGTTACATGAAGTCTCTTCTTTTCCACTGAGAATATTCTCAACTTTCTCGGTCTTTCCTTATAACTTAAATCATTGATATCTGATATAATTTGTATAATTGCTCTACACTGCTCCCCTGAAGAGCAATTAAACCTTTACAAAGATATAGAGGCCAGCACTATATAAATTACACAAGGTAAGGATCTGAAAGGTAAAAATTATTCTTAAATAAAAATAATTCTGATTATCTTGATTTAGATAGAAGTTCCTCTAGCATCACTTTTCAAATTCCAATTCAATTTGCTATATTTTTAATTTCATTTACAAAATGGAATGAAATATGATTTAAAATTATTTGCTCTGTATAACAGGAAAATTGAAGGAGGAGGAACAGTTTTCTGCTGTAAAGATGATATAACAAGGAAGAGGAAGGAAAAATTGGAAAATAAAGCATTATGATCCAATTGCACTTGACTCTAAGGGCTTATATGTTCTTCCTACCCTTCTAGGGGTCAAAGACTCCAAAAAGTAGTTCTAGTAATGAAAATTTTAAAAGCCCTCCAATTATAAAACCTTGGAAAGAACACACTTCCAGAGCTTGATACAGTATGTTCCTCATTCTGGTTGTCCAGTGCATTTCAACTTGGAGAAAAATGCTTGTGCTCAAACCTCTAATCACTGCACTGGCTCACATACCTTTCTCTTAGTAAGCACGAGTAATAGTTTTACAACTAAGCACATTTTTTTCTTTTCTCTTTATCTGTGAGGCCTAGACTTGCGCACAGCCATACTTATTTTACTGTGCTGAGTACATGTCATTTGTGACAGAGACTGAAACTTTTAGACAGCAGAATTGCACACTTAGATGTTTCTTATCTGTTGAATATAAATATAAATATCTTGCTTTAACTAACCACTCATACTAAAATGCTGTCCCAAAGTATGAGATATAGTTCAAATATGCTCATTCACACTTTTTTCCTAAGTCAAAATTGTTTAAACCTTTCTCAAACACCTTTACTAATTACTATTTTCTACAAAATGAAATAAAATACTTACTTTTCAAGGCCCTTCATTGACTGACATGTCTTTAGAACACTGAAGGGTCTGGATGGCCTTAGAGGACCGTGCTCAAAAATTTTGTGGTAGCATATGCTCTTTACTCTTCTCATATTTTTGAGATAAATATTATTGATCTTAAAATGTCCTCCTCTTATGACTGGGAAATGTTTCAGAACAAATAGCAAGACACTATTGTAGCACAGTGTATATTGCTGCTGTTCTGACACCTCAACTGGCTCTCTGAGAAATGTCCTGAACAAGAAATAGCATTGGCATTGATGCCTTGCACCTTTCCCAAATATGGGATGTTTTCTATTAGCTTCAGTGTTGTGTTCTTTCATTCCTGCTGTCAAACAGGCCAGATTTTATGCTACCTTAAATTGGCTTATCTCCAGGAATGGAGAAATGTGTTTGTCATATACAACTTTTGAGGATCTTTGACTCAGATTATTCATATATTGTCTAGATATTTAGGCACATAAACTACTCAGCTGAGAAGGACAGGTGATCTGCTTTGTAGTAGAATCTGGGCCAGAATCTGTAGGTTCCTTTATCCAGTCCTGAGAAGAAAGTGTTGTGGTGATCATCTGAGAGAGGTAAAATGCTATCTTATAGAAGGAATCTCCAGAGAAGAATGGAAAACTTGCAAAAAATTCCCTTTTAGTTATCAACATTTCCTTTCCTGAATTAGTTGTTACTTTAAAGTAGGAGATATTCACTAAAAACTGTTTTCAGGAAACCAAGATCTTTTGGTAGGATGATGTTGATACTACTTCTGTATCAACCACAGTCTTCTTTCCTACACATGCAGTCCCATCTTCTTTTTTCTGTGGTAAGTAATCAAGCATCTTCATTAATTGTAAACCATCTGCTATCCAGAATGTGCACATAGCTACATTACAAAATTCATCATACCTCCCAGAAATAATTTTTAGTTTGTCACCCTACACTTGCCACTCTGTCTCAGTGTTATGCAAACCAAGAATTTTTCTTGTTTTGTGCCACTGAGACCTACCATCAGAGAAAACATTCTTTTATGGCATATTCTAAATCTCTTCTCCTACAATAACTGTAAATGTATTTCTGGTAGAAAAGTCAGGATAAGAAAGAGTGCATGTAAAAATGTGCATTTTCCAATATGTCTCCATTTGCTGGGCTGTTCTTCCTCACTGTTGCCCACTCACCTTTCTGTGATTTGATGTGCTCTGCCAACCAAAGTTTGCCACTCAGCTGAGATTTGTTCATGGTGCACATTTCCCTTGCTGTCAACTTTAATTCTGTCTCTTTACATTTCTCACTTATCTTTTTTCCTGTTCCTCTTCCTCTCTGTAGGCTCTTCTCAGCTCTCTTCCATTGACCTCTTTGCTGCTTCTCATTTTCAGCATCTAAAATTAACCATGTTTCATTGATAAATTTCTTCCACTCATTTATCCTCAAGGATCTTTGTTTCTCTTCCCAGCTTCTCCACATTCAGCTTAAGACTCTTAATGGTTAAATATCTATCACATATAGAGTCCTCTCTAAGTTCCTCAGTTTTCACAGCTGTATGCAAGTCACATCTCCAGCAACTCATGGCAGAATGATACTCACTTCAGAACACCCTCTGTTTCATACAAAAGTGAACACTGATGTAAACTGATGGACACTTCCTGCTAGCACAATACAACAATTTTACAGCAAAACATGCAAGTAAAATAAAACCATGTGAATCTGGTGGTGTTAACAAATTTGGAATGATTGGCACAATACACAAAAAGAAAGGCACATTGTCCTTTTGCAGGTAAAGCTTTTTTGTGGAAGCACAGCCGAGTTTGAGTATGCCCAGAAACAGGAAGAGCTTTTCCATGAAGTTTCACAATGAATGAAACAAGGAAGGTTTCAATTCTGTGCACCTTCATAAACAACTCTAAGCCAACTACACTCCCTGTGAAATCCTGTTGAAAATAAACTTTTGGAAACATGACCAGGACCAAGAGGGGAAAATTAAGTTATAAGATTTGTTAATATTTCCTATTATTTTATTTATCTGAATTTTGAAATGTCTAAGATTGGACAGTCTTTTTTTTTTTTTTCCCGGGGTCTGTGCTGACATAAATCATCACTTCTAGGAACAGCTTTTCTAATATATGACAATGCTAAGACGAATTGACATTTTTTATCCATTAGAAGCCTTACTTGGAAGACCTCATGGTATAATAGCAGTGTGTGAAGATGTGTTGTTAAGATACATGTGCAAATAGGAGGAATTGCTGGTTTATGTTCACACTCATCTGCAATACAGAAACAGTTCTTTTATTACTGTTTCCAAAGGTGATATTCTCATATTCCCCATAGATTGGAATGCAGAGACATTAACATGGTTGGGTCTACTCAAACCTATGAAAATTTCTATTTGTTGAGATACTTAAACTTTATTGTCCTTTCCCTGTACTTCACAGGATCAAGCTAGGAGGGAATATCTTTTCTGCAAAAATTTTATTCTCCAGCCTAAGACTTTTTCACTGTCCTTAATCTAATATTTTTCTCCTATAACTGTTTTCTCAAAATTAGACCTGACAGTTCTTACATTAATTCTATAAGGAATATATATTTTACCATTAAATTGTTCATTATTATGTACCATTACATTGTGTGTAATGGTATCTTAGTATTTTCCTGTTGTATGCTTTTCACTAGTTGGTTCTGTCATATTCTTACCAAAAATCTAAAGAATTACTGTTGCCAGTACTGCGAGATGTTTCAGATTGGTACTGAGTTGCATATGCTAATGGCCCAGAGTTAATACTGCCTATTAACACTCCACAATGGAATTGTGCTGAGGCCTCAGTAAGGATGAACCCAGTTGTGACATACAGCTGATGGTAAGTGGTAATCCCTGCCCACCAAAGAAAGGCTTAGTAGAGGAGGAAAGAGAAGAAACATGACTTCCAGAGTAAAAAAGCCATATTTTGCTGTGTAAAATAGATGTTAACAGGGATTGTCATTAAGTATCAGCATTCATATCCTCCCCTAAATTATTCACAGCTGGAATGAACAGTGCAGGTTTTAGTTCTGATCTCAGAAGTACCACTAATCAATAGCCTAATTTCACTAAAAACTCAACATTTATTCCCATTCTTGCCTTTCAATTTTTAAAGCAAATTTTAATCCATGGCAGTACTGCATTTCTAATCCTGTGGCTATCAAGTTTCTTTACTAAATCTTATCAGACATTTTATCCCAAGGTTTTGGAGAATCAAATGTCAATTTGCTTTACATGTTCTGATGTTCCAATTTTAAGAAATTGTTTAGAATTTGTAATGATTTTTATTACAATTTAGATGGTTTAATTATGTTGCAGGCAAACTGAACTGCCTTTATAGGTTTTTTTGTTTTGTTTTGTTTTGTTTTTAAGAACATATAATTGCTATTAATTATTTTTCTTTGTTGTGGCATATTACATCAAGGGAATGTCCTTTATCCCTTCAGTGTATTTCTCATTCTATGATACTTGCCTGGGATTAAATAATGAAATATTGTCAAAAATAACTGGAATGTTGGAGAGAAGTGATATGAAATCTCAGAGAATTCTTGTGTCAGACTCTTGGCTGGCTAACACCTAGGAAATAAACACAATATACAAATAGAAGTAGACTAATATGGCAGGTATTACTGGGATATCTGCAGCCTTTTAAGTACAGACTATCTTGTGTGTGCTGCTACAATAAAATATCTTATTCAAATAAATTTATGTTACTAGTGATGCTCCTGAACAATGAATATTTTGACAAGAAAAATAAGAACAATAAAACTTTGTGGAAAATAATATGCTTTCTGTACTATTTATTCTTCATATCTCCCCTATGCAACTTGTCCAACAAGAGCACCTTGGAGTATTTAAACAACATATTTGGTCATGACAGCTGTTTTTATTTTTAGCCTTTTAAATGAATATGCTGTGCCTGTTTTTCTGTTGTCAGAGGATGGAAATCATCTCAGATTCATGCAGTCTAGAGAAATTCTACAGTGTTTAAGTTCAAATATAAATATTACGCTTTCAAGGTGAAAGGGCTTATATACACAGTAGTCATCCATTCTTTCTTATAAATTATGATTCCTGACACTCCTGGTACACAAAAAGATGGACTGGGTTGACTTTTAAATTTTTGTTGATTTTGTAATTTTCTTTCTGCCTTCTTTCTCTTTCTTTCTTCTCAATGCTTTATTCTTTTACTCTTTCTTCCTCACTTATCTCTTTTTCCTTCCTACTCTCTGGCTCTTTCTCACTATTGCTCTCCTTTCTCTTCTTTTCTCCTTCATACAGACTATATTTAATGTATAATGCATTTCTTCTTATTTTCCCTATTGAAAATACTAAAAAACACACAAACTTTCTTAGAGAAATTTTGGGAAAAGGCCTTTTTCATTGTGCCTTAAGATCTAGAATTTACAGTGAAATTTTCTTCCACCTCCCCTATATTTGTATGATTGTATCAAAGTAACTTAATGGGTAACAAGAACAAAATTTTAATTTAAGAATTATTTTCTTATTTACATTATATGCTATTTATGTCAGGTTGGAATTCTGTTGGAAAATATTTCCTAGATCATTGTGTCCAAATTACAACGTTTGGTCATTGTACATATATGTGTCACAAAATCCATGTTCTCATAAGATTATGTTCGAAAAAGACAAAAACAGTGTAAGAGGTGGAAGAATTATCATACTTATTTCACTTTAAATAAGGTCCTTGGATACATTTAACTACTTACCAAAGTCAAGTCAAGTCATGTATCTCAGGTTCCTACTGTTGGTTATGCTTAGTATGTTACCAACCTTTCCCTCACTTTCCCTGGATTTTGATGGAGGGTGAAACCAATCAGTTGCTGAGAAAGCGGAGTCCACACCTGCCGTGAAGAACCCTGCCCCGTGACACCCTACATAACTCTGCGCCATAACCAGGCCACAACACCGAGGAATCATTAGTAAAATTTGACTCTCTGTGTCCAAACAACTTTTGTATTGGACAGGTTTGAGGTCTGGCTGACCAACACACTTCTTTGCCATGACATATAACTTTTCCAAGATAAAACAGGAAGTTATTTTAAGTTGGTTTATGCTCTTGATCAAACACGAAAGGTCCTTCATGTCTGCTTGATCAGTATACTCACTTCACACACACAAAATTATGATACACCAGTAGATTAAAGTGAGACCTTCATATCTCAACATATGGCTTAGAAGAAGGGACTGTGTTCTCACTAGGATGTTTATCCATATTTTGCTTTTTTGATTTGATAGACCTTGCAGATCTTGAATTGGCCAAATTGCACCAGAACCAGGGACTGTAGGACTCTGACTTGGAGTGTGAAATACCCTCTGGTGTTGTAGGGACAGTGACTCCATAAAGAGCTAACCAGAGAAATTGCACCTGACACAGAGCCACAAAACCCTAGTGAAACTCTCTCTTATTGGCTAAGTAGAAAGCTGTAAATAAGCCGTTTGCAAGCTGGGGTTTCGAGCTGGGGATTCAATTGCTTTTATTAATATATAGTGTGATCCAGAATTAAATAAGCACTACCACCCAGTGCAGGTTTAGTCCAGATTCTGGGGTCTGCTGCCTTGGGTAAACTGTGAAATTTTAAAACTGTTTCTGTGAAACTGCATCCCATTTACAAAAATGACCGAAGGTTCACAATCATTTGGCACATGCTGATTTTTAGGAAAAAGAGGATTCCACTGAATAAAACAGAAGGGAAAACCTTACAGCAACTTGGGGAACAATCACCTGTCATCTTAGAACAGGGCATGTAATAGACAATCTGCTTCAAGTCCTCTGTCACTTCCTCTGAATTTAAATTCAAAGGTAAAATATAACAATGTTATTCCTTTTGCTGCATAAAGACTTCTTTTTACTCATAACAAAAATAAGAAAAAATGGCTATTACGTGCAGCACTTTGACAATTTTAATCTACACTTTCCATTTTCCCTTCCACATCTAGAAGGCTATTGTATGTCCAGTGGTATATACTACTGAACATATAAAGAAAGAAACATATATTGTGCCAAAATCATTTAGTTTTTTATTACAACTTTTTCCTTCCAATTTTCTACTTATAATGAGTGCATAAAAGACCCCTTTTCACCCTATTGTTTTTAGTCTAAAAGCCACTTTATTCTTAATAAAAGGAATAATAAGTGCCAGTTGTAAAATACTCTGTCAATCACTCCAGCACTTACAATTGTGTAACACTTTTCTTTAGGACCTCTTAGAGTGCTTTAGAAAAGATAAAAACAAATAAAATAAAATTACAATTACATTTAAATGCAGAATTAGACTATCAGTTTTAGATCACTTGAATTTTGTTACTAAAGGTTGAAAAGAGACAATGTGCCTCTGAGCACCCTGCAAGTAGCTGAAAGCTGCAGTAGCCTTGTCCATGCTGATCTTTGAATGAGCTATTTCACAAGACCCTCATTAAAAGCAGCCTGAATTCTAACAGAAAACATCTTCTTTTGCCCTGATTCTCCATAGCTGATACTCTTCATCTTACATTATTTCCATTTTCCTGTTTTTCTGCTGCATATTGTTTCCTCTGTGTGCACTGGTCATGGTGGGAGAATTATTTCTTGAGATAAAAAGGTAAAATTTGGATTCCTTAATAAATCCTATATTCAGGTTAATTGGAAAGGGTGAGGAGTGAAAACTAGATGTGATGAAAGCTCCGTATGCTGGGACCAATGCTTAGCTTGTGTATATGGATATTTAATTTAGGTTTTGAGATTAATGTAATTTATAAAGTCGGGAAAACCAAAATGTAGAGAGAATAGACAATATTCAGTGATTGAAAATGCTGTCTCTCCTTACAGTCACTAGTTAAATGTGTTTGAGACACTTAAATTAGATATCTATAGGACGTGTTCCCATGTCTTTTCAAAAGAAGCAGTGCAGCTGTGGGTCCTCAGAAAGGCATGTCAGTAGTTCATCATTCAGTTACCCTTTTTCACAGTTATTTTTGGTACTAGAGGTCTCATTACAAGATCATAATCCATGGGTTTATGAAACTACTTGTTAAAGGTAATGGGAATGTGACAAAGGTACTGTGCTTTTTTGTTTTATTTTGTTTTTACTACCGGAAAAATCAGCTCCTAGAGATATTCTGCTTTCTTTAAGGGCCCCTTCAGATTAAAAAGAAATTATCATCTTAATTTAATTGTAAGAAACCTGGTGAAACAGATTATATCCATTTTCTTTCTCATGCCTTAAAGTTCAGCAAGTCTGAGGGGAATTTTTCAGTGCTTTTTCAAAGAAATACATAAAACACTGATGAAGGCTATTAAAACTCATGCACTGTTGGAATGTAAGCCATCTAGTCAAATCCCATGAGCAAGGCCATGCAATGTCTATTTCATTGGCCATAATGATCATCTGCATTAACCATAAATAAATAGGGAGATGCTGACAAGAACTGACAGTATTTGAGGAAGGAGTAAATGAAAACTGATCCCAAGCCATAACCAACGAAAAATTAAACAAAGAGTAGAATCTAGCTAACTTGGGCCTCACGCCATCTGAGATGTCCTAGGACTTCCCATTTGACCGCTGCTCTTCTAAAAGGCACAAGTATTCCGTAGGTTCTGTGGAGAATTTTCTAGCCACAAATAAAGATCTCAAGGCACCTCAAAAAGCAGCTGATCCATATACTTAGGCAATGGAATGGTGTTATTGTCTCATGGGATTTTCCACTTGTAGATATCTAATTTAAAATTTCTGTTTAGGTGTTTTCATGCCACCTTGGGCATTAAGTTCAGCTGCATAAACATGGATGACTAGCACCATTTGAGGATCCTTTGGCTTTCTGCAACATCTACAGAAGGCTGATATGTATGATATGATGGATAGATATCCTTCTGTAGCTAGTTGGCAGAGATCGGGTATGTCATCTTTGGCATTTTCAGATGACACTAAAAGGCCTATATTTCACCAATTAAAAAAGAGCCCTATATCTCTGAAGAGTATCACAACAATCTAGGAAACTAAGTTCCATGCTCTAGGCACTGGATGCTAATTTATGTGCCCAAATCTAAAAAAAAATATGCTTCCAGTAGCAGAGACATACTATCATGTAGAGGGCATTGTGAAGGAGGGACAGCCACACACAGTTTTCCGAGCCCTGGAATGTGACCCTGCTTTGTGGCTGATAGGGCTTCCTTCAACAGTTTCTCCTCTCCTCAGCTGCACAATCTCGTTCCCACATCATAATCTCTGCTGTGCCAGCAAAACCAGTTGTGGGCCTCTGAAGTAAATCAGAAAGGGAACTGATCCATTTCTGGTGGGTCATTTTTTACTGGGTCCAGGTCCCTGACTGTGCTCACTGTGCAGCTGTACAAACAGTGGTGCCACACAGGGAAGGGGAGGAGGGAGAGGATGACTTGTGGACTGCAGGAACCAAGCCTAAGTAGGCTGAAGCAAACCTGCCAATGGATGTGTAACCACAGCCTCCATGGCTCTCTGATCACACCCATGCTCTGAATGTTTTCCTTGTGAAACTTTCCTTTTGCCTGTTTACCTACTGAGACAGATCAGACACTTGGCACCTGTGTTTGCTTCCTTGTATTTCTGCTTTTATTTTTCCTCATGACCAGCGACTGAGCTGTACTGTCACTCTTGCAGCAATAAAAAATTGTCATTGGAATTCCTCCAAAAAAGATCCAATTGATGCTCTCAGTTTGGAATATTTTGGGGGTTTGGTGGTGGTGGTTTTTACCATCTTTTCTTTCTTTCAGACAGTCGGTGCTTAAGATAGCTGTTGCATGGGGAATGAACGTTGTCCCCATTGTAAGATTTCAGCATAGGGATGAAATCAACATATTTTCCATGTAAATGGGCTCAGTTATGCCATCAGTTCATTTTCATTATTTCCTTTGCCTCTAAAAGAGACTAATTGTCCATACAGTCATAGTCAGCCTGTATGAGGATGCAAATTAATTTATGACTTACTGCAGTGCGGGTCATGAAAACATATGCAGGACTCTAAGAGAAGTAGTCAATGAGATTTAAACACATGCTTAAAAGAAAGCCTCGGCTTAATTCCTTTGTAAACAGGTCATTAGTGAAAAACGCTAATACCTGCTGATATTCAGCACTAGTGCATCAAAATTCTAATAGCTTCAGATCCACTTTTTGCTGGGTTAAAAGCTGGGTGGACAGCTGGGCCCAGAGTGGTGGTGAATGCTGCTGCATCCAATAGGCAGCCAGTCACTGATGGTGTCCCCCAGGGATTAGTGTTGTGACCAATCTTGTTTAATATCATTAGTCATGAGGGGATTGAGTCCACCATCTGCAAATTTGCAGATGACACCAAGCTGGGTGTGAGTGTTGATCTGTTGGAGTGTAGGGTTCTGCACAGGGACCTGGACAGGCTGGATTGATGGGCCAAATCCAACAATATGAGGTTTAACAAGACCAAATGCCGGGTCCTACACTTTGGTCACAATAACCCCGTCCAGTGCTACAGGCTGGGGACAGAGTGGCTGGACAGTGGCCTGGCAGAAAAGGCCCTGGGGGTACTGAATGACAGCAGACTGAACGTGAGCCAGTGCCCAGGTGGCCAAGGAGGCCAATTGGTATTCTGGGTTGGATCAGCAATAGTGTGTCCAGCAGGACCAGGGAAGTGATTCCTTTCCAGTGCTTGGTACTGGTGAGCCACACCTTGAGTGCTGTGTCCAGTTCTGGATCCCCAATTTAGGAAGGATGTTGAGATTTTGGAGCATGTTCAGAGAAGGGCAATAAGACTGGTGAAGGGTCTGGAACACAAGTCCTGTGAGGGGCAGCTGAGGGAGCTGGGGTTGTTTAGCCTGGAGAAGAGGAGGCTCAGGGGAGACCGTATCACTCTACAACCACCTGAAAGGAGGCTGTAGCCAGGTGGGGGTTGGCCTCTTCTCCCAGGGAATCAGAGACAGGACAAGAGGACACAGACTTAAGCTGAGCCAGGGGAGATTTAGGCTGGACATCAGGGAAAAAATTCTTCATAGAGTGATTGGACATTGAAATGGGCTGCCCAGGAAGGTGATGGAATTTCCATCCCTAGACGTGTTTTAAAAATGACTGGATGTGGCACTTAGTGCCATGGTTTAGTTGATAAGATGGTGTTAGGTGAGAGTTTGGACTTGATATCAAAATTGTTTTCCAACCTAGTAAATTTCCAGCCTAGTAAATTTTGATTGTGTGATACTTTCCATAGAAAACGTGATAGCAAAACTTGACTCAAAATGTAGTAAACCATAGTAGATTTTAAGGAAAAAAATTCCCAGACAAACATTTTCTATTTTTAAAGCGGGGGAGTAAAAAGCTCAGCACTCTGTAACCAGACAAAGTTTAAAAAAAAACACCTCTTTAAGAAAAGTTCATTAAGATTACAACATTCCTTTAATTAATGTTTACTATTTCAACTATTAATTACTTAATTAATGTTTACTATTTCAATTAATTAATGTTACTATTTCAAAAATACTTTAGAGTTGTCTATGTACACATCTTAAAAATATTCAGTGTAAAAACTAATAATCTGCTAATATTTAAATAGCAAATGTATCTATGTACAACAATCTTTAATTTTGGCTTGGTATGAAAAGAAAAAAAAGTTAAAAGCTTATGAGAAAAGCCAGCCAGTGGAGAAGATAAGTACTAACTTGAAAAAAAAGAAATAAAATACATAAATTATATGGATATAAAACAACCCAAACTCACACTCAATCTGTAGGATACTTATTATAAAAAAGGGTCAGCTTTAAAGATGCATATCCACTTTTTTTAGCACAGAGAAGTAAAAGATTATTTTCTTTTAAAAAATACTATATTATATTTGTAATTCTATACAACTTCACAGTATTAAGTAAAATTTTTAAAACTTAAAACATGCCATCTTTATTAATGGTCCATTTTAAAGCCACCAAATATTTTTATGTCAATTACTAAAACAAGGTTTAACGCTGTCAAAAATCATTACTGCTAAAAACAGTCATCTTCTCAGTGTTTTCATCTGCAAAGCATTACAGTTTATAAAACAATTTTAACTTGGAATACGTAAGTCTCTGTACGAAGGCTTCCATATGTTAAAAATTTTATTTGTGTGTTTGATTTTAAATTGCTTTGAAAAAACAGACAGTTGAGGTTTATAGAATGGAATCTTTCTTTTAGGAAATAAATGTCTCAAAAGTACAGGGCACCAGCAGTAAAAACATTCTTACCACAAATCAGAAACACATTGAGAAGTGTTTGTCGAGTACACCTTCTGAAACCAGAATTTGTTTCTATTTGCTGGTAAATTGAAAAATCTCTTGTATCTTGGCATGCTTGTTTGGCCTCATCCCAGGCTGTTCACGCAGTAGTGGTATTATTGTGCAATAAGGCTTTCAGGACTTATAAAGCTTTCAAGTTCCTCTTCCATTTAATTTCTAAAATGCAATGCATTTTGCCAATGGTGTGCATAGAACCCAATGACATTGTTGTTTTATGAAGTGAAAGGCAAAAGTGTGTATTCCATGATATTTTATTTTTAATAAAATATGAGGTGTTTTTAAGAAACAAAGACAATTAATCAGTGTCTCAGCTTCTGCATGGCATTTAGCCAGAAGCCACCAAGCAGACACTTGAAGTTTAGAGATTGTTTTTGAAAGGCTAATTTAAGGTGAACTTAGATGGATTCAAGATTTATAAGCACTACAAAGTCTTGACTGGAGCAAAGTTCAACTAAGTAATCCACAGCTTACTCTGCAGATGAAGTGCTGCAGCCGAAACTTCCCTGTGATTTAGTCTACACTCAATGAAAATTTTCAAAACAGGCTGAAGGAGTGAATTTCACTGTTTCACTTCAAAGGTTTCCTAATAACTGAGAGGATTAAATTCTTTTAACCAGTTAAGAAGGTTAGATGATTTTGAGTGAGTAGCTTTACATCCATCAATAATTCTAAGTTGAAAGTTTAAAGATATCATAAGCATATATGTCCTTTAACTCCTTCAGGGTTGCAGAGCAACAATGCACCTGTTTTGCAACCATATCCAAACTGATAAATACATGACAGCTGTTTTTAAGTTGCTCTACTGAAGTGAAATTATTGGTAAGAAGATTAATTAAATTGTTTTACTGGAACATTTAGTAAAATTAAGAACCTTTATACCACTTTCCCTGCTAAATAAATATATAATGCTTGTTTAAAATCAATCTAATGTGAGCTGTGCAGACTTTGATGTTAGTGCCTTTTACCTCTAGCATGCTAACGCCATATGTATATTTTATCAAATTAGAAATAAGTTTCAAATGCTCAGTTCCAGTGACAAAGGTACTGCTGAAGTAAAAAAAAAAGCTGAGGATTGTCAAACTGAAATGAAATAGGTGCATGCAGGAAATGGCTATAAATTTCTTCTTTTTACAGGGGAAGACGGGAAATTATACATGATAATAGTAAAAGAATTATCCTTTATCATATCAAGTGATTCTTCTTAAGTTCTTTTTGCTCACGTTTACCATTATTAGTGCAGTCAGAGAGCCTGGTTAATAAAGAATTATTTCTGCATTATATGACTGTACCTCAAACCTTTTGCAAAGAAGTCAGGATAACATATGTGCTGTGAATTCTGAAAGAATGGGTGACAATTTATTGTGAGTTTTATACAGCCTATTTTAGCATTAGTCCACAGAACTACCCTAAAATAATTTTTAAAAAATTCTCAAAAGACAGAAAGGGAATGAAGAAGTGAAGAAAAGACCATATTGGATCTCATACACTGGATCCAAAGTCCCATTAATATTATCATTAACAATAAAAACAACCATTGCATATGTAATGCCTAGGAGTCATAATACTTTTTGAATAAAATTTCAGAGACAACTGGGAAAAGTAATTATAATCTTGATTGATAGATGGACCACCCATATCTTCTATCTACCCAGCAAGGTATAATATGAATGGACTTAATTTCTCAAATTGAAAGTTGAAGGAGTGGGAAATGAGTCAAATCTATTATTATGGATTTTAGAAACTACTGAAAACAGGAAACATTTTCTCCAGGAATGTCTTAGACACAACCACATCCTGCTTCATGAACATCACCAACTTTCTTTGTAACCTTACATACAGGAAATATAGAAAAATACATCTTAAAAAAGAATCTCTTAAAATATCAGAATACTAAAAAATATCTAATGGAATTTCTCATCAGCTCTTCTTTCCTAGCCATCATATAAGAATGGAAAGATGTCGATTTTTTATTTTCTTTGTACATATAAGCTTTCAAGGCACTGACAATCTTATTGATGTGTGTTAGTGAAAAGCTAATAGATATTTGACTCAGAACAATGATCACATAGTAATTCATGTAAAACTTAGGAAGATCATAATTTCAACAGGAATTCCTCTTTGTATTCTTTAAGCACTCAAAGTTACCCTTTAGGTCCTATACAAATTACATACTGGGAAGTTGAAAACAAGTTTTCTTGTTCCTAATCAAAATAAGTGGTTTTGCACTGTGACATGGCTCCAGAAACACAATCAGAGCTGCATATTTGTAAGAGTTTTGATGGCAATTGTATAAAACATGTTTCCAAGTATTTAAAATATCTTTTTTGCAATCAGTGAAGTAATTCTCTGTTTTATTTGTTCCCTTGCTTGTATTATGAATCTTGCATTTTTAGCTACTCTGTGTCCCTGCTTAAGCGTTCTATGGTGGCTTTGTGGATTTTATCTTTAATGTTTCCTTGCTTTCAAGTTTTCCACGTTTTACCAAAGTATTGTTGAAATAAATATGTTAAAGATTGAGAGACACAATAGGCTGCAGCCTAAGTATTATGCGTAGACAGTAGCCCAGCTGATTTTAATTGAACTGATAGAATTCAGTGTGATTTGGGAGATTTTTGCCTGGTACGATGCTTCGCAGAAGTGTCAGTTTTTCATCTTTAAGTGTACCTAGTATGCATGGAAGCTTAGAGTATGTTCCTTGTGTTTGTCTTTTGGGGAATACATATCACCCTTGAGAAGTTACTAATTTTTAAATATTTTGATAATTAAATATGTCTAATTCCAGAACCTTTAAAGAGAATTTGAGATTTCATCTTCCTTAATGATGTGCATAAAAATAACCTGAGCTGTTAGATGGGTAAATGAGATCTACAGCAGAAAAAACAAAAAAGAGAAAATTGGCTGGGTGAACAAATCTGAACATGGTGACTTAATAGACATACCTTAATGCATCATAAGTGCCACTGGATGTGTTTGTTTAATTTCATTATTATTTTCCACATGACTACTTCTGCGGCTTTCAGTTTAACTGGGACAAGTCCAGTACTTCATTGAGAAGTCAGCTTCAAAGGCTTATTGTTGGTCAATGCTGGAATATCTCTTCTGCACAATGTGATGTGGCTCCTCAAGGGTGCACTTCAATCACTCTTATTGAAGGGAGCTTTAGGCTGGGTGAATGGGAGTCCCTGTGAGCGGCACTCATGCATTTTGCCCATCAGAAGAGCAGATAAGGTGTTTTTTCGTCAGAGATTTCTTAGGCATTTTAAAATGTTACTTTTTTATCAGTAGGTGGTTCAGGCTGCTTGGTAGTGTGGCTGCTTCATTAACCAATGCCTGGCCAAGCCACACAACTGCTGGGGGTTTTGTATTATTAACACAGTCCTGCTCAGTGATAAGCAAGACAGCCAGTGGGAATTGGCAGTGCTGGGCATTTCATGAGACGCCCTCAGCACCTTCCAGTACTGAGCCCTAAATAATGGTTTGGATTCAAAGCAGCATATTACATTTCACAGTCTTTTTCATAATCAGGTTGGGGGGAAGGGTCATGGTATATCCTATAATGTCTTGACCCTAGCAAAACTACATCTATATGTATGAAAAACAAAATATAATTTAAGAAATGTACTTTAAAAGTTGATTTAACAACCACAAAAGCACTGAAAAGACTTTATATGGATTCTTTTGCTAAAGTGGTTCTAGAAAACATGGAGGGCCAAGAGTAGAATATATACAATAATTTATCTATGGTATTTTAATCTGGAATAAGAAAGTTCGTTATCTTTTTAGTACAAGTGAAACAGACAATCTTAACTTTTGGGAAATGAATATTTTAATCCTTTCACAAGGAATTGAAATAGTACTGTGGTATCTAGTCAATGATAATGTCAATGCTCTAAGTAATGTTCTTTCCACTAGAAATATCTTTTTTCATATTTAGAATTAGCAAGAAGGAAAATGATCAATTACAGGCATACAGTATGCACATTTCCCTAGTATTAATGTTACATTTGAATTTTTTTCTGACAAAATAGTAGAAGGATTATTTTTTCAGGATATTAAGATTTTTTTTTTCAGACAATTTCCGAGAATTTCTGAAAATCTGTAGTCCTTATGTAGGCAAAACTCTCAGTGATACCAATAAGTTCTAAAGAAAGATGTTATCAGGGCTCTGAATATAATTATATAATTTTATCTGCTTAAACTACCTCAGATCTTCTAGCAGATGGGTAGTGCTCTATTATACTGATTTTTTCCAGAGTAAATTGCCCTTGCATATGATACAGTTGTAGACTGGACTGAGGCATGGAGGAATTTGGCCCAATGTGTGTAATGGCAGTACAGGCCTGACCAGCCACGCATGTATTCATTTCAAGTTGCTGTCTGAACTACTCAAATATTTTGAGCTCTTAAGCTCTTTTCCAAATTTAATACCAGATATTAGTCCTACTGAAATGGATGGGGAATGAGAAAAAGTATCAACTTACCACTTTTAAAAACCCGACCTCAAGTCCTTTTATAATGTTCACCAAATTTTTTCATGGTGAACTATAAAAAAAGAAGAAAATATTTAATAAGGGGCTTTTTCCATACAAAATAGAATTGTTGAGAACTGTACAGTATATTTGAAAACCTTAGAAATTTTATAAATGTTTTTCTCTCCAGCTTTTATCTCTTTCATCTGTCTCAAGCACTGTGGCTGCATTACATCTGGTGAGACTGGAGGGTTTACTGATGCTTGGGAAAGATGAGTATTTCATACCTGTCCATCTCTGCAAATAATCCAAAGAAATTTAAACCAGAAAGAAAACCAGCTGCTGCCGTTCAGCAAGAAGTCTATTACGAATCCCTAGGTGGCATGGAAAGCATTTAGACTCATTTCATTCACATGTCAGGTAAAGACTTTCATTTAGAAGTGAGATGAATGCTGAATAATGGACCTTTTGAATAATGTAATTAAGAATTCATTAAAGCAGCCCTTAAAATAAAATCTCAAGAATTCAATGCATGTATATTTTCCCCCTCTAATGTACTAGAGGATCAAATGAATGAATGGAACATAATATAATACTGATGTTTACAAAATTTTCACATCTAAATTAGATGAACTCTCAATATAATACAATATACATTTTTTAATGGCTTCTGAGTAGGAACAATTAGGACTCTTGAAAGAGATTGGGGTCCTTGTTAGGAGGAAAAATAATGTATCCAGAGCGGTGCTAATCTCTCAAAGTCTGCCTTTTGCAATACATGTTTACTTGAAAAATCTTGACACCACTGAACTCTATGGAAACTCTCACACCAATACTTTTGTTTCCTTCAATGTATATATAACTGTTTTGAGTAAGCAATAATAAAAATTCTGATACGGATTTGTGTACTACCTTTCTGATTTTCAGCAAAGCAGATCTACTCTATGAAATGTCCTCCAAGATGTTCTCTACATTCCACCCAATTATGAAAAAGATTTTGTCTTAATTGTGCACCAAACAGGAAAATGCAGCATACGCTTACAAGCTGGTATTCACAAAGGCACTGACTTATACACCCAGCCTCCACCTGCAGTGGGATGTTACTGAGAAAATAAAAGTCATCTATATGTTCTGGGAGTGTATTTCCAGTTTGTGACAGTGGGAAGTCTGGTATGAGAATTGCAGAGGGCAGGACCATCCTTCACTAACTCAGACTTTTATATCACCCTCTGTCCATGAGTAGAACAACACCCAACAGCAGCAACATCAGTATTTTGAAGGGAAGCCTTGGATTTTTTTCCCATGTTCTATTTGAATGTGAAGGTCAACTTGGACTATTAGAGGGTAAAAGCTTGGTCCAATTTGCACACATGGATATGTGCAGAGGGACAGGGATGGTTTCATGGGCCTTGACCTCTGGCATACAAGGATAGGAGTGTCAAGGAAGAGATACATTTTAAAGGATTTAATGATGACAGAGGCCCTTGAATATGCATAAATGACTGAAATAAGGGTGTAAGTTAAATGTCTGACTAAGAATCTAAGCAAACAAGACATTTGTGTCACTGTTGAAAGGCTTAGGTTTCATTCCTAAGTTATAAAGAGCCAGGGTTAAGATGAATTTCATTTAGATTTGTCTTCAAACAAGAGAAAAAAAATGGTGATGAATTAATTGAAGAAGTTTTTATGTTGACAGAACAGTAGTACCTCAAGATAACATGTGGAATGATAACTGCCTTGACTACATTTAGACATATTAATGCAAACTTTCCTCCCAGTACTCAAACCACTTTCCATTTTCTCGAAGAAAACATAGTTTGTAGAAAGCAGGACTAGAAAGGACCAAGAGGACTGTTTGTTGTTATGGATACCTTGCAAAAAATTAGAAGTCCTTAACAATTCAGGGAATATTGACCTGCATTTTTAAGAGTGAAGTATTAAGGCCTGACAAATGTTTTCACCTTTTCTCAGGCCAGTTTTGGAAGTCTATCTCTACTGTACCATGATAAGAATATAATCACAATTCTACTGGTTTCAGCTGATGGAGGTGGTGACATTTTCACTCCTTTTTCTCTTTACAGTAATGTATTCAGAAATGTGGAAGGCAAATCCATCCTGTTACCTGTACTTGTAGTGATGCTGAATGAAAAATCTGCCACTTCAGCAACCTCTGACTATATTGTCCATCAATTGTCAGACTTAAGAAGTTCCCATATAGACAATACATAGATCACATAGGCAGCACAAATGGAAAAGGAGAATGGAACAGACCTCAACAGTCCACTGCCAGATGCTAATTTTTAAAGAACAAAACTTGACAAAGGGAGATTTTATCACACTTGTTGCTGGAAAAAAACTGAGATATTTGAAGTAAACAAATCTTTTCCTAGGCCTTCAGAAAAAGAAAATCAACAAAAAAAGCCCCAAAGCATAAAACCATCATAAGCATTATTACAGACTGGTTTTATCCGATGTATCACTATGTGGCTTCCTGAATATTTTCAAAATACTTGCTCAGTTGTTTACAAGGAAGATGGTTTTCACTCTCATAGGATGCAGATCAATGGAAGTTCTAAGCTGATGTGACATCTCCTGAACCTTACTTTCCTCCATATCTTTTCAGTTTCTGGCATGTATCAGTTGACTGTGTTAGGCATTGACATTCAAAATTTAACACAACCAATTTTACCCAGTTTGCAAGAAACTAGGAGTTCTTACAGAAGTGACGATTACACCTCAGAGGATATGTGGAATTTTCCAGCAGTCACTTTCAAATAACATCCACCTGGTATTTTCAGTTATGAATCCCTATTTAGTTTTTCTGCCTGCACAACCAGTCAGTGAATTTCTCTTTGCCTCTGCTGCTTTCTGGGCTGAGCATGCTAGCACACTGCATTGCTAAGATCACTACATTTCATAAAGCATCTTATAAAGTTGTTGTGAAACAAGATACTACAGAAGCAGAAAGTGTTCCCATTGTGACATCACTTTTGGTGGGCAGAATAATTGAGCACTGAGAAATTTAAGGGGAGGAGCAGAAGTCTTAGAAGGAAGGTAGACAGCTGTCAACAATACAACCATTTCCAAATTGCTCTTGTAAGCAAGACAAAGCAGGCCATTTGTCTAAGTTGTTCGTCTCACAGAGAAGTCTCTGTCACTGCTTTGTAAGAAGGTTATTACTCTGCTACATGGGAACCTACAGAGCCTTCAGTCCAGACCACATGGGCCTAATGGATGATTCTGCCCTGAAGGGGAGAGTCCATCATTTCATTAGGAACTTAGGAAAAAGGCTGTATTTGATGATGGTCCCCCAACGTCACTTGTAGTTAATCAATTGCCATATGTGCCAATCAGTCTAGGTAGAGCTACAGGCAACTCTTTTTATTTGTGTCTGAGAGACTGGGAATAGCCTATGCAGCTGGGAAGCCAAGCAGACCAAAGGATTTTCCAGAAGCCAGCAGTCAAGGAGGCAATTTATTGAGGGAGAAACCCCAGAGCAAGAAATTAAAAAAAATAAAATAAGGTAGTGATATGTTTTACATTACAGAATTTCTCTTGGTATGGGTATCAGCTTCTGAATATTTCAGCAATATGGCATCTCATCTCTCATCTACATATCCATTGAGAAGTTTTCAGCAGAAATTACACTTTGTTCCGCAGCACAGAATTAAGCTGACTTACAACTCACTGCTATACTTGGGACCTGAAAACTGAATACACTTTACGATGATTTTGGAATGGTTTAGTCCTTACTTTTGTCAAACTGAACTTCAGGATTAAAATATGAAAATTTTTCAAATGTTCAAATTATTTACACATGACAATCAATCTTTTATTCTACCCAATAAGAATAATCTGTTTTGTGTATTATTGGGGGTAAAGGGAGTTATTTAGTAATGGAATTCTATGATTTGTGACAATGCTTTGAATTACACATCATCTTGTCCTGGGAAACCATTAAAAATATTGTGCTGCTTCCTCCAGAAGCATCTACTTCTGCCTTCCTCTTATGTGTGTATATCTAAGTATGTAGCTATGTCTGCATACATATATATCTATCTAATTAAAGGACTAAATTCTTGCCTGTTTACTCAGCTTGGAAATAAGAAGGATGCTGCACATTTGATGTTGTCTTGATGTGATACAGCATAAACTGGAGCTAAGTGCTCACATCAAGAATGAGCCACTTCCAACCATTTGTGTCAGTGGTCATATAAACCGTTCATGTCAGTTGAGAAATTTAAGCTAAGTAAGTGCTGCTTGCATTTTAAACTGGTCTTGCTTTAGAAACATAGATGACAGCTCTGAACATACAATTAACAGGGCTCCACATAGACACCATGTTCTTCATACACTGATGACCAAATTTTAGTAATCAAAATCAGAGTAGGATAATGAGATATAAAAAAAAAAAAAAAAAAAAAAAATCTTAAACACCTTCTCCCCCACCCTTCCCTCCTTCCCAGGCCTAAGTTTAGCACTGTTTCTCTACCTCCTCCTACCCAGGAGTGCAGAGAGATGGGGAATGGGGGTTAAAATCTGTTTATCTTGTTTCTGCTGCTCCTTCCTCCTCAGGAAGAGGAGTCCATCCTTTTTCCCAGTGTGGAGTCCCTTTTTTTCCATGAGATGAAGTTCTTCAGTAAACAGCTGCTCCAGCCTGTGTCCCATATGGCACCACAATCCTGGCAGCAAATCTGCTCCAGTGTGTGCTCCTCTTTCCACAGGGCCATGTCTCCTTACAGAAGCGTCCTCTACTATGGGGTTCCTGTGGGCTGCAGGTGAATATCTGCTCCAGAACCTCTTTCCTCTTGCTCTTCACCATCCTTGAAATTTGCAGGTTTGTTCTTCTCACATATTCTCACTCCTCTCTTCTTTGGCCACAAAAGTTTCTGTGCAATAATTTTTTTCACCTTCTTAAATACATTATCCCAGAGGTGCTACCACTGTCACCAACTGGCTCAGTCTTGGCCAGCAGCGGGTCTGCCTTGGAGCAGGCAGGGGGGCAAGCTTTTAGCAGCTTCTCACAGAAGCCACCCCTATAACCTCCCCTGCCACAAAAACCTTGCACAAAGCAAATACAAATACAAAGTAATACTCTATGATACAGTTATTAAACAAAAGCTAAAATAATGGTGGGAACAGTTCCCTGTGTTTTCAAAAATTCTTTTAATTCCCCAGTAGCAAAGATCGTTTAAAATTCCAGTCTGTTATTAAATGGGGGACTGTCTGGCCTGGACAAGCCACAGCTTGAACACCTCTGAAAAGAGACTAAGGATTGAGAATATTAATATAATATATATTATGGAATTATTTCCTTCATATCTGCCATGTTCTAGAGAATAATCAGTGTACTGTTTGACTGGCTGTTAGATTTCTGTTTTTTCTTTATTTAAATATATGGTATGATGCACCAAAACAAAGAAACTTATACCCATATTTAAATTGTTTTTTCTGTGCAGAAAAAAAGGCTGTTTCAACCCCTTTAACAACTATAAATCACTGAAAATTGTGACACATGAAGTGCTAATCTCTATTTCATTTGCATAAGTAGTGATATTTTGAAATATTCAAACCAACATATCACTTCACTATGACTTCTCTTTAACGCATGTGAATAGTCCCATCATGGGAACAAACTATTCCAATGTTAATTGTCTTTGAAAATGTTACCAGTTCATGGTGACATAGAATAATGAATCACAATAGAGATTGTGGACCTTTTTCTGGTTGATTTGAACTTCCCTAAAATCACCTCAGCTACACTTAAGGCCACTTTGCTCTCATTCAGACAATATAGCTTTAGTATAGGCAGTGTAGGCTATTGTACCAAGATCATAAAGAACAAATGAAGATATACTTAAATATTTGCTGTAGTTCATATGATGAGTATTGCTAAGGAAACAAAGTGATTATCCTCAGACAAGGGGCTGAAAACCCTAACAGTCTTATGAATCATTGTTTTCTCCTGATTTTTCCCTGTAACCTCATTTTCTACCTCTTCTTTATTTCTCAGTTGTTGAAAGGAAAACACAAAAGAAATGTTCATATAGATAACCAGTAGGATGCCAGAAAGGGCCTTTTTCAGTGAGAAATGATGTGTTGCCCTCTGGATAATCAATTGTCCTGCAACACTTTAGGATTTTTCATGCACTGAGATGCAAACTGAGCAATTTCTTCTCTTTTTTTCCCCCTATACAGTTTGTTAATACTGGAAAAGCAATTGGACAGTGGGGCCTCCTCATTCTTGGCACTATTTCAAAAGCAACTTGAAATGCCCTGACAGCAGTTCTTCTCACAAAGTAACATGAAGGTTGTGACACGGACCAACAAAAGGCTGACACACTGTCGTTATCTCACCCTGTTGTGCTTAGGTAATGGTGGAGCCTCAGATCTGTGTGTGATGTTAGCACTATATGTTCTTCAATAACAAGGTGCCAGAAGATGAATTGAATGTAGAATATCGTCTTTAACTTTGAATTTCTAAGTTTAGATTTAGACTAGATCTTTCTGTAATGTTAAAGACTGTCTCTACATTTATTATACAAACCCACAGATAATAAACAGATCAGTTCCTCAGAGATGGCCAGTATGTTTTAGCATAATATTTTCAAAATGAATATGTTCTGCAAAAATGCAGCAATAAAGCTTCTGACCTGTTCTTCACACAGTTATTCCAATGTATTAAAAATCCTGACCATAAGTTGTCATCCACAAATTTCCCACCTGTCCAGCAGTGTTCAAAACTGGGATTTGTTCTAAATATATTTCTGGTTTTAACTAACCCAAACCCAACTATAAATTGTTTCCTTTATAAATTTAATGGGACATTTTACCCAGATCTGAGATTCTGGGACTGAGTTTCATTGAAGCCATGGTAAAATAATAAAAATAATTAGACGGAGTACAGCACAAACAATACCCTCATATTTTTGTGAAATCTGCTAATATCAATCACTGTGTAAACCACTCTTGCCTGTTAATGCTTAGCAGTTTCCAGTGTCTATAAAAAGAGAACTCACATGATTCTCTGTTAAGCCAAAAAAAAAAAAAATTGGCTCCTCAGAGATAAAAAATTCAGTATTTTTACACTTTCCTCTTACTTTAAATCGAAATATTAACTGTGCTTCTCTTCTTATATTCACTGTGTTAGTGTGTTATGGTTTTTGGTTTCCTTCCCTGAAATCTTTAACTGTTATTTTTTAATGTAATTATATAAACATGATCAAGAAATGCACTTCTGCAAGCTTTTAGCTGACCTGGTTGCTTTTGAGACTAGCATCATATATAGGCTTAAATTTTCTGGATCACATCATGATAGCTAAATGTAGAACACCAACGCATTGTTTTTCTAAAAGCAGGATGCCATTCATTTCACTGCCTGGTCTTAGGTGATTTTATAGTCATTTGAGGTCCTGTGTCTGGGAAGAAAATGCTCCGATCTTTCAGAAGCACTTTCTTGGAACCTTTCTTTATTCTTGTGTTAACATTACATTATGTGAATGAGGTATAAGCTTTAATTCCTGGAGTAGGTACTCATTGTTCAGAAAATTTGCGGGCAGAACAAGTAAAATTTGCTTTGTGAGCTCTCCGTGGGAGCCAAATGACAAGCTCTGTCTTCTCCACAAGAGGAAATATCTGGCATGGTATTATCCAGTTCCTGAGACAACATTTTTCACCCTTTTCTTTGATCTCTTTACCCCTTCCTCAGAAGTCTTGCCCAATACATAGCAAGCATCTTTCATCTTTGACTCTTGATCCTAAAGCCATAAAGAATATATGCTGTTAAAAAGCATATCACAGAGTATCCTGGAGGATTCGGTCCTTTAAGACAGGGTCATTCTGGGGGAGATGAGGGAATTTTCAGTTTCTCTGAGAATGATGAAGTTAGGTTGGAATTTGACAAATATCTGCATCTCTGCACATCTTCCTTTATAGTCAGTGGAGAAAAACTGGCACTTCTGGGGTGCAATTAATGTCAGCCTTAGGTAGAGGTCTCAAGTAGGTGAAATGAATTCTTCCCTTCCATTTTCCTCTGGTACAAGTGAAGATTAATTCAGATCCCTGAAGTCAGGTGGATTATTTCCATCCTTAAACTTATATAGTATGCTCTGAAATCACCAGAATTAAGTAGGAACTTCTGAAGTAACCAGAGATGTAATTTTGCAAGAACTATTTTTTTTCATGTAAATAAACTTGAAGTCACATAAATTGCACCCTTTCAGAGTATCAGTACTCAAAAATATTTCCTCACAAAACTTGGTCCCCTCAGATAACTGAGATAGAATCAGACATAAACATGGTGGCTAAATGGGGTATGAAGCATTGCAGAGAGATGTGGGGAAAAAGACATTTTGGGAAAAATAAAAAATAAAAAAAGAAGAAATGTGGTCTCTGTCATATTCATTGTTGCTTATAATCATCCCTGCTGAAGCACAGTCTTGTTTGTTTGTTTTAGAAATACTCTCTGGTTCATGCATAAGAAAATATATTAAATATTCTAAAAATTATTTCTTTTTTTTTTTTTCTGTGTAGCAGAGTCAGGGGTCAAATTCTCAGTTGCCATAAACCCCATGGGATTTATTCGCATTCATTATTGAGATGAGCTAGATCGTGGGCTCAAATAGGCTGGCATAGCCCTACTGAAGACAGAGAGAATGCGTTGATTTTTTAGTAGATGAAATTCTAGTCCTTGAAACCAGTAATTTTGACTAAACTCAGTGCTCCAGGTCAAATTATGTTCAGTACTTAGCAATATCTGGTATTTTCTTTATGAGTGTACCTTATCAGCATTCAGTGTATCCAAAAAGAAAAATCCCTGCTATAGTGTTACAACAGTGAGTGGCAAAATGACAGCTTCAGTGTCTATTTTCACTCTTTACCCAAAAAGATTTATACATTAGTCTGCTTGAGGATGATGCTTTGCCATCAAAATCACCTACTCTGTTGTTTAGTATCTGTAGCAGAGTCCCTGGCACAATTATTTTATAATCTTTTTTGAACATTTAAATGCATTATTGTGAGCAGATCACCTTAGTGGAATAATGCACTGGTGCAGAGGAGCACTAAATCAAATGATAAATTGAGTGTAACATCAATTATGTTAGCTATGCACAGAAATATATACATTTGATGGTCATTATGACACATGAATGTTCAAGACGAAAAGTGAAAAATACATTTTAAGTTCTGTATATGTGAAAGACTGACAATGATCTGTAATTTGCATCTAGTATAAAATTCTATAAATCTGCTTCTGTTTTCAGCATTGAAAGCTTGATTCTAAATGGAAAGGTCATTATCATTATTAAGTTTTATAAGAAAATCAGTACGTGTACTAGTATCTATTTAATAACTGAGACATCATGAATGTCAGACTTAACACACTTTGCTGGGTGCTAATAACTCTTTAAGTGTACCCTTGACTCGAGTCGAAGGCAGTATTGGAATTTTTATGTTATCTGAACTGCCTGGTAGCATTTAAAATTACTTCCATAATAGCCAGGTAAAAATATAGTGACTTCACACAACTTTACCTAATTTTGCTCCTGTTTCAAAGGTTAAGCTAAACTCCTTTCTCCCGCCTTGTGAAAGAACTGAATGTGCAGGCAGGTGAGTCACAATGGACCTGTCTTACTTAACCATTCTCTTGTTTTTATTGGAGCATATTGTGCTTCCTGAGAAAAAGATATGTCAGTAATGACAACAAAATGAAGTCTTTTGTAGCCAAAATAAGTGGCTGGCAAAATATTATTTGCATCAGTGTCAAAATTACTTTTTGAAATGTCTTGGAATGGTGCTATCTAAATATAAAATACATATTTATTCAGCATTTTTAAAAACTTTTGTAAATCCTATGTTATATTATCTTTAATTCAAGTCCAGTGGAACATTAATACAACTTGTTTCTTTTTCTATTATATATTTAAATTAAAAATTGGAAGATGCAATTCCTATTAATGAGTTTTGTAGGGGTCTTTTAGTATTATGTCCCTAGGCGAGTTTCTTACTTGATATGAAGTCCTCATAAGAGGTGCTTGTGCACTTGATTAATTCATAAATGGCATTGAGGGCTGCATATTTGCACAATTCTCGTTAAATCATAGAAGTCTGCCATTTCCCTGTCCAATGCATTGCCAATTGTGGTGCCCATATTATGCGCCTAACCACACAGCTGTACAAGTCCCATAGTTTTCAGGTATTCTCATCTATGAAATGTTCTCCTCCTATGGAAAAGGTCAAAGTCCCTTGGCAACACTTATATCAGTTCTGGAACAAAACAGAAGACTAAAGAAATATTCAGATTGCTGAAAAATGAGATAAAAAAAAAAAAGAGTAGCCAAAACTATAATATTTCATATCACTGAATAGGGCTTCTAGCATCTAATTCAGTACTAATCTATGTAAGACATGACCATAAAAATGTATTGATATCTTTAGATATTTACTCAGACTTTGGGATGGGAGGGAAGGCCAGTCACAAGTGCCTATGCAGGCAACAATACTCTTTCCTGACTGATAAAATGTAAATCTACAGAAAGAAAGAATACAAAGCGAATACAAATCCAGGCCTTTTTTCCAACTAATTCTTGTAGACTAAGAGCAGTGGGGTTTTTTTGTGAAGCCAAGAGCACTGACCACTTGAGCTGAGAATTCACCAGTAGTTGAGGGTTATAGTCAACAAACTGTTTTGCCAGGATATTCAGAGAATGGAGTGGAAATAGGCAAAACCGCTGCTACAACACACTCTCTTAAAAAGCCACACTGTTCTTGGCTACATATTGCTATATATAGCTGGACCTTTTTTATTTCTATGCAAAGAAAATGACAGTTGTTAAAACATTGTTTTGCTAAACATACCATTCATCTGCAAGACTCAACTTGTTCCATGTTGTTGCTGTTGAAACTATAGCAGGAGGTCTGTTGCACTGCATGCTTACAAAGGCAAAAATACATGGGCAATCCTTTTGTTCAAGGCAGTAGGTCTTCGATTTTCTTTGCATTTGGAAGCAGAAGAAATTATCTGACTTTAATCTTGTGCCCAAAGACCTTCAACTCAGAGACAGGTGCTTGAAGTTCCCACTTATCATCTGCAAAATACATTCACTTTATGTAAATATTTTCTGTTTTAAAAATGTATAAATTAATCTTAGGGCACAAAGAGAAAGTTAATTTGCTCAATTGATTACTTGTTTCTAATGTTTGGAGGGGGGGAGGGTTTGCCATTCACTTCAGACAGGGATTCAAGAAAATGTAGAAGCACTCCAGGAGTATTTCAATGAAAGACAGAAGTTATCATGGCTTAGACTTCAAGTCATTACATATCAAAGGGTCAGTCCATCTTGCAAGTATATGTAAATGCCATCTTATAAGTATATATAAATGCCATTTCTCTCTCTTCTTTTGTAGTAAAAATGTTTAAATTTTGACTTAGCTTTAGTCTGGGCTCAGTTTCTTTTCATGGTCTAAATAAGTAGAGGATAATTTCTCTCCACTCCAGTTTTCAGCCACTTGTTAAACAATTGGATGATCCATGTGGTCAGCTTGGTTGTAAACTGTGCTAAAAATTAAAAAATTCCTGGCATTGACATCACTAAAATAGAAAAGCTGCATTAAATTCTTTGAAGATCTAAAAAATAACCAAGATCAGTTAAAGAGAAAAATAAAACAAAGAGAAACCCAAACTGATGTACTAAGTTAAAATAGATCCAATTCCTTATGTCAGAAAATGTGAAAGCCAACAAAATTTAGAGGTCATATTTGGATTAACTCTTAAGGATGGGCCTAACTTTGAGCTCATGAACAGCTGTTTTAGCTCGAGTGAGACCATAAAATTGTTCAAAGATCCAGGTGTGAATAAGGTACTTTACCAAATTAAAGCCATTGTGCAAGAAGAATACAGTGTCACTGTATAACAACCCTGCTTCCCAGGAAGGAACTTTTTTTGTGTGAACAAGAAGTGCTGCTATTGAGGCTGTGTACAATCAGGCTAAAAAGTGTTCAGTGTTCTTTGTTTCACTCCACTAGGGTGCTGTCTTTTCCCATATTATTATTATTGCATGCTCTCTGGTAATAGAAGGCTAATAGTTCTCCTTAAATTGTAGCCTGCACACCATTACTGATAGTTACAGTACAGTGCAAAGTCTATTTGCACACTATACATCCTATAGTGGAGTTTTTTTGAAAACCAGAAAACATCAGAAAAAGGCTTTATGTCCACTGTCTCAGATGTACTGAGACAAGTTCAGGCCCTGAAGTATGCAAAGTAAAATCTCTGTCTGATTGATGGGTGATGCTTCTGCTTATATCAGTAATGAGGTACCAAATCTAGTCTATTGCATAAATATCACCACAGATTCTGCAAAAAGGAACACAGTCCCTATTGTATCTGTTCTGTGCAACCTAAATAGCATAAAGAATACTCCTTTTCATAGGAGTAGTAGTATACAATGAGATGTATCTGGCACTACATTGAGAGTTTTACATCCCCATCAAAAAATAGATTTCAAAAGGAGAAACAGGCAAAGATGCTGTTTTACTGACTTGCCATTTTACTTTTTTACTTCTATTTCTTAGAGTAACTGTAACACAGTTTAGTTTTAGGGGCATGTGTGGAGAGCAATAATATGGTCTAAAGGGAGCTTACAGTTTGTTGTACACACGGTACTCTGTGATTGCAGAATGCTCCAGTTATACATGTCCAAGCAGTGCAGCAGGGACACTCGCTTTGGTTCTTCTGCTAATACCATCTGACACAGTGCCCTGGGGGGACCTGCTGGGAGGCTGTGTATTGCTGAACTCTTAAATGGTCAAGCTCAGTTTTACATGTCACCATACGGATGGAAGATTAAGCAAAATGTAACAAGGCTTGTGCTTAGAAAAATAAAAAGGAGCTGACATCCTGCTCAAGTGCTTTCACAGAGATCCAAGAGAGAAATGAGCATGTATTAGAAACTTCTAGGACAAAAGCAAAACTATGCTCCTTACATTGACAGAATCAGGCCACAATTCTGCCCCAAATTTCTATCAAAACAGAAAAGTATGGGAATGTAACACTTAATGATTATTCACATTAGAGTATAGACCTGATGTGAACCCCAAGCAATCAAGGCTGACAGTCCAAAGAAGGCTTTGATGGTTTCTTAGACCACTTGTACGGGTGCTGTAATCTGGGATCAATACACAAAGAGCCATCATTCAAATACTACGAGTTTTCTCTCTTTAGAGCTTTGGAATTTACTATGTTATCTAACTGCAACCGTAGCAAAGGAAAAAATGTATGACTTATTTTAACTTTCAGTAGTCCTTCAGCCTATATTCCAGGTTAATTAAACAGCTTCATACTGAAGGTCATAACAGTCCTGAAATGTCCTAGCAAAAACAGTCACATCATAACTCCTTATCTTAGATATGGGCCAGACACAAGCTCTGAACAGTCCTTGCTGTAAAGGTATTTTTCAGGCATGATGCTCCAGAGCCAGAACACATTCTGCTAAATCAAAGCCTAGGCTTTTCCTCTTTGCACTACACCATATGACAGCATAAAGTCCATCTAGCCAGTTCAGATTTCTCAGAACTTCAGTTTGCAGTGTAGGCAACACGGTTGAGTATAAGAATGGACTGACAATTACCATTGCTGCTGTTGTGTTACCTCTACTTGCATTATCACTGGTTAACTGCTGGCCATTAAGAGATAGGGGTTTAGTCTCAAACTCTTCCAGTATTTTTGAGCAAGACAACATGGCTATGTTAACATTAGCAAACATTGTGGAGAAAAAAGACCAGATCTTCACAGTAAAACATTTGATTTTGAGGAATTAAATTCTTCTCTACCCATACTGATGCATTTTCTACTTCAGATTAGCCCTAGTTTGGTCACATACACCATACATTGACTGCATTTCTGTGACTAAATAACATTTAGGTGTGTGTGAGAATTTTACTCTGTGGAAACTTCACTATCATTGCTGACACAGCCCTTGATTTGGATGAGAACAGTTGGGATAGGCAACCTATAAATGCACAAAAATTAATCCCTTCATCCAGAGCTCTGAGCACCACAGGAATCAGCACAAAAGGATGACCAGCCCTTCGTCTAGTTAGGAGATTATAATATATGATATAGAGACTCTCATGTAAATGGTGCAGATAAATGGAATAGTAATCTTCTCTCAGACAAAATCCCCAGTTATCTCAGATAATTTGTTTTGACAACACTAAAAACTGGAAAAAATGAAACTGAGGAAGTAAATGTTAAGCCAAATATTTAAAGAACTGTGTTGCAACTTCCCATGTATATTTTCCTCTCCTGCCAATTGCTGTCTGTTTTGCCCATCTATTGGCATCTTTTGGTTAACAGTACTCGACTACAGGAAATTTAATACAACGTGAGTGATAATCCATCCCAAAATGCACAGTTTTTTCCACAAATAGTGGAGATGGGAATGTCCATTTGTCTGTTTGTCTCAGGGTATAGCCTCTCAGTCTCTTACAGAGGAAGATTAATTAGTTAAACTTTGAATTTGTCAAAGAGATATTTTAATTATGAAAATGAAGGGAGAGTGATAAAAATACAGCAGGAATATGCTTGGCTTTCCTAAAGTCAGTGGGAGCATTCAGAGGAGTCAGGACTTCATCCTGTATGTTTTGTTTTTCTCCAAATGTCAGTTACCTGTATACAACATAAATACGATGTGGTCAGAGAAGCGCACAGTGAATAGCTGAAACAGTTAACAAAATCAATAAGTGTAAGGAAAGTAGATGAAAACATAAACCAGACTGAGATATTTTTTCCAGACCAAGATTTTTAAGTCTTCTGTATTTTGTCATTTGTTAAACCACAAATAGCTATAAACAGAGCTGCAGTTCAGAGAGTCTTTGTTTCTAACATAAACAAGGTATAGGGCATAGCTCTGTATGTCAGCCAAACATGACTATAAGTTACAAAAATGATATATATGTATAAAAGAAGTGTCAGGCCATAATGGAAAAATTGTATTTGGACATGAATAAATGTAAGGAACACACTTAACTACAAAAAGGCAGTAAGTATTGAACAGAAAATAACCCAGATTAGATTAATGCCTGCATTGTACTGTGACTGTGAAATGATTTTAACTCAAGATACTGAAATCCAGAAGATGGGGAACTTTGCATCATTTAAGTATCACTATACATCCTGGTGTGTCTGTTCTAGTTGAGAAAACTTATAAAACCCATACTAAACATATGCAACATTTAATTTAATTATATCTAGGAGAAGAATAGCAGACTAGATCAAATAGGATTGAATATATTGCAGAATTTCTTTTTTTTTTTTAAGAGAGAAGCTTAACAGGAATATTACTTTTCATCTAAAATGGCTGCATTTCTTAATTACCCAGTCATATCACAACTTCCCACATCTGTAATGGACCTATTTAAATACCTATTTTTTCACTTTACTTTTTCCTAAACTAACATATTCTGAGTATCAAGAACATTTACTTTCAAATAATTACCTTAAATTCTTTTATAGTTTGTTGTTTAGAACTGAGAAGAAATACAGCTCTCAGATAAGTATGTTAGTCCTCAAGTGTTCTGGTGCTACAGACTCAGCTGCTTAGGTCACAGCAGTCACTGCAGTAAACAATGTTCCAAACTTCCAAAGCCTGCAGAGGTCAGTATAGCAACATCAACAAGAAATTATATAGCCTGACTGAATAGATTAGCAGTTAAAAATATTTATTGTTAAAACACATAAATGATGTGTCATTCTGGCTGTTACCAGAACTGTGGGACTACTGTGGCATGTGATGGTTATTCCTGCAAACATCATATAATATTGCAGATGCTTAAAACTTTAAAGATGCATTTTTGTATTTGCATTTGCTCTTTATAAAAGGGTTAAATATATCTTTCTTGAGAGTGTTTGAGAAAAGTTGGATGAGCATTATGGAAAATGTAAGCACACTCTTCTTCGGAAGCTGTCTTCTCTGAGTTGCCCTGTCAATGACCTCTGCTGTGACATTGAAGAAATACCTTCTGTGTGGGTGAGAAGTAATTTGCTTCAATAGCTCTTCTGCCCCAGACATGTATAAAAAGGAGACTGTAAACATATACCCCACGTTTGCTTTGGCACTGACACCATCAAAGTCATTTAGAGCAGAACTTTTTTCTGTTTGTGACAAACTAGATCAGAAGGAATGATCAAAACAGGACATGTTAAGGTCCTAACTCAGTGCAATGAGATCTCAAAACCTGAAAGAAATTACAGATAAATAGTGCTAATCAGGCCTTTGAACAAAACTATATAGAATTTGTTTATCCTCTTGGCCAGACCTGTCTGCTGTTGGCACTAGACAGCAGTTAACATTAGTGTTCCACTGTACATTCTCAATTATATCTTAGAGAAAAAGAAGATATTTGGACATGAATATGGGGTCTGCAGGGAAAGATTTTGAGAGACACCAATTGGGTTTAGACATATATTATTTATTTTATTCAAAGCACTGCACTTAGGTAGGCAAAACACATGATATCCACAACACAATGTTCCCACTTTTAAACAAAGCTGACTATAACTAAAATATTTTTCTTTCACAAGTCTGCAAAAGTTCAGGGCAAGCTTTATGTCTCATCAATACACAGTGTCTATTCTTGTCTTAGCTGTCCACCATAGCATTAGCTGTGGACAGTGAGGTATTGAAAGTGGTTCTGCATTCATTTTTTTCCTTTTCCTATGGTCATTCATATAACACATTTCCTAATAACTCTCTGCCTTCATTGTTTCTCAAAAGAAAATGTGAATTGCTCAGAACAGAGTAACTTTAACATAAACATCTGAAACAGGGAAAGTGTCCTGAATATGAGTGATGGGTCAGATGCTCTGCTGCTTCTATTTATGCATCCCTACTTGAACTTAAGGAAAATTGTACACAGTTCTGTGGCAGTAGGAGGATTACATTTGAACTTTCCTGGCCTTAAGAGACTCATTCTAAAGTGCATATTTCTCTATCTATGCATATATACAATTAAATAGAAATTACATAGAGTTGGTACCTTTGCTAAGTCCAAGGTAGTAAAGTAAAATGACAAATGATGAAACATACCTAATTTCACTTATTGTCCATGCAAATCAATATTGTATACTAGTAAGGATTCATGGTATTAGTAGTACTCGTATGCTTATATATATATACTCATATATGTTTCTTGCCCTTAGGTTTTAGTTATGACATTTTTCTACATAAGAAAGTCATGGATTTGGGTATCCAAAGCATTGGAAGCTTTGACGTAGCCTCATCAACTCACAGTCAAAAACTGTCCCTGAGAAGCTCATAAGAGCCAGTTGTAAGAAATTTAATGGGTGGGAGAGAGGTCACAGAAAATGTTTAAATGCATATTAAGTCTCAACTTCTACTGAAACAGCTGGTTGCCTGTAGCAGTACTAACATGGTACTGAATAAAGTATCTGGTTCATGTGGCTCCTGCAAAACCCAGAGTCTAGGGATTTCTTACTCTGCTACACTCATAATTATCTTTCTGAGAAAGACAAAGAAATACAGTTCACAACCTGTCTCCAGATATTGTAAGTATTGACGTGGAGTGTTTGCCCTATATATTTTCAAAAGAATTGTATTTTGCCATATAGAAGATGAGACTGTGAGGAATGAGAGGAATGTGCAAACTATATATTAGTGCTTAAAAAAAACCCCAAAGCCAAACAACTAAAAATACCTCTCGTATCTTTTGCCTTAAATCCAGATGTTTAAATAGAGGAAGTTTAAATAGACCAGCTCACAGACTTTTGTTTTTTAAGATTAGACACTGAAGCGAAAAGCAAAAACTTTTCTAAAATAACCATAAACTAGCTTCCTCCTTCACATTCTGTTCATGCATGGTAGATCTCAGACCAGTTAAAGCAACAGAACATAAGGGAGTTTTGGTTTGAACCTGGAATAAAGTACAGTGACCTGAAATTTAAAATAGAAAGGTAAGGGTGAACAGGCTAGAGCTGGTAATATAGAACTTCACAACCTTGCTTCTTATTCATTTATTTCCCCCTGTGCAGAAAGGATGTAGAGTGAAGATGAAGGAGAGCTGTTGCATCCCGGAGTTTGGGTTTAGATTAGGGTTTTTAATTTATGTTAAAATAAGCCAAGTTCTGTAATCCCGCGTTTCCCCCGCGTTGTTCCCCCCCGCGGTTTCTGCCCCCATGCTGCCCGCTGCCGGATCTTCCCCCTGTGCCGCTCCTGTAACCACCCTGCCGTCCGGCCCCGGGAAACCCCGTGCTAGCAGCACGATCCTGCTCAGCCCGCTCTGGCTCGGTGCCCGCCCCTGCGGGGTTCTCTGGTTGGTCGCTGTTGCTGGCGTCACCGCCACGGCAGCCGCCCCTATTGGCCGGCAGGCCGTGGATCCTGTCGCCCCGCCCCTCCATAAAGCCCTATCCCGCCGGCACGCAGACGCCATTTGCTCCCATGCGAGTGCCGGGAGTGGTCGCGTCTTTCCATCGAACCGCGCCACGTGACCAATAAACCGTTCCTGCCAAGCACGGAGTAAATGGACAAATTCCTTCCTCTTTGCCGGGTCCCTAGCACACGGTAACAGAGACTGGCCAGCCCACGCGCCCGAGACACGGA
This sequence comes from Vidua chalybeata, assembly GCF_026979565.1. Classification (NCBI taxonomy): domain Eukaryota; kingdom Metazoa; phylum Chordata; class Aves; order Passeriformes; family Viduidae; genus Vidua; species Vidua chalybeata. Next base: position 47,850,717 of record NC_071534.1, on the reverse strand, counting down.
GCCGTGTCCGGGAACCCGCGGCAGCAAACCCCGGCAGCACGTGGAAGCTACGCCACAGCCGGGCTCCCAAGAGCCGCGTGCAGCCGGGGAGAGCAAAAACCAGCGCCGCAGAGAGCATCAGAAATGCTTCATCGTCACTTGTCACAAACATGTATGACTATTCCTGGTTCTAATTATTTAAACTCAGTCTGCTAAAACAAATAAGACTTAAAACACTTGTAATTTCAGTAGGTTCAGAGTAACTGTAAAAGAGAACATTGAAACATTATTTCCCTATTCACCATCACTGTATTCTTCACACCATCAAAGGCTTGCATCAAACATCAGAGGACTGATAATTTCTGACAGAGTTTGTTATTCAGGTGTTTTTCATTCCTTAAACGTTAGCAGTAATATTGTAATTTTTTAGTCAGGCTCCAATTTTCCTTTACCTCTGCCCTGAAACTCAGGATGGGAAGGGGACAGAATCCTTTAGAAAATCCACAACCTCAAGAGTGCATTTTCATTTTGTTTGGAGAAAAGAATACTTGCTGAGTCGACAGTGAAAGACTGAACTCTTGATAATGCAAGGCTGAAACACTCAAATACTTTCAAAACGTAGTAGATCTACTCTAGCACACAGTCGTTGCCCACTACTGAAGAAAATACTGCATTCAGCCTGTCCTCAAGGAGTCCATAACAGAAATCTCACATTTTCAGACAAAGTAGGATGGAACGACAGCAGGTTTTCTTCAATTACATGGAAAGATCTTTTTTGGCAGAAGACAAAACCAAACTCAGCATATAGCCTGACTTCTTCCTAATACTTGCCAAAATAATCTACCTTCCCACACTTCCTCAATGTCAGCAAAACACAGCGACAAAAACAGCCACTGGAGGCAACAGTTCAGTTAATATCATCAACAGTCAAATATGTTCATTACTTCTCAGTCTCTACACAAATCACAGTGTGTGACCCCCACAGACGTTTGGCTAACTAGAACTCTCTAATAAAATCAAATACTTGTGCGATGGGTACAAGCAGCTGTATGTGTAGCACCCTGGGCCACACAGCAGAAATCAGCATACTCTCAGTATTATAGAAAAGGTGAACATTTACTGCACTATGTAGAAGACATCCTCATTATATATAATTAGGAAACTTATTTTCCCCCTGCTGTCCTAATTTGTGGGGTTTTTTCTTAATTTTGAAAATTCTCTGTTGGCTTTAATTAGCTTCTGTCTGAAATCACCAACCAGGTGAAATTAGAGCACTCTTTAAGCTAAATATGCAGCTGGGTTTTTTCAAACTTTTTTAAGTTGAGTTTTATTCCCTGAGGCCAAATCCTCCCTGCTCTTACTCATGGGAGTAGTTCTGTGCACTTCAGTGAGGGATCTTTTCAGAGGAAGGCAGGTTTTGGCCCTAATGGGGTGTACCAAAGTTCTTCTAAATATGGATGTAAGATATATGAGACAAATCCTCTCTGAGGGAAATCAGCAGTGTTCTTAATCAATGAAACTAAAGCCATTTACATGCACTGAAGAGTTTTCCTTATGTTTTTAGACCTCACAAGTCTTCACTAAATATTTACCACATGGAAAATGATATATTTTTGCTAATGATGTTTCTATTACTTCATTTAAAAATTTGTCATTATATAATCAATACCAGTGACTCAGTTTTTGCTATTATGAGAGAAGTAAATTTTACCTAAGAGAAATTATTTTGTGGTCCTCATGACATGACATATCCTTAAGTGTTTTCTTGTTAATTAAGAAATGAAAAAACAGGCTGTTTAAGAAATATAACAAAAAATATGAGTCGCTTTAAAATAATGCACCTCTAGCTTTAAAATGTTCTTTGGGTGCTCTGGAGCTGGTGATAGTCATGTCCTTGTGAAATTTCAGTGACAATTTCTATTTTAAGTGTCAAAAACAACTCTGCTATCTGGAGCAAGTAGTGTAGTATTCTCTTCTTTTAATATTCTAATCGTGAAGTGTAAAGTGAAATGGTTGCACAGTGTAATGGTGGTAAAGAAGCTGAGTGTCAATGAGACGGGAAAGGTGACAGACACGGAATGAGTCCCCAAGGTGCTCTCCAAGTGCATTGGATAAAGATTCCCCTGGGAAATTTTTCTCATTAGTTCTCAGACACAGTTCAGTAATTCAATAGCACCAGGTTACCATTAGTCACAAGACCAAAATATGTTACTTTCCATGCTTTAGCTCTTTGATTTGTATATGTCATTTTATAAGAGAAAATTATGAGATTATATATCATTCAAAGTAAGTTCATATGTTGTTTACATACCTCAGGATGATCCATGACAAGAAGACTCCTATTACAAAGAGCATAAAAAATAAACAGAAAACAGACACCTTTTTGATATTTGAAACTGCATTAATGAGTGATTGCATTGTGCCAGTATGAGGAAGACATTGCAGATTGATTTTCTATACCAGTATCCAAAAAATTTAATTATAGTTAGAGATTCAAACCTAAAATTATCAACAATTAAAATGGAAAAAAAACATCACTCTAAATTTTTTCTGTGGATATTGCCAGGTAAAAATTCTTCCATGCTTAGACATGAAATGTGTATGTACTCAGCTAATATGATTGGGAAAAGTAGCTAAAAAGTTTGATGGTAGCTAACTTTATGTGTAATTACTCTGAGAAAATGTTAAACTGAATAGGTTATTCTTGATTTTTTTTTTCCTATGCAATAAAAAATGTACTTACTTCTATGCTATCAAAGTTAACTGCACTCCCACTCAGCACTCGAAGGAATAATGGCTGGAGGTGTTGTCTCTCTCATTACACACTAGGATGGAAAGAAAGGAGTGTCCATCCCTAGTGGTCATTTAAAACCTCATTGTTATATTAAAAAAAAATAGGAATGACAATGTCCCAAAACCATAAAAATTAGGCACAAAACCACAGTAAGTTATTATGTTTTACCTGTGCTGAGTATTAGTTTATCTTTTTATGTATCCAAGAGCGTGCTCCAGAATGTTTCAATTTTGTTTTCACTCCTGATTAATGTATTTAGCACTCATCACTGCACCATGCATTCACGTTAAAGAGACAGAAGCTACAGATAATTATTCTGTCTAAAATAGTTCAGGAAAATACAGGTATTTTAGCTCCTTTTTTTCAAAAAAAAAACAAACCCCAAAGAAGGATGCATTATCTGTAAGCTTTTCCATTTTATTTGATTGTGGTTTATGGAATGTGGGGCTGTTGGGTTTTTCTCTTTTCAGCAATGTTCAACATTTAATATGAGAAACAAACAAAAAAGTTTGCATATAAATGTTTGTCTTTAACAAAAAATATTGAACTCTGTCAGTCAATAGGTGCCTAATTTTCAACCTGTCAGCAAACTTTTATTCCAGTCAGATCAAAATTATGCAACCCAAAGTATCTCATTTAGCCTAAAAAATCAACTTATTAGTAGAATTCCTTAAAAAAGGAATTATATCCCTGACACAATTACTCGTGCAGTAAATAGAGCTCACTGTTTTTTGATTAGATTCTGATATGTTTATCGTTGCACTGCAGAAAGGCCACATGTTTAGTGTTATGGTATCTGTGCCAAGTAAATCATCGAGAACCAGTTTCTATTAATCTTACGTATCTTATTGCACAGGAGTTGGATGATTTGCTCCCCTGATTAAGTTGAGAAAATGGCAATTTTCTAAAAGCGTGAACTCACTTGTTTCATGTGTATTATTTTCTTCAAAGCTGTGCAGTGCAGTTTCCAAAGGAAGCTCTTCTAATTGAAAATGTTTCCATAACTCTTTAACACTAAGCTATCTTCCAACTAATGATCAGGTTCCAAATAAATATGCCAAATACTTATGGTATTATTTATGTGCTATACAGAAGCTCATCATTGACTTATGAATTGTAAATATTTATAAGTGGCTCATATTAAAGTAGTTGTCAACTGCAGCTACAGTACTTCACCTTCTGTCACTCCTAGGTATCAAGGGGGCTGATTCAATCACTGTCTTGTCAGACTACCTTTCTTCTCCTGAATACCCAAATCCCTAAACACAACAAAATATAAATGAATGAAAAGTGCTAATGATGCATCATTACCAAGAGGTATCAAGTTTTTTAAGGTCCTTTGCTGACTAAATTTTAAATTAGCACAATTATTCAGAGCATTCCCCAGGGCATCATTTATTATGCTTAGCCACTGAGTTGAGGGCACTGCAAACGAAATATATATTACTGTCCATAGCACACTGTCTGTCTGCCTTCCTGGAGTAGCTGTGTATTGAAAAACACGCAAGTGTGCATGTATTTTGGAGCTGATCATATATCTGCATTTCAGTTACTGCTCTGTTACCTACAGTATATTTATATGCCTAAAGATCCTGAATAACAAGGACATGCACTTTGAGATTGAGATTTTTTTTCAAAATGTTGTTTCATCTGCTTCCTAACACAGCAATTTTAATTTCCAGTGAAATACAAAGACTGCTGAAGCCAGGAGCTAAAATGTCTCTGATACTGCCTAAGCCCTCCAGGAGCTTACAATGCACAGTGGATTATATTATCCTTTGGTCTTGTCATTGGCAAACAGGTCAGAGTGGACACTATGCTGCTAAATTTGTTGGGCAGCCTGGCAGTCATATCTTTTAGAATTCCCAATAGCAATGACCTGCATTACACCTACCTTGTATGTCAAAATTTGATTTTTTTTTCATGCACTAAATGAAGAGTCCAAAGCCCTTGTTCATGAAAACATTTAACAGTTTTCTGAAGAATAAGAAAGGTAACTTTGCCATGACAGACCTTTCTTGGATTGTCCAAAAAGCAGAACAATTTGATACATGCACCAATAGGCATGGCACTATTCCTTGCAAAACACTAGCTGTATTTTTCACAATAGCAAAACAACTAGTCCTTATACCCATGTTATAGCTTAATACAAAAAGAGGAAAATGTGACTGTCTGCATGCAACATGGGCTCACCAAACCGCACAGTCGAGAGCTCTCCCAGTAAGAGGCAGTGCCCATTTATCCTCATGCAGATGAAAATAGGCATATTCGTAAAAGAAAATTATTTCTGTATGTATCTAGCTGTAAAGTCCTGACTTGTTTTTTTAACCCAATGACATCACCACACAAAAGTTGGGCCCCACAGCACAGATGTGCTTTCATGTGCAGTGATATCACTTTCACTAAAACACTAAAGGCATGACTTTCAAGCAGTTTTAAAATTCAGATCAGTTCTGCTCATATTTAATCCAGACATGTTGGTTTAACACCAAGCCAAGCCAGACCTTTTAATGTTCAGTGGCCATGATATAAAATTCTTCACTGTGTTCCACCAATAAATTCAGAAGTGCAGTGTAATTTGCTATAGTCACAGAGACTCTTGTGAAATTTAAGCAAGAGTGGAAAACAACCCTTCATTTTGTGCTTTACCACAGCACTTCAGCTCTTTGGAAAACATTTTTTATCCCCCAAGAAACAACTAACTGTGTGGACAGAATAACTTACTGCTGCTTGTTTTGGTCATGTTGAGACTAAATTAAAGGTAGGCTGTAAACCACCATTGGACTCTTCCTAAGTTAGGAACAGTGTCGCTGTGGCATTATTTGGGAGTTATTTAAAACAAACAATGGAAAGAAAGTGCCACTTGACACTGACAGCAAGTATCTCTGTTCATTTTGCATTGTCAATAGCTCCAGTGGTAGCACTATTCTTTTGACAGCTAAAAGCAGATGTGTGGGTTAAGTATGGGAGCAATTCAAATGTCCATAGTAAACTGCAGGGGGGCAGAGAGAGCTCAGAGAGCAGCAGCTTTAAAGTAATTGACTAATACAGTAAGGATATTAAAGTCATTTAGTGCCAAAAGGGAACACACTGATCCTTGACCCTGAGCCACTTTGGAGTAATCTAGTATTCAATCCAGCGTGTAATGACTGCCAGGCCTGTCAATCCTCCGGGCTCTCCAGTCAAATGCCTGTGGCTACTATTGGCTTATGGTAAAAGGACAAAAATGCAAGGAAATGCCTCTCAATCAGGCTATGATGTGATAATGTTATTGCTCCAATGTATTCTATATTGTCCCTGCATAGTTTAATCTGTTGAGATCCATGTCAAAAATTGCCCTTGTTCCCCAGAGGTCTTTACTCAACCTTTTAGTAATACAAGTGGATTTGAAAGGAGAGGGGTAACTCACTTGATGAATGGTTTCCAGTTAATATAAAAAATAAGAGGTCAACTGTGGCTTAAAGGCTAACCATGGAATGTATAAATTAGAATAAGCATGCTAGTAATCTGATTAATAAGTCTTGCTCTTCATTTACCCCAGTGGGTAAAATATTTTCCAATAAATAATATTGACACAGAAATTTATTTACAAGAATGACATAATTCCTACAAAGTTTATATGTTGAGAGGACTTTTGGCTGGGAAGTAATAAGAACAAAAGGCTTACTTGCGTTTGTCACTTCTTGTCCTTAAAACTTGTGCAACTACTGGGAATCTCGTTTTTTAAATTAGGCACCTCACATTTGAAAAATATAATTATTGCTACAGGCTGAGTAGTCCACTTGAGCTTGAAAGAAGGAAATTGCCATTTTTTGTTATTTTGATTTTGCTAATTAAAACAGGGAAAACTGACCCACATAGATTCTCTAAAGTTAAAAAGTCAAAATGGGATAATAATTATGCAAATTTCTATGCATTGCTGTAAAAATGATCTTTATATTTCATTATATGGTCTCCATTTTTTCCTGACCCCACTTTCCATGTGGTGTACATAAACTTTGGGAAGGGTGAAGCTCTAGTGATAGTGATGCTCCCACTATTTTAAAGAACCACGAGGTTACATAACAAGCACTTTCCCTAATTTGATTCTCCATGATTCCACAAAGATGTACACAGGGATGACACAATACAAAAAGGAAAAAAAGTGAGAACCTCTCCTGAGAAATATTTTGCTTATAACTTTGGAATAACTTCAGTGTCAAAACCAAATGACTTTCTCCGAAATTCTGCCTGTCCTCTCTCAGTTCAGTGCCCCAAAGTCATTATTCAGTGTAAGGTTCTATTTATAAACCCATTTTCCACCCTGTAGATACTTTTTCCACTTGAAAAATTATGGTTTTGTGGACAGTTTTAGTGGATGAATCAGAGAAAGAGGAAAGTTGTCCTTTTGTGCTCACTGAATTCCCTTGCCATGAGGGTAGGAGCACATGCAATGCAAACTGTGATCCCATCAGGCGATGGCTGGCTGTGCTTCAGCTGAACTCTTCACAGGCAGTTTTATCACAACCTGGTGTTTTCACAGGTGAAAAAAAAAAGCAACAAAAAAACTCAAACACCACAGAATCCCTACAAGCAAGCTCACCTGAAGCAGGATATGACAAGTGTTGTGTTATTGCCCTGTAACCGAGCAATTAGCCAGTGCCATGTAAATGGCACGGTTTGGCAAAGGCGGCTCTTTGCAGGAGCAAGTTCTCTCTGCTCCAGAAATTCTTGACATGGTGATGACAGACCAAAAGCTACTCACCTCCACCCATGTCCTCTCTGAGAACTCACATCACTTTCCCTTCTAGACCGTGGTGACTCTCTCCCTCTTAAGGGATAGTACTCAAATCATCATGGGAACCTATGCAATTTGGGGTAAATTAAGCTGGGTAATTTAAATTAATTACTCTCTTTTGGGCTCCAAAAGGAGGGTGCAACATGAATCCGCATGGATTTTTTTTTCCATTTGAACAGTGCAAGTGGTGCCCCAGCAGCACTTACCAGCTGGTGTGGAAGATCTGCTCCCTTTGCAATGTTTAAAGAGGAAATCAAGGCATCCGCAATGAGTTTAATGGCTCCTACCTTCTTTTGCCCTCCAAAAGATCTCTGCGTGGTTTCAAAATGAAAGTGTAGGAAACTAATTTTAAAAAATGTGAAGTTTTGTGAAAGGAAACACTTACCAGAAAAAATGCCAAGGTCCTGTGCTTCAGCATTCACAGGGTAGCCAGGTATGAAACTCTTTTGGGGAGAACTCTGTTCTTTGGGTATTTTCACTGGTAGCTCATCATCACACTTGGAAGGTGTTGATCTTTCGAGCAATGATATTTCATGATGTATGCTTTGAAATTGCAAAAAGAGGGGAAAACTTAAAAAAATCCAAGAAAATTCCTGCTGTTCCATAACCTGCTTGAAGCCAGAAATGCCTTAAAGCTAATAGGTCAGGCATTGCTGAGTAGCCCATAAACAATTTCAAAAGGTATCTCAGCTCTAGCACATCTTCCTTTGTTTCTCTTCCAGGATGACTGTGTATTTGTTTAAATTCCAGACTTTAAATGCAAGTCTAAAAGCCCCCTGACCCCTAAGGGTCTGGATGTTTTTTGAGTGAATCTGTAGTCATACCCCCCTGCTGTCTTCCTTTTGTTAAATTAGTGTAGTTTTGCAGGCTGTGGAAAGAAAACTTGTTTTACACTCCCCTTTTGTGAACATTTGAAACCATTAAAGCCATTTTTAAAACAAATTTTAAGATTATCTTTTTAAAACAAGGTTTCAGTCATAGACACATAGACACAGACACAGACGCAGACACAGACACAGACACAGACACAGACACAGACACAGACACAGACACACACAGATGCATGCATGCATGCATTCCACTTTTATGACTTTGGAATAAAAATGCAAATGAATTTATTAGCTTAAGCATGGTACCAAATAGAAATTTATGCACATACATTTAAAAAACAGATCCCTTGAAAATAACGCAGTTGCAACCTATTAATTTTCTTTTTTGACAGTTTTTAAAATTCCCCTAAAAAAATGAAACAGCATGAATACTGTCAATATATCACAACAGCCACATTAGGTTTTGTGATATACATCATAATATAAAGAGCACTATTAGAGCACAACCTGGGAACCATTAAATCATTCTAAATCACTGTTACATTCCATTAGTGTCAATGGTGAAACCACATAATAGGCTTTATTACAAACTTCACCTTGGTAGGCCATTGTCTCTAATAACCACTTCTCTATGATGTGGTATCATACCCAGAAATCCAGGGAGATAATAAAGGCTCCCTTATTTCTTTTTTATTGGATGGGTAAAGTTAAATTTAGCTGTAAGTAAAAAAAAAAAAAAAAAAAAAAAAAAAAAAAAAATCTTGGGGCTTTGTTCACTAACTGTGAGTTGCTGCTATTTGGAAAAAAAAAAAATTAGGCAGACTTGGGAGAACAGTTTGAAATAAATTTAAATCCTGGTAAATGCTTGAGGCCAAGGTAAGATAGGCAGTCCTGCAATTACTATGTCATTTTTGAAATGCAGCTTAGTGCATTTATGCCCCTCTTTACACTTTTGTTCAGATCCAAGGCATTGATTACAGAAACATTATAGGAATTACATCTGTATTCTCATCTCTCCAAACCTATATAAGCAGTATGCATTAGAAAATGAAGAAAAGGATAGAGAAAGAAAGAGAGAAAGAGTGAGAGGGAAGGAAGGCAGTTCAGAAGGCAGGAAGGCAGGCAGGAAGGAAGGCAGGAAGGCAGGAAGGAAGGCAGGAAGGCAGGCAGGAAGGAAGGAAGGAAGGAAGGAAGGAAGGAAGGAAGGAAGGAAGGAAGGAAGGAAGGCAGTTCGGCAGGAAGGAAGGCAGGAAGGAAGGCAGGAAGGAAGGCAGGAAGGCAGGCAGGAAGGCAGGCAGGAAGGCAGGAAGGCAGGCAGGAAGGCAGGAAGGAAGGCAGGAAGGCAGGAAGGCAGGAAGGCAGGAAGGCAGGAAGGCAGGAAGGCAGGAAGGCAGGAAGGAAGGAAGGAAGGAAGGAAGGAAGGAAGGAAGGAAGGAAGGAAGGAAGGAAGGAAGGAAGGAAGGAAGGAAGGAAGGAAGGAAGGAAGGAAGGAAGGAAGGAAGGAAGGAAGGAAGGAAGGAAGGAAGGAAGGAAGGAAGGAAGGAAGGAAGGAAGGAAGGAAGGAAGGAAGGAAGGAAGGAAGGAAGGAAGGAAGGAAGGAAGGAAGGAAGGAAGGATCTCTGAACACCAGTGCTTTCTTCCTCACTGAATTTTTAGAAATGCTTTTGGGGAAAAAGCAGTGCACAGAATTAGGGATCCTTTTTTCCATCTTGCAGGCATAATCCTGACTCACAATAACACATGTGATGACACAGATCAACTCAACAGACTGTAGTGTGGTCATTCAGGATTAGCACAAAGAACCTCCCTGTTCTGGGGAGCTGGGGGTACTCAGTACTACCTGGATGTGAGTCTGTAGACAGATATAGAGGAATCCTGCCCCTCTGAAACTCATTAGACTTTGGTTTTAACTGGAACAAGGGTTCCAACCTCAAGTGTTGAAACTTTTTTCACACAGAAGCCCAATATTTCCTGTAAGAACATGGATGAATTTTGATAAATTAATGTCTCTATCATCATAGCTTTTCACCTAGTCATCTTGCAAAAACTGACTTGTGACTTCAGTTTAAACAACACTGCAATCCCCCATCATCATTATTCAGTTATTGGAGTGTCTGAAAACATTTCTTATGGTGATGCCTAATGTATAGTGCCTGTCTTTATAATTCTTTCATGTGAGTTCACTACAAGAGTTGGAGTAACTGGGAGGTAGATGTGAAGAGACAGGTGAGTACCCCAGCCTTGTACTGCAGCAGAGCTAATGAACTGTATACTCTTGTCCACCTGACTGATTTCTAGGGCCTGATGGCATTTTATCCTTAAATTTTCCTGTAGGGGCTGATTAGGGATGGATGTAAATAAGAACTGGTCCTTACATCATAAAAAGTAAAAGTCAAAGGTTTTTACAAGGTCAAAAGTCCTTTCTGATTGGACCAATTGTTATCAAAAAGAAAATATACCTTCTCAAAAGAGTAACAAGCAGTAAGATGAAATAAAAAAATAATCAGTGATATTTTCTGTTAACTCCATAAAATAAAAACATTTTTCTTTATTCCACCTATTCTAAAATTAAATAATTCCTCTGAGAAAATCCTCCACTATTCATTTTTTCATTCCTTTTCTTTCCTGCATCTCTCTGAAATGTTCCTGTTTTAAAACAATGACCCAGTTCCACATTCTCTGGTATGTTCCTTATATTTGTGGCAATTTTGCACTTACCTTTTTCCTTCTAAATGGAAATTTTATGTAGCAGCTCAAAAAGATTGCAAGTCTCTTGCATGTGCCAGGAACAACAGTCAAGGTTTGTGTTGTCTTTCCTTACATTCATTCCTTTAAAACTTCAGTTCAGTACTTTCAACATTAATTTTAACTTCCACTGATCAGAATAATATCTTGCTATGTATGAACCACTGTTTTAGAAGTACAAATCTGGTTTCTTCATCTACATAGTATGAATTTACCAATCTCCCAGGCAACCTGTACTGCCAGATATAGAAATCCCGTATCTCCAGTATGTAATATCTGAAGTTAGAATGTAAAACTCACTCTGAACTTGGAATATCCCCAAAGGTGGCCAGATCAGTCACTGGAAACAAAGAAAAAAACTGTAGGAGAAGGGGGAGGGGGGGGACTATAAAAGGATAAAAAGGTATGTCGAGGGAGATAAACATGACAGTCGTTCTGGATGGCACATAATGATTAATTACAGATTTACTAATAAACCATAGGGACTGGGATTGCACTTATTTACTTCATTTAGGGTTACCTGAGACCAAGGTCACATTCTTCTGCTGTGGATGAAGTGAGGTGTGGTTCAAGAGGGACAGAAAGTCGAGGAGAGGAAGTGAAAGATGCCAGCAGATGAGAGAGCTGGGGAATGCATCTTGTCTTTAGGATATTTTTATCAAAGTCTAAGCCTTCTTCAATACAGCTAGCTTAGAGCTTGGCATGGCAGACACCAACCCTGTTTACAAGGTCAGACGTGCATATCCTGCCCCTCTTGTTTCTCATAACTTGAAAAATGCTAATGGTTTTATTCGGTGTCTAAAAAAAACATAAGAAAGGGTTAACAAGACACAAGACACTCATGTGAGCAGCAATGAATAAAAATTAAAAATACGGGAAACAAAATTTTGCCTAACAGACTCTGTAGGGGCTTAGAAGAGGGAATGAATGAACCTTGTTTCAATTTGGCCACATTTGAATAAAGCATTTAGCTAAAATATAACCCTTGACCTTGTTTTCTATTTCTAATGTGTACTGTAACTTTTTTTAAATATACTATAGTTTAAAATGTCAGTGATGTTGACAAAGATCTGGATAATTTCTGATGCCATTTTAACAAGTTAGTCTGTAAAACTTTAGCTCCTTCTTGAGCTTCTCAATTTTTTATTCCAGCTTTCCTTTCTGTCTTTTTTTGTGGGGTGGAAACTAATACATTTAGGTAGTGAAATATTTAGAAAGCCTAATTCTGGGATGTATGCAACATATGAAGCCAATAAAGGGCAATAGTGGCAGTGTGTTTAGCCTTGGCTTTAATATTCTTGTGATGTTAACTTGGGACCTGAGACAACTTTCCCCTCTTGAGAAGTGTCAAAATACATCATGTATTAGTATAAAACATAATATAAATTAGTTGCTAATTTTAAGAGATGACTCAATACTTTAGATGATTAACAGGGAGCAGCAGCTATACCTTGTTACCATGTACAGCATCCAATTTAAACACCATATCTAAACAAGAAGCCAAATAACATGAGGAGTTTTAATTTTCTACATTCTTCTATTTATTTTTCCCCCGATGCTGTGATACAAAATGGTCCCTCAGATGGTTTATTTCATAACTGGTATTAAATGGTGGAGGGATGGACAGATTTTCCCTCTTTAAGTTAGCTCACAGACCACTTCCTTCTCCCCTCCCTGCCTTTCCTCCAAAATGTTGCCATTGACATGTGTGTATGACACTGAAATATTTGTCCCCACTCAGTATGCAGAGGTGGCAAAGAATGATAACAAAACATCTGCAAGGTGTGAGTGCTTCCAGACTGCACTCTGCAGATGCTGAGTATTTCTTGTTATTGCACCTACTGACAAAATACTTATCCTCTGACTGAGCAAAATAAACATTTATTAGTATCTTTACACCTATGATCTCCTGTTTTTATGCAATTTATGATGCAAAATCCACCCTTACTTCTCTCATAATTTCTATTTTTTTTTTCTGCTCACTTACAGTGTTGCTCAGAGAACAGTCTGTAGTCTGTGGACAAGTCTTAAATATAAGTTAAAATTATTCTCAAATGTTATTTAAGTCAGCAAAATAGGCTGGACTAAAATTGATCCAGGACTGAAGGAGAACACAATAAAACTATTTGTATCCTTTTTCTGGCTAACCATTGAGCCATCAGGGCTGAGGATCCTTGCTCCTGCTCCTTATTTGCAGTTGCTAAAAAAACCCCATCACTTGCTCTCTGTTCTGTATCAAGCTGGCCTGGCAGACTAAAAGGAATTTTAAAAAAATGAAGTGTTTCTTCAGGAATTAGTCCATGATGCTATGTCCATACAATGCAGCCCAGGAAAAGAAGCAGTAAGATATTAATGATGGATCCTTTTACAGAAATATTTGAGAGCTTGATGTATTATAAAAAATATGCAAGTGTTTGGTGCTTCATGGTTTATAATGCCCTGAAGCAAATTGTAAGCCATCAGCATCTGGGAAGATCAGAACTTTCCGTTTGGGTTTTGATTAATCAAATATATTATGAAATCTTTGCTATGTCTTATTTTTCAGAAAGTCTATTTTTGATATTAATATGTCTCTGCAGATTAGATACAGATTAGATACAGATCAGTTGTTTCATGAAAATAATTCTCTTATCTTTTTTCTCTTGTACAAAATATTGTATTTTTTAAAATAAAAACCATCAGATAAATATTTAAACATAGATTTTCTTCATGTGGGTGTCTTTTCCATGCTATTTCACTTATAAGCCTTTTTACAAATGAGGTACTTTGAAATGTAGGACCTTTAATATTCTCTAACTTCTGAAACAATCACCAGAGGCCTGTAGACTGCTTCCTAGGAAGAGACAGCCAGTTGTATTTCATTCAGCATCTTTATGGCTGTGTGTCAGAAGCCTGAGTGTTAAACCACGAGTCTCATCCTATTAACCCAGTAATATAACCTTGAGCTATCCAGACTTGCAGATAACAACAGTACCTCTAACATGTATATCAGTCAGGGTGTGAGCTTTTTATCACGTACAATTAATGTTTAAAAGTACCCGCATTAAACAGACAAGTATGCATATTTTGATTCAAAAAGATGTAAATTTTGTAGCATTGGAATAGTAACATCAGTTATTCTACCAGTGTATTAAGGGTCTGTTGGTAATTATATCATAATCCTCTTTCAGCCATTTGGAAAGGGCTAATGAACTTTTTTCTAATTTCTCCAAACAGGGGGAGATGGGTGTTTTAATCTTATAACTATGCATATCAAAAAGAACTATCAAAATGAGTGGTCCCAAGTACATTTCTGCTCTCTTCTGTTCATGAGGGCTCAATAACTTATTTTTTAAACCAAAGCATTTGTTTACAAATGACAGTTTAGATAAAAATGGTCATTCAAGATTTAATATTTTTAGTTGAAGGACACAGCTTTCTGATTAAGAAAGCCAATTTCCTATAAAACTGCAATCTTTTCCAAGCAAAATGGTAAAGCTCCTTTGCACAGGGAGCAGAGGTCCAATCCTGTGAGCTGCTGAGCAGCCTATGCTCTGGCTGGCAGCACCTTTCAGGATCAAGTCCATAATGCATAAGCACACCAGCTACTCTGATACCAATGACCTTAAACGTTTTGGTCCACAGGGTCAATGATCCATGAACTAAGACAGATTTATGGTACACAAGTGACAGTAGTGGTTTAAGAAGAGTAAGTAAAGAAGTTGTGTCAGCCTTCACTTTGACTCTCCTTGCTCACAGTGCATACTTTAAGGCCTGGGTTTACCTATGTACTTCATGTTCTGGTTTTTCCTTGGAGACCTCTTCTGTTTATTTGTAAAACTTCTTCACATGAAGTAATGAATTTTGCTGAGTAAAAAGTCAGTACTTTGGTAACCAGAATAATTGTACTGACAGGTTTACAAAATCACTACTGCACTCCCTGCTGTGTGAATATTCATAAGAGGTACATTAGGACATACATGTGGTCTGAGGCTTCTGGATCAGCTGTGTGCGATGCCCCATAGCTGGGCATGCAGAGATCAGCAACCCAGCGAGAGCAGTTGGATGCCCCTGATTCCTGGTCTGCAAACCTGGCATGTGGCCCAGAAAGCACTAGACATACTGCTCTCTTATTGCACTACATTCATTTGAATGTCCTGCATCTTAAAAGCTCCTTATTTTATTTGATGTTTTATTTTAACTTTTTTTTTTTTTTTTTTTTTTTGTTTTTTAATTCTTCCCAGCAGCCATTTTCATTGTCTTTTGTTGGGCAGAGAGCTTCTTAAGCAAATGGATATTTTTTGGCCGAGGGGGGAGGTGGGGTGTCCACTTGATCGCATGGGAGTGTTCAAGAGGGCTTTCACACCTGGAGCAATCTGGTCATTGCTAACACAAAGCTTGAATTCAGCAGCATTTCTCTGTTGGCACTTCCCGCCACTCTGGGCTCACTCCTATTGACTGCTGAGAGCCCAGATATGGGTCTGAGAGGGGGAGCTGCTCAATGCAAAAGATGTTTGGCCTCCTCCATATGCCATTCCCCTAACCACCAGCCTGCTTTTTTGCTTCCCTACACATAAATACTGCACACGCATGCACACACATGCAGTGTCATATAAATGAGTGAATAGCCTGGAGGTAAATGACTGATCTTAGAGCATTTTTTAAGGTATTGTTGATGGTTTCCAGTATACACATTGTAAACCTGTGCTTATGCAGGCAACAAATGTACAAAGGCATATTCCTTTTCTGTGCTGTGAAAGAAAAGCAGATAATTTTGTGACAGAGTTGGCAGGCAGATAAACAGTCACAGTTTAAAAATACATAGGATGATGAATAGAGTTTCAGAAATGAACCATAGTTTATCTTGTTAATTCTTATTGTGTCTGAGTAGTGATGAAAGAAACAGTGCCAGAACTCAAGGATATGATGAATAAGAAAGAGCAAAATGACAACCAAAGGCCCTGGTGACCAGAAAACAAGCTACAGTTTGTCCCCCAGAGAGAGGCAGTGATGGGTTGAACTTGCCATTAGAGGGAAGATTAAGTGTCCTTGGTTCCTCAGTTAGTTAATTATACACTCAAATCTTCCCAGTATATCACATAAGCCAGGCATTTTGCTTTTGAATATCTGTATGCTGACTACTTGGATTGCTTATTGGTTATTTCTCTTGACAACTCAAACCTGAACATTAAATCCCATTGGCAACAACTATCTGTCAAGAGCAAAAAAAAAAAAAAATAAGATTTGTGTATTTAGTTTTCATTATAGAAGTGCTTGTAGTTGAAAAAATATGTACCTGTCAAGTTTTCGACATCTCGCTGGGGATGCAAGCAATGCTGTTGTGATTTCAAAACCTGGCTGACAAATTCACGTTCCAGTAGTAAAGACAAATCAAGGGGTTTTTTTCCTCTCTTTTTTTTTCCTTTTTTTTTTCTCTTTTTGCTTTTTTCACCGCTTTGACAGTCATACATAACAATTTGAGACCTAAGTGGCACTTTGATGCACTATTCCATTATTAAGTGGTATAGTCACTATAGAATAGATGACGGGCCTGTACTCAAGGCATTGTGAATTAAACAGCTTTCAACAATAGGGGAAATTGAATGGCCTACAGAATTCTGAAACATAAAAAAATAATGATTAAAAATGTGTTTCAGAATCAGCAAGGCATATAATTTAAAATAATGTCAGGTACTGAAATTCAAACTGAAGAAAACAAAGTATGTTTTAGAATATTGTTTAAAGTTCAGAGGAAACATGAAATAATTAGCAAACATCACTAAACCCACAATTACGAATTTTAAATATGGCTCCTTAATGAATCTTAGAAAATTAACATGACATAAAAAAGTACTACCTAAAATTTAAAATGTGAAGATATAAAGCCTTTTCTACTCTGACTTTACTTTGATAGTATATTAATTAACTAGATTTGTACTGGCATTTTCTTGTGTCTAAAGGTAAAGTTTTCAACTAAAGAAACATTGACTTAAAGTACTTAAATTAATTCTTTTGTCAATAACTATTCAGCTAATCAATACACCTGGAATTAAACAAGAGTTTTTGGCCAGAAGGCATGCTAATCCCTGGTCTCTTTTTGTTGCAATTCATTAATCATTCAGCCCTTCTCAATTAAGATTTCCCTGTCTGAATTGGAAAGTTTGAGACACCAAACATCCCACCATGGAAAATAGACTAAAGAAACTCCAATGAAGGTTTCCAAAAATTACTTTTTTCCTGGGAAAATAAAAATCCAAAAGCTACTTTGATAACAATTCATGCTATATTTTTAGTTAACAAAATGTAAGTAGATATTTTTTCCTATTAAGATAAAAACCAAAACTGTAATGCTTGTTATACCCCAGAGCATAATTGGTCAGATATTATCTTTTGTTTTTAAGATTATTAAAGGCTGAAAAATTACTTTTCAAACATTGATCCAGTGAGATTACTGTTAAAAAAAAGACACCAAGCAATAAAATTTCTATTAATCCACAAAATTCCTAAAATATTTGCTACAATACTTATCTTTCTGCAGTCCTGAAAACTATACCAAACTGATCTGCATCTCTGAATAGGATGTGGATTACAATTTCAGTGCTTAGTACGCCAAATATTTTTTTTTTCTTATTCTGCACTAGACAGAAAAAATTGAATTATTCATTTATCCTTTTCAATTGATAATCCTGCAAAGCATGTAAAGCCACATTAGGAATGTAGTGTACTTTGCAAGATGGCATAGGGTATGACTCATATCTGCAAACAAAGGCCCCAAAACCAAAGAAAAAACTCAAACTTCCCAGTTTGGTTATGATATCTTAAAAGATAAAGGTGATTTGAGTGAGTTACTGAAAAATACTTAATCAATATACTACTTTTACATTCTGAGGCACTAAGGGAGAAAAGAAGAAATGTAATTATGAGAAATAAAATAAGGATTTTCTTAGTTACAATTCCTGGCCTTTCACTGATTGCAGTAAATTATAAATTATGCAGTCAATGTAGGCCAACAAAAGAAGACATCTTCAAATCTCAGTCAAAGGTAATTACTTAAGTCGGCTGAATGTTCCCTTTTCATAGAGTGTGATCTCTCTTTGACAGCTCACACTGACAGATGACCTTCTCAGCAACGTTCTTATCCTTCGGATCATGAGCAGTGTGCCTCTCTCCCTGAATATCTCTATATATTTGTGACACTAAGCTTTCAAATACAGCTATTGACAAATCAGAACATCAGTCTAAGTGCTGGTCTTCCTATCACTCACAATAAAGTAGCTATCACTTGTGGTGTTGTAGAGCAAGCACATCTCTGAAAAATGAGTTCTCACCAAGTGCTAATTTGACACAGCTCGCTTGCCTTCCCATAATTGCTCTGTCATTGTCAGTTGGCAGTTCGGGCTCATTCCTGGAAGCTGTGCCGTACAATTGGATACAATTACTCCCATTTACCACCACTATTATGCCACTGATGTTGCCCAGTTCGCATATTGACATGCCTCATTAAACCTGGATGCAGGCCATTAATGAACATTGTTAGCATTTCTCTTAAACTTTTTGCCTCTAATAAACAGTCAGTGTTCCATGAAGGAGCACTGCCATCCTTGTGATATGATATTTATTATCTTATGGGGGAAGGGGACTCTGCAAATGGAAACTATCCAGATGCTGTGAGAGAGATGTATGGTTAGATAGTGGGGAATAGCCCTGACCAGGAGGACCTTTTCTATCAGGGGCATCCTGCCATTAACCAAGTGACCTCCCCTATCCAAGAGAAGGCAGGAAGGATAAACACAATAACTCGGGGTGGCCCAGTCACTGCGGGTTTCTCAAGGTTGCCCCAGCTCCTGTGGTTCCCCTCAGCCCCCTCCTACCCCCAGGTGGTGCTGCGGGATGCAGCAAAGAGAATTTTGCCCTGGGTCCTCAATCCATTATGTCCAGCTACTCCGATGTGCATTTTTATTCAGAGATAATTATGTGTTGATCAGAGAAGTCAGCGGCTGTCACCCATATGGCAGGCACACCTGCAGTGTGACATAGGTGGTAACGATGGCATGCTCTTGAGCTGTCATGACAGGGACAGGGACTTTATTATGTATATGTCACCATTTCTCTTAGGAAAATTATCCTTTTCCGTACAATGACAATAATGAATCTTACAACACTTTCATAAACCCTGTTTCTAGGCCCTTTCCTTGACCTTCATTAAAACTCTGCCTAGCAAATTCACTGCTCTATGAACAAAATGCAGACTTTCTCAGAAAATGCAACTGAGCTTATGGAGTTTCTTTTTAGCTACATTTCAAAAAGTGGCTGCTTGGACAGTCAGTGGCCCTGCAGAGCAGATCCCACTCCTTCGAGGCCAATGACAATGCTTAAAAAGTCTAGGATAAGGACTAACTAGGTTTCAAGTGCTAGAAATCTCTCTGGGACTTAGAGAATCTTGCACTTAAACCAAGTTTATAGGAGAAATTTTTTATCTGTGAGTGATATAAATAGCCCTTCTGTTCAACACAGAGTAGAATATTTTCAGTTAGAAGGGACTTACAATGATCTAGTTCAACTGCCTGACCACTTCAGGGATGAAAAAAGTTCCAGCATATTACCAGGTTCATTGTCCAAATGCCTCTTAAATATTGATGGGCTTGGGACATCCACCACCTTGCTAGGAAGCCTACTCCAGTGTAATATAATATAGAATTTTACTATCCTTGAATTATTCTCCCTCTCTTCCTGGCTTTATTTTCTTCATTCTTCACATATTTCCTTCTGCTGTTTGGTTCATGGCACAACAGAAAGTCTCTGTGGAACTGAAACCCAAAAAGAACACACAGAAAGGCATTTTGTATCCAGGGAGAAGGAAGAAAAGGGAAAGAGAAGCAAGATTTTGCTATTTATCTCAGGCATCTGCAGAAGTATCTAAGTATCAAAAGGAAAAACTGAAAAACTCCCAAAATAACGTCTATTATTTAGGTGGATTCATTTTTACTGCAGAACATTCTAATTACAGTGTTCTAAGTTAAAAATTAAAGATTGAGGTAATAGAAAAAATGTAAAGAAAATTAATGTTGTCACTGTCTTTTTTACAGATAACTTTTTTATTTTAAAAGCTTCAAATCTTTGAATATGCAGTTTCAGTTGACATTCTTCAACTTTGGGTTATCTTTATACAGATGCATGTATGAGAGTGAAAGGGTGTAATATGCCTGCTTGCTGTGGTTGTGCCTAACATTTCTCCCATTTTGATATATACAAATCTACTTTCTGCAATATTCTTTCAATAGCAATAGAGTACTTCAGAGTAGAAGTAATTTCTTATATGTGAATGCTGTCTGTCTAGAGAGAATTAAGGGACCAAGGAATTTAGCCTGAAATTTACATTTTAACTTTAAAAGACTTTAGCAAAAGTTACTAGCAGAAAAAAAATGTAAAATTTGGGACAGTTGCAAACTTGTGAACTTTCTTAGTCTGTTTTAAATGTAAATATTATGCTGTTGAATGTGCTTGTGAGACATGTATATGAATTCTGGAATAACAAGCTCTTTGGTTCCACTGTGGTCTAAATAACCATGTAGAATGTGGAAGTATATCAAAAGTATCTGAAAACTTTAGCTGAATAACCCAATTTTATACTTAGTAGCTTACTTTTTTTGTTCACATTGATTTGAATTATTTTCTCTATAATGACCTCAAATTACTTTGACAAATGTTAAGGTTAGGATATAAATTTAAAGTTCTCAGCTGTATTTCTAAGGTGTTATAATTTATTCACTGCCACAATTACAAATAATAATATCATGGTGCTATATTTGAAAATAGAAATATACAATACCTCAGAAACAATTAAAGTCCTTTCACTCCCTGTTCATATCCTGGTCAGTATCTGGAAAGGCTATAGAAATATTGCACTTCACTGGTGACGCACAAATGAGTGTACCAGCCAAATGAAAATTCACTAAAATGAATAATAACCAGAGCTGAAAGTGTTCAGGATACAAAATGTTCTGAGAAACAAAAAAGGACTTCTTAAGCAAGAGTGGACAAATCTCCATTTATACCCAGAAACAGCATCACAAATAGCCTAGTGGTATCTACCTGTGCCATATAGCTCAACATATATGTATCACTGTCAAATGAATTTATAGAGAGTTTTAAGATCAGGTTAAGGTGATAAAGGTTCTTGAGTATCTTGAATATCTTATGGATGCAATATTAAAAATAGGCAGTTAAGCAATAATATAAAAACTTTTTTTGTCATTTTTTTGAGGTGGGAGTAGAATATTTGCTATCTGGAAGGCAGAGGTTCTATCACTGGTGTTCTATCAATCTATCTGATACAATTCTGCCTTTTCTGAATCTGGTCACTATTCTTCAGTCTTCATGAGAGGAAAAACCCCACAACCCCACAGTTATTTATCATGGACTAGAACGTCACACAGGAATTGGAGAACACCATGTTGGAAAGAGATCTCAAGGCAAAATCTATAGTGAGGTAAGGTTGAATTATGAAAAAAATGAAATAGTGTATTTTTCTTCTCTTCCTTTCTGAACAGGAATGTATGATATGACAAGAACCATATGAGTCACAGGGTCATATCCTGCATGTAAGAGCATAACACAAGTAATCCAAGAGTACTTCTACTTTCACTGTGAGCCATACAGTGTCTACCTCCTGTGCACATAAGAACTGAGCAAAAAAATATCTGAATACCTCAAAACTTCAGAGCATAAAATGGAAAGAGTAAAATCCATCAAAGAAACCATTACCTTTGGTAAACCTGCTTTTGATTCCTGAAATGGTAAGTAATTTCTGGAGGTTCTCCACAGTAAATCTAAACAAGAAACTGTTGGATGTACATTTTTATATGAATGATGTTCTATGACAGTAGCAGGTAACTTTGTCTAAATAGCTGATGAAGTTTTATATTTATCATCTTACATCCATTCATTAAGTTGCAGAGGACTAACTTGATGGCAAAAGTAAAAGTAAATGAGCCAAGGCTTTTTTTAAAACTATTGTTATATTATGTATCTCACATTATTGTCTTACATTATTTTTTGGGGTTTTTAAAAAGTTCCTCTGGCATCAGTGGCAGCTCCAAACAGTCTAGCATTACAGAGTAAGGTGAGTAAAAGTGAGATTTAAGGTTTAAGGAAATACAGCCTATAAATAAGTAATGATCAACCTGACAGAAAGTATAGAAAAAAAATCTTTTTAAAGTAAAATCATGCAGCAATTATGTTTTCTGGTGTCAGAGTGAGCAGACTAGCATAGGCTATTGTGCTATTGAGATACTTCTGGTACAAATCAACATGAGAAATGAAAAACTACCAGGAACTATATGTAGATTCTTTCTGTTGTTTAGTCCACCCAGATAGTCTCTTGTTTCTTTTCCGGAAAAATACTGTTCAGGGACAGCAATTCTCCTAACTAATGTGTTGCACACTTCATAAGGAACTTCTAAATCAGACAAGACAAAGGCTGGGATGAAAACACATTGGCCAGTTACTACAGGAAAGGGAAAAGGACTGCTCTTAGAAATCTCCTTGAGAAAGAAATGCAGGGAGAACCAGGGTCCTGCTCTTTGAAAGCTGCTATAACATGACTGTGGATGCTGAAACTAATCAGCAGAGTTTCAATTCCTAATGCAACAGCTGCTATGAGCTGCTATAGGGTGGATTATCAACAGGGTTTCACAACAGTGGAAGCTTACGAATAGGGGGAACAAATCACAGATTTCTGTGAATTTGTGTAATTACAGCTATAAGTATTCTGGTTTTGCTTCTTCTACCCCTCCAGATCCAGCAGAAATATATTCCTAAAAGAAGAAAGTTTACCAGAACAAGCTGTACAGTATGCAGTCATTTCATTTGGCAAACCAATGTGACAAACCTAACTCTCATTTTAGTTGTCCTCAAGGTGGTTGGATGTTATGGTTGAATGTTATGACACCAGCATAACCTTTAGGATAGGCAAGGCTAGGTTAGGTTAGGATAGGAATTTTGTACACAACGATTTGGTAAAGCCCAGCAGAAACCATTCTGAAGGATTGGAATGAAGGTGATGGCTGAGGGAGAAACTGGCTAAAGGAAAGATTTTCAGCAGATGTGCAGAGAGCTTCTACATGGAAAGACAGACTACATTTGCACTGTAAGGGAGATGTGTCAGATAATGGCTGTATGCATATGTGTAAAGAAATGAGATGGGATGAGGGTAGACTCAGATGACCTGGACTGGCAGCTTTTGGGAAGGGATGGCTCAGAAAAGTTAGCTATTTTTTGGTGGAAAGAATGAATATGTGAGGAAAAGAAAATGTCTGCCAGCAAGGAGATGTAGACTGAGTGATGGAAACTTGAGGACTAAGAGTGTATATAATTTGAAAAGGAAGGGCAGGAAGATGAAGAAGGAGGGAAAGATATAAACAGAAAGGAAGATCAGAGGAAGTAAAAAGGAAAGTTTTGATCCACTCTTCTTGTTACTTTAAAGTCGACTCTCATTCTCCATTATGCAAGGCAAAAGCTGATGGGTCAAGACCATTTTCTACTTTCTCATTCATCATCCATCTCTGGAATTTACCTTTAATCCTCACATATTATGGAAATGAGCATACTATAAAAATTGAAATAGATAGATTGACAAGTGTTGTTCCAGATTTTGGCCTTGAAATCTAGGTAGATTTCATGAGAATAGTGGATGACATGCTAGGGAATGTTTGTGAACCTACCACTTACATGAAGCACCATCTGCCAGACTTCACACATAGCACTGACCTCAGAATCCCACTCTACCTTTACTGAGTGCTACTACTTGAACTGTCAGAGTAAAAATGTGACAATATAAAATGTCAATAATATGCAGAAACCCCCCAGTATCAATCAATAAAATATAACCTGAAATATGCATTTAGATAGTTTTCTATTTGCAGACAAAAAAGTATGTCTTAGTTTTTATTAACTTTATAAAACTTCAGGGGGCAAAGAGCCCATAAAATGTGTGGATGCATGTTACCTTATGGTGAGAAATATTTCCTCAAAGAAGTTAATGCTTTTTGTCCTGGTTTTCATGTGTAAGTCATGGGGCTATTACTTGTGTTAAATAAATAATATTTGCATTAAGGATATTAGTGTGCATGTAGTATATATCTGCATATTGTAAATACACTTATATTTTTCTCCATGCTTTATAATTTTAGTAAATTTCTTCTAATACAACATAGATGCCCCATGAGTACCCCAAGGCCACCAGGAGGATCAATTGACCTGCATGCACATGAATTCACAGCATCTCTCTGCAAGAATGGGCACATAGGATAGTTCTCTCAAATAATGAAATGTATCTCACTTTTTCACAAGAGGTGAAAGAAGTTTAGGAACTTTATATCCAATAACTCTTTAATGAAAAAATCAGAGAAAGGGTCACAGTCTCAGTTCAGCCTTTTGGTACTTTTTCCTGTTTAATGTCTTTATAGTCGTGGCCCAAATATTGCTTCTTTGGTAGTTATGGTTTTAATTTATGCCATTAATGGCAAGACTTGAGGGCTTTGAATTTTTAAAAGCTGGAGATTTTTAGAAATTGAAACACAACCCAACACATCAGGGTTTTTTTAAGCATAAAACATTGTTGTTTTTTTTTTTTTCCTGGTTTTATTTCCTCCTTTTTTTTGAAAGAGTGCAAAAGCGTTACCTAAGATATATTGGAGTATTGGAGGAGGTATATCAGGGAAACATTCTATCCAAATTTAGTAATTTTATCATTTGTTTCAATGAGTGAAAAGAATGGTAATGTGCTTATTATTTGACAGTACAATAAGTAATTTATTAATTTGATCTTTAATATGTTATAAGAAAAAATTTACTGTAACCGCTGTATGAAGGGATCATTTTACAAATTAAAATCAGAGCATACTGAATCACAGAATTAGCTGAGTTGAAAGGGACCCCCGAGGATCATTGAGTCCAACTCCTGTCCCTGCACAGGACATCCCCAAGGGTCACACCATGTCCCTGAAAGTATTGAGCTCTGTCAGGCTTGGTGCTGTGACCACTTCCCCGCAGAGCCTGGGGAGCCTGTTCCAGTGCTCAGACACTGGGTGAAGAACCTTTTTAAAATATCAACATAAACCCCCCCAAAACAACTTCAGGCCATTCCCTTGGATCTTGTCACTGGTCACCAAAGAGAAGAAATCAGTGTCTGTCCCTCCACTTCCCTTCACAAGGAAGTTGTGGACTGTGATTTTTCAAAGAACAGGATCAGCAGTAAATTAATGTCCTAATTTTACAGCCTTACCCACAAATGTAGGTCATACTAATGGCATTAAGATTTTGCAAAGCCACAGGATCTTGAGTCAGGACAAATTGGTGGAGAAGTGTTCATTTACACTGGCTGATTAGTCAGATCAAAACTGGAAAACCAAAAGAGCTGATCCAAGTGTGGTTCTGAGCAATACTGCTTTATCATGACATGGAGACACATGTAGAAGTGCCCGAGGTAAGACAAATTTGGATTGGAGGTCCATAGGAGGATGTGCAAGGCTGTGCTGGTTTCCGGCTTCATGCCAGATGCAGGCTGTCAGAATTTACATGACTGTGGTCATCTGCACCCAGCCCTAAGCTGGCTCATATCCAGCAATGAGCTATTCTGACCCATACATTTCCAGTCTTGCAGCCTCTCTCTGGGAGGAGAGTTGGAGGGTCTGCACAACACAGGAGTTTGGTGGCTCCTCTGTGCCTGAACCTCACTGCAGTTTCAGTGCCTCAAAGGCAGTGATAGCTGGAATCCACACGAATCTTTCTGTTAACCTCCCTGTACTTCAGACTCATCTTCAGTGACTATGAAGGGATTGCTCTGCAGTGTTTTTCAACAATAAAGAAAAAGAAATAAAATCCTCAAATAATTTAGCTTAGATGGCATGGAAATCTGATCTCCATGTTGTCTTACTACACTGAAAAATTTTACTAGGTATTTTTCATATATGCGCAAATGCATATCAATTAATTTAATTTCATGTAAAGTTAAAACTCTGATTTGTTGATGTGTTTTATAAATTGTTTCATTTACAATTTGGTGTATTCGTGTATTGATTTTCAAACAGAATTCAGAAGCTTATTATTTTAAAAGGCTGTAATTTTGTTGCAATGGTGGATTATTCTGCAATGAATAACTGAAACTACTACCAATATCTATTTAAAATATCCAACCTAAAGAAACGGACTCATGCATTTTTGTTTCCAAGCAAAAAAAAAAATTTTGCTAAAGGTAGCAGTTATACTGCATTATTTATTACATGTGTGCTGTCATACTTGATGACACTCTAACCCTTTGGATATATAACAAATTAAATGAACTCTGCTGAAGAAAAAATAAAACAGTAAATGAAGACTCTTGGAGCCTGAAGCCATGAGATGTTCATCAGCAAAGTCTGAGTCAACAGTTTCCTAGTTAACTTTGAGAAGCACAGTGTCCTTCTAGGTGTATTTACCCTGTTGATCTTAAACAGAGCCCCTATTCATGAGCAAAATGACTGCACTGGGCAGGGAAGTTTCTGTTGTGTTTGGATTTCAATACAGGAATGCTGCCATCTGATAATAAATGTAATAGAAGTTCTTTGTTTCTTCAGAGACTGCAAATTATGAAGGGCTCTGTTACTGATCTACTCAGTGTTATTGTTTAGGGACTTAAAATGTATCTTGACTAGTCTTTAATGGCTTCTATATTTACATTTCCCAGCAGATTCATTTCGTTGGCAGTTGTAGACATTTGTGCCTGATGTTGCATAATTTTTGTTTTTCTGACATAAACTGCCCTGCTCATTTTTGTGAAACCAGTGCTCAATTGAGTCACCTGAACGAAACATTTACTTTACAACATCAGCCTGCTAGATTGATATAAATAAAGGATGGCCATTTGGGTTTTCCACCAGTCTAGCAACCCAAAATACTTTTCAGTTGCCAGAGACCTATGCTAATGCTGCATGGACTAAATTATATATCTTATAGAAGGGCTAAGTAAACAAAACTTAAGCCTATAAATAAAAAAGTTATTCTTGCAAATGACCCAATGGCATTGATGAGGACATAGCCACCAGTCTTTGCATGGATGGCAAACATCATGGATAAGACTCTCCTTCAGCTGAGTGATTAGACTCCCAAAGCATTGTCATCTACAACCTGTTTTAATGGTAATTTAAGAATTCCTCTGATTTTCCAGCTTCTTGCTGCCCCTCCAGAACCCATAGGACTCCTATCAGAGTTGTTTCACTCCTGCTACCTCCACATGGGTGTTTCAGATGTCCTGTAACATCTATTCATAGTTTCTCTGAAGATGAGCTAACAACTTAAACACCCATTCACAATCAAAGGAAAGAAACAGGTACTGCTCTGCTGTTGTCCATTGTCCTATTACATACACCTAATGTAGGACAGCAGAACAGCAATTCTCTGAGAGAACTTTAATTGCCATTGGTTTCATTGTGGATGATTTTGTTGACATGTGCTGGTGACAGCAACATCTGGACAGGTGACTCCCACAGCATATTTCTAACACTCTCATAAAAGGTGTTACCATTATTGAGAATATCTACACCATAACCAACACTCTTGGTTTTGCAAGGTCTCAGGCCAGTATTACGACCTCTCTCTGTGGTGCATAATCAACGCACTTTCAAAATTTTAACTTCATAAATATCCCAGCACTTGTCTGACACACAATATTTCATATATTATTTTTAGTTTTGTGCTAATCACTAGTGATTGCAAAAGTATATTCCACATTCCATTAATTTTTTGCAGACTTTTTTTGTGCATTGATCTGTAACAGGAAAAGAAAGAATTTCTTCTTGTCTAGCCCACCAAGTGGTACTAATATATTTTAATAACAATAACCTTACTGTACATTAGTGCTTCATACTTCTCTTCATAAAAAGGCAGTGACCAGCACTGCTTTGACAAACCAGATAACTGGGATGCCACAAAAATTCTCAGAGTTTGGAGCAGCTCCTACATTTTTTTATGACAGACTGAAATGTAAACCACTTTATATTACATTTCAAAAACATCTGCCAGTTATATGTGTTTGACTAAGCTGTCTTCAAGTACTGTTTCAGACTTAGATCAACATTCCCCTTGTGGGGCAGAAATTTCAGCACCTCATTGCTATCTTCTGAGCAGCTGCAAACCACAGAACAAATGTACATTGTTTCCTCCTCTAGAGAGCTATCTGCCTGATGGATAATAGCTCTTGTCTGCTACTTCTCAGCCTGGTGGCCAAAATCTATGCCATGAGTTTGAAGATGTTATCTTCATAATCCAGTCAAAAGTTAAGAAGAAGAAATAAATATACTCACAATTAGATCATATTGAAATTTGTCTATGTAAAGAGCTAGAACAGAATTTCCTGGTAGCATTGGTTCTGATATCTCACTGATTTTAAATGTTTGATTTGAATGTCAGTTTAATCTTGTTTTTTTCATTATGTATGTGTGGATGTGAAGCTCCCACTCAAAACAATTTTTTGCCTGCAAAAACTACCAGTTGCTGCTGCCCCAAATATTTCTGAGCTATGTCTGTAGTTATTGCACATATTTGCTCAATATTTTATTAATTGTTAAATTGTCCAGATTAAGATTTATATTTCTTTCTGTATGTATCATAGCAATCAGAACATCTAAACTGCAAAACATCAAAAGTTCTCCAATATAAACAGTATGTAAGCAATATGAATGAACATAATAATTTTCATTCATTAAGTTTCATAGCAATGAGTTTTATTTTCCAAAATAATATGAACATTGTCAACAACAGATGTCTTTCTCTCATGATACTTTAATTCTATTTGATTATTTTTTCTAAGTCCAAAATTTGTTATGACTCTAGTAGTGTGCAGTACTGTGTATCAGGATGAGAGTTGTGATATTTGAATATTCATAAGTACTTATTATGCAATCACGGTTGACCAAATAGTTTTTGAATAAAGAATTCTCTCTGCAACAGTAAGAAAAATATTTTTGTTGTAGGTGGAAACTTGGGATGTTCCCATAATGTAAGTTTAGAATACTGTTACTGATTGTGTTGTCAAACTGAAATGTAAAGAAAGAAACCTTTCTTCTCCATAAATTGTTCCAATTAAAAACACAATGAGCCTGTATTTTACGAATACTATTAGTCCAAAAGATTTTCAGATTTCTCAATGCCAGACACAGAGATCTTCATGCCAGAGAGAATTTAAGTTGGTGTTTTAGAATGAGTGACAAGTTAACATCTTTTAATGATGAATTAGTAGGCAGTAAAAGCATTGCAATTCCAATATATAGAGGACCTTGTGTTTAAAGACACAGATTCAGTGAGAGTGGTTCTGTGACCTTTGTGGTACCAGCAAAGGTTGGGTTCAGTCCAGGCAACATCCAATCAGTCTTTCAAGGTTAACTACACATGCCAAGTTGGGAAATGAAACAATTACTAACAAATTTTATGGGTATATTCTGTCAAATTTAAAAGGCAATAAGAAGTCTAAATTAAAGTATGCCTGAGAAAAGTACCCAAAAATAAGAAAGAAATTAGGAAATTTGGGTTGGGTTTTTTTTTGGCTTTTTTTAAAAATCTTTTTCCTTAAACTGTCATTCTGAACTAGGCACTGAAAATGTTGGGGGAACAGAAAAAGGTACGTGGGAGACACCACACACTATTGGAGGGAAAAACCCACAATGTGCAGGGCAGCAGTGCTCAGGAAGGATGACATCAGTCAGGATCTAGGCAACATTGACACAGTGAGCCTGAATGACTAATTATATTGTAATTAAATTTTAATTAGCTTATCCTGCTTTCCTTAGTTTAGAAAGTTAAATAAACCTCATTTTATGCTATTCAGTAAACCAATGAGCAGAGTCTAGGATTTTGCACTAATTAAAGTCACCAATATGACAAAACTGTGCGCAAAATGTAAGAAATGTTTCTTTGCAACTGAAGTAGTTTCTTATATTTTGTATCACTTTTATATTTTTAACTACTTCCCATTAATAGCAGCACATTGAAGTCTCAAAAGATATTTTATCCTCATCTTGCATATGTCAGGCAAAACAGCTAAGGTATTTTTTATATAACTAAATGATTTCCCAAAATTACAAGCTCTATTTGTCCCCCATGTAACTGGAAACACACTCAGAGAAATAATAATAGCCAGAACAGGAAGTTGAAAAGAGCAGATCTAAGTTGCTGTTTAAATGATTTGGATTGGGAGTAGAAATATCTGATACTGAAAAAATACATTTCTGTGTGTTTGTGGCCTGATTCTCAACTGATGAATTTCACCCAATGGATCCTTTGAGATCTTTCAAAACTGTGTTTCCATGTGGTAGCAAAATACTAGATTCTAAAATTTTTATCTTGTCATTTTGGAGTAAGCAGAATTTTGTCATTGACTTCAAGTCTGGGTGGGCAGTGATACAAGCTATTAAAACATGATTTATTTTCCTCCTTAAAAAAAATTGCATTTATTAGAAATGAGATTTCTTTAACAAAATGTATTCCATTTTGAAAATGTCACTGAATAACTGTATACAGGATGTAGCTCCCAAAGAGAAATTGAGACCAGCCTCCAGACTGCAACCAAGGAGATTAACATGCTGCTTTGAAAACTTTTATTGCTGGGGCTCCTTTTTTTGTTTTGTTTTTTTTTTTCCTCAAAATCTCAAGCAAATGCAAATAAAATAAATTCTTAGGCAAGAGAATTCTTGTTTTCAAGTCACCTCTTCCATCTACATATCCACAGACTATCCTTGTACTCTGCCTATGATAAGCAGAGGTCTGGCTGTCCAGTAATGCCGGTGAAAGGGGAAAGCTCTGCTATATCTGTTTTGTAACTGATGAGTGGAGAAAGCCCTTTCCTTTTCTCTACTGATTCTCCCAGTTCACCAGTGTGCAGGAACAGCACCTTTTTGCTTCAGTTATCTACAACAAATCAGCACTGCTGTATGCCTGGATTTCTCCTCTGCTCTTCCTATCTGCCTGCTAGATGGTCCCCTATGCAGGCATAATTATAATTGAGTTATATAGTCTGTTTCATATACCTGGGCAAAGTAAATAATTTTTTCATCTTAAAACCAACTAAGACAGAGGTAGAAGAAGTTTAAGGGAAGAAGAGAACATTAAAATATGTGGAAGTCAATCAGCCAAGTCAGAGTAATTCAGAAAGAAAAAACATCACATTTGAAATAGGCAACTGGAACAGAAGGAAAACGTACTTATTTCTGTAGAGTATAAGCTGACCCATAGCAGATGTTGTTCAGACAGAAAGTGGAACACAGATATAGGGGAGAGAAAGACAAATTCTTGCTGATGTCAAAGTCCTTGCTTTTCATTTCACTAGCAAGGAAAAAAGATAGCAGTGATATGCAAAAAAAAAAGCCAAAACCACAAGCTGTTGATGACCTGCTGCTTATTATTTCAACATATTCACTTGCTACCAGCTAATTGAGGAAGGCAAAAATCACACAATTCAACAAGTGAAGTATAAAAGTTCAATGTGACACCCATTCAATTATGATTTTTGCAACAACATAAAATAGCAAATGCTCTTAGGTATCTTGTTTTTTTTTTATTTAAAACATTGTTAAAAAGTGTTATGCCTTTCTACATAGTTACCTGTATATTCCTTTGTCTCCATAGGGATGTCAGTTGAATTTCAATTTATCAGCTCTGCATTTCTTTTTGTATTACTCTGATGTATAGATTAACCTGTCAGACTTAACCCCAAGTCTTTGACCTCTACTCTCCATTAGGTACTTCAGGATTTTTATCTACAATGGCATCTACACAAAACCTGTGGTGGAGAGGTTGTGGTGCAGTTTGGGAGAGCTAATTATAATTAATTAATCAATTTATTAATGCTTTGGAACATTCAAGTTCTATGATGGCTCCCTAAGTAACCTCATTATCTTATTTTCATTACCTTCCTCTTGTCTATTCCCTTCTTTATTTTTGTGTCAGATCTGCTTGCTGCATCTAGTTTCAAATTAGATTCTTCAGGGCAGGGACAATGTCAGACCTTGTTTGTACAGTAGCCAGTGTGTTTAGGCTTTATCTTGACTGGAGCTTTTGGATACAACTGTAATTAATTATCTGTAATTAATGTAATTATAACTGTAATTAATTTACAGCTGAGACATAGGAATGTTAAATGCCTTGTTCAGGGTGTCAAAGCAAGTCAGCAGCACAGCTGCAAATATAACCCAGATGGCATCTTTCTTCACTCCAACTGCAAGACTACTGCTTGCTTTTGAGGGTCTTCTACACTGAAATAAAAGTTCTAAAATATTACAAAATATTCCCAAGAAGAAGGAGGGTGTTTTTTTATTTCCACAGACTTCTTAGAGAAAAAGGCTTCAGATACCTCTTACATTAAAATACAGATTTTTTGTTTTGTCTATAATAACAGAAACCTCTTCTTGCCATAAAATAACTTCTTGCCTATTCTCAATAAAATCTCTTTGTTTTATTCTATTTTTTTTTTCAGTATGGTGTGGAGATAGAAAAGATTTAGAAGATTGAGATGATGTGACATAACAATTTGGCCCTGAAAAGGGGACTGGTAGTTGCTGGAGTAGAGATGTTATACTGTAGGGGTATCACAGGTAGGAGTGGCTGCTCTTAGATATATCTTTGCAATATTTCGTATTATAAACACTCATACAGGACATTCCTAATTCAGGAATATATTCTTATCTGTTAGTAGTTTAATTATACACCTTCAAGAACTTAAAGCCATATAAGATGATAAGCATTCGACCAAAGATAGAAATCCTTCATAATTTAACTTTGAATTCACTGAGTTGTGTAGTTGAATCAATTCAGCTGTAGCCTTTCTAAATCACGAGCTTCAGACTGCCATAATCAGATCTTTTCTGTTGTTTCTACTATCAACAACAAGCTTGAGAGAGTGACATGGCTGTAGTGCTCTTACTAATTAGTTAGAAAGAGACAGATTCATCAAAGGTTAACAACAAATAAGAATATACATGAAAATTACAGAGTTTATGTGCATCTGCATGAGTGACTGTCATGTAGTGTGCTTTTTCAGGGATGGGGCAGAAATATTCTTGATCAAACCAGTTCTGGAAGAGAAATGCTATTTAAAACAAAGCTTTTAAGTCAGTTTTAGGAAACCATAAAGATTTTAAAAGAATTTTTAAGTATCTGTGGATCTTAGATTATAAAACAATAAAGAAACTGTATAAAACACCCTGAAATATGTGAATAAAAATAATTGTGAAGCTAAACTTCAGATACAGAGGTTAAATCTAACATCTACAGTGGCAATAAAAGAAATATACACATTCAAATGTGCATTTGAAAAAACAAAACAAAAAACCCCAAATAAACCCTTAGTAATTTGCAGATATCTAAGTTCACCAGGTGTTTCCTTCATTGTTTCACAGCTTCCTAGATTCCAGTGTTTCTCCAGTGGGCATGCCCAAGGCACTCTGCCCTGTAACTGGGAAGTTCCTGCCTCTTTAAGTGTTGGTGTACCTTATTCAGCATGACATACCCCAGTGCTAACCTACCTGAAAGTTCAATATGTAAGAGAGGTAGATCTAAGGCTGTGGCAACTCAAGTCTTTTAGTCCCAAATGAGAGTGGTTTTTTGAGTATAATCTGACAGTCATCCTAACATAGCACACTTTGTTTGGCATCATGGGTTGGCATTGAAACATGTGAACTTTATTCCATTAAAATGAAAATAAATAGTCATACATGGTCTAGGAGTGTACCAAGATTTACGCATCTAACGTTAAAGGAAACTAATGGTTTGTAAGCTACAGTTTACTCTTACCTTATTAGCTTGGAGTAGGCACATTTGAGTCTTCCAACTTGAATGCTGAGATCTGTCTAACATGCCTTATTGATCCTAATCTGTATCTCCTGATATTCTCTGGCATGGTCAGGCTGCTAAAAAAATATCTACTTTTCCAAATAAAAGTGCTACTGACTCTATCTTATATATTAACAACTGCTGTGGCTTTGTGTTTGAGGTTTGTTGGCTTTTTGTTCTTCCTATGATAACTGAGGGAACTTATTTCAGAAACTAGAGTATCTACTTCTATGTTTTAGCTAACTAATTACAGGAATAATATTCTTCTAGGCAGATTCTCTTCCTGAAACCGGAAGGAATTTACGCTGGCTACACCATGACAATGAATAACCAGTTTCTATTTCTAGTTCCAAACAATGAATTTCTGCTGAAAAAATCATGTCTGTCAGCCCTATTGAAAAGACTCCATAGCTTCAGTGCTAAATCCACCAAGTCTCATTGCCCTCTCAGTATAGTCTCTCTCCTTGCTCCTGTATCACAAGGCCATTTCATATGTGAATATATTTTGTTTTTGTAGCTCCTTAGATAATCTCTACTTGCAGAATCACAAACACAAACCAACATTTCTTTTACAGATCACAGCCTTCTACTAATACTAATACTAATACTAATACTAATACTAATACTAAGCATATTCTGTCTTATTTTTGGGTCATTTTCTTTATCCTTCTTATTTCTCTAGGTTGTGGCTACTTACATCCCTTCTTTATAATCTTTCTTTGAAGGTATTTATAGACTCGTATCATGTCCTGCATTAATCTTTCCTATTCTCAAGTATATAAAATTGGATGCCTCATCTCTTCGCTTTACATCTCTTTGTCCAGTGTGGAGCTCTTTTTTTCACTGCCATTTGTTTGCATCTCATATGTAAAATTAGTTGCTTTTATAGACAGATTTCTGTGAAATTTACTCTTGTGTTGAGTTGACCCTGGCTAGACGCCAAGTATCCACCAAAGCCCCTCTTTTACTCCCCTCCTCAACTGGACGGGAGAGAAAATACAGTGAAAGGCTCATGCATCAGAATAAGGACAGGGAGACATCACTCATTGATTACCACTCTGGTAAAAAGGGGCAACATAAGTTTGATTGGGGAAATAAATTTATTTTTTTACAAATCAAATCTGAGCAGGATACTAAGAAATAAAACCAAATAATGAAGCACCTCCTCCCCACCCATCCCTCCTTCTCAGGCTCAACTTCCCTTCCTATATTTTTTACCTCTTGACCCCCCAGCAGCACAGGGGCACTGGGAACAGGCGTAGCAGCCTATTTATCACACATTGTATTCTCCATTGCTTCCTCCTCAGGGGAAGGACTCTTCACACTCTTCTCCTACTGTTTCTCCCATGAGAGACAGTTCTTCATGAATTTGTAGTTTTACTTGAACTGCTCCAGTATGGGTCTCTTCCGCAGGGTGTAGTCCTTCAGTAACCAACTACTCCAGTGTGGGTTCCTCCATGAGACCACAGGTTCTGCCAGGAGCCTGCTCCAGCATGGTCTTCTCATAGGGTCACAGCCTTCTTCAGGTATCTACCTGCTCCAGGATGGGGTCTCCCACAGGCTGGAGGTGGATCTCTGCTCCACCATGGATCTCCATGGACTGCAAGGGGCGAACCTGCTTCATCTGGGTCTTCACCATTGGTCTTGCCAGGTAAACCTCCTCTCCCTCCATTTTCATTGGTCTGACAAGTTGTTCTCTCACATAGTCTCACTCACTTCTCTCTTCCCTGCTGTTGCTGTGCAGTTTTTCCCCATCATCTTTCTTAACTGTATTATCCCGGAGGTGCTGACACTGGGTTAGCTTTGGCTGGTGGTAGGTTTGTCTTGGAGGTGGCTGGCATTTACTCCATCAGACTTGGGGAAAGCTTCTCACAGACCTATTTGTAGAGCCCCGTGACTACCAAAACCTTGCCATGCAAACCCAATACACCTTTCAACCTTTTGAAAAAAAGATTAAATAATTTTGAATCTCAGTACAGCTAACATTCCATCTCTCAGGCTAATCCTTATCTGAAAGACGACAGACAGAGGAAATACCTAGATAGTATTTATATAATACTCCTTTCAATCCTTAAGTGATTTCTAGAGAGTTATAAACACGTAAATCTGTCCATAGATTATGGTAATATGACTATAGTATTTTTTTACCTGTATTTCTGAGGAATGGATATTATTCACTCAAGTTTCACATGTCTGCACTTCTTTGTCTGCTCCTCTCTAATAATTATCTAATCCGCTGGTGATTTTAGTTTCAGACACATTTGAGAGAGGAGTAGAATCATGATAAATATGCTATTTCTTTAAGAAATAAAAACAATCACTTGAAGAAAACAAGTGCTTGGGTAGAAAAGATAGAGAAATTTACTAACTTTACAAAGAAGAGAGCTTTACAGAAAGATAGCACAGTTTTATTAGACACCAGAGAGTCTTGTTTGCACTGGTGGTTTCTGTCTCACAGTTTCTCTCATATTTCATAATGCAAAACCCCTAAACAAAATTTTCCCAATGCCTAATTTTCTTAACTGCAGCTGTTCCCTGTGGATTTTCTATGCTGTAAAAATGTAAAAGGGTTTATTCTGCAATCTAGTATAATTCAGTTAAGAATTATCTGTCAACCACAAGACACAAATCTATTTGCAATCAAGCTATTTATTATTTCTTGTGAAACTTGTTGTGTGTATTTGTCACCCTTGTTCTTTTTCTGGATTTGCTATTTTTCAGATAGCTGTCATCTACCCTTTCTTCTTTTTTTTATTTTTTTTCTTTTTTTTTGTCTCCTTTGATTGATAATTATGTTGACTCTCCCCTCAAATGAAACTTTGTTTCAGACACATTGTCCCCACATTTTCACTCTTGTGCTGATATTTGGAACAGATGTCAACCATTTGCTCCTGTTTGATATCATGTCTGTTCCAGGTCCCCAGTTCATGCCCCACTCGCTCCACACTAATTAACATAAGAAATGGAAGAGATATTTGCTTTGTAAAGAAGTTGTAAAATTCTACTTTGAACCTGATTTTTGCTTAACTTCTGCCCTTAATTTTCAGCTTTGGGTGTGTTATATATAATGTAAATCCTGATTGCAAGGATATACAGTCCCCCCTGTTTTGTGTAGAAATCATTTTTTGCATGGTGGAAACTGTAAAAGAGCTAAACAGCCAAAATGTCTGGATTGCATGGCAAATAGGATTACTGAAAATTTGCATGTTTGGATCTAGACTGGCTAATAAAAGCAACTCAAGAGGTGAGTTTGGACTTAAGCCAATGCTCTCAGGGACTCAGAACTAGACACACAAAAGGACACTGTCACTAACTGCCACTCCAGGTACCTAAGTCCAAGTTGAATTCTCAGGTTGCTTGCTAAGGTTTAGCACTTCAGGCTCAAGCTGCTGAGGTTATCACCTGTACATTTCTTCATGGATTCAAGGACTGGATGCTGGATATGCTTAGAAGAACTTACATTCTGGCAGTGCATTTTCCATTTAATTTTACATAGGTCTGTCTACCCACCATGCTGACTACAGTGTTTTCAGCACAAGTTTCCATTAAAGCCCTTGTTCTTAAACTTGGAGCCCAGTATTTCAGTATATGTAACAGAGTACTTAAAAGACTAAGAATTGTGATGTAGCACATCAGTCTCCCATGAGGATTTAACTCTGAATAGTAAACAGACAATTGCCAAAAAGTGACATCTGCAATGGTCTTTGGGTACATTTCAGACCTGAAACTTTGCCAAACAAACCCCATGGGGGCCCTCTATCTGTTGTTTCAGGACCCTACAAATTTGTCTACATTTAGAAGCGTCTTCCTTCACACACAGCAATAAGATACATGAAGCTTTGTTGATCTAGTTCTTCATACAGTTGGATGGCACTTGGACATGAAGTTATAGAGCCTTATAAACTCAAGCCCCCTGTGGCCCATACCCTCTACATGGCTTCACTCTGTATCTTCACAGCTAGCACTTTGAAGCAATACCTACGCCAGGTGCACAAAAGAGATGGGAAAATGAACAAAAAATATCAAACACAAATCCATTCTTAAAAAATAAATTATCAGTACTTGAGTATGCCATAGTTACTATTCACCTATGAGTTTAACTGGCTCAATTCATAAAGGAATTTGAAGAGTTTTAAACTTTAGTGAGAACTATTAGTGTCAGTTGTGGCTGTATTATTAGTTCTGATGCAACCACTCAGTCACATTCTATCACATGCTTCTTCCCTTGGGCATGGCACTGTGCACCCATTCCATACCTATCCTTTACTAAGTTATTTCCTAAGTCCACACTTGCTGCTTGCCTTTACAGTCAGACATAATAAATATCCACAATTACACGACTATTGAAGAAGACAAGGATCAAGAAACAGCAAGGGACCAAAATGAAGCCAGCCAACAGGAAATATGGTTGTATCTGGAGTATCACCCACGTTCTCAGTTTAAGCACTGACCCCAGAGTTTATGTGAGATTGGCAGTCAGAGCCTTAAGTTCTCCTGCTGCCCCAAAGGTAGTTTTCCATTGAATTGTAAATTTAGTAATTTTTTTTGTGAGAGCAGGACTACAGATGGTAGTTCAACCAATAGACTTATATGTAATCTTCCTTGTGTTTATAACATCATTTAGTGCTTTTATGTTCTCATCTCCCTTGCACCATCCATAATTTTCACAGGAAATTTATATAGTCACTACAGTTTGTCGTGCTAAAACATTTTCAAGGATTTCTCTGAATTTGGATGACAAGGAGTTTGTAGGACTCCAATATGTTATTTAGTCATTAGTTTTGAATTTTAGATCAGCATTATGGATCTTTATATTTAGCCTGCCCAAGTTGGTCTCACTTCTAAAAGTGGAAAATTGTAACACATATGCTATAAATGTGAACTTTCTGACTAGAACATAGAGGTTTGATAATTTTCAAAGGTAAAATTTATAATAGTTCTCAAATTGGGTGCAAATGCCTAAATTCTTCAAAAATTGCACTTCAGATGCTTATCTCTTTTTTCATATCTATGTGCTTCAGAAACCTGTCAATCCCGTCATACTTGTCTTTTATTGCCAAGAGCCAATAACTTGCTTTTAAATAGGTGTTCTACTGTTCAACATAACTATATTCCAGTACCTAGTCATCTCCTTGGGAATTTGAGAGGTACCAGGTTTCAAACAGAATCAGAGCATATCCTCAGTATTAAGTCCAAACGGACACTCTTTCCTATATTTTAAAAAATCCTAGTGAGTTTCCTTTATTTCAGATTTAGAGGTTCAACAAACTGTTAGCCAGCATCAATACTTTGTCTGAACACAGAAACACAGAATCAATACTTTGAAAATCCTCTTGGCAGAAGAGTATTTATAAGTACTTTGGTACTGCAACAGTGCTTGCAAGGGAGAAGGATTTGTTGGTATGTCACCTGTAGCTTTGGAAATATCTTTTCTATCTGCATAATGAACATGACTACTCTCTTTAATCTCTTTAAAATTTTGCCTTTGGTGCCCAAGCACAATTAGTGAATCTTCTGTACTTTCCATGGCTGAGATAGCAAAGTTGTCATTAGAAATAAGATGGATTCCAGTAGTGACCACAGTGATGCTGCCTGGCACTCCTAGATAATGCTCTCCCCTGAGAAGCCTTACCCTAGTAATTACTTTCTTCTCCCCTTTGTCAACCTATTTGAAATGTATCACTTTTAATGAGTATTTATCTCCAAGTCAGCAAATCTGTATTAGGTAGCACTTTGTATAATGTCTTATTTTAGTCCATTATCCATGTTACTCTAACCTATCTACACAGGCTTCATTCCTACAATTTGCTCCACATTGACCAAACCCTTTATTCATGCAGAGCCCCTTGGACTCCACCACCATTCCACATGGACCTAAGAGTCCATCTACATGGATAAGTGGTGAGATCTGGATCAGTAATTACAACATAGAAAGTGATTAGATTTTTTTAAAGCATTGACTATTTTTAATAAGCTTACTTTTAATTATTAATTGGAATCTCCCTAAATATTCGCATATTGATTCCCTTGTATGCCAGAATATTATGCCTAGAATCTATGAAAAATTAATTGGCCAGATTTTTCCCAGTTCTTTCTTCCTGCCATATAGGGTTATTTTTAGTCTCTGAATCCCTAGCTTGATTAACATTATCTGCAAAAGTTCAAAAAGTCCTTTGGATAGCTCCTTAAAATATTCAGGTGCACCATTTTTAAATGTTCAGATGCATCTTAATTTTGTGCAATAGTGGTTAGTAAGCAGAGACATTATTACAGGGCATGTTAAGAGAGATAATCATCAAAGATGTTCAAGTCAGTGAACTGCAACTTGCAGGGTCAAGTACTGGCCCTAAAATTAGAACCTGCATATTTTTATTAGTATTAACAAAGCTCATGACTGCTTTTATCATTTAAACTATTTAGCTATGAACTATTTAGTCAGGACAAAGGCCTGGTTCTCGGTAAAATACAGATGAGGAAACAACCCCTCTCAACAGGCTCAAGCTCATCACAAATGTTTTATGTGGCCAAATCATTCATTTGGTAGACATTCCAGATAGAGAAGGATTACAGTCAAGAAAGGAGCTTTCTTCTTAGGGAAAAAGCTCTGATGGAACCAAGGTAGAAACTTTGGGATGATGACCAAACCTTTAAATTTGTTGGCAAGGACTATCTTAGCCACTCTTGACACAAATGGAACTCACTGCTGGTTTCAGTCTGCTTGGAAGGTACTCATCTCTGGTGGTGACAAAAGGAATCTATGGAGGAATACTGCAGAAACCATTGTGAGACATGTATGTTCCTCCCTGCAAAGAATGACCAGAGAAAGATCATAACCTCTGCAAATCAACAGCAGACAGTGCAATGGTCTTCAGTGTGAGGAGAAGACAAATATGGGGGCAATGGTTTTTCATTTTTAATTGCTTTGCACATATTTGGGAAAGGTCCATGTAAGGAAGATCATCTGTCTTCTCTTCTTTGCCATGGTCCACACATGGATGCAATTGTATTCACACAGCAGGTTGCAAGTCCAAGCCTGTAAATACATTTAGTAAGTTACAGGCAGACATAAACTAAAACCATGTGTATTTTCTTTTGAGGCAATCAGCTTCAGTAGTGTTGTCAGCACCTCTGAGAGCCCGCCCCAGGTGTAGACGACCTTATTCACTATAAACACATTCAGTGAAATAATTCCGATGTTATCCATTTATGAGGATATTAAGAGGCATGACACCACCCAGCTCTTAGGTGTTTCACTGAGGAATTTTTGGAACCTGATTACATAGAAAGGGCTTTCACTGGAAAATCTTGAAGCAATTTTTTTAGGATAAGTTTTTGCACTGTTATACATGAAGATTTATTCATGTAGAGACACACTCAGCTACAAGCAGTAAGCAAGTGTAAAGATTTTCCCCTGCTTCAGATGTTAAACTAAAGTCTTATTAGGACAGGCTCTGGCTTCTGGATGGCAGGACACTTGATCTTGGAAAAATCAGATCTATGAACTAGTAATCTAGATTCAAATCCTCAAAAGTAGTTTCAGCAACATGAAAGCCCGTAGACTTCCCATGAACCCCACTGAGAAATGTTTAGGGTTTTAGATTCATGAAGCAATCAAGGGAATGTTTAATTTCACCAAGATCGTAAGCATCTACATTTATCAAAACATTTCATAAGATCCCATCCTACATATAGGATATTTATAATGGTCTAACAGGGCATATGGGTTTTTTAATAATTGTTTTTAAGTTTATAATATTCTGTGACTGCAAATAGCCTAGAAGAACCCAAGTCTTCTCTGTACTAAATGTCTTGATAACTTCTTACAAATTGATCACATATTTAATGTAGAAGAATACTCCCTCTTAAAATGGGAAAGATTGACCTTTGTTGTCCCCTTACTGTGGACTTGTCTTTACCACATAAATATGTCATTATTCTTTGTCATAGGCAAAATAGTCCTGACTCTTGGCATTTTAATTAATTCATGAATCTTATTGACCAGAAGTACAAACTTTGTGTTATTGAATTGAGTAAACATCACTTTAATTGTATATTAGGTAAACATCTTCCCTTTCATTTCAGCAGGTTCACCTTCAGTCAAACAGCCCTTCTCCTCCCTTACCAGCCCCAGATCCTCTTTTTTCTTTGTATGGTCCACTTAGTCTATCCCAGGTCCTTTGGCGAGGTGTTGAGGGGCAGAAGTGGTTGCAGACACTGTATGATGGTTAATTTCAGATCCTTGGTTCTTCCTGGTGTTGCTCTGCTCCAGAAAGGTTTACAACCTCTCAGGGGTTTCCTTGTCATGAGTTTCCTGTGAGCCTTTGTCCCTCAGAGGTGACCTCCTCTGACACAGAGCTCCTCCTTTGAAGATTGCATCTTGAGCTATGCCTCCAGAAATGTCTCCTTCAATGTATCTTTTCTATTTCTTCTTCCCCACAGCAGCATATGGTACTTTTGGAACCTGTTTTAGCAGAGGAGCCACGTGCTTCTGTGACTTGCTGAATTTTTACCACATGATGGAGTGCTAACACTTGTTTCAGGGCAGCTGAGCCCAGCTGTGGACAGCCTAAAAGTGTTTGTGGCATATTCCCTCAGTGGTCACTCTGCAGCATCTTGTCAAAATAATGCAATTTCTGCCCAGCATTTCAATGAAAAAGTCTTGTGGGGTTTTTTTGTTGTTTGTTTGGGTTTTTTTTGGTTTTTTTGGTTTGTTTTTTTTTTTTTAAGCGAATCCAAAGAAGTTAGGAAAACTTGAAGAAAAGGGGTGAGAGAAGGCATTCAAAAAATTAGGGAAATCAAGGCTTCAGGAATGAGGGCTTGAACAAGGCTATTGAAGATCAGGATATCGTGTAAGTACCTAAAAGAAGTTCCAGTTTGGTATACAGAAGACCTAAACCACAGTTTAGTATACAGAAGACCTAAACCACAGCTCAAAAGATGAGTTGTGGACAGAAAAACATAAAGCTAAAGATTCAATGGCTCAATAGCAAGGAAGATGAAGTTATTTGAAATTATGGTGCACCAAACTATTATTCTTTATCTCCTGCCTTCCTCTTCCTATGCATTTCACATCACAGGTAAAGGGTTAAATTGTCAAAAAGGGCTTAACACTATGACTTCTGATTTTAAGGCAAACTTCCAGCCAGTTGCCTCTTCTCATTCACCAACCCACAGTACACTGTATCTCAATGGAAGAAAACTGAACCAAAAGATAGATGATAGAAATCAGTGAGAAGAATAGTAGAGCTGAAGGGACTTTCCCTTTATATAAGGTGTTTGTGGTGTAATTTCTTTTTTAGAAAGGGTTAAAAAAACACCAACAAAATGCATGTATCTCTTGTTGGTGAGGGCAAGAGATCTCTTCTCAAAACCTTCTTTCATCTGTGTTTACATTCTTCATGAAATATAACCATAGACAGACATATAACCACGAGTCAATCGGCAAGTCAGAAGTTTACATCTCACCCTATCATGGGGAGTTGCTGGTATATTAAAAATACCAAGGTGAAGGATTAAATAAGAGAGAATAATTAAAAAGTGAGCAATATCCCTTGGTTGGGATACTCTCCCACCGAAGAAAAGATCTCACTTTAAACCACAGCTGGAAAACGGTAAAGGAGGAAGAAGAATTTAGTGTATTCCTGATTTGAACCTATACTTTTCAGTCTCTCATTGAAGGGGAAGGAGAACCTCTCTGCCTTTTGATGGACAGGCACGCTCTGCAAATTATTATTGTGATGGATCTGTCAAGCAAAAAAGGTGGAGGAATACATGATTTGTGAATCTTTTGTGAATCTAAGCATGAATTGGTGCTTCAAGAAATTCAGCACTGGCTAGGCAAGAGACATTTTGGTCTTATACACCTATCAAAACTTGGATACCTAAAAGACTTTACTGGAGAAAACTTATCCTGTCATAGACACTTGATAAATTGAAGGAATTTTGAGTGCTAATCATAAGTATTAAACAGCATGCTCAGAGACTTATTAAAGCCTCTAAATGACTCTTGAACACCTACCACAATGTGGTAGGTACAACAGGCAGCCATAAGATACAAGTAGAACAGAGTTTTAAGTGACATAGTATATAGACAGAAAAGGGATTACGTAGTGAAGAAGACAGATGGAGTGAACAATTGAATGACATTTACTAAACAGGAGAGGAAAGCGATAGGGAAAAGGGACAGCTGTAATGAACACATACATGTAGAATGGTGTGCTAGATTTAAAGGACATCTGGTGTAAGGGACAGCTGAAGTGCATGAGTGACATGCCCTAAATATACGGTTGGAAGTTCTGTGCCTGAGTGACAGCTGGCTTAGCTATCATGGGTGACATGTCCTCCACAGAGGAATACAGTGCTGGATACAAGTGACAGCTAGTGTGTACTTTATGAGTGAAATATCTTTGTTACAGAAGGC
Source organism: Vidua chalybeata (assembly GCF_026979565.1). Lineage (NCBI taxonomy): Eukaryota > Metazoa > Chordata > Aves > Passeriformes > Viduidae > Vidua > Vidua chalybeata. Next base: position 47,806,336 of record NC_071534.1, on the reverse strand, counting down.
AAATATGAGGAAAAATTATCTGGGGTGCCTAAGCAACATGTTCCTCACCAAAGAAGGAAGAGTTAGACGCAACAGAAAGGTGCAATGCATAGGTAACATGACCTAGAAGGGGAAAAGAGCAGTACGGGGACAAGTGCAATAGGACCAGATAGGATTAAAGAATTCTGGTTTGAAGGAGATATCCTAAGTGTAATGTATGACAGGAGTACACAATTGTTACACCACTGGCTGAAAGTACTGTCAGTGGCCAAAGTTTATATAAAGTTGGCAGCTGGCTGCAGCCAACACTGATGCAGCTGTAGTCCTCAATCTTTCTGGTGCTGTCCTGAAGTGGGTCAAATTTTCCATGGGGACCATCATGGGGATTTCTATAATCATAAGCATAGTTTTTAATGGTGTAACCATTTTGTATTTTGTCCTTATTTGGACATTTGAAAAGAATTAACTAAGATACATTGAAGTAGTCAACACTGTACTTCTTGGGAGTCATCCTTCAACTGATTTTTTTCCATATGATATTCTTCTACAAGGGTAGATAAGAAAAGACAGTAGTTTTTGGACTTAGAGGATTTTTCATATTCATTCCCTCACTCAAGAAAGTATTTCTGAAGACTCGTGTAACTCCTCTATGACTATGAGGTGGGAAGCCCTGATTATGATAAGTAATACTTGAAAAGAGTCCTAACTTTCCTGAGACTTTCTCTCTTTATGTGTATGTCCAGTCCATAGTAGCCTACAGATACTTAGGTTCTCTGGTCTTATAGTTTATGTATCCATATATCCCACCCACCCACCCACCCACCCACCCACCCACACACACATATATATATATATATTTGTATATTTATATAAATATACACATTTTTTGTGTGCTATGGTAAAATCTACAAGAATTTGCCATACTGTGAATTATTATAGATAAACACAATCAGAAAAATATTACAGGCGTTCAAAAGTCATCAATCAGACATCCAGACTCATAAGCTAGGCTTAAAATGTATGGGATACAAATAACAAATAAAAACTATATGAGGCTACATTTCATTCATCCAGCTATGAGGGTATTCTCAGGCTTGTAGTCTTCATACTGCCTTTTATCCTATAAGGACTAGAAACTTCTTTTCTTTTAATGAAAACATCAAGCCCCAGTGAATTGTATGATTTCAGGAGCCAGGGATTAAGAAAAATATGAAACGTCATTAGACATATAATAAAATGCCTGTGATAGAATCATCTGAACTGGAAACAGTGAGAAGGAAGGCCAACTTTAATTTAACCCTTGAGTGTGATGCAACACAGTCCCACAACACAGGTCACATCTGTGAGGCAGAACTTAGTTCTCAATGATACTCAAATTCTCTTTTATTGAATATTCTTCATAAGCATATTGCAGCTTTGGCCTCTGAGAAGACTTACAGAAAAATATACTGTAAGTATAACATTGTAGAGTGCTGTATAGGAAATGACAGGTTTTAAAATACTTAATCAACCAGTCTCTCCACACAAATGTCACCAAACACTGTTACTGGTGATCATCTTATACACTTAAAAGAAAAATGCTTGTTCTTACACCTGGGGATAGCTTTTATCTTGAATTGAATAATTTCTATGAAGCTAAGGCTCAGGTATAGAAAAGTAAATGAAACTCTGTTTTCTCCCAAGTAGATAGGAAAGGGCCAGATCCTGGGCATCCTGCCTACATCCACATATTTGATGATAAGAATAAGTAAGAATGAAGCAGTAGAGGCTTTTTGTTGACATAGTTATCAAAGGGTTCTTTGGAACTCAGAGGTGCCTGCTAGAAGTAGGATGTGCTCCACAGCTGCCAGGCAGGTGAGCATGATACAAGATTATGTTTAGTAACAGGTAGCACCAATTTATCTGTAAAACTCAGAGGCCTCTCCAGGGCCTCTGAGCAGTGGGAGCTCACAGTGCATCATGCCTCTTTGAATTTCTAAAGCAAACAATAATCAACCTGAGTGCTTAGAATGCCCAGCAGAAAAGCTGAAGTTATAAATGTGAAGATAAAAAGGCATGGGTATAAATGAGGCAGTGTGGGGAAGGAAATATATTTTATTGAAATATAAGCAAATTTACAAGTCCAGTTTAGGAAATGAGAAAGAAGCCTGATGTCTTTCCGTTTGCTCAGGGAACTTGAACAGGGTCACCCCATCAAAACCTTATAGAATACAGCCATGTAGATTATTGAGTTATTTTTCTATCTGACAATAAGCATTGGGTAGCTGTGTTTCATTAACTTCTCAAAACATATCTTGAAATGGCATAGGAATCTTTACTCCCAAATATGATATTGGGAAGGTGTTCTAGGATCTCAATTGTTCTGGTCTGACTTCTTTTGTCCTTTGAGTCTGAGTTTGTCCCTGAAATCTTTATACCCAGGTATTGTTGTGCTGCCATTTAATTATTTTCTTCCTTTCTAAATCCTTTTCCAGCATGCTCCATTATCCTTGCTCAATTTTATTTTGTCAGATTATGACAGCTAAATTCTTTTATTCTCAACTTCTAATGAATGAAAATCCACCTTGTTGTTGGTTTCTATTGACCCTTTCCTGCTTTTTCAATTTGGATGGATCTCTGCAAAACAAGTGAACAAAACTATATATTAAGGAATCCTATGACCACCCTTAAGTTTTCACTTTCCCAGCACCTTGGTGACTTCAAAACATTCAGTAACTGACTATTTTCTTTTCCTTGACATTTTTTACTGTGTCTGTACTTGCATAAGGGAAAAAAGCAGATAATACAAACATATAATCTTATCAGTCTGATCTTAGCAAAAATCAAGACTTCAGCTATTTCTTAATGAAATTGCTCATGACATCAAGGTGCATTGACAATATTAAAAACAATTAGGATAACACATGGGAATAAATAGGTGACCCTGAAAAGTGCAAATGGAATGGAGTTCATCTGCGAGATCATGGATACAAGGGCCACATAAGATGTAATTTTGAAATTCTGAATTAATTTGCTTGGGTGCCAGTGGTCAAACCACCTCGCTGCTCTACTGTTTGGTTCTCTTTCTACCAGTTTCACTTCCAGGACTTATGGAGGTAAGCTGAAGGTCCGTCTCCATCCCTTCCTATAAGCTTTGGCTCCTGCTTCACATAGCATTTTCCCCAGAATCCAATGAATTAATATGTAAATATGTAGTGCTTCAATGAACAGAACTATTCTCCCATGCCTGCGGCAGAGCAAGGCAATCCCTCTGAGGGGTGCCACCCCTCACTTCTTCTCTTTACAGACTCAATCTTTGAAGTATCTAGTCCCTCTACTCGAACTAATCACTTTCTGTGTTGAATTACTCAGGGTCAGGCAACCTGGCAAAATGCCAAACCTGATAAAAAAATAGGCTGGGACTAAATTAGCAAGGGTGTTGTAGGTCATGAGCAGGAGTGTTGTAGGTGCCTTGGAAAAGCCACCAGGGGAAGAAAGAACAGCATCTGTTAGGT